>NW_022681453.1:41329147-42822480 GCF_009764315.1 Trachypithecus francoisi | reverse complement strand
TCCACCACCAGCACATACCTGCAAATCTTCCCCTATAACCACCAGACAGCTTCCGTTTCTGTGTGGGTATTTGTATCATTATTTACATGAATTATTTATGCCTAATTGGCATGCAGTATATGAATTGCTGTGTGCATTATTCACTGTGTCAGGTGAAGTTAAATGTATGTTTTATTTGCTCCTTTAATTTTAGCATATGGAAAGGGCAAAGCATGGAAGTCAGAAAGATGTGGGTCAGATCTTGGCTGTGTCACTTGCCACCTATGGGGTGTTAGACAAGTTACATAATTCCTGAGCCTTGGCTTCCTTACTGGAAAATGAGGCCAGGAATCCTTAAACAGAGTTAGTCAGCCTCGTAGGTGGCATTTGTGTGGCACACGCTCTTAGTGAGAGATGAGTTAAAGAAATTGGTTTCCCTGATAGGCATAGAAACCCAAGGTTTCCTGTGGACAAATTATTTCCAACTTTGTCCCTGCCTCATTTCTCTCACATTCTGGGGGACCCCCCTTTTAAAATCTCAGTGGATTGCAAAGATTGAAATAATGTGTGTAAATTATCTGCTATAATGACTTCTCTGTAGATGCTCAGAAAAAGGTTTCTGATGCTGTTAATATGACTTTCATGTATTTATCTACTTATGTATTTACTTACTTCATTGTAGGTTCAGAGGGCAAATGTGCAGGTTTTTTACAAGGGCACAATGTGTAGTGCTGGGGTTTGGGCCTCTATTGAACGTATCATCCAAATATAGTGAACATGGTGCCCTATGAAAGCATGGTTTTTCAATCCTGGTCTCCCTGCTTTCCTCCCCACTTCTGGAGTTCCCAAGATCTGTTGTTTCCATATTTATGTCCATGTGTACCCACTGTTTAGCTCCCACTTTATAAGGGTGAACGTGTGGTTTTTTGATTTTGTGTTTCTACGTTAATTTACTTACAATAATGGCCTCCATCTGCATCCTTGTGGCTGCAAATGACATGATTTCATTCTGTTTTATGACTGCATAATATTCCATTCTGTATATGTACCGTATTTTCTTTATCCAATACACTGTTCATGGGCAACTAGGTTGATTCCATGACTTTACTCTTGGGAATAGTGCTGTGATAAACATAGGAGTACAGGTGGTTTTTTATTAGAATGATTTATTTTCCATTGGGTAGATACCCAGAAGTGGGATTGCTGAGTTGGATGGTAGTTATGTTGTTAGTTCTTTGAAAATTCTCCATGCTGTTTTCCATAAGAATTGGACTAATTTACATTCCCACTAACAGTATATGTGTTCCCTTTTCTGTGTACCCTCGCCAACGTCTGTTATGTCTTGACTTTCTAATATAGCCATTCTGACTGGTGTGAGATGGTATCTCATTGTGGTTTTAATTTGTATTTCTCTGAGAATTAGTGATGTTGAGCATTTTTTCATGTTTGTTTGCTGCTAGTATGTCTTCTTTATTATTTCTTAACTGTTTTCATCATGTTACTCAGATGCCTTAAGAGTAATAAGTCTGAGCTGAGAAGAAAGGTGAGTACAGACCTTTCTTTTTTAGAACAATCAACTGAATTCCACATTATTTAAACCTTCTTAAGTAAATTCCACCCAAATATTATTTTAAACCGATTGCTGACACATGGTCTCTAAAATCATATCAACTAAATTTTGCAGATAACCCTGCAGTTCTTAGATCCATATTTCAAGTTTGGTCTTTATGGATTATAGAAGTTAAGGCCACCTTAAAATCTATTTTGTCAGTGTTGTGATTTTGATAGGGGAATGTAGGTTAATGAATCTGAGTGTGCTGGGGATTCGAATCTACTTCAAGCCAGTTCATTGTTAGAACTGGATAAATAATTCATATCCTTGCTCAATATAAATGTTTTATTTACAGGAAATAACTACCTATACCATATTCTTTTGGTCATACAGCATTTCTCACTCCGGCCCAAAAATCCCACATGCATTTAACCATAGACCAATCTCTATTCTGTTTCCCTGCTCTCACTTGAAATTCAAAGAAAAAAATATTAACACAATCATAGAAATGCCCGATATCATTACATGATACTTTTGCATTTTTTCTTCTAATATTTTTAAGATGGGGGAAAAAGGAGCTTTCTCTAGAGGTAAGAATATTGACTGTTTTAACAAAATCAAGATGCAGTACAAGAGTTCATATGTCATTACCTTTTGAATAATATTGAAAAGAAAGGAGAAGAGAAAGAAGCAGAATCTCCTTGCATTCTGTATTTGTAGTCTTGCAGTTTTCTCTGGCTGGAATATCTTTTCTTCTCAACCTAGAAAACCCTTACATATCAGTCAAGGTCCAGCTTTATTGTTACTTGCTATGGGAAGCCTTTCTGGAGCTGAATAGGCAAGATAATTGCTCTTTCTTCTGTTTTACCCTTTTGGTTTCTTTATATATTCAATAGTATCACTTAACACAGTGTATTATGTCTGTTTGTGTAGAAGACCATCTCACCTGTATTCTTGCAAAGCCTTCTCCTTATCACTTTTTGTACCCTCAGCCTCTGCTCTGTACATCTTTGTTCATTTCAACTTTCATTTATTCATCAAATATTTATTTAACATCTTCTGTTCCCATTAACTTTTGCTGCATAACAAATCACTCTAAAACTTTTTTTTTTTTTTTTTTTTGAGAGAGACAGGATCTCACTGTGTCATCCAGACTGGAGTACAATGGCATGCATGATCATAACTCATTGCAGCCTCCAACTCCTGGGCTCACATGTGTCTCCTGCCTCAGCCTCCAGAGTGGCTGGGACTACAGGCATGCGCCACCACACCTTGCTAATTTATATATATATATATTTTTTAGAGATGGGGTCTCAGTGTGTTACCCAGGCTAGTCTTAAACTCCTGGCCCCAAGCACTCCTCCTACTTCTGCCTCCTAAAGTTCTAGGATTACAGGCATGAGGCACCATGTGCCCTGCTAAAACATTGTAATGGTGTAAAGCAACAATCATTTTATCATCTCTCAAGGTTTCCATGGGTCAGACATTCCGGCAGAGATTGGTTAACAAGGCAGTATTTGCTCGGTGTGTCTCCTGTGGCTGCAGTGGGATGGGGGCTGGAGACAGCAGCTGGAAGATAGGTGTACATTACACTCTCTCCTCTCATAAAGCTCAAGGCCTCTGCTTGTGGTCTCTCCGCATGGGCGAGTGGGCTTCCTACGCTATCATGGCCTCAGCAAGAGTCATAATGCCTACCTAGGGCAGCTAAAGGCATTAAGAGTGAATGTTCAAGCTAGAAAGGTGGAAGCTGAATTGCCTAGGCTCTGAAGACACCATCACTCTCCCTGCATTCCACTGGTGACCAGTGAGTCACAAGCTATCCAAATTCAAAGGGCGAGAAGTTAGACTTTACTTTTTTCCCCTCGATTTTATTAAGGTATACTTGACAAGTAAAAATTACATATATTTAAGGAGCACGAGGTAATATTTTGATATATGTATACACTGTGAAGTCAGTACCACAATCAAGCTAATTAATGTATCATATCTATCACCCCACATAGTTGCCATTTGTGTGTGTGTGTGTGTGTGTGTGTGTTGAGAATACTTAAGCTCAGCACTCTTAGCAATTTCAAGTACATAATACAGTGCAATTAACTATAATTCCCATGCTGTATACTAGAGCTCCAGAGCTTACTCAGTCTGCATAATGGAACCTTTGTCCTTTGACCAGCATTTCTCCAACTCCCCCATCCTCCAGCTTCAGGCAATCACCATTCTATTTTTTTTTTTTCAACTGTAAAACATTCCACATATAAGTGAGATCATACAGTATTTTCCTTTCTATGTCTGGCTTACTTCATTTCACATAATGTCCTCTAGGTTCGTCTATGTTGTGACAAATAGCAGAATCTCCTTCTTTTGTAAGGCTGAATAATATTCTGTTTACATATGCACCACATTTTCTTTAGTCATCCATCAATGAACCTTTTAATGGGAGAGTGGCAAGGATTAAGTGGGGCAAAAGAGTTGAGAAATACTGTGTTCACCTTTTGGAAATGCAATCTGGAACACCTACCACATGCCCTGCCATGTGTAAGACTCTGAAGATACCACAGTGAATTAAGACAGACATGGTCTCTTCTTCATGGAGCTTGCATAAGGAACAGAAAGAATATAAATAAGTGGAAAAGATAAATTTTTTTTAGCCATAAAGAAAAAGAAAGTATCATTATATGGTACATTTCAAGAAAGGCCTTGTGGGGTGGGCTCAGTGGCTCACACCTATAATCCTAGCAATTTGGGAGACCAAGGTAGTAGGATCACTTGAGGCCAGGAGTTCAAGGCCAGCTTGGGCAACAGAGTGAGACTCATTTTGCAAAAAGTGTGAAAAATTACCCAGGCATGGTGGTGCACACTGGTGGTTTCAGCTATTTAGGAGGCTGAGGCAGAAGGATGGCTTGAACCCATGAATTGGAGGTTGCAGTGAGCTGTGATCATGCTGCTGCACTCAAATCTGGATGACAGAACGAGGTGGAGATTTGGTTTAGGGTCACAGTAGTGGAAACTGAGAAAAAAAGACTGTGTATTCTTGAGGTAGATCTGGATGAATTTGTACTTATGACATAATATTTCCTACCTAATGATCACATTTTGTGTTTGTTGTACATGGATTATACAGCTCCCAACTTGACCTTTAGACTGTGTCTAAAAGATTAGGAATAATTCTTACTCATACTTGTATTTTCCAAAACACTTACTGCATTTTAAGTACTCCACAAATATTTGTTGAAGTGCATTTCACTCTTTCTTGGACAGCTTCCCATGTCTTAAAAGTACTTATAATTTTCCAATTTAATTTATTGCAACTATTTCTTAGAAATGTAAAAAATTGATTTTCTTATAGATTTCTACTTGAGGCTTTCTATTAAAAAATATGGAGTGTGCTGTATTTTAGTATGTTCTTCCCCCTCCCCGAAGCCCTTCATGGAAACAGGTGAGTGGATGGATGGATGATAGATGGATGGATGGACGTCAAATGAGATGTCCAGTGAAGCACCGTTTCCCTTACACTTCTGTGAAAGAGAAATGAAAATGCAGATTGGTAATGATGATTTCTGCCTCCTGTATTCTGATCCCTGGAGAGGACTTACTCATAATTTATGATCTGTTATACAAAGTCTATAGAATTATTACACTGAGGTGAATTTCTCTGCCTCTCTCAGAACAATTCATTTTTTATTTTGACCTATTTTCCACTTCGTGATCTTATTTGTGTATTTTACAATTCTGTCTTAATGCAGATTTCATTGCTAGAGTAGTATTTATGGGAAGATGAGAGTATCTCAACCTTTTTGAGTCTGAAATTCTAAAAAATGTATATAATTGAGGTGGAATATATAAATATCCTGTTTTGGAAAATAAGATATTATTTTCTAACCTTTTACATTCAAATACTAAAAAAAGAAACACCTTTAGCTTAAAGATTATTTTAAACACATTTTTTCCTAGTATTTATGAATTTACTTGAGAAAACAATAGTATTTCAAAGTTTAGTAAAATCTTGTTTTTTTTAGTTTAGATAATTTTATAAACTTATACTTTATTGTATTTTTTATTTCTTTATTACTCTAGCCTACTTTTAATAACTTTATATCTTCTAGTCTATTTCATTTACTTATATCATGTCATATTTCACAAAGAATTTGAGACAGTTTATCAAGTAATACACAAACTGAACGCTGAGGAGAAAAAATATGCCAGTGTTCCAGTTGCCTAGAATGTAAGTTTCTTAAGAACAGCATAAATCCTCACCAGGGAATCTTTACTGCTTATGACAGAGCCAGGTCTGTATTGTAAATTTAATAAATATTTGTGGAATGAATGTATGAAATTAGTTTACAAAATATATACCAACTTAGTTGAGATCCACAGTTTTCGCTGAGAGCTTTGTGGTAACAAATGAACAGAGAAAAATACTGTTAATTAACAATCCACAGCATCTGTAAGATAAAATAAAACCATTTGATAAGGAGATACACAACTCTTCCTAGCCAAGAAATGTTATGTGCGTGTCCAAATCCAGTGGATGCCCACAGAGAGAACACTGAGTAATGCAGTACTTATACTCCTCATACTTAAAGTCAAATACAATCAATTTTAAAGGTTAATTCTTTTACTGTTCACAACTTAAGGGTAACTTTGAATATTAACACTCAAGACTCTTGAGGAATACATAGGCCACATTTCTTTTAGCTAACTTTCCATGAATATTATTTCTCACCATATCTCATTATTTCTCACGTATGTTTGTAGAAGTTTGGAGTAGATGTTATTTCAAGGTTATGCTCAGAATCAAGAACCTGAGATACAGAGAAGGTGCTGCAGTACAAATGAAGAGTCAGATGCTTAAATGAGTCCATTGAACTAGCACTAAACTTTTGTTACCTTATGAAAGGTGTGTTGGCCCACCAGAACCTGCACTTGACTAGTTGGTGAGAAACTGTCTGTTTGGAGGAGGGACAAGAATGTTCAGGTTGTCAGGACTGAGATGTTACTGGGAAAGCAAATTGAAGCCCTCTCTATTGTATGAACAAATGTGTGACTCAAGACCCAGGTTCTTGAGCAACATTATCGTTTTGTTTTACTGCTAGATAATTTGTAAGGAACCCATCATCAAATGTACCTGGTCATCATAAAAGAAAACGTCAGTGAAGCATTTCTAGAAAGGCTAGCACTGAAGCTGCTAAGACAAAGAGGTTGCAAACCTACTTCTGCGTCATTGGGTGAATCAAATTGCTAGCAGAAGTTCTTAACCTGAGGCCATGTATCTTAGATGATCTGATCCCCTCCTCAGTTGTGTGAAACCTGTTGTTTTGTTTTGTTTTGTTTTGTTTTGTTTTGTTTTGTTTTGTTTTTGTGTGTGTGTATACATATGTTCTACAGAGAGGTTTCCCAGATTTTTTAAGTACTCAAAGAACCTTGTGTCCTAGAAAGGTTAAAAACACTGTGTAATGTCCGGGCGCGGTGGCTCACACCTATAATCCCAGCACTTTGGGAGGCCGAGGCGGGCGGATCACGAGGTCAGGAGATCAAGACTATCCTAGCTAACACAGTGAAACCCCGTCTGTACTAAAAATACAAAAAAATTAGGCGGGTGTGGTGTCGGGCTCCTGTAGTCCCTGCTACTCAGGAGACTGAGGAAGGAGAATGGCGTGAACCCAGGAGGCGGAGCTTGAGGGCGAGACTCCGTCTCAAAAAAAAAAAAACACTGTGTAAAGTTGTAAATGAACCACTTAAATATTGATGGATATTAATAAAAGCGGATGACTTTGGAATTGGGATAAAAGGGCAAAACTGTTATATCTTGCAAGAACTCAACAGCAGGGCAGGGTGTTAGTTGGACCACTCTTGATCTGTCATAAAACCTTGTCCTCTCTACATAGAAGATTATTTCTGAACTCTGCATATTTGTTGAGACAACAAATATTTATCGAAAAAAACTACTATGTACAAAGCACCAACATTTCATAATTTGTATCCTTTAAGGGTTTGTGAACTCTAGCTGAGAATTAAGTTAAGGATATTACAAACAGTTATTAGCTAAGATGCACAACCTGACTTAAGAATGTATAGGAAACTGGCTCCAGAAATCTTGGCAGCAAGCATTGTACCATCTTGTTGGGGCAAGTGCTGGGCTGAGTGAACTAACGATTATTTTTGTCTTTTTGTTGTAAATCAGAGTCTGAAGAGGGAGAGTCCAGTGGACATAGCTTAGAACATTTTCTCTCAAAGTGCAGTCCCTATATCAGCAGCACCAGTATCACCTGAGAATGTGTTAAAAATGCAAATCCTTATGCCCCATCCCACACCTAATCTGATGGTGGGCCCACTAGATAACTGGTACACAGTAAAGTTTGAAAAATACTGACTTATATGTCTAGCCCATGGCTAGGACAGGACAAAGCACCATGATTCATAGCCCTACCAAGACTGCATTCAATAGGGGCAGAGAATTCCTCAAGGAAAATCAATGTTAGTTGCCAAAGAATGAGGAATCCATTCTGGACAGCCAAAAAATATTCAGCACCCTCTACATACCTTGAGGTGATGAACTTCCCCTTATGCATAAAATGCAGGTATCTTGCACTTTGACGTTAGTGTGGAATGACTTCCATTCCAGGACTTCTAAGTCTCTAAGTAGAAGGACAATCATTGGAGTAACATTTGGATCTTTCTGATGACTCCCCAAAGAAAGTGTCTGTCTCCTAAATTTCTGTAGAAGACCCTGACGCTCTAGCTCAACTTTTCCCCTTCTTTCTCTATGGTGTTTGCTGCACATAGAGAGTGGGTGTATTTTGCTGTTCTCTTTACCATGCAATAATGGTGCTTGCCCTTACGGGGAGGGCCTGAGGTTGTCTGCCTGGGCCAGGAAGGTTAAACCTGCCTAATTCTGGAGTGAAATAGGTTAAGCCTGCCTAATTCTGGAGTGAAATATCAGGAAACCATTGTTGCTCATCTAAGCAGTTTTGTATCAGCTTTATCTGTAATACAACGAATAAAGCCAACATTTTTATTTTCCCTGATTAGACTCATATATCTCTCTCTGAGGCATAGAAGAATAGTGCCAAGTATCAGGGACCTTTGAACCTTAATGATTATCCCCTTTGAAATTTTCTTTTAATACATAGACATCAAATAATCATTTGTCTCATTTGTCTGTTTTCCTTTGTTTGTGTTACTACTTCATACATCTGAGTATTTCTAATTTTTCCAAAGACTCCTTTGAATAAGAATGCAAATGTTTCAGATGGGAGTATTGCCCGGGACTTATGAATTACTTAGATGATAGTTGTATATAATCATTTAGCCTGGAAATCCCATTAAAGGGGTCTTTTCTTCTATAGGTTTGAGTCCATTTTAGTAGGAAAAACTATTCAGTCATTGTCATAAAAGTAATTTTAGCTCTAAATATACTTGTCATGTTAATATGCATTTAGAAACATTTTATAAAAGTGAAAATGTTCCTTTATTATTGACTTTCCACTTATGAATATGTGGACCTGTTAAATGATATGAATTCATTATCTTTCTCTAGGTTCTAGAGTGGAGCCAAGGTCCATCTTCTCTAGGTGTCTGTTCCATAGAATGTGTATGTTCAACAAAATCACAGAGCTGCTTGTTATTAGCCTGGTACTTACTCAAAGTTAGGATAATTAACTGCTGATCTCCTCCGTTCTGCTACTCCTTTCCTTGGAAATTTCCTAACCAATAAATCACTATACTAACACTGTTGAATTTATAACACGAAAGCCCAAAATAGGATAGGTAGAAGAATAAAAACGCTAATACTATTTTCCTAAATACTGTTTGCAGGTTATCTTTGAACTCAAGGGGGAGTAGTTATTTCACCAATAATGTGGGGGTGAGAGCAGTTGTAAATGAGAACATACATAGTTGTAAATGAGAACATATACTGTATGCTCTTTTTCTCTCATGTTTATTTTCTCATACATTTCCATCAATATATATTTGCTTTTCTTAACTGTCATTTATCCTGTAATACATGCATTGTGAGTACTTTTGTCTTACATCTGATTGTAAGCTTCCATCTCTTATAATATGTACTCAGAAAGTACCATATAAAATAGCCTTGTTATTTTCTACACAGCAGTTTAATCATTACGATCTCATGTGATCGCATCTCCCCTGAGATATGCTTCCTCAGAAAATGTAGAGTTGCCGTGTGTTTGTTAAAATTCAAGTTGAATAAATTACTGTAATGATCAGAAGAATATAGGCACGGAAAAACAGTATTTTCAGAAATCCTGCTTTGACTTCCATAATACTTCATACTTTCTCCATTCTAAAACAGAGCATTATTATGGATGCTTAAATGTCATCATAAAGTACAGGTCAATGTTGCCTAGACAACAGTATACTTTATGAATAAACAAGGTTTTTTAACAGTCATAAATTTAATGCCATCACTGAATTACAGCATGAACCATTAGAGCAGCTTAGAGCAATTACATTTACTTATCCCAAGCTAACCATAGATTGCACAAAGTTAAATGAAATAATTAACCTCCTACTACAAAAGGACGGACCAATAAAAAGGTACGCATAAAGATGTATTATTAAAACTGATCAAGGAGTTAAAATGCCGCGGTGATTTAAATTGCACATTTCCCTAAGCAAACTGGAGTACTGCATTCCTGAATGTTAATTTCATAAATTGTTATTTAACATTTTGTGCCAAGACAAGAGTCACTCTTCGTTATCTACATTTTCAGCTCTACCCATTTGCAGATAAACCTGTTCTCAGAAAACTTAGAATGCAATTTCATTTATAGTGAAGTGGTATAAAATTTTCACTTTGAATCTCTGTAGGGAAGCGTGGGTTATTGAAGGTTTTCTGTTGAGAAACAATTAAACTCCATTCATTTACTGAATATTGTTTATTTTTTGTTATGTGAATGCCCTGTGGGCCTCGTAGAACTTACTGGAAGAACCAATTTAGGAAGAAAATATCCAATTAGTTCAAATTTTTATAACATACACAGAGTTTGCATTCTTTGAGAGTCCATATGTTTGCTTTGAAGTCTGTCTGTGATTCTAAAGGTGTTAGGTTTTGCCTTTGAAACATTATCATTTAACATGGGCATGATTTGCTTGACTTGAAGTTTGCTAGATGAAAGTTACTAAACCTAATACACAAGGATTTCTAGTTCTTCCTCTGTTCCTAGCACTTCTGTATTTGTAGTGGAAAGTTAGCTGTTAAACTAATTCATTGCATAGTAGAAGATACCTGAAATTACCTACCTCTGTTTTGTAGTTTCCAAATCAGAAACTCTCAATTTAAGTTCAATAATGTTCAGTTAACAAGAAGCATTTTTACTTTGTTTTAAGGCTTACTAATCATAGAAGTGGGAGATCCACAACTTCTTGAAGCTTCCCATTCTGTCTCTAACCTATAATTTAGGGCAGATTAATTTGCCTTATTATTTAAATATCTTCCCAGCCTTTTGATGTAATCTGCCAGCTTCTGGTCTTTGCATATTAAAATTCTCCATCACATCTGCATTTTCTTTTTGATAACAATGATAGGTAAAATTTATTGAGCAACACTACAGATCAAGTATCATTCTCTTTGGGTGTCATGGCCCCAAAATTTTACTGATGGGATTAGCAATCAGATGGGTTGGGAGCATGGGTCTTGATCATGCTCTCTGTTTCCTCCAAGACTTCTCTGACAGATTCCTCTCACTCTTTTTTTCCATCCCATTATCTTCAGTCTCTTGCTGTCTGTTGACTTATTCTCTAACAAGTGCAAGCATATTCTCAGTTCTCTTATCCTGGGAAAGGCATTTCTAAATTCTCTTTATTCAGTCTTCTATTGCCTTATCTTTTTTGCTACATATATGTAAATAATGTGTCTACATATGTGTACATAGTATTTCCTTGGTATCCACCAGAGCCCCATGGATACTCAAGCCCCTTACACGAAATAGCTTGGCATTTGCATACAACTTATGCATATCCTCCCATATACTTTAAATAGTCTTAATACCTACTACTATGTAAGTGCTGTATAAACAGTTGTTATACCGTATTTTTCTGTCATTTGTACTTTTTTATTGCTGTATTGTTATCTGTTTATTTTCAAATATATTCTGTCTCTGGTTGATTGAATCTACTGAATCTGCAGATGCAGAACCCACAGATATGGAGGGCTAGCTATATATATGTGTGTGTGTGTGTGTGTGTGTGTGTGTGTGTGTGTTTATATATATATCCAATTAGTTCACACATATGTGTGTGTGTGTGTTTGTATTAGTCTGCACACTTTCTGAATCTATTTCCTTATTATTTATAAGGTGTCAGTGCCTTACAACCCAGCTTCACTAATCCGAACTCCTCTATAGTGACTCTCTAACAGCATACCGTCATTTATTCATTCAACAAGTTTTATTTTTGAATGTCTACTCTGTGCTAGGCACTTTTCAGGGGTCTACAAATTTAGTGGTGAGTGAGCGAGATATTATCCTTGCCTCCAGAGAGCACACAGTCTACTGGAGGAGAAATATATTAGTCAAATAAGCACACAAATATATAGTTGGACAGTTGATGGGTGCTATGAAGAAAGCACAGATAATGTTTTGATCAAAGACAGGAAAACCAAATCCAACTCATGGTTTCAGGAAAGTAAGTGAAGTCTGGCGGCCGGGCGCGGTGGCTCAAGCCTGTAATCCCAGCACTTTGGGAGGCTGAGACGGGCGGATCACGAGATCAGGAGATCGAGACCATCCTGGCTAACACTGTGAAACCCCGTCTCTACTAAAAAATACAAAAAACTAGCCGGGCGAGGTGGCGGACACCTGTAGTCCCAGCTACTCGGGAGGCTGAGGCAGGAGAATGGCGTGAACCCAGGAGGCAGAGCTTGCAGTGAGCTGAGATCTGGCCACTGCACTCCAGCCTGGGCGACAGAGTGAGACTCCGTCTCAAAAAAAAAAAAAAAAAAAAAAAAGGAAAGTAAGTGAAGTCTGAAGGATGAATACAGGTCAACCAGAGGGAGGAAAAAGTTGTTATGAAGACCTTGAGACAAAAAGAAGCATAAAAGCCATTAAAAGAAGGCTTGTGTGATTGGAGAAAAGCAAGCAAGGGAAAGAATTCATGAAGCCATATGAAGTTAGAGAGAAGCAGAGGTCCTGATGTGAGGATATGGTTCAGGCTTAGGATATAGTCTGTATCTCCCAGGCAATGTGACACCAAAGAGTGGGTTCTAAGCAAGGTTTGCCTGGACAAGTGGAGGGAGGAGGGCAGGATCACATGATCAGATTGACATGTCTTTAAGTTTTTTCTCCAGGTTCCTTAAAACTTCCAGTCTTCATGTCCTAAATTTTCATTTATTTCTACTTCTCTGCAGGGTTTCTTCTTCAAGTTATTATTATATTCTCATTGGGAAAATCTTCGTTGTCAGATAGGCTAAGATATAAAGAGATGTTTTTAAGTTATTTGATTATCTCTTCCAGTAAAGTTATGGGAGGCATTTCACACCCAAAAAAATGCATTACAACCCTCAGGGTCCCATGAGGAGAATCAGATATGTCCCTTTTTGTTTTGTTTTTAGTTCCTAGGAAAGTTCTTGGAATTTTTGACCTTTCTCTGTAGTTCCTCAAGTTGGCATGCAGTGCCATGGGTCCCTGATGAGCTTTCTAGGTCATTGCCTCCAAACCTTTTTATTTTAAATATACCTTAACACAGTTTTTAAAAAAATCATATGCACAACAAACCGCAATAGATAGCTCTACCCAGGATCATGAACTTGTGTGCTAGCTCTAATTCCACCATGATTTTCTCACTGAAGAAAGTATAACCAGGATGAAAGTGAAAGTGAAAAATAGACTATGAAGGAATATATACCTAAAGTGTTAGGTGACAGTCTCCTGTAGTCTACTGGAGGAGAAAAATATTGTGGATATATATACATATACACATGTATATATACAAACACATGCATATATAAATAAAACAGAAAATCTATATCTTGTACATTTTTTATACAGAAACTCTTGTAGTAACGTTTTTGAGACACACCTAAAATTTTGCAATAAACATTTTTACAGATTGAGATCCTTCATTCTAGTCTAATGTCTTCAGTATTTTTCCTATTTACTCAACTGAATGGCCCAGAATTTGGAGGCATTTAGTTACCACAGTTTGCATATATGATGCCGTGCTGATACTGGGGTTGCAAATATTTTTAAGAAGTTTACCATCCATTTTCACTCACGTATCAAAAATAGGAGCCATAAAAGATAAAGACACTCAAGTGTTAAATGCATTATGTGGATAGTAATTATTTTAGGAATTCAAAGAAAAGGAATATAATTATGAGGAGACAAATTAGGGCAATAAAGATACAGTGATCAGACTAATGACAGGTTAATCCCATCTCATTTTTTTTCTTAATTCAAATGACACCACTTCTGAGAGGCTTTTCTAATGCACCCTATCCTAGAAACCCTTCCTCCTAAAGTAATTACTCTCTATTGTATCACCCTCTCTGTCTCCTTCAGAGTACTACTCAAAAATCAGAACTTCTTATTTTTACTTATTTAATTATTTGTTGTTGATATGGTTCGGATCTGTCCCCACCCAAATCTCATCTTAAATTGTAGCTTCCATAATTCCCACATGTTGTGGGAGGGACCTGGTGGAAGATAATTTAATCTTGGGGGCGGTTTCTCCCATACTGTTCTTGTGGTAGTTAATAAGTCTCATGATAAGGAGAACCCCTTTCCCTTGGTTCTCATTTCCTCTTTGCCTGACACCATGTAAGACGTGGCTTTCACCTTTTACCATGATTGTGAGGCCTCCCCAGCCACATGGAACTGTGAGTCTATTAAGTCTCCTTTTCATTATAAATTATGCAGTCTCAGGTATATCTTTAGCAACAACATGAAAACAGAATAATACAGTTGTCTATGCTACTCACTGGATTATTATCTCCATGAAGGTGAAGACTTTTTGTCTTGCTCACCCCATAATCCCAGGTTCTCTTATAGTGCCAACTGTATGTAAAGCACTCAGTTATATTTCCTTAATTAATTAGTCAGATGCCAAAACTTTAAGTACTCTAAGTGTATACTCAGAAACTCTAAGGTAAGGTTTATTGGCTTTGCCCAGGCCCTTTTCACTAGCTTACAGGGGACCACCCAAATGTTCTTCTGGAAAATTTGGGTTTTTACTGGGGCAATGTGGCTCTCTCAGTTCATAATAAAAGATGTGCAGCTTCACGTTTCTCATATACTGTTTCAAATTTAAGGGAAATAGTGTTCTGCCTACTTTGTATTTCTTTTAAATTGATTAAGCTAACTCCATGGATAATCTACCACAATATATATTAATTTTTTTTGAAAAAATTTCATACTTATATGATATGTACATCCTCTCAATTTAGGTGTAATAAGTAATGCTGAGTAAAACTATTGAACAAAGTTCAAATTGGTGAAGCATCTTTTGTCATCCAATGCTGTGTGTGTGTTTATGTATGTGAGTGAGGGGTCAATTTTCTTTTAATTTTTTGTATTCCCAAAAAGCTAAGGACTGGTCGATCATGCCTTAAAAATACTAGCTTAAGGCAACACGTTCTGTAAAAATATATATATTCATTTGGAAAAAAAATGACTATTATACATTTTTTATCTTATTTGTCTTTTCTTTAGAATTTCTCTATTAAAAGATGGAGGACTCAAAATAGCCAATGTGACTAAAGCTGATGCTGGAACTTATACCTGCATGGCAGAAAACCAGTTTGGGAAAGCAAATGGTACAACACATTTGGTTGTTACAGGTAGGTCCATTTCTTAAATATTGCTTTACATATGGATTCACTATAAGATATATTATTATGATGAAATTAACTATGTTTTTCACAATATTCAGTACACTATGAAGGTAGAACCTGTATTTGCACTTATGCACCAGGTTAAAAATAACAGGTGAAAGTCAAGGGAACAATATTTCCTTAGCACAGCACAATGTGCACCAGGGAACACATTACTTACTGTGCTGGGATGATAGGCAATAAGAGTTACAAATAGCGTATGTCGATGATCTCATTCTATTTTATTTTTATTTTTATTTTTATTTTTTATTTTTTTTATTTTTTTATTTTATTTATTTATTTTTTTTTTTGGAGGCAGAGTCTCGCTCTGTCGCCCAGACTGGAGTGCAGTGGCCGGATCTCAGCTCACTGCAAGCTCCGCCTCCCGGGTTTACGCCATTCTCCTGCCTCAGCCTCCCGAGTAGCTGGGACTACAGGCGCCCACCACCTCACCCGGCTAGTTTTTGTATTTTTAGTAGAAACGGGGTTTCACTGTGTTAGCCAGGATGGTCTCGATCTCCTGACCTCGTGATCCGCCCGTCTCGGCCTCCCAAAGTGCTGGGATTACAGGCTTGAGCCACCGCGCCCGGCCTTTATTTTTAAATAAAATTCTATTATTTAAAATAGGTCTTCGGGTCTTTTGGATACACTTTGTCTTTTTCATTATAGTTGATTTCTTTCTGGAGATGTTCAAGTCCAGGAAATAACAGGATATAAATAAGAATTGCTTAAAGTTGTGGATATATTTTGTTCATTTATCCATTCATGAAAAATTGGAGCACCTACTCTGCCAGTTGCTTGGGCTGTATCCTTGAGCACATTATCACTAATACTGTCCTCATGAATATTACCTTCTATAAAAGGAGAAAGAAAATAACAGTAGGAATAAAAAAGAAGAAAATTATTAGAAGGCAAAAATTGTAAACAAGAAAGAGGCACACGGTGGCAGAGGTAAGTTAGAGCATTAGCAACAGGTTGATCAGAATAAACCTCACTGAGAAGGAGATATTTGGACAAAGATTTCATGGAGTTGAATGTGTCAATTAACAGATTTCTAAGTGATAATTATGCAAGCAGTTTGTAGACCTTCTGAGGAATTTCTTTCAGTTGGATTGAAAAGTGGAGCAGCTGCAAGGTTTTGAGCAGAGAGATTCATGATGTGAAATACCTTTTGATACATCAGCAGGGGGGTTATGAGGACCTTGGTGAGGACAGGGGAGTTGGGAAGACCAAAGCCTGGCTAGACTGAGTTAAAGAGGGAATTGACTAGCATAACTGTAAACAATATGCATAAATGACTCTTTTGAAAACTTTTCATCCAACATAGTGCAAAGTAATGTGGAGTAGCAGTGGGAAAATGGGGTCAAGAGAATTTTAACTCATGATAGACAAATGGAAGGTAGGTGGTGACGACAGAGAGAAAGAAATGTGCATGTGGACATTTGCGTTGGGGAAAAACAGACATTAATTAACATTTTAACATAGTACCCCTCCTGTTTGTACCAATTCTAGCATCTTTTGTATTATATCTTTCAAATCCAGGCTACCATTAAATGTCTGTTCAGATTTTGATGATAATGTAATTTCTAGTCAAAGTTGGTGAAAACACAGTATTTTCTATTTCTACCCCTACATTTCAAAACACAATAAAACTAAGTTGAAATTGATTTTGTTAATAATAATATAACTGTTGTTTACACATGACTTTAATTTTTAAACTTACGTGTCCTACAAGTTCAAATATCCTAATTTCTTTAACAAGAATTTATAGATCCAGTGAAATGTAGCTCTGCATCAAAATGGCTATTTTAATGTTGAATACTTTTAATTATATAGATGTATGTATATTTATGTATATGCATCTACAGACATACAGAGTATAAGTCAGATGAACAGTCTGCCTGTGCAAATGTCTTTTATCACAATAAAATGCTGTTTTTCTGAAAAATTATTTCCCCAATAGAACCAACGAGAATAACTTTGGCACCATCTAACATGGATGTTTCTGTTGGTGAAAGCGTCATCTTGCCCTGCCAGGTACAACATGACCCACTGTTAGATATCATCTTTACCTGGTATTTCAATGGGGCCCTTGCAGATTTTAAGAAAGACGGATCTCACTTTGAGAAAGTTGGTGGGGTAAGTTGTGGCACTTTCCTCATACTTTTCATATTGCACGTGTCTCTGACACATTGCCTCTGAAAATTATCTGACATATAGATGATGCTCTAGAAATGTTTTCTAAATAAGTGGTTTTGGTTGAGCGGTTCTCAATTCTATTTTGATCTAATTTTATTTTTGTAATTACCAGAAATTGAGCACTTTTACTTCAATGTATAATTACAATTAAAATTAATGTATGTTGTATTTATAGTAAATGTTACTTTTCATTACTTTTGTGGTTGTTGTTGTTGTTAGTATCCTATGGAAAGGAAGATTTTCTTTTACAGGTGTTTTTTTCAGCATGACACATATGTGTTGAATTGGGAGAAAGCTGCACTTACTAAGTGTCTCCTCCAGGTGCTTGATCCCAATTAGTGTGTCAGGCCAGGGTGCATCATCACCGTTAATCCTCACAATTCCACCAGATATTAGCAGTAAGATGCTTCATTGCACAGGTGCACAAACTGAGGATTGGAAGTTTATTAACTTGGCCAGTCACTCAGCTAGTTAGTGGTGGAACTTCAAACCCGGTGTGTTTCCACAACACAAATACTTTCTAATGTTTCCATTCTGTCTCCTCTTTTGTGATGATTCCACATTAGAAAGAATTACAGATTTTAAGGAAAAATTGTCCCTTTGAGGAGAATGGTCAAGAAGTGGCTTCATCCTGGTGAGCCACCCAGACTAACGGTAAGCCTCACAGCATGTTTATGAATCTGGAATGACAAACCTAGCTTCCCTTGTGGGACTGTTTGCACTGACTCAAGGACACCTTCATTCTTTTGGTAAAGAGGTCCACGGTGGACAGTCAAGTCTGGTTTTGTCATTATGGACTTCACATACAGGCCTCAGTAAAGCAGAAAGCCACATGATGGTCAACTCAACTGTGTTCATTTGACAAAGACTTCTTATTAAATGTATGTATTTGTATACATCGGCATGTTAATATATTAAAATTATATGCAACTTAAAAGAATGGTGTTTTGAGTTGAATTGTGTCCTCCCAAAAATATATTCTTAATGTCCAATACCTCATAATGTGAACTGATTTGGAAATTGCCTTATTGTAGAAGCCATTAGTTAAATTAAGATGAGGTCATCCTGGATTAAAATGAGCCCTTATTCAGTATAACTGGTGTCCTTATAATAAGAAGGCCATTTGGATATAGACACACAAAGAGGAGAATGCCATGTGAAGCACAGACACAGAGGAGAGATAGACCAATTAGGATGAAGGCCCAGAACGGAGGTGAGGTGTGCTGCCACAAGCCAAGGAATGCCTGGGGCCATGAGAAGCTGGAAGAGGCAAGGAAGAGTTTCCCCTTAGAGATTTTGCAGGGAACCTGGCTCTGCCAACACCTTGATTTCAGACTTGCAGCCATCAGAACTGTGAGAGGATAAATTTCTGTTGTTTTAAGGCACCGAGTTTTTGGTACTTCGTTACGGCAACCTTAGGAAGCCAGTGCAGAAAAAAGAAAGTTTTTAAAAGGAAAAGGGAAATTGAGACGTTTAGATACCTAGCCATAATTAAGTATAATTTTAGTACCTCTTCTATTTTCTAGCATCCATTTATTCCATTTTGGAATTACTACTTCTCTAATTGTTCTGACTGATTCACGACTTTTGAGAACTTCACCAATTACTAAAATCTTTTAGCTTTACTTTTACGATTGTTGTAAATGTCTATTTATTTTTAAATTGTCACTGCTTTTTTCTGTCATGATAGCAAAAGGCATACGCCATATTCTGAGCTAGCTCTCTACTCCATACTCAGGCTGTCTTACAATTTAACAATTTCTTCTTCCCTTGGCCTCAAGAAGAAGCCTAAAATGTTACTTTCATAAAGACTCCTTACCCAATCTTGGAAAGGCTTCTCTAATCCAGCTCTTCTGCTTCTTTTAATTATTGAAGAATTCCATTTGAAACATTAGTCACCTTTGCCATTATAATGAAGTTAATTATGTTTGTGATTGATTTTTCAGCTGGATTGTGAGCTGTTGATAATAGTCTATCCAGTACAGTTCCTCTGTGTTAGCTAATGCTGAATAAATGTGTAATGAAAGACTGAAAAATCCAAAGTAGTTTGATTGTAATATGCATCAGTTACAAAGAAACACTAAGACTGAGCCAGATTGCAGCCATCTTTCAGAAAAGCTTGGAGTTAAAAACATTCGAGTTTATAATGTAATTTAACTATCTTGATTTACATAGCACTGATAGATTTTACAGAAGGAATAAAGTCATCTCTGTACAAGTCAGGTGTCTGAAACATGAAATTTCATAAATTGATGCTATCACTTGCCAATTCTGTTCTTTCTCTAACATGCTAGTTCATGGCCTATGAATTTTTTATTGACTTGTGCCATTAGTAACTTAATATTCTCCCATCAGTATAAAACAGTAAGCCATACAAGATGACATTACCCTTAAGCACAGGCAATTAAGTAAATCGGTTTTCTGTTGCATGAGAAGGGAATCATGTAACAAGTCTTGTCCTCTGATTGTGTCTTCATTGCAGCATGCACATTAATACAAAGATAGTCTGCTTGTCTTTTTCCCCAGTGGGTTCATAGATATATCCCCTGTTTCCAACAGCAGCAGAATGTGAACAAGGAGGCTGGTAAGTAGGAAAGTTGCCTAGAAAGGTGGATAGTAAAAGCCATGTTTTAAAAAGACATTGGGGTAGTTCAGATTATAGAAAATGCAACTCATAGCTTTGAACTGAATCAACCAATTATTGGGACTATGCTAAGTAGTCAACACCCATTCATTTATTTTAAAAAAACACATGCCTTTTGGAAAAAATCCATAAGCTCAGAAAGCTCCAATAATTTAAACCAGATCTACTGTATAGATCTGAAATTATGCCAAAGGAGCACGATGACACCAGTCACAGATTTTTGCACAATTGGACTAATATATTCAGAAAAGCTTTATGAAACTAAGTGTCTAAAACAAATTGGCACATCACAAAGGAGGAGTAGGGGTCCAAACACAGATTTCAGTCCATGATCATGGGACGAATCAAAAAGTCGTATCATTAAATCAGCAGGAAAAGACTTCCACAGAAGTTCCTGTTTGCCAAAAAAAGCTCAATCATAGCCACAATGTGGTGTCGTTATGGAAGCGGCAGATTTGTATTCAGATACACAACAGTTCTAGGTGCTATTGTCCGCTGGTTGATGCCCATGGGTGAGTCACGTAATTTTTTGGTCTTATTTTCTGATCTCTTTTCACATCAGTTTTTAGTACAGTCACATGTTACTTAACGATGGGGATACATTCTGAGAAATGCATTGTTAGACAATTCCTTCCTTATATGAACATCATAGGGTGCACTTACCTAATAATACAGCCTACTACACACCCAAGCTATGTGGTATAGCCTATTCCTCCTGCCCTGCAAACTTGCACAACATGCCACTGCCCTCAATGCTGTGGGCGATTTAACAGAATGGCAAGTATTTGTGTATCTAAACATTGAAACAGTACAGTAAAAATGCGGTATAAAGGATTCTCAAAAAGGCACACCTGTATAGGGCACTCACTGTGAGTGGAGTTTGCAGGACTGGAAGTTGCTATGAGTGTCAGTGAGTGAGTGGTGAGAGAAGGTGAAGGCTAGGACATTGCTGTACACTACTGTAAACATTAGAAACACTGTACACTTAGGGTACATGCAATTTATAAGAAATATTTTCTTTCTTCAACAATAAATCAACTGTAGCTTACCATAACTTTTTAACTTTATAAACTTTTGACTTTTTTAGACTTTTTGACTGTTTTGTCATGAACACCTAGCTTAAAACACACATTGTACAGCTATACAAAAATATTTTCTTTATGTCCTTCTTCAATAAGGGTAAGCTTTTTTTCTGTTTTTAATTTTTTTTTTCGTTTTAAACATTTTTGTCATAAATGAATACACAAAGGCACAGGTTAGCCTAGGCCTATGCAGGGTCAGGATCATCAATATCACTGTCTTGTGCCTCCACATCATGTCTCACTGGAAGGTCTGCAGGGGCAATAACATGCATCGAGCTGTCATCTCGTAGGACAGCAATGCCTTCTTCTGGAATTCCTCCTGAAGGACCTGTATGAGACTGTTTTATAGTTAACTTTTTTTTTAATTTGTAGAAAGAGTACACTATAGAATCACAATATAAAGTATGGTATAGTCAGTGGTATAATCTATTAACATGGTCATTTATCACAATTATCAAGTACTATGTACTGTACATAATTGTGTGTGCTAGACTACTATATGACACGCAGCACAGTAGGTTTGTTTACCTCAGCAGCATCACAAATGCATCAGTAAGGCATTGTGCTATGATATTATGATGGCTGCAGTGTCACTAGGCAATAGAAACTTTTTACGTCCATTATAATCTTTTTTTTTTTTTTTTGAGACAGGGTCTCACTCTGTCACCCAAGCTGGAGTGCAGTGGCATGATCTTGACTCACTGCAACCTCCGCCTCCTGAGTTCAAATGATTCTCCAGCCTCAGCCTCCCTAGTAGCTGGGACTACAGGCATGCGCCACGGTGTCTGGCTACTTTTTCTGTTTTTAGTAGAGATGGCGTTTCTCCATGTTGGCCAGGCTGGTCTTAAACTCCTGACCCCAGGTGATCCGCCCGTCTTGGCCTCCCAAAGTGCTGGGATTACAGGCATGAGGCACCAGGCCCAGCCAGCTCCATTATAATCTTATGGGACCACTGTCATATATATGGTCCATCCTTGACCAAAAGTCATTATGTGGCACATAACTATATTTAACCCATTGCCTCCTGCCATGAAATCTCTTCCTGGAACACAGTTTTCTCTCTTTTTTTCCCTGTATCTGGATATCTTCATATATGATGGTATGAATGTATACATTCATGTATGCACTTTTATTTCACATATGCAGAATCACAAGAAGAGATACAGGCTTAACTATATGTTTATGGTAGTGTTCTATCATACCTATATTTAAGCAGTGAATTTTACTACATTATTTACCCCTCTATAACATCTTTGTTTCTTTACTTTTAAACAAAGCTTAGCTTCCAGGGATAGGAAAAGGGAGGTAGTATTCCAAAGTTCAAGGGAAACCAAAGAACACTGTTGACTGGTATGTGAAGACCTAGGGCCTGGTAATTTAAGGATAATTTTACAAATGTTGAGGGATAATTTTGACTTGCTCAGTAAGCTAACTTTTGGACTTACATGCATTATATGCTAGAGGCTCCCTACAGATAAAAACTTTTGGACCTAAACACACTAGTTCACCCTATATTGTAAGAATGTTTAAATATATATGCTTTGATAAACCCTATGTGGTGCATTTACTTTAGAAATAAAGAATGTCTAGAGCCAAGGTGTACAGCTTTACCAACCCTTTGTGGAATTGGATCTATGATGAATTAGAATGTTTGTGGATAAAAGTCACTGGAAGCAATAAGAACTTGAGCAGTGACAACCAATCTGCCATTCATTTAAATGGCTCACTTCAATATGATTTATTTCCCACAAGCCACAATTTCACTCTAGTTACAGCAGCTGCTCGTGAGCTTGAGATTTAATGTATTTTTCAGCTCTCAGTGGTAGAAAATAATATCTTTGAAATTGATCCTTTGTATGATAATACAAGTGGCCACTTTGACTTGATTTATTTCATAGAATTATTTGTGTGTGAAGACTAAAAGTTTGAAAACAGCAGCTCTTTATAACTATGTAAACGATTTTTATGTAAAGGAAAGCACTCATTCCCCAAACAACTTCTGGTAGTATTCTGAGTTTTTAAGCATATCCCCATTGGACTGTATTACACATTTTGCATCTTGTCCAAATTCAGAGCATCAGCTGACTTGAAATAATTATTAAGAGAATATACCCAGAAACAAATTCACAAAAATGGGGATCAGACCAGAGGAATTATTATTTATCTTGAACCCCTATCTTTGAAGCATGACTCCTCCCATAATGTTATTTGCTGATGAAGAAACAAGAATTCCCCGATTCCAGCTGGAAAAAGGGGCAATGCACAAAACTGTTGATGTGTAGGTATTTGCCTGACTCGTCATTTTACTCAATCAGGCAAATAAAGGCTCAGTTCCTGCTTAAAGTGCGATTGATGTCCCAGGGCTGTAATTATCAAGTACAATATTTATGAATATGAATGGTCCAAAGCCATCCCCAGTGGAAATCCTGTAAGGTAGACTTAAATTTACAAGAATAAGTCAAAGCAAGCAACATGTGACTTCTTGTACTAAAGCCCATAAAAGCAGCAGAATTAAAACAAACCAAGGCTATAAATGAAGTGACATAAAGGAAAATATATGCAAATATTTATTATGTAAATATAACAGAAGGAGAATGCAACAAATGTTAATTTCCAACAAAGAATAATTCGTAACAAATCTTAAAAGCAAAAAGGATTAATTTATTTTGGAAAAATTTCTTTTTACCACGAAAATATAATAATACCTCAAATAATGTATGATTAAAACATATCAGGTCGAGAAGAAAGATCTAGTAAGAAATAAAACTGTGTAGACTTTGAGAGCTCTTCTTTCAACTATCAGTAGATCAATTTGCTAAAAATAGACAAAGATTATTTTGATACTGTAATTAATTGAAGTAACAGAAACATACGAAAAAATAGTCCTACAGATAGAAAATACACACTCCTTTTTTTTCTTTCCACACCTTTGCAAAATTTGGCTAATAAAAATAACAAAACATAAAGGAGAAAGAACAGATAAAATTCATATAATATCAAAAAGCAAACTGATAATCTACAGAATATACCAATGAAGAATAAAGAGAAAAGAAAAACTAAAATTAGACATTAGAAAAAGAATATAAAATATAAAAAAGAATGTAAAAACACAAAGGATTCCATATTCAGGTCATGTATATGAAATTCCAATTAAATGGACCATTTCTGCAGAAATATAAATTATCCAAATTTAAATTTAATTAATTTAAAATAAAAATGAAATTAAAATTATCTACTTAGGTAAATTAATTATTATGAAAACTTGCAAATCAATTTTCCACCTCCTCCAATAATAAAGATTTTAGGGCTACATTTTACTGGTAATTTTTGATTTTCAAATTTTAAGAAAACAGATAAATGTTCTGTGTTATGTAAACTATTTGATAACATTAAAAGTGTGAAATATTTTTAATTTATTTTGTAAGTCTAGCATATTCCTATGAACAAAACCTACCAAGAGAATAAATACTTAGTAAATACAAACCGATTTCATGAATATAGTAAGAAAACTTTTTTTATTTTTATTTTTATTTATTTATTTTTTTTCTGAGACGGAGTCTCGCTCTGTCGCCCAGGCTGGAGTGCAGTGGCCGGATCTCAGCTCACTGCAAGCTCCGCCTCCCGGGTTCACGCCATTCTCCTGCCTCAGCCTCAAGAAAACTTAAGGGAAATTTTAGCTAACCAGATTGAACATTATATTCAAAGATTAACCCTGCCAGGCGCAATGGCTCACGCCTGTAATCCAGGCATTTTGGCAGGCCGAGGCAGGTGGATCACCTGAGGTCAGGAGTTCGAGACCAGCCTGGCCAACATGGTGAAAACCTGTCTCTACTAAAAATACAAAAATTAGCCAGGTGTGGTGACACATTCCTGTGATTGCAGTTATTCAGGAGGCTGAGCCAGGAGAATGACTTGAACTTGAGAGGCAGAGTTGCAGTGAGCTGAGATTGTGCCATTGTACTCCAGTCTGGGCAACAAGAGAGAAACTCTCTATCTCAAAAAAAAGAAAAAAAAGAAAGATTAACCCTTCATAAGCTACTATAGTATATCCCAGGAAATGTACATACATCATATCAATAGATCTCATAAAACAAACCACAGTATTCTCAATTGATACTAAGATGACATTCAATAAAAATAATGACCAGTTACTGACTTTTAACTTCATTTTAAAATAGGAACAGAAACGTACTTCTTCCACATCCCAAAAGTGTCTTTAAAGGAAAAATACCCGAAATATTTTTATTTAAATCATCAACAAGATGAGACTACACACAAATACCATTTGGACATGCTTGGGTCAATGCAATAAAGTGTGAAACAAATAAAAGGGGACTTTGAAAATAAGGAAACAAGCATTAATTCAGGACAAAATCGTATTAGGGCTACTCAAAACCCAATAGTATCAACTCTAACTTTTTTTTAAATTAATCGCTTCAGTCAACTGCTTGGATACCAGGTAAATTGCAAAAAATAATAGCTTCCTTAAACCTAGATAAGAGGCTATTCATAGCTTTCTTGCAACTAATTTTCTATAGCACTGTGAGGTGAATAGAGTAATAATTTATTGTATGTTTTCAAATAGCTAGAATACAGGATTTTGAATGTTCCCAACACAAATAAATGCTTTGAGGTGATAGATGTGCTAATTATTCTATATATCATATACATATATCTAAATATTACATTGTAATGCATAAATATGTACAATTATCATGTGCCTACTTAAAATACATATTAAAAATTTTAAGTAATAGTTTTCCTTTGTATCAACAATAACCAATAAGAAAATATAACAGGACAAAACCTCCCTGAAAAGATAGATAAATTCATGTTAATAATTTGCACAAGAAGTATGTGAGGCCTACATAAAAGCACCTACAATACTTTCTAAATTTGGCCAGAGATAGAAAGAGAGATATAATGACAGACAGAGAGGGGGAAAGAAACATGAAATATTCAATATTTCTAGATGAAATGAAACAGACATACATTACAAGGTTTTAATTTGTCCCAGGTTTTTCCAAAACTTTAAAATACTACCAATCAGATCTCAGTTTAAATAATTCTGAGAGTACTTAGAGTAAGAAATCAAGTAGGGATAAAAATAGTTAATAGCATTTTGAAAGACAAGAGTGATGATGCCTCATCATTAATTTCCAGAGAATATTCTGGGGGTATTTGCTTAGGTAGGAAATTACTAGAGCAGATTGGTGTGACACACATATAGTTTCATCATTCCAAACTCTGAAACAGCATGTTAGCATTTGAAACCTATGCCTTTCTTTTATATACCGTTGATCTTTATCTCTGTCTCAGTTACGTCATCTGCAAAATTGAGATGTTGATCATACTTTCTTTAGAGGTATTTGTAAAGTGCCAAGGACAACAGAAGTTAGCTCTTGTGGGTCATTACTACTGCTAGCAGTAGTGGTAGTATTATTTCTAAATTGTTCCCCAGGAAAGCTGCAGCTATTTTTGTTCCCATCAGTACTAGTAAAGGGGCCCTGCTTCCCCATATTGTTTTCCGCACATGAATTTTTCCTTCATTTTTCTTTAATTTTTGACAACAGATGGCTGAGACCCCATATCTCATTACCACCAACTTCTCATTTATCAGATTAATGAGATTGAAAATCTCTCCATTTGCTTATTAGGAATTTGGATACTGAGGAAAGATTGGGAATGACTCCTCCACATCAAGAAAATTGGGAGTTAATACTGACTCTTGTGAAATACAATATTACTTCTGCAGAGAAGAGCAAGAAAAGCTAACTTTTATTTCCAGCTAGAGAGATTCACAACAAAACCTAGTTGCCTTGGATTATTTTATAGGATATTAATTTAAAAGAAAATCTAGCATAGGGTAACATTCAAAAGTTATAAAACAAAATGAAAACTGCTTCAAGACAACTCTCAGCTAGATAAAAATTTTTTTTGGCCAAAGACAAAGTAATGAAATTTACATGTGCATGTCAGATTTTGTTTTTATTTTTAATAGACACGCAACAATTGTACATATTTATGGGGGTCAAACTGATATTTCAATACATGTATTAATGTGCATGTATCAGATTGTTACCTCCTTCGTGTGTCCTTTGAAGAGAATTCTTTGGGGCAGAGCAGGAAATCTCACTTACACACAAATTCCCAATGTATATACTAATTGTTTTCTCTCACAGTATAGGCTCCATCTTTCACAGAGGGCAAATTTTATGTCACTTTTCTGTTAACTTCGTCTGTTACATCACTCATAAAATATATTTTTTCATTTTCAAGTAATCAAACAAGTCTATCTTCTTCGGCTAAGAGTTTTCATTAGTTTTCTTGGCTCAAGTGGGATATAAAGTTGGGAGAATTTGAGGAGAGACAGAAGATTTTAGAACCAATGTTCATAAGGGTTACAGAAGACTATTTTGGGATGTTAGAGAGGTTATGCCTCTGGGAGAGGAACTTGGAAAGAAATACAGATATTTAAAGAAAACTTCTGGCAGATTTTGCTGCAAACTTCATCGTGTTTACCACAAGCCTTCAATAAAATTGTATCACTTGACAATTCTTAGAACAGTTGGATTTGGCCGAGCGTGGTGGCTCAGCCTGTAATCCCAGCACTTTGTAATCCCAACCAGCCTGGCCATGATGGCAAAACTTATCTCTACTAAAGATTCAAAAATTAGCTGGGCAAGGTGGCACACACCTGTAGTCCCAGCTACTCAGGAGGCTGAGGCAGGAGAATTGCTTGAACCCAGGAGGCAGAGGTTGCAGTGAGCGGAGATTGCGCCACTGCATTCCAGACTGCGTGACAGAGCAAAACTCTAGAAAGAAATACAGAGAGAGAGAGAGAGAGAGAGGAGAGAGAGAGAGAGAGAGAGAGAGAGGAAGAGAAGAGAGAAGAGAAGAGAAGAGAGAAAGAAAGAGGAGTTGGTTTGAGAGAGTGTGGGTTATCTGTGTTATTAATATCTTATGAAAGAAAGAGGAAGGAAGGAAAGGAAGGGAGGAAAGAAGGAAGGAAGGAAGGAAGGAAGGAAGGAAGGAAGGAAGGAAGGAAACGAAGAGTTGGTTTGAGAGGGTGTGAGTTATCTGTTATTAATATCTTAGGATATACTGGAGTTCCACTATTGGAATTCATATTGAAAAATGTAAGATATCACCAAAGAATTACTAATGTGTATGTTTATGTACATGTAAGTATATTTGTGTATATACCAGCATACAAATATCCAAATGCAGTAATATATGTTTTGCTAAAAATCTCTGAAAGTTCTAAGAGAGGCAGTAATAATTCATTTGATATTGCTTATAATTCCTTCAGTTCCTCCAAATTTTAAATATACATAACAGATATTTACCTGCATCTGTGATTTGCAAATTAAAAAAAAAAATCTCATCGGTGAGAGGCTGAGGCTGATGTTGACTGGTGAAAAGACCTGCAGTTTATAATTTTGGCTTGTTTTGTTTGACAAAGGCTGACAGGATTAAGGTTCATTAATACATCTTACAAAAGGGGACTGAAGTAAAAAAAAAGGGGTAAATGCAATAAATTCAATAAATAAACAAATCACGTCTAATGAGAAAAATGGTATCTGCTGATGATAGCTTTCTCTTCACTCATGCTCGCTTAGGTATTTTTTAATGGCCTCATTGAGATGTGATTCCCATACCATGCAATGTATCCACTTAAAGTATAAAATGCAGTGGCTTTAAACATATTCACAGAGCTGTACTTTCATTGCAATAGTTAGTTTTAGAGTATCTTTATTATCTCAAAAAGAAAGTTCATATCCCTTAACCATAACTTTCCAAATCCCCACCCTTCACCCCCAGGCAGAGGCAACCACTGATCTACTTTCTCTATATACTTATTTGCGTGTTTTGGACATTTCATATAAATGGAAATATAATATGTGATCATTTGAGATGGACCCCTTTTAAAAAAATAAACTTTATTTATTACACAGTTTCTAAGGTTCATAGCAAAATTGATCTGAAAGTACAGAAAGTGCCCATGTACCCCCATCCTTTCACACACACCCTCCTTGACTATCAACATCCCATACCAGAGTGGGACATTTTTTATAATCTGGGAACCTACATTGACACATCATTATCACCCCAAGTTAACAGTTTACATTGGAGTTCATTCTTCATCTTATCCATTCTATTGGTACAAATGTATAATGGCATGTATCCACCATTGTAGTATCTCACAGAATAGTTTAACCGCCCTAAAAATCCTCTGTAGCCTACCTGTTCATTCCTTCCAGCCCTCCTAACTTCTGGCAACCACTAATCTTTTTATTGTCTCAATAGTTTTGCCATTTCCAGAACGTCATATAGTTGGACTCATATAGTATATAGCCTTTTCAAATGGGCTTCTTCGTAATATGCAGTTAAATTCCTCCACGTCTTTTCATGGCTTGATATCTCAGCTCATTTTAGTGCTGAATATTATCCCAGTATCTGGATGTATCACTGTTTATTTATCCACTTATCTACTAAGGGAAATATTGGTTGCTTCCAAGTTTTGGCAATTATTAATAAAGCTGCTATAAACATCTATGTGTAGGTTTTTATTATACATAAGTTTTCAGTTCATTTTGGTAAGTACCAACATGATTGCTGGATCTTATGGTAAGAGTAATGTTTAATTTTGTAAGAAACTGCTAGACTGTCGTGCAGAATGGCTATAACATTTTGCATCCCCACCAGTGATAAATGAGAGTTCCTGCTACTCTATATCCTTGCCAGAATTTTATGTTGTCAGTGTCTGGATTTTGGCCAATCTAATAGATATGTAGTGATATCTCATTGTTTTAATTTGCAATTCCCTAATGAAATATGATGTTGAACATATTTTTGTATTCTTACTTGCCATCTGCATATAGTCTTTGATGAAGTGTTGGTTCAGGTCTTTCGCCTGCTTTTTAATCAGGGTGTTCATTTTTGTATTGGGAAGTTTCAAGATATTTTTCTATATTTTGTCTAACAGCCCTTTGTCAGATTTGTCTTTTGCAAATCTGTTCTCCAAGTCTATGGCTTGTCTTCTCATTCTGTTAACATCACTATTTTTTTTTAATTGAGTCACCCAGGCTGCAGTGCAATGCCACAATCTCAGCTAATTGCACCCTCTGCCTCCTGGATTCAAGCACTTATCCTGCCTTAACCTCCCAAGTAGCTGGGACTACAGGTGTGTACCACCATACCCGGCTAATTTTTGTATTTTTAGTGGAGACGGGGTTTCGCCATGTTGGCCAGTCTGATTTCTAACTTCTGACTTCAGGTGATCCGCCCACATTGGATTCACCATTGAACCCATCTGGACCTGGTGCTTTCTGTTTGGGAAAATTATTAATCATTGATTCAATGTATCTACTATATGTAAGACTATTTGTGTTATCTACTTCTTTCTGTTTAACTTTTGGCAGATTTTATCTTTCAAGGAATTGGTCCATTTCATCTAAGTTCTCAAATTTGTAGACACAGCATTGTTCATAGTATTTTTTATTATCTTTTAATATACATAAAGTCTGTGATGATGTTTCCTTTTTAATTTCTGATATTAGTTATTTGCATCTTCTCTTTTTTCTTTTTTTTTCTTTTTTTTTGTGCAATATAATAACTTGTCCTTTATTTTGAAGGGAATGTCCCAACATGCCTGAGACCAGTGAACTCCAAAGAACTTCATGGGTATAGCAGGCTCTAATATCTTTACAATGTTTATTTCCCTCACTCTGGGGAGTATGTTTCTTATTAAGACATCTAGAGTACTTGCCACTTTTTACTCATTGGGTCCAATTTACATGATGTCATCAATAGAGTACATTCATGTGATTTTCTGCAGAGTGCACAGATTGTTCATGCCCCTTCATATTGTGATAGAGGATCTAGTTCTGCAGCAATACCATTAATATTTACTTATTTACTTGTCTACATCAAGTGAATGCAAAGTGCTTCTGATCTCCTTTCCTTTTTTTTTTTTTTATTATACTTTAAGTTCTAGGGTACATGTGCATAACGTGCAGGTTTGTTACATATGTATACTTGTGCCATGTTGGTGTGCTGCACCCATCAACTCGTCAGCACCCATCAAATCATCATTTATATCATGTATAACTCCCCAATGCAATCCCTCCCTCCTCCCCCCTCCCCATGATAGGCCCCAGTCTTTTTTTCTTAAGTAGCCTAGCTAGAGATTGATTGATTTTGTTGCTCTTTTCAAACAATCAGCTTTTGTTGATTTTCTTTGTTGACTTGCAGTTTTCAAGTTTATTCATTTTTACTCTGATTTTTTTTTACTCCTTTTAATTTGGATCTGATTTGCTCTATTTTTCCAGTTTTCTAAAGCAGAAAGCTTAGATTATTGGTTTTGGCTCCTTCTTTTTGCTTTTATATGCACTCAATGACACAAATTTTCCTCTAGGCATAGCTTTGACTATAATCTACAAATTTCGATAAGTTGTATTTCTGTTTTTATTTAGTTCAAAATCTTTTTTTAATTTAAAAACATCTTTCATTGAGATAAAATCATATAATATATACACATTTTATTTTATTTTTATTTTTTTCAAGTATTATTTTAGAATCAGTGGGCACACATACAGGTTTGTTAAAGGTATATTGCATGATGCCAAGGTTTGGAGTATTTGAATCCATCACCCAGGTACTCAGTATAGTACCCAATAGTTCTTCAACCCTTGTGCCCCCACTCTTCCTCCCTCTTGTATTCTCCAGTGTTTATTATTCTTATATTTATGTGCATGTATACCCAATTTTTTACCACTTATAAGTGAGAACATCTGATATTTGGTTTTCTATTTCTGTTAGTTCACTTAGGGTGATGGTTTCCAGCTACCTCCATGTTGCATGCAGCTACATCCATGTTGCTGCAAAAGCCATGACTTCATTCTTTTTCATGGTTGCAGAGTATTTAATGGTATCTATGTACCACATTTTCTTTACCCAGTCTCCCACTGATGGGCACCTGGGTTGATTTCATATCTTTGCTATTGTGAATAGTACTGTGGTGAACATATGGGTGCATGTGTGTTTTTGGCAGAACACTTTATTTTCCTTTGGTTAGGTACCTAGTAATGGGATTGCTGTGTTACTAGTAATGGGATTGCTGGGTTAAATGGTAGTTCAGCTTTTCCTTCTTTGAGAAATCTCCAAAATGCTTTTCCCACAGTGGCTGTACTAATTTACATTCCTACCAACAGTGTATAAGTGTTTCCTTTACTCCACAACCTTGCCAACATCTGTTAATTTTTTTACTTTCTAACAAAAACCATTCTTACTGGTATGAGATGGTATCTCATTGTGGTTTTGATTTGCATTTCTCTGGTGATTAGTGACGATGAGCATTTTTTCATATGTTTTTTGGCCACTTGTATGTCTTTTGAAAAGTGTCTGTTCATGTCATTTGCCCACTTTCTACCAGGGTTATGTTTTTGATTGTTGATTTAAGTTCCTTATAGATTCTGAATCTTAGACATTTATTGGATACATAGTTTGCAAATATTTTTTCCTGTTCTGTAAGTTGTCTGTTTATGCCCTTGATCATTTCTCTTGCTGTGCAGAAGCTCTTTAGTTTAATTAGGTCCCACTTGTCAATTTTTGATTATGTTGCAATTGCCTTTGAGGACATAGTAATAAATTATTTGCCAAGCCAGTATTAAAAAGAGTATTTCCTATGTTTTTATGGGGTATTTCCCTATAAAATATTTTCATAGGCTGTTTCCTAGGATTTTTATAGTTTCATGTCTTACATTTAAGTCTTTAATCCACCGTGACTTAATTTTTGTGTATGGTGATAGGGAAGGGTCCAGCTTCATTCTTCTGCATATGAATAACCAATTATCCCAGCACCACGAGAACTTTTTCAATTTCACTTGAGAATTTTTCTTTGATCCATGTGTTATTTAGAAGTGTGTAGCTTAATCTCCAAGTATTTGGGGATTTTCTAGCTACCATTCTGTTACTGATTTTTGGTTTAGTGTGGTCTGAGAGGAGACATTGTATGATTTTTTATACATTTACATGTTTAAGGTGTGTTTTCTAGCCCAGTATGTGGTCTTTCTTGGTAAACATTCCATATGAGCTTGAGAAAAATGTGCAACCTGCTGTTGTTACTAGAAAGGAATCCCTATCCAGACCCCAAAAGAGGGTCCTTGATTCTCACGCAAGAAAGAATTTAGGATGAGTCCATAGAGTAAAGAGAAAACAAGTTTATTAGGGCAGTAAAGAAACAAAAGAATGGCTACTCCATAGGCAGAGCAGCCTCGAGGTCTGCTGGATGACTATTTTTATGTTTGTTTATTGATTATATGCTGAACAAGGGATGGATTATTCATGAGATTTCCAGGAAAGGGACAAGAACGTCTCAGAACTTAGGGTTCCTCTTCCTTTTAGACTACATATGGTAACTTCTAGATGTTGCCATGGTATATATGAACTGTCATGGCACTGGCAGGAGTGTCTTTTAGCATGCTAATGCATTATAATTAGGGTATAATGAGCAGCAAGGATGACCAAAGGTCACTTTTATTGGCGTCTTGAATTTGATAGGTTTCAGCTGGCTTCTTTGCTATATTTTGTTATCCCAATGGGATCTTTGTGACCTGTATCTTGTGTCAACCTCCTGTCTCACCCTGTGACTAAGAATGCCTGACCTCCTAGGGTTGCAGTACAGAAGGTCTCAGCCTCATTTTACTTTGGCTGTATTCAAGATGGAATCACTCTGATTCAAACGCCTCTGACACTGTTGTTGGATAAAGTAGTCTATGGATGTTCATTATATACAATTGAAGACACTATTGAGATCAACCAAGTCTTTACTGGTTTTCTGCCTGTTGGAGCTGTTTATTTTTGATAGAGAGGTGTTGGAGTCTCCAAATATGATACTAGATTCCTCTGTTTCTCCTTGAAGTTGTGTCAGCATTTGCCTTACATATTTTGATGCTCTGTTGTTAGGTACCTACACATAAAGAATTGTTACATCCTCTTGGAGTGTCCCTTTATTATGTAATGCCCCTCATTAGCCCTGACAACTTTACTTAATCTGAATTCTGCTATATTTGAAATTAATATGGCTATTCCTGCTATCTTTTGATTAGTACAATCATAGTATATATTTCGCTGTCCCTTTTAATCTATGTGTGTCTTCATATATAATGTAGGTTTTTGTAGACAGCATGTAATTGTGTCTAGGCTTTTTGATACATTCTGGCAATTTCTATCTTTTAATTGATGCATTTAGATCATAGATATTCAATTAATAATTGAGATATCTGCATTAATTTCTATCATATTTCTTACTGTTTTCTATTTTTTAATCTTGGTCTTTGTTCCTTTTTTGCTTTCCTCACTTCCTGCCATTTGTGGTTTGAGAATTTTATATGATTGCATTTTCTCTCATTTCTTAGCATGTTGCTATGTCTAAATATTTGTGTCTTCTTAAAATTTGCATGTTGAAATCCTAATTCCCAAGATAGTGGTTCTAGAAGGTGGAGACTTTTAGAAGTGAATAGGTCATTGGGGCAGAGCCCTCATGAATGGGATTAGTGTTGAAAGAAATTAAAATATTTTCCCCAAAATATATTTCTTTGACATTTTTTGAAATGAGTACTGCTTGGCTGTCTCCACAAAAGTGGCTTTGCAAAGCTGTTGTAGTAAATGGGGAAAATTTGGATCTCTAGATAATCTCCATTAATGCAGCCATGCCCCTTTCCCTTTCTATGTCTTTCCCCAGATCCAGGAGAGATTGAGGGTCTGATACATTTAGAAGTCTGAAATGAAACATGTATCATCTATTCTGTCTGAAGGAGGCTTCATGTACATACAAGGCCAGCTTTGCCATCCAGACACTTCTCCCACCTTCCATAACCTGTTTTACTAGAATCTGAGCCATTATTCTTTCTGTAACCTCAAAATGGCATATAAATTTCTGTGACTCATTTGGCAAATGGGTCTTCATACAGAAGACTCCCATGTATGCACAAAAAACAAATTTGTATGCCTTTTCTCTTTTAATCAACTGCCTCATGTCAGTGATTTTTAAGCAAGCATTTAGGGAGCTGAGACTCTATGGCTCCCACACCTTTCTATGGAAAAAGTGTTTTTTAAAATTTTCACTTCTTAAAAAATTCATTTTTTTATCTTTCATTGTCTGTGATATGCCAGGTTGTTTTGTTTGTTGGGTTTTGTTTGCTTGTTTTAGTTTCAGTGACTTTCTGTTTTCTTGGGGGCATATATTCTACTTGGTGTTCTCTGTGCTCCCTAGACCTGTGATTTTGTATCTGACATTATTAGAGTAAAACTCTTAGTCACCATTGCTTCAAAAATTGCTTTTTTTCCTTTCTCCCTTTCTTCACTTTGTGACATTTCCATTATGTGTATGTTATACCCTTGGTAGTTGTTCCATTGTTCTTGCATATTCTGTTCTGTTTTTTTAGTCTGTTTTTCTCTGTTTTTTAAGATTCTATTTTTGTATCATTGAGCTCAGAAATTTTTTTTCTCAACCACGCCCAGTCTATTAATAAGCCAAAGTCATTCCTTATATCTGCTACAGTGTTTTCAATCTCTAATCTTTTGTTTTGTTTTTGATTCTTAGAATGTCTCTCTGCTTGCCTTATCCATCTGTTCTTACATGTTGTTTATTTTTTCACTAAACCCCTTAACACATTAATCATAGGATTTTAAAATTCCTGGTCTCATAATCCCAGCATTCCTGCTTTATCTTACTCTTATTCTGATGCTTGTTCAGTCTCTTCAAACTATGTATTTTTGCCTTTTAGTATGCCTTGTAATTTTTTGTTGAAAGGCAGATGTGATGTACTGGGTAAAAGGGACTGTCACAAATAAGCCTTTAGTAATGTAGTGGTAAGGTGTGAGGGGGAGGGAAATAATTTTATAGTCCTTTGAGTAGGTCTCAGTCTTCTAATGAACTTATGCTCCTAAACTGTGAACTTCACCAGTGCTTCTCAGGCTTTTTCCCTTCTTACGTGGAACAGGATGGCTAAAGGGGCCTGTAGTTGGCTATTTTCCTCCCCTCCTAGACTCTTAGAAAACCCCAGCAGCTTAGGCTGTAGCTGCTGAGGGCAGAGCATTTTAAGAACAGAATGTTCTAACGTATCTCAAAATGGTCTGTTTTCTCCGCCCAACTACCAGAAACATGAGGGGATTTTTTTTTCCAATATTCTCTGTGAGGACCCCATAGAACTCTCTGAGGTAAAATGAACACAAGTGTACAGCACCCCCTATGATTGGCTCTTCCTGGAGTTTTAACTCACAGAATTGTCCACACTGAACCTCCAGCAATTACTCAATTATAGTTCATGTTTTCATCCCCTAGCAATGGTTATCGGGGATGTTTCTACTCCAAGTTGTGATTGTCTGTATCCACCTGTCTGTCTGATTAAGGGGAAGCCATCTGCCCCATGACCTCACTTTTCTGCCAGATCTAAGAATTCGTTGTTGATTTTTCAGTTTGTTCAGCTTTTTATTTGTTGTTAGGAAACAGTGACATAATGTAAGCTCCTTACATGCCCATCAGAAACCAAAAGTCAGGGTAGCTGGCCCATTTTTAAAATTAGGTTACTTGTCTCGCTCTTACTGAGGTGGAACTGTTCATGCTGGCTTAGATGGTATGCTGGAATTTCAGAAAGAAAATCATTCTACTTTGCAAGGCATGACATTTATAACATTTAATTGATCTGAACATGATTAAGAAAGTGAATAATAAATGGTTCATTTGGGGTTACTTAAAATTTTAAACTCAAAGACTCAGCAATTTTAGGTGGATTGAGTTTTCTAAATTAGTTTTATAGAAAATATTCTGATTTTATAAACCTTTTTTTCTTATCCTAACTTTAAAATTTTAGATCATGCTCTTTACCAGAAAAATAGTCTATTGATAGTCACAGTTGATATCAAACCTAGTCTTTCCTTCTTTATCTTTTTCAATATGACTTTGAGATGAAAAATTCACACTTCTGAAGTATCAAGAGAATTGCCAGACTACATTGGTCTGTGATTGTAATAAAAATAGTGTTATCTCTTTGGGAGCAACTCTCCTGGGAGAGGATATAAATTTATTCTCTCTGAGCCATTGGGAGCTCTTTCTCTGGTTTACACACAGGCTACTGACATAAATCGAAGGGTGTCTAGTCCAGAGTTTTGCTTTAAATAAATAAATAACCTGTCTTGAATTCTTGCCACAGTCAGCTCAAAGGAGCCTGCAAGGATGAATCTTGGTGAATACCCTAAACGCACTGTCCTGTCTCCTTCAGATCTTGTAAGAGGATCCCAAGAAATTGGCAGAGTATAAGGGAACCTTTCCCTTTGGTCCATATAGGTCACCGCCCAAGGCAGAGGCAGTATGGCAGGTGCAGAATGGATCTGGAAGGCTGTGGCAGATTGTGTTTTCCAAAGATGGCTGCAGCAACATATCTTATCCAATATGCTCTTATTACAGCACGACTTTGACACTGCTCCCTATGAAGTAGTAAAATCTATGCCTCTCCTCCTGAAACTTAGTATACTTTTGTGAATGTCTTGACCAATACAAAACAATAGGAGTGATACAGTATGATTCCTGAAGCTAGTTTCTAAAAATGCATGCACTTCTACCTTGTTCCACTAGCACAATTACTCTTGGTATCCATCCACTATAGTATTAAGAACCCCACGTGACTGTGGACAGATCCTTCTCAATAGGAACAAAGGTCCCAGCCTGCTGGTCCTGCTGAACTCCCAACAGCCAATGCCAACTTGCTGGCCAAGTAAACAAGCTTGCCAGTCTCTAATCAAGCCATCCCACCTAGTCAGGTGTCCAATGGAGATGAGTCCTCAATGGTACCTGTTCAATGTACACATTACTGAACAGAATAAATGATCATTTTTTAATCCACTAAGGTTTGGGGTAATTTGTTATATAGCAATAGCAATTGAAACTCAAGTAAATGTAAGGCGTTTGGCATAACATGATCAAGTTTCTATGAAACAATGGCTCTTTATTCCTTTATATCAATGGGTTTCTTTTCTCTTACGTAACATTCATATCATTCTACAAGAGGCAGATCTACTCTCTATACTTGCAATACAAAGGTAAGACAAAAATAATGAGATTGGATCTACAAGTTAAACTGTTACTCAGAGTAAGCTCTTTTGACTTGAAATATTTTAATTCAATGCAAGAATTGTCACATCAATCAAGAGTAATCCTAGAATGACTGAGGTTGATTAGCAGTAAATTTATGTATGTATCTATAGCAATTTATCACCGTGTTGAATTATGTCGATGACTATTGCTTTTAAAATTATGACGAGCACACCAAGGCAATGTCATGTCAAGGAAATGAGCCTTGGGCTTGACACATAGTACCTATTTCACAAATACTAGTTTTCTTGCCCATCTCTCAAGGTGAAAATATGTATAAGAGTATTACTTTCAGCTTATGAGTTCAGCAGTATATAGTACACCTAGATATTAGAGTTAGGAGAAATCAGAACAATTATCTGAAGCCTTTTATACCTTCCAAGAAGAGTAAACATAAGGAATGTAATATCCCAAGAGGTTTAATAATTGTTTTTACCCTAACTGCTCATTAGAATCACCTACAGAGTCTCCTCTCTCTAGCCCATTTTAATTTTTAATTGTTCTGGATGTGACCTAGGTGTTTCTGGTATTTTCTTAAAAAGATTTCCCAGGTGAATTTACAGTACAGCCAGCACTGAGAACTAATGGGTTTAGCAAACTGGATAGCACAGTGTTTTTCAAAACACAGACTCTGTACTCAACAGGTGGCATTAAATAATATAACATAGAATGAGAGAGTTTTTCTATTTTCAATTGTATTTCAATCATTTAGATTAAATCAAAGAGAATGGCCAAGGCGGGTGGATCACTTGAGGTCAGGAGTGCAAGACCAGCCTGGCCAATATGGTGAAACCCTGTCTCTACTAAAAATACAAAACTTAGCTGGACATGGTGGCACATGCCTGTCATCCCAGCTACTCAGGAAGCTGAGGTGGGAGGATCATATGAACCCAAGCGACAGAGGTTGCAGGGTGCTAGGATCGTGCCACTGCACTCCAGCCTAGGTGACAGAGTGAAACTCCATCTCAAAAATAGATAAGTAAGTAAATAAATGGTTAAACATGATATTAGGCCTGTCATTAGCCATTTTCTAATACTTGCTAATCTTTAATTAACAGAGCAAAAGTCTCTGGCTCAGGGACTTTGACCGTGTCCAGCTTAGTGAGTATTTAAATTATTTCGGACAGTGTCTATTTATATAATTTTCTACTCATTGTATTAATTTTGCTAGGTAACTATTATTTTGGTGAGCAGATTTCCATTTAGGATAAGAATATACATTTTATATGTCAATTCCCATATTAAGTTGAAGAAAGTTAATCAGTTTAAGAAAAAATTAAATAATAATAGAACATTTGGTACTAGGATATGGCAAAAACAATTGTGAAGACGTGACTCTAATGAAGACGTGACTCTAATGAAATGTAGAAAACACTGGGTTAAGCTTGCTGGAACAGCAGACTAGGCATCCTGAGATCACCAATTCCTACTCCATCAAAATCAACACCACTGCCCAGAAAAAAAAAAAAAAAATTCCCTAGTTGTTTTTATATGAACTTGATGTTGAAATTAAAAAGCTGATACCTTTGAGGCACCGCAGGCACTTAATACAACCTAAAATATGCATGAAGTGCCTTCAACCAAGTTTTTGTGATCTTTGATGTGTCACTCTTTTGAAACACTTAAGATGGAACAAGCTGGGTCTCAAAATCCTGTAATGGAGCAATTATTCCAGGTTTATTGGTTCCCAAGAAAGTAGAGCAAATTTTGATATTAACTGATTGCATCTTACCTGTCTTAAATATCACCTGTTCAGACAACCATGTGACAGTTGAAATTGTTAATCAGTCAGAAAAATTAAAACTGTTGACAATGTTAGGGCCTGTTTTCATGTTTCAGTGGCTGCCAATTCTTTCTGCTTTTTGGATGAGTAGCGTCCATTAGTAACGAAGGTGAACTTGATGTAGCCGTTTGGCATTGGTGGGGACAAGGTTTAATTTGTGTGGTCAAAAATGCAGAGGTGGGCCACATCACCACCTATTCCTTCAGGGACACTTAACAGAGGAAAACACCAACCAGGTTCCAGAAGGAACTTATAGGTTCGACTGTTTTCAAGGCACCTGGAGATGATTTACATGTAATGTCAGGGTTTGGAAGGCAACCCAGTGAAGGGATGAATGATTAATATTGGAAGCGCTGCAATAACAGGCTGTGTAAAGTGATAAAAAAAAAAAAAAAAGAGGACTGCCTATTCAACCTCAGTTCCAAATAGCCGTCAAAATGTAATATTTTTTCTTAAACTGGAAAATTGTGCTTCTTGGCAGTCCAGCGGCAGCATTTACATTGAGAGTGCTTACTAGGGAATTCGTTTTTTACTTATAATTGATTGTACTGAAAGTTCATACAACATTTGTAATGTTCAAGAGGTTCCCCTAATTCCAAAGTTTATTTTAAACCTTGATTTTAGCAGGTGGTAGATATCACAATGTATTTTCAGCCTACCTGTAATTAGTGATGATCTTTCTGCTTATTTATTTTTATCTGGTATGGGTTATCAAATCAGGTAGTGTTTTTGTTTTTTTTTTTTCTTTAGTGCAGAGTGGTTTTTAAATTACATAAAAAATTCCATTAGTATCATCATCTAAGAAAATACAGGGGAAAAGTTAATCAGATCGTCTCCTATTTCATTTGATGCACAGTGGATTTCCTTTTAGCATTTATTTCAACGATGCTTTGGCATACAAATCCATTTACTGTTAATACCTGTAACATATTATGGAAATATGATTTTTTTTCTAAGAGAAACCTATATGATTAGATGGACAAATAATTGAGTAATAAAGTAATTCTAACTAAGTTTAGTAGATATTGTAAAAATACAAGAAAGAAAAACTATTACTGTCATTAAGATGTAAATAGGATCTTGAAGTCAGCTACAGTGAACTTTTTATTTTCTGGGGACAGACTAACAATTTGTGGATTAACTCTACCCCTGCCATCCCTATCCCATGCCCACCCCATTCAGCTCTCCTTCTTGAGTTACTCAAATAAACCATGTTCTTACCTACCTTAGGTCTTTGCACATGCCTGAGTATCCTAGTGTAGTTTATTTTTTTACCCACTTTTCCTGGACAACTTCTGCTCATATGCTAAATCTTAGCTCCATGAGCAGTTCACTGAAGTCCCAGAAAGTTCTAGATTCCCCCAATGTACTTTGAGTTTGCGTTACATTATAATTTTACATTGATTTGTGTAGTCATTTCATTAATGCCTGTCTTCCAACTCTATGCCCTATGAACATAAGGTCTGGTTTTTTTTCTTGCCTTCAGCATTGTGTTCCCAGCCACTAAAGTAGAATAGTTGCTTTATAGACAGTTTTTGAATGAATGATCTTATTTTTAATAGGTGATGCTTTGGAAAAGAAACTCAATTTGTATGACTTAGAGGATCATATCCTGCTTCTTACACTCAAATGTAAAATACTGGAATAGACCTCTCTTACTTCCAAAAACTCCTTTCCTGAGTAAATTGTGGACAGCATCATAGAAAAAAAGATGTACTTTCTGGGAAAAAAGAATTACACTAGTGGGCTTTGAGGGGAAGTTTTAAGCAAAATAGAGATATGAGGAGAAGAAAATAAAGCTATGAATTTGCACCTTCTCAATTCTGGTCCTTTCTGCTTGAGGAGGTGGGGGGAAATGAAGTCTCGGAAAATAATGCAAACAAAGACAAACTAATTTAACAGATAAGCTATTTTTTATTCAAAGTATTATTAATGTTTCTAAGAATTTATCCAAAGATGGTTAGTGTTGTGTTATTTGAATTATTTTATACTTTAAAGAATGGCAAATATGTTTCTTATTATTTCTAAATATTAGATGCAAGTATATTTATAAATATGGTAAATAATCCATCGAGTACTATTTCATCCCATTTCAACTAATTTTACCGAGTTTATTTTTGGACATTTCTCTCTCATACCCTTTATCACATTTAATTAATAACTAACTATATTCTCTAACAATGATAAATTAATGGGGAAAAGAATTAGTTTGATATAAGTGAAACTTCTTTTTGGAGTTTCTTTTACCTTTTTTCTTTTCTTAAATGCCTTAGAATACTCAATTGCATCTTGATAAGAAATGATAAGATATGCTAATAACATTTTAATTAAAGTACTCTTATTAGATGTTTAATTCCCGTGAAAGAAGTTGGAGTTTAGAATTACAGTCATGTTACTTGACTTCTACCATCTATGACCCTATTGAAAGCTGAGCATTTAGGGGTATAGTTGTGCATAATCATAACTGCATTTTGGTAAGCATTGTATTCTACCAAGAAATGCACAAGTCATAAGAGGATAACCCAATAAATTTTCACAAAATGAGCACACTCAAGTGACCAGCACTGAAAACAAGAAACAGAAGATGACCCACATCCTAGATGTCCTCATGGTGCTTCATCCCAAAACTACCATACCTCCACAGGTAGCCACAATCCAGCCTTCTCATATGATCAGTCATGATCACATACTCCTTTCCATCTGGTTTATATCCTTCATGCTTTTGAAACTCAGCCATGTTGATCTATGTAGTTGCAATTCATTCATTTTCATGGCCTAATAGTATTTTGTTAAACGATTATTCCACTACTTATTTGTCCACTTTACTGTGATAGGGTAGTTTCTATTTTTAGCTAGTAGGGATAATAACTATAAACATTCTTGTAAATGTCTTTTGGTAGACAGATGCATGCCATTCTGTAGGGTATATACTTAGGAATGGAATTGATGAGTCATAAATTATATGTATGTCCTGCCTTCGTAGATGCTTCTAAACAATTGTCCAGAGTAATTGTACCAATTTACATTCCTTTCAGCAGTAAGAGTTCCAGTTCTACATCTTCAGCAGAACTTGGAAATGTCTGTCTCTTTCATTTTGCCATCGTCTAGTCATGGTATATGCCATGTGACTTTAACTTTTGTGAATTATACTTTCTAAATTTGTAAACATAACTTGTTTCACATGTTTATACCACCTTTTTACCCTGACTTGAGTTTACATCCTAGAGAGCAAGGGCCACGTGTTAGACACTTTTCTGTCCTTGAATGAATCTAACATAGCAAACAATGCATGTACTTTTCTTAAGATAAATCTTATCTCTGTGTAGTGCTCCCTTAAAAGATCATAGAGTAGGAGAGAGAGAGCATTAGAAGAGGAATAATGCAAATATATTTTATTGATAGAGACAAAAAATAATGAGAGAATCTCTCTTATACTCTGTCAAATTTTATTCTCCATTTATGTATTCATACACTCAAGTCCATGTTGGGGCTGAAAAAAATGGTTTCCATTTCAACTCGTTTTAGTTAATTGCTTCCTTTTTCTACTGTGCAATGTAAAAGGATAATTAAAAATTATATTTCCCCTGACTACATTTCTTTAGGAAGATGGCTTCATTTTTTATGATGCAGGTATTTCTCTCTCTTCACCTGTCAGTGCCAAGAGTTAATGGAAGTCAGAAGTCCACCACCAAACTTTTCCTTACTCCTTCTAGAAACAAAGCCAGCCATTGTGCCTAAAAGATGTATCCAGATATGTGAGGACATGAAGTCCCGATACAATTCTCTTTTACCCAGATGCATTCAAAATGAGCAAATAAAGGTTGGCAAGAATAAAAAGCTTACCCCAATGCCTTGGATGGCATTTTCTACTAACAGTTCTTCACTGAAAATAAGAGATTTCTATAGAAATGATAATCAACCTCCTGTGAGTATATGGAGCTCGTAAAACCTGAAGAGTTTCTAAAGGTCAGCAAGCATTAAAGGTTTTTGTCCTGGGGATACATTTCTAAATAACCCTAGGAGAAGGAGAGGGAGACAGGGAAAGAAAAAAGTTTTTTAACTTGATGAAAGTAAAACATGCAAGCTTAACAGTTTCTGGATTATCATTTAATTACAACCATCAATCATTTCCCATCTGTCTTCTTCCAGTCCTCACAAATTTCATCTAAAACTATACAGTACAACTAACAGAGAATATGTAACCCATTAAGAATCCTAAAGATGGGAAGCAATATTTAAGAAATTACCCTATAGAAGATTTTAGGAAATTCCCTAAAAATAGGATAATAGAATTCATCTTGCTCTATATACTACAAAAACTCAAGACTAAAACTTTTCTTTTAATTAATAAGATAAACGCTACTTATTGCTTCTTTCTCTTTACCAGACATGAACTGATGATCATTTTCCAAGGGCTTTGGTTTTGAAATCATTTTATTACAAGTCATATTTTTACTAATGTGTGAAACTGACTTGCAGTTAGTCATTTTATTAACACAATTTTACATTCTCTTTAAATGAGGTCCATTTAACATTGAGCTTTTAGAAATATATTTGCTCTGTTAATTAGCTCTTGGGGAATGCCAGCAAATGTCTTTAAGGACAGCTGTTATTATTTTTTATTTTTTTGGAGGGGAAGACAGAGTCTTGCTCTATCACCCAGGCTGGAGTGCAGTGATGTGATCTCGATCTCAGCTCACTGCAACCTCCACCTCCCAAGTTCAAGTGATTCTCGTGCCTCAGCCTCCTGAATAGCTGGGATTACAGGGGTGCACCACCACACCCAGCTAATTTTTGTATTTTTAGTAGAGATGCGGTTTCACCATATTGGCCGGGCTGGTCTTGAACTCCTGACCTCAAATGACCTACCCGCCTTAGCCTTCCAAAATGCTGGGATTACAGATTTGAACCACCGCGCCCCGCTAGCTGTTATTTTTAAGGTTTAAAATGTTTTCATTTCTTCTTCTTGAGGGGTTCATGCTTTCATGCTGACTGTCCCTAACTTCTGCAGCCAAGGAATTAAACAGCTTTAGGCTTTTTAAGCTCCAATGTGTTGAGAAAAGTGTTTCAACCGTGGTAATCCCCTTGTCGTGCTGCATTTATCTCCCACTAGATACCCACATGCGTTCCTCTTCTTCTCAGGCAGATAATTGCAAAGGGGTTGGGACTAGAGAAGAGAGTTGAGCTGGTGCTGAGCAGTGAATATAAAAAGAAGTGTCACCCTGGTGGAAGTAAATAGACTCTGAGACTGTAATCTTTGCCCTTATTTATTTTCGAAACCATAAAGCCCAGGAGGAAGGTTCTTGTTTATTTGGCTACAGAAATCTTTGACTGCAGTCATGTATGGTTTTCAACTTGTTTTTATTTCCATACATTCCATTGCAGCAATCTACTCTCTTATACCACCTTGATTTGCTCCCTAAATACAGTTTTCATTGCAATTTGTTGTTTTTGGCCAAGACTTCAAAATTCTTTTTGTTTTTTTTTTTTTTTTTTTTAATAATGGTGCATTCATTACCTGTTTTCCCAACAGAGTTCATCTGGTGATTTAATGATCAGAAACATTCAACTGAAACACAGTGGGAAATACGTTTGTATGGTGCAAACGGGGGTGGACAGTGTTTCATCTGCTGCTGACCTCATAGTAAGAGGTAAAACCTTTATGCCTCCTTGAGTTTGTAACTTCACATCTTAACAGCTTTCCTTACTGGAGGAAAAACCATGATGAGATAGTATGTGAGCATACAAGTTATAATATTGATTTCATCCCCCCCACATAGACCTGAGAATATGACAATAAGGGTGAGTGCTAATTCAAAGAAATAAAAATCTCAACTCTGCCCTTCAAATAGCTCTCACTGTAATTGGCATTCCACAGCTGCTGCCAAGCTGATGTGTTTTTGAGCATGTCATTAATTCAGTGATTGTATTTAATTTGAGAGAGAATATTGTGCAGTGTGTTTGCTTCCAAAATAATCAGGATTTGGGAATAATTGTATGTAGGACAATTTTCTAAAAATAGAAAAAAAGTATCAGGATTATTCAGAATGACTGGGAAAATTTGCCAACCTGAGCTGCTGTCCAGGATACTGATTTGCTACTGGGCTGACAAATGACCAGAGTACATCATAAAATAAAACACATCTAGGTATCAGATTGGGAACTACAAAGATACACCAGTGGATTAAAGGGAAAGGTATCACACCAGGAGTAAAGGACATTGAATTTGGAAAGGTACAGGAATCCTGCTGAACAGAGGCTTTTAAAAGTGAATATCATCTGCAATCAGAGAGTATTACGGTTTGGGAATTACTGCCTCACATCTAAATTTAAGATCTAACAACAGAAATGGGGGGTAGAGGGAAGTAGTTGTTCTATTACTAGGTAAATGGCCTTTGCCCTAAGTGCTTTGGAAATTGGGAAAAGTCAGAGACATTGAAGTGGTCATGTGACATTCTCTTCTCTTTGACAGGAGAAGATGACATTTATGTAAATTGCTACCCAATGTTTCCATGTGTGCCTTTCTTAGGTTCACCTGGACCACCAGAAAATGTGAAAGTAGATGAAATTACAGATGCAACAGCCCAACTCTCTTGGAAAGAAGGTAAAGACAACCATAGCCCAGTTATATCGTATTCCATCCAGGCTCGGACACCTTTCTCCGTGGGTTGGCAAACTGTCACAACAGGTAAAGGGGGAGAGGCAGAGGTCATCTGCACACATACAAATGGATTTCAAGTCAATGCTGAAGCATGAAGACTCTTACCTCTCAAATATTCCTTTGTAGTGCCTGAGGTCATCGATGGGAAAACACACACAGCCACTGTAGTTGAGTTAAACCCATGGGTGGAATATGAATTTCGGGTTGTAGCCAGTAATAAAATTGGAGGTGGAGAACCCAGTTTACCCTCAGAAAAAGTAAGAACTGAAGAGGCAGGTTAGTGTTTTTGTTTTCTGAGTAATGGGTTAATAGATTTCTGTGTACTTCCATTACCCTTGGCCCTGAACTCCAGGCCAGCAGGGGGTCGGCCTCAATAATCCATTGCTGCAATTATCTGACCTTTCTAATGGCAGAACTGGCCATATGGCATTTGTCAAAAGAAACACGTGTAAGTGATTCTGATGTAGTGTGACATTTCCAAGAGTTCAGTCCATTGTAAACGATCATTAGTGCATGTTGAGTGAATACGTTTTTGTCACTTAAGGTTATAATTACTATCTGACATAGTTACCCTGTTAACAAGGGAAGTGCTGTTTTCATTTATAACAAGCATTGACAAATTGGTAGGATAATGACATTTGTGAGTTCTGCTGCTAGGAAATCTCATTTGCCACCAAGCTCAGTGAAGGAGCTTAAGCAATTGATGAATAGGTATGTTTTGTCACTTCAAGTGTTGAATTAAGAAAAAATCATTGATAGGAATTTCCATGTGAGACAACTATTCACATAGACCATAAGACTGCTTTTATTATTCTAAAAATATCCCAGCATTAAAACTCAAACTAGAAAGTGTACATAGCATCACATTATAGGGACAACTGAGACCTAAAGACTTGCCTTTTCAGAATCTGTAATGTTACTTAATATTAACTAAAATGAAGTTTGAAATAGAGCTGGTAGATCACTTTAGGAACTCAGCTAAGACAGAAGTCATCAAATATGTTTCAATAATTTTCATGATGCTATTTTACTCAGAACAATGCACATAATGTTTATGCTGGGAAATATGAGAAACAGAGGAACTGTGCTTGCCCTGGTGTTCTGGTCATTTGTTCACACAACACATATTTTAGGGAGCATCCTCTGTGTGCTCAGCACTTTCTAGATACTGCATGTACAGCTGTGACCATACCAAAGACCCACTTTCATGGGACGTATATTCTAGTTTTGTCCTGGGGTTCACTAAGCCTAAAGTTCTCAGTGTAAGAATCTGATACCCCCGTGAAGTTTATAAATAATACCTCAAAACAAGATTCAAGGGTTTGAGTTTGGGTCATCCTTACATATAGCCAATGTTGTTCTCAGAATTATATTCTACTTGAAATAGTCACAAGCTAAACATTCGTGCTGGATTGATTTCCCATCATCTCTGGTGAATCACTTTTTCTTGTTTTATTAACTCTCATACTAGCAAAGTATCTTCCAACTTGGTCATGTTTGTTTGAGAGATTTTGAATTTTTTTATGATTTCATGTAAATATGTTGTTTGATGATCTCATAAAAATATATAAATGTATATATGTACACAAACATCCATGTGTATGAATAATGTGCCAATGATTAAATTATTTTAAATATTTTTAAAAATTGCATTGTCTTTTAGATAAATATTCCTTAATGCAAGTACCATTTCATCTCTGTTTCTCTGACCTGTACAGTTCCAGAAGTGCCTCCTTCTGAAGTCAATGGAGGAGGCGGAAGCCGGTCTGAACTTGTGATAACCTGGGATGTAAGTGTTTGGGCAACATCTTCATTATCAGGATGTTGCTATTCCCATGATCTTTATGGCTTCCCAGGTGGTGGTGCTGGGGTGTGGTTGGTGGGTGCTGCTGCTGCTGGTGGTAATATAGTGGTGGTGGTGGGGTTAGTGGTAGTGGGGCTGGTGGTGGTGGTTGTAGCCATAGTAGCTAATATTTTTTATGCTTTCTCTGAGCCACCCACTGTTCCCAGCATTTAGCATATATTTTCCTCATGTCATCCTTGCATCAATCTACAGATGAAAATACACAGGCTCAGAGATAAGAAATAATTTGCCCAGGGTCACCTGCTTGGTAGATGTAGGGACGAGTTATGTTGTGGCTGTTGCCCCTCAAGCTCCCCTTATGACTTTCCAAACAGCCTTACAGCCCCCAATGGTGAAGGCATCTATTCCAACAGGTGCTTGAGTTTGTTTCTTTCCTGGCCATTCTCTCAGCCCTTGGTTTACATCATCAGTAGGAAAAAGGTTAATTAACAGGTTTTAAGTCAAAAAGTACTAGAATTACCTGCATTTTTTGAAGATGTTGATGATGTGTCAATAAAATTTTTGGCATGACTCAAATATAGCTTTGAGTTTTTCATTAATTTTTTTTTCCTTTTTTTTTGAGACAGTCTTGCTCTGTTGCCCAGTCTGGAGTGCAGTGGCATGATCTCAGCTCACTGCAACCTCCACCTCCTGGGTTCAAGAGATTCTCCCACCTCAACCTCCCAAATAGCTAGAATTATAGGCACATGCCACCATGCCCAGGTAATTTTTGTATTTTTAGTAGAGACGGGGTTTTGCTATGTTGCCCAGGCTGATCTCAAACTCCTAACCTCAAGTGATCCACCTGCCTTGTAATTCGTTAATTTATAAATTAGTATTTACTTCCTTTTTTTTTTTTTCTCATGATGGAGCCTCTCTCTGTCGCCCAGGCTAAAGTCAGTGGCGTGGTATCGGCTCACTGCAACCTCCGCCTCACAGATTCAAGCAATTCTCCTGCCTCAGCTTCCGGAGTAGCTGGGACTACAGGCGCATGCCACCACGCCCAGCTAATTTTTGTATTCTTAGTGGAAACAGGGTTTCGCCATATTGGACAGGCTAGTCTCAAACACCTGACCTCATGATGGCCGCTCGCCTCGGCCTTCCAAAGTGCTGGGGTTACAGGCGTGAGCCACTGGACCAGGCCCCTTTTTATTTTATTTTTTTCAGTTTTACTTCATTGTGCTTAATCACTAGTTCGATGTTTCTTCTCATAAAGTCAACGTTAAGAATTAGATAATTTTTATTTCACTTGAGATCAGATATTTTCAACTGAAAGTGTATCTTACTGTTAGAAACTCAGATTTGAACCATAAGATGATCAGCTGTCTGAATAATCACAGAAAATTCCAGTTCATTATCTGGATGGCTATGAAATGGTGGCATATGTCTGTTTCAAAGCAGCTGGCATGACTCTCCTGCTGATGTTTTACTCCTTTATTCATCCAACTGCTTAATACAATGTAGATGATGATTTGATGACTTCTACAAATGCCTGTGGATCACAGCTCCATTCATTTTTGCCTTGCCCTTATGTGTAAGGGTGATTCAGTGTGTCTTTCCTTTATAGCCAGTCCCTGAGGAACTACAGAATGGTGAAGGTTTTGGGTATGTTGTTGCTTTCCGCCCTCTTGGGGTAACCACCTGGATCCAGACAGTGGTGACATCCCCTGACACCCCAAGATATGTCTTTAGGAATGAAAGCATCGTGCCATATTCACCATATGAAGTTAAAGTGGGTGTTTATAATAACAAAGGTGAAGGACCGTTTAGCCCAGTGACAACAGTGTTCTCTGCAGAAGAAGGTACGGAAAACGTGACTGTGTTTCAGCTCTGCCTAGTGACAATTATTTGTGCTCCAAAAATGGATATGGAGTCTCATTTTGACTTCAAATATATTTATTCCAAAGAACAATGATCCGAGTAGTAGTTAGATTCCCAGTGCAAGTGATAAATATCAATCATAAATGACTTGAAGTATAAGACTTAATGGATAGTTAGAGGACGTAACTGTGAAAGGAAAATAAAACCTCAGGACCCCAATTCACTAGGCCAAAAGGAAAAAATTAAGCTGAATGCTGAGTCATGCAAGAAAATGCCTTTCCTTTTATTCCTAACCAGATAGCTACAGATAAAAGGTTAAATCTCTCTACAGGTAGCTACTCTATGTTCACCTTGCCTTATGTAAAGTACTGATTTACTGAGCAGGAGACCTAATTGATTAGCCTCCTATCTGCTCCTTTTCCGTTGCAACATGCAGATTACCATACCCTTCCTCTTTGCACTCCAGCCCACTCTAAATATTAAAGCCCTCAAATTCAATCTTTGGAAATGGACACAGACCACAGACTGTTTCTGTGAACCCGTGTTTTTTTGTTTTTTCTTTTTTTTTTTTTCTTCTGGGCATGTCCTTAACACCTTGGTACAATAAATTCCAAAATTGATTGAGACCTGTCTCAGATCATAACCATCAATTTAAAAATCTGTTTTGAGGAACACTTCCTATGTTCCAGTTTGTGAAGCAAGGAAAATCACAGCCTTACCTTGGGGTAATAAAAATATACCCCTTGGAGCTATCCTAGTCCTAAGTTGTCCAGTGGTTCCCATGGCCTGAGAAAAGGATGTTACTGGATGAAGAGTCAGGAGCAGCTGTATCTCATTCAACAGATATACAATGTGCAGGTTTGAGGGATATGAACCTGCTGGTGGAGATACAGACATACTTCACTCTGGACCATTCCATTTCTTTGTCTTTCTTTTATACCTGTCTCAGATACTGAGACATCTAAATTTTGTCTCATGACCGCTTTAGAAAATAATCAAGGTAAAAGAATTATACAAAATTGCCATTTCATAGATCAGCAACAACTGTTGTAGTTTTTTATAGTTCTACAAAAAACAAAAATAATAAATGGCAGAAACTAACATGTATTCAAGTTTTACTACCTGCCAGACATTACCTAATTTGATATTTCAGATAAGAAATATAGGCACTACTATTTCCCATTTACAAATGAGGAAATGGAAGCCTTGTAAAAGAGAGTAATAAATTTGCCAAAATTCCTAATAGTAAGTGGTACAGCCAGTATTTTAACCAAGGGCCTTTGCCCTTAACCATTCTGAGCTCACAAAATATATCAGTGTCTCCCCTACCGTCCAGACCTGACAGTAAGTTGCAAAAAGTGGGCCGCAGTTGTCATTCCTAAGAATAGTAAGTAGAGTTGATTTTTCTTTGGATCCCCACCCCTATTCTTGCCTTCTCACTTTCCGTTGAGTTCTGAGAGGGATTTTTTTTTTTTTTTAAGGATAATAAAAGTCTTTGCAGAAGAGTCTTAAATTCATAGCCAGACCTCATTTCTAAAAGTTGCCAGGGATTGCAAGGGCAAGTGAGAGGTCTGGGGCGTGATGGCAATTACCCAGGGAGTTTTTGGATGCTGTTTACCTGTGCATCCAGGACCTAGGTGCTGGCAACTGGAAAAGAGGGACAGCCACAGCTTCTCATCCATTGTTGCCTCCTACCCACTGTTGCCTCCCTCATTTTCCTTCCCCTGTTACCATTTTTGCTCCCACTGAAGAGTCAGCTAAAAGTCTTTTTGTTCAAACATGAGAAAGGAATTGGGCTTACCTAAGGAAGAAGCAGAAGATTTCTGTGAAATCTACTGGGGTGTCTCTGTGAATCCAAGGGAGAGTTATGTAGCAAACCTCACAAATAACTTTAATCAGAGAAGCCCTGAAACCTCAGAAAATGGTCTGCTCCTCTAGAGCAGCTGCACTGAATCGGTGGGCTCCAAGTACTCCTCGACTCTCCAAACCAAGTTTCAAATTCTCAAGAGAGAAAATCTAAGAGGCCTCACCTTAGACCAGGAATTCATCTCAGCATCAAGCCACCTTGTCTAAGAAGCAGGATCATTTGACAAGAGAAATGCACCTGAACTGGGCCCTGAGAGGGGAGAACCACTGTGAACTCCATAGAATCTCAACAGTGCTTTTTACAAAGGGGGGTCTTCTTGCTGTATAACAAACCACCTCCTTTTCTATCTACTCCTTCAAAAGAACATGCCATCCACCACATTTCAGTTGTCCTTTCTGTAGGCCTCGCTAGAGAAGGTACTCACTCAGTGTTTATTGTGTAAATGAGCTTTACTTAACCTAGACCTTCATTTGGCAAAATGGAAACTAAGTAGCATTTGTAGACAGAGAAGTTCCCAAACAGTAGGAAAGAGATGAAGGGAAGGAAATAAAGACAAGGTGAGGAGAACACAGGCAAAAAAAAGGAAGATAAGGAAGATGCCAACAAAGAGGTGCAAGGGAGGAAAGTATAGGTTGCCACAGCTGTTTAGCAAGGAAAAGCCTTTGGCTATGATGCCATCTTTTCCTAAGAAACGGAAACGGACCAGTGTCTCTATTTTCAACATATGGTGCCAGAATATTTCATAGAATTTTCAAGTATGTTAAAATGCTTTTATAAAAATAAGAACATTAATATATGTTTTAAACAAACTGCCAAAATTATCATCATATTTCAATTTCTGTTTCCAAACAGAGCCTACAGTGGCCCCATCTCAAGTCTCTGCAAATAGCCTATCTTCCTCAGAAATTGAGGTTTCATGGAATACCATTCCTTGGAAGTTGAGCAATGGACATTTACTGGGCTATGAGGTAATTTCTTTTCTGATTAATTCGTGTATGTGTGTTACATGCTACTTTGTCTCCTTACATTTGAAATCCTTAACAATGACCTCTTATTTGAAGTCTATCTTTGGCTGAAATTTTTTTATCAACACATTGTTTCATCTGATGTTCAATGTATACTGAATTTAACCAGTTGAATGAAAATAACATTAGTTGGAGTAGAAAAGGAACGAAAAAAGAATATGAAAGGAAATCATGCATCACGTGGGCCAAATATTTTAGATGGATTTGCTAAAAAATAAGGGTGAGATTGAACTGCAGTATTAAATTCATAGAGTACTTTCGTCAACAGGAAGTCACTGTCCTCCAGCTCTTTGTCTTACTCTCTTGGTGGCTTTGTTACATTGTGGGGTTCTTCTATAGGCTCTAGAGAAGCCACCTGTCTGTAAGATACTTTGAGCCTTCAAAGACCTCTCTGTTTAGTGAAATAGGATGAAACATCTGAAAGAGAGGATAATGTAAGACCAACTATAATGAAGGTCTGACTGGGTCACTCAAACAGGAAATGTTTGCGTTGTCAAGAAGGATGGGACATATTGAAAGTCTTTATAAGGGTGGTAAGGCTTAACAGGACTTTCAAGGGAAAGTAAGTAAAGGTGGAAGGAGTGGAAAACATTCTGGATTAGGCATGGCATGATGGAAAAGCACCTGCCAAAGGTTCCTGTTTGAAAAGGTGACTTCAGATAGGCACGGGAGGACCAGGTCACAGGTGGCTTTAAAGGCTAAGAAACCATTTGAACTGGGTCCCCTATTTAGTAGTGAGCAGTTAGAGGAAACTGGGAGCAGTAGAGCCAAGAACTGGCAAGATAAATAAAATGCAAAGAAGATTTAGCCAACAATGACACTGTGGGATTCATAGTTGTGATTTCATCCCACCCACAGCTGTCTTCTTATGAAGCTTCCCTCCAAGCTTCCCTGAGGAAGTGTGTAACTCCTGATTCAGTGGCAGGCTTACATGGGCAGGTTTGCATGACAGGGCCACGTACCCCTCCACTTGCCAATACACCTTCAAATGAGAGCTCCAGGGTGGTCTCTTGATCAAATGTAAATGCTCTGTGGACTGTGAAGCCTAGCAAGTCAGATTCTTGTTTGAGATATTTAAATAAGCAATATAGAGATTATAGTTGGTGAGTGTAATGCAGTAGTGTGTCACATTTGGGGCTCAGTTCAGACTTCTCAAACTAAGGCCATGGACAGGCAGGACAAAGCTAATCTGCAGAGATGAAATACACTCCCATGCAACCCTAAAGAATGGAGGAGACGGGGCTCATGGAACGTGCAAGAGGGCAGAATAAGCCAGGTGTGGTGGCTTGCACCTGTAATCCCAGTACTTTGGGAGGCAAATGTAGAAGGACTGCTTGAGCCTAGGATTTCAAGACCATCCTGGACAACTTAGTGAGACCACATCTCAATAAAATATACAAAAATTAACCAGGCATGGTGACACATGCCTGTAGTCCTAGCTACTTGGGAGGCTGAGATGGGAGCATTGCTTGAGCCCAGGAGGTCAAGGCTTCAGTGAGCCGTCATCCTGCCACTGCACTGTAGCCTGGATGACAGACTGAGATTCTATCTCAAAAAAAGTGGGGGCAGCCAGAATAAAATAGCTCTTTGACAGTCATTCAGTTCTCAAATGACTTGGCTTTATTCTTTTCCATAATTTTACCTTGCCCTTCTTTTTAATAGATTTTCTTTATATTTGAACTGCCTTGACAGAGTTTCTGTTCCTTGCAACCAAACAAGCATTGACTTGAATTAATATTAACAAATTAAGAAAAGAAAGGATAGGGAATAGAGCAATGATGCTCAAAGTATGGACTGTGAAACCCCTACAGCAGAATTACCTGAAGGTGTTGTTAAAATTGAGCTCCCACAGCTCTCCCAGGACCCACTCAATCCAAACGTTTAGGACTAGGTCTTGTTAGTGTATATTTTTAGTAACTATCTGTAAAGAAACATCTTATTACGTTTATTACTTAAACGTAATAAACACTGGTCTTGACACAGAGAAGCCTGATCAGAGACAGAATAGTCCAGACTTAAGGAAGAGAGAGTATGAAGAAGTAAAACACCACATAAATACAGGAGAACAACTTAATGCGCATCTTAAAGGAAGCCAGAAATAGCTGGATGGAAGATTTCTTTAATTCCATGACAATGGATGTAAGCAATGAAAGATGATGGGGAGCCAACAGTAGCTCCCTCGTGGTTAGAGAACTGGCAGTGACATTGGCAATGGAGGTAAAGGTATATGGGATGGAAGGAGCACAGCTGTAAGGGAGTGTGACTCTGAGGCCAGTCCATAGCAAATCCCAATTCTACCACTTGCCAGCTGTGTTGGGAAAGTTACATAAACTCTGTGAGCCTCATTTTCCTCACCTGTAGAATGGGGACAGTAAGAGGCCTAATTCATTAGGATATTGGCAGGATTGGATAAGATTAGGTGTGTAATGAGGTTCTCATAATTTCTGGCTCTTTATTTCTTTATCTATCTATCTATTTTTGAGATGGAGTTTCACTCTTGTTGCCCGGGCTGGAGTGCAGTGGCGCGATCTCAGCTCACCGCAACCTCCACCTCCTGGATTCAAGTGATTCTTATGCCTCAGCCTCTCGAGTAGCTGGGATTACAGGTGCGCACCACCACACCCAGCTGATTTTTGTATTTTTTAGCAGAGATGGGGTTTCTCCATGTTGGTCAGACTAGTCTCGAACTCTTGACCTCAAGTGATCTGCCTGCCTTGGCCTCCCAAAGTGCTGGGATTACAGACATGAGCCACTGCACCTGACCAATTCCTGGCTCATCATAATAAACAGTCAGTAGGTGTGAGACATTCCTCAGAAGAATTTTTGAGATATTAATGTATCTATTTCTCCCTAGTAAATATTCTGTAGCAAATAATTGACAGTAAGCTCCCTTAACTCAAGGGATTATGCCAAAAGCTATCAAAAGGAGTTGCCTGCAAGACACTTCCCTTCCTAGCTTTGTTTCAAAAGTTCAGGCCATTAGGGAGATTGTTCCATGTTTCTTGGAGGGTCATAGGAGAGAAACTGCAACTGAGGAAAACATAGAAGAGAAATTTCCAATGGCATTGGCAGAAATAAATGTCTGAAGCTTACAAAGCCTCCTGGGGCCTACATCTTTCTAAGGCAGTGCCCAGGTTGATAGCAACATTGAACAACTGTGTTTCCTACACTAGCAGTGATTACTCACTCACCAAACATGGCCCCCAGCTGCTAAAAGTAAAGGGCTCAAATCAAACACAAAAATAAGTGATCTTGGGGGCTTTGGGAAGAGAGGCCCAGGAATGACTATGGCTGAATCTCCCATTAGCTGAGCAGGATATGGTATTCAATGTTTGATCAAATTTATTTAAAGAAAATAACACAGCCAGGCGCGGTGGCTCACGCCTGAAATCCCAGCACTTTGGGGGCCAAGGTGAGCAGATCACAAGGTCAGGAGATCGAGACCATCCTGGCTAACATGGTGAAACCCCGTCTCTACTAAAAATGCAAAACATTTTTAGTAGAGAGGAACACTTTTACACTGTTGGTGGGACTGTAAACTAGTTCAATCATTGTGGAAGACAGCGTGGTGATTCCTCAAGAATCTAGAACTAGAAATACCATTTGACCCAGCCATCCCATTACTGGGTATATACCCAAAGGATTATAAATCATGCTGCTGTAAAGACACATGCACATGTATGTTTATTGGGGCACTATTCACAATAGCAAAGACTTGTAACCAACCCAAATGTCCATCAATGATAGACTGGATTAAGAAAATGTGGCACATATAAACCATGGAATACTATGCAGCCATAAAAAAAGGATGAGTTCATGTCCTTTGTAGGGCATGGATGAAGCTGGAAACCATCATTCTGAGCAAACTATCAGCCATAAAAAAAGGATGAGTTCATGTCCTTTGTAGGGCATGGATGAAGCTGGAAACCATCATTCTGAGCAAACTATCACAAGGACAGAAAACCAAACACTGTATGTTCTCACTCATAGGTGGGAATTGAACAATGAGATCACTTGGAAACACAGGGTGGGGAACATCACACACTGGGGCCTGTTGTGGGGTCGGGGAAGAGGGGAAAGATAGCATTAGGAGATATACCTAATGTAAAAGATGAGTTAATGGGTGCAGCACACCAACATGGCACATGTATACATAAGTAGCAAACCTGCACTTGTGCACATGTATGCTAGCACTTAAAATATTTTTTTAAATTAATTAAATAAATAAATAAAAATACAAAAAATTAGCCGGGCGTGGTGGCGGGTGCCTGTAGTCCCAGCTACTCGGGAGGCTGAGGCAGGAGAATGGCGTAAACCCGGGAGGCAGAGCTTGCAGTGAGCCAAGATCGCACCACTGCACTCCAGCCTGGGCGACAGAACAAGACTCCATCTCAAAAAACAAACAAACAAAAAAGAAAATAAATGAACACATGGCACTCCTCAGATGGGAGACTGACATGCACACTCACCGTGAACAGTGTTGTCCTTTATGGAAATCATGACAGGATCATAATTCTTGACCTGGTTATAACTTGTAAAATAGTTAAGAAAAATAAATGGAAGAATATACGTGAATGGCTTGTGGGATTTCAAGCAGAACAGAGTGCTAGCAGTCACTGGTGGTTGTTGAACAGCTTAGGGGCAGGTAGATGTTGATTGTTTAATATAGTCATGCACTGCATCATGATATTTCAGTTTAGGACAGACCACATATACAACAGTGGTCCCCTAAGATTATAATACCACGATTTTACTTTACCTTTCCTATGTTTATGTATGCTGGAATATATAAAAATGTACCATTGTGTTACATTGCCTACAGTATTCACTACAGCAACATGCTGTACAGGTTTATAGCCCAGGAGCACTATGCTACACCATCTAACATAGGTGTGTAGTGGGTTATACCATGCAGGTTGCATAATTGCACTCTACGATGTTCACACAATGCAACAACCATCTAATAATACATTTCTCAGAACATATCCCTGTCATTGTAACACATAACTGTATATAAATTTAGGTCAATAAGTCATCCAGATAAGGATATTTTATAAGAAAGTAGAATTACACCATTATTGGTCACACCAAGAAAGAGAGTTTCACTGAAAGACAGAAAATGTAAAAATCCTCTTAGAACCATCACAGTATCTAGTTAAGTCCACACCATCTTAGAATTAGACAAACCTGTGTTCAGATCTGCTAGGTTGAATATAAACTCTGCAAGGGAGACGTTAACTCAGCCTTTTTCTTCGTTGATCTATCCCCAAGTGCCTGGAGTAGTATCTGACATACAGGAGGCATGCAAAAAATATATGTTGATTGAATAACTGCAGTTTGGGCTCTGCTACCCTGTTGCTGTATGTCCTTGAGCAAGTTGTTTGAGCTCTCCAAGGCTCAGTTAAAATAGAGATAATAATAACTCACAGCATTGTTTGCAAATTAAATGAGATAAAACAGCTATTGTCAAAATGGCCCAAAGAGACTCAGGGCTTTCACTTTTCTCTGTTTTGAATATTGGGCTTTGGGATGACATTGTACTGAAGAAAAAAAAAAAAACAGTGAAGTAATATATAGTAATGTAGCACAATCCCAGTGTGGGACCCAGTGGCCACCATTTCTAATGCATGCTGATATTGCCGTCAAAGTGGAACACAGAAAGATGAGAAGAGCTATGGGAAAATGGGACTTTCTTGAAATTAATTACAGGTTGAAATGCATTGCCGCTTGCCTGTTTGTAAAGAGTAGCAAATAGAATGTCCAAATGTAGCATGAATACAGTATTGAAAGGAAACAACGATTAAACATTTCTTTCCCAAATGCTTGGTAAGTATAAAGAAAAAGGAAACAAGCTGAAAGAAGTACTAATTGGGAAAATCTTACAAAATAATTTATGTAATTATACCAAGATAAAAATATGTCTTTTCTTAGTTTCAGTAATGATTTAAAAATTAACCTTGGGTGGGGGAAGAAGGACTTGGCAGAGTATTTAATTATCAGTCGTGTGGCTAACTTTCTGGGTTGCAGTTTCCCCAGTTTGGCTTTAAAATTGTTAATAGCTCCTGCCTTTCTCTCATCTCAGTGAGGGTTGATCATGTGCCATGTGGCATGCTGAGCACACATCATCATTAGCATCTAGACTAATTTTCTTTCTGATTTGACCAAGCAGTAGTTGAGAAGCTCATTTCCCTGGGCTCCAATTTATTTCATCAGCTAAGCCGTTACACTCAGGCTCAGATCTTTTCTGGTGCCCTTTTGGGTAGCAACAAGAGATACAGACATGATGAAGAGAGGCAGAAGCCTTTAAGTTCATGGATCCTGGGTGCCTGAGGAATGAAAGCTCCCACGTTCTAGTGCGGTATCTACAGTCTGTTTCTTTAAAGTCCTTCTCTGTTACGAAAGAACCACATTTGGGAGAATGACCTTGATAGATGATTAAAACAAGTCTACACTTGTGAAATGATACAGATTAGCATATTTTGGAGGAATCAATATTTTTTTTAAGTTTGGCAGAAGAACGTAATTAATGTGCCATAATAGAATGCCAAACTTAAACTTCATTGATGCCTTCTTCCGGCCTCCTGTTCCAAACAGCTGTACAGAATATGTTCCTAATATTTCAATTAGAATGAAAAAAGATGTAGGCCAGGCGTGGTGGCTCACACCTGTAATCCCAGGACTTTGGGAGGCCGAGGAGGGTGGATCACCTTAGGTCAGGAATTCAAGTCCAGGATGGCCAACGTGATGAGACCCTGTCTCTACTAAAAATACACAAATTAGTCTGGCATGGTGGTGGTCACCTGTAATCCCTGCTACTCAGAAGACTGAGGCAGGAGAATTGCTTGAACCCGGGAGGTGGAGGTTGCGGTGAGCTGAGATCGTGCCATTGTGCTCCAGCCTGGGCAACACAGTGAGATGCTGTCTCCAAAAAAAAAAAGAAAGAAAAGAAAAAATATGTCAAATATGTGAGTACTTTTTTTGAGACTATGAAAATCTCACTAGAAAAAAAAGACATATGCATTAGGTCTAATTCTCTGAAATTGGGCAAAGAATTCACTCTAGCACAAGTCAAATGCATATGGAAAAATAGGATACAGACAATTGAGGCATACTGAAATAAATATGACAGGCAAAAATACATTCAAGTGTGTATAATACAGACTTTTGAAGAGGGTTAAAGGGTTGGTTTTACTGGAGAGAGCAGTAGCAGTAGCCTTTTGTGAGTGAAGGTTGCCTAAATGGTGCTCTATTCTTTATTAGGCAAAGACTTTCCGTACCAAATGGTGGCTCAACGCTGGGGGAATAAATATCCCAGCCTCTCTTTCCTTCCACCCTCCCATCACCAGCATCCTATTACTTACACCAAGTGAGAAGCCACAGGGCAAGGGAGCCAGACGGACAATAGTTCATACCAGTCAGCTCTCCTAGGGGCTGACAGCAGAGTGAAGAAGAGTGGAAGACGGATCTGGAGTTGTCTTCCTAAAAGACTTTTAATGCATTTTTACCTGCTTTCTATTTATTTAAATGTGCCTGGTCTAACTGCTAAATTAAAATATTTGTCTCTGAAAATCTGTAAATATGAATATAATTCTTTTTGTCTATTAAGAGTATTTCTGATTCAATAGCTATTCTTTAATGGCTGAAAAATGCCATTTTATATATTATTTTTATAAGCTGCATTTCAATTTTAAATTTAAATTAAGTGAAATCTCTGATGCAGTGGTATTAAGGACTCTTCACAATAGGGACATTCTTTTTTGGAAAAAACAAATTACTTGAAGTAATAGAGATATTTTTAATTCTGATATTTCTCAATTGTGTTTCTGTTTACTTACCCAAATAAAAATATATTGGTTTATGAAAGGGTTTTATGATTCTGAAGGCAAAAAATTGTATTGCCTCCTCAAGAAATTGGAGTTTTGATGTTTCATAGATGAATACAATATTGGGAATTGAATACATAGCCTGGTGAATCTCTGATGTAGGAAGGAGGGAGGCATTTTTAAACTATGTTCAGGTCATTCAACAATTCAACAGCAGTTAATGGTTAGTATGTACAGACTTTGCTGCGAGCAGTAAAGCTATGGTGATAACCAAGACAGACAAGCCCCTGCCTCAGGTGTGTGAATCCACCTGAACATTCTTTCCCTCCTGCTGTCTGCTGGGTGAGGAAATGCAGTTAATTTCTGTCCCAGGTGCACATCCTCACTGGCAAACCAAGGCATAGTCACCCACGACTGCTCAAGAAGATAGCCTTTATCTCTCAGGTGTCTAGCAATGAAAAATGATTGAGAACCACAATTCAGTATTAACAACCCCCCTCCCCTGGAGTGGATTTGCCTTTTATTTTTCCTACTCTAAACTCAGAGTGAATTTGCAATAGGAAAATTGCTGCGTTTATTCAGTTCTGGAAAATTCTCAGCCTTTTTCCCTTTGACTATTGCTTTTTCCTCAGTCTCTCCTTCTGAAACTCCAGTTAGAACTTTTCATTGTACCCTCAGTGTCTTTTAACTTTGCTTTTGTAATTTTTATTTCTTTATACGGGCTCTGTTCTGGGTTAATTAATTCCCTTTTCCACCATAAGCCTTCAGCTTAATTCTATCACTGATTTTATTTTTTAAATAATCGTAATTTTTTAGGTCTAAGAGCCCTGTGTGTTATTTTTCAAATCTGATTTTTTTTAAATCTTCTGTCATTGCATGGTAGATTCAGTTTCTTCTTTAATAAATCTAGATATTTTAAACAGAGTTATTTTAAACTTTGTTTCAGATCAGCGTATTCCAGCTCGTCTTCCGCTGGCTGGGTCTGCTGACATTTTCTTGCTCGCAGGGTTCCTCGTATGCTTTGTAGTATTTGTCTCTGCTTATCTTTTGTAGATGCTACCTTCATGTTCTGTCAATCTTTCAATCTTTACATTCACTCTTTTCTGAACAATTACATTTCCAAATTTTGTTCCTTCAGCCTAGAGCTTTTTCTTCTCCATCCCTGTACTGTAGTTGTGCCTATCAAATCCAAATCAGCATAAAGTTAGTCTGTTCTTTCAGTTGTAGTACTTTGACTATTTAAATCCAAAACAAACTGAGAAGGAAAGTGGGGTATCTTTTGTATTTCTTTCTTAACTTTTCCACATTTTTAAAAAATGATCTGGCCTTATATAAACATTTTTGAACAAAATTTTATAGAACATAGTAATACTTACAGAAAATTGGCAATATTAATAACACTTTGTTCCTATTTTTAATTATATATATACACATATATATACACACACACACATATATACACACACACACATATTTATATATATGCCTCCCTCCTTCTTACATTTCCCTTTCATTCTCCCACTTATAATCTCATAGTCTGGCTTGCTCAGCACTTGTTCTGTTTGAATTTATCTGGTTCATATATTTATTTGTTCATTATTCTTCTTCTCCTAGAGTCCCTTTTCTGTTGTGACACACAGCCTAATGCAGCACCTAGCACATAGTAGGTCTTCAGTAAATATTTGTTGAATAAATCAGGAAATAAATCAGTGCCCATTTTAATGAAAATCACTTAATGGAAAGGGCAGAATTTGTTTATGCCTTCACACGTTTGGTGTCTTCTGCCCACCAGGTGCGGTACTGGAATGGTGGTGGAAAGGAGGAATCATCCAGTAAAGTGAAAGTGGCAGGAAATGAGACATCAGCCAGACTACGGGGCCTGAAGAGCAACCTGGCCTATTACACAGCTGTCCGAGCTTACAACAGCGCCGGCGCCGGGCCATTTAGTGCCACAGTTAATGCAACCACCAAGAAAACGCGTAAGTATATTCTGATTTATTTAAATGGTAAGGAAAACAGTTTGTAATACAAATGATAGCCTTCTATATTATTTGAAATGGACAACCCACGTCATTAATCTCACTAGATTATATAAACCTAACTCCAAAACCTTAAAACTCAGAGCCACACATACGCTTGTCTTCATGATATCCTCAAATCTTTAGGTAGAGACTCCCCGTGAAAATGAATATGCACCTTTTGAAAAAATCTTAATGTTGGATGTTAGGTTAAATCTATCCCCTTTTCTTTGAAAATATGATAAGCTTAGTTGGGTTTACATTCACGTATTTTTAGTTTCCCAAAGTTTGAGGATTTCTGATAAGCATGAATAAGTTAAAATTAATGCCGAAGAATCAGGAGTGATTTTTCCTTCTTTACCTTTCTTTTCTACATCATTCAAAAAATGGCAATGTACATTAAATGATTATCAGCAGAAGATGATGGTCCTGTGAATGTGTTGATACTCTAAAAAATCTAACCAGAGTTGTCAGTGTTGCCTTCAAAGCTGAGTTTTTGTTAGCTGTATATTCACAGGTAAATTCGCCAGCTACAATCATGAGTTACAATTATATTAGTCTACAAGAAAGTCAGTGATTTACAATTTGGGAATGTTCCACACGTATTTCAGTTAATCTAATAGCATAGTATACATTTCATCATTGTGTTTTATTGTTTTATTGGTACTTACTCACAATGCAAATGTTTGAGTTACTGTTGTCATTGCCCTCATCATAGCTAATAGTGATTGAAAACATTGTGTCCCAAGTAATTTATGCTCATTCCCACATTTAATCCTCATAACTACTCCCAAGAGGTAGGTGCCATTATTATCTCTATTTTAAAGGTGATAGAAGTATGGTTTGAAGGGATTAGGTAACTTATGGGCAGTGATACCATACTTTTACTTGCAGAAAATTGTTTTCTTAATTTATTTTCAAATTTCTTAATTGAATAAAAATGTTTGCTTAACTAACTTTATGTAAGAATGAGACAGTTTTTATGCTTGGTTGCTAATTTCATTATTGCATTTCTGTGTCCATATATCATTTCCAATTTTTTGAAAACATACATTTTTTGTCTAAAATTGCAAAGAACTCCAATAATATAAAATTGAATATGATTGACTAGCATTTTTAGGCTAACTTAAAGTAATGTAAGACATAATTCTACTACTTTAAATGTTAATTAACCAGTGTAAATTTGATTAGAGAAGTTTGTATGTTTATCTTCTTTGTATTAGCTATAGAAAAAAGAATGTGGCTAACAATTGGTAGTACAATGACCATTGCAGAGCACAAGTTTAGCAACAAACCATTTGAATTTCTATAGCAAGACCCATTTGTAAGCAACCGACTAATGTAACAATTTAACATGATCCTTATCTAATTATTAGAGGAAGTCTAATCTACCTGTTTGTCATACCACTTGGTTGCTGTTAGACCAAAGAGCACATGGGTTTGGAAATACAGAAACAAAAAATTCTGTATTTACAACTCTTTACTAAATATGTTTGGTTTTCTCAACAATTCCTACTGAATTAATATGGTCTAAATATACATCATTATTTATAGATTCCAAATACAGCATCAATCAAAAATTCTGATTGCAAAAATATATGCAAACAAGTTTATCTGGCTCTTTTCTCTGACTTAATAATTGATGTGATTACTTGCTAGGAAATTGTGATTGTAAAAGACAGTGTAACATGGTGGAATCAGTGAAGAACTTAGTGGATTAGTAAGACAGAAGGAAGAGACTGATTAGAAATCAATAGAAATGTCGTGATAATGTACAATGAATGAAAATTTTTAAAAGAAGCAAAATCCCTTTATAATTTAGAGATGGCATATAAATGCCCAATCCAAAGTAGAAATTTGCACATAACAGTGATGCTGATAATTATGGTTGAAACTTATTGAGCAATTTCCAGTGATGGTTCTAAGTAATTTTCATGTATTGATTCTTAATTCCCACAGCAATATCATGACTTGAAGGTATTAGTATGCTTACTTTAGAGAGGAGGAAGCTGAGGCATATGGAGGTTATATAACTGTACTGAGATTGCAGAGTAAGTAACAGGATGGGCATCCAAATCCATAGTCTTAACCACTATGGTATCCTCTCTTTCAGCCATATTGTTAGAATTTCATCACTCATTTAATACCTTTATTTATTGTGATTTTGCTCTGTGCTTAAGATATGGGTAAGATGATCACAGGTTGTTGGCCGGGCGCGGTGGCTCAAGCCTGTAATCCCAGCACTTTGGGAGGCCGAGACGGGCGGATCATGAGGTCAGGAGATCGAGACCATCCTGGCTAACACGGTGAAAACCCGTCTCTACTTAAAAATACAAAAAAACTAGCCGGGCGACGAGGCGGGCGCCTGTAGTCCCAGCTACTCGGGAGGCTGAGGCAGGAGAATGGCGTAAACCCGGGAGGCGGAGCTTGCAGTGAGCTGAGATCCGGCCACTGCACTCCAGCCTGGGTGGCAGAGCAAGACTCCGTCTTTAAAAAAAAAAAAAAAAAAAAAAAAAAAGATGATCACAGGTTGTCATGGCTTCTTTGCTCATGGAGCTTTAGTTTGATGGGAATTCCAGCAACTGAATGAAATCTCTCAAAAACAATGCTCTGCTATTACCACAATTCAACTGGAGTCTTTAGGTTGATCTGTAGATGTTATTAAGGACAATTTCCTACGTTGGGTGGGAACTTCACATAGATCATTAAAATCCCCAATCACCTTAAAATGGCATATAAAGAACATATGTTAATTTTTACATTTTATGTTAATAATTTTTAATTATGTACCAAAATTGCAAGTAAAACAATCTCTTAGAGCCATTAATAGTATTGTTACTGGTAGCTCTAAATAGTCTTCCTAAGCTTTGACATGGTTGAAGTGCAAATCCTATTTAAAATTTTGATAAGGCTCTTGTGATTATCACTATGAAGAGAATTACTCATCTGCCTTGGCATAAAGAGCAAAAATAACGTTTTTGATTACCTGCTTGCTATCTCTCTTCCTCTATGGATTCTAAACTTTACAGGGAAAGAGGCCTTCTGTGTCTTATTCACCCAGCCACAGTGCCCAGCACAAACCCAGCACATGGGAGCAGCATATTAAATGTTGAATGGATGAGTGAAACCTAAAGAAGCAAGCCAAACCTCAAGTACTATTATTAATCGAATGTACTTCCTCTTGACTGCACATTGCGAATTCAAGACACGCTGCAGTTCTTTACCATCTCACTTAAAATATGCAAGTTTCATGTACTCATCATTATGGAATTTTGTATGCAAGGCTTTAAATCAGTACAGTTTTTAGATGATATTTCTGATTAATGTAAAATAACACAAGGATTCTCAAGTACTGTAGCTTCCATTAAACACTTAATTTTTTGATATCCAAATACTTGTGTTTTTTAAAAGCATTTTTAAGTTATAAACACTAATTAGCCTCTTTAAGTAATCTAAGACGGGTTTCTATCACTTACCACTGAAAGAGAGCAAACTCTTAACAGCATCTTTCATCTTAAGGGACTGATGAAGAAAATGTGCAGATGGCTTAAAAATGATAAGTTGCATTAGTTTCTAAAAAGAAACATTGAGAATTTTATGTTCAGAGTTTGCAAGAGATAATCTGTAGGATGAATATTCTGCTTTGTATAATCAAACAAGTCAAGTGGTAATTCTGACATTCAGTATAAATGGATCCAGACACTCAAACAACTTCCACCAGAATCATGTAATAAGATCTCAAATTTAATAAAACTGAATTGTTGGTTCTCCTTCCAACCCATTTAAATCCTCTCTCTTCTGTGATAGTCCCATTTCCATAAATTCCACTCCAATGTTTCAGTTTCTCAAGCCAAAAGTCTCAGAGTCACCCTCGAGTCATATTCTCTCATACCCACACTAGATCCAGAATCTTACTTCTACATTTATCAAGAATTTACCACTTCTGGCCAGGCACGGGGGCTCACTCTTGTAGTCCCAACACTTTGGGAGGCCAAGGTGGGATGATTGCTTGAGCCCAGGAGTTCAAAGACCAGCCTGGGCAACAGAATAACACTGTCTCACTATACTGAGACAGAGAAAAATATAAGAAAATTAACCGGGTGTAGTGGTGTGTGCCTGTACTCCCAGCTACTCGGGAGGCTGGGGTGGGAGGATTGTTTGAGCCTAGGAGATCCATCAGAGCTGCAGTGAACCATAATTGTGCCACTGCACTTCAGTGTGGGCAACAGAGTAAAACCCTGTCTCAAAAAAAATAATAAAAATAAAAAATAGAATATACCACATCTTACACTGCTGTCACACTAGAGTAAGCTGCCTCCAACTGTCTCCTATAGATCAGGGCAATGGCCTCTCACTGTTCATCCTGTTTCTGCCTTTGCCTTGACATCCTGATAATGTCACTTCCCTGTTCAGAACCTTTTTGTCACTTCCCATCCCACTTTAGGTAAATGCTAAATCCTTAAAATGTCCAACGAGGCCTTATACAGTCCACTCCCCAGTCTCTGCTGACTTATTTCCTATTCTTTTCCACCTTGCTCATTTCACTTTACTTCAGGACCTCTGCATGTACTGTTCCCTGTATCTCGAAAGCTCTTCCTACAGATACCCCCATAATGCACTTCCCCATCTCTTCCAGGTCGTCACTCACATATCACCTGGGTACCACCTGACTGTTGCTCCACCTTTCCTGATGCATACCCTTATCTCCTTCCCTGCTTTATCCTTGTGCATAGCCTCAGAGCCACCACACGTATCTCATGGCTACTCACTTCATCATTGTGTCCCCAGGACATCATTGTGTCCTGCCTTAGCCAGAGTGTCAGCCTCTTCAGGACAGAGCTGTGGTCTGGTTTGATCATTGCTCTGTTCCCAGAGCTCTGCTCCAGTGTTTAAGTAATCATAGTCAGTGCCCAATAAGTATTTGTTGAACAATGACTCTCTCCATCACTGTCTCTGCTCTATGGCAGCATCACTCTAACCAAGTCCTCTCTTCGTGGTAGAAAGATTGCCACCAGCACCTCAAGAGGACTGTTGTCTCTCGGCCAATCACACTGGGAAAGGTGGGCAGCTTCTTTCTGATTATTCTACCCAGAGCTAAGTAGGCTTCTCATTGATTCATCTTGGGTGAACAACCAATTGTTGTTTCCAGTTGTGAGAAAAACTGGACCAGCCTGGCCTGGAACACACGCCCAGACTCTCCTGGAACAAGAGGATTCTATATTTTTATGCCTTTGCTAATTATTATATATGTGAGTCTACTTGGGGAAATAGAAGAATGCCAAACGATACAATCACTTTTGCATTTGAGTCTTTGCTTTTCCAAATGAAATGCTCATTCATGTAAGTGGAGCCAAAATCAGTTACCTGAATTTAAGGAAATCAAGTAGGTGTGTCTTTTTTTTTATTCAACTTTTTAAAATTTGTCTTTTAATTTTTGTGGGTACATTGTAGGTGTGTATATTTATGTACTACATGAGATCTTTTGATACAGATATGCAATGTGAAATAAGCACATCAGGAAGAATGGAGTATCCATCCCCTCAAACATTTAGCTGTTGAATTGCAAACAATATAATTACACTCTTTAAGTTATATAAACATTATCCGTTATTATTGACTATAGTCACCTTGTTATGCTATCAAATAGTAGGTCTTATTCATTCTATTTTTTGTCCTCATTAATCTCCACTTATCCCCCTCACCCCAAACCCCTCACTACCCTTCCCAGCCCCTGGTAATCATCCTTCTACTCTCTATGTCCATGAGTTCAATTGTTGTGACTTTTATTTTATTATTATTTTTCCATAGATTAGTGGGGTACAGGTGGTTTTTGGTTATATGAGTTTTTTAGTGGTGATTTGTGAGATTTTGGTGCACCCATCACCCAATCAGTATACACGGCACCCTATTTGTAGTCTTCTGTCCCTTGCCACCTTCCCAACCTTCCCCCCAAGTCCCAAAGTCCATTGTATCATTCTTATGCCTCTGCATCCTCATAGCTTAGCTACCACATATCAGTGAGAACGTATGATGTTTGGTTTTCCATTCCTGAGTTACTTCATTTAGAATAATAGTCTACAGTCTCATCCAGGTCACTGCGAATGCTGTTAATTCATTCCTTTTTATAGCTGAGTAATATTCCATCATATATATCAGTTTCTTTATCCACTCGTTGATTGATGGACATTTGGGTTGATTCCACAATTTTACAAGTGTGAATTGTGCTGCTATAAACATGCATGTGCAAGTATCTTTTGTATAATGACTTTTTTCCCTCTGGGTGGATACCCAGTAGTGGGATTGCTGGATCAAATAGTACTTCTACTTTTATTCATTAAGGAATCTCCACACTGTTTTTCTCCATGCTGTTTTCCATGGTGGTTGTACTAGTTTGCATTTCCACCAGCAGTGTAGAAGTGTTCCCTGAGCACCGCATCCACACCAACATGTACTGTTTTTTGATTTTTTATTGATGGCCATTCTTGCAGGAGTAGGGTGATATTGCATTGTGGTTTTGATTTGCATTCCCCGTCATTAGTGGTGTTGACCATTTTTTCATATGTTTGTTGGCCATTTGTATGTTTTCTTTAGAGAATTGTCTGTTCATGTCCTTCACCCACTTTTGTATGGGATTTTTTGTTTTGTTCCTGCTGATTTGTTCATTGTAGATTCTGGATATTAGTCCTTTGTCAGATGAATAAATTGTGAAGATTTTATCCTACGCTTTAGGTTTTCTGTTTACTCTGCTGACTGTTGCTTTTGCCGTACAAAAGCTCTTTAGTTTAATTAAGTTACAGCTATTTATCTTTGTTTTTATTGCATGTGCTTTTGGGTTCTTGGTTATGAAATTCTTGCCTAAGCTAATGTCTAGAAGGTTTTTTCCAATGTTATCTTCTAGAATGTTTGTAGTTTCAGGTATTAGATTTAAGTTCTTGATTTTTGTATAAGGTGAGAGATAAGGATCCAGTTTCATTCTCCTACATGTGGCTAGCCAATTATACCAGCACCATTTGTAGAAAAGGGGGTCCTTTCCCCACTTTATCTTTTTGTTTCCTTTGTCAAAGATCAGTTGGCTGTAAGTATTTGGGTTTACTTCTGGGTTGTCTATTCTGCTCCATTGTTCTATGTGCCTGTTTTTGTACTAGTACCATGCTGTTTTGGTGTCCTTATAGTATAATTTGAAATCAGGTAATGTGATGCCTCTAGATTTGTTCTTTTTGCTTAGTCTTGCTTGTGGGCTCTTTTTTGATTCTATATGAATTTTAGCGTTTGTTTTATAATCCAGTGAAGAATATGGTGGTATTTTGATGGGAATTGTGTTGAATTTGTAGATTGTTTTTAGCAGTATGATCATTTTCACAATATTCTACCCATCCATGAGCATAGGATGTGTTTCCATTTGTTTGTGTCTTCTATGATTTTTTGCAGCAGCGTTTTGTAGTTTTCCTTGTAGAGGTCTTTCATCTCCTGGTTAGGTATATTCATAAGTGGGTTTTTTTTTGTTGTTTTTTTGGTTTTTTTTGGCAACTATTGTAAAAGGGGTTGAGGTCTTGATTTGATTCTCTGCTTGGTCGCTGTTGGTGTATAAAAGAACTACTGATTTGTGTACCTTGTATCTGGAAACTTTGCTGAATTATTTTATCAGTTCTAGGAGTTTTCTGGAGGATTCTTTAGGGTTTTTGAGGTAAATGATCATATCATCAGCAAACAGTGACAGTTTGACTTCCTCTTTACTGATTTGGATGCCCTTTATTTCTTTTTCTTCTCTGATTGCTCTGGCTAGAACTTCCAGTACTAAGCTGAAGAGGAGTGGTGAGAGTAGGCATTCTTATCTTCTTCCAGTTCTCAGAGGGAATACTTTCAACTTTTCCCTATTCAGTATAATTTGGCTGTGGGTTTGTCATAGATGGCTTTTATTACATTGACGTATATCCCTTGTATGCTGATTTTGCTGAGAGTTTTAATCATAAAGGGATGCTGGATTTTGTTGAATGCTTTTTCTATATCTATTGAGATGATCATGTGATTTTTGTTTTTATTTCTGTTTATGTGGTGTATCACATTTATTGACTTGTGTATTTTAAAACATCCCTGCATCCCTGGTGTGAAACCTCCTTGATCATGGTGGGTTATCTTTTTGTTATGTTGTTAGATTCAGTTAGCTAGTATTTTGTTAAGGATTTTAGCATCTATGTTCATCAGGGATATCGGTCTGTAGTTTTCTTGTTTGGTTATGTCTTTTCCTGGTGTAGGTATTAGGGTGATGCTGGCTTCATAGAATGAATTAGGGAGGGTTCACTCTTTATCTTGCTGAATAGTGTAAACCGGATTGGTTCCAATTCTTCTTTGAATGTCTGGTAGAATTCTTCTATGAATCCTTCTACTCCTGAACTTTTTTAGTTGGTAATTATTTAATTACTATTTCAGTCTCGCTGCTTGTTATTGGTCTGTTCAGGGTATCTAATTCTTCCTGATTTAAGCTAAGAGGATTGTATCTTTCCAGGAATTTACCCATCTCTTCTAGGTTTTCTAGTTTATGTGAGTAAAGGTGTTCCTAGTTGTCTTGAATGATCTTTTGTAATTCTGTGGTGTCAGGTGTAATATCTCCCGTATCATTTCTTGGTGAGGTTATTTGGATTTTCTCTCTTCTTTTTCTTGGTTAATCTTGCCAGTGGTCTATCAATTTTATTTATCTTTTTGAAGAACCAGATTTTGTTTCATTAATCTTTTGTATTTTTTTGTTGTTTAAATTTCATTTAGTTCTGTTCTCATCTTGGTTTTTTCCTATCTTCTGCTAGGTTTGGGTTTGTTCTTGTTTCTCTAGTTCCTTTAGGTGTGACCTTAGATTGTCAGTTTGTGTTCTTAAGTCTTTTTTATGTAGGTTTTTGGAGCTATGAACTTTTCTGTTAGCACTGTCTTTGCTGTATCCCAGAGGTTTTGATAGGTTGAGTCAGTATTGTTCAATTTGAAGAATTTTTTAATTTCCATCTTGATTTCATTTTTGACCCAATGATCACTCGGGAGCAGGTTACTTTTAATGTATTTGTATGGGTTTAAAGTTTCCTTTTGGAGTTGATTTCCAGTTTTATTTCACTATGGTCTGAGAGAGTGCTTGATATAATTTCAATTTTTTTAAAACTTATTGAAGCTCATTTCATGGTCTATCATTTGGTCTATCTTGGAGAAAGCTCCCTTCACTGTTGAATAGTCTGTGTATTCTGTGGTTGTTGGATGGAATGTTCTGTATATATCTGTTAAGTCCATTTGTTCCCAGGTAGAGTTTAAAACCATTGTTTCTTTGTTAACTTTATGTCTTGATGACTATCTAGTGCTGTTGATGGAATATTGAAGTCCCCCACTATTATTGTGTGGCTGTCTATCTCATTTCTTAGGTCTATTAGTAATTGTTTTATAAATTTGGGAGCTCCAGTGTTAGGTGCATATATGTTTAGGATTGTGATATTTTCCTGTTGGACAAGGCCTTTTACCATTAGTCCCTCTTTATCTTTTTAACTGCAGTTTCATAAAAGTTTCTTTTGTTTGATATAAGAGTAGCTACTCCTGCTCGCTTTTCATGTCCATTTGCATGAAATACCTTTTCTACTTTAAGTTTTTATGTGAGTCCTTATGTGTTAGGTGAGTCTCTTGAAGGTAGCAGATACTTGTTTGGTGAATTCTTACCCATTCTGCAGTTCTGTATCTTTTAAGTGTAGCATTTAGGCCATTTACATTCAATGTTAGTATTGAGGTATGAGGTACCATTCCATTCATTGTGCTATCTGTTGCCTGTGTACCTTGGTTTTTGAATTTTGGTTTTTATGTTTTAAATTGTATTTTTGTTTTATAGTCCTTTGAGATTTATGCTTTAAAGAGGTTCTGTTTTGATGTGTTTCCAGGATTTGCTTCAAGATTTAGAGGTCCTCTTAGCAGTTCTTGTAGTGGCGATTTGGTAGTGGAGAATTCTCTCAGCATTTGTTTGTCTGAAAAAAGACTGTATCTTTCTTTCATATGATGCTTAGTTTTGCTGGATACAAAATTATTGGCTGATCATTTGTTTGAGGAGGCTGAAGATTAGGCCACAGTCCTTTCTAGCTTGTAGGGTTTCTGCTAAGAAATCTACCATTAATCTGATAGGTTTTCATTTATAGGTTACCTGGTGCTTTTGTCTTACAGCTCTTAAGATTCTTTCCTTCTTCTTAACTTTAGATAACCTGATGAAAATGTGCCTAGGCAATGATATTTTTGTGATGAATTTTTCAAGTGTTGTTTCTGCTTCTTGTATCTGGATGTCTATGTCTCTTGCAAGGCTGGGGAAGTTTTCCATGGTTATTCCCCCAAATATGTTTTCCAAACTTTTAGATTTCTCTTCTTAGGAATGCCAATCATTCTTAAGTTTGGTTGTTTAACATAATTTGAGACTTCTTGGAGACATTCATATTTTCTTATTCTTTTTTCTTTGTGTTTGTTGGATTGGGTTAATTTGAGGACCTTGTCTTCAAGCTCTGAATTTCTTTCTTATACTTGTTCAATTCTATTGCTGAGACTTCCTAGAGCATTTCACATTTCTATACATGTGTCCAGTGTTTCTGGAAGTTTTAATTTTTTGTATTTATGCTCTCTATTTCATTGAATATTTCTTCCTTCACTTCTTGTATCAGTTTTTGGATTTCCTTGCATTGGGCTTCACTTTTCTCTGATGCCTCCCTGATTCACTTAATAACTAACCTCCTGAATTATTTTTCTGGTAAATCGGGGATTTCTTCTTTGTTTGGATCCATCTCTGGTGAGCTAGTGTGATTTTGTGGGGGAGTGTTAAAGAGCCTTGTTTTGTCGTATTACTAGAGTTGCTTTTCTGGTTCCTTCTCGTTTGGGTAGGCTCTGTCAGAGGGAAGGTCTAGGGCTGAAGGCTGTTGTTCAGATTCTTTTGTCCCACGGTGTGTTCCCTTGATAGTACTCTCCCCCTTTTCCTATGGATGTGACTTTCTGAGAGCCAAGCTATAGTGATTATTATCTCTCTTCTGGGTCTAGTCACCCAGCGTGTCTACCAGGCTCGGGCTTATACTGGGGGTTGTCTGCACAGAGTCCTGTGATGTAAACCATCTATGAGTTTCTCAGCCATGGATACCAGCACCTGTTCCAGTGGAGGTGGCAGGGCTGTGAAATGGACTCTGTAAGGCTCTTAGCTTTAGTGGTTTAATGCTCTATTTTTGTGCTGGTTGGCCTCCTACTGGGAGGTGGCACTTTCCAGAGAGCATCAGCTGTGGCAGTATGGAGAGGAACAGTGGGTGGGCCGGGGCCTAGACCTCCCAAAAGTATATGCCCTTTGTGTTCAGCTACCAGGGTGGGTAGGGAAGGACCATGAGGTAGGGGCAGGACTAGGTGTGTCTGACCTCAGACTCTCCTTGGGCAGGTCTTGCTATAGCTGCTTTGGGGATAGGGGTGAGGTTCCCAGGTCAATGGAGTTACGTACTGAGGAGGATTATGGATGCCTCTGCGGAGTCATGCAGGTTGTCAGAGAAATGAAGGAAAGCCAGCAGTCACAGGCCTCACCCAGCTCCCACGCAATCCGAAGAGCCAGTCTCACTCCCACCATGCCCCCACTGACAGCAAACAAGTCTATTTCCAGGCAGTGGGCAGGCAGGGCTGAGAAGTTTCCCCAGGCTACCCACCTCCCAGCTGGGAAAGAAAAGGGCTCTAATTCTTCCCCCACCTGTAAAGTCTGCATGCCAGATTTACTGCCTCCCCCAAGTTCTAGCCAGGAGGCTTCTCAAGCAGTTCAAATTGTTACAAAGTTCAGCTGGAGGTTTCCGTCTCCTTGTGGTGTTTTCCTCATGCCTCTGGTCACCCTCCCGAAGGATCCCCGTGATGCCAGGCAGGAGTGGCTTGCTTGGGGACCCGCGAACTCACAGGGCCTTTCCCGCTACTTCTTCTACCCCTGTATTTCACTCAGCTCCTAAATTGACTCAGCTTCCAGCTCCAGGTAAGGTCGGAATCTTCTCCCATAAACTAGACCTTCAGTTTCCCCAGTGGGGGTGTGTGTTTGGGGGTGGAGAACCTCCCTTTCCCACTTCCACAGTTTGAGCACTCACAGTATTTGGGGTGTCTCCTGGGTCTTGCAGGAGCAATCCACCCCCTTCAGAGGATCTGTGGGTCCTCTTGGGTTTCCTGTTTTATTCCTGCAGTCGTTCTGGAGCGAAAATTCCACAGTGCAAGCCTCCACAGGCTGCTCTGTCCATCCGAGTCGGAGCTGCAGTCTACTCCTGCCTCCCGTTTGCCATGATCTGTTCCAAGTAGGTGTGTCTTGGCGAAGTGAAAGGGAAATGTGAATAAGGCAAGCACTGAAAGAATGAGTCTGAATATTTCAGAAGGTTTTTATTAAATGACTATTCCTACCTCAAACACAGAATTTGGAAGTTCTAAAATTGTATATATATATGACTTAATTGTATAATTGCCCAGTCTAGGTTTTGACTCAGGATATACATTATTGCAAAATTTCCGAAATTTCATATGTGATCCACCTATTTTGCCAATTTTTTCCAACCTTTTCTATTAATATATACCAACTATTTTTTTCTTAAAAATTGACCTTCTATTTTTACTTAGATAAATTTAAAAAATGGAAACTAGCTTTTTATCTGAGAAATGGAGAACTAGTATCATTACCATAAATAGATGTTAACCAAATAATAAGTTTAATAATAGTAAGTACAATGAAAACTAGACCACCCTCCTTTTTAAATACTAGGAACATATTCTTGCCTATAGAATTCTCCAAACCTGTTCCCTCTTTGTGATGTTAGTATAGAGGGGATGTTAAAGACCTACTAACCCCCAAATCTAACTTTCTCTTCAAGCCATGGGAAGATTAAAAGGGAATTTTTCTGCAGGTGACTGAATGCTATTTGTTGGCTTTTCTGTGCATAACATCCCACAGTGCATGTGAAGTAATCATGTTTGTATATGACACACCACAAATCACACATATGATGGAACACAAGCCTATTAATGTGCATTCCTCAGATTTCGTGCATGTGACCTAATCATATTTGTATATGACACACCACACATCACACATGTGATGGAACACAAGCCAATTAATGTACATTCCTCAGATTTAGGAGGTTTTTTTGCCCCTGTTTATGGGCTTCAGCAAAGTCATTTCTGGTTTTGTAAACTCTGAAGAAACATAACAGTATAATATTGAACTTTACTAGTGTTCAAACAGGAAGCTTCTGCTAATAAAGAATCAGGAGAAACTGACTAAATGTGTCAAACTTATGAACTTTATTTTGTAAGAGCTTTGGCACTTTTTTGAAAATCTGCCCCACTTGCCTGTGAATCTTCTAGACCAAGATTATCCAACCCACAGCCAGTGAGCCACATGTGGCTCAGGACAGCTTTGAATGCAGCCCAACATGCATCCATAAACTTTCTTAAAACATGATGAGATTATTTTGCGACTTTTTTAAAGCTCATCAGCTATCGTTAGTGTTAGTGCATTTTATGAGCAGCCCAAAACAATTCTTCTTCTTCCATTGTGGCCCAGGGAAGCCAAAAGATTGGACACCCCTGCTCTAGACAATTGTAAATGTTCTCCTTATAGTTTATAATCTCACATATTTTTATTATCCAAAGGAGAACTTTTGATCAAGGAAATTCCCAGACATTGAAAACCAAAATTCAAAGAAAGACCTTCCATGGTGTTCTAGGTTGGGTTTCAGATGAGTTAAAAAGTAGATGATTTTGTTGTGTTTTAAAACATTGTGTCAATTTCTTTTGATATGAAATTAGATCCATTTATAAAAGTTTTCAGTGATTCCAAAACAACTGTATCTTATTATTGTGGGGGGGGGTGCATAATTGGCTTTTACTTTTGATTACATGATTGTTGCACAATGCCACATGTTTAAGCAGCTTAGTTACAAATTTTAATAATCATCTCAAGTGAAGTCTAAGTGCAAAGTGTAACTGCTAGCTACTAGTTATAACAACTTTTTATCATGTAAGTCATCTCATTACCATCAGGTGGCCAAGAAAAAGAGTTGAGAAACATACCGAGTTTTGTATAATTAATCACAGCAAACATATGTTTTTAAAATTTCGTATTTTGAAAGTAAATGCCAGCTTCACTGTTACCACTATGAGACATCACCATTGAAAACTCCAGGCAATAATATTCTTTATTTTAACAACCTCTACTTTGTATTATATAAAGGAAAACATTTATTGTAGAAAATTTGGGGAAAAAAATCTATAGAGAAAAAATAAAATTCACTCATAATCCTATCACTCAGAAATACCATGATTAATATCATTTGTCTTTCCTTCCAGACTTCTGTTCTATGAATAGTTTCTCTTATACAGTGGAGGTTGTGCTGTGTATTTGGTTACCTGTATACTGTATCATAACTGCCCATGGATGATATTCCATTGTGATGAACACCACAATTTATGTAGCCATTTTTCCTGTGGATAGACATGTCTTATATTCCCAGCTTCCCAGCTTCATCTAATCATGGTTATATGATAGTAATCACTTGTTTTCAGGCAAGTATCTGCAGAGTAAGTAAAATCTATGAAGCTGATGTTGAGGAGTCTGAAAATCAGGTGCACAGAGGATCGTGATGGGTGCTTAAGGAACAACAATAATGAAAACCTCTCAAGAGAAAGTTATTTCATTATGTAACACTTAAAATTACTGAAATGATTATGTGTATCCTCTTGATTAATGTTGTGATTTAAATCTAGTGATATGTCATCATTTTACTAGGATTAGTTTTTTACCGGTTTTTTCTAATTTAGCATGCCGCCAACAGTAGAGGTTGACAGGAAAAACCTGTATGATATGAATGTTGACAAATGATTTCCAAAATATTTCAAAATGTAGACTACTTACCAGTTTAGGTCCAATAAAATTTGGAACTCAATCATCCTATTCTGGGTTGCACTTCCACACAGGTTCAAATACAAAAAGTAAAATTAGAAGTCCCAGAAGTTACACTATCAACTATCCCCTGCTCATTCCTACTTCATTACTTGACTCCATACCTTTACAAAAGTTCGTTGTGTTGCTTCAGAGCTATCTAAACTACTGGTTAATAGCTATATCAGATTAGGCTAGTCCAGGCTGAGGTACCTCAAACCCCCAAACCTCAGTGGCCTAAAACTATACTTTTTTTTTCAATTCATACTATATGTTCATCATGAGTGAGATTCAGATCTGATCCATTGTTTCTCCACTCCTGAACCCAGAATAATGGAGGAGCCAATCTCTGGAACATGGCAATCTCATGGCAAAGAGAAAAGAGAGGAAAGCAAACCATATTCTTCAGTGACTTTTATAGCTGCCACTTGGGGTGGCCTATTTCCCTTTTATCCACATTCCGTTGGTTGAGAGAAGTCCTATGGTGAAGTCCTATATCTATGGGATGCCAATGAGAAGGAGAATTATGCCCGTTTACAGGCAGGGAACCACAAGTCCCATAGCCAAGGCCAACATCAGTGAGAGTTAGGCAGAGAAGCATAATCCCCTCAAGGCGCAGAGGACTTAAACAGACCTGGGTTGAATCCACGTAATACTTCTCAGTAGTCGTGTATCTTAGCAAGTTTTTTGAAACCTTTCATTGTAGTAAAGTACACATAACATAAAATTTACTGTACTAACCTTTTTAAAACATACAGTTCAATAGTGTTAGTCTTTTACATTTCTGTGCAATAGATCTCTAGAACCCTTTTCATCTTGCAGAACTGGAGCTTTACACTCATTAAGTAATTCTCCATTTCCCCTTCCACCAGCCTGTGGCAACCAGCATTTTATTTTCTATCTCATGAATTTTTGACTATTCTGAATATCTCAAATAAGTAGAATTATAAAGTATTTGTCTTTGGGTGTCTGGCTTATTTCACTTAGCATAATGTCCACAAGGTTCATCCATGTTATAACATGTGTCCAAATTTTATGTTTTTTTAGGCTGAATAATATTTCATTATAGGTAAATACCCCATTTTGTTCATCTACCCATCTTTTGAATAATGCTGTCATGAACATGCTTATACAATCTTTTTAAATTTTAACTCTGGGTCCAGATTACGTATGTACAGAAATGGGCTTTATTACAATGCAATATAATGAGGATTAAGTAAATTATATTAAAGCATGTTCTGTAATGCCTAATACATTGTAGATGTGTACTAACTATTAGCTACTAATAATATCATTTTGAACATGGGTGAAAGTTTATCTGGTCCAAAATTTCCCAAATACTGTTATTCTTACCAGTGGTAGTAAGAGATGATTTTAAGGTCGTTCGCGAACATTATTAAAATTTAAAATTTTTATATTAGGCATTAAATTCATTTATTTTAGAGAGTGCCCAAAAATGTAACTAGCACATCAAGCTAATTATTATGTGAATATTATTGAGATGAAGGTAAAATAGATGTTTAATTTTTCTTAAACCAAGTTATTTTTTTAAATAGCAAAACATGACAAAAATGATACATGATTATCTGACGTTTAGAAAACAGTAATACGATTCAAAAAGAACAAAGTTCGACCCTATTATTTCTTTTTTCTTTTCCTTTTTTTTTTTTTTCTCTTTTCGTCATTTCAAAAAGTATTCATTTCAGGCTGAACTCATTCAGCCCACCTATTTTGTGACTCATACAAGATAAACCCCAGTTTTGTATTTGTAGTCATTTCTCCCTGAAGGCTGATGTTGGTATAGGTGATTTAACCAAAATTACTCAAACTTTCTGTAACCTCCAAACACACACCTTTTGTTAGAACAAACCATGCTGTGGTATAGCTCAGCTGCATCAAACCAAACCTGTCCTTTTATAGTGCTGTCAGGCCACAGGGAATCACTGGCTTTGGGAAAATGTTCTAAAAATTATACGTTCATATTATTTGAGTAACCAGAATATGGTCATTAGTATTTCAACCCTAAGCAGCTGCTATCATTTTTTGTTGTTGTTATCAGAGCATTGCAGCTCAGACAATCTTAGCTGACCTAAACTCATTGTGAATACCCACATCACACAATTTTAAAGGCAACATAGAAATATGTTAAAAGAGACAATAAGCAAAAGAAATCCACAGGGAATTCAATCTTGTTTGGTATCATTAGACTCATAAATGTATTTGAATTCTTCCTATCTGTAAGTTCAGCTGTATTTCCCCTATTGCATGAGTCAATGATGTTTAGAAATTTCTCTGGATAGCCAATATTTTATATCATTTTTCCATTACAAATTCAGTTAGCCAAATCACATTCTGTGGTTAAATCTACAAATACAACATATTTCAACACTGGGGGCAATTGTGATGCTGTTGTTGAATGAATAATATTATGTTTGTTGTTGTTATTGACAAGAAACTGATTTTTCCAGTGCCCTCTGTTGCTATTGACAAATGCTATTAGCCATCCCTCAACACCCTCACCCCTTAGCATGAGTTTACAGTCCAGTGTTCATGAAAAGGAACTAAATTATAAATCTAAGTTTAGAAACCGCAGAGAGTATCATTAATCCTCTAATGGAATTCTCATTAACTTTTTAGCATTTTGCCTTATTTTTCTCAAAAATTGATTTAAGCCTGAAAAACGAAGACTTTAAAAATAGACTCTCTTGCAATTTTTCATGTGTATAGCTATTACTCCATGGGAATAAATCTAAGTAATTCTTATTTTTGATTGCTTCACATTTTGCCCATCTTATCATACAAGGCTGGCTCCAAAATCACGTACACTTCATTTCACACAACTTTAATCTGTCCATTTGGCAATTTCTTCCAGCCTCTGTATGCGTCAAAGTAAGTCCTGCCGCCTTCCTTTCTTGGTTTAGGAACAAGCGGCCCTCTAGTGGTAGAAAAAGGAATTTCCTTATCTCCCCTATCAACGTGTTTTCAAGGAGACATAAGCACAATAAGTGTGAAATTCTCTAAAGTGTATGATGAGTATGATAAAATGAATTATCTCACACATTAATTGAAATGCCTTTTTTGGGACTTTTATTTTAGATTCAGGGGTACATGTGCAGGTTTGTTACATGAATAAATTATGTGTCATGGGGGTTTGGTGCATGAATGAAATACCTTTCTAAAAAAAAAGGAAATTTATATACTGTTATTTTTTTCTGATTTCATCTATTACACCAAGCATTACCAAAGGCATCCCATTCTACTTCCACTAGCTTCCTGTAATAGCCATCATCTCCTCCGTGTAAAATATCACTTCTTGTACTTCAATCTGCTTTAATTCTCATTTTGCATTTCAAGCTCCCAGTCAGCCACCAGGAAATGTTGTTTGGAATGCCACAGACACTAAAGTGTTACTTAATTGGGAGCAAGTTAAAGCCATGGAGAATGAGTCAGAAGTAACAGGATATAAAGTAAGTTTTCTCATTTGCAATGCTTCATTTTTGTAATTTGGGCAGTACTTTTCAAGAGAAGCTAGGTATAAGTGAATTTTTCTATATATTGATATGGTTTCTGTAATCTAATTTTGACAAAGATACCAAGCTTTCCATAAAATGGGTAATTTTTCAAAATATCTTCTTAAATATGGTTTCAAGTGAAAGAATTCTGCTCAAGTGGGAATTTTGGACACAGTGTTTCCAAGTTGTGTGTTAGTTTGCTACTATTGATGCTCACCTATGTACTACTTAAAAATAAATAAATAAAAATATTGACTGTGATTCCATGGTCAGGCATTCAAGGTCCATACACTATGTCCCTGCCTTATCTCTCCAGCCTCATAACTACACAGCCCAACTGGGCTTTTCCATGGAAGAAGTTCACTCTTCCCAAGCCTCCCTGATTTTGAGAACCTGGTGATTCTGCCAATGTGCTAACCTCTAATCCAAGACTTACAATTAGAGTCATGAATGAAACTTACATTCTTGTGGATATAGAAAGACAAAATTATTTAATTTCAGAGTGACAAGTTCTATGAAGAAAACAAAAAGGGGCAATATAACAAGTAAGTGTATTTGTTCATGCATTTTAGGTTTTCTATAGGACTAGCAGTCAAAATAACGTACAAGTGCTGAACACAAATAAAACTTCAGCTGAACTTTTACTGCCCATTAAAGAGGACTACATTATTGAAGTCAAGGCCACAACAGATGGAGGGGATGGAACCAGTAGTGAACAGATCAGGATTCCACGAATAACCAGTAAGTTGATTGAAGCCATTATTTACTTTATTGACATCAGGTTACTCTCCCCCATAGTGAGTCAATCAGTGGCGCTCTGTCCATTCTTTCTTACCAGCAAGCCGTTCATCCAAATGCCGGTAAGGTTTTGGCAGGTGAGACAAGGGCAAGAGGAACCCCTCAAGAGTGGTGCAACATATACACCATGGAATACTATGCAGCCTTCAAAAAGGATGAGTTTGCGTCCTTTGTAGGGACATGGATGCAGCTGGAAACCATCATTCTTAGCAAACTATCACAAGAAGAGAAAACCAAACACCGCATGTTCTCACTCATAGGTGGGAACTGAACAATGAGATCACTTGGACTCGGGAAGGGGAACATCACACACTGGGGCCTATCAGGGGGAGGGGGGAGGAGGGAGGGATTGCATTGGGGAGTTATACATGATATAAATGTTATGCACATGTACCCTAGAACTTAAAGTATAATAAAAAATAAAAAATAAAAAATAAAATAAAATAAACGAAAAAAAAAAAAAAAAGAAGCACCAGGGAAGAGGTCAGAACCCAGAAAAAAAAAAAAGAGTGGTGCAAAATAGGGAGAAAAAAATGAGGGCATGAAGAAAAGATGTCAAAAAATATTTAGCAAAACTTCCTTTAATTTGATTTTTTTTCCTCATTCTGAGTTTTACTTAAATTTGCCTTTGGATCTCCTATAAAAGCAGAATTCCCTAATCACTTTTTAAGATCTTTAATAATCTAGTTATTTGCCTCCTACAAGTTATAGATAAATCTTATCAATTCTTTAAATAGAATGATTAACATTGTCAAAGTCCTAAACCACTTACCTGTGCCAAACGAAAAGACTCCTTAAAAATTCTTCTTCTAGCTTCCAAGGAAGTTCATACTAATTTTTCCTTTCCAAATCCAAGTAAAACCTATTTTACTATGGAAATTATATGTTTAGAGTTGGAAGCAGACTTTGGTATGCATATTTTATCAACTGCCAATGCTAGAATAAATTTTATCCTCACTTTTGAATCCCAAGTCTGGAGTTCTCTGGCCTCAGTTTGGCTATTGTAGAGCCCATTTTGACTTCATATGCTATTCTGTAGTTCTTAGTGACATAAATGACTTTGTTCCCTGTTTCCATTCATTTAGAATGGCCTAGTCTATAGTATTGGGCAATCAGGACTGAAACTTTTGTCTTTAATCTTGGAAGACAAAATGGCAGACATTAGTAACTGAAGAGAAAGGGAAATAGAAAACTTGGAGGAATTTTATCTTTCTGTAAAACCATAAAGACTGCCATACTTAGACTAAAACAAACAAAGCTATACTAAGAAAACAGGAACTAGTTATTTCGGAACTAAGTTTTGCAATGTAAAAGTCTACAGAACCCATCTTGGACTACAGAACTCTCTAAAACTGTATGCACTTCAATAGAGCAAAACTAGAAATTAAGTTTATTATTACTGTCAATTTAGATTTTGAAATAATGAATATGTGCTTCCTGTTCCCTGAATGGTGCAAGGCATAGAGTTAGCATTATAATATGGGCAAAGTGGCAATTTTAAAAGAAATAGGTTCTAGGCTTTTGCAGGGACAGATGTTATTTTAGCATTTTAGGGCTGCTGAGTCAAGAGTAGCCTTTTCATCTGACATCTGCTGTCTTGCTGAGCTTGCAAGTGACCACACAGGGCCATCTCTATGAAAATGGAGCTTTTATTTATTGCTTCTTAAAAAGATGATGTTTTATATTATGTGTAATAATTTATCTGGAAATGCATAAAATAGAAACAAGCACAGACTCTTCAAACCCTTACCAATGAAGCATTCTTTAATTAAACCATTGAATTATCTCAAAGTTGTTTGTGATCAAGTATAATTGTTTTCATAATGATTAAGTTGTTTTTCCAATTTCAATTAAAGTTAAATAATAGTAGATGAACAAAGCCTAGAATCATTTAAGAAAACTTAAACACATTACTGTTTTTATAGTTACTCTTGGCAACTAGTATATGCTGCATTGGTAAATAAAATGAAGGCTAATAACAACTTGTGGTGCCAGCATAGGTTCATGTAGTGATTCAGTTTTGGTAGGAGAGGTATTGTTTTTACTGTGTGTCTTAGTCCCTTTTGGCTTCTCTAACAAAATTACATAGACAGGTGGCTTATAAACAACAGAAACTTAATTCTTGCAGTTTTAGAGGGGAGTCTGAGAAGCCCAAGGTCAAGTTGCTGGCAGATTCAGTGTCACCTCTCAAAGGCCCTCACCTCCTAATACTCTGACACTGAGGGTTAGGATTTCAACAACGAATTTGGGGGGAACACCACAAATATCCAGTCTCTAGCACCCTGATTACATATTGTACAATCCTTATTAATGAGCTATTCATCCTCTTTGACAGGTATGGATGCAAGAGGATCCACTTCAGCCATCTCGAATGTTCACCCTATGTCAAGTTACCTGCCTATAGTACTGTTCTTTATTGTATATGCCCTGTGGTGATATTAGCTCCTTTTTATTATTTATTGGAAGGTTATTTCGTTACCAAAAATGTACTTTCATGAAATGCAGTGATTATGCATGTTTTTTTCAACTCTTATTTTTAACTTTCTACTTCATTATAGGTAAATATGAATATAATTAAAAAAACAGTAAATCCTTTTAGGGGAATCTGAAATGCCTTAATATTAACTTGATAAACCAAAGGAATTTACACATTACATACTTCAGACTTTTGATATAAATGTTCTTTAGCTATGAGTTTAAGCACTGCCTATGGATAAAGACTCACACACTCTCACATGTACACATACACGCATGAGAACTTCTTTTTACATTGAAAGACTCTTTCATTTAATTCAAATGCTCTTTTCCCATTATAATAGCATTATTTGGAAGACTTAACCAGTATCAATTTGAAATGCTGATTTAAGTCCCCAAGGATGAAAAATACATTTTAAAAATTACCTTGTTGGAGAGAAGTGGCATGTGATTCAAAAGAGCATTGTTGGAAAATGCTACTCTGGGGCTGAGAAGAATGGTGTTTGGTTTGGTATACTGCTAAATGGTTGTAAGACTCTACAAATCACTCTGCTGTCTGTACCTCTCAATTATTCCTCTATAAAATATAGAGATAATAATACCTATCTGATCAGCCTTTGCCCCATGAATTAATTTTTAAAAGATAAAGAAGGAAATATGAAAGTGCTTTGTCACCCCAAATGCAATGGACCCATGCAAAATATTAGTGTGAATTTAATCACATAAAAGTCATGAAGACCAGCCAGATTTTCAAGCTTCATTCTGTTTCATTCAGTTACATTCTAAAATTGTTTCATTCAGTTACATTCTAAAATTCAAATGATCACATTTTATTCTTTCTCAAAAAAAAAAGGTTTTTTTAAATTAAAAAAGGAATTGTTTCCTTCACAGCTATGAACAAGCTTTCAGGTTTCATTAAAACCAAGAGGAAAAATCAGGAATGACCTGAATCTCAACCCAAATATTAAACAAAATCCACAAAATCCCTCATTTCAATTTCCAGTTCCATTAAGGGACCCTCTCTTTTTGGATGGCAGAGATGGTTTTTTAATGAAATCCCACCATCTATCCCAGTGAGTCTGGCAGACTTTTTAGTTCCTGAGTTAAATTTGTAATAGAACCAAGGCGATGCTGCTGACTTTGATATGTATGACTCAATCTTTCAATATGTGGTTTTCAAAAAATTGTTGAAGACATGACTTCATAGCAATATATAAAGAATAAATTAAAATCGGCAGATTGAGTATTCAACATTGCAAAATCAATTTTTTACCTCTTTCCTACCGATTTCACATTTTGCAGGAACTTGTTCATATTTCCAACGATATCAGAATTTGTAAACAGTTCAGATATCAAGAAAGATTAAAAATTAGGGAAATTCTGATATCACCATAAAGCACTATTTTACATTTAGAGATTACATTTAAGATAAAGTCATCATACACAAAAAGAATAAATATTTATAACTTTCTCTATAAGATCCGTATATACTGTATATATTGAAACAATCTGAATGACTAGTAGATTTCATATGACCATTGTTATTTCCAGTCAAAAGTAGGGAAACACTTTCTCCAATACTTGTATTTTATGCTACATGTAATGAACTTGGACCTTTTTATTATTTAGTAATTCCTATATGTTCCTATACTTTTTATTTCCAAGATGACTGCTCTATTGTTTCATGTTGTTTCTAGCAATATATCTCCATGAGATATGTACTTTGTTTCATATTGAAAAGTATAAAATTTATCTTTCAATTCCTGTGTGTGTATCCTATGGTTATCTGTATGTATTATTTTCTATTCTAATAAAATTTATAACAAGCAAATGCGTGTGCAGTTTTAACTGTGGTATCGTGAATGTCTACAGGGGGAATAGGAGACTACCATAATAGTTACGCTAAGGCTATCGTTTCTTAAACTTTTCAGCCAACATTGAACTTTTCCATCTTTTAACAGGATATTTAAAAATATTTTTGTGCCCTACTGACTTAGTAAAATCAGCAGTTTGAGACAATGACCTGTACATTACAGGTGTTTCAGCTGTGGGGAGAAGTTGAAGAACAGGGAAGCAGAAAATTCACCTAATAGAATTATGGTATCTAATTTTGTCTGACTTTATTTGATTACAAATGTCTACTCCCACATTTTTGACAAGTATTTTCTTAAAATTAATATCAATGTATCAAGTTGTTCATAGACTGTCTCATTGGTATCAGTGTTAGAGACTTGCTTTTAAATAATTCTTATGATAGATATTCTAAATATTTCAAACATTTTAGTGGAAGATGTTTTTAAACAGTTTCAAATGTTATTGTTGATGTAAGGAGAAGGACAGCTAAAATACCAATCATTTTTTTACATGATAATTGAAAGATTTGTTTAAAGGCAAGAAAATTAAGTGGGAAAACTGTTATAGGGGTTGTATCTGGGTGTGCATGTGTGTGATTCTAGATTTAAGCACAGTGTAATGGGTGCATTAGTACACCTTAATAAAGGGGAATGACCCAGAAAATGTGCAGAAACAGATTATAGCACTGAAACAGTGTTAATGTCCTCTCTCCTGCAGAAGGCAAGGCTGCTTGGCATGGCAAAATCAGAAAGTCAGCTTTGAATCATACCGCCTTCTAAATAACACCTTTACCTATTTCTGGCCATGTGCTCTTATTCAAGTTCCATAGCTTCTCTAAGCCTTAGTTTCTCTATCTCCTGAATGGAGAAGGCCATCCTAGCATTTTCCTCTCACAGTGGTCAGATCTCCAGCCAGTGCTAAACTCTGTGCTGACATGTTCTCTTATGAACTGAAGTGATTGGTGTTACCCATGTCAAGGGCTGAGAGGCAGTAAATGAAATGTGTGTGGATGCTTAGAGCCATCATCTTCCCATCAGTAGGCAAATGTATACAATGGAAGACAGGAGACATCCCCCTGAAGGGGGATGTCTTTACTTTTAAATTTTTAAGCTCTCTTTAGATCTTATTCTGCTGAGAAGAAAAGTATGATTCCAGGAGTTCCTAGGAGATAGGGTAAAGCGATTCTGGAATCAGATTATTTTGTCATTGAAATATAACATTGATAATATTAAATAACATATATTTCCATGCCAGACTCTGAGATAAGCACTTTGTGTTTGCTAAATTAATCCTCACAATAATCTCATTAATGGCAGGGGCAAGTGCTCACACCTGTAATCCCAGTAGTTTGAGAGGCCGAAGCAGAAGGGTGACTTGAGGCCAGGAGTTCAAGACCAGTCTGGGCAACACTGCGAGACCTCATCTCTATAAAAAGTAAAAAATAAAATTTAAAAAATCTCATTAGTTAGGGTCCATTATCAAGCCTGTTTTACAGATGAGGAAACTGGCTTAGGACAATTAGTTGCATAAGCACATCCTAGCAAGGATATAATGAAATGGGATTCTAACCTACACACTTGGGCTGCAACCTCTGAGCTCTGTGCATGATTAGACTCTTAATCCTGCTTGAAATCAGATTTACCAGATTTAGAGATTCTCAGTAAGCATCTCTAGTATCAATTTGCACTGTACTTTGTTCTATTATTTATCATATTTTAAATTGGGGAAGTAAAAATACGTGAATTCTTCCTTTAGCTATTGTAAATTTTGATATTCTCTAATTCTTGCACCAAAAGCTATCCAAGATTAAACTGACTCAGATCCAGAATTCTTTAAATAAATAGTATGCAAAAATTTAAACTTTCATTATATATTTTTTAAAAATTTGAAGATGTTGTGTGTTGATTTTCAATAGTTTCATTATTTTCAGTGAAAACCACACAGTTTAATTCAGTGACATAAATAGAATGCAAAATGATTAGGATGTTACATGTTCTTTTTTCCCAATTAAAATCCCCCCTGCTGTCTCATATTCTCATAATGCCGGCTTTTTTTATTTAAAATTAATCTTAATTGGGTTCATTTTTTCTAAAGTATTTTACCCTTTTTAAAAATGAAAATTGCACTGGTATTCATTATAATTTGGATACACTTCAGTAAATATTGGAGGTAAAATCAACCCACAGCAGCAATTACAAAATTAGCAATTAGTAAATTGTACCATTCTTTTGAAAGAAAATATGTAAACAGATTGGGATATGGTTCATTTAAATCATTAGGTTTTTCTACTGTTTTTATTTGAACCCAGTGCCCTAATTCAACATGTCTTGCTTTACTTGTAGGTGATAATTACCTCTGGAACTTACATGGAGAATTAATGCATGCATATTGAATTAAACTTGTAAGTAAACAATGCATCTGTTATTTGTCAGTCTTCATTCTTATTCTTTATTCTTACTCTGCCTGCTGAAATAATCTTAGAGCTTGAGAATTCTATTTTGATCATGAATACTGTGAGGAAGAGCAAGAATTAGGTGCTGTATAATTGGACATTACCTGGAAAATACAGAGAGTAATGATAAGGATGGCAAATTCGTGGCTTTACTTTGGCATTTGACAGTAGAATGTGACAGAAAGCTAATGTGAAATGTATATCTAGACTGGCTAATGAGGAAGTGGAAAATGTCCATTCAATGTGATGATTGTATTGGTATTTCCGAAGCATCCAGGCAAAATTGGCTTCCCATCCAAAGCTAAACTTCAGAGATCGTGCAGTGAAATGTTCATTGGGATCCTAATCCCTGGCACAGTACTCTTATTGTGCAAGACTCATCTTTATGTGCTCAGTACATATTTGTTGAATTAAACCTGTGGATTTGTCATCGTTTTCTCTCACTGTCTCTTATTTTGTTTGCTTCATTTTTCCTTCTGTGCTGCCTCTAGAAATAATAAGATATGATGATTAAGAGAATAAGAGGCATTATAAAATTTATTTGAAATAAATACAGGCCATCTGCATAGAGAAAATTGACAAATTGCTTCCCAGTCATTGATGTGGGTTGGAATCCTGGCCATGTTCCTAAATAATTGTGTGACCTTGGCCAAGCAGGTGAATTCCTCCAAGACAAAGAATCTTCATCTCTAAAATGCCACCAATAAAAAGACCTGACCTGGAGGATTGTCATGAGGAATTACATGATCTAATCACAGAAAACTTTCATCATAGCTTGACTCATGGGTACTCAGTAACATTGTCTAACTTAATAATATTATTGTTATTAGGCTTTAAATTCTGAATCATTGTTTAAGGGTCTATTGTCAAATACACATAATAACAGTATCCATCTGAAAGGATAGTTCATTCATTCAGAGTTTCAGATGAATCACTCATCTTGGGGCTAGTGATATGACAAGTCTCCTTCCCTCAGAGACCTTACATTCTCGTGATAAAGCAGGGGAACAGGGCTAGAGAGAAATTTGAGGGTGAAAAAGGTATACGCCCAGACCAAGTATGGTGGCTCATGCCTGTAATCCCAGCACTTTGGGAGGCCAAGGCAGGCCGATCACTTGAGCTCAGGAGTCCAAAACCAGCCTCAGCAGCACGGCAAAGCCTCATCTCTACAAAAAATACAAAAATTAGCCAGACATGATGGTATGCACCTGTGGTCTCAACTACTCAGGAGGCTGAGTTGGGAGGATTGCTTGCACCTGGAAGGCAGACGTTGCCGTGAACTGTGATCCCACCACTGCACTCCAGCCTGGGTGAAAGTGAAACCCTGTCTCATAAAATATATATTTGTGTGTGTGTGTGTGTGTGTGTGTATGCCCAAGTAGTTGTGAGGACTGAAGTATGTTTATAGAGCTTTGAGCACAATACTGGGCACACAAAAGAGCTCAGTCTATACGGACTGTAATCCTTATTCTCTCAAAGCAGGACCCAGATGGCCAATATCTGATGATGTTACCACAAATGACAGCCAGCAATCTTATTCAGAAGAACATTATTTAGAAAGATGATTGATCAGAGATTCAAAACGCTGCTTGTGTTTTAGGAATGCTTCTGCCTTTAAGTAAATAAAGCCCTTATATGATTCGAAGTGTCCCTCGTGAATTATAGTAATGGAACGGAAACAAGTCACCTGACCTGGCAAGTCTGGTCTAGGGTGCAGAGAAGTTCTGAGTGCCAGTCTGAAGAGTCCGAGGGCTGAGGAATTTTACAGAGTCTTGGCACAGAGCAATATATTGAGTAAAAGGAAGTCATGCGAAGAATGTCTAATAGGTGCCCCCTTTTTGAGAAGAGAGTACTGTTTTCATGTTCTTACCTGCAGCAATTTACCTCGAGCTGCCAGGGCTACTACCCTTGAGTGACAGACAAGGTCCTGTTGGGATTGGAAGCTCTGAAGGTGATCTTTTTGGCTTCTATTGCCATATGAACAAAAGCCATCTCCCTTCAAAAATTAAACACAGTTTGTCTCTGTGCAACCTCTGACCATGCCCTTTCTGTAGGAAAAGCCCATTTCTTCCTTCTGCCACCCCTCTTCTAAAAGAAGAGATGGCAAGAAATGTGAAAAGAATCTGGGGGAGGCAGTGAGGAAGAATCTGGTTGCCTCATTCCATCACTCAGAAGATTCATTTCATAGTAATGCACTGATCTTAGGAGGGAGAGAACAGTGGATGTGGGTCAAGATTTGAGTCGAAAAGGCAAAGGGGAAAATAAGTGGAAGTTCTATTCTCTAACGTAATAATGATTGAAAATATTTCACTCGTTTTCACTGACATTCACCTTTCATTGAAAAGTCATTCAAAGAGAATTTTCTTTAAAATAACACATCCTCACACTTCTACACACGAGACTATGAGACTCATTAAGTCCTACAGAGAGCATTCTGTTTACAGCCACCGTGCTGTTTAAAGGCAGCCAGTGGGCTACAGGTGTTTCTGATGCTGGATGAGCCCCAGCTGCTAAGGAGAGAAGTTGGAACTTAGAATGCTCCCAAGCAACTGGCAGTGACTTGCTGCAGATGGGAACTTGCCTGGGGGAAGATTTTCCAGATCTGAGCAACATATTGGTGGTAAGAAAATTATGCAGAGCTGTGAGCTCAGCAATCTAGTCTTGGTAGTTACACATAAATTGTATTTTAGGAATGATGACAGAGCAGAGTTTGGGAAATGATTAAGATTCTGTGCTTTGGGCCGGGCGCAGTGGCTCATGCCTGTAATCCCAGCACTTTGGGAGGCTGAGGCTGGCGGATCACCTGAGGTCAGGAGTTTGAGACCAGCTTGGCTAACTGAAACGCCGTTTCTACTAAAAAATACAAAAAAAAAAAATAGCCAGGCATGGTGGCACACGCCTGTAATCTCAGCTACTCGAGAGGCTGAGGTAGGAGAATCGCTTAAACCCGGGAGGCAGAGGTTGCAGTAAGCCGAGATTGCGCCATTGTACTCCAGCTGGGGCAACAAAAGTGAAACTTCGTCTAAAAAAAAAAAAAAGATTATGTGCTTTGGAATCAGCCAGCAAGTCTTGGCTCTGTTACTCATTTGCATTGTGCTTTAGAGTAAGTTACTTAACCACTTTAAATTTTTTCCCTCACATACAGAATGTAAGTGAGAAGTATCTGCCTCTATTGCATAATAATTGCTCTCTCTCTCTCTCTCATATATATACACACACACACATATATATATATACTCTCTCATATATATTAGTATATATGAGAGTGAGTATAATATATAAAGTAGTATATATACAAGTTATTATGACAGCACCTGGACAAGTAAGCCCTCATATTCCATACTTATATTCAATTTTCTTTCTTTTTTTTTTTTTTTTCTTTTGAGATGGAGCCTTGCTCTGTTTTCCAGGTTGGAGTGCAGTGGCTCAATCTGGGCTCACGCCCACCTCCACCTCCCAGGTTGAAGCAATTCTGCCTCAACCTCTCAAGTATCGGGATTACAGATGTCCTCCACCACACCTGGCTATTTTTTGTATTTTGAACAGAAATGGATTTTCACCATGTGGATAGGCTGGTCTTGACCTCCTGACCTCAAGTGACCTTCCCACCTTGACCTCCCAAAGTGCTAGGATTACAGGCTGAGCCACTGCACCCAGCCTTCTATTTGATTTTTGTTTTTCTCTCATTATTCAGAATATTGCAGGAATTAGAAAGTTGGTGCCAGATTCTTAATACTTCAAATGCTTTATGCATCTTATTCTGTATTTTATGTCATTTTCATTGATCCCATTTGTAGACTTGCTTGCTACTCAAGATGAAAACTGACATGGCAAATGCCAGATTGAAAGGAGATGCCCACAGCTTTTTCTGAGGTTCAAAGGGGAGATCAAAAAGGAGAAATTGCCTTCTTTCCTTTACTCCTCAGGAACAAGTCCCCCAAATGGTCATATGTAAATAATGTTAGGGCCATGAGTCCCCAGGCATTCAACTCCAATTATTCTTCCTTGAGACTGCATAGTATTGGTAAAAGAACAAAAAAAGTACATAGGAAAACATTAGACGGTTTTCTCCCTCATCTGTCATAGTGTCTTCAGATCTCGGTGCTTTAGTTGTCGTAAAGCCTTTGTAGGTAAAGAGTAAACTTGACTTTTAGATACCCTCACCTTTTCATGAGTAAAACATGCATGACATCTTGGCACAGAGTCAGCCTTATTTATATTTGTGGGGTGTTTTTAAAAATTTGAGCTAGACGCATATGAAAACAGAGTTTAAGTTCAACATTGTGATTTCAAGAAAAGTTCCTTAATTAAGCATATCAATCTGATCATTTTGCTTTTTCATGGACAAACATCAGATCCACTGTCACTTCCTAAATGATTAGCCACTTTCCTACACACAGAAAATCCCAGGAAGCTTTTCAGCTGTTAAACTAACTGCCTGGAAATAGAAAGTCTTTGAAATCCTTCCCAGCAGCATGTTTTGAGTCTCTTTTCCTTTTTAAATGTTTATGTTTTTTTAATTGACAAAAATAGCTGTACATATTCATGGGGTACAATGTAATGTTTTGATACATGTATACACCGTGGAATGATTAAATCAGGCTAATTGATATAGTCATCAGGTCTCACACTTATTACTTTGTAATGAGAACATTTAAAATCCACTCTTTTAGCAATTTTGAAATATACAGTACACTCATATTAATATTCTTATAGTCACCATAGCTGTACAATAGATCACTAGAACTTAGTCCCCCTGTCTATTTGAACTTTGTGCTCTTTGACTAACATCCCCTCTTTCCTTGGTAGTTTCTTGAGTGTCCAGTGTTCTCTGGGCCCAGAGAGGCCCTGTGCATAGTTGCTTGTGATAGATGGGTGATCTTGCTGTCACAGAGGTTTAGAAATGCCAGCTTGTCCTACAACTTCCTGTACAAGGACATCAAAGGCTATGAACTGGGTACTGCTGCATGGTAGACACTGGAGTATATATGGAAATGCCTTATTCAGAGAATTATCTTTAAGAAAATTGTGGGCCGGGCACGGTGGCTCAAGCCTGTAATCCCAGCACTTTGGGAGGCCGAGACGGGCAGATCACGAGGTCAGGAGATCGAGACCATCCTGGCTAACACGGTGAAACCCCGCCTCTACTAAAAATACAAAAAACTAGCTGGGCGAGGTGGCGGCGCCTGTAGTCCCAGCTACTCGGGAGGCTGAGGCAGGAGAATGGCGTGAACCCGGGAGGCAGAGCTTGCAGTGAGCTGAGATCTGGCCACTGCACTCTAGCCTGGGTGACAGAGCGAGACTCCGCCTCAAAAAAAAAAAAAAAAAGAAAATTGTAACAGAAGAGTGAGGAATGTGTTATCAGGTATTCTGTCTATATTATAATTTTTTAAACCTTTCTAAGTAACAAAATTGGACCCCTCCCTAGCTCTTTTGAATCAAAGTTTGTCAGGTAGAGGCAAAAAGTCTACAGATTTTCAGCTAATGAGTCAGATTCGGTATCCAATGTCCTAAAAAGCAAACAAGTAAGAAGTATATAAAACAGGACAAGAATATTTAATAAGAAAAATAACATGCAAAGTAAAATCAGACATCAGGATTCAGATCTGTAAAGGAATGAGTCTAATGAAAACACTGCCTTTAGATTTAAGAGTTTAAAAACTGAGATGTACAACAAAATTTGTGCTAAGTAGTATGCAAAGGATATTTAATGCATTGTTGTCTGTGAGAGAAAAGCTATTGAGAACAATCTAAATTCCTCAGAAAGGGAAAATATCAAATATGAGACATTAAATTTATGCTATGGATTAATATACAGAAGTTTCAAAGAAATCTGCACATAAAAAGTAAGCAAGGCAAGCTGAATATTGCCTTTTATTTATTTATTATACAAGTTGCCATTTATGTAATAGCTGTAAATAATATTCCCACAGGTATACATTGATGTAAGAAAAGCATAGATAGAACAGTATGGAAGGAAATGCATTAAACTGGTATTAGTGGTTACTTCTGGTATGGAATGACTGTATTGGGATTACAAGTTGTAGTCTAAGGTATATTTTGCCTTATCCAAACTGCTTCTATTAAAGCATTCACCTTAATTAAAATGATGCATTGTATACTTTGTCATTTGCTTAGGTGTATATAAAAAGTGGTGTAACAGTATTACAAAGTTATGATAAATAAGCAAGATTCATGGAATGTAAGCATAAAGCATCTATTTTTTTTGGTCTCAGCACCCATTTAAATGTACTTCATGATGTTAATTGTTTCTCTCCTACTGAATAAAATTTCTGGCAAGTCCAATGTTATGTCTGGTCACTTTTAAGTGTTCTAGACCATAAAATTAAGTTTCTAGCCTAAATTAATCCCAACAAAATAATACAAAGCTCCTCCCCTCTCTCAGCTCAGGTCTTTTGCTGTCTAGCTATCTCAGTGAGAGAGGTGGGCTTAGTTATTTCTTCATCTGGAATTGCTCTCACTAACCATAGCTTCTCATCAGAAAGGGGGTGAGGACAAAGGAAGGCATTTAGTTTATCAGTACCTACTGGGCATTTGTTTCCTCAGTTTGTGACTGTGCCAGATTAAAGATGACTGAAAATTCTTGACACAACCCCATCAAAAGATGACGTCATTTCCCTCCTTTTCCATCTGAATTGGCCAGTAGCTGCTTTGTCCAATGTAGTGTGATGAAAGTGATGTGAGCCTAGCCTAGCTAGTACTGAGCCTAGCTTTTAAAAGAGCTGGCACCTCCCATGTTGGTCTCTCGGGCCCCTGAACTGCCATATAAGATGTCTGGCTGTCTTGAGAGTCACCATGCTGGGGGAATCTCAAGGACCATGGAGAGTCCATTGAGGTCACTTTCATGGGTTCTTTGAAGACGTCATTCCACCCACCACCCTATCTAGGGAACAGCTATTAAATACTCTGACTAAGGAACTCCATGGTCCCTTTGTCCTCCTCACCATTAGACATTTTGCATCTATTCATCCAGCTTATTTTTGCTGAGCTTTGTTGATTCCTCAGGTGGCGTTTAGAGATAGAATTAAAGACACCATGTGTTTTCTCACAAGGTCCCCATTGTATCCAAGCAATGCACTTGGGTATGCATTGCCTCACAAACTCAAAATTTACAAGTGAGACCAATGCAGCAGCAGCAGATTTTTATTCTGTTCCAACTCCGAAAGGCTGGCTGGACTATTTGTCCTATACATATAGCTTCATAAAGGAAATACTAATCCACTGGGATGTCAAAATACAGGTGGCACCCGAAGTGGTTTGAAGCTTCTCTCTCAGATTGAGGTAAAGGGAAAGAAATCCATTTTCTTCCTAACTAGGGGAAGAGGAATGGTTATGAGAGTCAGACTCCAAACCCTCGAAAAAAAGTTCTCTATTCTCTCACCCCTAAACGTTTTATGCTAATGTTGGAACTCAGAAACTGATACCCTAAAATATGATACTTTGACATGCTGAACTGAAGAAGCAGCATAAAGGTCTCTAACAACTCCCATCCCAACCACCCCACATACCCCATCTCCTGTCTTTCAATCCTCGGTGTCTCCCAAAGCACAGGATGAAGCTGTACTCTGAGGTTCCCTTACCTGTCTAAAGCCTGGATCTGCCAAAGAAGAAAACAATTACCTTTGGTCCCTTCTCTGAGTTTTCCTTAGTTCAATTCGTATCACAGGAAAGAAGACTAAAATCTGTCGATGCATCTGGACAGACTTTTGTTACAAACCATTGTCTGCTCCGCGGGCCCAAGAGACTTTGTCTCAAGCCATTGTGTGTTCCTTAAGTCCATGAAGCTCCCTTAAAATTTACTTACTTTCCCCCTAAAATCATCCACCCTTCCAGTCTGTGTTTCCCCTCAGAAATAGGGTATATAACCATCTGTACCCCAGTGCATGGTAGGGCAATCCTCTGTGATTTTCATTCCATGCACGTTAATAAATATGTATGCCTTTTCTCCTCTTAATCTGCCTTTTGTCAGCTGATTTTCTGTGAACCTTCAGAAGATAAAGGGCAGTTTTATCTTGGCCCATACACATATTTAGCATGAATTAAGAGTTTGAGTCACAAAGCTCATTTTGCCCATTCTGTTTCAAAGTCTCACATGGTGGTCAAATTCCACACTCTAAAAGGTGGAATCAGTGGTCCACAGATCGGGCCAGGTACAATGGCTCACACCTGTAATGCTAACACTTTAGAAGGCCAAGGCAGTCTGATTGCTTGAGTCCAGGAGTTTGAGACCAGCCTGGCCAACACAGCAAAACTCCAGCTCTACAAAAAATTAGCTAGGTGTAGTGGTGTGTGCCTGTAGTCCCAGCTACTCTGGAGGCTGAGGTGGGAGGATTGCTTGAGCCCAGGAGAAAGAGGCTGCCGTGAGCCATGCTCATGCTGCTTTACTCCAGCCTGGGTGACAGAGCAATACATTGTCTCAAAAACAAGCAAAAAAAAAGACTGTAGACCCCATCTCAGATTTATATTTTAGATTCTAATTCCATAACATTTTCCTCTTGGTTGGCTTGAGCCTGTTTTTATTATGGGGCTACAAGCATGGTAGCAGGTGAAGTAATGCCAACTGAGGCAAGAGTCTTAAGGAAAAAACAAAACAAAACATTTTGTCCTCCCCAGTCCTTAATGCCAAGAAGGTAGACTAAGATAAGACTTAAAATACAGGGTTTCCTCATTGGTTTACACATACAAATGCTTGGTGATATAAGCAGAAGTTTTTCCTTTTCGAATTTTAAATCATTCTTGGACCCAAATAAAAAAGGACAGAGACAAGCTCTGAATCTGAATGATATAATAAAGCACAAGCCAGACCTGCATCTCTAGGCAAAGGGGGCAAATGCAGAATTTTCTTTTGGAAATATTTGTTGATTAATCAGAACAGGTCAGAGACGTTCTGAAATGCTTGCTTCAAAGGAAGCCCTGAAATCAAATTAAGCCTGCTAGATAAAGCACGAAGAAAAGATGTGTTCTACAAAATTTGAGTGTTGTGAAAATATTTTTTTTTTGTTTTACTCACCCTTTCTTTCTTCCAAAAATATTCTTTAACTTTTAAGTTTTAATCTCTAAAGATCTGGGACAGCATAAAATATACACAACTGAAATTGAAAAGAGAATATTAAAGACTGAATACAGAAATTATAAAGTTTAACTGTATAATTTAACTAAACTAAAGTTTATTTAACTGAAGTTAGTTAAGCAGTACAGGAGTATATAATAATTGGTGCTGTACAGATAGCAAAGAAGAAAAATATATTTGAATAAAGAGTAAATAGACTGTAAATGTCTTACATAAAAATTAAAAATATTTCAGAAATGGAAATGCTTTTTTTTTTCTAAATTCTGGGGTGACCTAGAAGACAATGGGAATGCTTTTGTTGAGTGTTTGTGTTTACAAATACAGCAAATGCTTATGTTTCTGACAATGTTAGTTTGAAAAGCTTCTTTAAATTTGACTTGTCAGTGTAAAAATATGACTTGGCTTGCAAAGCAATTGTCAAGTATATTGCATAGATATGCTGGACATTTCATAGCTATCTAGTCTAAAAGCTAATTTTATCCTTAAGAATTATTGGAAATCAAATTTAGATAGTGTGCTGGAAAAGGGTAAACTTTTCTCTTTATCATGAGAATGTAAAAGTTGAAACCATCTGTCAGGCAGTGGTACCTAGGAATTAACTTCAGACAGTCAGAGATGAAGTTTGGCATGAGAGCAAGCATTAATCTGACAGGTTTATGTCAAAAATAATTAACAATGTATGATTTGGGGAAGACAAATAGGTTTGTAGACAGCCAAACCTTAAGAAAATATGTTTTCTTGTTTCACGGTAATATGGATTCTTCTATTTACATTTGAAAAGTTTATTATGTATTTATATACCAAAATGTGTAGTCCTTATTTATTTAATAAATTGTGCCTTTAACATTTCACTAGTGGCTCATAAAAGCATCTGATGATGGTTTATTCTGCACTGCCTTGTTTACTTAGAAATTGGGTATATATTTAACTCTTGAAAAGCATCCCATAAATACCATCTATAATAAGAGTTATCGGAGCATATATTATTGGTTTGTCTATCTACTCAAATGTCAGTAACTATCTGTAGAGCAGAGAGTGCATTTTATTCATCTTTGCATGTCTGGGATATAGCATACTGCTTGGTAATTGGTAGACAATGAATAAATTAAAAATTAATAAAATGAATGAATGAATGAGAGTTCCAGATCACTCTCTTCCATCATCCAGTCAGAGGTCATCTTTTCTGTCGCTTCCCGTACTCATCTTTAATAACTGACATTTCTGCATCAATAATGGAGAAAGATGTTTTTTCTCTTAATTAACCAAGCACTACATAGTTTCTCTTTCCTCCAACAAGAGACAGAAGTTAAACTAAGATTCATAAATGATTAAGCACCGTGGTAAAATTTACTGTGTCTTTTTTTTTTTTTTTTTTTTTTGAGACAGAGTCTCGCTCTGTCGCCCAGGCTGGAGTGCAGTGACGGGATCCCAGCTCACTGCAAGCTCTGCCTCCCGGGTTTACGCCATTCTCCTGCCTCGGCCTCCCGAGTAGCTGGGACTACAGGTGCCCGCCACCAAGCCCGGCTAATTTTTTGTATGTTTTTTAGTAGAGACGGGATTTCACCATGTTAGCCAGGATAGTCTCGATCTCCTGACCTTGTGATCCGCCCGTCTCGGCCTCCCAAAGTGCTGGGATTACAGACTTGAGCCACCACGCCCAGCCTACAGTGTCTTTTAAAACTAAGCCCAGGATGTGACTTGCTGAAATATTCTTGATTCTATGGTCTGTTGAGGTCAATGATTTTAGATTGCCTAATCTTCAAAATGAGGATAATAGTCCTAGCAATTCAATCGAGTTATGAGAATTCACACAGAATTCATGTAAAGCACAAAGCACAGAGTCTGACATGTATAGGAGCTCAGTAAATAGTTGTTATTAACTGTGACTTGATGTTTTGATAGAGGATGCTTCAGATCAGGCTCCTACTGAGATCAGAGAAAACAAGTTACAGAAAAACTCATTCTGTTCTTAGACTCTCCTATGCTTTTTTAGCATAAACAAAAGGTTTGTTTTTCTTTCCATTTTCATTATTGCAATATTACTTCTACGTTTTCTTACCTGTATTTAATGTCTCATTGTCCATATAATATTTTCAAGAAATACTCAATAAGGACCTGGGACTTTGATTATAAAACATCTAGTGTGGCTTTGTGGTGTCTATGTTTGGGAAGCTTAGTCTTAATTCCTTCTATGGTTAATAACCTCTCATCTTTTGACCGGGCATGGTGGCTCAATGACTGTAATCCTAGCACTTTGGGAGCTGAAGTGGGCAGATCACTTGAGCCCAGGAGTTCGAGACCAGCCTGGACAACATGACAAAATCCTGTTTTTACCAAAAATACAAAAATTAGCTGGGCATGGTGGCACAATTGTGGTCCCTGCTATTCAGGATGCTGAGGTGGGAGGATTGCTGAAGCCTGGGAGGTGGAGGTTGCAGTGAGCCAAGATCGCACGACTGCACTCCAACCTGGTTGACAGGGTGAGACCTTATCTCAAAAAAAAAAAAAATTGTGTGTGTGTGCACATTCATGCACACGTGTAAGTGCACACATGTGTAGACTTTATATTGTTGTGATATCCTTGGCTCTGCAGAACTATAATCCTTTATCTGTGACTCATTTATTAATGAATATCTGATTATCTATTGTGGATGGCTGTTTGTGTAGGTGCTGGGAAATAGCAATTAGCAAGAAAAATTATATTTCTGTCTTCATGGAGCTTCCATTCCATAAGTAATAGGCATTAAACGAATGACCAAAAAATTGGTTAAATAACTATAGACTGTTGAAGAATATAAACAGAAGTGGAATAATAATGGCAATGGGAGGAAAGTCAGGGGAGATGGGAGATTTCAGCAAGCAAGCTAAAATATGAGAGTTTCTCTCTCTCTCTCATCTATCTCTTTCTCTCTTTCTCTCTCTCTCTCTCTCTCTCTCTCTCTCTCTGTCCCTCTCTTATTATGCATTTCTCTAGTTAACATGTCTTTTGTTATACAGGTGTCAGCCATGACCCTCTAATGATGAAGAGAAAAGATATCCCCTTTCTTCCCCTACATTTGTATTGATGAATTTAATGGGGAAGAAATGAGATACCAGAAATAAAGGATGCCTACTTACCCTGTTTTTGTTTTGTTTTTGCTTGGAAGCCCAAAGTAAAACTTGCAAGCTAATTCATTTTAGATCATTAAAAAAAAAAAATACCTGTAGGATAATCCATGAAGACATTTCCTTTTAATGTATACTTGGTCTTGTGATTTTTTAAACAAAAATCTAGAAATTTATCCTGCCTTTATAGCAAGTTAACATTTTTGGTCCAAAGTTAATTTTCATCTTTTTTTTTCTTTTTTCAAGTCCTATTTCTTTTTTTCTTTTTTTTTTTTTTTTACTTTAAGTTCTAGGGTACATGTGCGCAATGTGCAGGTTTGTTACATATGTATACATGTCCCATGTTGGTGTGCTGCACCCATTAACATGTCATTTACATTAGGTATATCTCCTAATGCTATCCCTCCCCCCTCCCCCCTCCCCGTAATAGGCCCCGATGTGTGATGTTCCCCTTCCAGAGTCCAAGTGATTTCATTGTTCAATTCCCAACTATAAGTGAGAACATGCGGTGTTTGGTTTTCTGTTCTTCCGATAGTTTGCTGAGAATGATGGTTTCCAGCTGCATCCATGTCCCTACAAAGGACAAAAACTCATCCTTTTTTATGACTGCATAGTATTCCATGGTGTACGTGTGCCACATTTTCTTAATCTGGTCTGTCACTGATGGACATTTGGGTTGATTCCAAGTCTTTGCTATTGTGAATAGTGCCACAATAAACATACGTGTGCATGTGTCTTTGTAACAGCATAATTTATAATCCTTTGGGTATATACCCAGTAATGGGATGGCTGGGTCAAATGGTATTTCTAGTTCTAGATCCTTGAGGAATCACCACACTGTTTTCCACAATGGTTGAACCAGTTTACAGTCCCACCAACAGTGAAAAAGTATTCCTATTTCTCCACATCCTCTCCAGCACCTGTTGTTTCCTGACTTTTTAATGATTGCCATTCTAACTGGTGTGAGATGGTATCTCACTGTGGTTTTGATTTGCATTTCTCTGATGGCGAGTGATGATGAGCATTTTTTCATGTGTCTGTTGGCTGTATAAATGTCTTCTTTTGAGATGTGTCTATTCATATCCTTTGCCCACTTTTTGATGGGGTTGTTTGTTTTTTTCTTGTAAATTTATTTGAGTTCTTTGTAGGTTCTGGATATTAGCCCTTTGTCAGATGAGTAGATTGCAAAAATTTTCTTCCATTCTGTCGGTTGCCTGTTCACTCTGATGGGAGTCTCTTTTGCTGTGCAGAAGCTCGTTAGTTTAATTAGATCACATTTGTCAATTTTGGCTTTTGTTGCCGTTGCTTTTGGTGTTTTAGACATGAAGTCCTTGCCCATGCCTATGTCCTGAATGGTATTGCCCAGGTTTTCTTCTAGGGATTTTATGGTTTTAGGTCTAACATTTAAGTCTCTAATCCATCTTGAATTAATTTTCGTATAATAAGTAAGGAAAGGATCCAGTTTCAGCTTTCTACTTATGGCTAGCCAATTTTCCCAGCACCATTTATTAAATAGGGAATCCTTTCCCCATTTCTTCTTTCTGTCAAGTTTGTTAAAGATCAGATGGCTGTAGATGTGTGGTATTATTTCTGAGGGCTCTGTTCTGTTCCATTGGTCTATATCTCTGTTTTGGTACCACTACCATAGTGTTTTGGTTACTGTAACCCTGTAGTATAGTTTGAACTCAGGTAGTGTGATGCCTCCAGTTTTGTTCTTTTGGCTTAGGATTGTCTTGGCAATGTGGGCTCTTTTTTGGTTCCATATGAACTTTAAAGCAGATTTTTCCAATTCTGTGACGAAAGTCATTGGTAGCTTAATGAGGATGGCATTGAATCTATAAATTACCTTGGGCAGTATGGCCATTTTCACGATATTGATTCTTCCTATCCATGAGCAGGGTATGTTCTTCCATTTGTTTGTGTCCTCTTTTATTTCACTGAGCAGTGGTTTGTAGTTCTTCTTGAAGAGGTCCTTCACATCCCTTGTAAGTTGGATTCCTAGGTATTTTATTCTCTTTGAAGCAGTTGTGAATGGTAGTTCAATCATGATTTGGCTCTCTGTTTGTTTGTTATTGGTGCATAAGAATACTTGTGATTTTTGCACATTAATTTTGTATCCTGAGACTTTGCTGAAGTTGCTCATCAGCTTAAAGAGATTTTGGGCTGAAACGATGGGGTTTTCTAAATATGCAATCATATCATCTGCAAACAGGGACAATTTGACTTCTTTTTTTCCTAGTTGAATACCCTTTATTTCTTTCTCTTACCTAATTGCCCTAGCCAGAACTTCTAACTCTATGTTGAATAGGAGTGGTGAGAGAGGGCATCCCTGTCTTGGGCCAGTTTTCAAAGGGAATGCTTCCAGTTTTTGCCCATTCAGTGTGATATTCGCTGTGGGTGTGTCATAAATAGCTCTTATTATTTTGAGATACGTTCCATCAATACCAAATTTATTGAGAGATTTTAGCATGAAGGGCTGTTGAATTTTGTCAAAGGCCTTTTTTGCATCTTTTGAGATAATCATGTGGTTTTTGTCTTTGGTTCTGTTTATATGCTGGATTACGTTTATTGACTTGCGTATGTTGAACCAGCCTTGCATCCCAGGGATGAAGCCCACTTGATCATGGTGGATAAGCTTTTTGATGTGCTGCTGGATTCGGTTTGCCAGTATTTTATTGAGGATTTTTGCATCAATGTTCATCAGGGATATTGGTCTAAAATTCTCTTTTTTTGTTGTGTCTCTGCCAGGCTTTGGTATCAGGATGATGTTGGCCTCATAAAATGAGTTAGGGAGGATTCCCTCTTTTTCTATTGATTGGAATAGTTTCAAAAGGAATGGTACCAGCTCCTCCTTGTACCTCTGGTAGAATTCAGCTGTGAATCTGTCTGTTCCTGGACTTTTTTTGGTTGGTAGGCTATTAATTATTGCCTCAGTTTCAGAGCCTGCTATTAGTCTATTCAGGGATTCAACTTCTTCCTGGTTTAGTCTTGGGAGAGTGTATGTGTCCAGGAATTTATCCATTTCTTCTAGGTTTTCTAGTTTATTTGCATAGAGGTGTTTACAGTATTCTCTGATGGTAGTTTGTATTTCTGTGGGGTTGGTGGTGATATCCCCTTTATCATTTTTTATTGCATCTATTTGATTCTTCTCTCTTTTCTTCTTTATTAGTCTTGCTAGCGGTCTATCAATTTTGTTGATCTTTTCAAAATACCAGCTCCTGGATTCATTGATTTTTTGAAGGGTTTTTGTGTCTCTATCTCCTTCAGTTCTGCTCTGATCTTAGTTATTTCTTGCCTTCTGCTAGCTTTTGAATGTGTTTGCTCTTGCTTCTCTAGTTCTTTTAATTGTGATGTTAGGGTGTCAATTTTAGATCTTTCCTGCTTTCTCTTGTGGGCATTTATTACTCTAAATTTGCCTCTACACACTGCTTTCAATGTGTCCCAGAGATTCTGGTATGTTGTATCTTTGTTCTCAGTAGTTTCAAAGAACATCTTTATTTCTGCCTTCATTTTGTTATGTACCAGGTAGTCATTCAGGAGCAGGTTGTTCCGTTTCCATGTAGTTGAGCAGTTTTGATTGAGTTTCTTAGTCCTGAATTCTAGTTTGATTGCACTGTGGTCTGAGAGACAGTTTGTTGTAATTTCTGTTCTTTTACATTTGCTGAGGAGTGCTTTACTTCCAACTATGTGGTCAATTTTGGAATAAGTGTGATGTGGTGCTGAGAAGATTGTATATTCTGTTGATTTGGTGTGAAGAGTTCTGTAGATGTCTATTACGTCTGCTTGGTGCAGAGTTGAGTTCAATTCCTGGATATCCTTGTTAATTTTCTGTCTCGTTGATCTGTCTAATGTTGACAGTGGGGTGTTAAAATCTCCCATTATTATTGTATGGGAGTCTAAGTCTCTTTCTAAGTCTCTAAGGACTTGCTTTATGAATCTGGGTACTCCCGTATTGGGTGCATATATATTTAGGATAGTTAGCTCTTCTTGTTGAATTGATCCCTTTTACCATTATGTAATGGCCTTCTTTGTCTCTTTTGATCTTTGTTGGTTTAAAGTTTGTTTCATCAGAGACTAGGATTGCAACCCCTGCCTTTTTTTGTTTTCCATTTGCTTTGTAGATCTTCCTGCATCCCTTTATTTTGAGCCTATGTGTGTATCTGCATGTGAGATGAGTCTCCTGAATACAGCAAACTGATGGATCTTGACTCTTTATCCAATTTGCCAATCTGTGTCTTTTAATTGGACCATTTAGTCCATTCATGTTTAATGTTAATATTGTTATGTGTGAACTTCATCCTGTCATTATGATATTAGCTGGTTATTTTGCTCATTAGTTGATGCAGTTTCTTCCTAGCCCTGATGGTCTTTACATTTTGGCATGTTTTTGCAATGACTGGTACCAGTTGTTCCTTTCCATGTTTAGTACTTCGTTCAGGATCTCTTGTAGGTCAGGCCTGGTGGTGACAAAATATCTAAGCATTTGCTTGCCTGTAAAGGATTTTATTTCTCCTCCACTTATGAAACTTAGTTTGGCTGGATATGAAATTCTGGGTTGAAAATTCTTTTCTTTAAGAATGTTGAATATTAGCCCCCACTCTCTTCTGGCTTGTAGAGTTTCTGCTGAGAGATCTGCTGTTAGTCTGATGGGCTTCCCTTTGTGGGTAACTTGACCTTTCTCTCTGGCTGCCCTTAACATTTTTTCCTTCTTTTCAACTTTGGTGAATCTGACAATTATGTGTCTTGGAGTTGCTCTTCTCGTGGAGTATCTTTGTGGTATTCTCTGTATTTCCTGAATTTGAATGTTAGGCTGCCTTACTAGGTTGGGGAAGTTCTCCTGAATAATATCCTACAGAGTGTTTTCCAACTTGGTTCCATTCTCCCTGTCACTTTCAGGCACACCAATCAGACGTAGATTTGGTCTTTTCACATAATCCCATATTTCTTGGAGGCTTTCTTCATTTCTTTTTACTCTTTTTTCTCTAAACTTCTCTTCTTTCTTCATTTCATTTATTTGATCTTCAATCACTGATAATCTTTCTTCCAGTTGATTGAGTCGGTTACTGAAGCTTGTGCATTTGTCACATAGTTCTTGTGTTATGGTTTTCATCTCTATTGGTTCGTTTATGAACTTCTCTGCATTAGTTATTCTAGTTATCCATTCTTCCATTCTTTTTTCAAGGTTTTTAGTTTCTTTGTGCTGGGTACGTAGTTCCTCCTTTAGCTCTGAGAAGTTTGATCGACTGAAACCTTCTTCTCTCAACTCGTCAAAGTCATTCTCCATCCAACTTTGTTCCGTTGCTGGCGATGAGCTGCATTCCTTTGGAAGGGGAGATGCACTCTGATGTTTTGAATTTCCAGCTTTTCTGCACTGCTTTTTCCCCATCTTTGTGTTTTTATCTGCCTTTGTTCTTTGATGATGGTGATATACTGATGGGGTTTGGGTGTTGGTGTCCTTTCTCTTTGTTAGTTTTCCTTCTAACAGTCAGGACCCTCAGCTTCAGGTCTGTTGGAGTTTGCTTGAGGTCCACTCCAGACCCTGTTGGCCTGGGTATCAGCAGCAGAGGCTGCAGAAGATAGAATATTGCTGAACAGCAAGTGTTGCTGTCTGATTCTTGCTCTGGAAGCTTTGTCTCAGAGGTGTACCCAGCCATGCGAGGTGTGAGGTGTCAGTCTGCACCTAATGGGGAATGTCTGCCAGTTAGGCTACTCAGGGGTCAGGGACCCACTTGAGAAGGCAGTCTGTCTATTCTCAGATCTCAACCTCCGTGCTGGGAGAACCACTGCTCTCTTCAAAGATGTCAGACAGGGACATTTACATCTGCAGAGGTTTCTGCTGCTTTTTGTTTAGCTATGCCCTGTCCCCAGAGGTGGAGTCTACAGAGGCAGACAGGCCTCCTTGAGCTGCAGTGGGCTCCACCCAGTTCGAGCTTCCTGGAGGCTTTGTTTACCTACTTAAGCCTCAGTAATGATGGGCACCCCTTCCCCAGCCTCGCTGCCTGCCACTTTGCCGTTAGATCTCTGACTGCTGTGCTAGAAATGAGGGAGGCTCCATGGGCATGGGACCCTCCAGGCCAGGCATGGGATATACTCTCCTAGTATGCCGTTTGCTGAGACCCTTGGTAAAGCGCAGTATTAGGGTGGGAGTTACCCGATTTTCCAAGTGTTGTGTCTCAGTTTCGTTTGGCTAGGAAAAGGAATTCCCTTCCCCTTTGTGCTTCCCAGGTGAGGCATTCCTCACCCTGCTTCAGCTCTCGCTGGTTGGGCTGTACCCACTGACCAGCACCAACTGTCCGACACGCCCCAGTGAGATGAACCCAGTACCTCAGTTGAAAATGCAGAAATCACCCGTCTTCTGTGTCACTCACACTGGGAGCTGGAGGCTGGAGCTGTTCCTATTTGGCCATCTTGGGAGCCCCCTCCAATTTTCATCTTTATTAAATTAATATACCCATACAATTTAATTTTTCAAATTAAGTTTGTTTTAAAAGAGATCATCAAGTTATATTTTAAATAAAGCACCTTAAGAAATCCAGGTGAGTTCTTATGTGCATAATGCTTCCAAGTGTGGTAGAATTGTTAGCATATCAATGCATTTTTTGGCAATGTATAAAGGGTATGTAATCCTAGAAAATTTTGTAGATTTTTCAAATACCTCTCAAGTTTATTTGTAGGATGTTTTGTTGTAGGGAAAAACAAAGGTTCCAGTGAATTTCTCCTAATATTTCGAACAGCTAGGATAAGATACCACTCATGGACACTGATATGCTTTGGCTGTGTCCCAACCCAGATCTCATCTTTAACTGTAGTTCTCATAATCCCCACATGTCTTGAGAGGGACTCAGTAGGAGGTAATTGAATCATGGGGGTGAAGAAGGATGTGTTTCCTTTTCTTTCTACCATGACTGTAAGTTTTCTGAGGCCTCTCCAGCCATGCTGACCTATGAGTCAATTAAACCTCTTTTTTTATATACATTACCCAGTCTCAGGTGTGTCTTTATTAGCAGCATGAGAACAGATTCATACAGACACATTTTAGACATTTGTAGTTACAGGATGAGTAAAACAAGGGGAATGTTTTATATATCTCTGTCTGTAAGTGAGTGGGTCCTCCAATTTTGACGTTAGTCTATAACTGATAAATAGTTGAAGAGTCATTAACATAACTATTTTAGTTAATTCTTGACATTTTTAAATGCATACTTGGCTTAGAATATGTCCATGGCCTTGATATTTTATCAGTTTTATCTGATATCATTATCGAGAAAGGAGAAGTCCAGCATTATATTGAGTCACATTCAGTTTTAACTTTACTAAATACTGCAAAATTTCCACAAGCCAGCAAGCAGAAGGCATAGCTTATTGCCCTTTTGCTTCTGTATTACACAATATCAAAAACATTTTATCTGTCAATATGTGATTTCGCTGGTGACCTTTGACATTTTTGAGCATATATTGTCATGCATCATTAGAGGTTTCATGCCAAGCCAATAACATGCTTCTCTGTTGTTTTCAAATGCCTCCTAAAGCAAAAGGTTAATGATCAATAAAATGCACTGAAATGGTTCTTTGTGCAGCCATAGCTCATCTATTTTTCTTTTCACTTAATCTCTCCATGCTTTTAATATTTCCTGAGCAGCTTTTGTTTTTTCATTTAATGAAGAGTAACTAATGTGCTATTTTCTCTTTATAAAGTAACACTCTCTCTAATAGAATTCTATCCACAGGGACCAGTTGTATTCAAGATGCCTTTCATTTGCCCTACAACAGTGGTTAACTCATCGTTTGACAATTGTGTGCCTTTAAAAATGAGAGGTTGTGCATAAAATCTCCCATTTGCATGAGTTTGCATAAGGTTATAAAATCTATATAAATACTGTCTGGCTTACAGAACTATGGCACTGGCACTGGATGCTAACCAGTGATCTAGAGCAAGGCTCAGAAAACTGTAGCCTTCAGGGAGTCTGGCCCACAGCTTGTTTTGTGTAAATAAAGGTTTATTGAAACACACCCATCCCCATTTGTTTATGTATTGTTTATAGCTGTTTTTGTACTACAGTGACAGAGTTGATTAGTTACAACAGAGACCATATGACCCTCAAAGTCAAAAATATTTATTTTCTTGCCCTTTACAGAAAAAAAATGATGATTGCTGATCTACATAAATTTGAGCTTGTTTCTCATTTTAGACTACATAATTAAAAGAATATACACAAGTCGACAAATATAGCTTGTGAAAACCAAGATGTTTATCACATAATTTGAGGGGCTATAGAAGGTTCAATTTGCAAAACAAAATGTGAACTATTGCCTCCTTTAACATATTAAACCCCAATATTAGTCAATTTAGCTTATTCATTTAGTCAATACTAGTCAATGTTTATATATGACTCAAAAATATACCAAATGTAATAAATGCTATACTTAAGGAGGGAATGAAGGAATTTTGACTTTTTATTCTATATATTATTTTAGTTTTGGAATTGCTCCACAGTAGATGTGTGACATCTTAGTATTTTCTATTAAATAGATTGGTTATTACTAAAGACTATGTCCTTCAATAGCCCTGTCACAACCCACTACATTTTCATCACTTATGTACTTCAATTAAAAATTTCCAAGATTTCTGTTAAAATGTAGTTATTAAATAATACCACCCTATAAAAATGTGAAACACAAAGGACTAACCCAGGCAATATTTCTCTTGAGCTCCATTGTAGCCTGACAAATTGTAGCCATAGTTTATCCACTTGACAGACAAGAATAATGATGCTTGGATTGAGTTTGTGACTCTTGTGTGCATATACAGATAATTATGGAGATGACCATTCTCTATTTCTGATGTTAGAATAATAGCTTAAAAGAGTCTAGTAAGTTTGGTTATGTTATCTCTCCTTTACAAAAAGAAACAAAAGAAAAGCAGATCATGAATGGTTGAGTGTTACAGCCTAGGTAAGTACAGTTTGAGCATCCCTAATCCAAAAATCTGAAATCCAAAATGTTCCGAAATCCAAAATGTTCCAAAATCCAAAACTTTTCAAGTGCCTACCACAAGTAGAAAATTCCTCATACAGGTACTTGCCACAAACTTTGTTTCATGCAAAAATTATTTAAAGTGTTGTATAAAATTACCTCCAGATCATGTGTATAAGGTATATATAAAACACATATGAATTTCATGTTTTAACTTGAGCACCATCCCCAAGATACCTCATTGTATATATGCAAATATTCCAAAATCTGGAAAAAAAAATCCAGAACACTTCTGGTCCCAAGAATCTAAGAAAGGGATACTCAACCTGTATCTAGATTTATCTAGACTTTTGATGCCCATCACAAATGTCTGCCCTCAGACATTACAGTGTAGTACTTCCCAGTAGTTTTAAGTAGGTACCCTTAGGCTAGAATGAATTGTCAAGAACAGTTACTGAAGTTCTGTGTGCACACATCTGTTGCTGTGCTTTTGAATAATTAAACCAAATGTTATTGTGCACCCCTATATATCAGACCCATCCGTGGTGTTGGGAATTCATAGAAAATGTACAAATTGTTACTTCTCTGTAATCCTAAAAATCTAGTAAAGCTAGTCATTTGCCTTTTCTCCTCCCACTTACAAGCACCATTTTTATAAGTATTCTGGTCCATTTGTGTGCATGTCTGTAGGTTGGTGTTCTAGAAATGAGGTTATAAGTTTGAAAAATAGATATATTTAACACTTCTAGGTATTGCCAAATTACCCTCCAAAATGGTTGCACCAAAATATTTCCATCAACCTTTTAGCCAACTAGCCATTTTTCCACAGTTTGTCTTTTATTAAGGGATTTCCTTAATAAACACTTAGAACCACTAGCATCCCAGTTTATTAAAATTCATCCGATATCAGTACATATAAGGCCTACATCTTACATTTTAGTTGACTACTCTGAAGTTTTTAGCACATTATGTCTTTTTCTTTGTATGGGAATTTAAATATAACTAATGAATTAATATAACTAATACTTAACTATAAAGGGGAACAAGTGAATTCTCCTTTTATAGGGAAGTATTCTCTGAGGTCCCTGTCGGAAAACATGTATGTCTGTCCTGGCTTATGGTTTCATGCCTTACGTCTTTTACCTTGGACAAGGCAGTTCATGGCTTTGGTCTTAGGTCTCCCATCTGTCAAATGAATGTTGGATTAGATCATCCTACGTGCCCTTCTAAGTTTAAATTTGCATTAGTATGTAAATATGGATTAATGAATAATGTGTTGCTTGTTAATTCTTTTTTTTTTTTTTTTGAGACGGAGTTTCTCTGTCGCCCAAGCTAGAGGCAGTGGCAGGATCTCAGCTCACTGCAACCTCTAACTCCCGAGTTCAAGCAGTTCTCTGCCTCAACCTTCCAAGTAGCTGGGATTATAGGTGCCTGCCACCACATCCAGCTAATTTTTGTATTTTTAGTAGAGACAGGGTTTCACCATCTTGGCCAGGTTGGTCTTGAACTCCTGACCTTGTGATCCACCTGCCTCAGCCTCCCAAAGTGCTGGGATTACAGGCATGAGCCACCAAGCCTGGCTGCTCATTATTAATTCTTGATTTTGTTTTTTTTTCTGTTTAAATACCTAATAATTTTGATTTAATTTTCTTAGTATAAAAACAAAAATCAAAAGCCAGGACTTCTTCATTGTTTGCTGCTTGATGTAAGGTCCATCAGTTTCTATCATCCTCACTAACATGTTGTATTCATAGCACACACTAAGTTTTTAATGGATGAATAAAATAAATATGTAACTCTTTTAGCTTTACTTTGTATGTATGAAACTATTCAACAGAGCAAATCAGAATATTATTCAGATTTTGATTTCCAACTTGAACGTATCAAAGAAGTTATAAATAGGGAGTTGCTTAGTCAAAGTTCTTCATACTTTACTATATACCAGTAAGAATTTTAAAAATTATAATAGTTTATTGAAAAAATAGCTTTAGGACTGGGCGCAGTGGCTCATGCCTGTAATCCCAGCACTTTGGGAGGCCAAGGTAGGCAGATCACGAGGTCGGGAGTTTGAAACCAACCTGACCAACATGGTGAAACCCTGTCTCTACTAAAAATACCCAGGTGTAGTGGTGTGCTCCTGTAATCCCAGCTACTTGGGAGGTTGAGGCAAGAGAATCACTCAAACTCAGGAGGTGGAGGTTTTGGTGAGCCAAGATCACACCACTGCACTCCAGCCTGGGCAACAGAGTGAGACTCTGTCTCAAAAAAAAAAAAATATCTTTTGGGCCAGGCGTGGTGGCTCACACCTGTAATCCCAGCACTTTGGGAGGCTGAGGTGGGCAGATCACGAGGACAGAAGTTCAAGACCAGCCTGGCCAACATAGCAAAACCTCGTCTCTACTAAAAATACAAAAATTAGCCAGGTGTGGTGGTGTGCACCTGTAGTCCCAGCTACTCGGGAAGCTGAGGCAAGAAAATTGCTTAAACCTGGGAGGTGGAGGTTTTGGTGAGCTGAGATCCTGCCACTGCACTCCAGCCTGGGCAACAGAGTGAGACTCCGTCTCAAAAATATATATATAGCTTTGGATGTTTTTGAATGTAATCATTATGGACATTTCTACAAATCTATGCATGTAAAATGATTCTAATATAAAATTTAAAATTTATATAACATTGTATTTTTTGAGGAGATTGAATTGGTATTCTTTTTTTTTTTTTTTTTTTTTTTTTTTTTTTTTTTGAGACAGAGTCTTGCTCTGTCACCCAGGCTGGAGTGCAGTGGCCGGATCTCAGCTCACTGCAAGCTCCGCCTCCCAGGTTCCCGCCATTCTCCTGCCTCAGCCTCCCGAGTAGCTGGGACTACAGGCGCCCGCCACCTCGCCCGGCTAGTTTTTTTTTTTTTTTTTGTATTTTTAGTAGAGACGGGGTTTCACCGTGTTAGCCAGGATAGTCTCGATCTCCTGACCTCGTGATCCGCCCATCTCGGCCTCCCAAAGTGCTGGGATTACAGGCTTGAGCCACCGCGCCCGGCCTGAATTGGTATTCTCTACCTAGGATTTATTAAGTATCTATAATGATAGATCACTGAGTTGTTGAAATATAACCAAGAAATCTAACTCTTGATTTTGTAAAATGGCAATGTTCATTTTAATTTTAACTCATTTACTCAGCAAATGTTGACCACCTTCTATATGCCAGGTGTCACACTGGATGCTGGGAATTACAGCCAATAAACAGACAGAAGAAGGTTCTAGCCTTCTGGAGTTTACACGCCTGTGAGGTTTTGTTATGTCAGGAAGTGCAATGATTAAGATAATAAGACTTTTGTTCCTTTGAGATCCTGAGACTTGTCTTTGTCAGGATATGCTTTTCTTATTGTTATAGGAAAAGACCAACATACTACTTAGAGAAATAGCTTGATCTAAAATAATTAATCAAGTTTTGCTTAAGATAGTGGTATAATTTAACCTTTATTCTTCTTTAAGGATCTTATGGAAGCAATGATTTTTCCCCTGGAGGGAGAAGTACATTTAAGTCATTTAATTTGGTACACAATTTCCAAGGGCATAGGGATCCTCTTGAGTCTAAAAGCTCTGAGCTAAATCAGCTGTTTGATGATTTAATAGGATTAAGGATAATGTGCTATTAGAAATTTATTGGACATTTTAAAATCATAAATCCATTATATAGTTTATTCATTTAGTAATCTATTCAATACATGCTTGATTAAATACTAGTGCTATTATTGTATGCCAGACATTGTGCCAGTCAACATCATTATTTTCAAGCAAATTTTTATGTGATTGTTTAATATGTGAGTTTCATCACAAGCCAATCAATGGAGCCTCTTAACTGAACCACTTCAACATTTTTGTAAAATTCATAATCAAAGATTTGTGCATTTGCCTTCCAGTCTTTATCAGGACTTAATCGAACAAGAGACAGTTTGTTTCATGCTTTTATCAGGATGGAAACAGGAAGATTTGATTATTAATTAAAAACCTATATTTTATGCAAAACAAGTAAAAGTAAAAATAAACTGTGGAGTCACTCACGTTACTTTCCAATGTATTTTCTTTATGAAGTGCAAAATTATGCACAAAACTAAAAAAAAAGCAGCAGCTTCATTCACTGAATTTCAAAAGACAAGTTGTTCAACCCATACCTGTCAAGTATCTGTGATCATTTGAAGCACCATATTAAATAGTGCATATTTTAATTAACTAACATAGTTTAATTTTTTCCAAGTGGCGTTGGAAAGTTTTAATGTAATAAGCATCACCAACTTTAGATCAGGTCTTACGAGACCAAATGACACCAGAATTATAAGTAGGGGAGTATCTGTCATGAAGTCATGCATTGATTTAAAATCAACACACTCAGGGATCTTATGGTTACAAATGAGATTTTAGTCCTGGAACTGACTCTTCGTGGCTAATATTTACATCCAAGTATTGTTCCTGTCCATGATTAAGTAGTTATAAGAAACACAAAACCTTCTTTTTTGAGGTTACTACTTTCTTGTAAGTGTAATCCAGTTGGATTATGTGACATTCCAAGTTTAGAGAGCTTTTAATATCAAAACTAGCATAAAATGTAAGTTTCCATGTGGGCCTGTCAATAAATCATGATCTCTTCAAAATATTACATAAAATGTAAGTTTCCATGTGGGCCTGTCAATAAATCATGATCTCTTCAGAATTATTGATATTCATTCAATAAAATGAAGAAATACATTAAGAAGGGGGAAGAGTTTAATACGTTAAATTTCTTTTTTAAGCTTAAAATGGCAGGATAATCCATTCCATCTGTAATAGGTTTTTCCTCAAATTAATTAGCAATGCATATCACCAAACTCAAAAGTTGAAATAACTGAAAAAATAGTGTTCAACTTACCTTGTGGGTTCCATTTCTAGCAATGTGGCAGTAGACCATTGTATTAGTCTGTTCTCACAATGTTAATAAAGACATACCTGCGACTGGGTAATTTATAAAGGAAAGAGGTTTAATGGACTCACAGTTCCACATGGCTGAGGAGACCTCACAAATATGGCAGAAGACAAGAAAGGGACATCTCACATGGTGGCAGGCAAGAGAGCATGTGCAGGGGAACTCCCCTTTATAAAACCATCAGATCTCATGAGACTTATTCACTATTATGAGAAGAGCATGGGAAAGGCCTACCCCCATGATTCAATTACCTCCCACCAGGTTCCTCCCACAACATGTGGGGATTATGGGAGCTATGATTCAAGATGAGATTTGGGTGGGGACACGGCCAAACTATATCAAGCAGTTATGACCAACCCTTCTGCTAAAAACAATTAGTCTAACAAGCAAGTACCAAACTTAGGCCAAGAGCTGAGTGAAAGCAAGAAGTTGAGAATAATAGGAACACTGAAGGTCAGTTTTTATCTTGAGGGCACATGAGAATCCTAGTTTTACTGAGTATCATTTGTTGACATTTCATGGGACTGGGGTGGGTGCTGGGACAGAAAAAAAAATCCTCAGGCCAAATCAAAGTGGGAAAGTCAAAGCAGAGTTCCTCTTTTCTTAACAGCGGGGACTCAAAAATGCTGTGCTCTCCATTAAACTGTGAATTAGGAATAACTGTGTACCTGAGTGAAAATAGGGAAATTGCCTATCTCCAAACTTGGTACTGACTAGAGGAGTAAAATACCTTCCCTGAAAATAAATAACCACACAAGTTGCCATTTGTGCGGCTTCTCACATAAATTCACACTCTGTGGTCAGTAACACCTAAGGCCATGAATTTAGATTTAAGTGTTTCCGACGTTCCTCTACATGTAAGTGTTGTTAAGTTTTTCCTCTACATGTAAGACTTCTGCCAAAACTAGATGGCAGATCCCCCCAGGAGGAATCCTCTTTCCTCCAGTGCCTCAAAGTAACTCCATATGTAACTTTACAGGCAAAATGGGAAGCAGACAGTTAAAAATCAGTAGACACATAAGGAAACAAGACACCATAATGAAAGCCAGCAGAAACAACAACAGAAAGAACAATTAAACTCACCTTACATATAAAATGTATAAATTGTCATCAATGGGATAAAAGTAGTAACTCATTACCTTAGAAAACATTTAATTATCTTTCAGCCATAAACATTTCATTTCATGATTTTTTAAGAATATAGAATGCTAATTTTTACTAATAGGACAGTATACCTTATAATATACTCATTAAACTTTGGGAGTAATGCAACATCAGAGAGGCTAGCATACCTGGGAGACTGCATTTATTTCATTTGTGGGGGGAATATAAAGGATGAAAACTTGGACTCAAAATCAAAGATCTTTAATCTTATAATATACTTGCCCAAGGCCCCATCAAGTAGTATATTTAACTCTAAGCTTTGCAGTGTTCATTTGCAAAATGGTCTTATAATATCCATATTACTAGTAGCCACAATGGGTTGCTGTGAGACTTGAGACAAAATATATGAAGAATTTATCAGAGCTCACCACATAATAATCTTTTGGTTCATCTTATTGTAATTCCCATTCTTGCTCTTCCTGAGCTAGCCCCATAAGACACAGTAATTTACTCCCCTATGATTTATGGAGAATAAAGATGGTCTGCTGCCACTGTTGTCAATGAGTCAAATTTATCCCATGTATTTACCCTTCCTAGGTTCATGACTCCTAGTCTTCAGGTAGGTAAACTGGCCCTTTAATTTATGCACTTGAAATTATGATGCATGATTATGCACCAGGTCTAAGTAAAATCTAAGAACTCAATAAAGACTCATCTGTAAGATAACATAAAGTGACAGAGTCACACACCTTCACATTGCCTAGACTCAGATACCCTGTGAAAGATCATCTCCCACATGGACACACTTCTTGGGCTCTACCATCACACCCTGGGTAGCCTTCTGCATCCTGCTTGAGCTCTGAGACCCCATGCCAGGATACCTCCTTCACCACACCACTTATTCTTGAGGAGGGTAAAGACATCTTCCTCGTTTTTCTCTGGTCATCACAGTGCCTGCTACACTTCTGACCCCAACCTTGCTCACCTCTACCTGATCACTTTGGGCCTGAATTATTTTAGAAGGGAAAGGAAGAGCCATACCATCCTAAAGTGAATCATGAGGAAAGTGAGGCCAATCAGTTGATCTTGGAAGCAAACTGAAAGGACCTTTAGTTTTTAAGTTCTATAGTCTATACTTACTTAAGCCTCCCAAGTGCTGTTCAAGTATTGAAGTCCCCTTTGTTTCTGAGGATGTTAGTATAGAATAGAATGTAGGAAAATGAATATAACAGACTAATGCGTAGAGTTTATTTGCACAAATAAGTGAGGACAGCACTCTCAGGGAATCTCAAAATTTTGAAAATAAGTTTTCATTTCAATGAAGTAATCAACTGATTTCTTATTAGAAAGAACTGCAAGATAGAATAGCAGGGTGTCTTCACAGGAACTGATATTTGAGATTCACTGGCTAATTTATCTGAGAAATGGTTTCCTTCTTAACAGTCTTCACTTGTCAAACTCCCTGATATCTAAAGGCTGGAAATAATAAAGACTTGTTAAACTAAGTCCCTAGAATGGACTTTTGAGGCTCTTTAAAACTGAGCTGGACAATATTCTCTTGGGTATTGTAAAGAAGGACTTTTGAGTTATTTCGGCATGCCTGCTTTGAAACATAAGGATCTTGATTAAGACAAAGGGGGAGAGGGACTCCCAGGAAGAAGCTGAAATTACTGTGTATGACGGAAAATGAGTGATGCCCTTTGGGTGTATCTCCACTGTTTCATATTTTTAAAAATTTCAGCCATCCTTAGCATACCCGCATATGGTAAAGCACAAATCAGAGTAAAAATATTATTGTCCCTTCTCCCACCTTCTTCTTAGAACAACATTTTAAACTAGACTGTCTTTCTGTGAAATTTTCATTTATAGCTAAGGCTGTTCATTCCAGATATAGGAGCTGTTAATATCCAGGTTTACAGTAAATTACACACTTCGTCTCCTCAATAGAAGAGAAATCTTATCCAAGCCCTGTTCATTGCATTACATAATTCCATATGCAATTTCTAGTATAATTCTCTTTTTATTACTCAGAACTCATTAAGAAAGAGATGTGCATTAAAACAATATACACACAGTAAGTGGTATGATTTTGACGTGAAAATAAGTAGACAACTACTATGTAACCTTTTATGCCATCGGTTTGACATTTCTATTGGCCCACAAATATGTTAGGCTGTTAATCAGTTTCACTCACATACAAAGAGACTCTATTTGAATATTTTTAAATTATTTTTGGAAACATAATTCCAGTGCTTTAATATAAGTTTTCAGTAGCTTTGCTGTATTTTATTTTGGCTCAAAGAGGAAGAAGATGGAGATTTCCACATTCTCATATAAATACGGTATCATGAGAAATAGTCCACAGGATTTGTTAGAACTGCATAGGTAATGGCTTTTCTAAATAATTTACAGTTGGAAAATGAACTGGATACCTGGGAGAACTGATCATTTTTAAAGACAAGTATTTCACTGCAAGTATATGCTGCTGCTGAACAAGGTGCTGTAATTCTCAGTAGTTGTATTCAGTCTGAAAAAGGGATTCTGTGTTGGAGACCAAGCTACTTGTCTCCCAAGTACTAAAGATCATACATGAAAGCTTTTTTTGAAGGTGACCTTTGAGGTTTGGGTTCTTAATTCAAATCGTTAATTTAATTGAGGCTAAACTATGCCGTGAACATTGTGAAATCTTACAAAGATAAGAAGGATTCAGAGAGTATCAATTTTTTGGTGATCAAGGGTTCAGATTGGAGTTCATACCTTCTGGGGTTCAAGTCTCCGAAATGCTGCTTACCAACTGCATGACCTTGGCCATTACACTTTAGGATAAACTAACCTTCAATTTTTGACTATTAAAATAAATATATATTATATGTGTCTAATATAAATATGCTTATATATTTATAATATAAAAGTGTGTGTGTGTATATATATATATAGCACCTACTTCTTAAAGTGGCTGAGGATTAAGTTACAATGCACTGCAAATTATTTATCATAACGTAAAGTAAGTACAGTTGTCTCTCAGTATCCTCAGGGTATTAGTTGCAGAGTATCCTTCATATAACAAAATCCATTGATGCTCCAATCCCTGCTATAAAATGATGTAGTATTTGCATATAACCTGTGTACAACATTCCATATATTTTAAATCATCACTAGATTACTTATAATACCTAATATGATGTAATACTATGCAAATAGTTGTTATACTGTATTGTTTAGGGGAAAATGACAAGAAATAAAAAGTCTGTACATGTTTAATACAGACACAAGTTTTTTCTTGAATATTTTAAATCCACTGTTGGTTGAACCCATAGATGCAAAACCCATGAATATGGAGGACTGACTATATATGATGATATGATTTAGCTGTGTCCCTAATCAAATCTCATCTTGAATTGTAGTTTCCATAATCCCCATGTGTCATGAGAGGGACCCCAAGGGAGGTAATTGAATCATGGGGGCAATTACTTCCATGCTGCTGTTCTGGTGGTAGTGAGTGAATTCTCATGAGACCTGAAGGTTTTATAAGGGGCTTTTTCTCCTTTTGCTCAGCATTTCACCTTCCTGCCACTATGTGAAGAAGGATGTGTTTCCTTCCCCTTCTACAATTATTGTAAGTTTCCTGAGGCCTCCCTAGCCATGTGAACTGTGAGCCAATTAAACCTTTTACAATTTCGTTTATAAATTACCCAGTATTAGGTATGTTTTTATTATCAGTGTGAGAATGGATTTAATACAGTAAACCAGGTAGTGGGATGCTGCTGTAAAGATACCTGAAAATCTGGAAGTGACTTTGAAATTGGAAATAGGCAGAGTTTGGAAGAGTTTGGAGGACTTCGAAAAAGATTGGAAAATGTGGGAGAGTTTCGAACTTGCTAAAGACTTGGGGGTCTCAGAAGACAGGAAGATGTGGAAAGTTTGGAACTTCCTAGAGACTTGTTGAATAGCTTTGACCAAAATGCTGATAGTAGTATGGACAATAAAGTCCAGGCTTAGATGTCTCAGATGTAGATAAGAAACTTGTTGGGAACTGGATTAAAGGTCACTCTTTCTATGCAAAGAGACTGATGCCTTTTTGCCCCTGCTCTAGAAATCTGTGGAACTTTGAACTTGAGAGAGATGATTTGGGGTATGTAGAGGAAAAAATTTCTAAGCAGCAAGGTGTTCAAGAGAAAGTAGAACATAAAAGTTTGGAAAATTTGTAGCCTGATAACGTGATAGAAAAGAAAAACGCATTTTCTGGGGAGAAATTCAAGCCCACTGCAGAAATTTACATATGTAATGAGGAGCCCAATGTTAATTGCCAAGCCAATGGGGAAAATGTCTCCAGGACATGTCAGAGAGCTTCACAGCAGCCCCTGCCATCACAGACCTGGAGGTCTAGGAGGAAGAAACAGTTTCATGGGCTGGACCCAGGGCTCCCGCTGCTGTGTGCAGTGTAGTGTCTCGGTGTCCTGCATCCTAGCTGCTCCAGCCATGGCTAAAAAGGGACAAGGTACAGTTCAGGCTATAGCTTCAGAGGGTGAAATCCCCAAGCCTTGGCCACTACCACATGGTGTTGAGCCTGCAGGTGCACAGAAGTCAATAATTGAGGTTTGGGAATATCTGCCTAGATTTCAGAGGATGTACGGAAATGCTTGGAGGTCCAAGAAGAATTTGCTACAGAGGGAGAGCCCTCATGGAGAACCTCTGCTAGGGCAGTGCAGAAGGTAAACATGGGGCCAGAGCCTCCAAATGGAGTCCCCACTGGGGCACTGCCTAGTGGAGCTGTGAGAAGAGGACCACTGTCCTTCAGATCCAGGAATGGTAGATCTACTGATAGCTTGCACTGTATACCCAGAAAAGTCACAGACATTCAACATCAGCTGTGAAAGCAGCCAAGAGGGGTTGTACCCTGCCAAGCCACAGGGACAGAGCTGCCCAAGGCCATCGGAGCCCACCTCTTGCATCAGACTGACCTGGATGTGACACATGGAGTCAAAGGAGATCATTTTGGAACTTTAAGGTTTAATGACTGCCCTATTGGATTTTGGACTTGCATGGGGCCTGAGGCTCCTTTGTTTTAGCCAATTTCTCCCATTAAGAATGGGTGTATTTACCCAATGCCTGTACCCCCATTGTATCTAAGAAGTAAATAACTTGCTTTTGATTTGGCAGGCTCATAGGTGAAAGAGACTTGCTTTGTCTCATAGAAGACCTTGAACTTGAACTTTTGAGCTAATGCTGGAATGAGATAAGACTTTAGGAGTCTGTTGGGAAGGCATTACTGGGTCTTAAAATGTGAAGACATGAGATTTGGGAGGGGCTAGGTGTTGAATGATATGGTATGGCTGTGTCCCCATCCAAATCTCCTCTTTAATTATAGGTCTCATAATCTTCACATGTCATGGGGGGGACCCAGTGGGAGGTAATTGAATCATCGGGTGGTTATCCCCATGTTGCTGTTCTCATGACAGTGAGTGTCCATAGTAGTATGGACAATAGTGAGAGAGTTCTCACAAGATCTGATGGTTTTATACGGGGCTTTTCTCCCTTTTGCTTGACACTTTTCCTTCCTGACACCATGTGACGAAGGACATGTTTGCTTCCCCTTCTGCCATGATTGTAAGTTTCCTGAGACCTTCCCAGCCATGCTGAACTGTCAGTCAATTAAACCTCTTTCCTTTATAAATTATCCAGTCTTGAGTATGTCTTTATTAGCAGTATGAGAACAAACAAATACATATGGTAAGTTCTCTATTAAGTGTAAGTCTTATAAGTGATAAGGCAGAATGAGTTCTTCCAATCAGGGCTTAAAATATAAAGAGTATTATCCTCCATATTATAGAAACATGTTTTGTTAATCATGGCCAGTTTAGCAATTTACATTAAAATACTCTTTTCCAAATATGACTTTGCTATGAAGCTATACTTCCCTTAGCTGTAGGAAAGGATATCTCCCAAGCTAGTACAGGGAAAAGTAGGGAATATCTCCGAAACTAGTAAAGAGAAAAGCAAGGCCCATATACAAATATTTTAAAAGTAACAATTTTCTTAGCATGAAATGGATTCTCTCTGGTGCTTAGTTGATATTCAGAGTATTTTACTGATAGCTTCAAACTGCCATAAAAATATGGGTTTTGTAGATAGGACTCACTGGCTTTGCTGACAACACCTTCTGAGAAAACACATTAGGGTATGACATTGTTATAGAGCTGATTGTTGCTAAAATCAGAATTACATTTCATAGGATTAATCAATAGAAATCATTAACTAAGTGTCAGACCTGCCTTCTATATCCTGTACCACCGTGCTGTTACATAGGCAGAAAGATGTTTCCTCAATACACAAGGGTCCTCCATCATTAGTGCCTCTTTAATAAAAACTCTTCTCAAGGTCCTTTACTTCCAAAGGAAGCTGGAGTCATTCACTGCAAGGGCCATCAAAAGGCATCAGATCCCATCGCTCAGGGCAATGCTTATGCTGATAAAGTAGCTAAAAAAGCAGCTTCCAACTTCCATCCCTCATGGTCAGTTTTTCTCCTTCTCATCTGGTCACTCCCACCTACTCCCCTACTGAAACTTCCACCTGTCAATCTCTTCCCACACAAGGCAAATGGTTCTTAGACCAAAGAAAATACCTCTTGGTCTGGGTACACACTTCACTGAATAGGGAGATGCCTTTCCCACAAGGTCTGAGAAGGCCACTGCAGTCATTTCTTCCCTTCTGTCAGACATAATTCCTCGGTTTTGCCCCTCCACCTATATACAGTCCGATAATGGACAGGTCTTTAATAGTCAAATCACCCAAGCAGCTTCTCAGGCTCTTGGTATTTAATGGTGCCTGGTTTTACCTCAGACTGCCACCCTTAAGTCTCTCTTTAAGTGGATAGAAGATCTTCAGTGACAAAGTACACTCCAATGCTTTCACCCTGATGAAGTCCTATTCTTTACTTTTAAACTTACTCTTATTCTCGTTCCCATTCTTATGCCACCCTCTACCTCTCCCCAGCCATCTCCACCACACTATCAAATCCCAGTCACTCTCTCCTAGCCATTTCTCATCCTTCTTTAACAAACAATTGCTGGCTTTGCATTTCTCTTTCCTCCAAAATTACTGAGGCCTCGACTTACTACTAAAAAAAAGGCTATGGGAGGGAACTATGTATATTTTTAAATGAAAAGTGCTGTTTTTCCCTAAATCAATCTGGCCTGATATATGACGACATTTAAAAAAAAAACTCAAAGAGCCTAAAAGCTTGCCAACTGAGCAAGTAATTATGCTAAACCCCCTTGGACCCCTTGGACACTCTCTAATTGGATGTCCTAGGTCCTCCCAATTCTTAGTCCTTTAATACCTGTTTTTCTCCTTCTCTTATTTGGACCTTGTGTCTTCCGTTTAATTTCTCAATTCATCCAAAGCCGTATCCAGGCCATCACCAATAATTCTATATGACAAATGCTCCTTCTAACAACCCCACAATATCACCCCTTACCCCAAAATCTTTCTTCAGTTGAATCTCTCCCACTGTAGGTTCCCACGCCACCCCAATCCTGCTCGAAGCAGCCCTGAGAAACATCACCCATTTTCTCTCCATACCACCCCCAAAAATTTTCGCCACCCCCACACTTCACTATTTTGTTTTGCTTTTCTTATTAATGTAAGAAGACGGGAGTGTCAGACCTCTGAGCCCAAGCTAAGCCATCATATCCCCTGTGACCTCCACGTATACATCCAGATCACCTGAAGTAACTGAAGGATCCACAAAAGAAGTGAAAATCGCCTTAACTGGTGACATTCAACCATTGTAATTTGTTTCTGCCCCACCCTAACTGATCAAGGTACTTTGTAATCTCCCCCACCATTAAGAAGGTTCTTTGAAATTCTCCCCACCCTTGAGAATGTACTTTGTGAGATTCACCCTCTGCCCAAAAAGCATTGCTCCTGACTCCACTGCCCATGCCAAAACCTGTAAGAACTAATAATAATCCACCACCCTTTGTTGACTCTCTTTTCGGACTCAGCCCACCTGCACCCAGGTGAAATAAACAGCCTTGTTGCTCACACAAAGCCTGTTTGGTGGTCTTTTCACATGGACACATGAGACACTAGGGTGCCACACAATTAGATTAAAAAAACAAAATATCATATATAAGGAGCTCTTCAGAGTAAAACTTAGCTGCTATTTGTTTTGATTACTGATTCCTTTCAGTTTAGTATCCTTATCTAGTCTCTGGTTAGTCATCTGGGCAGAGCCAAATGGAAATCTATTATGTTTATTTCTTTCGGTTTCAAGATAAAGACCACAACAACTATAAGATCAGTTTATTATGTGAATATTCATGGATTGGAACCAGAAAACCATTAAAGAAAAAAAAAAAAACAGTCTCAGGGCTAGCTCAAAAGCTCAGCCTTTCTTGAGGGATTTATTGTCTTTTTGGTCCTCCCCTACCCTGGCCTTTGATTTCAAAGCCTAATATAACAATTGTACTATGTTGCCTTTACAAATATTAATGATGAACATGATTAAAAGTTGTGTCAATTTTTCTGAACTTCAGACTTATAGAAAGACCTGAATTTCTGTGATACCTTCTTTTAGATGACCAGAGGAATCTCAAACTGAAAATGGACTCATAACCTTCCTTGTCCCTGTACTTGGAGAACGTAAACCACCATTCATATCCTTGATAATCCCCCTCTATCTCAATCTCTCATCTTCACTTCACCACCAAATTATCATGATGATTTCGCATTCTGAATGGATATCGCATCTGCCCCCATTTTTTCATGTTCACTATCATCATTTTAATGCAAACCACCATCATGTCTGGCCTGAAATATGGAAATAGTTTGGTGCCTCCCATGTTAGTCCTCTCCAATCCATTCTCTACACCATAGCCAAATAGATCTTAAAAATCACATCTGCTCATACCACACCTAACTTGTAACTCTTCAAATCTTTTCTATTTTTCTTAAGGTAAACTTTAAATCTTTGACAAGGTTACAAGTGTGATGGCTTCTATGTCCTTCCCTCCTCCTTACTCACTCTGTTCCAGCCACACAGCCCCCTCTTCCTCCACCATGCAAAGCAGTTTCCCATGTTAAGTTCTTCTTTCCTGCTTTTCTTCTCCCTATATTATTCCATGGTTCAAGTGTGATCCATCCTTATACCTTCTCCTGGAAACCTGTATTTTCCCCTCATATTATTTGTGTCATGAGGACAAAAATTACATTTTGTTCATATTGCAGCCTTGGTATCTAGTCAGGTGCCTGGTGTAGGTGCTAAAAGAGTTGAATAAATGAGTGAGAACAGAAAAAGAAGGGGATAAGGATTTTTAGATCATTAGCTTCAAAGGTAGTGAGCTTTTTATGAAGTACACCAATTGTTTCTCTAAAGACTGAATGGGAAAAGTGATTAAATTTAAACTAGAGTAGTTTACACATGAAGAACTTAGCCAACAGGGACAAGCAAAAAAAAAAATTGTCAAAGATTTGATTAAGACATTCCCCTGCATATCTGTATTAATGCTGTCTTTGAACATCTTGAAAGCCAGTGATTATAGGAAAACATATGGTGGTGATAAAGTCTTGTGCTTTTATTTTGATGTCATATGTTTTGATATGAGACAACTTTCAAAATGTCATTGACGTGTTTGTCTAGTTGAGTCTGATACGCAGGCTTCCCAATTCCCTGGACCCTAATCTGGCTGTCACCACTTCTGCTTGCTTAAGGTGGAGTACTCTGGACTCAGGTGCACTTCAATTAATGATGAAGCTTCCATTTCGGATTTATTTCTAGTCTAAATAAACTAAGCCAAGTGTCTTGAAAACTTCAAAAATGCATAGTGCCTGGAAATCACTCCATGGCAGAAAGCTGCCATTATTGGAAAGTGCACACACAAGCATGCCCATTCCTTTCTTTAATCAAATGTAGTCCTAATTCTGTCTCTCCACCTGCCTCCTGATGGAGGAGTCTGACAGGTCTTGGGCCAAAGAGAGGTTCTTGTTCCTATCATGCCTTGCTGTTTAAAACCAATGGCAGTGGGGGCCAGGTGCGGTGGCTCAAGCCAGTAATCCTAGCACTTTGGGAGGCCAACGCAGGCAGATTGCCTGAGTTCAGGAGTTTGAGACCAGCCTGGCCAACATAGTGAAACCCTGTTTCTACTAAAGATACAAAAAAAAAAGAAGAAGAAAAGAAATTAACCGGGCATAGTGGTGCACACCTATAGTCCCAGCTACTCAGGAGGCCGAGGCAGGAGAATCGCTTGAACCTGGGAGGCAGAGGTTGCAGTGAGCTGCCGAGATCACACCTCCAGCCTGGACAACAGAGTGAGACTCTGTCTTAAAGAAAATAATGGCTGTGATCAATCAGTAAGGTTCTGGAGGCTGCAAACTGTGCCCGGCATTAACATCTGGGTGCTGAGTTGCTTGGTAGTCTGGGAGTGAGTTGGGAAGGAAAGGACTCACTTGTCTCAGTGAAGTGGCTGTTTAACAATCTGTACAAAAGTCTTTTCATATGTAGACAAACAGCATAGACATTGTTGTAAGCAAAATATCAGTTCTGACCCAGACTATTTCTTGTAATTGCTTGATCCATAACAAGTTTTGTTGGCAGAACTGCTGTTGTTTGTTTAGAACATTTTACTTTGAATATTTTAATTTAAAGTCTATTTTGAAGTTTTGATCTAATTTTATCCATTTGGTAATGACAAAATAGATATTATCTTTTATATCATTAGCTCTCAGTGTGTGGTCTCCAGACCAGCAGTATCCATATCACCCTGAAACTTGGTAGAAACAATAATGTAAATTTTCTGTTTATATCTAGAAGTACTGGGGTGGGGCCCAGACATCTGTTTTAAGAAATCCTCCTGGTGGTTTGGATGCACCCTCAGCTTTAGAGTCACTGCATTAGCTCATCAGTTCACTCCACACGTGTCAGAATATCAGCACTTCTGACAGTGTTAGAGCCACGCAGGTGGTTGTGAGTTACATGGCTACTGAGTGATCAGTGGGCTCAAGCACCAGCCAGTAACTTATTCTTGAGCATTTACCTCCCAGCAGGCAACTCAAATGCATGGCTCAAAAACATCACAAATGATATGTGTCCTAGACATTCACAGTCACTGCTAATTATCAAAATCATAAAATGTAAACCTGTGAATGTCAGTAGTCTACTGTATTTATAGAAAGCATTAAATCTAAAGTGGTAAAAATGATTTTAAAGGCTGAATAATTAATAGGACCTGGATTTACATTCCTTTACTCGCATTTGATTTAATTTTTAAAAAATGAATTTTTTTGAAAGCAGGTAAAATGGTGCTGCTATTTTTAAAGAAACTCTAGAAGTCAGATTATCATTCTACCTGGGAAGGACGTATCTATAAAAAAAATCTGGGTCACTATATTGTCCTTAAAAAGAGCTTACTTGAAAAATTATAGTTAGAATATAAAGATTAGATTCCAAATCCTTTTCAAAGGAAAAAGATACATATAGTTTTTCAGGTCATTTCTGAATTCAGTGAGACTTCAATCATCTCTCTATCAATAGGGGTCCCCAATTCAAACATCACCCCATGCAGCAAAGAAATGTTCTGAGTGTTTTACTGGTTCTTACCCAAGCTCAAATTTTTTTTGAAATACTCTTATTACATATTCATTTCTCTTCTTGAAAGATATATTCTGATTATATAAAATCTGCTCTTTAGTTTATGGATAGGAATTATAGTTCAGCAATAAAAATAAAAAGTTCAAGAGTAGAGGTCCAAGCCTATAACGGTTCATAGAAAAACAAACATTGACAAAGTACTGGATAAATATTCTCATCTGGAAGTATTAATCACAGCTCCAATTACACAATGGGAGTGAAAACTCTTGAGTATTTATTTTAAAAGCCTTTGTTCCTTTATGCAATTTTCTTCTTAATTATAAATGTGTTCTCCTCTATTTTGTTATGTTTAGGTGCATTTATATCTCTAGGCCTTTATCCACATTTTGCTTTCTTACAGGGAACACAGTGTGCTTCATTTTCCACTTTTGTATAGCTTCCATTATTGCTTCTAACTCTAGAAGTCCAATTCTACTTCTGCAAGCAGCCATTGCTCCTGTGGTCAGCCTGTGATGTTTGTGGTAGGAGCTCTGAAAACTGTTGTCTGCTCAGAGCCTCATTATCTATAGAAAATTGTACCATCCTCCTTTCGTGTGTTTTTATACTACTATCATTCTAAGACCTGGCCTACCCTGTGGTTGTACAGATTGGATAAGGAACAAGAGTGAAATATGGCTGAGTTCCCCCTCCAAGCTCTCACCCTAGAAGTGAACTGTGGTGTTCTGGAGGAAGAGAAACATTTAAAATACATCTACACCGAGTATGTGCCTCCTTGTAATTATCTGTTCCGTGGTGTATTAAGCCATTCTTTCATAAAGAAATACCCAAGACTGAGTGATTTGTAAAGATTTAATTGACTCATGGTTCTGCAGACTGTACAGGAACATAGCAGCATCTGCTCAGCTTCTGAGGAGGCCTCAGGAGACTTTCAATCATGGCAGAAGGCAAACGGGGAGCAGCTGTCTCACATGGCAAAAGCAGGAGCAAGAGCGAGGTGGGGATGGTGCCACACACTTTTAAATAACCAGATCTGATAGGAACTCACTATCATGAGGACACCACCAATTGGATGGTGCTAAACCATTCATCAGAAATCTGCCCCCACAATTTCATCGCCTCCCATAAGGCCCCACTTCCAACATGCAGGAATACATTTCAACATGATATTTGGGTAGGGACAGCTATCCAAACTAAATCACATGAATAGTACCTTTTTATTTTTCACACAACCAAATGAGCCTTGCTCCCAGAGTTGCTGGTGCTCCTGTCCCTGGTTTAAAGGCGAGCTCATGTTTGAAGCAGGATAAATCAGTGCCCTTGTTTTGATGCCAAATGTGGGAAGAAAATACTTATTGAATACATTCAACGTGCTAGAGATTGCATTTGATGTTTTAAATAATTTTCTTATTATCATTCCTAAGTTTTAGAGGAGGTAAGTAAGGTTCAGTTCAATATTTGGTCCAAGATCTTTGTGTTAAAGCATACAAAACAGGGATTTATGGCTCTCAGATCAGTGTTCTGTGTTCCTCACACATTGTAACTGTGATCTGGCTATGGTATTTGCCATTTTGTTATTTCTGGGTACAAGTCTCCAAACAATGTTTGTTCTCCAAACAAACCAATTGATGAGAGATTTTGTTGTAAGATTATAAAACGTGTGTTTGAGTTACAACTAGTACATTTACCTTAATGCTGCTGCTGTCAACTCACCATTGAAGATAAAATGTAGCTTACTCATAGATTTATGATTATTTAGTCTACTATTTAATAAAATTAGAGGTGACTACATAAGTTAGCATTCAGCTTTAGCTGCTTATCACAAGAACAAAAATAAAAGTGACAAAGCAAAATAATTTTTCTCCCTCGCATAAAGCATTTAGCGTTAGGAAGTCCAAGTGTGATCTGGTAGTTCTAGAAAATGTATAGGGACCTAAGACCTTCCTATCCTGCTGTTGGTCACCTCATGGTCCGAGATGGTTTGTTAGAGTCTTATCTATCCGCATTCCAGGCCACAGGAAGGAGGAAGAGGATCGGGGGGAACTTGCTCTTACTTTTAGAGAGTTTCCATCAGGGACATATGAATAACACTTTCACTTCAATTAGAACTTGGTCACATGACCACATCTAGCTATAAAAGAGGCTGGAAAATATACTCCTTCAGTTGGGTTGTCATGTATCCAATTAAAAATTGGTGTTCTTATAAAGAAAGAAGGACAGACTAGATCATGAAAGGCACCTGATAGGCTCTAAACAATGCTGTTTTGTTGGAGGCTCACCTGAGCTGGGAAAGGAAACTAAACTGCCAGATATTGGGAGAAGCTGATTCTCAAGCCAAAAATGGAAGAGGTAAGCAGGTAATCACTAATTGCCATGGTATAACAAAGAGTGTAAGACAGGAGAAGGCGCCAACTCATCCTGCTCCATTTTCCTCTCTTTCTTCTGTGGAATTGTTTATCTGTTGAAGGTCAGATGTATCAGTATAGACTTGGGAGTTGTGTCACTGTTGAGGGAGCACTGAACAAAAGATTCCAGCAGTTTTGTAGACCCCGAAGTCAAGGAAGGCAGAGGAGGGCTAGGAGTAGAAAAGTACTTGGTACTGAGACTGATTGGGAAAAAGCGTCTTCAAGGTTCCCCCTCCACTACAGTAAGGAGGTCTTAGTAGAGACATCTGTTGAGAATCTCTGCCTAAGGCGTCAGGCAAGGAGACCTAGGAATGAGGTCTCTGGGCTAGTGATGTGAATATATTAAGAGCACGACTGGCCAGGGAACCTGAGTCCTTGATTGCAACTCTCATTGGAGACCCCAGTGCACTGGCTGTACACCACATCGGGGTAGGAAGGGCAGCTTTGCCCCCGAACTCTGTCCAGGTAAAGTCTCTGTAATTGCTTATGGTAGGGCCTGAAGATTGCCATTTAGGATTGCAAACAGGAGCCTGACTTCACTAGCTCGTGTTTTCTTACAGTTTCTCCCACCTCTAGTATTCAACCATGTGAACTGAAAGCTGCACTCTAATACATAACCCCTTGAGTTTTCTTCTTAGTTTTTTAAATGTCATTTTATTTGCCTGCTAGGAAAACTTAACCATTTTAGTAGGGAGGAATGGTCTTTTTGTCAGTTTCACCAAAACATCGCTTTATTTTGTATCCCATTGGTTTCTGTACTTAGTTATGCATTCAATATCTACCACTGATGTTTTGTATGAATATGGTAAACACGGATCTGCTGTGTTGCAGTGTCTAGCACAGGAACCTTCCTTTCCTCCTTATTTCCCAGAGGCAGGCCCTTTCAGTCTCCTCTGTTGGAGATAGGCACCCTTTTCTATTATAGTGTGGGGCATGCGTTACGCGCCCCAAAAATAATTGTTGATTTATACAAAGATATCTCATTTTTAAAGCAAAAAGAAGCTGAAATTCCAAACGGCAGTAAAAGAAAGTGATGTAAAACATTAACATACATGTAAAAGTGTTAACAACAGTGCTGTAATAGGAATCCAGAGAATGAATAAGAACTTTTCTCGGGACCGTGGCAGAGATATGAAGCATTGGGTTGCCCATAGAAGGATACAAAGGCATAGTTTTCATTGTTCATTGTCGTTTCTTCCCTTTGTACGCGGCAGGTGAATATACAGAAAGAAAACCGGCCGGGCGTGGTGGCTCACATCTGTAATCCCAGCACTTTGGGAGGCTGAGGCGGGTGGATCACGAGGTCAGGAGATCGAGACCATCCTGGCTAACACGGTGAAACCCCATCTCTGCTAAAAATACAAAAAACTAGCCGGGGAAGGTGGCGGGTTCCTGTAGTCCCAGCTACTCGGAAGGCTGAGGCAGGAGAATGGTGTGAACCCAGGAGGGGGAGCTTGCAGTGAGCTGAGATCACGCCACTGCACTCCAGCCTGGGTGACAGAGCGAGACTCCGTCTCAAAAAGAAAAAAAACAAGAAAGAAAGAAAAGAAAACCAACACAAGAGGATAGTCAGATATGAGAAGAAAGGGGAAGGAGGAAACGATGGTGAAGGCTGCTGTGGTCTGAATTTCTAAGTTGAACTCCTTATTCCTAATATGATGGTATTAGGAGGTGGGGCTTTGGAAGGTGACCAGGTCATAAGGGCGAAATCCCCTTGATTAGGATTAGTGACCTTATAAAAGAAGCCCTGGAGAGACCCCTCACCCTTTCCACCATGTGAGGACGCAGACAGAGACATCGTCTCTTAGCCAGGTAGTAGGCCCTCACCAGACACAGAATCTGACTTGATCTTGGACTTTCAACTTTCTAGAACTGTAAGAAATAAATTTCTGTTCCTTATAAGCTACACAATTTGTGGTATTTTATTATAGCAGTCTGAGTGGACTAAGACAAACATTTTTCAAGCTGCATATAGAAGATGTTGATTTAGCTAATGTGGAGTTCTGACTCTGCTGCCAATCATTGCTATGCATATCATTGACCAAAAAGGAAAACCACTAAAAGAAGGAATTTTCTTGTAGAATGGAGATATAGACTGTGAAACTGGTGTTAAGCATGCTAGATTTTAGGTAAACATGTATGTAATGAAAATCCAGGAAGCAGTTTGAGATGTGTGTTAAAATTAAGAGGGCACAGGTCTAGAGATGTTGATTTGGGTCATTATTCAATTAATGTTTATCATTAAATCATTAAACACACATACACAATAAAATAACAACCATCACAAATACAAAAGCAGATAAAAATCACTGAGGGGGAAATATACTAATGAGGTTTTATCTAACTCCACATTGAAAAGCAAAAGCATATACCGCTTAATAATAATGGTGAGGCCGGGCGCGGTGGCTCAAGCCTGTAATCCCAGCACTTTGGGAGGCCGAGACGGGGGGATCACGAGGTCAGGAGATCGAGGCCATCCTGGCTAACACGGTGAAACCCCGTCTCCACTAAAAAATACAAAAATCTAGCCGGGCGAGGTGGCGGGCGCCTGTAGTCCCAGCTACTCCGGAGGCTGAGGCAGGAGAATGGCCTGAATCGGGAGGCGGAGCTTGCAGTGAGCTGAGATCCGGCCACTGCACTCCAGCCTGGGCGACAGAGCGAGACTCCGTCTCAAAAAAATAAATAAATAAATAAATAAATAAATAAATAAATAAATAAATAATGGTGAACACCATAGAGATGCTATCTCTTAAGAATTCCAGAATAATACTTAGTCTACAAAGTGCTGCACTTAGATTATGACTTATAAATATACTTTGATTTTAGCATTCAGTCACATGAAAATCTGACTTGATATTATACCCTGAAGAAGAGTCCATTTCCAAAATAAGAGCAATATAGGTTAGAAAACATAATCTATTATTTGGAATTAATAAAAATCAGGAAAAGAGGGGTATAGGCAGGGAAATATATTTGGGACTGACTGTATTTCACTTTCTTGTTAAAGAGACTATTTTGCATTGGAGAATGCTTGAGGTTGGCTGATTTAAAAGGGTAAAAATAGAGCCTGAGTATGGTGGCTCATGCCTGTAATCCCAGCACTTTGGGAGGCTGATGGTGGGGCAGATGATGAGGTCAGGAGTTCAAGACCAGCCTGAGCAACATGATGAAAACCCGTCTCTACTGAAAATACAAAAAGTAGACAGGTGTGGTGGCATGTGCCTGTAATCACAGCTACTCTGGAGGCTGAGGCAGGAGAATCACTTGAACCCAGGAGGTGGAGGTTGCAGTGAGCCAAGATCGTGCCGCTACACTCCCACCTGGGTGACAGAGCAAGACTCCATCTCAAAAAAAAAAAAAAAAAAGAATTGAAAAGTACTCTGTTTCTTTGTAAAATAATATAATATATTTTTCCCTTGACCATCCTATTGCTTAAGAATAAACAGACTTATACAGACTTATGTATTTCTTTCAATAAAATATCAAGTTTGCTTCATAAAAGATGTTTCAACTTTTTAATCATATATTAAACTAGTGATAGATTCAGCTTGTATCAGTCTAGGTCATTGTGTCCCTGGGAAGCATCAGCTTCTGCACCTGGATATGCACCAAGATGATGCTATTCTCTTACTGCTGAACTGTTGTATCCCTTGGGGTCAGAAGAATTTATAGCCCAAATCATCTAAGTGTTATCACTGCCCCCCATAAATCATAAGCTTTGACCACTCTGAATCTAGGAACAATGCATATCGTTTTATTTTTCTTTTTGGAATTTGGGTTGCTCACTCTATAGCACAGGTGTAATTTATGTGTATTTGTGGTACACTGCTACATCTTGAGTTCAAAACTCTTCTTGTTTATCTTCTCTTTCTCCTTAAAATTCATCCTTTAGGGTTTTCATCAGAAGGGGCAAATGAAATGTACAAATTAGAAAATTATCTTGCTTTCTGTAGACAAACTCATTTGCCAGTCTTTCATAGAAAGATCTTATTGTATTTAGGATATGTATTTAGGATATGATTACCTTTCTAGAAATAAAGGGTATAGAAAGACTGGTGATAGAAAGCCTTTCTTTATGCTCTCTCTTTAATTTCTCTTCAACTGCACAATGCTCTTTCAGGCACCAGATCCCAATCATTCATTAATATCTCTTCTCAGGGTTGGATCTTATCAGTATCTGATATGGTTTGACTGTGTCCCCACCCAAAACTAATCTTGAATTGTAGCTCCCATAATCCCCACATGTTGTGGGAGGGACCTGTTGGGAGGTAATTGAATCATGGGAGCAGGTTTTTCCCACGTTATTTTCATGATAGTGAATAAGTCTCATGAGATCTGATGGTTTTATATAGGACAGTTCACCTGCACGTGCTCTCTTGCCCCCTGCCTTGTAAGATGTGCCTTTGCTCCTCCTTTGACTTCCACCATGTTTTGAGGCCTCCTCAGCTATGTGGAACTGTGAGTCTGTTAAATCTCTTTTTCTTTATAAGTTAGCCAGTTTGGGGAATTTCTTCATAGCAGTATGATAATGAGCTAATACAGTATCATATCTATTGTTCATTGAAGTTAAGATGTAAACTCTTCTAAGTCTATTTACATTTTTAAGCTTTGTCTTCAAAGTAAAATGAAAATTTGGCTTCTCACATGGGAATTTGTGGATTATAAATCTGATTTTATGGTAGTATTATAAACATAGTTTTGGTACAAGAGAAAGGTAACAGTACTGCCCACAGGACAGTTTAGATCTTCTCTCCTTTCCAAACATCTTATGAAAATAAAAGGGAACTTTAAATGTTTCTTCTTTGACTTTCTCAAATAGCATCTGTTTCTGAAAAATGGACATTTCCAGTGTCAGAGAGTTAAAACTGCCTGTCAACAACTTTTGAACAGTTAACTACCACAGTGATCCCACGTGTACAAAGCATCCTGTCTTGTAATTATTAGAATATGAAGAAGGAGGGATTCATATACATCAGCACAGATTGATTTATTTTTAAAATAAATAGTACTTGACTACTTAAGGGGGAAAGCAAAGTTAGACCCCCCACTTCATAAAATGCGTCTAAATAAACCATAATATAATGCTAAATTATTAAGTATATATTATAATAGATATATATAATACTGAGTCATAAAAGAATAAGAAGAAAATAACATATGAAAAGAGAGGTTTTCTGAGTAGAAAAGCAAAGAAAGAAGCATAAAGGAAAAAATATATATATTTGGAGAAAGGTTAACATCTATATGTGATCAATAATTAGACAAAAATGAGAACACTTGGGCACATGTATTATACAATAAAGTTAATATCTACAATGTATAAAGAATCCTTAGAGTGCAATAATAAAAAGGACGCATGATCCTATAAAAATAAGCCAAAGATATGAATTGAAGGCACTCACAGAACTAATCAATGTAAAAAGTAACAAGGCCAACTTCATTAATATTCAGAGAAATACATTTTAAAAAAGAAAATTGCAATTTTTTACCTATCAGATTGATCAGTGCTTTCTTTTATCTGGTGCTTAAACAAAGAAAAAATGATCTATTTCAGCCAAGTAGAAATAGCTGTGTTGGATTTCTAGAAAGATAATATGTTGACTTCCTTCAACATATTCTTTCTAAAATGAATTTTAAAGGGCACATTTATCCATATTTAATGAAAGTGTCCAAATATTAAAAAATAGAATAATACAGTAAGGTCCCTAGTACTCAGCAACTAGATTCAACATTTGTCAAGATTCTAAGGCAATTTTGATCAATTTTTTTTTTTTTTTTACTTTATAACCTAATCTTAGATATAATGCAGATATATAGTATATTGCAAAAGACTTATGTGCAAATGACTTGGCCCTGCACTTCAACTTCTGGGATATTATTCTAAGATAATCTGGAATTTGAATATTGATTTATGTTCCAGATGTTAAAAACAATTGAAAATAGACTAAAAGTTTACTTTTTCTAAATGAATATTTATGCTATTCATAAAATCAGGCAGAGATGAGTTGCTCTGCTTAATCAAAGAGTTGGGACTCAGTCCAAATCATTAGACTCCAATAGCCCTGCTCTTTTCACAACTTTTCCTAAAAACTAACAGGTATTGGCTCAGTGATTTCATACTTGGATTCATATCTTATGAAAGCTCTGAGGTTGATGCTACGGTTGCCCCTATTTCTCAGACAAGGATGAATAAATGGCTCAATGCTAACACACTGAAGTCACTAGCATCTGGGCACCCAGCCTCCAGTGCTTCCATGTTAAAGTACTAAGCCAATTACTGCTATGCCAAAATAAGAAAATAGAACTGCTTAAAAAATGGAATAAATAAAGCATGAATCCAGAATGATGAATTCTGACAACGTGTCTATTATTTAACTAGCTTTGTGTTGTTTTTTTCAAAAAGGCATTTATTTTTCTTTTTAATTTGATTTTCATGTTGTCTAACTAAAGCACATGACCTACACACATTTGGGAAGAGCCTGATCTGTAGAAAAAAAATATATTTCAGTTCTTGCGTAGGACTGAACTTTCATACAAGACTTTTTCTTGTTGTTGTTTATAAATTTTTATAATAAAATATAGTTAAAATATATCTTAAATATAGTTTAAAATAAAATATAAAAAATATAGTGGGAATTTTAATAATTACAAGATAGGATGCTTTGTACACATGGGATCACTGTGGTACCATTCAAAAGTTGTTGACAGGCAGTTTTAACTCTCTGATGCTGGAAATGTTCATTTTTCAGAAACATGCTATTTGAATAAAGTAAAAATAAAATAAAATAGTTATAGTTTTATAATAAAATATATTTTGTAATATAGTCATTTTATAATAAAATATAGTTTATATTAAAATAAAATATAGTTAATAAAATAAAATTTTAAAACCTTACAAAGCCAATGTATGCCTTAAAAATTATTGCACACCAACCATTTTGTAACTACCTCCATACTATGAAGTAGAATTTTGCCAACTCCCCGAAAGTGTTTTCCGTGTGTTCCTTCTCAATTATAACTTCTTCCTTCTCTCATAAGTAACCACTATCCTATCTTTATAGTAATAATTTTTATTAGTTTTTTAATCACTCAAATGTGCAACTGTAGGCACTTTAGTTTTAGTGTTGTCTATTTATTTTAATATGATACATCTTTTAAGTCTCTCTTAATCTGTAGTTATCTCTCCATTCTTTTTTTCTTACAATTTATCAGCATAATATTATTTTAAAAATCATCCTTCATAGGTGGTGACAGGCTTTGCCTGTAAATAAATTCAGCTGTTGAACATGAGTAGTTATTCTGTGTTCAAAGATGCATGAATTAAATCACCCTTTAAACCTCAACAAATAACTCTTCATTTCAGGTCCCCTAATGTGAATACTTCTCAATCTTCATTTATTTTAATGCTAATTTGGGGAGGAAAATTTCTTGGAAATTAAATTTTAAAGTTTATTACATCTTATGAAATAAAAGTGGTCGCATAGATAAAATAAGGCTATCGGGAGTCTTAATTACAGGTAGCAGAAGCTCACCTGTAATGGACAAAGGGATATTTGCTATAATGACCCAAGACTGTTTCAGAGAATCAAAAGCTTTAACTGAGTGGACATCAGTAGTAGAATGCTCTAGGCCAGTGCATCATGAATTAATTTGGCTGCAAATTATCTGAGGACTTTATGGAAATTTAGATTCTAATGCAACAGAGCTGGAGCAGGGCCAGAGATCCTGTCCTTCTGATGACCTCCAAGGTGAGGTCAATGCTATTGGCCCGTGAAATACTGTTTGAGTAATGAGAGACCACTCATCAACTATGTCCTTCTGAGTGATTTCATGTTTCTTTCTATGGATGCTTTCACTGTATTCACCCATCAAAAAGTGGGAGGAAATAAATGGTGTGGGAAGGAGGTAACACAATAGGTATCCTTTACTGAACCCCAAGATGGAAACCCCAAAGAAATTCTTTCTGTTGAACACAGAAACATGGGCTAAAACAATTACGAGGACTCCAGAGAAATCACACCTGGAAGTAATCAGACTTCCCCTTCTGGCTTCATCTACCATCTTGCCAATATCTTTATCCATACCCTCATCCCTAAATCTGCTCTGCAATTGTATGAAATGAAGTTCATAATAGCAATTAGAATCTGCCTTGAGGGAACAGATAAATCTATTCTGTTGCTTCCTCTGTAAATGGAATTATCATTCCTCAAATTTTGTGTATGAGATAGAAAGTTAAAAGCATGGAGCATCGTGGGCTGTCCTGGGTTTATTATTTAATCTTAACTCTGTCTCCCAATTAAGTTTGCATTGTTAAATGAAGTAACTCCCAGGCTTAGAAATTATCAAGCAGGTGTTTAAAAGACATCACTAAGCATTTCTGTTATAGTCTAATTAGTGTTCTAATACATTTTACAGTACAGTCATCATTATTTCTTCTTCATTAGTTGCTGATATATTGCATAATGCATCTTATTATAAAAATGTCCTTACACCAAGTTTGGGAAAATATGGCTACTCACAAGGAAAAAATGCTACAAATATGTATACTTTATTCTTATAAACATACAAATTCAAGATAAATATACAAAACAGCTTGTAATCCAGATAATATATATTTCTATATGACAAAATAAGCTTGTAAATATTTATGTTTATCCAGTTCTATTTACCCTGAATTGCAGAATGAATTTTATATAGTTAGAAGGATGAGCTGAAGTTACTGCCATCATTGTCAGGGAACTACTTAGTAATTAAAATGAGGTATTCACTTCTCCCCCACACACTCCCACCACCACACACATAGTTTGGCTGAACATTTTTATACAGATGGAAATCAGGTTACAGGAGGGTGAGCCCTGAAAAGGTGATATAGGGTGTATTAAACCAGAGGAGCCCGAGTCTGGTTGCTCTTGCCTGTAATCACAACACTTTAAGAGGCTGAGGTGGGTGGATTGTCTTGAGCCGAGGAGTTCTAGACTAGCCTGGGCAACTGGCTGGTCTAGAATTCCTGGGAGACCCTGTCTCTACAAAATATGAAAAATAAATTAGCCAGGCATGGTAGCACCCACCTGTGATCCCAGCTAGTCTAGAGGCTGGCCAGAAGGTCAAGACTGCAGTGAGCTGTGATGGTGCCACTGCACTCCAGCCTGGGTGATAAAGTAAGACCCTATCTCAAACAAAACAAAACAGGAAAAAAAGGAAGAAACAAGAAGCCACCCTATCATTTGGTTAAAGGGCTACTTGGAGGCTGGTGGTGTAGGTATGAACCTCAGATCCTTTATAGAACAGTCTGTGTAGTCACACTTCCTCTTTAACTTCTACTTGACTGTACTTGAGTTACACTTCCTCTACTTAACTTCTACTTGAGTTACTTGACTGTAGTATGTTGGTCAGCTAGGTCAATTTGGGAATAGCTCCTCTTTAAATGAAACAAAATCCATGCTCTCCAAGGTATAGCCTTTTTTAAAAAATCAGCAGATGGAGAAAAGATGTGGCAATGAGCAACCAACATAGGTTCCTAGCTCTGAGGTTTGCAGACTCCATTGGTTACCCTGAGACAATCAGTATTCTAGGTATGATACAGCTTCACAAGCTCGCTGTCTAATCCTCATTCCCAAGCCCCTAGTCTGTCTGCCTTTGGCATTGGCTGGAAGTGTGAAAAGCGAAGATAAAAATTCAAACGCAGCATGATTTAATGTAGTATTATATTTTGCATTAGATTAAACATTTTTATGGCTTTTCTTTAAATGGGGTTCATTGTTCTTATTATAAAAATAATAAAAGGTCATTGTAAACAGTTATGAGAAACCAAAAAGTATAAAGAAAATAAAAGCAATGTGTAATCTCAAAAAAAGTTTAACCATAACTAAGATATCCTCTAGCATATGTATTCTTAAAGGACAGAAGAGAGATATTATACTAAAAAAAAAAAAAATTCTCTCCTTAGGGAGAAATAAAATTTAAGTTAAAATTAATTAGAAATAATTTAAATTTAATATAAATTTCCTCCTGGTGCAATGTTGCTAGCAAAAAAAAAAATAAACAAAACAAAAAAACAAGTTGGAAAACACTGCCCTAGTACTAGTAGACACAAGTTTAAGAGCCAGAAGCTCAAATTGTAAATTCAGCAAATACTTGTTAAGCACCTGTCATGTTTGGTACAGAGTGCTGAGTACTTAAGAAAGTCTAAAAGAAAACAAATTTGTCCTTCTAAATTAGTTAGGATGTTTTGATTTTTCTTACATAACTCCAACAGAAAAATTGTTTGAATAAGTACATTTGTTACTGAACCTACTTGTAGAAGCCCAGTGATATGTCAGCTCTAGGTGTGGCAGTTTCCTTAGATCAATTATGTCACCAAAGACATGGAATGTTTCATCTTTCCCTTCTTTTATGATGGCTGATCATTCTAGTTCTGTAAATCCTGTTCTGCAACACAGATTAAGTAAATTGCAAAAATATGAATAGTCACAAGTTCATTTATCACAGTCAAGAAAGTTGAAGCCTGTGAGTTTTCGCTTTTTGTGATTGATCTCATGGTTGCTTGCTGCTGCCAAGATTTCAAACCTCATCTTTCCCACTGTCTCTTTCTTAGCAAAAAGACCTTTCCCCAAGCGCCAGCAGCCCCTCTCTTCATGCCATCTTAATCAGGAATGAGATCACACACCCTTCGCTTCATCAATTGTTAACAAAGAGAATGAAGTCTCCAAAACTGGATTAAACAAAACATCTCAGGTATATTCTCTCATTTTAACAGTTTTTAATTTTGTGTGTGCAGAGCTACTGGCTGAATTAACAAGTTTACATACAAAAAAATTATGTAAGGAAAACTATGAACTCACCAAATAAATGCTACATGTTTATGTTTATCATCCAGATAAATGATAATCAGCTGGAAATAACAAATGTTTTACATGACTCAGTATGGAAAGTGTTTGAAAAGAAACAAATTATGCAAGTAATAAGAATAAAGAGTATTCGAAAAAAAAAGTACCTGAATGCTGTGTATTTTTTATTTAGTTTGCTCTTTTTGCAGCTCATGAATGTGTTGTAATAAATGCTGAGACTCATAGTGTTAAGAATTGAATACATTATTCTTTATGAAAGTATTTTATTCCAAAATTGTACTCAGCTTATTTAAAAAAAGATTTTTGCAATAAAATTTTGACATGAAGATAAAATCAAATAAAATAAGAGTAAGGAGAGCCCATTTAAAGGAGGAAGAAAATTAATTTAACTGGAAAACTGAGTTTATTTAAAAGGAGCTAAAATTTTATTTTTAAACTTTCTTGCAGTGGATTACAGCAGTGTCTCATAAGGAAAGCATAGATGTTCATGTGGGGAAAGAAAATTCAAAGTTGGTAGGATTTCAAGGATGCTGAAGAGTACAAGCATTCTTATACACCAGTAACAGACAAGCAGAGAGCCAAGTCAGGAATGAACTTCCATTCACAATTGCTTCAAAGAGAATAAAATACCTAGGAATCCAGCTTACAAGGGATGTAAAGGACCTCTTCAAGGAGAACTACAAACCACTGCTCAGTGAAATCAAAGAGGACACAAACAAATGGAAGAACATACCATGCTCATGGATAGGAAGAATCAATATCGTGAAAATGGCCATACTGCCCAAGGTGATTTATAGATTCAATGCCATCCCCATCAAGCTACCAATGACTTTCTTCACAGAATTGGAAAAAACGGCTTTAAAGTTCATATGGAACCAAAAAAGAGCCCGCATTGCCAAGACAATCCTAGGTCAAAAGGACAAAGCTGGAGGCGTCACGCTACCTGACTTCAAACTATACTACAAGGCTACAGTAACCAAAACAGCATGGTACTGGTACCACAACAGAGAAATAGACCAGTGGAACAGAACAGAGTCCTCAGAATAATACCACACATCTACAGCCATCTGATCTTTGACAAACATGACAAAAACAAGAAATGGGGAAAGGATTCCCTATTTAATAAATGGTGCTGGGAAAATTGGCTAGCCACAAGTAGAAAGCTGAAACTGGATCCTTTCCTTACCCCTTATACGAAAATTAATTCAAGATGGATTAGAGACTTAAATGTTAGACCTAATACCATAAAAACCCTAGAAGAAAATCTAGGTAGTACCATTCAGGACATAGGCATGGGCAAGGACTTCATGTCTAAAACACCAAAAGCAACGGCAGCAAAAGCCAAAATTGACAAATGGGATCTCATTAAACTAAAGAGCTTTTGCACAGCAAAAGAAACTACCATCAGAGTGAACAGGCAACCTACAGAATGGGAGAAAATTTTTGCAACCTACTCATCTGACAAAGGGCTAATATCCAGAATCTACAAAGAACTCAAACAAATATACAAGAAAAAAACAAACAACCCCATCAAAAAGTGGGGAAAGGATATGAACAGACATTTCTCAAAAGAAGACATCCATACAGCCAACAGACACATGAAAAAATGCTCGTCATCACTCGCCATCAGAGAAATGCAAATCAAAACCACAATGAGATACCATCTCACACCAGTTAGAATGGCAATCATTAAGAAGTCAGGAAACAATAGATGTTGGAGAGGATGTGGAGAAATAGGAACACTTTTACACTGTTGGTGGGATTGTAAACTAGTTCAACCATTATGGAAAACAGTATGGCGATTCCTCAAGGATCTAGAACTAGATGTACCATATGACCCAGCCATCCCACTACTGGGTATATACTCAAAGGATCATAAATTACTCTACGACAAAGACACATGCACACGTATGTTTATTGCGGCACTATTCACAATAGCAAAGACTTGGAATCAACCCAAATGTCCATCTGTGACAGACTGGATTAAGAAAATGTGGCACATATACACCATGGAATACTATGCAGCCATCAAAAAGGATGAGTTTGCGTCCTTTGTAGGGACATGGATGCAGCTGGAAACCATCATTCTTAGCAAACTATCACAAGAAGAGAAAACCAACACCGCATGTTCTCACTCATAGGTGGGAACTGAACAATGAGATCACTTGGACTCGGGAAGGGGAACATCACACACTGGGGCCTATCATGGGGAGGGGGGAGGAGGGAGGGATTGCATTGGGGAGTTATACATGATATAAACGTTATGCACATGTACCCTAGAACTTAAAGTATAATAAAAAAGAAAAAATAAAAAATAAAAAAAAAGAAAAAAAAAAAGAAAAAATAAAAACAAAACAAAAAAAAAAAAAAAAAAAAAAAAAAAGAAAGAGGTTTAGTCGAGTCACAGTTCACAAGGCCAGGGAGGTCTCACAATCATGGCGTAAGGCAAACAAAGAGCAAAGTCATATCTCACAAAGAGGTAGGCCAGAGGGCTTGTGCAGGGGACCTCCCATTTATAAAACCATCAGATACCATGCGACTTATTCACTACCATGAGAGCAGTATGGGGATTCAGTCCCCATGATTCAATTATTTGCATCTGGCCCCGCCCTTGACATGTGGGGATTATTACAATTCAAGGTGAGATTTGGGTGGGAAAACAGCCAAACCATATCAAGTTGTTTCTCAATTTTTGGCTGTTTTGAATAGGGCTGCTATGAATATTCTTTTACATCTCTTTTGGTGTATATACAGACACATTTCAAGTCAGTTTAACCCCTAGAAGATGCATAAATTCAGCTCTTGTAGATTCCATCAAACAGTTTTCCCAAGTGGCTGAATCAATTTAAAATTGAAACAATTGACAGTGACAAATTCAGTTGTTCTACATCCTCACCAACACTTGGTATTGTCAGAGTTATTTATTTTGCCTCTAGTCCCTCATTGTGGCTTTAATTTCCATTCCGCTAATGACTAATACAGTTGAGTCTTTTCTCAGAGGTATGTAGCCTATTTTCACATCCTCTTTCGTTAAGTGGTTGTTCAAACTTGGATGGCGATGAGTTTCCATCTCACATACTCAAAATAAACTATTGTTTGCTGCTATCTTGTGTCCTATTTTTAAAAACATTTCTGAAATTATACCAGGGGTCGTTTGGAAAGGGGTCTATGATAGATTTGTGATTTCTGTCATGGGTGGGAAAGGGAAGATGCCATGTATTTGCAGACCTTGATGTGAATCCTTGTACAAGAGAATGAAGGAAAGGGAAATAATTTTTGAAAGCTTCCCATTGAAGAATGGTATTAAAGTTTTAAAAATTTAATGATATTAAAGAGAATAATGGAGATGACTTTAAAATTGCCCTTTCTTGTGCTTCTTAAAAAATGCTTAGTCAGTAGCTAGTAGAGCCATGATTCATCCTTTTGTAATGTATTAATAGAAATATGTTGCCATCACAGAATAGGATGGAAACCACTTCTTGTGGTCACAGAATAGGACTGAAACAATATCTTGTTCCTGTACCTGGTATAGCATCCAGCAAATTATAGGCCCTCAAATATTATTTGAGTGAAATAAGATGAAGCAACAGGATATGGAATATTAAAGACACTTGTCTATTAGTTAGAGGCTGTAAATGACCAGAAGAGTTCTGCCAATTACTGTCAACTTGCTGATATACAACCTTTAGCATTACGCTTATCACCTCTTCAAAATGAACAACTCAATTATTTTTAATTGAAGAAAACTGAGTAAGACCCATTAATCCAACAAATATTAATGCACACTAAATTCTAAAGAATAATTTTTTTAAAAACCCACTCCCGCTATAATGATTTCACATTGTATAATCGTTCTGATAACAAATACCCAACAAGTACCTAAAACATAAGTTTTCCAATAATGAACTTTTTTAAAACCTCAGCAAACTTGCCGTCTCTCTTGACTTTGTCAACTGAACCTCTTTATTTCCTTCACTACCTAGACACTTTGGAATGAATCAGTCTCTTGTCTTACTTCTCCTTTAAGTCCCACATTTAAATAGCCACCAATTTCTCTCTGGAAATTTATTTCAAGTCTGCCTACTTCTCTTGGTATACTGCCTTAGTGCAAAGCTTTTTTCTACCTCACAGAGGTTAATATACATTCCTTATCTTTTATTCTCATCACTGCATTGTCCCCACTACAGTGTATCTTCCATAGCATTGTTAAGAAGAGTATTATATTATTAGAAGAAATCTAGTGTTGCTTATGTAACACATAGGCGATGATGGGATAGCTCAGGCTCTGGTCATGGTGTGTGATGATATTGTCAGTCTCTGTTTATCCTGATGCATGAAGCTGCTGGAAACCCATCTCACTCAGTTTACATCTCCTTCGTTTTGACTCTACATCATCTACAATATAACCCCTTCCCTGTCCACTGTCCCAAACTCTCTCATCTTCTACCACTCTCTTTACACTCACTGTACCTCATCTGCACTGGCTTTCTTTCCAGTCCTTCAGCAGACCAACAGCTAACAGTTTCTGCTGTAGTTCTTCATATTCCCTCTGATGTTGTCATGACTCACTCCTTCTTTATCTTCCAACCTCTGCCAAAGACATTGAAAAGGCCTCACCCTATCTAAAAGGCCTTCTTGGATGACCCTCTATTAGGTAGCTCTTAGTCCCTCTCAGCTCCTTACACTGCCCTCACTTCTTTATTCTTAGCTGTAACACCTGTTATATCTATTGTCTGCTTTCTCCTCCTTTTCATCAGGATGGAAGTTCTATGAGAGGGTGGGGTGTGTTGTGTTCAGTACACTGCTATTTTCCCAGCACCTATAAAAGGTTTGATCTCATTGTAGTTGTTCAATACATTATCAGATGAATTGATCACTTTGTCATTGTTGAATACATATTACCAGATAAATGAATCAATGAGATGATTGGGTACTGATGGTAAAGATGGGCTTAGATATACTCATAATGGTGTGGATTACATGTTGGTGAGAAGATGAGAGGAGAAACAAATGAGCTACATTCTTATATTTTAACTAGATATTTGATATTGTTTGACATTGATGAATCTAGGAACATCAGTATAAATGTACTACTTCATACTTGGAAGTAGTCATTAAAAGCTAAGATTAAAATGATCAAAATTAACTCAGTTCTGTGTCCTTGGGGATAGGATGAGGAATGGAGTAGAACTGGACACAGTTGCTTCATATTTGGTACTTCCATGTAAATTGTTCTAACTTTTTTTTAGTTTAAGTCTCCAAAGTTTCAAATAGTCATGATATTGTCATGACTCACTCCTTCTTTATCTTCCAATCTCTGCCAAAGACATTGAAAAGGCCTCACCCTATCTAAAAGGCCTTCTTGGATGACTCTCTATTAGGTAGCTCTTAGTCCCTCTCAGCTCCTTACACTGCCCTCACTTCTTTATTCTTAGCTGTAACACCTGTTATATCTATTGTCTGCTTTCTCCTCCTTTTCATCAGGATGGAAGTTCTATGAGAGGGTGGGGTGTTTTCTCTTCTTACCACCATGATCCACTTGCAAAACTAATACATAAGAAGCATGAATAGGCTGGGCACTGTGGTTCAGCCTATAATTCCAGCACTTTGGGAGGCCAAGGCGGGCAGATCACAAGGTCAAAGATTCAAGACCAGCCTGGCCAGTATGGTGAAACTCCACCTCTACTGAAAATACAAAAATTAGCTAGGCGTGGTTGTGCATGCCTGTAGTCTCAGCTGCTCGGGAGGCTGAGGCAGAAGAATTGCTTGAACCTGGCAGGTGGAAGTTGCTGTGAGCAGAGATCGTGCTGCTGCACTCCAGCCTGGGCTACAGAGCGAGACTCCATCTCAAAAAAAAACAAAAAGAAAAAAAAAGAAGCAGCAGCATGAAGATGGCAAAGACTTTAGCAAAAAATCTCTACATGACAGAGGAAATCTATAAAATCTTTTAAAGAAAAAAAGAACAGCTGATGTAACTGAGTATCTGTCACATTAACTATCACAAACTGCGCTAGGAGAGGAAATAAATAAAAACAGAAATTCAGGCTAAATTGGTGAAGTAATTTTACATTATTCATGGCAAGACTTTGGCATTGAAGTTGAGTGCCCAGCATAAATCCATCTAATTTAGTTTTTTAATCCTTTCCTTTGTAAGCCTCCATAATAAAGTCTATAAAGCAAATTATGAAGAAAACTTGTAAATAATCCTAGTTATTTAAGTAGCCTAATGATTTCAGATGATCCCAAGACATAACCTTGTTAATGTGCGTTAAAAAATCCGGAAACCTGTAGCTATGATGAAAAAAACCAGTTATATAGAAATGTAAACTGAGGTTAATGAAATCAAAAACTTGAAGACAGGGTCTCGTCTTAGTACCAATGATGCTGAAGATAATAAAGCAATTTAGTAGATGGGGCATGACAATCTGTTTCATGAAATTGTTTTGAATGGATCTCTGGATCTGACAACTTGTTAAAAATAGGCTGGGGAACAATAGAGCTAATATTTGGTCTTGAGGCTCCTCATTCAAGGAAGTTAAGGTCAATAAGTAAAAGCATGACACCACATAGAAATGTCACTCAGTGAAAACTAGATCTGAAATAGCCATTTATTTTGACATATATTGTAGACTAAAGAGTAACACTTGTTTGTTCAGTGTGCAGCACATTATTGAATGATGTCAAACAGTATATCAGAGTTGAATGCCAGCCAACCTTTTGACAGACTTTTGATTATCAGGAGAGGAATTGAAGTGTATTTATGGTATGTAGCAGATCTTGTTTAAAAAGAGCCAAGCTGACCTTAAATTAAGATAATATCATGCAGTGGGCAGTAGAAAAAGCAGCACAGAGTAATCACTATGACACATTGAGAATTAGCTCATACTAACAACATTTTGGATGAAGATATAATTTGTTGCATATGCAAAGTATGTTTTCTTACCCTCTCTATCTCTCCAAATGAAAGATATGTTGAAGATTTCTTCATGAGGGCATTGGAGCATGGAGCCAGAGGAAACCAAAATAGAAAGGCAGTTTCATATAGTTGATAATAGTTTAATGTATGGACATTATTTTTGAGTTAACATATTAGTCACCCCATATACAATTAGTTGTGTGTGAATTTCAATTTGTGCTTATCTGGAATGTTGTTCTCTCTATGAAGTAAGCTGATTGACCTATTTATCAACTAAGTGTAGAAAAGCTATTGTGTTTTATGACCTCTGCAGTTATGTCCATCCATGTTAATGAACCATGAAGGAGGGTTTAAAAACCCATTAAGATAGCAGTGCACTGCATACCTGAATGACAAGGCCTATTCTGTAATAAATGACCAAGGTCTCAAATATTGAAAATCCCTTTGTAATACACAGGCCAAAATAGCTTAAAGGTATATTTTAGCTGTTGTAAACAACCAAGTTAATATTTGAAGCTCATTATTTTATGAATTACTCTTACCAAATATTTAGAACTGTGTGTTTTTAGAGCTATAGATGATATCTGGTTCAACTTGATTCATTTTACATAATTAAAAATCAATAAGTGTGAGTGACTTCCTGAAAGTGGGTCATACTCCCCTCCACTCATCTCCTGGAGTGTAGCAAAAGTTACATCACATCATGCTGCCTCTGTTTTCCTTACCTGTCTTTTCCTGGGTGTCAAATGAAGCTGGGGTTCTCCATCTTCCCAGTAAGTTCCTTTGCACTCTTGGGCCCCACATCTGAGCTTTCCTTCTCCCAACAGATAATCTAGTACGGCTTGAGGATCTTCAATAAAATATGTAGGGTTAAAGAGCATAGTGATGCACGAATATTTGTACTGAGTTCCCAGCCAGAGTATTCTCTACCTCAAATGATATATTTAGCAGGATATAAATAACCCATGGTTCTCCTGTTTGCACAGGTAAACTCATTTGGTATCTTCATTGCTTCTCTCAACCTAAAAGACAAATTTATTTTTGATAACATCTTATATTCCATTAGTACAAAAGAGGAATGTGTTCACATTAAACAATTCAGAAAAGCATACAAATGCAAAAACAAGAAAATAATTTTGTTTGGGGTAATTGTACAGACCCTGACCTCCCAGTCCCAATCACTGGAGCCGGCACTAACTTTGTGACATAGTCCCCGTGGTAACCATTTATTGAACCAGGATTAATACTTGACTCAAGGTAGACCAATAACACACTTGTTATTTTTGAAATCAGAACTGCTAGTCAGTCCTCCTGATTGTTGGAAGTGAGAACATGTAAATCTGGGTGTAGAGGGGTATTCAACATCTTCAACGTGTACCCAGAAACAAAGAATGTCAGTCAAGGGAGGATAATAAAGCAGGTCTTCAGAGAAGCAGAGAAATTGACTAGGATGCATTGAGGAAAGAGGAAGAGTCCAATAGTATAACTACCTTGTTTTCCAAAGGCTTTCCATTGTCTAATTCCCATCCCTCATGAGGCCCAATTGTACTTGCACTCTCAACTTCATTTTGATACTCCTAGATTCTTGTAATAAACTCATCTTTTATGCTTAAGCTGACTTCCTATTTCTTCTAGTTACAATAGCCTTTTCACAGAAATTCCCAAATGCCTTTATTTAGTGACAACCAAAAATCTGTGTCTATACATTAAAACAGGATTATATGGTCATATTATACATAATTTTTAGTGTTCTGCTTTGTTTTATATATTGTAAACACTTTCCATATTATTAAATATTCCTCTATGAAAATATTTTTAATAGCTTCAAAGTATTCCACTATGTAATTAAGCAAAACTTGATTTATTTACTTCTACTTTGGATATTTATTTGCTTTTTGACTTTTTACTATTCTAAATTACATTGAGGTAGACATCCTTAGACTGAGTTGATCACATTCAACCATTTAGGAAACATTTCTAGAATTAACTTGGCTGCCTCAAATAGTATGAGAACTAAATTTTTTCTAACATGTTGCCAAATTCGAGCTTTTAATTCAACAATTAAAAAATCTCATTATCAAAAAAACTCATTATTAAAAATACAAACATAACCAAAAGACATCTATACTTAGGATAAGGGCTGGCAGTAGAAAATGTCTGATGGCTTAATTCAGATAGGCTCAGAGTTGACTTCAAGCTCAGCAAGTTATCTCTATACCTTGGTCCCTTGACTTGAAAGTAGGGTAAATGATGCATACCTGAAAAATTCACTGGGGAGCATAAATAAGAAAATGATGCAATACACCTAGTGTAGAGACTAGCTTACTATCAAAGTTCAATTTTAGAAGATGGTACTTTTAGATGTTTTATTGGTAGATATTTTATGTAGGAAGGGATCTAAATCTTCAATCATGATTCCTATGCTTTATAACTCAGCTGCTTACTTAGATTATAGTTTAATTGTATCATTTCTACATTTAATTAAATCTAATATTTTGTGAGGGATAAAGAGCTGAGTGGCTTAATAGAGACTCTCTCTCCAGAGATTTCTGGAGACTTTAATGGAAGTAGAGGCCTTCAGCTAACTGGTTAGGGTTTGGTCTTAAGTGAAGGCCTTATGTGCTTTTAATCTGTGAGCAACGTCAAGCATCATTTACTGAGCATTCATTCTATTAAAGCAATTTCAGTTATGAGTCCTATGCACAAGTATCTGGCTTGGCTTTTCTAGGTTAGTCACTTTATTACATAATGGTTTTGTTGTTCATATGTGTATATTTTTCCCAAAAAATCTTTGCTAGCTTTCAGTGATTTATTTTCAGTAGTAAAAAATATTATAACAACTCCATAATACACAACCCCTAAGGTTTACATCTAGGGTAGCAGGAATAAAAGAGTTTCTTAGAAATCTCAGAAAGATGATATTTATTGGGTTGCATTATTGACAGTTGCCAAGGCTAAGATGTGATCATCAGATTGGTTTAGGCCAAAGTCATATGATCCACTCTTGAGCTGAATGAAGAAGGAGTTGGCTCCTGAGAGAAAAATCTAGGTACATTTATGAGAATAAAATTGAATTAATGCTGACAGAGAAAATAAGCAGATGTCCACTGCATTCTAGTACATGGTTCCATTGGTAGTTCCTGTCAGATGCCTGAGAGCTTTTCCACACACCTGTTAGTCTCTCCCCACCCATAGAATAAATCAAGTCCTATCTATCCTATCTCCTACATTTTTCTATAATCTCTTCTCTACAATCTATCAATATGATTATCATCATGTCTTGTTTTGACTATTAAAGCAGTCTTCTACCTGATCTCCTTTAACAACTCTGAATTCCACCTTCCCAAATTTTCACACTACAGACAGAATTATGTTTTTACTTTATCTATTTTATTTTTATTTTTTGAGACAGGGTCTAACTCTATCCCCCAGGCTGAAGTGCAATGGCATGATCATGGCTTATTGCAGCCTTGACTTTGTGAACTCAAGCAATCCTCCCACCTCAGCCTCTCTGTACTCAAGAACCTGGGAAGACAGGCATGGGTCACAACACCTGGCTAATTAAAAAAAAAAAGTTATGTAGAGATGGAAGTCCCCTGTGTTTCCAGGCTGGTTTCAAACTCCTGGGCTCAAGGATCCTCTTGCCTCAGCCTCCCAAAGTGTTGAAATTACAGGTGTGAGCCACCATGTCCAACCCAAATCACGTTTATAATAAGCATATATGAGTTGGCAATTTCCCCACTTAGCTTAAGACCCTTCCGATTCTTCCTTTTACTCTTAAAACATTATTTCAAATTATGGCCTAAAAAGTCTTGTATGGTCTGATCTCTCCCTCCAGACAGTTTTGCACTTACTACTTCTGTTCTATTCAATCTGGTTTTCCTGTTCTTATGACATATCTCACAGTCTTAGCACCGTGGTAAGAAAGTCACTTACATTCTTACTTGTGTTATTTTGTTGAATCTTGAGAATACCGAATGCTATTATTATTCCCATTTTCAGATTAGGAAAGTGAGGCAGACCAAGACAGTTAATAAATAGGTGGTGAGGTCAAGATTTGAACACAAGGAATCGACCCCTGAGCCTACATTCTTAACCATTCTACCACACTGCATCTAACTTACCGGGTAATAACTATTGTATAGTAGTCATAAAAGTTATAATATACTCAGAAATATCTATTTTGCTCTCTGTTTAATCATCAGTTCCTAGCATAATTCTGGGAGTATGGTAGCTACTCAATGCATATTTGTTAAATAACAAATTGTTATTTGGAACTGTTGTCTTAGGGGCCCACAGTGAAAACTTGAGAATTCTTAGCCAGCTGCCTCTGGCAATCCTAGTGCGAAATCACTCTCTGATTCTTCCTTGCTTTAAGCAATTCAGTCCTTTGGGTGGAAAACAAGCTGATGGCTACCTTAAAATGCTTTCCAAACATTTCATCATGGAAGATGCTTTTTTATCATTTTTTGATTATTTACTATATTCATATGGTAGCCCCTTATCCCCCAAGTTTTTTTTTTTTTTTTAATGTGTGTTATAAAGTGCAAGTAAAGCCTAATTGTTTTTCAAAGTTGCATTAACCAGTGAAACGTAGTGCCCCAGGATTGTTGACTGGAATGAAATAAAAAGGATCTCCATGCAAAATCAAGTCATTTCATCTTAAAAAGGAAGAAAAAGAAAAAGAAATCCAATGATGAAAATAATCAAAATTTTTAATTTCTACATTAAAATGTATTCTGTGTCAGGTACTATACTAAGCATTTCACATGCATTATTGCATTTAATTATTGTAGCAGTGATAATACACATATTATTATCTCTATTTTGAAGAAGGGGCAATTAAGGCTTAAAGAGGCTGAATGACTTGAAAGTCACTGTGAAGAAGAGAAGAGGAGATTTAAACCTGGGCAGAACTGCACTCTTAAGGACATAATATAACTTCTCCCAATATTCAACATCTTGTTTTTCTTAAATATCACTATCTTATTACACAGTTTATTATTATTATACAGTTTCTATTAAACCCTTAAAATAACCAAAGGGAGTGCAGTATTTCCCAATGTTATTGGGGTCTCAGGATGGAAACCACTAGTCTAATGTCCTTCATGTAGTAGACGCCAATGATTTTAGGCTGTTACATATCTATTATCTTTTATTTCTGACAACATCAGCCTGATTTTCCCTTTTTGAAATACCCTGTCTCCATAGCATGCTGTGTTGATGAGATCAGTCAAAATGCTATGTCGTACTCTGGGCCAGAAGTGGGACTGGGCCCAACGAAAGTCAATTAGATTCTTTCTCCTTGGGATTTAAATATTTAGATTAGTTGTAGAGGACAAAATGAAGGGTTCAAACTGATTTATTCCAATGGTGACCTTGTAAATAATACCATTAGTTAGTGCTATCTCGAAACCCAGAATTAACCTGATTGATATCCTTTTAGAGAAAAAGTCATTCTTTTCATTCTGTGAATTATCCTATTTCCTTCGAATTGACTTTGATGTGTGAATGTGTGTATATGTGTGTGTATGTAAGAGAGAGTGAGAGAGAGAGAGAGCATGCATGTCCAGATAGAGTATCTTTCTGTGGTTGTAACCAAGAAAGTCACAGAATTTGCTTTTTCTTGAGCTATTCTCTTTTTTTCTCAACTCTTCCTTTATGGCCAGCAACCCTTGTTTTTACTCTTCTCCCAAATTTAAGTCAGAAAGCAAAGGCAACAGAGAGATCTAATAAAATATGGAAGAACTAATCAAAATCACTTGAATGTATTACATGTTTTCTTATTTCCAGATTTCAGATCTATTGGTGAAAAATACAAGGTTTACCTAGCTTATCTCTATGGTCTAGTGTATAGTTTTAGAGTTTTTAATTTTGGAGGATCTGAAGCCTTATTTTTGGTCACTGCAAGGATACTATTCAGACTGAAAATCTAGTGTGACATATTTTAAAACCTGATATAAAGTTGTTCATTCAAATTCCATTTCAAGACATAACTAAGTTGACACAAGCCAAATGTTCTCAGCTATCAAAAGACAAGTTCTATCTTATGAAATTATATTTCAACCACCAACTTAAAAGTGTATTCATCAGAAAATCAACAAAACACTACCTAGTGTGAAAAATAGCCATGGTTTGGAGCCAGTTTTGCTGTATGAAATTTTAGGTTATACAGCCTTCTCAGCATGTGGCCATTTCTCCTGAGAATCAATTATCAGACACCACTTCAGCTGATTTTGCAATAATAATTAAACAAGCATTTTATCCCTAAAAGACAAATTTTACATTTTTTTGCTCATGATTTCCCTGAAATACCTGTTTCCCTGGGTAGAGTTGTTTGACTTTAAAAACCAGTAGCATCAGTATAATCCTTAGAATCTAATAAAGATTCCATCAGTGTAAAATCATTATCCTTAGGCAGAAAGAGAACCAATTCAATTATAATGTTGGTTGAAAAATTGAAAGCCTTTTGAACTTGAGGGTGGAAAAGTTGTAGTACATATTAAAATGGTTAGTACAAAATTCGTGCATCTAGGCTAACAAATGCTAATATGTTCTTTTGTTACCCTCTAATTTATATGATTCATGTAAGCCTCCAGCCAGTGAAACTTGTTCTAAATTTCATGTGCATTAAAAAATAGCAAAGCAATGAATTGTGAAGTTATTAACATTCATGTCTACTTGCATTATTAAGCCATACACATCAAATCTGGTAGTACAAGGAAAGAAATGTCATAATGAAGTACAACAATGTTTAATCAAGAGAATTTCTAAAGGTCATCAAAGCACCATATGATACCCGTCCATGCGTAACTGCAATCCGAAATAAATATCCAATGTGACACAATAAGAAAAAGTCCAATAACTGTTCCACGTACTGTTAAGGAAAGGATTTACCATTCTAATGTTGGAGGTAAAACTGATTCTGGTCCCAAATCATATATGCTGCTTCCTAAACTAATTACAGATTAACAAGGAGATAAGAGAGTACTAACACAAAGGACATTTGTCTACTTATTTACCTTCTACCAGTGAGTAGACGACTGATGATCCCAATTCAAGCTTTAAAAGAGCTATTCAACTTTCATTGTCTCTGGGAGCCACAGGCTGCGCAATTTAAGTGACAAATAATTTACTAATATTTTCTTACTTGTAATGGTGTTTTAGGTGCTTCAGTACAAGTATTCCCATCTTAACACTTAAAAGCTGCAAATATTTGACCCCTCTAAATATTTTATATTAACATTCTAAGGACTAATATGCTTTCTCACTTTGTTATGAGGCTTTAGTAAGGAAGAATAACAAAATAAATGGCCATATAACTGCCTCACGTTAGATATAGTCATATGTCTATTTTTAATACTTGCAGATTTTGCAGTTGCTATAAAGGTGATTATAGTTTGTGCAGCTGGAAAGACCAACAAGGGAACTAAACCAAATTTAAGATGGTTAATGTTGATTTGTGCCTGGAACCACTGTTTATTGCAACTATTGCTTTTTACTGCTGCTGTTCACACTTGAATTTGACCCTGCAGTCATAGCCAAAGAAGGCCTTCTTCACTCTTTTATAGACTCATGCCAGGCTAGGCCATCTTTTACCATTTCCCAGGAGACTCTGGGGACACAACCCAATTAGTAAATAGGCTCCAGGTTTTCCTTAAAGACTTTCTTTTGCTGCTTCTGTTTCCCAGAACTCTCTTTCCTCCCTGCCCAGCTCCTCCTGCTCCCATCCCAAAGCATTTGCTCTGTTTTACCAGCAAGACTGGTTCACATGTCCTCTCTATCTATTGCCCAGATGCAAACTAAAGAGGAGAGATTCTTGGATCATATTACTTAAAGATTCTAAAAATTCTAGCTGAATAAGCTCATGATCAGAGGGCTAAATATGTAAAATTCAATGTACAAAAAAAGTTTTTTATTAGATAAAAAAATTAGTTCTATTTCCTCCATTCAATATATGTTTGTGAATAGCTGCTTTGTTCTGTGGTGAATACATTATATTATTTGACTTTTGAAATTTTTTTTTTTTTTTTTTTTTGAGACAGAGTCTCACTCTGTCACCCAGGCTGGAGTGCAGTGATGTAATCTCAGCTCACTGCAAGCTCTGCCTCCTGGGTTCACGCCATTCTCCTGCCTCAGCCTCCTGAATAGCTGGGACTACAGGTGCCTGCCACCACACCCAGCTAATTTTTTGTATTTTTAGTAGAGACGGGGTTACACCATGTTAGCCAGGATGGTCTCGATCTCCTGACCTCGTGATCTGCCCGCCTCGGCCTCCCGAAGTGCTGGGATTACAAGCGCTAGCCACCACGGCCAGCCGACTTTTAAAAATTTTATTGAAGTATTTTATATATATACACACACACACACACGTGCACAGTATATATGTCATAATTGAAGAACATGTTTTCTCAAAGTAAATATATCCATATAACCATCACCTATAGGTTTAATAAAAATAACATTATCAGTCTCCCTAAAAGTACCCCCAAGCTATCTCCCAGTCACACTATTGACCAAAGATAACCACTCTTCTGACTTTTTTTTTTTTTTTTTAACCCAAGACAGAGTCTTGCTCTGTTGCCCAGGCTGGAGTGCAATGGCACAATCTTGGCTCACTGCCACCTCTGCCTCCCAGGTTCAAGCAATTCTCCTGCCTCAGCCTCCCAAGTAGTTGGGATTACAGGCGCACACCACCACGCCCAGCTAATTTTTGTATTTTTGGTAGAGATGGGGTTTCACCATGGTGGCCAGGCTGGTCTCGAACTCCTAACCTCAAGTGATCCACCTCTTCTGACTTTTAACAACATAGCTTGGTTTGCCCATTTTTCTACTTTATATACAGGGATTCATATGGTGTATATACTTTTGTGTTGATATATGTTGCTGAACATTGGGCGATTCATCCATATTGAGTGTAGTTGTCAACCATTCACTCTCCTTTCTGTAAAGTTTTGCATTATGTGATCGTTCCACAGGTTATATATACTTTCTGGTATGGAAAGGCATTTTGTTATTTTCCGATAGGAAGGTATTACAAGTGCTGCTGCTGTGGATCACTGAGTACATATCTTTTATTAAATGTATCAACACATAAGTTTGAGGAGTATAATCCCCAAAGTGGAACTGCTGGGCTGTGGGCTACATAGCAGATACAAAGGCAGGGGTAATTTTAACAGACCTGTCCTGGGTTAAATCTCCTTAATGGCAATATGATGTTAGAACTCAGGTAAAATAGCCATTCGGGAAAATACTAAATGTCAGTTAAATTATTATTTTAATTGTCTGGAAGCAGTATGAAATTGTAGCAAAAACTAGGTCTAGGATTAGACAGACTGGGTCCAAACCCCATCTTTGTCAGTTTAGGAAAGTTATTGAACTTTCTGTCTGTCATTTTCTTTATTTAAAAAATGAATGCAATAGAGTTTACCCCATAAGCAAATTATGAGAATTAAATGAGATAATACATCTAAAGTCCTTAGAACAATGTCCAAGTAAGTGCTCAACTGTTGGCCATTATGATTATTTTATTTATATGAATTCTGAAAGATAATTTCCCAGGCTGTAGACTCAAACAAAAGGAATGCAATTATAATATTAGAGCTCATAATTATGGTATGAGATTATCTAACTACCAGATTCCCTGAGAAATATTAGAATTATAGGTGAGTTAATCAAATTTCATGAGTGAGTAGAATACCTGTCTTTAGTTTTCCAGATCAAATCTCTTAAATATGACCTACATATGTGAGCTCATATGTGCAGCTCAAAAATCTCCTAGGTGAAGCCCTTTCTAAATCCCATCCTCTCATCCCAATGTTCCCCTCGCCTCTCTATATAACCCCTAACTTGTATTTAGTCTATGCTATTCTTAACTCATTCTACTGCAGTTATCTATACTTATATAAGCTCCCTGTTTTAAGTTGAGGGCATCTAGAGTACAGGATCAGTATATTCAACATAGGATAGATATTTAACGAGTTTTAGCTGACTTAAAAAGATAACAGAATTTATTGATGTTCAGTAACATTATCTTCCTCTACACTGTGTTGCTGGTGGAATCCTTGACCCTGAAACTTTCAGTGGAGTCATCACCATTAAGAAAGTAAAATCTGGCCGGGCGCGGTGGCTCCAGCCTGTAATCCCAGCACTTTGGGAGGCCGAGACGGGCGGATCACGAGGTCAGGAGATCGAGACTATCCTGGCTAACATGGTGAAACCCCGTCTCTACTAAAACATACAAAAAACTAGCCGGGCGACGTGGCGGGCGCCTGTAGTCCCAGCTACTTGGGAGGCTGAGGCAGGAGAAGGGTGTAAACCCGGGAGGCAGAGCATGCAGTGAGCTGAGATCTGGCCACTGCACTCCAGCCTGGGTGACAGAGCAAGACTCCGTCTCAAAAAAAAAAAAAAGAAAAAGAAAAAAAAAAAAAAGAAAGTAAAATCTGCTTTCCAAAAATTTCAAATGTATTTTTAAATAAAATCAATACATTTGGTTATAATTGAAATAATGCTATATATATATCAGATACATTAAGATTCAAATAGAGTTGTATAGACTAATTATAAAAATGACCTATCATTGTAAAGTGAAAAATGTATTCTAACATAGCAACAAAAGCCTTAAAATGGAATTCTAGAATATAATTTATTTATAAGCAAGTTCTGATTTACTATATGTGATAGAAAAAAAAATCTTAAATGGAATGCAATATTTGGGGAATAACTTATACCCTTCAGTGTCCTGAAGTTATACTGTGATCAGAAATGTCTCAGAAGAGTGGTAAGTTATTCTTTATTCCATAGCTCTTAATTTTTCTAGATTGGACTCTATTGATATATGCGCACTTGTGTACACACACTCCACCCTACAATGAGCATACACAGGTCTCAATCACTTCGAGTTGACAGTGTTGAAGACAACTGAGCTAGCAGATTCAGCGTGTTTGTGGTTTATTTGCTCTGTGGCACTGAGTATTGATTAATGACATAATAAATCTTTTTGAGACTTACTTTTCCCTGCCAACACACTATACTGAAATGAGATCTACAAGCATGAGTAGAGGTGATGAGATGCATGTCAAATAAGATAAGTTGGTCTCAGCTGGCAACTGATGAATAAATGCTTTTGGGGAGTTACTTTGTAGCTTTTCCTCATCTGTACCTGTAAAATTGTTTTTCAAAGCCATCCTCAGATGCTTTCATTAGTTCCTATTGTATTTATTCGGATTTAAAACTTTCCACTATGCTTGTATGATCTTAGGAAATAATTTCAAAAGATTGATACTATAACAGGTAATTCTATTCATTCTAGGACTATTAATTTTAACTCAATGCTATCAAAGGGCATCCTGTTATTAAAAGCATAGGCGGGGATTTAGGAAGATATGCACTCAAATTGAGGGAAGAAAGAGATCTTCTCATATTGTTTTATATTGTTTTATACTCAGTACCTGTTTTAAGAAAAAACAAGGAAGTGAAACCAAAGACAGGCAGCCCGGCGCAAGGCCCAAAACGGGGCCTGGACCTGCCTGGCCTAAACCTAGTAGTTAAAAATCAACTCATGACTTAAAAACCGATGTTATCCATTGACTCCCGGCATTATATAAAAGAACATTGTGAAACTCCCTTCTCTGTTTCTGTTTCACTCTGACCACCGGAGCATGCAGCCCCTATCATGTACCCACTGCTCACTCAAATCAATCATGACCCTTTCATGTGAAATCTTTAGTGTTGTGAGCCCTTAAAAGGGACAGAAATTGTGCACTCAGAGAGCTCGGATTTTAAGGCAGTAGCTTGCGGATGCTCCCAGCTGAACAAAGCCCTTCCTTCTACAACTCGGTGTCTGAGAGGTTTTGTCTGTGGCTCGTCCTGCTACAAAATCTTGCTCCTGTCTTTTGCTAGTCGTGTGACTTTGAACTAAATCTCAGTTTCCTTATTTACAAAATGGAATTTTGCCACTAGAGAGTAATTAAGAGTTGTTATAATGTATGTAAGGCATTTAGTACAGTGCCTTATACATGATAAAGATTCAACGCACAGGAGGAAGTGTTTTGCTTTTTTCAATAAGGAGAACAATGTCTCCCACCAACATTCATTCCATTTAACCATCATTCATGAACTCCTCTCACATGCCAAGCACTGAGCAAGGTACCAGATATAGGTTGTGGTGAAGTGATAGTAGTGGCTTATCTCCTTTATTACATACTCAAATATTTTATTTCCAAATAGGACACACATTGATTATTACTTAATATATCAAATTATAAAATATTGTATTTATACAAGGGCATGAAATCAGATAACTAGAAGTTAACAAAGTGACATGAAACCAACTCTCAATGGACTTGAAGGCTGGAACAGTGATTCTTAGTCAAAAGTGATGTATCAGTAGGATGTAGTGGCTCATGCCTGCAATCCCAGCACTTTATGAGGCCAAGGTAGGAGGATTGCTTAAGAACAGGGGGTCCAAGATCAGCCTGGCAAACATAACAAGACTCTGTCTGGACAAAAAATTAAAAGCTAGCCAGGCATGGTGAAGAGGGCATGAAACAGAAGAATATTTTATTTTCTTTGTTTCTAGTGGTTCCCAGCAATCCTTATTTTTCTTTAGTTTGTATCTGCATCACTCCAACCTCTGCCTCCATTTTCACATGGCCTTCTTCTTTGTGCATATCCCTATTTGTCCTCTCCTCTTCTTATGAGGACATTAGTCTTTGGATTTTGAGCTCCCACCACTGCCAATAATCATATAACCTCATCTTAAATAACTACATCTGCAAAGACTCTATTTCCAAATAAGGTGACATTCTGAGGGTTTTGGTGGAGATTGATTCGGGGGATCTATTCAACCTACTATATCTGCTATTATGTATGCAATTCTGTATAGAAATAGGAAATGTTTACATGTACAGCATACACACATAAAAGAATGGTCTTGCAAAATGGAGTTTTCCAGCACTGTGTCTTTAAACACTAAAATTAGATGCAGCATAGTAAGACACTAAACTAATAACAGCTATAAGACATCAACTAACTTATATTACCATCCCTACCTCATGCATGATAAGCAGCATTGTCTTCATTATTTTTTTCACTCTGTCTTACATGTAGTCGATTCCATTTTACCAAATGATGTTTGATGTGTATTTTCCCAAGAAAAATAATGATGATCATTGTAATTATTTTACCTTTTGTGTTTTTCCCTAGGTATCTAAATTTTTTTTTTTTTTTTTTGAGACGGAGTCTTGCTCTGTGGCCCAGGCTGGAGTGCAGTGGCCGGATCTCAGCTCACTGCAAGCTCCGCCTCCCGGGTTTACGCCATTCTCCTGCCTCAGCCTCCCGAGTAGCTGGGACTACAGGCGCCCGCCACCTCGCCCGGCTAGTTTTTTGTATTTTTTAGTAGAGACGGGGTTTCACAGTGTTAGCCAGGATGGTCTGGATCTCCTGACCTTGTGATCCGCCTGTCTCGGCCTCCCAAAGCGCTGCGATTACAGGCTTGAGCCACCGCACCCGGCTAAATATTTCTGTTAAAATGAATATTATTATTTTATAAGATTCAAAATGTTCTAAACTTTATTTTGCCAATTTCAAATTTTTTTGAACTTGCTGTATCTCATTATTCTATTGTCAAGCTTTTTTAAAGAAATTTAAAATTATCATTGTAAAAAACTCTATTCATTATAAATCATATATATGAGATCTTATACATGATATTTTATATTAGTATACATAAAAAATTTTTAGATTAAATTAATTAACTTCTACATCAAGTGATGGTGAAAATATTAGTTAAATAAGGTGCCTAAAAAAACTATACACCAAGAGCAATAAAAAATTAATCTAATACAAAAACAAAAAAGCAAACTAGAAATACTTCTGGAATGGCATAGTAAGGCCCTCCAAAAATCTGCTTTTTCATAACAAGAATACTTACAAAAATAGTAAAATTCAACTTTTTCAAAACTCAGAAAATTTATCAAAATCTTACAACAATAATAGAAATTGTTATTCAGGAAAAACAGCTGAATATAATTAAGAATAGCAAATACATTACGGCATTTTACCTTGCTCTGTTTATATCTCCCTACCCCCACCTCTTTGGTAGCCTTGAATATCAGCAGCTTTGGAAACATGGTATATGAAAACTACTGACCTAGCAGGAACAAGAGGAACAAAATGGGTCCAAAGCTCCCCTAAAAATTACATGCCTAGACAAGTATTACTATTTGACCTATCTGATAGCTCTCTGGAAAAGCTCTGTTTTCTTGGCTTGCATTTATTTGATTGAGTCCAAGTTTATTCCATAGGAAAAGAATTACCCCTGGGGTGTTTGTTGAAAATAATCAGGAGCAATTGCTTAACCTTGCACCAGCCTGAAACAGCAATACCAGTAACAGTAAATAAGACATTGCTCAAGAAAACGTAAAAAGAAAAACAGAAATGAGATGTTATAAGGGACTTTAGAAAGCTCTGGCATATTTTGGATGATATCAAAGGTTATATGTATATTGAGGGCTATGCACATGCCCAGGAAAGTCCTGAGAAGGTCGTAATCTCTCAGCTTTGGCTGACCTTGAAGCTCTGCACGAAAAGGAAGTGAAGGCAAAGGCAGAGTTATGAACTGTTGAGCTTTGAAGGTGTACTCAAGCACACACAGAGTCTCTTGGCAAAGGCCAAGATATGTTCATCCAAGACAGTGAAGAAAATATGTGTCCAATGATTAGCTGACCATCGAGCTAATTGAGCTGAGACTTCAGTGGCATGTGGCAAAAAGTACATACTTTACATAAGTAGCCCAGGAAAGTCACTAAACATAAATCTTCTGTTTTATGTTTAGTTAAACAACAACAACAACAACCAAAAACATAACACACACTGAAGGGGATGAATATAATTTCCAGAGTTGTCACATCAAATTATATAATTTATCCATTGTTTGACAATGCATATACCCCATAAACAGGAAATAAAGCAGTCAAAAGGAAAGATCCCTGAAGAAGCTCAGACAGTGGACTTACTAGTCAGTCTTTTAATGAGCTATTATAAATATGTTCAAAAAAAAAAAACATGTTTAAATAATTAAGGGAAAGGAAAGTGCCTAAGAAATAAAAGATGGAAGTTATTTTAAAAAAACAAATAAAAAATCTGGGGTGGAGAATTAAAACAACTGAAGAGAAAAATTCACTACAGAGGCTCGACAGCAGATCTGAATTGGCAAAAAAAAAAAAAAAAAATTCAGTGAACTTGAAAATGGGTCACTTGGGGATATCCATCAGAGAACAAAAGAAACAAGAATGAAGAAAAACGAATAGAGCCACAGGAACCTGTGGGACACCATCAAGTATCCAATATATGCATAATTAGACTTCTAGAAGTAGAGGGGAGATAAAGCAGCAGAAAGAAAATTTAAAGAAATAATGGGCAAAAACATTCAAAATTTGATAAAAAACGTGAATCTACACATACAGGAAACTCAACAAATTCCAAGCCTTTGAACCCAAAAAGATCTAAGCCTAGATGCGTTATAGTTAAAAGTCAAAAACAAGAAAAATCTTCAAAGCAGCAAGATGGAAGTGAGTTATGAAGTACAAGGGATTCTGGGTAAGATTAATAGTTGCTTTTTCATCAGACATCAAGGAGGCCGAAATTCTTCTCCTATTATTAGCAAATAAGAAAGTTTAAGGGGTAGGGAGTAAAAGTTGGTGTTCTGGCTGAAAATAAGAGTGCAAGAATTGGCATTACGCTTGCTTGCTGATTGGAATTACAAATAGTCATGGGAGTTGAGATTAATGAACCATCTGAAGAACAAAACGATTGAAAAGAACGTTTGATTTCAGATTTTTATTATTTGATGAGGCATCTTCCCAATGTCTCTTTGGACCTACTGGTATCACATGCTTACTCTTACTAGGGTAAGTCAAATTAAGGCAAATAATCTAGGAGTATATAATGACAGATGCCAACTGTGTGTCGATACATGGGCATTAAACATTTGAAATAGGCTTATAGACTGCTACAACTATCCATAGAGCTTTATCCCTAGAATTGTCAGACACCAAACCCCTTTAATTGATCATTTGCATTTGTTTGAGTTCATTGTTTGGTATGGGTTACAAAAGGAAATAGTCTGGATGCAAAAAAAAAAATCCAAAAAAGATGTCCTGTGACAAAACAACTTTTTCTGAGATCAAGGATAGAGAATACATACAAATCATAATTATTCATAATAGACCAATGGAAAACCTTGCTTAACTTCAGTTAATTAATTCTATCCTCATGAATAAAAAATGGCCTTAATTTGTGCATGCATGATTAGCCACACTTCTGTTTATGAAACAATAAAGCATCAATGGCTTTCTCATCAACATAGAGTCTTTCTAAAAACTCCTGACCCAGGACTCACAATGACACTCAACCTCTCAGCTTTTATACAGTTCATTAGGGTTCCTATCACATTTCATTTTGTAATCTGATTTCATTATTGCAATCATCATTTGGGCCTTTGCTCACTTTTCCCTTTTTATATTACCTGTTTGTGATTTTTGGTTATGTCTCTTTCAACACTTACATAACCATTAAGTGGTCCTTCATCTCCATAGTTTCTGCTTACTTTGTTACACATATTGTTGTTGTTATTTGAGCATGATTGACAGCTGTTTGGGATAAATTCCTGCTAAAAAAGAACAGTTCTTTTTTAGACAATTTTTTAACATAGTAGATGTATATATTTATGGGGCACATGTGACATTTTGATACAGGCATAAGATGCATAATAATAGCGGGGTATCCATCACCTCAAGCCTTTATCCTTTCTTTATGTTACAGACTATCCAATTCTATTATTCAAGATATTTTTAAAAGTACAAAAAATTGTCCATTGTAATTACTCTGTTGTGCCATCACCTACTAGTGTTACTCATTCTATCTAATAATATTTTTATAACCCCAGCACTGTTCTTGAAAAAAAGTTTTCTCAAAATTTGTTTGCTGGGTGAATGAATAGCTACACTTCGTACACAAAGAAAATGCAGGAACAGAAAATCAAATATAGCATGTTCTCACTGAGAAGTGGGAGCTAAACAATGAGCACATATGAACTCAAAGAAGGGAATAACAGATACAGGAGTCTACTTGAGGGTAGAGGGTGAGAGGAGGGCGATGACAAAATAACTACCTATTGTGTGCTGTGCTTATTACTTCTGTGATGAAATAACCTGTATACGAAACCCCTGCAACACACAATTTACCTACGTAATAATCCCCTGAGCCTATAATAAAACTTTTTTTAATAAAGAAAAAGTAAATAAAACTATGTATTTTAATTCTTTTTTGATTTCCTAGGATTAATGTGCTTACCAGATGGTCAAAAATTTGATAAGATTTTAAAGATAATATATCACAACTTTTATATTAAAACTTTTTATTGTGCATATTTATGGCATACAATGTGATATTTTGATCTATTTATATTTTATAGATTCAGTCAGGCTAATTAACATATCCATCACCCCACCAACTTAATTTTTTGTGATGAGAATGTTAAAAATCTATTCTTTTAGAAATTTTTGCAGAAATACAAATACTGTATAATCTTATTTATATGAAGTATCTAAAAAAAGTCAATCTCACAGAGACAGAGAATAGAAAGAATTGAGAGAGGAGAGGGACGGGGAATGAGGAAAAAAAGAAAATATAATCTCTTTTACAAAATTTGGTTGTTCCTTTCTTGAGCTATAGTTTCTTGCTTTCTATGTACATGTTATAGCTGATTTCTAGTAACCAATCAATATCCACTCTGAAATTTGAAAGCAGATACTTCACTTCCTCATCTGTAAAATGGAATAAAAATAGCCTTACCTCTTAGAGCTGTTAAAAGGATTACATAATTTATTATATGGAAACATCCTTGCATATAAATGAATTTATTCTACAGATGTGAGTGAGGGACTATTACTAGGGATACATCAAAGAACTAAGCAGATACAATCCCTATCCTTGCAGATCTTATCATCTCTTAACAATTTGAAGACATGACCTGTGTATACAAGTAAACTTGCCACTAGGCCAGATAAAATACAAAATAATGTATTTTTAAGGTTGACTTGTGAGTACTAAGAAAAGCAGTAGCTATTGCTTAAAGTGACTGTGAATTCAATTGAAAATTCACAGAGGACTCAACTCATTCCCATTATACTTGTGCGACCTGCAAACTATAAAAATGACAAATATGATGACTTACTTTTGAGTCTAAATAGTCCATCTGTGGATTGCAGGAATGACACTGTGGCTTAAAGCACCCCATATGGGAGGCTTTAAGGAGTTTAATTGACCACAAGATCAATATGAGGACATATGATGATATGGATACATGAAAAAAAGAATCTATTTCTTTTATTTTAATTTTAAGCCTCTCTTAGCAGTATATATTCCAGAATAAGTGTGGTGATGCTCTGGCTCAGTTTTGTGCCAGATATTGTATGATTCTCACAACTCAGAAAGAAATATAAATAAACCAGAAATGATTCTAAAGAAGATAAATGAGTATACAGATGTGTGAAATATAATGTTACATGGTAAAAGAGAAATTCTTAAAGACACTCAATATCTGAGATGCAGAGACAATTTGAGGGAAAAATAAGAGCTGAAGGATCACTGTAGAGGAGAAGAGGTATATTAGTTCAGCTGTGCCCAAATGGACAGAAGTCAGATCAAAGGAGTCAAGTTCAAGAAATACAGTTTTATGCTGAAACTGAAGAAAAGTAGAAAAAAAATGAAGTCTATGCACTTGTGTAATTTCTGAACTTAGAACCTATAGAGGGCTTCCCATAAAGGCCGGATGTAGGCACTCTCAGTCTGTTTTCTTTTGAAAGCATAGCTCCTTCTGACTTTTATCTCATTTTCAAGATCTGTTGACTACTGTTTTGAGCAAGTTTACATAAACTTGAAGCATGTAACTTAAGAACAAATAAAAATAAATGTAGATAATCTTCCAAATAGCAGGTTCTATTATTGCTACTGCTAATAAGAAACAATTACTTTCTCTTGAGAAACTACCAGTTAGTTGATTAGTGAACTTTGAAATTCATTTTTCCCTTTAAAAAGCAACGCCTTAAGTAAGTCATGGTCAATTATCCTCAAAGCCTCTTTAAATCATAAAATCAATGAGGACTGAGATCCAGAGAATGAGCGTGACCTATAACAGGGTACCCCTTTCTTGAATGCTGTGTTGACACTGGATATGGCAAATAGGTTTCTTATCTTAGATCAACTTCATTAGGTTGGAAACAACTACCTACATAGCTGTGTTTAGAAGGATTCTGAAGCAGAGTCACGATTACTGGGAAAAGTACCATGATAAGCACTGTCTGCATTGGCAGAGAAGCTGTTTTCTTACACACACATCACACACCAGACATTCCTGATGAAATCAAGAGAGTCATTCATCCTGGTGGGCTCCGACTCATTCTTGCAGGTTTCAGTTTGTCCTGGACCCCCTGTTTCACGTGTAGCTTTCCCCTGGAGGCTAACCAAGCCACCTTATATCAGGTGAAGCCCAAAACCAGATACAGAAGCCACAGACTTGAATTGACCTCTACACTATCTCCCACCTTTGCATAAAGTCCATACATGGCTCTTAGTGGTCTGATGGAACCCTGATTGATACACAGGATTAAAAGCCTACACAGAATGGAAACGTGTGAAAGTTTGAACAAAACTAAAAATATTTTCTATTCGTTAATAGTCCCTAATGAGAACACACACCCAATGGTTTTGTGCACTCAAAAAACATGAAGCCAACACAAAGACCTCCTTAGGCTCTTGTTTCAGCTGAGAGATGACACAGTCCATACAGTTGACTGCCATGTTATCGTGAATAGGAAACACAGACACACTTCAGGTGTTCCAGATGGCCAGGTTGATTGTTTATTGATTAGATGAAATGAAATTTTCTATGAAACTTTATTTCTAAATATTGATTGGAAGTTTATGTCAAAAATAATATATGTACCCTGTACAAGAGTAAGATACAACACCTTTATTTGTGGGAAAAAAGAGGGAGCAGATCCTTTTGACTTCTCATGTGTGTGAAAAGATTTTTTAAATGCACAAGTATTAACTTTTAAAAACATACATCGAAAGACGTGGCAATACCACCTTAAATGATTTTTCCTCTTCAGATCTATTAATTACAAGAAATAATAAATATAGTTATAACATACAATGTATGTTTTTTTTTTTTTTTTTTTTTTTTTTTGAGACGGAGTCTTGCTCTGCCACCCAGGCTGGAGTGCAGTGGCCGGATCTCAGCTCACTGCAAGCTCCGCCTCCCGGGTTTACGCCATTCTCCTGCCTCAGCCTCCCGAGTAGCTGGGACTACAGGCGCCTGCCTCGTCGCCCGGCTAGTTTTTGGTATTTTTTAAGTAGAGAGAGGGTTTCACCGTATTAGCCAGGATGGTCTCGATCTCCTGACCTCGTGATCCGCCCGTCTCGGCCTCCCAAAGTGCTGGGATTACAGGCTTGAGCCACCGTGCCCGGCCAATGTATGTTTTTCTTATGATTTCCTAATAAATATAGGGAACTGGTAGAAAAAAAATCACTTCTCTTTCTTTCTCTTTTGTTCTCTCACTCTCTCTCTCCTCCACAGGAAAAATACCTTGAATGAATAATGTAAGGAATCTGTCCATTTAGTAGAATGATACATTTTTATAAATCTCCCACCCAGTAGTGAACAGTTTACAGTGTAGGAAAAGTTCTCATTTTTACCTGAAGTTACTGTGAAAAATTTCTTAAGAAACTGCAGCATTTCTGCTTACCTAATGCAGCTCCATTTCTACAACTAGTTTGAAGAAGATGCCAAAATTCACATCTGAAAATAGATAAATAATAGTTTTCCTATTCCTGAAATGTGTGCATAGCTCAAACTCAATTTTAACTGAGGGACAAAAACGGAATTCAGAGCTCACAGTGAGTTTGCTTCATGAATGCAGCAGCATTTTGGCATTTTCAACTGTATGCTCAATTTCCTACTTTTAAAATATCCCAAAATTCATCAAGCATTAAGCCCCGCTGGGTAGTGACAAAATGTGCATCCAGCAATGCCCACAGAGTGGCCAAGTCTTTTCCTTAGGGATATTCCTAATTAAATCTGGTTGGTGCCTGCAAGTGGCTTAAATTGTTCTATACAAAGAGTACCATGAATTCTGAATCTCCATAGGGATGAAAGAAAATGTGGTGTGCTAAAAAGAGGAAAAACTAACTGCAAATAAGGAAAAATGAAGATGTCTTCTGGATTGATCAAGTAAAAAGCGAATTCAAGGGTTTCCGTTTTCATCTTCTCTTCCTATTCTGCTTAGAGTTCAGTCTTTTTCTTGATCTCTCCAGCTTAATCATTCTTAAAACTTCAGGATGCATCAGAATTATCTGTGAAACTTGGTCCTACCTGATTAATATACAGGATTAAAATCATATACAGGATGGAAACAGATATGAAAGTTGGGGCAAAACTAATAGTGTTTTCTATTTGTTGATTGTCCCTAACAAGAACAGACACCCAATGGTTTCGTGCACTAAACAAACATTAAGCAACACAAAGGCCTACTTAGGTTTCTGCTTCAGCTGAAAGATGACACAGTCCACACAGCTGACTGCTGTGTTACTGTGAATAAGAAACACTGACACACACTTCCGGTGTTCCGATGGCCAGGTAAAAAGTAAAAATGCAGGTTTTCAGGGCTTCCACCACATGAACTGAAACCAGAATAAATCCTGGAAATCTGTTTTACACTAAGAGCTTCAGAAATGATGGTACATGGTACGGCTTGAGCGTAATAAGTGGCAGTGAAAAATTCCTAACCAATAACATAAAAGCTTAAAGTGAAAAATACAAAAAAATACTCAGTGAAGAATTAGCACAGTGCAATCCTAGATACCCTCATGGCATAATTCTGTACTTTTGATAGCATGAGTAACCATAAGAAAGACGGTTTTAACCCCTTCTGTCTGTGGACAACACCAGGTATTTAAGAAAAATGCCAATTCTTAGGCCTACCCTTTCCTCCAGAGACATTATTCAATACATTTGACCTGGAATCCAAGAATGTTGAAACCACCCCCAAGGAAATTTTATAAAATTGATTAAGGTAATAAAATAAAATCCAACTAGTCTACTAGTCTTGTAGCACAATAGCATCAATCATGAAGCCAGCTTGCCCTTTGTCCCACTTCCTTGTATCTGGTCACTGCTTACTACCCTAGGATAATGTAGCCCTTGTCACAAGACTCTTTGTTTATTTTCTATTCTATAGATAAATTATAAAACATTGTGAGATGACAAACTTTCCATTTGAGTTTCTCCTTTAGTTCTGCATACTGATAAAACTACTGATGCCGCCTGGTCTGAAGAGCCCAGCAAGGAGTTGACTCATGGAAGAATGCAGTTTTCACATCCTGATGATTTCATCCTCCTTACCCTGTCCAATTGGTGATTTGTTTTCTAGCTCCTCACTCTCCATGAGCCCCTTAAAAACCTTTGCCCTGAACCCCTAGAGAAGACAGATTTGAAGCTTGAGGATTCCTCACATCTTGTGATTATTAAACTGTTTCTCTGTTGCAAACCCCACTGTCTCAGTGTATTGGTATGTTGCTGTGCATCGGGCATGTGAACCTGGCAGTACTGTAACAGTGTCTACTGTTAGCTCAACCCCATATAATTCTGCTGTGGGTGGTTTATGGAGTACACTTGGCAACGTTCTGCCTAAGGAATGCTATTAACACAATATGGACACCAAATATGTGATTTTACTAGTTTATGTATTCAATGATTAGACACCCCTCCTTAACACCAGAGGAAGGGGCTCTTTTCCTGAAAATCTTTTATGCCATCACAAATTAATTGGGAAGAAAAGAATACACAGTATGCTGTGAACTACATAGAGTTTTTAAATTTTATTTTCTGTTTTTCCACATCATACATGAACATTTGTTCTTTCCATTAAGCTCCTCTCCACCTAGCAAAAAAAGAATTTCAATAATTCCATAATTTGGGCCAGGCACGGTGACTCAAGCCTGTAATCCCAGCACTTTGGAAGGCCGAGGCGGGCGGATCATGAGGTCAGGAGATCAAGACCATCCTGGCGAACACAGTGAAACTCTGTCTCTACTAAAAATACAAAAAATTAGCCAGGTGTGGTGGCGGGCGCCTGTAGTCCCAGCTTCTAGGGAGGCTGAGGCAGGAGAATGGCTTGAACCTGGGAGGTGGCGGAGCTTGCAGTGAGCCAGGATCGTGCCACTGCACTCCAGCCTGGGCAACAGAGCAAGACTCCATCTCAAATAATAATAATAATAATAATTCCATAATTTTTAAAAAATAAAAAAAAAAAATGCTTTGCTCATGAATTTAAATAGCCCAGTGTTATCTCTGTCTCCAGGGATCAAATAGTGTCATCAGGACTCAGTTTCTCCCCATTCCCTCTTTAGTTTCTGCATGCTAACTTCTTCTGATATCAGGCTCTCCACTTTCATGACAAATGTGGTTGTAGGAGCTCCATTCTCATAGTCAAATCCAGTAGAAACGACTAGAATCTTGTCAGCTAGTTCCTGCAAAATCTTGAGTGTTACTCTCATTGGACAAGTTTAGATCATGTGGTTGAAGGAAAGTGATACAAAGATTGGCTTAGCCTTGGCATACATGTTTTGAGGGGACTGACACTCCCCCCAAGGTGATACGTATTGAAAGAGGATAAGAGGTGCATCCAGTTAGTTGATTCAATTGGTTGCAATTGGCTGTTATTGCCAGAGGGAGGAGGGATGGATTGGGAGAGACATCCCCAGGAAATATCCACTATAATACTGTGTGTGCACAGAAGCAACCTGACACAATATGCAGGGTTTGTGCCTGCAAAGTTGCCAGGGAACTTGATTTGAAAGAAACAATTTACTATTTTGAACTTTCTTGCTAGCAAACACAGTAAAAGAAGTACTAGAGATAACAGAATTTGGAGTTTTTAATTCAGCTAGCTTAAGTGTTACCTTGTTAGGATATTTGGTTTGTACTTGATCTTGCAGCCACTTCCCTAGCATATGCTGTGAGGAATCTTGTGTTGTCTCAGTAGATATACATGTAACCCTTTCCTAGGGGTTCTTAACCTTATTTTGTGCTAGAGACCCCTTTGGCTGTCTAGAGAAGCCTATGGACTCCTTATCAGAAAAATGTTTTAAAAGCATGAAATAAAAAAAGATAGGATTATAGAGAAAACAATTATATTAGAATAGTTACCATTATAAAAAAATGTGTGATATAAGAAATGAAAGCTATTTTAGTAATACACTACATTGGTTAGTAAAAATAAATATTTTTTTTCCTTTTTGCTATCTCAGTTCATAGACCCACTGTATTTCAGAGAGTGTCTATGGACTCCACATTAAGAATTCCTATCACATAGATGCTGGTAGCCTCTTAGCAAAGATAACCATGTAACTCCCCAGTTGAAAGCTTTCCAGTTGCTCACAACTTCCCTCCAGATAAAGTCTAAAATCCTTAGCATGACAAACAGGCTCTATTACCACCCAACCAGACTCAGTCTCTCAAACTCCCCCACCTTGTACTGTAAACTCAAACCACGGACAGAGGACATGCTGTTTCAGAAATGAGCAGCATTTTTTCATGTCTAGGCATTGACACACAGTGGGCACCTGCCTGAACAAGCTCCACCTCTCTCTTCCCTATTTTACCTGGCAGAATCTTCCTCATCCCCTAGGATTCAGACTTAATTCCATTTAAGACAGAGCTGGCACTCCTGTGTAGCACTTACATTCTGTACACGTTAATAAACCAGAGAATCAGTAAGAGCAAAACATCAGGAAAGGTCTCACATGTAATAGAACATTTACCTTCTTAGCTACTCCTAGTAATGACCAGTTGTCAAGCAAAGGTCTCCTCTACATAGTAAGTACCCATATAATTAAAAAGGTTTCAAAACATTTTTCAATTCTTGTGTCAAATGCTGATGTGAAAATAATTGTAGTCTTCTATTTAAGAATGTGTAAGTTGAGATTCAAACAGATTATTGAGCCAGAGAAGAGTGAACCTCCTGTGCATTTGTGTTTATTTTAAATTGCATCAACAACTGGACAATAAGGCTAACTCTTTATAGCTATGTATAATTTATGATATTCTAGGTACAGTTTTCAGCATGTTTTGAATATCATCTCATTTTATCCTCATAGCAAGTATATAAGATAGCTATTATTATTGTCCTTGTTTTGAGGAAACATGGTTTGAGAAGTTGAAAAACTTGCCTAAGGCCACATAGCTGGTAAGGAATTTGAGTCCAGGAGGTAAGGGGTAAGAGGCCTCATTCTTAATGACTGTGGCATAATCTAATGTTGATTCTTATCAACAAACTCCTATTTCACCTATGCATATAATGGAAGTGCGTATGTATGCATACTCATACATATGTATACATACTCATACATAGTTTTTGCATAAACTGTCCTTATCATGTTTTTCTGTTTAAACATCCTGACAGCTGTGTGTATTTCATGTTAACAAGTCTGTATCTCCAGAAATTGGTAACATTTTAGCCAGGAATAGATGTAGAAGTTAATGTTCTAGTTGTGCGTGAGCCATTCCCCATTTTTTTTTTTTTTAACCTGTACTGATTCTCCACCTTACCAGTTTTTGCCAGAATGCCTTGAACCAGTGCTAGAGTAATGGTTATCACGGAATTTGGAGATAACAGTCCTGCATTCAAATCTTAACTGTCTCCTGAACCTTAGGAACTAACCTAATTACCTTACACCTCAAGCTCCTCATGAGTAAAAAGGAGCAGCATGAACCCTGAGAAAACATAAAACTAAAAGAAAAAAACATAGCCATATTTTGGGTTTTTTACTTCCATTTCTATTTGATAAAATTTAGGGACTTGAAGTATGAGTTTCCTTTAAGGCAAAATGCATTCTGTCTCTTGCAGTCCTTTACATAATGGCCACTTTTCTATACTCTTAGAAAAGCAGAGGTTTATATATGAATTTATTTCCCAGGCTTTATTTTTTATTTTTTTTTTTTTACTTTTATTTTAGTCTCCACATTACATGTAATGGTTTGTTACATAGGTACACTGGTATCATGAGGGTTTGTTGTATAGATTATTTCATCACCCAGGTATTAAAACTAGTATCCAATAGTTATCTTTTTTGCTCTTCTCCCTCCTCTCATCCTCCACCCTCAAATAGATTCCAGTTTCCTTCTTTGTGTTCATAAGTTCTCCATTCAGCTCCCACTTACAAGTGAGAACATTTGTTATTTGGTTTTCTGTTCCTGTGTTAGTTTGCTAAGGATAGTAGCCCCCAGATTCATCCATGTTCCTGCAAAAGACATGATCTCATCTTTTTTATGGCTGCATAGTATTCCATGGTGTGTATATACCACATTTTCTTTATCCAATCCATCACTGATGGGCATTTAAGTTCATTCTATGTCTTTGCTATTATGAATAGTGCAGCAATGAAAAGTCGTGTGCATGTGTTTTTGTTGCTGTTTTGTTTTGTGTGTTTGTTTGTTTGTTTTGAGATGGAGTCTTGTTCTGTTGCCCAGGCTCAAGTGCAGTGGCACAATCTCTGCTCACTGCAACTTCTGCCTCCCGGGCTCAAGTGATTCTCCTGTCTCAGCCTCCCAAGTAGCTGGGATTATAGATGTGCCCCACCACGCCCGGCTACTTTTTGTGTTTTTACTAGAAACATGATTTCACCATGTTGGCCAAGCTGGTCTTGAATTCCTGACCTCAAGTGATCTGCCCAACATGGCCTCCCAAAGCGCTGGGATTATAGGCATGAGCCACCATGCCTGACCTTCGTGTGTCTTTATAATAGAATGATTTATACTTCTCTGGGTTTAGACTCAGTAATGGGATTGCTCCTAGGCTTTATTATTCTAATTCCCCTTTGTGATTCTTGTCACATCTCAATATCACCTATTCAGAATACTGTTAATTATTCTTTTTTTTTTTTTTTTTTTTTTTTTTTTTTTTTTTTTTTTTTTTTTTTTTTGAGACGGAGTCTCGCTCTGTCGCCCAGGCTGGAGTGCTGTGGCCGGATCTCGGCTCACTGCAAGCTCCGCCTCCCGGGTTCACGCCATTCTCCTGCCTCAGCCTCCCGAGCAGCTGGGACTACAGGCGCCCACCACCTCGCCCGGCTAGTTTTTTGTATTTTTTAGTAGAGACGGGGTTTCACCGTGTTAGCCAGGATGGTCTCGATCTCCTGACCTCGTGATCCACCCGACTCGGCCTCCCAAAGTGCTGGGATTACAGGCTTGAGCCACCGCGCCCGGCCAATTATTCTTTACTTCTAAATTGATTTGCTTTTTATTTATGTAATTAATTTAAAGGAAAACATTATAATATCTGTAAACCCACTGGGTCAATATTTTTTCCTTTATCATATTAAGATAAATAAAATGCCAGATAAAATCATTGGAAATGAGCGTTTAAATTATAACATCTCACATACCAATAGGGGTGCACATACCTCTTTTTGGGAAATGTTGGCCTAAGCTTGTCACCTAAAAGAGACCACTGTCAAATCTCTGCTATCTAAAGCGACTGGTATGAAAAGGAGCCTGCTCACTCCCTGGAGTTTACTGTTGACTTCTCCAGTCCAATGCACATAGCTTACACATGCAGCTTGGACCCATGGCCTTACATATGCACATGCATCAATCTTTGTTGTTGTCAGATACTAAGGACAAAGCCAGCCCTTGGCAAAACGACACAATAAAACAGCTGTGTAACTTAGCATCGCTTTACCTCTTCCTTCTATGTTTTTCTTACCTCTTCTGAATGGTAGCTGCCACTATGCTCCACTTCCCAGGCCTCATGGAATGCCCAATTATGGCTTGTCCTCTATATGCAGAAACCCTTCCTGAAGAGATCATTTTCTTCCATCTATATTCATTATCTCTGTTCTGCCTCAAAACTTCAGAACATAGCTTTCCTGGGTAATAGTCTCTCAGATACATGGTTGGTGACTCTCTGCTCTAATATACTGATTCTCAATGAGTTTTCTAATTGATAATAATGTGGCCAAATTTCTTAGCCTCAGCTAGAGAGGACTTTGCATTACAATGGTGAATGGCCTTGAATCATTCTTTTATTCTATAATGATTACTGTCTGAGGGAGAAGTTTAATATTCTTACAGGGCAGATTTTTCTCGGATAGAGAAACCTCCAACATCATCCTTCAGGTCATATCACATATAGCCTAGAAATTCTAAATCTTGTGTCATTGAAGTCCCATTAATCTTTCTGTGAAAGAATCTGGGACTTTCAAAGAAATTAACAAGAAAAAAATTCCCTGAAATATTTTTAAGTACCTGTTAGAGTTCTCACTTTTGGTACATTTTACAAATATGAAGCAGAAGTGCAATAGCTGGAAGTAAATTATCTTATATATTCATAATCATTTCTAATGAAAACCTACTGTCTGGCCCAGACTTTTTGTTTTTCTTTCTTTCTTTTTTTTTTTTTTTTAAGACAAAGTCTCACTCTGTCACCCAGGCTGGAGTGTAATGGTGCAATCTCTGCTCACTGCAATCTCTGCCTGCCAGGTTCAAGAGATTCTCATGCTTCACCCTCCCAAGTAGCTGAAATTACAGGTGTGTGCCACCACAGCCTGCTAATTTTTGTATTTTTACTAGAGACAGGGTTTCACCATGTTGGCCAGGCTGGTCTTTTTTTTTTTTTTTTTTTTTTTTTTTTGAGACGGAGTCTCGCTCTGTCGCCCAGGCTGGAGTACAGTGGCCGGATCTCAGCTCACTGCAAGCTCCGCCTCCTGGGTTTACGCCATTCTCCCGCCTCAGCCTCCCGAGTAGCTGGGACTACAGGCGCCCGCCACCTCGCCCAGCTAGTTTTTTGTATTTTTTAGTAGAGACGGGGTTTCACCGTGTTCGCCAGGATGGTCTCGATCTCTTGACCTCGTGATCCGCCCATCTCGGCCTCCCAAAGTGCTGGAATTACAGGCTTGAGCCACCGCGCCCGGCCGCCAGGCTGGTCTTGAACTTCTGACTTCAGGTGATCCACCCGCCTCAGCCTCCCAAACTGTTGAGATTATAGGCGTGAGCCACTGCGCCAGGCTAGCCCACACTTTTTTTTGCCTCCTATCTACGGCAACTTGTATCCAGTGGAGAAGCACCAATGGCCATGCAGAGGTAAACTTACAGTGACATAAAGGAAGCTGAGCTGAGTTGCAGGAACTCTCACTTGCCTGGGCCCCTTGCAAGGTTCTGGGAGGAGTCTAGCAGTGTGCTCACAATGTGTTCACCACAATGTGTTTTTGTAAAACTTGCAAAAATCATTTTGACTTTAGTTTTTTAAGACCACTATCACACCACTGTAACTTGCCCTCCATCACATTTCCTCTCCTGACTGAATGACTTCAGTGTCCATGATTGAGTGGGATCTGCTAAAGGAGATTAAATTTGGGGTACACTTAATTTGGGTTTATGTGGCTCAAAGTCACTTCCAAGCATCTGATAAAGTTATGAAGTTAGCCATTCTGGTTTAAGAATGGCTTCCATGGGGTCCCTACTGGCAATTTTTCTGACATCTTGACTGAAAGGTGCGGGGTAAGATTTATGTCGGCCGGGCGCGGTGGCTCAAGCCTGTAATCCCAGCACTTTGGGAGGCCGAGATGGGCGGATCACGAGGTCAGGAGATCGAGACTATCCTGGCTAACACGGTGAAACCCCGTCTCTACTAAAAATACAAAAAAAAAAAAAAAAAACTAGCCGGGCGAGGTGGCGGGCGCCTGTAGTCCCAGCTACTCGGGAGGCTGAGGCAGGAGAATGGCGTAAACCTGGGAGACGGAGCTTGCAGTGAGCTGAGATCCGGCCACTGCACTCCAGTCCGGGCGACAGAGCGAGACTCCGCCTCAAAAAAAAAAAAAAAAAAAAAGATTTATGTCAAAGTATTCATTTTATATTATGTCTTTTTCCTCTGAATTATGTGATATTGTGTCATTTGCTGTTTTTTTGATATGCATAATTTGTTGTGATTTTGTTTCTCATTCCAAATAAAACTCTTCTCTTATATCTATCTAGTTTTGTGTTAGTAATTTTGTATTTTTCTTTTCTTACTGAGAAGGTCCAAATTGTATAAGCTTCAAGTCCTAAAATTCTACCTTTGGGCAATAACTCTCACTTCTCTGGCAAATGGGACTGCTAAGGCCATTTCAGCAGACTGTTCCTGATGAGACAAATTCTGCAATTGTATTTGGTTTCAGAAATTTCATTTTTGGACTATAAAATGCTTTGTTGTAATGTGGCAATTAATTAGTGGAAATACCCCATGTTATTCATCACTTCTGCCACCACCCACTTCAGCAAGAATATGTACCACAGTGAAGGCTATTTGTTTATTATTTTTTTATCCAATAAGTTTCACTGTAGTTTGTTTCCTTTATCCTTGGGGCACTCCTCCCAAACTAGTCCCCTTGATATTCACTCTCCATCTTCTCTGCCTTGGAACAATTTCTCAAAGATTTAATTAGCTTTTGCATCAGTGAAGCAGTTCTTTGCTTTGGTGCCTCTGTTTGTAAACAAAAATGTCTTTTATCGTTGGCTACCTAGAGAATTTTCTACACAAAATCCATTTTCTCATCCAGTCTATTATTGTAGAGTTCAGATGTATGCATACCTGTATTTTTTGGTCATAGCTGCCTTACCTCTGGGTCTAAGACTCAGAGACAAATATGGCCTCTTCCATTTCAGTATTGGATTCATTGTTGGTCAAAATACCCAAAATACCTCTCCACATTTCATCTCCAGCTTTCAATACTTGGCAAATTCTGTATTTGAGGCATCCTTAAATAAAGTGGTGCATGTTCTTCAAACTTTCAAGATGATTTAAATGCAGTTATAAAATCCACATTTTACCAATCAATGTTTGTTCACATTTCATATTGCCAAAGTGCTATACTCTTATTTTTATAAACATTAGGTGCTTTATTCCATTACGCCGATAGACCTATCTTTCTTCATGTCTCTTAAAATGTATCCATCTCTTACTCTCCATCCCAGTGCTTATAAACAATTGCTAGAGTAGATATAATCCAACAATCTTTTATATTTGCCTCTCAAATAAATCTCAATAGATCAATTTTTAATGAAAATAGATTGTTTAGTTTAGCTCGAGTGTAATCTAAACTTCCTTTCATTTTAAAATTTATTGTTGAAAATAATTTTAAAATACATTTGTCTATTTCACTGTGTTATATTTGACATGACTTAATTAAATCTTATTTAGTGTTTGAGGATTTTATTGTGGATAAGGTTATTATTCTGATCAATTCTAATTGTACAACATTTACAGAAACTGTGAATGTCAGCTGGACAGGGTCCAGGGTCAAATAACTCCAGAATTGACTTGGAAAGTTAAAAAAGACACGAGGAAAACATGTTCCTTATTTTAGTTTTCCTCCCCGGTAAATTACATATATTTAAGAAAAGAATATTGTGAATTATTAAAAGAGAAGGTCCCAATTAGAACTTTGTTTCTTAGGTACCAGTTTTCAATATGTTAGATTTACTGTCTAAATTACTTTGAGCCCAGTATTGATTTGAGTTTGCATTCTATTAGAACACAGTGGTAATAAAAGGGAAAAGAAACTGGAAATATTCTGGTTGGTCTTCAGTAGAACAGTTCTAATACCTGAGCTCTCAGCAACTAAGCTGCCCTATTTCCCCAAATGAAATAGCTATGAAATAATAAATATAGCACCATACATGTACTTTCCTGTTTATGAAGCACACTTACATTCATTGTTTAATTTTATTTCCACAATGACCCAGTGAAAGAAGGAGAGATGATGTTATATTCCCTTTCCACAGAAGATAAAACTGATGCCCTGGGAAACTGATTGATACATGGAAAAAATAATTACAGGTCCACCTTGTTTCATTGCCTTTCATTTTACTGCACTTCACAGATACTGTATTTTTTAGAAACTGAAGGTCTGTGGCAACCCTGCTTTAAGTAAGTCTGTAAGCACCCACTTTGTGTCTCTGTGTCACATTTTTGTAATTCTCCCACTAGTTTAAAAGTCACAATTATAATTATATCTTCCATAGTGATCTTCGATCAGTGATCCTTGGTGTTACTATTGTAATTGTTTTGGGGGTCCATGAACTACACCCACATAAGAAAGAGAATGTAATCAATACATGTGTTTGCTCTGCTTGCTCCACCCGTTTCCCATCTCTTCCCCTGTCTTGGGTCTTCCTCTTACCCAAGACTCCACAATATTGAATTTAGGCCAATTAATAACTCTATAGTGGCCACTATGTGTTCAAGTGAAAAGAAGAGTTGTATGTCTCTCCCTTAGAATCAAAAGCTAGAAATGATTAAACTTGGTGAGGAAACGACGTTGAAAGTTAAGATAGGAGGAAAGCTAGGCCTGTTGCACCAAACAGCTATGTTGTGAATGCAAAGGAAAGGTTCTTGAAGGAAATTAGAATTGCTCCCCAGTGAATACACAAATGATAAAAATGCAAGACAGCCTTATTGCTGATATAGAGAAAGTTTTAGTGATTTGGATAGAAGATCGAACTAGCCACAACATACCCTTATTAAGCCAAGGATTAATCCATAGCAAAGCCTTGCCTCTCTTCAATTCTATAAATGCTGAGAAAGGTGAGGCAGCTGCAGAAGAAAAGCCAGCAGAGGTTGGTTTATGATGTTTAAGGAAAGAAGCCATCTCCACAACATGGCAGTGCAAGATGAAGCAGCAAGTGCTCTTGGAGAAGCTATAGCAAGTTATCCAGAAGATCTAGCTAAGATCATTGAGGAAGGTGGCCACACTAGACAACAAATTTTCAGTGTGGGTGAAATAAGCTTCTATTGAAAGAAGATGCCATCTAAAACTTTAATAACTAGAGAGAAGAAGTCAATACCTGGCTTCAAAGCTTCAATGGATAGACTCACTCTTGTCAGGGGCTTATGCCCTGATTTTAAATTAAAGTCAATGTGAATTTACCATTCTGAAAATCTTGGGACCCTTGAGAATTATGCTAAATCTATCCTGGAACCCTTAAGAAGTATGGTAAATCTATCCTGCCTGTGCCCTTTGAATAGAATAACAGGTCAGCTGTGGCGGCTCATGCTTGTAATCCCAGCACTTTGGGAGTCTGAGGCAGGTGGTTCACTTGAAGTCAGGAGTTCCAGATCAGCCTGGCCAACATAGTGAAAATTTGTCTCTACTAAAAATACAAAAACTATACTTCTCTGATGATGAGTGCACCAAAATCTCACAAATCACCACTAAAGAACTTACTCATGTAACCAAATACCGCCTGTACTGCAATAACGTATGGAAAACTAAAATAAAATTTAAAAAATAAAAAAAATTGACCAGGCATGGTGGTGGGCAACTGTGGTCCCAGCTACTCAGGGGCTGAGGCAGGAGAATTGCTTGAACCCAGGAGGCAGAGGCTGCAGTGAGTCAAGATCACACCACTGCATTCCAGCTTGGATGATAGAACGAGACTCCATATCAAAACAGAATAAAAAATAAAAAAAATAAATAAATGGAATCCCAAAGCCTGGATAACAGCATGTCTGTTTACAGTATAGTTTGCTGAATATTTTAAACCCACTGTTGAAAACTACTGCTCAGAAAAAAGATTTCCTTTAAAATATTACTGCTTATTGACAATACATTTAGTCACCTAAGTAGAGCTTTGATGAAGATATACAAGTAGATTAATGTTGGTTTTATGCCTGTTAACACAACATCCATTCTGTAGCCCAGGGATCCAAGAGTAATTTCTTTTTTTCTTTCTTTCTTTCTTTCTTTCTTTATTTTTTTTTTTTGAGATGGGGTCTCACTCTGTCACCCAGGCTAGAGTGCAGTGGTGCGATGTCGCTCACTGCAAGCTCTGCCCCTCAGGTTCACGCCATTCTCCTGCTCCAGCCTCCCGCGTAGCTGGGACTACAGGCGCCTGCCACCACGCCCGGCTAATTTTTTCTATTTTTAGTAGAGATGGGATTTCACCGTGTTAGGCAGGATGGTCTCAATCTTCTGACCTTGTGATGTGCCCCCCTCGGCCTCTCAAAGTGCTGGCGTGAGCCACCGCACCCGGCCCCAAGAGTCATTTCAACTTTCAAGTCTTACAATTTAAAAATATTTCATAAGTCTGTAGGTGCCATAGATGGTGATTCCAATGATGGATCTGGGCAAAGTAAATGAAAAACCTTCTGAAAAGGATTCACTATTCTAGATGTCATTAAGAATGTTCATGATTCATGAGAAGAGGTCAAAATATCAACATTAGCAGGACTTTTGGAAGAAGGTGATTCCAACCCTCATGGATGACTTTGAGAGATTCAAGACTTCAGTGGAGGAAACTTCAGATGTGGTGGAAAGAGCAAGAGAAGTAGAATTAGAAGTGGAGCCTGAATATGTGGCTGAATTTCTTCAATCTCTTAATCAAAGTTTAATGGATGAGTTTAATTGCTTCTTATGGATGAGCAAATAAAGTGGTTTTTTGAGATGAAATCTACTTCTGGAGAAGATGGTGTGGACATTGTTGACATGACAACAAAGGATTTAGAATATTACTTAAATTTAATTGATAAAGCAGTAGCAAGATTTGAAAGGATTGACTTCAAATATGAAAGAAGTTCTCTGGCTATCAAACAGCATCATATGCTACAGAGAAATCTTCAGTGAAATTAAGAGTTAATCAATGCTGCAAAATTTATTGTTGTCTTATTTTAATAAGTTGCCACAGCCATTCCAGCCTTCAGCAACCACCACCCTGATCAGTCAGCAGCTATCAACATTGAGGCAAGACCCTGCATCAGTAAAAAGATTACAACTCACTGAAGGCTCATATAATCATTAGCCTTTTTAAGCAATATAGTATTTTTAAATTAAGGTATGTACTTTTTTTAAACAAAATGCTATTACATACTTAATAGGCAACAGTATAGCATAAACGTAACTTTTATACATGGTGGGAAACCAAAAATTCATGTGACTCGGTTTATTTTGATATTTGCTTTATTGTGGTGGTCTGGAGCTGAATCCACGATATCTGAGAAATACGCCTGCATTCCCAAAGGTAAATTTATTTATTGTTAAATGCAGTACATTGTATATAATTCAGTTATAAAAATGTATAAGATGAAAAGTGAATCTCTGTCTCTTGTCTTGCATCCATCTGGATTATTTTCTCCAGAGTCAACTGTTATTGCTGAGGTCTTGTTTATCCTTCCAGAGATGTGGAATAGCCCTTGGGCTAAATAAAGTTTCGTGGAACACAGCCACACCCATCCATTCATGTATTGTGTATGTCTGCTTATTTTCTACAACAACAGAGTACTTGCAACAGAAACCATCTGCTCCACAAAGTCCAAAATATTTGTCATTTGTTCTTTTACAGAAAAAGCTCACCAAAATCTGGTCGATACAATCAAATGCATATATAGGTGTATGTATGTGTGTGTGTGTATATATATATACATATATATATATACAGATATATCCATTTTTTACTGATTTTATAAAACTAAATATATTGTTTTAAACCTTGGTTTTTTAAACATTAACAATAATCTGGCAATCACCTCAAATCAGTATACATAAATTTGCCTTACCCTTTGCAACTATTTACTGGGTTCTAGCACTTGACATAATTGCTTTAGTTGAGTTCTCACAAGATCTTATTTTAAAATGCAAATAGTGAAGCTCAGAATTAAGTGACTTACATTTAACTCTCCAGTAGTAAGAGGTTGAGACCTTATGCCTGTCACTCCAAGACTTGAATATTAGTCGTGGGCAATCTGTATGTTCTTTGCTGAAGACTGACTGAATTAGAGAACAATGTCATGTTCATTTGTGGATCCCTGTCTACGCAGAGGTGAATGTTTCTTGTGAGTAGGCTATTGACTTGCTTTGCTGGGAAAGTGGCTAAATCCTGAGGGCTGTGCATTTTAAACATGCTCAGCCAGTCCATATTGGCCTTTTTAGCTTTGACCTCTGGATTAGTAGTTCTCACACTGTCCATCACATCCCCTGGATAATTCAACAAGCCTGCAAAGTAGCTACAAACTCTTTTGACCACTCAGAGTGAATAATGATGTGGATATGGATCCTATTATGAAAATTGCATGGTATCAATTACATATTCTTAGACACTCAAATTCTCAATAAAGTGAAAATTAGGTGTTGTTAAAATTACCTTTGAAAATCTGCCACGTTTTTCATAGAGGTTACAGGCATATTGTTTCTCGGTAGGCCCAACCCAGTCAGTTTTTCCTCCAGTGCTGTTCTGATGGTTGAGGAATAGATAAAGATGTTAGCAGATGTTTAGGAAAAATGTTGTATATAAGTACTTAATCTTGTTCATTAGAATCATTGCCTGTGTAGCCAGATGCTCACACTATGAGAAGCTATTGGCAACTGAGAAGAGGGAGAAAAGAGCATCTTCACTTCTTCTGTCTCATGATCATTTCAGGACATGATTTACTAAGTGGGAAGAGTAAGAAGAATTGCAAATTATAACTAAATTATTTTTTCCTTTAATTTCTCATGCTTCAAATTCTTCAATTTGTCTAAATTAAATGTCTTAACAACTCTTTAAATTTTTTTTTCATATTTGAAACTTTTCCCATTATATGTTTTTGCAGCCAATAAATACTAAAAGTTCACTTACTAATATTGAGGGATTTACAAGAGACTTCTCCACACTGAATGCCACTTGTTATGGACTGTTTCAAATGTCCTGATATTTTCCTAGGAATTCTGACCATTTTCTAGCTTTCCCAAACTAGGCAGACTGTGCCCTCTTTTAGGCGTAAATAAAACACAAGACATCAAAATTTATGAAACCTCTCCTTAGTGCCTAGGGAATACAGACATCAAATGATATATAAATGAAAGTTTTTAACTATTAATAATATAATCTGGTATTTGACAGTCAAGAAAAACAAATGTTATTTAAGGGCCAAGGTAATGCCATTCTAATGAAATTCCAGACAAAATTATGCCACCATAAGCAATGCTTGTAATCATTTGGTTTGGGCAAATGATTATAATATTCTCCATAGCCCACGATTGAGGACTTGCTTAAAATAATATCCCTTGTCCACTAGTACATATGAGTAACAGGCTGTATTTCATTATAATGAAAAGAGGTTAACATATGAGAGTCTTTGCAAGAGTTTCTAAACTCTCTCAGGCACATCTTTCCTAATCAAAGTGAGTGGAGTTGGAAGAATCTGTTTTCTTGTAAAAATAGTAATTTTCCTATAAAGTACTTGGGAGATCAATGATGGATAATAAGTCCAAATTATTAGGAAATATGATGCTATCAATTTTCTTAAAAATGGGACTTGAAAATACCGTTCTACCTTGTGTACCATAATTTAAAAAACTTGTTAACGGTGGAAAAACATTTCTTCAGTATTTTGCTGTCATGCATTTTGTGTGATCCCTATCATCAAAGAAAAGAAAGGGGAACTAGGCAACTATGTTATCGCTTGTATTGTGTTGATTTTTCAGTTAGTGTTAAAAAAGAAGCCTGCAACATCACAACATACACCTGCAGAAAGCTTTATGTGTAAGATAGTTTGGTTTCATTGTAGAACCTAAGAAACAGAATGCATTTCCAAAGAGAAAAAATATGTAATTCTTTATAGAAGAACCCTACTAAATCATATATGCTGTTATCAACCTTCAGGTTTTCAGTTTTGGCTGTAAATCACTTGGAGCTTACACAATAAATTTCCTAAGTCAATATCAAGACATTCAAATTCAGAGTCACAAGATTGAGAATTTCATGATAATGTCTGCCACCACAATTCTATAAGAATTTCATTTGGCCGGGCGCGGTGGCTCAAGCCTGTAATCCCAGCACTTTGGGAGGCCGAGACGGGCGGATCACGAGGTCAGGAGATCGAGACCATCCTGGCTAACATGGTGAAACCCCGTCTCTACTAAAAATACAAAAAACTAGCCGGGCGAGGTGGCGGGCGCCTGTAGTCCCAGCTACTCGGGAGGCTGAGGCAGGAGAATGGCGTGAACCCGGGAGGCGGAGCTTGCAGTGAGCCGAGGTTGCGCCTCTGCACTCCAGTCTGGGCGACAGAGCGAGACTCCGCCTCAAAAAAAAAAAAAAAAAAAAAAAAAAAAAAAAGAATTTCATTTTTATTTAAAATTAGTCTTGATGAACAAACCTAAAAGGATCATAGATAATTTCTTTTGAGCTCCATAAGTACACTTTGCAGGAGCACTATAATCCACAGACAAATCACTAGAGCAGCTCTCAAGAAAGTTGGGTACCTGTTTTTGCCATGAACATAGCAGAAACTGTACCTGCCAAATAGGCCTGCAATCCCCTACATTTCTTGGTCTTCCTTGGAGTGAGGCTAGGGTCACATCATTAGTTCCAGCCAATGGATAATGTCCAGAAAAGATGTGTCAATTGGGGGCCAAGACAGTTAAGAGAATGTACCTCCTCCCCATGTCTCTTTTCCTGCCTTTGCAGCCTTACAAGCCATGGTAACATGTCTCTAAAATGGAAGAGGGATACCCAACCCACTAGATTTTATGTCTGAGAGAAAAGGACTCAGGAGTCACTATGGTTTTGAAGATTTGTCTGATATGACAGCTAATATGAATTATCCACTGACACAGTTAACAAATAGTTCATCCTATTTTTTATTGAACTTTTATATTAGGGTAAACAATATTTGCTCATCTCAAAAATAAAATAATTCTTGTAAAAATATCTTGTAACACCTAATATTTGTAAATTGCCCAGGCCAAGGATGTATGTTGGAAAAAGTTGTTTTAAACTGTCATAAAAAAATTCATCTGCTCAAATGTGATGTCACAAAGAATGTAATATTGCATTTTCACTAAGATTTTGATCCTCACTCTGGATCCAGCAACAATTTAAGGCCTTCACAACTTACCCAGTTTTCAGTGAAAGATGAGGCAGGGAACTGTTTATTAAAGGATTCAATGATCTCCTCAAAGAGCTTGCAATAATTAGCAAAGAGATGCCCATAATGGAAAATGTTTTGTTACAAATCAGCATGTGATTGAGCTAATAGCTGTGAAGAAGTCATTCAGTGCCTGAAAAAGTTTCAGTTGTGGAGTCAGACAGACTTAGACTTGAATTCTGATTTTAACGTCTAATAGCTCTGTGACCTTCGGCAAGCTACTTTACTATTAAATCTCAGTTTCCTCATCTGCAAAATGGGAACACTGGTAACAGCCATTCTCACAGCTAGTTAATGAGCTTAGCCATTGGTACAGAGCAAATACAAAGTGAAAGCCAACCAACACATCAATAATAGCTGTATTAACACTTCAGGACAAGAACAGGTGCATGAGTTCAAATAATTAATTTAGTTATTCTACAATACGTATTGAGCACTCACTACATTTAAGACTTGTGATGTTTTCTATGGGCAAAACACAGTTGTCTCAGTGTGGCAAGGATGATGGCAAGGTTCCACCCAAAATTCATGCTTCCACTTCAATTCTACAAAGTTGTTGCTAAAGGCCTTCTGTACAGCATGGAATTAAAATCTTAACTTCCTTTGCATCTCTGTGTGTCCATGTGACTAGTTCTTGCCAGTGGACTAGCAGAGAAACTGTGACTTCGGGGCTGGGGCTTTTGTGAAGCAGGTGTACTTTCTCCACTCTTTCTTTCCTGTACAGTAGCTGGTTGCAAAGGATTCCCAGGCCATAGGAAATGATGGAACTACATGATGGACAAAGGCTGAGTCCTTGAAGAACAGACTCAGAAGGAAAACTTCCCACATGGGACTATTCAGTGAACAAAAAATACACATTGACTGTTTTAAACTATGGACATGCAGGAGTTAATTTGTTGTGATAGATTGTACTACGCTAACTAATATTATCAACTAGGGCTTTGCCCTAAGTGACATTAGAGTTTATAAGAAACTACTTATTTCAGCAGATTGCCTTATTATTGTTAGCTGATAGGGATGTCTGAGCAGGAAAAGCTTTGGGAAATTGAGAACTTATCACCATAATAGGACAGTTCCTACTTCCTTTTTCTGTGACATGCCTTTATTTCCCCCTTGATGATAGAGACCTGGAATGGGATGAAAATATCAATTCCTTGTCTTTCAGTTTTGTTTCTTCTCCTGTTACTCACTCTACTGGTGAAACTCAAGACTGACTTTAGGAATTTTTCACCACACTATAATGGAACTGTTTGCCACCCTTTCTGTGTTCACTCTCCCATGCTGGTGTGTGGTGGAAAAAAACTGATTCAAGATTTAAATAAGAAGTTAAACAGAAGAATAGAATGTAACCAGAGAGTCAAGATTTCTGTAGTCTATAAATATAAAATGATGTCAAATTAACTTTTAATGCCCACGCTGGAATGACTCAAGCCCTATCTTTAAATGGCCCTTGCAAAATATTTTTTATGTTTTGGTTTTAACTGATCCAACAAAAATGCTTTAAAAATGTAAATATCATTTTCAGGAAATACCTGGCATTTGCTTTCAGGCAGCTATGAACGCTCAGTATTGGTCCAAGCTCTCATCTTCGTGGCTTGGCTATAATGTCTCCCACAATTTGCCTCCATGACTTTCCCATGACTTTTATTAACAGTCAAGTGGCATACAAAAATAAGCGTTTATTTCTCATGAATCAATATGGTTCAGCTAATCTAGGCCAGGCTCAGCTGGGTGAATCTTCTAATTTTGGCTTGGCTCACTCAGGCATGTGGAGTTGGCAGGGGGTCAGCTGCATTAGACTGGGCTTGGATGGGAACGCTCAGCATTGCTCCACATGTCACTCATCTTTCTCCTGAGAGCAATAGGCCAGCACAGGAACATCCTTCTCTTGACAATGGCAGAAGGACAAGAACATAACCCAATCTGGTAAATAATTTTTCAAGCTTCTACTTGAATCATGAATGATGGCATCCTGTTGGCCAAAACACATCATATAATCAAATCCAGGTTCTAGGGTAGAACAATGTACTCTTGATGGGAAAGACTGCACAATTACATAGCAATGGCATATATTTCTCTCAGGGTAAAGTATTGGTTCTATTAAGGCAATTTACCACAACTATCCCATCTTCCCCAACAGAAGACAATTTCTCCATTAAAATCTCCCTTAAACACATACATTTTCCACTGGAAGCTTAGGCTCATTTTTATTAATTTATTAGTAAAAAAAAATCTATGCCCTTAACCATGAGTTAACTAGTAGGACAGGAAAGCTATTATTTTAAAGGACTTTATTAAAGATTCAGCCAATAACAAAATTTATATTTCAAAGAGCATATGTAAATGTGTGTTCATGAATTCATTCATTCAACCAATATTTGTAGCATTGATAATTTACAAAAAGCCTAAATGCTTTAAGACACAATGTTAATAAAATAGTGTTTTTGCCTTTTAAAATAAGTACAAATTGGAAAAATGCCCCCTCCTAAGACCACCATAAAAATAACTCCTAATAGTAGAGAAGTCTAGTAAGGAAATTGGTTTTTTATTAGTTTTGTGCCATTGAATATTGTTCTTATCACATCAACCTAAGTGGGGCACATATTATTAGTTATGTTACTTAATGTTGAAATACATTTGTTAGCAATCAGTGATACTGGATATAAATGGGATTTTTTTTTACAGGACTCTGTTAAAATGGGAAAGAGCAATCAACTAGAAAAGTTGAGATGCACTATCTTTGCATGAATGATTGAAATGAGCAAATGAGCACTATGTAGAAAAAGGTAAACATAGCAGACCTGAGACTGCCATCATTAGAAAAACCTGCAAGCAATGTTAGCCCTTGGCTGGCATTCGGGAACTGGGATTTCAGAAGGATTCTCACTATTCCTAGAACTGATAAGAATGCCCCATTGTGCCTAAATTGTCTATGCAAACAAATCGTTTATAAAGAATAACTGCTGGCCGGGCGCGGTGGCTCAAGCCTGTAATCCCAGCACTTTGGGAGGCCGAGACGGGCGGATCACGAGGTCAGGAGATCAAGACCATCCTGGCTAACACGGTGAAACCCCGTCTCTACTAAAAATACAAAAAACTAGCCGGGCGAGGTGGCGGGCGCCTGTAGTCCCAGCTACTCGGGAGGCTGAGGCAGGAGAATGGCGTGAACCCGGGAGGCGGAGCTTGCAGTGAGCTGAGATCCGGCCACTGCACTCCAGCCCGGGCGACAGAGCAAGACTCCGTCTCAAAAAAAAAAAAAAAAAAAAAGAATAACTGCTTTCTTTTGGGGAGTCTGGAATGTTGGTGCATACTAGACAGACAGTGCCTACCCCTGTGCTCTGAGTCCTTATGAGCGTCCCTGGTAGACAGCATTTTAAGTGTGAAGTCACATCTTTCTGCTCAGGAATTAAACACAACCTGCGTGACTCCACTGGGAGAAGACTCTGGGAAGCTTGTGCCTATTGTCCTAAGACAAGGACCCCGTGAGTCCTCTCCCTGTGCTGGCTATGCGTTGTGTCCTTTTGCTGTAAAAAATCGTGACCATGGATATGACTATTTGCTGAGTTCTGTGAGTCCTCCTAGTGTACCATTGAACCTGGTAGTATTCTTACTCTTGATAATATTGTGACCTCTGACACAAACACAATCTTCTGTTTCCTATTGTGAACTTTCAGATGTAACATTGAATGGCCAACTCATTCATGCTCAGTAAGCTGAAACTTACTGAGCATCTATTATACAATAGGCACTGTGCTAAAATGTGAGAATAAATTTGAATAAAACCCACATGAAACCTGCCTTCCTGAAGACTGGATTAAGCAGGGGTTAAAATAATAAACTAAGATGAAACCAAAATTATTTTCAGCACATCCTTCCCCCTCTTTTTTTGGCTAAAGTAGGAAACATGCCAACTAGTTATATAGAATAGTAGATAAAGGAGCCAATTCTTTTTCTTCTTCTTCTCTCTCTCTTTTTTGTAAGGCTAGTCAAGTGAATCAATAGGAGAAGGGACAAAGAAATATATAATTGGTTGTAATCAATTAGTTGTAAACACCACACCAGCCAGGACCCAATTCTTAAAAAAAAAAAAAAAACACCAAAATTTAGTGCTTGCCTTTCTGTTTTTCCTAAATAATAATTAATAATAATACCTATGAGTATGAATGTCATTTTAAAATTCAATAAAGATCTAAAAGTAATGGTTAGGTAGGCATTGTCCAGTTATGTAGGATAATGCTAAAAAATAGTTACTGTATATTTTCATAACCACATTTGCCAAAGCACTCCAAGGACTCTCTTGCAAGAGAAAATAACAGATGCCATCTATGCATTATAGCTGGAAACTCTACTGCTATGAATTCTGATAGCACATTCAAATAATGAATTTGTAAGTGGAAACAAAACAGCCTGACTATTGTAATTGATTTTTTGAGGCAACTTTAACATTTCTTGAAATAATTAGGTCAGATATAACATTTGAAATGTAAATGTGGATTTTAAAAAGAATCAAATGATGAAATGAAAATGGTAGCATTATTACCCTGTTAGAATGAAGAAAGAATTGCAAAAACATATTGGAAATTCAAATTGCTTGCCTACTTCTGCAGCTTTATGCAGTTTTTTAATGGGCACAAGTGAGCCTCCAGTTTTTATTTTAAGATGTGCTTAAAACATATGAACCAGATTAAGTTAGCTGCCATCTGCACAAAAGTGGGAAGGTTTCACTGCCTTGTGTGCCGACCAGCAAATATTTTCTCTTCTTATATCAACTTCTGCTGGGAGGTTGAAAAAACTAGATGGAATAGAAAGATGTGCCACCATGATCTAATTTTTTTCAATTACTTTGGGTCTTACTGGAGCATACGTCTTATATTTTATGGTCACCCATTCATCTCCAGTGCTTTGCTGCCTTTGTAATCTCATCATTAACAATATATGAGAAGAGTAGTTCTTCAGATTTAGGCATAACTGTGATTTGTTCTTGGCTGCCAGAACACTGGGGGTGGAATGGCTTTTGTTATGAATCATTTGTGCACATGATTTAATATATGTTTGGGCCATAAGACTGGCTTTGATTTTCAAACATTTGACAGGTTGAGTCAATCTTGCATGAATGCAAGTAAAATGCAATGTGCACTCAGTATTATCTCCCTAAACATGGGTTTTTCAGGCATGTAATAATTTTCATGGCTGTTGTAAATTCACATTTTGAATTAGAGTTTAACCTGTGTTTATCGCCCAAAATCTGGAACAGAAAGAATTGTCAAGAGAGATTCAGAAAACATTGAATTAAGAAGCATTAAAAACATTACGTTTTGTGATAAAGAACATGAGTTTGGCATCACAAAGATCTGTGTTCAAAGTACGGATTTTTTATTTGTAAAATGGGGCTAAAAATAAGATCCACTTCCTGAACTTGTTTTCAAGATTAGGTGACAAAATTTTTGACATGTGATAATCTCAGTGACTCAAGAAATGTTACCTATAATATACAATATAATTATTTATAGTTTAGCATACATATATAAAAGTGCACAAAATCTAACTGTGCAGCTCAATTCATTTCCAAAAATAAAGCTTCAGTGTAGGTTGCACTAAGATCAAGAAACAAGATATTATTATATGTTTCTTTCAGAAACCAGACCCCACCACCACCAGAAATAGTCATGAACCTGACTTCTAGCATCATAGGTGAGTTTTGCTTATTTTTAAAGTTTCCGTATAGGTTCTTTCAGATTTTTTACAGATACTATCATGTTGCCTGCAAAAAATAATGTCTTCTTTCTTTGCCACTGTCTTTTATTCTCCCTCCCTGATTGCACTGGCTTGGACTTCCAGTATAATGTTGACTTGAAAAGGGAAGAGCAGCCATCTTTGTCTCATTCCCTATTTTGGAGGGGACAATTTTTTTTTTACAGTTCATCGTTTTGTATAATCTTTGATTTATCTTTAAAAGATATTATCAGAGGCCAGACGCGGTGGCTCACGCCTGTAATCCCAGCAGTTTGGGAGGCTGAGGTGGGCAGATCACAACGTCAGGAGATCGAGACCATCCTGGCTAACACGGTGAAATCCCGTCTCTGCTAAAAAACATACAAAAAAAAAAAAAATTAGCCGGGCATGGTGGTGGGCGCCTGTAGTCCCAGCTACTCGGGAGGCTGAGGCAGAATGGCGTCAACTCGGGAGGCAGAGCTTGCAGTGAGCCAAGATGGCGCCACTACACTCCAGCCTGGGCGAGAGCGAGACTCTTTCTCAAAAAAAAAAAGATGCTATCAGATTAAGAAAATTCCTGTCTATTGAACTTAGGCTAGGGGTTTTTGTTTTGTTTCTAGTAAAGAATGTTGAATTTTATCACAAGTTTTCTATGCATTTAGGGATATGAATTTCTTCTCTTTTTGTGGCTAATGCATCAAATTACATTTTTCTCAAACGTGAACCAACTCTGTATTCACAGAATAAACCTCACTTAATTGTAGGGTGTTATTCTTTTTATATATCCCTAGATTTGATATGGTGTTTTGTTGAGGATTTTACATCTTGTTGATGAGAAAGATTTGTTACAATTTTGTTTCTTGTAATATCATTGTCAGGTTTTATATCAAAGTTATGCTAATCTTATAAAACAAGGTAAGAAATGTTCCTTCTTTTTTTTTTTTTTCTTTTACACTTCTTTCCTTAAATATTTGGAAGAACTCACTGCCAAAACCATCTAAATGTAGAGTTTCTTGTGATGGATTGGTAATTGGTGGTTTTCAAGAAATGTCTGCTTTTCATCTAAATTGTCAAATTTATCTTTTGTTCTTTATTATTTCCTTCCTTTTGCTTTCTGGGGATTAATTGACTCTTCTTTTGCTAGTTTCTCAAGATGGATGCTTAATTCATCGATTCTCAACCTTTGTTATTTTCTAATATATTCTTTTTAAAGCCACAAATATGCCACTAAGTACTCTATCAGATGTATCATGCCAGATTTGATATACTGGATCTTTGTTATTATTTCATTGAAAAGATTTTCTAAGTTTTTGGTGAGTTCTTGACATGTATTTTTATTTAATATGTATTGCTTAATTTCCGAAAAGCTAGGGATATTTCAGTTATTTTTTATTAGACTATTTGTAATTAATTATATTATGTTCCAGAAACATAATTTGAGTGATTTAAATCCTATGCAATTTGTTTAAGTTTATTTGAAGACTTATCATAGACTCGTTTTGTGGTAAATGTCCTGTGTGGACTCACAAAGAATATTTATTGTCATTATTGGGTGCAGTGTTCAATGAATGTCATTAGGTTAAATTGGTTAAGATTGTTGTTCAGCTCTTCTGTGATGTTACTAATTTTAGTTGTTCTGAGTGGAAACTCTGGTACACTGCCAGTGATTACACCAGTTTTGAATGAAAGTCACTAATCTATAATTTCTCTTATTGATTCTGCTACTTAATTCTGATAAAAATTAAAATCTTCAGAAGCAGGTTGATGCTTAAAGTAATTAATGTTAATAGCAATTAATGCTACTTAGAATTCATATTTAGAATATGGCTTTATTTGAAAAGTCATCTGAATTCATTAATTTGCCTTTTCTAGAAGATCCTGTCGTAAGTCATTACATATTTTCTTCCTGGATACCTAAAGGTTGCTGAAAATGAAATGCTAAATTTTATTTTACAGCTCAATTAGTCAATAGGTAATACTAATGATGCCTAATTGTCCTGAAGTTGACAAAGTTAACTAGACCAGTTTATGTCATAAAAATTAGGGCTTCATTAACATTAAGTAATTAGGCATCTAGTTTTCCCAAGTGGAAACCTCAGAGGATCTTGAAATGGTAAGTGAGTGAACTACGGGTCCAGGATTTCCAAATGGTAATGGTTTCATATCAATAAGCTAGATATTTCAAACCAAAATATCAAAGCTTTAGTTGTCAATAAGGGAGCTATATTAATATGTCTCATATAGAAATGCTCTAACTTAGATGGTTATGGTTCAACTTCAAATATAAATAGCGGTATCCTAAAGGTGATGTTTATGAATGAACTAATAAACCGAGTTTTCAGTATCAAAGCCTTGGCTATGAGGCCAAAGAATTGCTTTGCTAGTAAATTCAGTCTAAACCATAGTATCTATGAACAATCTATGAACAAATATAAAGGAATAGCACAGTTGGGTTAGTGCTGGGAATTCATTTTAAATTCTATTGCATTTACTTGGTGTAACCCTAGTTTGGGAATTAAAATGTGTTACTGTATATTCTAAGACTGTTTGTCCACTGAAAGAATATAAGGCATGCCAAAATGTTATAATATTCCTTTGCCAATCTTTCTTAATTTGTAATTTCCTGTCTTTGAGAGTCAAGAGCTAGAATGGAACAAAGTTTATTTTTATCAGAGCATTTTAAACAATCCCCAATAAATATTGTACATACCGAAAGCCAGTAGTTCAAGAGTCTTCAAAAAACACGTGATTCCTATCTTTCTCTAATCCAAAAAACAGGAATACTGGAGCCAAACTGACATATTTTCATGTTCACAAAATGATGAAATGAAAAGTTTTATTTTCACTTTAACTCATCTAAGACTAGAAGTGATGCTGCTTAGGAAAAATGGGTGTTAGGCACTGCAGTTACAGTGAGGTATGTGGGAAAGGAATGATATTTACGTATTCTTGTGACACGGCTTTCAGAGTGCAGAAACTTTCTGTTAAGACTGTCAGAGCCGATATTGATTACAAAGAGGATTTAGACTATTGTAGAAGTCGTTTTGGGAGATATTCTTATTTTTTCTGCATTGTGTGATTGAATGGGTTGTTTTTACTTTCTCTCCCAGAAATGTTTTTCTTACACTGAAAACCATTTTCCATCTATTTTCCCCTAAAGCATGGCGTGCTCTGATATTCAGAGACAAACCATAAGATTCCCATCAAAGAAAGAAGCTTAACATTCAAAGGCACCAGAACACAGTGGCCACATTCTTGATCTTAAAATAATTATTTAAAATGCACATTATAGAATTGGCCATACTCTATATTTTGAATTCTGTTATTCTGGAAATGCTATGACCATATTCCTGCTACATGTATTAGGAAAAGAGTAGATTAAATAGAATGTTCTTTAGAGTTCTTTATAATGTGGTTAACTTTTGTGTTTTAAGCATTTACCCACTTTGCTTTTTTTCTCATGTAAGAGAAAACTCTTAAGAAGAAAACAGGCCAATCTTCTAAAATCAGGAAAAAAAAAAAAACCCAATATAAGTTATTTTATTTTCAAAGTAAATTTTACATTAGGTTGCAATTCAAGACTAGACAGTGACATTTTCACTGTTGTGTAGAATTCTTATTAAAAATATTCATCTTATTCTAGATGTACCCTAAATTGTGGCAGGTGACAATAGTCATTGGAATTGGAGAAATGGATTTATTTTCAGATTGAAATCTCTCATCTACTAACATTAATTTTGGCCAAGTTGGTTTTAACTATAGAATTGTGTGCCTTATTTTTTCTGAATGCTTTATTTGATATTTAAAATACACAGGGATAGCTGTCATGATAAGAAAATAAGATTTAATTGATATTCTTTTGAAATAATCTTTTAAAAAGTTCTAGGAAAAAAACTGCTATATTGTTTTTTATGACATGTTGAATTATTATTTGGATAGCTTTGCTTAGACAATGCAGTCTATATTACATATTTAATATTTAAAAATTATTTTAAACTTAGTTTAAATTAATTACACAACTAGAAATAAAAAATGAAATCCTAGAAGTACATATTTTAAAAATTGTGGTAAAATATATACAATATGAAACTTGCCATTCAAAACATTTTTAACTGTACAATTCAGTTGCATTTGCACAATCATCACTACTATCCATTTCTAGAACTTCTTCATCATACCAAAAAGAAACTCTGAACTCCTTAAACAATCACTCCCTGATATGGTTTGGCTGTGTCCTCACCTAAATCTCATCTTGAATTGTAGCTCCCATAATTACCACGTGTTGTGAGAGGTGCCCTGTGGGGGGTAATTGAATTACAGGGGCAGGTCTTTCTTGTGCAGTTCTTCTGATCGTGAATAAGTCTCATGTGATCTCACAGTTTTATAAGGGGCAGTTTCCTTGCACACGTTTTCTTGCTTGCCTCCGTGCAAGACATGACTTTGCTCCTCCTTCACCTTGCACCATGATTGTGAGGCCTCACCAGCCATGTGGAACTGTGAGTCAATTAAACCTCTTTCCTTTATAAATTACCAAGTCTTGGGTATGTCTTTATTAGCAGCATGAGAACAGACTAATATACTCCACATTATTTCTTCCCAGCCCCTGATAACCTCTATTCTGCTTTCTATCTCTATGAATTTGTCTATTCTAGATGCCTCATTGTTACGGGCTAAATATTTGTGTCTCTCGAAAATTTTGATGTTGAAATCTTAACCCCTAATGTGATGGTATAAGGAGGAGGGGTTTCGGAGAGGTAATTAAGCCATGAGAGTGGAGCCCTCATGAATGACGTTAGTGCCTGTGATTGTTAATATTGAGTGTCAACTTGATTGGATTGAAAGATGCAAAGTATTGTTCCCGGGTGTGTCTGTGAGGGTATTACCAAAGGAGATTAACATTTGAGTCAGTGGACTTGTAAAGGCAAACCCACCATAAATTTGGGTGGGTACAATCTGATCAGCTGCCAGTGTAGCCAGAATAAAAGCAGACAGAAGAAGGTGAAAATACTAGACTGGCTTCACCTCCGAACCTACATATTTCTACCATGCTGGATGTTTTCTGACCCCAAACATTGGACTCCAAATTCTTCAGCTTTGAGTCGTGGACTGGCTTCCTTTCTCCTCAGCTTGGCTTGCAGATGGCCTATTGTGGGACCTCGCCTTGTGATCGTGTTAGTTGATACTCCTTAATAAACTACCCTTTATAGATACAGCTATCCTATTAATTCTGTCTTTTTAGAGAACTCTGACTAATACAGTGCCCTTATAAGAAGTGAGATGAGAACATGAAAGCTTGTTTCTCCATCCTTCCATTTTCTCTCTCTCTCTCTCTCTCTCCCGCCCCCCCCCACCCCCGCGCCCCCGCCCCTCTGTCAGCCCCATGAGAATACAGTGAGAAAGCAGCTGCCTACAAGCCAAGAAGTGGCCCTTCTCAGATGCAGGATCTGCAAGCACCTTGATCTTGGATTTCCTTGACACCAGATCTGTGAGAAAAAAAATATTTGTGATTTAAGCCACCCAGTCTATAGTATTGTTATAGCACCCCAAACTGACTATTACACTCTTATAAGGGAAATCATACAACACTTGCCATTGTGTTTGTGGCTTATTTCACTTAGTGTAGTATCTCTAGGGTTCATTTGTACTATAACACCTATCATAATTTCATTCCTTTTTTTTTTTTTTTTTTTTTTAGACAGAGCCTTGCTCTGTCACCCAGGCTACAGTGCAGTGGCGAGATCTCGGCTCACTGCAAGCTCCGCCTCCCGGGTTCACGCCATTCTCCTGCCTCAGCCTCCCCAGTAGCTGGGACTACAGGCGCCCGCCATGATGTCCGGCTAATTTTTTTTTTTGTATTTTTAGTAGAGATGGGATTTCACCGTGTTAACTAGGATGGTCTCAATCTCCTGTCCTCGTGATCCACCTGCCTCGGCCTTCCAAAGTGCTGGGATTACAGGCGTGAGCCACCACGCCCGGTCTCATTCCTTTTTAAGACTGAATAATCGTTCATTTATGTATATGTTGTATTTGTTTATCCATTCATCTGTTGATAGACATGTGAGTTGCTTCCACCTTTTGGCTATTATCAAGAATGCTGCTATGAACATTGGTGAACACTAGTGTTGAAGTATCTGTTTGAATTCTTGCTTTCAATTATCTTGGTTATATACCTAGAAATAGAATTGCTGGGTTATATGACAACTCTGCTTAACTTTTCAAAGAGTCACTAAATTGTTTTCTGCAGCAGCTGCACCATTTTATATTCCTGCTAGCAATTCACAAGGGCTCCAATTTCTTCACATTCCACCAACATTTGTTATTTTCTGCCTTTTTTTTTTTTTTTAAATAGCTATTCTAATGGATGTAAAGTGGCATTTCATTGTGGACTTGAGTTGCATTTCTTGAATGACTAGTATTGGTGGACACCTTTTTCTTATGCTTCTGATCATTTGTATATCTTCTATGGAGAAATGTCGATGCAAGTTCTTTGCTCATACCCGTGCCAAGGATTGCAGGCACAGTGGCTCATGCCTGTAATCTCAGCACTTTGGGAGTCTGAGGCAGAAGAATCTCTCAAGGCCAGGAGTTTGAGACAAGCCTGGACAACACAGTGAGACCTTGTCTCTAAAAAATTTACAAAAAAAAAAAAAATTATGTGGGTGCGGTGTCACATACTTACACTCCTAGCTACTCAGAAGGTTGGGAGGGGGAAGATTGCTTAAACCCAGGAGTTTGAGGCTGCAATGATCTATAATCATGCCACTACACTCCAGCCTGAGTGACAGAGCCAGTCAACCATCTTAAAAAAAATAAGAGTTATTTGCCCATTTTTGAATCGGGTTGCTTTTTCTTGTTGTTGTTGATGTGTAGAATATTTATATATCCTGAAAATTAATCCCATATATAATACATATTATATATATAATATATCCTGAAAATTAATCCCATATATAATATATTATATATATATACACATATATATGTATAATTTGCAAATATTTTCTCCCGTTCTGAGTTGTCTTTTCACTCTTCTGATAGTTTTCTTGGATGCACAAGTTTTTAATTTTCATGTTCAATTTATCTCCTTTTTTTATTGCTTTTGGTTTCATATATAAGCAATCATTATCCAATCCAATGTCGTGAAGATTTTCCACATCTGTTCTTCTATGAGTTCTATGATTTTTATCTCTTTAGATTAGATATTGGGTCCATTTTGAATTAATTTTTGTATGTGGTGTAAGGTAAGGATCCAGCTTTATTCTTTGCATTTGGATATCTAGTTTCCAAACTAACTAGCACTGTTAGTAGAAAAGTGCCCATCCCCCCATTGAATGGTCTTAGCACCATTGTCAAAAAACAATGGACAATATATATAGCAGTGTTTGGTTTTGGGATTTCTATTCTATTTCATGGGTTGATATGTTTTTCTTTACATCAGTATCACATTGTTTTGATTACTGTGACTTTTTAGTAAGTTTCACTAAGTAAGAAATCGGAAAGTATGACTCCTTCAACTTTGTTCTCCTTTTCCAGGATTGTTTGGTTATTTGAAATTGTTTGAGATTCCATGTGAATTTTTAGATGAGTTTTTCTGTTTCTGCAAAAAACACTTGGATTTTGAGTGATTATGTTGTACCTGTAGATTACTTTGGGTTTTGTATTGTCATTTTTTTTTTTTTTTTTTTGAGATGGAGTCTCGCTCTATCGCCCAGGCTGGAGTGCAGTGGCCGTTTACACCATTCTCCTGCCTCAGCCTCCCGAGTAGCTGGGACTACAGGCGCCCGCCACCTCGCCCAGCTAGTTTTTTGGAATTTTTTTTTTTTTTTTTTTTTAGTAGAGACGGGGTTTCACGGTGTTAGCCTGGATGGTCTCCATCTCCTGACCTCGTGATCCACCCGTCTCGGCCTCCCAAAGTGCTGGGATTACAGGCTTGAGCCACCGCGCCCGGCCTGTATTGTCATCTTAACAACATTAAGTGTTTCAACCATGAACATGAGACATCATCCCACTTATTTATGTCTTCCTTATTTCAGTAATGTTTTATAGTTTTCCAAGTATAAGTCTTTTGCCTCTGTAGTTAAATTATTTCTAATTATTGTATTATTTTTGGTGTTATTATAAATGGAATTATTTCCTTAATTTTATTTTCATATTGGCCATTTTTAGTGTATAAAAATGCAATTTATTTTTGAACATAGATTTTGTATCCTGATACTCGCCAACTTTGTTTGTTAGCTCTAATAGTTGGTGTGTGTGTGTGTGTGTGTGTATGTATGTGAATCATCTTTAGGGTTTTCTACGTATAAGATGATGTCATCTGTGAACAGAGGTAATTTGACTTCTTTCAATTTGGATGTATTTTATTACTTCTTTCTTGAACATTCTGGCTAGTATTTACAATACTCTGTTGAACAGAAGTGGTAAAAGTCAATATCTTGGTCTCATTCCTAATCTTAGAGGAAAAGTTTTTAGTTTTTCACCATTGATTGTGTTGTTAGGTTTGGGTTTTTCATATATGCAATATTTTTAATATTGTATACTTTCCACTGAATTTGTAGAACTAAATAACTTATATAATTTATTAATAAAATGAGTTTGAGAATGCATTTCCCAATATGTCAGTTAAAGAATAGCTTTAGATGTTCATAATAGAAACCCCCAAAAAGAACAGCTTAAATAAGATTTCAGTTTACTTTTCTGTTATGTGATAAGTCCAGATTTAAGAAGCTGAAGTCTGATATAGTTGTTCCACAGAAACATTTGGGGTCCACGCATCTGATACTTTCTGCTCAGAAAGATGGAGTGGTCTTCACTATGCTTATAAAATGTTGGTAGCAAGATTGTTTGAGACAAAGAGCAAAAGCCTGTTATCTGCTGAGTTCCTTTTCTCTGTATAAGAAACTTTCCTGGAAACTCCAATACTTTCCACTAGGTTTATCTTCTTGGCTAGAATCTAGTTGCATGTTCAACCTATGTACAATGTATGCTAGGCAATGCAGTTTTTAAGATGGGCACATTACTCAAATTGAGGAAAAAGGATAAAATGGCTATTGTGAAAGTAGCAATCTATTCTACATCATTGTGCTTCATCATAGAAACATAAAGGTGGGAAAAGCAATGTCCTAAATACATGTGTGCAAATAATTGGCATAAAGTACATATTTCAATAAATATTTATATAACAAAATGAATGACTGAATTTTTCTGTATAAAGTTCTTATAGTGGAAATGTCAGAAAGAGGTTTTTAGTGGTATTTTCCATTTCACCTTTAAAAGGATGGTAAAAAATAAGAGGATTTTGTCCTTCACATGTCAATATTATGTTTGCCTGATTCAAATGCATTAGCAAAAATTAATAAACTGCTGACATCCCTCTATGATCTTATTAATATTTTATTCAACCTTAAGTAACTAAATTTAATAGTAAACAATAATTTAGGGGATGCAGATTTATGAATTGAATATCTTAGCATTATTGTATAAAGCATATGCTGTATATAAATATTTACTGAAGACATAAGTATCTCAGAGTTCTCTGTCTTGTATGATCTATTGCTAACTTACCTCAATTTCTCACTTCCCCTTACAATTTCATTACTGTATTCTAAGCCAAGAAGATTCTTAGAAACCAGTGCCTGTAAGAGCCAGTGATATTTTTTTACTTCAAGAATTAAAACATTGTCTGTTTACTCTTGCTTTCTACATGCATTCATTAAGGAGTGCAAATTACACAATTAGATGCATTTTGTTGCTCAAATGAAAATTTCATATGCCAAAATCTGAACTCAGGAGTGCCAATTGGTAAAACCCAACCTCAGATTCTGCACTGCATACTGATTTGTATTTTTGCTTGAAGCTTTTCTACTTGAAGGTTTAAAGTATCACTCTTCATCCTAAGTATTGTTTTCTTAGAATGCTTTTGATTTCTAAGAGTGGTGAGAATGATGGATTGAGATTAGATAGTTAGATTCATTGAGTGTTGAATGTTATTAACCACTGTTTTTCTTCTACATCAGAAGATAAAAATCAATCAAAATGAGTTTTACTGTAGGACACGGCAAGTATCACTACTTTAAATAAACTTCTCAATACAAATCAGAAAGTCTCTTTATGAATATATCAATGATTTTAAAATGCAATAATTGAGTAGAAAATCTTTTTATCTTCCATCATAATTATTTCTTAAGTGCCATTCAGCAGCCCCAAATACTTCATATTACATGAGCTAATATTTATCAAATATGCACTTGGGCTAAGCACTTTTCTACAATTTATTCATTTTACCACATTTACTCTTTAAAAAAACTCATAAGATATGTAATTTTATCCCAATTTTATAAATACATTTTCTAAGCCACAGAATCACAGAACTAATAGGCAGTGGAGCCAGGATTGGAATGTAGATTAGCTTCATTTAGAATTTATAATCTTAACCATTAGGCTATGTGGCTCCCAATGAATATTCATTGGAATATTCATTAACAGAATATACGTGTACTATCTACGTATGTAGAGATGTGTGTGTGTGTGCGTGTGTGTGTGTACACATACCTAATTTAGGAACACTTTTTTTCTAATGTGCATCTATTATGTACTTCTGTATGCATGTCTATATGCTCTTCTAGTATACCTGTTCTTCCAATATGCATATATTAAGAAGCATAATTAACAGAGAAAGATTTTAAATTATAATTTATTGCCATTTAGGTCACTTGAGATGGGATATCAATTGTATCATTCAAAAAAGGCAAGTCAGTAAAAAATGAATTAGTATTTTGACACTCAAATAATATGATTAAGATTATTTTAACTCAAACTGAATCTAAAAATGTCTGCCTTCATTCTTTAGTAATATGGGAATCATTGTCCCAAATAAATGTAAGCATAACATTTAGTAAAGGATAATTTTATCCATAAAATTCTAGGTTTATGCATATTTGGCAAAAGGACATAGTTTAGAAAGTAAAAGTTATTCCAAGGTACTGTATTAAAAATAAAATTGCTTGCATTTTGTCATAATACTCTTTACTAAAGTTAAGTCTATGTTAAGTGGCTCCATTTGTACCCAAATTCATCTGATATACTTACTAATCTGCTGACAGTCATTTTTTCCTCTAAAGTGGTACCATGGTTTTGGGTCCCCAATCCTGCTGTGCAGGATGAAAATGATATAATTTTACGAGTAACATTAATGCTTCATGTTATTGGAAATTGGAAATTTCATGAATTGGAAATTCTCTAACACAGCTTTTTTAAAGACCAAAACAATGAAATGCTTATTGGTCTCAAAGAATTAGTATAATAGACAGATGATAACATTTTCACATGTAAATCATACCTTATCTCTTCTTGTATCCAAAGTCTGTAACATTTCTTAATATTAATTAGATCATTTTTTGACTAGAGTAAAGGAAGCATTACATAAGGCAGTAGGAATCTAAAATTTCAGACAAATTGCTACTAATGTACTATAATATTATGTTAATGGTTACTCAGACTCACCAAGAGACTGACCTGGAAGTATGAGTTACTCTTTCTGGTTTCTGAGCTCTACCATCCTAACAGCTGGGAAATTTAGGAGGAATCACCTCATAGCTCTGTCTACAAAATGAGGACAGCAATAGTTAGCATTCAATAGAACATCAGTTAATTAAGGCATAATGTGTTTAGACAGTACTTATTTTTAAAAATGTGTTTTGATTGTTATTGATAACATTTTTTTGAGTAGTGCAATCTCAAAAACTTACATTTTTCTTTACTTCTCTGGATTTTGTTTACTTTTGCCCAAAGAAACTCTGTAACATAAATGTTGTTGTTTCAATGAGTCCTGACACATTGTGAAGACAAAACATCGGGGGCTTTTAAAATAATGTTTATTGTCTATTTGATAAAATCCTTGATTATCACTCATGCATTCATTCATTTATTCACTGAATATTCTTTGAGTGCCAGTCACTGAGGACAAGAGGCTTAACAAGACCAGCATGATCTCTACCCTCCTGGAGTTTAATAGCTATAATGGAGACAAATATTAGTGATCACACTTGCTACAAACTGGGATACATGCTAAGAAAGGACAAGGGAATAGTGATAGATTTCAACAAAGAAACTCAACTGAGGTTGAAGGGGAAAATATTCTGAAAAAGTGACATCTAAGATGAGACCTAAACGATGAGTGAGAATTTGCCCTACGAAATTGTTTCTGGAGAAGGGAACAGCATGCCTGTGTGTTCTGATGAAGGAAATGAACACGAGCCAGTGTGGAGGGAGGGTAGTGGGCAGGAGAGACGGGGGTGAGTTTGACTGGAGTATAGATAAGGCCATGTCTTATAAGCCTCAAAGGCTGATTTAGAAGATTGAGATTTTTCTCCTATTCACATTAAAAAGCTGTTGAAGGGTTTTAAACAAGGAAGAGGTTGGATAGAGCTTGCATTTCACAAAGAAGACTAGCTGTTGTGTGCAGAATGGATTGCAGGGGCCAGAGTGGAAGCCAACAGGAGGCCATGACAGTTGCTTGATAAAAGATGACAAAGTCTAGACTGCTTTGCACAAAGCAGTGAGGATGGAGAAGGAGATGGAGAAGGGGATACAATTTGGGGGCACAATTGATAGAGTTTTTCAGTAGAATACATGGATGACAGATTTCTGTATAGTGTTCTGTTTAAGTATCTATATCTCAAATATTCTGTATATTTTTCCCTCCTGTCTTTGAACTATGGCCACATATTCTTGCCTTTCTAGTCCACCAATAAGTCTTAAAATCTTTGTTTCATCCCAAGGAATTTTAAAAGTGTTACCTTTCCCATGAAACTGGCTCTCAATTGGAGTGAACGCTCAGCCCAACATGCTTTGCTTTTTGCTGTATCTTGGTGTTAGCAAGATATTAGAGTGCAGCAGCGTTGCCTGCATTGGTGCCTTATTCCTCCTCCTACCCTATTTTATAAGCATCTCAGATGTCACAGCAACATCTTGGTCACACTACACTGCAGATTCTGTTACTTAGTATTCAACAAATATTTCCTGACATTGATTTTTGTTTAAAAGTAAGAATAAGAACTTATGTGACAAAAACCCAGACATTCTATTTTTGGGGATATTAGGAATTTTTAAAATAGCAGCCTTAAAACAATCAGTGTATAGTACAGGTATTACTATATATTTGATTGGTGTTCTCTCTGGCTCAGTTAAACAAAAATCTATGGTATACGAATGCAAATACATATATCTATTATGTAGCCATAAAAACTAAAAAGTAAAAATAAAAAAAAAATCTATCGGTCACAGGCACTGTTTTTTAAAATCTCTTATAGTATAAACACTTCTGGTTTTAATAGTTAATGGTGCCAATCTTCCAACACTGTTGTTTAATTCTTTCACCTATGTTAGCTCTGTGACCACCAATGAGATTGTATTTTTTAAGAACTGAAAACATATTTTGCTTTGTATCTTCCAAGATGTCTATCCAAATTCCTAATGACATTGACTCCGTTTCCCCGGGCCTCACTGTATTCTCACAGCTCATGGCACTCCTTTTGGACTCACCTTGCTGCCCTCTTTGGAACCCCACACCCTGGTCCCTAATTTTGAGAATGTACATTCGCCAACCTATTTTTTCAAATCTAGTTTTATTTCTCTCCATTCATACTCTTTGAATCAATGATTGTCTGCTCAATTGTTACCTATTTGCTAATTTCTCTTGGAAGCATTCAGTGGATTTTTATATCACAACCTTGTCCTATAGCCTAGAACGTGAGTACATCTGCCTTTCTTTGTCCTCATGGGGATTTTATATCTTAACTATCTCATGTGTGATACAGTTCTCAGCATATGCATGTAATTTCTTGGCTCAGTGATCTAGAAAGAAAAATAACAGAGACATATAAAATAGTCAATTGATACAAAATGCACATTTTCACACAGGTTAATGTTTGTGACAGAAAATACTAGTTACCGCACATGTCCATTCTGTCCTTCTTTAGCAATAGAGCTCCCAAATTATTGTTGGGCCTATGGCCACACAGCTAAGGATTACATTTGCTAGACATGCTTACAAATGCTGTGGCCATATAAATACATTCAGGCAATGACATCCAGAGAGAAGTGATGTGTAGAGCTTCTGGGTCATGGCCTTAAAGGACAAGAACATGGTTTCTTCTCCACTTGCTAGAAAAGTGAAAATGGCAGTGGGAACTGAGGTAGTCCTTTCAGACTATGAAATGGAAGACATTTATTGAGGTTGAAAACATGCAAAGATAGGATTAAATCTGCAAAGTGGAGAACCACCACCGCAGTCCTAGGTCACTTCTATTATGATACTTAATTAATCCACTGTTACTTTGTTTTGGGTAGAGCAGCCAAACTTGAATCCAAACACAGTAACACAACATTGCCCTTGGTTTCTGGAGAAGCCCCTGCTGTTCATCACGTACTTTATGCTATTCAAAACACACAGCTAGTAGTAGTAGAGCTTGGATTTGAACTTTCCTATTTCCAATTTGCATTAAATTATTGCACAATCCAAAGAGTACATGGCTAGCATTGTTTCTAAAATGTGTTTGCCTACATATATGAATAAAAAAAACACATCTCTGCTCTTTCATGTAATGTCTAGCCTTGCTATATTACTATCTTAAGTCTATAGTATTACTGTTGTAAGTCTATAGTATGATTGTCATATAACTTTATGGGAAAGTTTTTTTTTCAGCAAATTTAACTCCACATACACTTAGAGAGGACCTATGTGACTTGAAAGTGAGTTAGGGACATACATTACCTTGTTACATTAACTTAGCTTGTGCCCGAAGAGACCCTATAATACAGTGGCTCAAACAAGCAAGAATTATTTTTCTCCGTGTAACAGAAGAAGGCAGATTGCCCATCATGGAGAGGCAGTTTTGTTTCATGAGGTCATCCAAGCATCCTGTTACTTTCCTTCTTGCTACTCCACAATTCTCTGGGTTAGAAGCTCACAATTTTTTTTTCTATAAAGTACCTCAGTAAATATTTTAGATTTTGAGGACCATGTAATCTCTGATGTCTCTGATGCAACTCCTCAGCTAGTCATGTCTGCTGCAGTGTAGATTTGTCCTTGAGCAGCTCATAATTTGTCATGGGATAGGGTCAAATAAGCATAAATCTGCCATCTAATATGATGCATGTGCCAATATGTCTAAACATGCACATGCACACATACCTCTATGAGATACAGATGCAGAACAAGACTGGTTATAGATTATAAAGGAAAACCAGAGAAGGGTGTTCACATCTCAAGAAGTCTTTACAGTCTAAATAGTCATTCATCAAGCAGAAAGCACATAGAGGAAAGGAATTTCTTGCAGGGACACATAGAGGAAAGAAAATTCTTGCAGCGAGAGCCACAGAATTGTGTTAGGATGGGCAAAGTTATGCTGTACTAACAAATGACCACAAAAGTTCAGTGGCTTACAACTAATACATATTTTTTGATAATGATAAAGATTGGTCTCAGCTATGCAGGGGCTCAAACTTCTTGAACCTAGCAGTATTTCCACCGTCTAGAGCATCACCAGTCCCTGTGGCAGGAGAAGGCACCATGGTTACACCAGTGCTGGCTCTTACTTTTCCCCAGAATCACATGCATCACTTTTACTTACATTTTCTTAGTCAAAACAAGTCCCACGAACACATCTTAATTCAAGAAGATGGGAAAGTGTAATTTTACCATGGAGCTAGCAGGGGATATTTGTAAGCCCTAATGTCAACCACAGTTATTGAGGACTCAGAGACAAGAATGCAGGAGTAGCCAGAAGCCAGGTGACTGAAGCCTTTAGAAGAGGAAAAATAGGTGTATTGTGCTCTATCTGTATGAAACTACCAAATGTGCTTAAAGAGGAGCCATCCAATTGAAGGATCGCCATGGTGATACTGAAGAGAATAGATTAGAACAGGAAGAGTATTGTTCTTCCCGGAGTGAAAATGTGTATTATGGGTAAAAGTTTGGAATGTAAGGATGAGGTCAAGAAAAGAGTCAAGAATGTTACACAAGTCTATTCATGTGATAAAGTGACACAGACGTATACACACACACACACACACACACACACACGTAAAAACTGATGAAATCTGAATAAGATCTTTATATTGTCCCAAAGTCCATTTTCTGGTTCTGATATTATGTAAAATGGAACTTCAGGAAACTGAGGAAAGAGTACATGAGGCCTCCCTGTACTGTTACTTCATTTTCTGTGAGCCTATAATTATTTAAAAATAAAATAAAATGGTCTCAATATTTTAGAGGGTTTTTAAAAACTGGGACTAATAATTAGCATTTGCATAGTGCTGGGTAATTTGTCATCACTTTCACAGACATCATCTTACCCGCATAACAACTCTCAGATATTTGACAGATGTAGTAATTGTTGGAATTATTGCCTTTATGAAAAAGTCTTCTGTTGTCCTATTAAACACCATATAAGAACAAAAGTAATGGAAGTATAATGTAAGAGGAGCTTTTAAAATCTATCCCTCTTTGACATATTTTCGAACAGAATATTGTTCCTAGATGGCTCACACTCCTGGCATCTAAAATGAAGCATGATGGAGCCATATATTTTTTAGGCAATGTACATCATAACACTGTCACATGATGAACATGAAAATGAAATGTTTCCTAGTTGACCACAGCAACAGTAATCTAAAGTCCAAATAAAGAAGGCCTAATGCCCTTTCCTCTTTTCTTTTCTCAAAACATATAGTGGAAAATGTGTGGGTCTTGAAAATCTTTAGAACATTTTTTACATGGCAAATTATTACCAGCTATTGCCAATGACAAATTTGAATCAATACCCATTCTCTGAGGCCAGGCGCAGTGGCTTATGCCTGTAATACCAATACTTTGGGAGGCTGAGGTGGGTGGATCCCTTGAGCCCAGGAGTTCAAGACCAGTCTAGGTAAGATAGGGTGACCCTGTCTCTACCAAAAAATAAATAAATAAATAAATAAAAAATTAGTCAGGCATGATGGCATGCTTGTGGTCCCAGCTACTGGGGAGATTGAGGTGGGAGGATGGCTTGAACCCTGGAAGTCCAACCTGCAGTGAGCTATGGTTATGCCACTGCACTCCAACATGTGCCACAGAACAAAACCCTATCTCAAAGAAATATTGATTCTTTCTTTATGTAAAAATTTAAATTTTGGTCCACCCTGGGGTTTTTGGTACTAATTTTGATATTTTTTAAAAAGATTACATTAAAACATTATTTATTTTGATTACTGATAATTTGGTTCTTCCCTTAAGCTTTCTGACCAAAGCAAGTACCTCATTTCCCTCTCTCTGAGTAGAAAAATTGATGACTTTTTATGACAGTGAGGGAAGTTTTTTACCTGCAGATAATCACCAAATATAATTTTGCCTGCTAACTTCACCCTGGACATCATGCCTGACTCTGTATGTTAATATCAAAATGGTTTTCCATGTTATCAGAGAAAATAAATCAGCTAATCTGTGGTTAAAAACAGATCTTCTCTACAAATGATACAAGGATTTTCCCTCAGGAATTTTATAAGCAGGTTATTTGACATGACATACAGCTTTCTTTATGAAATATTATGTCTGCATACACTGAAACACAAATTTTCATTGTTTTCAAAATCATTTGGTTTTGACCTTACTTTGCAGAACTGTGGATTTTGTTTTGGTTTACTTATTTATTTTCTTTCTTTTTAAGCTGTTGAACACCTACCGCATCTGAGATATGCATCTAAGTCAATTGTTAGCTTTTAGATTTATCACAGTTTCCAACGGCAAGCTAAAGTTAATGAGTTAATAAATAAAAATTCATCAACATATACATATCATGCCCTTGACAAGAAAGTATCATTTTTGTTGTAAGTTAATGTTTAGAAGTTTTATGGCTGAATTTTGTGTAAAAAGGGAGATATTATCAGACTCAAGTACTCTTCCATTTTTCTCAATTTTCTCATTTTTAAAATGAAGGGAGAAATTAATTGAAAATCTTGTTAATTTTTTTACAAAGACCTCATGGAAAATTCTTGGGCAAAACTCTTTAAATTCATATCAGATTGCTGTTCTGTGATGAATTCCACGTGCTTATGCCACTCGAATGAAAGAGTATATTTTTGATATTCCATTGTTTAATGTAATTATTCATCATCACACTTATACCAAGAATCTGAATTCTAGCCAGTTGCCTACATCATTATTGGTCTTGGGTTTTGAGTAATTTTTCATTTTTATCACATATAAAGGGTAATTAACTTGCTATTTTTCTGAACTTAGATGAAAATAAGGGAAAACTGTGGATTAGAATTCCAAAGAATCTAAGCTCATTGAAGAAGTGAGCAGGGTCTAAGAAATAAATAAATATATATATATAAAAGAAATATAAATATACATATGAAATATATAAGTATATATATTTATATAAAATACATATGTGTTATATATAACATATATATAACTTAATACCAAGATTACATCAAGAGGAATTTGAAGGGTTCTATTTGCTCCACATTTTATTAAACTCTATATTCATTTCTTGAATATCTTTATTTACAAAGTTACGTCTAAATAAAAGAGAGACTCGAAATTGGTTAAGGAGTGAAAACTGAAAAACAATTCTAAGAAATGCTCTTAGAATCATAACAATTAACCTGAAAAAGAGGAAACAAATCTAACTTCAAACAGGGGGACAGGAGCAGTTATAAACAGCATCCTTTACTGGGAAATGCTCAAATGGAAATAATTCTTAGGTGCATCATGAGGTACAAATTGGATAAAACAATAAACTTTCTTCTTGAAAGGAATAGATGAGTTATATATTTTCTTAATTTTTTCTAGAAGAATTTTTGAAGTTATAGAATCACTTGCCTAAAATAGCTTAAATTTGGTTCTATATGAAGACCAATCAATAGATATATTGAAGTCATCTTTAGAACTTTGAGTTCCTGAAAGTAAAAAATTCATCTCCCAAGCTCTTTAACCTGATGTATAACTATAGCAAACTCTAAAAAAAGAAAACCCTAGATATCATTTTCTTTAATAGGGTGCAATGATAAAAATCAGGACATAGTATGTCCCAAATAATGACTTTTAATCCCACTAGGAAGCAACTCATTGTTTCTGTTTTAAACATTATCATTGCAATTTTGAAATATATTTCTGGTTCTAAACATACTTCTAACTATATTTTTAGAACTTTGTTAGGACAAAAATTAAAAATCAAATATAATTAAATAATACAGTTTTTCTGTAGTGGTATTATACTGGTTAACTTAGCTTGAAACATGTAAGTGTTCCAGAATATATTAAAATATTCAAAATTCTGTTCATTCACTATCACTGAAGACCCTCATTACTCTACCTTATGGGTAAAATACCTCCAAGTACCAAGAAAGGACTCTGTGTTTAAGCCTGCCTAAAATTCAAGGGATCCAAAAGTCTCAAGAGAGATTTGACAAAGTGGAGCCTTAGTGAAAATATTTGAGTTTTTACTACTCTTAAAGAATCCCAAGGGTTTTTTTGAACTGAATGTCACTCTTGAAACTGGTGTAGCAAAGTGCATTGATCTCCTGTTGGTGTATATACACTCATTTCATTTACTGTATTTTTTTAAATGTAGCCAATCTAGATTTAAATTGAACTTGTCATGCTGGAGTGCATGTGTCCTGGTTCTGAATCACTCCTGTTCTTGTTGCTATAGTGACCAGCAGACATCAGGAGGAAAGTGGAAAAGAGGAATCTTCATTTAAGCAGGCATGTCCACCTGACACCCCTGCAAGCAGTAGTTCTCTTTACTTCTGTACCTTTTAAGGTTAATGTAGCAAAAGGAGTTATCCTGTTTTGCAGGTTCAGCTTTTATTCTCAGAACTTTTAAAAAGTGTATTTTGGGTTAATACTAAAGTATTAATGGTAACAATGCCAGAATTTAAGAGACAAGGAAAGATTATTTTTATTCTGGAGTACAGTTGTCCCATTATCTTAGAAGAGTATTTCATGGTTTTCACTATTTTCATTTCAGTTTTTCAAGCAGCGATTCTCAACCAGGAACACATTTGCACCCCAGGGGACCTTTGGCGATGTCTGAGATTTTGGTTGTCACAAAGAGGGAGTAACACTGCTGGCATCTAGTGGGTAGAAGCTAGGGATGCTGCTAAACAGGCCACAATGCGTAAGACAGCCCCCTTCAATAAGAAATTATCTGACTCAAAATATTAATAGTGCTGTGACTGTGAAACCCTACTTTAAAGCAACAGTGGCACATTTTAAAAACTGATACTACTCTGTGAATCTCCTAGGATGACAAGTTAACAACTCTGAATAAGGGCTGATATTCTAATTCTTGGAATGAGATGGGCAGAAAAAAGACCTTTAGACATCCATCTAGTATATTACTTTTCACATCCATAAGCCATAGAAAGAAAGAATTTCCACAGGAAAATATTTGAGTGTTTCTTAACCATTTATTTGATCAATCCTATTTCTCTTGTGCAATTGTACAAAACTTTTCTCATTTTTGCTTGTCTTAAAAAATACAAGATTGAGAAGTAGATAAAAGTTCAGTCTTAGTCGTGTAATAATTTCTTGGGGTCTACGCTGGGTTTCTGGGAGCTACTATTTGTGATGATAAAGAGCAGTATCGGCTGAGTCTTGGGAACCCACCTTGAAGCCTCGGTGCCCATTTTCCTGGATGTATTACATTTTGGAAAATAGAGTTTTGGTCCGTAGAAAGTTGATTTTCTTTGTTCAAATCACTTAAAAACCCTGAGTTTAAGTAATTTTATATCAACAATAGATGAATAAGAGAGAGTATACAAGTAAAGTGGGCACCAGACTATGCTCAAAAGAGATGGATTTCACATTCAACAAGATAAATGAAACTCTTAGCAAGGCTGACCACAGTGTGCTCATTCCACTGCCTCCCTCACCCCGCAGGTTTCCTCTTCATGGACTGTGGTACTGCAGGAATTTATGATAGGGAACATCAGACATTTCCTCTTTCTTAAAATTGAGCTGGTACAACATATATGTATTATAAGTCTCTGCTGCAGGCTAAAAACAAAAATGAAAAGATAATTCTCTAAGCTCATTTCTCCTGAACTTCTCAAAGGAAACTGTTATGTATCGGTCTTAAAGGCAAATGATGTAGGATCTCTTCTAGAGTAGTATTTTTGCCTCCTTGGTATCCATTCTCCCTTTTCTGACATCGATCCGTTGATTATCCTTTGGGGCATCATTACCGTCACCTGTTCTCAGTGTATATGATTTAAACTGGGCTGGCCCTATCTCCGACTCTGCAGGACCAGCACAGACTCAAGATCTTGCCAAGAAGTATCTCCTTGGCTATAAATCTGATTCCATGGCAGGCAATGAAAACACGATCAGGCAATAAGACATATATTTGAAGTTTATTGGACATAATTGCCAATTGTGGGATACAAACAAACAAACATTAAGGCAGTACAGAAAAAAACCAGAATCTGGAGAAAGAGAAAGACTAACTCTGACATAACTTGAGCAACTGGATCCAGCAGCACCTGAAGTCAGATACCTATGGATATTTTAGTTATATGTACCAATAAACTCATCTTCTTTTCTGTTTAAGCCAGTTTGATTTCATTTTCTGCTTTTCAAAACCAAAAGTGCTGCAAATGTAGTAAGGAGGAAAAAATAGAAATGTGAAATAGCTGAAAATCAGATGATATTTGTGTCTTAGCAAATGATGTGCTTATTCCTTTTATCTTTTCTTTAATATGTAAACTTAATTTTAAAGAAATGTTTCAACCAATTTAGCCAATTTGTTTCTTGTCTGACACTCTTTTTTTCTCCTAATGGATGTATTACATTTTGGAAGATTAACTCTGGTTCCACAGAGAGTTGATTTTCTTTGTTCTTAGTATCACAGAATAGGCTCCCAATGAATAAAAGAAAATTTTAGTTCACTGTTATCTATTGTGTAGTGAAAATGATTGACTTGCTAAACGCCAACCATGAGACCAGCCAATCTTGTTGATTCAACAAAAGTATCACCTGCCATCAAGAAATCTTTTCAGTTTCTGAAGCTAACTTGCAAAATATTTATAATAATCATGCCTGAAAATGTTGAACATAGTTAAGATTGTTTATCTCCTTTATTGAGTAATGATTTGAGAAATAAGAGAGAAGAATCATTCAATCTGAAAAGCGATCTTGAACTGTAAACGCTATTTAAAAACAAATAATTGTTTTATCTCTGAATGGTAAGACTCAGCAAACTTTCTTGACTAAATGACCCTTTGTCAGTTATGGATCTATTGCAAATTAAAATTAGCATCATCAGAATTTGGGAAATTTAAGCATTAATTATACGACAGAATACATGGAGATTTTTTTTTTTTTCACCAAAGCACTTATTATTTGAGGCAAAGAGAAGTCTTGCTGAAGGGACTACAGTTCCAAGCAGTTAAAACTCAACTGTTGTGGCCAGGTGCAGTGGTTCTCACCTGTAATCCCAGCACTTTGGGAGGCCAAGGCAGGAGGATCAGGAGGTCAGGATATCGAGACCATCCTGGCTAACACGGTGAAACCCTGTCTCTACTAAAAACACAAAAAACTAGCCGGACATGGTAGCAGGCGCCTGTAGTCCCAGCTGCTTGGGAGGCTGAGGCAGGAGAATGGCGTGAACCTGGGAGGCAGAGCTTGCAGTGAGCCAAGATCACACCACTGTACGCCAGCCTGGGCAACAGAGCAAGACTCCATTTCAAGAAACAAACAAACAAAAACAAAAAATTCAACTGTTAGTGGCACTATTTTGACCTGGTATATTTTGCTTCCCTTTGGTCAGAAAAGGGTATTCAGGTTATACTTTCCCCAGCGGGGCAAAAAGAACAAAGCAAACTGGAAGAGACTTCTACTCTACTTACACTGCTCTTCAGATCCAACATCAACCTAGATAAGTCCTTGCTGGCCACTCTACAGGTTGCTCTCCCACTGCTGAGTGACACAGGCCAGGCTATACTACATTTGCAAGAAAAAAATGAGACAGGAAACACAGGTATAGGTCACTTAGGGATGAGCAGGCATCCACAGCTTCAAAACTTCATGGAAAGGGTAGTCCTTGTGGGAGGCATAGCTCACCAAGGCACAGACCCTCCAGTTCCTGTTGTAGCTGAGTAAGGTGGTCATATCCTGGCTGCTAAGTTCAAAGTCAAAGACCTTAAAGTTCTCAGCAATGCATTTTGGTGTCACAGACTTGGGGATCACCTCCAAGTTCCTCTGCATGGGGGAACTGGATCAGAATCTGGGCTGCGGTTTTATTGTGCTTGGCTGAGATCACTTTGATCCTGGGATCCTCCAGGATGGAAGGGACTTCAGACTTGGCCCAGGGTCTGTCAGGAGAGCCAAGGGGGCTATAGGTGGTCACCAAGATGCCTTTGGACTGGCAGTGCGGGAGTGAGTGAGGTACGGGTGGCACTCAATCTGCTTAACTGCTGGTTTATACCTTAAGCCAGGTTTATTTAAGATCCTCTCCATCTGGAGATGATTACAGTTGGAGATGCTAATAGCTATCACCAGCCCTTCATCCACCAGCGCTTCCATGGCTGCCCATGTGTTCTCAATGTTAGTGTCATTGGGAACCATGTTGTCTGACTCGTCCAATGGGAAAAATTCCTTTCCAGGCTTAAAGTCGGTCAGCCAGTGAATAAGGTGGAGGTCCAGGTAGTCCAGCTTCATGTTGCTGAGCGTCTTCTGGCAGGATCCTTTCACCAGGACCTTCTTATGGTACGTGCACCCCAGCTTGCTGATAAGCCTCTGGCTTCACCACCTGCTCCCTAAGCTGCTCCTGAATGGCCACCCCCACCTCAGTCTCATTCTGGTACACGTAGGTGCAGTCGATGTGGGGGTACCTGACATCGATTGCCACCTTCACAGCCTTGGTTACCTAGCTCAGAGGGGACTTCCATGTGCCCACCCCAGGATGAGCATCTTGGTGCCATTGGTGAGGACAGGGTGGCTCGCCATGGCTGCTGCGCCTCCCCAGACCCCTGCCCAGAACCGTACATTGAAATTTGTAATATCTAAGTTTTCAGGAAAATCCAAGTGGTAATTAGGAATGCAAAGTTTGGGGAAAGTTTTCATTTGAATACAAATATTGTTATTATTATCTTTAAGTCATGGTTCCTCAAAATTGGCTGCATATTGGAACCAGTTTGGTTTTAAAAATACTGATAGTTGAGATACATTATATGGAGGACTGCCTGCATTAGGGAGGTGTAAAAACCTCTCCAGGTGATTCTAATGTGCAAAGTTTGAGCATAATTGCTTTAATTCAATTCTATCATTTTAATGCTCATATAAATCACCTGGGGGTGTTGTTAAACTCAGTTTCTGATTCAATGGGCCTAGAATGCAATCCAAGATTCTGCATTTCTAACTCTGTTGTTGCTGGTGTGGGTGCCACATTTGGAGTAGCAGGGATCTAAGGCATTGGTTGCGTTTTTGGAGTAAATGGGTATAAGAGAATTTTCTAGTGTCCACCCACTGCCTGTCTTAAGACTGGAAATCTCTTGTGATGAGGAGGTTTGCGATAATTGAACTTTACCTGTAGAGGACATTCTATTATAATGAACACTTGTTGAGAGTTGCTATTCCTGCTGATGCTACTACCTTTGCAAAGGGTGCAGGAAAGGAGAACAGGGGTGCTACTAAGCTGTCTGATTTCACACCCTCTGGCTCTATTCAAAGGGGGTGCTTGGCAGAATGGCAAAGTTTGCCTTTTATACCTTCACCCACGCCTTGCCCTACTCCTTTTCTCCTGGCCTACTAGCCAAGCCAGCCACCTTCCTGCAGCCAGTTTCTCTACTTTACTAATTAAAAATACAGTTTTGAAGATCTTACTCCCTCCAGTTGCACCCCAGTGGAAGGCTCTTAACTGATTCCAGATTGGCAGCCCTCTTAGTGGATAATTCAGGAATGTTACGAACTTCTGTTTGAAAGTGGAGATGAAATCTCCTTTCTTTTGTCTTGTATTCGGTGTTCTACTGACTCACTGCTTCCCAAAACAACATCTTTTTCTGAAATAAGATGTAGTTGCAAATACATTATAGTTTGTGATATATTAGTACCCACACCTTATTATAGCCCATGAGCTAAGGTGCTAACTTCAACAAAGATCCCAATCCCTATGTCTCAAAAACCCTAATCAAATTCGGTTTGGTCTACTTAAATAGTAGACAACATAAACATAACAACATGGGGAAATGTTATTTTCTTAGCAGCAATATCATCCCCAAGGAAGTGGTTTTTTGGGGGTGAATGTTTTTGTTAAGTTTGGATAGAGTGGGAAGTGAGATCTTTTAAGGACACACTTAAGGAAAAAAGTTACAGTTTGCTCTTAGAGTTAAATAAAATGTGCTTATTTGACCAAGTGAGGTATATAAGTTGAGCACAGTAGCTGAGAACAGCAGAAAAGATTTTTGGCAGCTGTGTCAGGAAGGGGGCAGAGAGACGGTGTTACTAATGGAGAGAATAATTTGTTTAGGGCAGGTGGAGATTAGATATCTGGAGGAAATTTCCGTGCATTTAAAAAATGTTTTATTTTTAATTTTTGTGGATATATAGTAAGTGTATATACTTATGGAGTACATGAAATGTTTTGATAGAAGCATGCAATGCATGATAATCACATCATGGAAAATGAGGTATCCATCCATTCAAGCATTTATCCTTTGTGTTACAAACACTTCAATTATAATTTTTCATTTATTTTAAAATTTACAATTTTTATTGACTATCATCACCCAACTGTGGTATCAAATACTAGGTCTTATTCTTTCTAACTATTGTTTTTTGTACCCAAACACCCGCTGCGCCTCCTCACTACCCTTCCTAGGCTCTGGTAACCATCATTCTATTTTCTATATCAATGAGTTCAATTGTTTTGACTTTTAAATCCCACAAATAAGTGAGTACATGTGATGTTTGTCTTTCTGTGCCTGGCTTATTTCACTTAACATGGTGACCTCCAGTTCCATCCATATTGTTGCAAATGACAGGGTCTCATTCTTTCTTTATGGCTGAATAGTACACCATTGGGTATATGTACCATATTTTCTTTCTTTCTCGGTTTATCTGTTGATGGACATTTAGGTTGCTTCCAAATCTTGGCTATTGTGAACAGTGCTGCAACAAATGTAGGAGCTCAGACATTGTTTCGATATACTGATTTCCTTTCTTTTGGGTATATACCCAGCAGTGGGCTTGTGGGATCAAATGGTAGCTCAATTTTTAGTTTTTTTTGAGGAACCTCTAAAATGCTCTACATAGTAGTTGTACCGATTTACATTCCCTTTTCTCCACATCCTTGCCAGCATTAGTTATTGCCTGTCTTGTTGATATAAGCTATTTTAACTGTGGTGAGGTGATACCTCATTGTAGTTTTGATTTGCATTTCTGTAATGATCAAGATGCTGGGCACCTTTTCACATGACTGTTTGCCATTCATATGTCTTTTGAGAAATGTCTATTCAAATTGCTTTGCCATTTTTAAATTGGATTATTAGATTTTTTTCCTATAGAGTTGTTTGAGCTCCTTATATATTCTGGTTATTAATCCTTTGTCACTGGGATGATTGGCAAATATTTTCTCCCATTCTAAGAGCTTTCTCTTCACTTTGTTTATTGTTTCCTTTGCCGTGCAGAAGCTTTTTAACTTGATGTGACCCCATTTGTCCATTTTTGCTTTGGTGGCCTGTGTTTATGGGGTATTACTCAAGAAAATTTTGCCCCAGCCAATGTCATGGAGAGTTTCCCCAACGTTTTCAGGTAGTAGTTTCACAGTGGTGAGGTCTGATATGGTTTGGCTCTGTGTTCCCACCCAAGTCTCATCTTGTAGCTCTCATAATTCCCATGTGTTTTGGGAGGGACCTGGTGGGAGATGATTGAGTTATGGGGGTGGGTCTTTCCCATGCTGTTCTTCTAATAGTGAATGGGTCTCATGGGATCTGATGGTTTTAAAAACAGGAATTTTCCTGCACAAGCTCTTTTTTTGCCTGCTGCCATTCACGTAAGATGTGACTTGCTCCTCCTTGCGTTCCGCCATGATTGTAAGGCCTCTCCAGCAATGTGGAACTGTGAGTCCAATTAAGCCTTTTTTTCTTTCTTAAACTCCTCTCGGGCATGTCTTTATCAGCAGCGTGAAAATGAACTAATACAGTAAATTGGTACTGGGAGTGGGGGCTGCTGAAAAGATACCGAAAACGTGGAAGCGACTTTGGAACTGGGTAACAAGCAGAGATTAGAACCGTTTGGAGGGCTCAGAAGAAGACAGGAAAATGTGGGAAAGTTTGGAACTTCCTAGAGACTTGAATGGCTTTGACTAAAATGCTGACAGTTATATGAACAATAAGGTCCAGGCTGAGGTGGTCTCAGATGGAGATGAAGAACTTGTTGGGAACTGGAGTAAAGGTGACCCTTGTTATATTTTAGCAAAGAGACTGGCAGCATTTTGCCCCTACCTTAGAGATTTGTGGAACTTTGAACTTGAGAGAGATGATTTAAGGTATCTGGCAGAAGAAATTTCTAAGCAGCAAAGCATTCAAGATGTGACTTAGGTGCTGTTAAAGGCAGTTTTATAAGGGAAGCAGAGCATAAAAGTTTGGAAAATTTGCAGCCTGACAATGCCATAGAAAAGAAAATCCTATTTTCTGAGAAAGCCAAGCCAACTGCAAAAGTTTACATAAGTAACACAAAGATCCAATGTTAATCCCCAAGACAATGGGGAAAATGTCTCCAGGGCATGTCAGAGGCCTTCACTGCAGCCCCTCTCATCACAAGCCCAGAGGCCTAGTAGGAAAAAGTAGTTTAGTGGGCTGGACCCAGGGTCCTCAAGCTGTGTGAAGCCTAAGGACTTGGTGCCCTATGTCCCAGCTGCCCAGCCAGGGCTGAAAGGGGCCAAGATAGATCTCAGACTATGCCTTCAGAAGGTGCAAGCCTCAAGCCTTGGCAGCTTCCATGTGGTACTGAGCCTGCCAGTTCACGGAAGTCAAGAATTGAGGTTTGGGAACCTCTGCCTAGATTTCAGAAGATGTGTGGAAACACCCTGATGCCCAGGCAGATGTTTGCTGTAGGGGCAGGGTCCTCATGGAGAACCTCTGTTAGGGTAGTGCAGAGGGAAATGTGGGGTGGGACCTCCCACACAGAGTTCCTACTGGGGCACTGCCTAGTGGAGCTGTGAGAAGAGGGCCACCGTCCTCCAGATCCCAGAATGGTAGATCCACTGAAAGCTTGCACCCTGCCCTGGAAAAAGCTGCACACACTCAAGGCCAGCCCATGAAGGCAGCTGGGAGGGAGGCTGTACCCTGCAAAGCCACAGGGGCGGAGCTGCCCAAGACTATGGGAACCTACCTCTTGCATCAGCACGACCTGGATATGAGACATGGAGTCAAAGGTGATCATTTTGGAGCTTTAAGATTTGACTTCCCTATTGGATTTCAGACTTGCATGGTGCCTGTAGCCCCTTGGTTTTGGCCAATTTCTCCCATTTGGAATAGCTGAATTTACCCAATGCCTGTACCCCCATTGTATCTAGGAAGTAACTAAATTGCATTTGATTTTACAGGCTCATAGTGGAAGGGATTTGCCTCTTCTCAGATGAGACTTTGGACTGTGGACTTTTGAGTTAATACTGACATGAGTTGAGACTTTGGGGGACTGTTGGGAAGGCATGATTCGTTTTGAAATGTGAAGATATGAGATTTGGGAGGGGCCAGGAGTGGAAAGATGTGGTTTGACTCTGTGTCCCTAGCCACATCTCATCTTGTAGCTCCCATAATTCCAAAGTGTTGTGGAAGAGACCCCATGGGAGATGATTGAATTGTGGTGGCAGTTCTTTCCCATGCTGTTCTCCTTATAGTGAATGGGTCTCACGAGATCTGATGGTTTTAAAAATGGGAGTTGTCCTACACAAGCTTTTTTTTTTTTTTTTGCCTGCCACCATCCACGTAAGATGTGACTGGCTTCTCCTTATATTCCACTATGATTGTGAGGTCTACCAATCCACGTGGAACTGTGAGTCTACTTAAGCCTCTTTCTTTTGTAAATTGCCTGGTCTCAGGCATGTCTTTATCAGTGGCGTGAAAACAAACTAATACAAGGTCTTACATTTAAGTCTTTAATAATTTTGATTTGACTTTTGTATATGGCAAGAGATAGGAGTCTAGTTTGATTCTTCTGTATATGGTTGTCCAGTTTCCCCAGCAACATTAATTGAAGAGAATGTCTTTTCCCCAGTGTATGTTCTTGGTGCCTTTGTTGAAAATCAATTCACTGTATGTGTGCGGGTTTGTTCCTGGGTCTGTACTGTGTTCCATTGGTCTATGTGTCTGTTTTCATGCCAGTACCTTTCTGTTTTGAGTACTATAGCTCTTTAGTATAATTTGAAGTCAAATAATGTGATTCTACTAGTTTTGTTCTTTTTACTTAAGACAGCTTTAGCTATTCTGGGTCTTTTGTGGTTCCATATAAATTTTAGGATGGGTTCTATCTATTTTTTTGAAAAATATTATTGATAGGGATTGCATTGAATCTTTAGATTGCTTTGTGTATATGGAGATTTTAACAATATTGATCTTTCTAATGTGTGAACATTGAACATCTTTACATTTTGGTGTCCTCTTCAATTTCTTTCATCAAAGTGTTTTATAGTTTTTGTTATAGAGCTTATATACTTCTTTGGTTAATTCCTAGATATTTAATTTTATCAGTTTATTTCTTCAACATGATGTACACTAGGAATCATTTTTCTTGTTGCTTTGTGGCACCTGTAGTAAATGACCCATTTCTTATGAACACAATGGGGCATTTTGGTATCTAATTTATAATCATAAAATGTAAATTAACTTATATCACTCCTACACTCAAAATTTCCTAGTAGTTCTCCACCATATGCAGAGTAGAAGCTAATGGCTTTATGGTTATCCTCAAGATCCCACATGATTGCTTTCTGACCTTATCTCTGTCTTAATTTAATTTAGGAGAGCTAAATAATTAAACATGAGGCTAAAGTACATAAAAAGTGGCAGCCTTTTATTGCAAATATGCACACACTCTTGGGCGAGGTTCTCTGGTCCTCAGGTAGGGGGCCAGGGAAGTTGCGCCGGCCTCTGCCGGCAGTGGACTTTTATACATTGGCACTGGAAGGGGGAGGGCAGTGGGTGGGATAGGGGCGTGATAGGGGCGTCTCCATAGGCGTGGCCAGGTAAGTTTCGATTTCTTCTGATTGACGTCACCTGGTGCATGCTCAGTTGATCTGCTTTTTCCTGGGCACGGGCTGAACTTTCCTGCGCACAGGCAAGTTGTTGATGAAGAACCCGGAAGCAACAGGGACTGAGCCATCTTGTTTTCCCTCCTCCATTTTGTCCCTCCTCCCTCACCCAAACAGTCCAATCTCTTATTGATTATAAGAATTTGGGATGCTGTTGTCTGTCTGGCTGCTTCCTGCTGTTAAGGGGCATAGTTAGGGTCTAAGGTTGGCAGTTGGACATAGGGATGCAGGAGCATTTGGTTGAAGGTGACTCGGGTGATTTCTTGGACCCTGGCTCGGAGAAATTTTATTAGAATGGGAGCAAAACATAAGGCAAGGCAGAGGATAAGTATGGGAATTAGGAAGGGAAGCATCTGCTGTACTACAGGCAGCAGCCATATCGGTGGTCCGGGAGTTAAGGGGGCGTTAAATAGTTGAAGGTCCTTTTTGATTTTGTTTAAAGTCTGAATATTGGTATCCACTAGGCCTGATTCACTGATGTAGTAGCAACATTCTTCTCCAAGGAAAAGGCACGTTCCCCCCTTTTCAGCAATAAGAAGGTCTAGTGCTCGTTTGTTTTGTGCTGCTACCTGGGCTACTGAGGTGATTTGGCGTTGTAAAGAGGCTAGACTTCCTGTCGAGGCTTCTATGGCTGCTTGAACTTGGGTGGAAAGTGTTTGTGTGGATTGAATAGAGTGAGTCAGGGCCCCTGTTCTGAGTCCTGAGGCTACCAGGGATGATGCTAGGGAAACCCCGATAACTAAGGGAAGAAAAATGGCCCGCTTTTGGATTGTATTGCTGGAAGTGGTAAGCTGTGAAGCTAACTCAGATAATTCTCCTTCGTCATATAGGGTTAAACCAGGCATTAAAGACACCGGAACGCAAAGGGATTGGGTGATGGAGGTGGGGTTAAGGGTTTTGGATAAAGTTTGGTCACACCAGAAGTAGCCGCCAACAGGGGCCGTCTGGGTCTTGCTGGGAGCTTGAGTGTGATTACACCATGAAAGGTTGGGAGTAGAGCAGCAGAAAGGAAGGGTTTGACTTTCTGGATCATGGTATAACGAGACTTGAGGCAAGGATGTTGCTTGAGAGGAGCTGGTAGGGTTGGTGGTGATATTGAAAGCGGCTGGCAGAGTGACCGCCACTAAGGGAGGTTTTCTGAGTGTAGCGCAGAGGAAGCAGTGGGAGAGGTTTTTCAGTCCAACTGCCTTTTGTTAAGTTAAGTCCTTGGTGTATAAGTGTCAACCATGAGAATGGGTTTCATTGTTAGGGGGTAGTGGGTCTTCATTGTTAGGGGGACTTAACTGTTTCTGTAGTTTCTGTTCATGAGATTGTATGGCCGAGTTTAAATTTTTTTAATTTTGTAGGGCCTATACACTCTTAGCGAGATGTACGTGTTGTACGTATACTCTCTTTATTTGGATGGTTGCGGTGGGATATGAGGAAAAAGATGTTGCATATAGTCCACCTTTAACTCTCTGGGCCCACCGAGGGTCCCAGGGATCCTTAATATGAAGGATATATTTTCCTGATGTTAAATTTCTTGTAAAAGGTCGATCTTTGGGGGTACAATAGCCATTTTCACACATTAAGCCTATCTCATGCATGTTGCAATAGTTGTATGGACACCCCAGGTTGGTCTCTTGCCAGTAATTTTTACAATTATATTCAGTTTGGTCGTACAAGAAACATATGACTGGGCGGTGGTAGTTGCTGACAGAACTTAGGTCAAAGTTAAGGAAGAGAGCAGCTTGGCAGCCCTGGGGGGAGCAATCTGCAGTACCCTGCATTGCTGAATGTACCTGATTGTTAGTAGTCCAGGTTTCAGTTATAGAAAATCTCCATATAAACTTAGAATTAGTAGGAATAACTGGGGGAATTAGAGTGAACCATAATAATGGTAACAAAGGTGTAGTGGGTAAGTTCGACATTGCTGAAATCACAAAGGGCACTCTGTCAAGCTAGGTCTTCTATGAGAGTAAAAAGTCGGGAGACCTACTGGTTGGGGGATGTGTCGGGAAGGAGGGTATCTATGGGGTCTATGAGGGAATAGTCTGTTATGTTAAGATGAAGAATAGTGAGGAAGCGAGAAAATTTGAGGAGGGTGTGGCTCATCTAACTTGTCTCTACCTTGGTGATTTTTAGATGGGTGGGCGACAGTTGGGTGGACTGCCACTTAGCCTGAGGGGGCTGGGCTCTCTTCAGCTGAGTAAAATGGACCCAGGAACTGTGACCTAAGAGCTTGGCTGCTGTAGAAGTAGTAAGAATTACTGTATATGGGCCCTTCCACTTAGTAGTAAGGCCCTTTGCATGTAGATCCTTGAGTAAAACCTGGTCACCTGGAGAAAGGGCCGAGGGGGTGTCTGGATTTCCTTGTGTAGGTGGGGGGAGTGACCTTTCAGCGTGTTCTCTAAGTAATTGTCTTAAGAGAGAGAGATAGGGCAAGTAGGGTGCCAGCGGTGTGGGGAGGGTAGGGAGTTCTTGCAATATGAGGGGGCGCCCGTATACTAGTTCAAAAGGACTGAGGCCCATGGGGCCTCTAGGTGCAGCTCGTAGCTGGGTAAGGGCAAGGGGAAGCAAGGTTACCCATGATTGACGTGTCTCTATGGAAAGTTTGGTTAATTGTTGCTTGATGAGTCCATTGGCTCGTTCTACCTTTCCAGATGACTGAGGATGGTATGGAATATGTAGCTTCCAAGTAATGTTGAGAGAATCTGCTACTAGCTGGATTACCATGGAATTAAAGGCCGGGCCGTTATCAGATTGGATTGACCGGGGAAGCCTAAAACGAGGAATGATTTGTTCTATGATAATGGAGGCCACGATGGATGCACTTTCTCCTGTGGTGGGGTAGGCTTCTATCCATCCTGAAAAGGTATCTACCAGGGTGAGTAGGTAACGAAGCTTTTTGTGCATAGGCATATGGGTGAAATCAATTTGCCAGTCTTCTCCGGGTTGATGTCCCCTAAGCTGGTGACTTGGGTGGGTGTTGCATATTGCCCCCTGAGCATTTGTCTTTAGGCAGATTAAACACTGTTGGCCGATTTTCTTGAGGTGAGAAAGAAGGGATGGGCACTAAATGATGGGGTTTAAAAAGTTGTACAGAGCCTTGTGTCCGATGTGTAAAGAGTTGTGGATATCCCTTAAGATGTGTTATGTTTGAGCTTCACGGAGGATGACACGGTTATGGATAAAGATCCATTGGTCAGGGGTTATAGTTGCATACGGGTTCTGTAAAAGCTTATTTTTCTCTTCTGAGGAATAAGAAGGGGTGTATTGAGGAGTTAAGAAACATAGGGATTGAGGTTTTTCTGTAGATAGTGCTATGGATTTTGCAGTGGCATCAGCCAAGTTATTACCTTGGACAATGGGGTTGGTAGGTTTTTGATGTCCTTTGCAATGAACTATAGCTACCTTTTTGGGGAGGGTAGAGCTTCTAGCAATAGTTGAATATGTTTCCCATTTATGATAGGGGTTCCTTTGGTGGTTAAGAACCCACGTTCTTGCCAGAGGACGGAGTGTTGTGTGTGCTATCATGTATGCATACTTGGAATCAGTATATATATTAACTGTCTTTCCTTCAGAAAGATGGAGTGCCCGGGTTAAGGCAGTGAGTTCTGCCTTTTGTGAGGTTGTGCCTAATGGTAGAGGCTTGGCTTCTATTACCTGTGTGTTAGTGACTACTGCATATCCCGCGTGTCTGTTTCCATGGGGTCAACGAATGAATTCCCAACTACAAAGAATGTCAGTTGTGGGTCTGGGAGGGGTTGATCCCGTAAGTAGAGATGAGTTGGGAGAGCTGACTGGATAATCTCTGGGCATGAGTGCTCTGGTGTGTGTGAGGTATTTGGGGTAGGCAGGAGAGTAGCAGGATTGAGAGAAGAACAGGTGGTTATTTTAATGTCAGGATTTTCTAAAAATAAGACATGGAATAATTGTATGCGGGAAGGAGTGAGATGACTGATGCATTTGTGGGAAATTAGATCTTGGAGGCGATGTGTGGAATGGACCATAAGGGGGCCTCCTAAGGTAAGTTTTAAAGCTTCTTTGGTTAGTTCTGCCGCTGCAGCAAGAGCGCATAGGCAGGGCTACCATCCCTGTACTGTGGTGTCTACTTGCTTAGAGAGGTAAGCAACTGGCCTGAAAGTTGTTCGTATCGGTTGAGCCAAAAGACCTGTGGCTACCTTTTGGCGTTCATCAGTGAAGAGGTGGAAGGGGTAAAAGGGGTTGGGTAAGGAGAGAGTAGGGGCAGACAAGAGGCATGATTTAAGGTGTGTGAAGTGTGTAGCTATTAATTTTGGGTCTGATAGGGGTCCTGTTGGGGACTCCTTGGCAGCTTGGTAGAGGGGCTTAGCCAAGACCCCAAAATTTGGGATCCAATGTCGGAAGAATCCTACAAGACCTAAAAAGGATAGAATTTCTTCTCTGTTAGATGGGGGGATGAGACTCTGAATGAGACTTAATCTGTCTGTAGTTGGTGATTTGGACACTGGGGTGAGTTCTATGCCTAGGTATATAACCGTGGGAAGGCAAAGTTGGGCCTTTTGTTTGGTAATCCTATAGCCCAGTCTACCTAAGAAGTTAAGTAGGGTGGCAGTATCCTGCAAGGAAATGTCATGTGAGGGGCTACATAGAAGTAAATCATCGACATACTGGATAATGGTGCTAGAGTGGATTGGGCACTGGGCCAGGTCTTTGGCCAATGCCTGCCCAAAGAAATGGGGCTGTCTCAGAAACCTTGGGGAAGAACCGTCCAGGTGAGTTGAGTAGAAGTATGGGTTTCAGGATCTTCCCAAGTGAAGGCAAAGAGAAAGTAGCAATCAGGATGTAGAGGAATAGAAAAGAATGCATCTTTTAAATCAAGGACAGTGAAGTGGGAGGTCTCAGGAGGTATACATGATAAAAGAGTATAGTGGTTAGGGACTACAGGGTGTGTTGGGATTACTGCCTCATTAATAATACATAAATCTTGGACTAGTCTGTAAGCTCCTGAGGGTTTCTTGACAGGGAGGATGCGGGTGTTGCATGGAGAATGGGTAGGGATTAAAATCTGCTGTTGGAGTAGACGGTCAATGATGGGTTTGATTCCTTGCCAGTGACGCAGTGGGAGAGAGAACTGAGGGCAAGATGGGAAGTGGGTAGAGTCTTTTAGGTGGATAAGGACCGGCAGATGGTATCAAGCAACGACTGGGGTAGATGTATCCTACACCTGAGGGTCGACTGGCACTGGGAACACTGGGGAAGGTGGATTGGGGTCTTGATTATGGGTACACAAAGGCATTATTAGGGTAACGTTGGAGCCAGGGAAGGGATGAGAGGGTAGGTTAATGGATGCCTTATCTTGGTTAAGATGTCTCGTCCTAAAAGGGGGGTGGGACAGGAGGGCATGATGAGAAAAGAGTGAGCAAAACATGCATAGTCCAGGCAACAGTTTAACATTGGGGTCTGGGGAGAATTACGTGGCTTACCATCTACCCCCACTACTGAAATAGTGGAGGGTTGGCTAGGTCCACTATAGGATGGCAAAACTGAGTAGGTAGCCCCCGTATCGATGAGAAAAGAAATTGGCTTACCCGCTACCTGTAGCGTTACCCTGGGCTCGGCGAGGGTGACCCGGGTCTCCAAGTGTGGGCACCGTCAATCGTCGTCAAGGTGTAGGAGCTGGAAGGGGCCTTCTGACCTTTGAGGAGAGGCACCACGTTGAGGCACGGTGCCCGTCCTGATAGTGGGGCAATCAGACTTCCAATGCCCCTCCTGATGACAGACTGGACATGGCGCAGTAGGCAGGCGAGGATTTGGGCACCTTTTTGCCCAATGCCCAGTTGTGCCACACTTAAAGCATGGACCAGACGGAATGGCCGGCTTGGCCTGAGGACACTGGTTTGCCCAGTGTCCTGGGTCTCCGCATTTATAGCAGGAGCCCTTAGGAGACCTATCTTTGGTTTTCCATGCCGGCAAAGTGGGCAACGCGGGTTGGAGGGCAGCCACTAAAGCTTGTACTTGGAGGGCGGCCTTCTGCTTTACCCTGGTTTGTCGACGAGCTTCCGCTGTTTCTTCCCTAGAGTTAAAACCCTTGAAAGCCAACTTGACTATTCCTGAATGGGGGTTTGAGGCCCATCTTCAACCTTTTTTAGCTTCTTTCAAATATCTGAGGCTGACTGGGAAATAAAATAGGAGGCTAGGACAGCTGCCCCGGCTGGGGAGGCGGGGTCTAGCCAGGTAAATTGGGCTAGTGCCTCTGTAAGGCGATTTAGGAAGGTAGCCGGGTTCTCATCTGGGTATTGGATAATTTCCTTCAGTTTATCAAAATTGACCACTTTGTTAGAGGCTGCCTGCATACCGGCCAAGAGACATTGAATCATAATGTCCTTCCTACGGTGGCCAGGCTGCTGTGGTTGGTAGTCCTAATCTGGTTCTATGGACGGGACAGCCATCTCTCCTAACGGGATGGTGGCATCGGTTAAATGCCATTGGTCTGCATGTTGCCTGGCGGCTGCGAGAATGCACTCTCTTTCCTCTGGGTTAAGGGAGGAGGACAAAATGACCTGTAAGTCATGCCAGGTTAGATCATATGCCTGACATAGGTATCGAAACTCGTTGGAATATAGGGTGGAGTTGGGTGAGAAGTTGCCCAGCCAGTTTTCAATTTTGGAAAGATCTGCCAAGGAAAAAGGGACATGGACTCTAACTAGTCCTTCAGCTCCGGCGACCTCTCGGAAGGGGGCCAGTAAATTGGTAGGAGAGGTAGGGTTAGGTTGATTAGTGGAAAGTTGATTTGTAAGGTTTGGTATGGTGGTCTTTGAGCGGGTATGGGCTGCAATGGGAGAAGTGAGAGGAATGGCTGAAGAAGGAGCCTCGAGAGGGGTGGTGGGAGGCCCATAGGGAGGGGTGAAGGGAGTGGCTGAGGGAGGAGTGTCGGAAGGGGCAGTGGGAGATCCATAGGGAAGGGGGTTGGAAGGTTGGGAGGGAGGTGCCCTGCCGTCGGTCCCATCTGAAATGGAGGTGGAGTCCTCTTCTGTTGTTGAGGCGGGGGCCGAGGGCTGGGTTTTGGCTAACAAGACCTGGGCCATTGAACATTGATTGGGTGCACAGGTCTGGGCGAGAGCACAAGTCCCAAAAGCCTTGGACATAATTAATTTCTGACCACTTTCCTAGCCTCTGACAGAAATTAGAAAGGTCTAGTAGAATATTATAGTCAAGCGTACTTTCAGGTGGCCATTGAGATTGGTTGTCCAATTTATCTTGTGGCCATGCCACTGTGGAGAGGAAAATTAGTCTTTTCCGTTTTAGATCCTGAGCCAAATGTAAGGTTTGTAAATTTTGGAGGAAACAACCTAAGGGAGTGTTCCTAGGGATTTTTGACTGTGAGCTGACAGAAACGGAAGCCGGCCTTGGGCACTGGCAAAGCGTCCTTTGCCGCTGTTAAAGACTGGGGACTCGTGGAGCCACTTAGGAAAAGAGAGAGAGAGAAAAACTTCAAGACGGTATTTCCGGGTTGAAGTTCTCCCGGCAGCCACCAGGTGGCCTAAGCTTGGAGCGTGCACATGACTTCAGGCCGAAGGGACTACGGACTGGACAAACTAGGGAAGGGGAACACTCATCGAAGATGGAGACTTCAGAACAGTGGCAAAAACGAGCCGGAACGCTTGATGTGCCCAGGAAGGTCTCTGGAGCTGGAGTAGTTGGTTCGTGAGGGAGGAGGTTCCCAGGACCCCCAGAGGGACCCTAAGGAGGGGTCTCCTCCCGGGTTTCGGCACCAACTGCCTTAATTTAATTTAGGAGAGCTAAATAATTAAACATGAGGCTAAAGTACATAAAAAATGGCAGCTTTTCATTGCAAATATGCACACACTCTCGGGTGAGGTTCTCTGGTCCTCAGGTAGGGAGCCGGGGAAGTTGCGCTGGCCTCTGCCAGCGGCGGACTTTTATGCATTGGCACTGGAAGGGGGAGGGCAGTGGGCGGGATAGGGGCGTGATAGAGGCATCTCCATAGGCATGGCCGGGTAAGTTTCCATTTCTTCGGATTGATGTCACCTGGCGCATGCTCAATTGATCTGCTTTTTCCTGCGCCTGGGCAAGTTGTTGATGAAGAACCCGGAAGCAACTAGGACTGAGCCATCTTGTTTTCCCTCCTCCATTTCCCCCCCCCTTCACCCAAACAATCTCTTTTTCCCAGCTTCCACACCTCACTGTCCTTAGTACAGGCATCTACATTTCCTTCCTGTGGCCTTTACCTTAGCTCTTCCCTCCCTCTAGAACACTTTGCCTAGAAATAATCTGCGGGGCTTTTTTCTCCAGCGCGTGGAGGCTTTGCTCAAATGCCTCCTTCTCAGCAGATAGATTTAAAGTGGCTATGCTCCCTCCCTGCTTCCCAACACATTTGCCGTGCCCTACTTCATTCTTCCAAACCACTTTTCTCAGTATGCTTCAGAATGTATTTATGTATTATTTTCATTGTTCTCCACTCTCTCAAATGCAAACTCTATGGAGCTAGGGAGTCTATCTATCCAGTGATGCATCTTCAGCATCTACAACACAATCACTGAAGAAATAAATGCATAGAAATACCCATTAAGCTTTCAAAGTGCTTATAGGAAGTCAGCCAATATCTAATTATTTGAACTCTGCTCATTATATTGCTTCTGACCGGTGGCTAGCAAATTTAGTAGATTGGAAATATATAAAATTTACCCCAATGACCGCCCCCCCAACCTCAGCTCCAATCTCTTTTAAGACACTTAATTTCCCTATGTTCGGTCTAAAATATTTGAAGCAATAACATTAAGTTCTTATAACAAATCTGAGGCTATCCTGGGAGGGCCATACTGTGTTAATACCTTTATCTGTTATTCCTGTTCCCCTACTTCCATAGCCTGCGAACTATTCCCCAAGGGTATACTCCACAGATGGTACCTCCTCAGCCCAGGATTTCTCCATGTTCTCTCCTATTCATTTCTTTGAATTTACATTGGTCTTCCTGTATCTCTTCCAGTAGTTCCATACCCACAATGTTTTCCTCTGTTTAGGACCTTTGCTTAGAGTCAAGAAGATCAGAAGTTCAATTCTGGCTTTGTTATTACACAGCTGTGTAGTTTTAGGCATGTTATTAATATACTCTAAGTCTCAGTTTTTATGTCTATGATATGGGAATATTATTTCAGTTCTTTCCTGTATGAAAGATGGGGATGACAATGTTATCCTCTTGGACAACATCGACCTCATGGTGAGTGTTAAGTGAGATGGAGCAGAGTATTTATAACTAGGTGGTCAATAAGTGTTTCTTCCCTCTTTCTTCTCCTTCCCCTTTTATTAGCTTCTGTTTATCATAGCATCATAAAATATTTAGTTTTAAAGGAACATTAAGGCCATTTAGTTCAGCTTATCTAAAAATCTGTTTTTATCATCTTTGTGAGCAATTATCACTCCTCCATGATGACTAGAAGCCTTTATTTTCTTCTAAAGCATCCAGTAATCTATTTGGAATAGATATAACTAGTTCTTCTCTTATATTGAGATTTAATTGCTCACCCTAAAACTTTCATTCTTACTGCTGATGTATGAAAAAAATCTAAACTAATTTTTACTGCGTGATAACCCTTCAGAGAGATGAAAATAGTTATTCTGTCTTTTGGTGTTTTTAATCATGCATACAAACTTAGCATAGTAATTTTTTTTTTTTGAGACGGAGTCTCGCTCTGTCGCCCAGGCTGGAGCACAGTGGCCGGATCTCAGCTCACTGCAAGCTCCGCCTCCCGGGTTCACACCATTCTCCTGCCTCAGCCTCCCGAGTAGCTGGGACTACAGGCGCCCGCCACCTCGCCCGGCTACTTTTTTGTATTTTAGTAGAGACGGGGTTTCACAGTGTTAGCCAGGATGGTCTCGATCTCCTGACCTCGTGATCCGCCCGTCTCAGCCTCCCAAAGTGCTGGGATTACAGGCTTGAGCCACTGCGCCCGGCAGCATAGTAATTTTGATTCCTCAAAAAAAAATGACTCTTTTGATTTGTTTCTCGTGGTAATAATTTCTTTGTGAAGCTCCATCTCATAAAGCAATAGAGCACAGTGATTAAGGACACAGATAGGGAGTCAGAATAAGCTAAGGTTTGAGTCTGAGCTTGGTGACTTATTAGCTGTGGACCTGGGATAAACTTCTTTAAATGTGTATGTCTTCATATGTAAAATGAATAATATTAATAAAAGGTATTCCGTGGAGGATGCTGGGGGGTAAAGAAGATCCTGTGTTTAGCACGCTAAGCACAGTGCCTGGCATGTGACTTTTGATGTGTGTCAGTGGTTGTTGAGTCCTGCCTGTCAGACACAGCCTGTGTGGTGCAAAACTTGAGCAAGACTATCTCCGTTTGTTCTGGAAATTGTAGTTTTATCTATGCAGTCTTAGATAGAATTAGGTTTTGTTGGCACCTACATCAGCCAACTCATTCCATTTGGAATCAGTAGTACTAGGGATGTAAGTAGCATGTTCTCAGTGAGGCATTGCAAATGCCAAATAAATGAATAGAAAAGCCTATAAAAGGTTTTAAAGGGATGAAATAAAAAATTAATTCTACAGCTAGCAAGATCATATGTTAAAAAAGTAAGTTCAATGGGACAAGAGTTTATATATTTATTCATCTATTTTTCAAAAAATGTTTGTTTAGCCTCACCTATTTTCCAGACAATGCTAGGTACAGGTATTGTCCCACACCATGGCATTCTCAATAGGGGCAAGTACAACAAAGAATTAAATTCGATGTTATATAGACTTGCCTATCTCCATAAACTTAGGTGGAAGAATAAAATACAGTATGGTTTTATTTTAATTTGGGCTATGACATCTGAAAGCATACAAGATGAAAATATTAATAATGTCTAACTGTATTTTAAAAATGAAGTAATGTGGATCTGAATTTTTTCAATTCCTCAGAATTACAGGGTATGCATGTTGAGTGACCACTGAGTGACCCACTGACTATGTTGAAGCGATTTCCATGAGAGCTGGAATGCACAAAAAACAGCCAGCATTTGTTAGATCTTGACTTGGATTTTGTAAGTTTTGAATTGTGCAAGAACTTTAAAATGTCTCCTCTTCATAAAATGGGACTCTCTTAATTTGTGATTATCAATTCCGTTATCACTTAAAGGATTCTTAAAATGTGGGATTTATGACACCAATAAAATAGCCTTCAAGTTATCAATAAGACATCGAAGGATGACTTAGGATGAAGACTTTCAATTACAGTCAGTCAATGGCAAAGAAATATAGCAACCGTGTTAACCATGTGGCAGCAAGGATTTGCCACCATGCCTTAGAATGCTCATAGCTCTGAGAGTGATGACATTATGTAAGCATTCAACAGACCAGGGAAAATAAATCTATAGAGAGACATTTCTACTTGAACCAGTCTGGAATAACAAAAGGATGCTTAGGGATTTGATACTGACTGAGATACCCCCAGAAAAAACTTTTTTTTTTTTTTTTTTAACTGGATACTTTGGCACTGAACATGCAGCAGGGAAAAGAATTAGGAATACGCATGTGAACAAAGATATAGTTAAAATATAAAATAGGCCAGGTGCAGTGGCTCACACCTGTAATCCCAGGAGGCCGAGGTGGGCAGATCACCTGAGGTTGGGAGTTCGAGACCAGCCTGACCAACATGGAGAAACCCCATCTGTACTAAAAATACAAAATTAGTGCAGTGTGGTGGCGCATGCCTCTAATCCCCAGCTACTCAGGAGGCAAGGCAGGAGAATCACTTGAACCCGGGAGGCAGAGGTTGCGGTGAGCCGAGATTGCGCCATTGCTCTCCAGCCTGGGCAACAAGAGCAAAACAACATCGCAATAAATAAATAAAATAAACACATATAGTTATTAAATATTAAAAGAGATTTAACACAAAGGCTGACAATTTCCACCCAGTGATTTCAAGGAGAGGAAAAACTGAGTCTAATGAAAGGGAAGTTGTTCCAAGTAAAAAATTTGGTTTTTAGAGTAGAAATGTTATATACTCCATTGCAGAGGTCCAGGGTCTTTCCTTCTGTGCCCCAAGTATGAGAGATATGCAATGTAGCAAAATTTAAGTTTACTTCTTGTGGTGTACAAAGTCAAAGATGTTCACTAGGTGTGATTCAGGAAACATGTAGTCTCTAACTGAAACATAGAGTGGAAGAGTGGTAGAGGGGTTTTTCTTTTATTAATTTTAATTTAATATTCAAATAGAATGTAGTCAATAAAGATTTATGTGTTCATTTATTTTTAAGCATGAAAGGTCTGGTCTGAACTTCACACAGTGTAAGAGAAGGCAGTGCATTATAGTGAGAAAGATATGGACTGAGGAACCTAATTTCTTTTTCTTTTTTTTTTTTTTTTTTAGACAAGGTCTTGCTCTGTCACCCAGGCTGGAGAGCAGTGGTGCAATCATAGCTCACGGCAACCAGCATTTCCTGCACTCAAAAGATGCTCCTTCCTCAGGCTCCTGAGTAGCTAAGATTACAGACATGCACCACCATGCCCAGCTATTTGTTGTTGTTGTTGTTGTTGTTAGTAGTAGTGATGAGGTCTTGCTATGTTGCCCAGGCTGGTCTCGAACTCCTGAGCTCAAGCAATCCTCCTACCTTGGCTGCCCAAATTGCTGGGATTACAGATGTGAACCACCGTGCCTGGCCAAGTACCAAACTTCTTGGGTGAGTGTCCCAGCTATAAATAGAGATAAAAACAGTACCTACTTACAGGGTTGTTGTAAAGTTACATTAATACAGGCATAGAGCTTAGAACAGTGCCTGACACATATAAGCATTCACTATATATTGCCTATTACATACAAAAGCAAAACAGAACCAGCTCAGTCTTTGAAAATACCATCTTGCCTTTCAGTTTCCTCCTAAAAGTTTAAAAGCGGAATAAAATATGTAATAGAACAGATTTAACTCCCAAGTAATCAAAATATCCTGCCTTTCTCTGTAAATGTAGTAAAATAAACATAACAGTGGAAGCCCTTTCCTACCCACTCTCTCTTTCTCTGCATCATCCCAGGCTCCCAATAAAATGAAGAAAAGGATAGAGAAAGTATAATAGGAAGTAACAGGGGCTCAGCCCATCCCAAAATGTTTATGGAATATTTAAAAGTTAAAACATCGAAAAAGAAAAAAAAATGCTGACCCATTTAAAATAAATTGTTTCCAGAAGGAAGAAAATGCAGCACAGAGGAATGCACTGCAGAAACACCCTGTAAGTGACAGGTTTAAGGAAGGAGCAAACATGGTTCATGGAAGAGTCCGTGGAAAGTGTCAGGCCCTGGACAGCACCCAGTGTAGGAATACTTCCTGAATACGTTAAGAGCAGTGAAGCCCTGCCTAAACAGCTGGCTACATGAAAACCAACATCCTAGCAAGAACATCCATGCTGAAATTTCCCAAAATAATACAGGGTGAAAACACTCCTTCAGTTCAGAAAAGCTTGCCAATGTTGCTGTCCTTACTGCCTTTTAGCAAGTGGAAATGATTTCTCCTGCTGTTCTCTGTCTGCCGAGATCCTTTTTCCCAATCTTCTTCTCAGGAGAGGTTACTCTTCCTCATTTATCAGATCCCAGTATTCCTTCTGAAACCTCTTACCTGTTCAGGCCAGCTCCCTAGGTAGCCTCAAGGGAAAGTATTTAATGAACCCTCTTTAGCCAGGGAAGGCTTTAAAAGGTAGCACTTTAGCCAAGAGAAAGAGACTTGGAGCCTGTGATCACATCCACTTCATTTCTGGATGTATTTTGGAGACCCAAACGCTAGCGTCAGTGAGGATTCTAGATAAATAGGTAACTGTTGTGCTTCAACCTACTTCTACATTTATTTCCAGTTTACTCATTTTCTTTCTTTTCCACTCCCACCTACTTAAGAAATGGTTGTTTTGCTGAGTCGATTGTTTCTAGGAGGTTTCCCCACCTGCTTTCTGACTCCCAGATCAGGGTGCAGAAACATTTTCAAACAGTCCTTTGGGAAGGAGCTGGTGCTTGCTGTTTTCTCCAGATAAGTGTTAGCTTTTGTTTGTTTAATGGATCTCCGGCTTAGGCCTTTTTGGTATTCTTTACAGTGGAATCCAAGCTTGGTTGGAGGGAGTGGTTTCTAAAATGTAGGGGAGGTGATAAGAGAGTTTAACCTGCCAGGATTATTCTATATGTCAAAATTGGTATGTTAGGCATGTACATTTTTAAAAGTTTTATTGCCAATCAGCTGAAATGTGGTTGTTATAGCACAATATTATGCAACCAAACATTTAAAAAAATCTTTACGTAGGAAAACTTAGTTTTAAAAAAGTCCAGACAAACACACACACACATATACACACAAACACAGAAAATAATATTAAAGTTATTTAAGTCTAATTGGATAGCTTTTTGCTCCAACGTTCATTTGAATTTGGAAACAACGAACAAATGTGCCAAGTCAAAGGAATGATTTTTCCTCTAACTTTCTCTCTGTCTCTCTCTTTCTCTCTCTCTTTTTTAAACTAGTCATCCTGGTTTTAAGACATGAGATACAAGTCATCAATTTCACTGTGACTTAGCAATTTATTTACACAGTTTTACTGCTTTGGACATAACACAGCTGAGTTTCGAGCTTGACAAAATATTGTTATCCACATAATTCATTTTCTGCTGCTTCAACAAGGCATTTGGATTTGTGGGAACTCCCATTTGAGGCTGAAATTGAATTGAAAATTCATGTGAAAGCTACACAGATGAGGCAAGTCTGACTTTAGAGAAGTGTCCATTAAATTTACTCGCTAGTCTCCAGCATGAAAACCTACTCCTAAAGCCTTGAAAATAGCTCCTATTATCATATCGATTGGAGTCAGCAAATATAACTCAAATTTAAGGTGAGTGTAAGTTTACTCCTGGATATGTGTAACAAATTTCGAATATACATTTAATATATTGGTCACATTGGGTTTAATGTAAGTTACTAATGTTTAACACAATGATTTATTGGCTCTTCAAGGGCGATCTTCACTTATTAATGATGTTATTGATTTAACTGAAATTAACAATTCCCTATTAATTCATAACTCATCTTTTAGTGGTAGTCATAAAATAAAATAAAGGTTGCATCAGTCATGAATTAATTTAGAAGCAGATCCCACATAAGAAGGTAAAAGTGAAATAGTAACAGTTGTTTTCTCATGGGATACCAAGTAACTTCACAGCCAAAAAAAAAAAAAAAGTTTGAATAGAAAAAAATTGCTCTTCTTCCCTTCAATGTTATTCTTTTATTTAGAGAAACGAGAGGCAATTTTCTAGACTCTAGGGGAAAATACTTTCATGATCTATGAAAGCCAAACATTGAGTTTGTTAGAAGATTTTAATATTTTATATAGTATTCCACCTCACAAATAGAAATACAGGTGTTTTTCAGAAGATGCATTAAATGAAGGGTCCCCAAAAAGGAATTTTTAGGACTCCATTAAAAAATCTTTCTGTAGATTGTAGCTCTAAATTCAAAATGATACCTTCTTATATCTTTAGGAAAGATGTGAGGGAAACTGGAGAGGAATTTTTCTCCCCATGTTCTGCTAAAAGAGCACCGTTGACCAAAGGCTGTAAAATTTATTGTGCTTTGGGGCAAATGCTGTTTGTTTAAATCAATTAATGCATCCAAGAGTCTCATATACAAGTCCACAGAACAAAGATTAACATCATGAAGAAAAGGTGTTAAATTTGGTTAGCAGAAATGATGAAGATGAATGAGACACAGCCTATAGTAAGAACACGTACCCGAGCGCATGCATTCCCAATGGGAGGATTTTACCTCCAATGTCTGCTTAGGAAGATGATAATAAAAACATGGCTGTGAAACAGGGATCTAGCCTAAAGAAAGTCATTAAATTACGTGACACAGTAGAGCATGATATTTGAAAACATGGATTCCTGAAGTTTGACCTGGATTTGAATCTGAGTTATTGCTTCCTATGAAATCTTGAACAAGTCTTTAATCTGTGCTTTGGTTGTCTCATTCTTGAAACAACGATAAGAAGAGTATCTACCATGTAGCATTGTTAGGTTATATAAAGTACTTAAAACATAGTAAATTTAAGTGTTTTTATCGCTATGTCTATTTATTTTTATTATTATCACATGAATATGAGTTGTCAAAACATGAAATCTGGGCCCCAATTCCCATTTTGATATTTATGAGCTTTGTTCTTGGGCAAGTTACTTAAACTTGGCAAAATCTTCATATGTATAAGCTGGAAACAGTGGAGAAATCCACCTTTTCAGGCTTGTTTTGAGTATAAAGTGGCATGATATATATAAAGTGTAAGATCCTTAGTTACCACTCAAAGTATAATTCCCCTCCCATACGACACAGGCAAAAAGTAAAAAGAAAAAAGAAATGAAAGTCTGTGAAGCTTTCTCTTTCATATGATAATAAACAATTCAGTGACCTCTACATATCAACTGCAAATGTGAATTACTCATATTAAATATGAGTGCAGAAAACGAAAATGGGCCAGACACAGTGGCTCATGCCTGTAGTCCCAGAACATTTGGAGGCTGAGGTGGAAAAATCACTTGAGCCCAGGAGTTGGAGACCAGCCTGGGCAACGTGGCAAAACCCTGTATCTCCAAAAAATTTTTTTTTTAACTAGCCAGGGGTGCACCTGTAGTCCCAGCTATTTGGAAGGCTGAGGTGGGAGGATTTATTGAGCCTGGGGAGCAGCGATTGCATTGAGCCAAGATGGTGCCATGGTACTGCAGCGTGGGGGCCAAAAAAAAAAAAAAAAACAGGCCCGGCGCAGTGGCTCACGCCTATAATCCCAGCACTTTGGGAGGCTGAGGCAGGTGGATCACAAGGTCAGGAGTTCAAAACCAGCCAGGCCAGCATGGTGAAACCCCGTCTCTACTAAAAATACAAAACATTCGCCGGGCGTGGTGGCTCACACCCGTAGTCCCAGCTACTCAGGAGGCTGAGGCAGGAGAATTGCTTGAATCTGGCAGGTGAAGGTTGCAGTGAGCCGAAATCATGCTATTGTACTCTAAGGTGAGTGACAGAGCAGACTCCATCTCAAAAAAGAAAAAAAAAAAGGCTAATAGAGAAAGATAATTATTGCAGTGTTAGTTTAAAAAAAAAAGTTAGTGAAGTATCCCTATTTTGCAGTCACAAGTTGAAGGTCTTTGATATGGTTTGGCTGTGTCCAAAATTCCCATGTATCATTAGAGGAACCTGGTGAGAGGTAATTGAATCATAGGGGCGAGTCTTTCCCCTGCTGTTCTTGTGATAGTGTATAAGTTTCCTGAGATTTGATAGTTATAAAAACTGGAGTTTCCCTGCACAAGCTGTCTTTGCCTGCTGCCATCCGTGTAAGATGTGACTTGCTCCTGTTTGCCTTTCACCTTCCACCATGGTTGTGAGGCCTCCCCAGCCATATGGAACTGTAAGTCTAATAAACCTCTTTCTTTTGTAAATTGCCCAGTCTTGGATTTGTCTTTATCAGCCGCATGAAAATGAACTAATACAGTCTTCAAATAAGATCAATTATTTTAAGAGTGCTTATGGACAGATGACTTTCCTATGTGGCTAATTTAATCATTCTCCTCCTCTCCCTTTTTTGGCAGTTTTAGTTTATTCTTTTCAGTATTTTGAAGTTGTATGTTGAAGGAAACGGTCCATTTGTCACTATTTGTAATCAGTAGTTAGTAACAACACCATCACACATATTCACGAGATTTAATCTCAGATGTATTCATCAAGTACCAAAATCTCAGTTCAGACTGGCTCTAGTCCGAAAAAAAAAAAAAAGGTTAATGGGAGTACAATAGTTTCAGACATGGTTGCATCCAGGAGATCAAGTCATTTCCAGATTCTGCCTCTCTTTCTTGGCTCCAAAGATGAAGACTGATGATATAAGGTCCTGAGGAGCCTATCAGGCATTTTTATGCATCATAAGGAAAGAAATCTCAGGAATTCCATGGGGAAAGCTTCTCTTCCTATGTAGTTCTAGCAAAAGCTTCCCAGCTCCAAGACAAAAAAAGTTCTTGTATGCATTTCTGAACCCATCAGTGTAGTCAGGGGGCCAGAATTACACTAAATTGCACATTGAAGGTATCTAGTTTGAAGACTGGTTCTGGAAAAGTTTCTGAGCATGACTTCCTTCCCAGATGGCTGCCTTTGAAATGAAGTTTGGGAACTTTGCACAATAATTGAATGTTATTAGAGTTAATAAAAGGGGAGTCGAATGTGTTGCTTTTGAGGAGAAATGTAACAGTTTCAATGGTATGCTTAGAAACCTTTTTGAAACTTAGTTTTTATCATTGTTATACTTTATTGTAGGGAGAGAAAATGGTGTTTAAACATGAAAGCAACAGAGCACAAAATAAATGAAACCCTGTTAAGGTCAGTAGACCAGAAAAAGAAAGCAGAATTTCCTTGAATGCTAATCTACAAAAGGCTGTTTTCTTCTAAGTACAAATTGCATCCATTAAAAAACCATGTAGTAGTTGCCTTCTTTCATCTCTAGAAGTTTTTGATGGGCAGAAATGGAGACGTGTGTTCCTCTTTTGTTAATCCCATGATCTTCATTGGTTCTCCCAGTCACCTCATTTATTGGACACACAGACTACAACAATTTGTTTTTGCTTCCTGTCTCCAATTTGTCCTTTAATATTCTATTAGAATTCAAAGTGACATTCTTTCTTCTGGATTGAACAAAAGAATGGAAAGATCACTGGACTCAGAGTCACCTCTGGGGTCTTGAGCAAGTCTCTGATTACACTTGTTCTTTTTATTTGAAAACATTCTTAACACAAGACACACAACTGTGGGTAAATTGTTTTACCCAGAGTTCATGAGTGCTCTATTCCCCAAAAGCCCTCACATGCCATGGATTATCTCCCAGGGACTACTAGGATGACCCAGTGATCCAACAACTAGAAGTTAAAAACCAGAGCCATGCTCCAGCACTGCAGCTGGAGGCTCCTCTGCCTGCTTGGTGCTGGTGTTCTAATGGTTGTTAAACATTCTCACCATCACCTGGCTCCAAGCCATTAATTCCATGTGAGAACACTGGCCTTGCACTGTTGGACCTTCTGATTTGGAAGAAATATTAGAAATCTCAATTTATACATCAAAATTACAAAAATACTTTGAAGCTGGAAATGAATTAAAGATATTAAAATATTTAAAATCAAAGAGAGACTAAATTTGAAGAAAGGACAGTTTTGGTAGAGGATGACGAGTTAGGCAAAGAAAAATGTTCCAGGCTGAAAGAACAAAACAAACACAAGCAGGAAGAACTGTTTGTTTATGTTGAATGTAAGAGATTTTAAACTGGCAGCTCTATGTTTATGTTGAGTTTAAGAGATTTTAAACTGGTAGCTCCCAAGCCTGGTCTAGGTAATTTATTTGTTTGACCGGCTTACAGTTTGCCCTACACAATATTTTTAAAAGAATAGTATACTTTAATAATACACTTTAGTTCATGGATACTCTGTATTTTAAAAAATTATTGATCTTTGTTGGACATTTAGATTGCTTCCAAATTTTTGCTGTTTTAAACAACCTTGAAAAATATCTTCTATGTAAATTACTTTTGCACATCTATAAATTTTTGACAGAAGGGCACAATAGAAATCCTAGAAATGAAATGTGTGGATGAAAAGGGTATGGACATGGTAATGGTTGGGATGCATATTACCAACTTGCCCTCTATAAACTTTGTACTAATTTACACTTCTATGAGTCTTGTGACTGCCTACTTTTTGTAAATCTTTGGCACCAGGTTGATAATTATATTTTAATAAGCACAAAAAATTATCAAATATTAACATCAATTTATTTTATTATTATCAAGATGAAAACTTTTTTTAGATGACTTATAGAATAGATTTGAACCAGTCTAAAAAATTCAGAGTTTTTATTTCTATTCTCCCTAGGCCACTCATAGAGAGGTTTATTTATTGGATTTTTATCAATAAAGGAAATTCACATCTAGGTTCTTAGACTTATTCTTCCACTTCTCATCCCTGTACAAGATTTTCCCATGGTCCTAGCTTTCTTCTTCCAACAATGAATGCAGCTGTGAATGAAGTCCTATCAATGGCTTACTGCACAGTTGGGCCTGGCCAAGGCTCCTACTCAAGAGGAGTGAGATGTAGAGTCAGATCTTAGAACATCATGCAAACAGAACAGATTTTATGGCATTTCTGCAAGGTTCTGTCTGGGTTCAGATCTTAGACCTTTTGTAGGCATCCCTCTTCATATCCCTCTCCATAAAAGCATGGCTTACTCCTAATTGGTCCAACCCTTATCTGAATTTTCCCTTAGGAGCTGGAGCATGTCTCTCAGTGCCTTATCTTCCTGAACCAATCTGGGGAGTATATAGAATATAGAACCAATGACTAGTGGCCCAACTGATGGAAAATACAAATTTAGAAAATCTAAACTTTTTCTGTTTGAGTTGTGCCAGCCTTTATTCCTGTAGCAGATACTGGGTATATAATGATAAGATCTGAAATGATACCCATGTGAATAGTGCTTAAAATGTAAGCTTAGGCCAGGTACACTTTGGGAGGCAGGTGGATCGCTTGAGCTCAGGAGTTCGAGACTAGCCTGGACAACATGGTGAAACCCTGTCACTGCAAAAAAAGAAAAATACAAAATATTAGTTAGGTGTGGTGATGTGCATCTGTAGTCCCAGCTACTCAGGAGGCTGAGGTGGGAGGATGGCTTGATCCTGGGAGGCAGAGATTGCAGTGAGCCGAGATCATGCCACAGCACTCCAGTCTGGGTGACAGAGCAAGACACTCTCTCCATAAAAAAAGAAAGAAAAAAGTAAACTTGGTATTACAGCACTTATGTAAGATTCATAATTGAGTTTAAACAACAACAAAAATGTGATATTTTATTTCAATGTGGTAGGTATTTTTCTTTTTTCTAAGGGGTAATAATCATGAAATTCTGAAAAATTCTTTAGCAGTGCTAACAATTTACTCTCCTTTTTTCCTTCTAATCTCCCAAAGCAAAACAGTTGTACAGAGAACTTTAAATTTCATTAAAATATAAATCATTTATTATTCAACAAATATCTATTGAAATCCTTGTCTGTATCAGATGCTGTTTTAGGTGCTGGAGATATGGCAATGAAAACAATTGGTAATAGAACGAGAGAGAAAGAATGAATGAATCCAAGTAGGTAGTGCTATAGTGAAAAATAAAGCAGAGGAAGGGAAAGCTAAGGGATAAGGAGGTTATTATTTTACATAGGTACATGGGATGATCAGCGAAGACTTCTCTGATGGGTGACATCAGAGGCAACAACCAAAGATTCTGGAGAGAGCTGTGATGGGGAGAGGACATTCTAAGCAGAAGGAGCAGGGAGACAGAAGCTCTGCTGAAGGATCATGCAGGCATGAGGGAGGCAATTAGAAAAACACAGCTGATGTCCTCAGACCAGGGTAGGGGAGTGACTGGTGAAAAGTGGTCAGATTCCGCATGTGTTTTAAAGGTAGAAGTGATGGGATTTGTGGGTAGATTCAATATGTAGTGTGGACAAAAGATAGGAGGAGTAAGGATGGCCTCAGACTGGGGGCCAAAGCAACTGAACCTGTTAACTTGTCATTTACTAAGATGGAGACACCACATAAAAGTAGCTGGTTTGTGAATGAGTTTCCTTGTATATAAAAAATAGGAGAATTGCAATTAGTACCATGAAACTTGGGAAGAATATATTCCCATCTCCCATTCATTTGGGGCGGGTGCTCACAGAAAGGAATAGCCTGCAAAATGGCACACATTTCCATGTTGTTGTCTTTGTGTTTAGTATCATGGTAAATGTGTGAATGAAGCAACTTCTACTAAGTGACAGAGCTGGAATGAGAAAAAATATATAACACAATGTACTTGATATATGGGATATACAACACAGTTTCTCTATGTTTCATTTCTTGTTTGATTACATTTTTTACTTGGAGCTTTTTTTCTTTTTTCATTGGTGGTAGTATAGAACTAAAACACTTGAAAATGTTTAACTTTATCCAAGTCCTATGCTCCTGGAAAATAGCAGCAGTCAAGAAATCCCACCACCTTTTTATATTAGGGGAAATGATTTACTGCAAAAATCACATATGACCTTTCATATTACTTTTATAAGATTTGCAGATGCTCCCTCACCTTGTTTAGTTAGGTCAAAGTCAAACACAGACTCTGCAAATCCTCATTCATTATCTCATCAATGATTAGTTGAAATGTTCGGCCTCCATTGGACAATTTGGACAAAATACCTATTAACTTGACTTGACCAAACTATAATCAGGCTTCTCACTCCCATAGGCCCTGGGACATTGACTCATCCTGAGCCACCATTAGAATGCAGAACAGCACCTTCTTAACAGTCCCTGTGAAGAGTGGGTTGACCTCAGGGAAAAAGACTCTCTGACCAACCTTGCAAAGATGACACCTGCTCACTCCCTTTCCCACACTCAGTTCTTTCTAATCTTGTTTACTCTTTCCGACAAAGCAAAAACCATTTTTTGCCTGATCTTTGAGACATCCGCCGATCTTTGGATCAGAGTGATCTCTCAAACGCAGTGACCCCTCTTCTCATTTCCTCATATTTCAGTAGCTTTTTTGAATTAAATCTCTCCTTCCCCAAGTCTAGATTTGATTTCCACTTGACTGCCTTGATTAACTAGTAGTTTATTATTGTATGTGTATATAGTGACTCATTTCTATTCAACAGGTATTTGTTAGGCCTGCATACTTAATGAGTTTCTGGGGGTACAGCAATGAACAAAAAATGGACAAAACCCCTTCATTATGTGAGCTTACATCCTAGTTAGTAAAGATAGATAAATGAATGAAATACTTCATAGATCTGATGGTTCTTTCTGCTATGGAGAAAATTAAATCTAGCAAGAGAGAGAGCTGGGTTGGGTTGGGTTGAAAGGGCTACGTTTTAAAATAAAGTATTTTGGGATACATTTAGATTATTTCCACATTTTAGAGCTGAAAGAAAGGGGTGACTGTGAGTCTCTAATCCTGAAGTCTATAAATGATAATAATGGAGGCTTCTGAACACAAATGATGCTCACAGTCAAGTAAGGAGGTCCCCTAGCCATCTGGAGACATTTATAGGTATTTGATTGCTTTGCTTCAATGAAAAATCATGGAAGTTAGAGGGGTTAAGGAGTAAGATTTCCAAATTGGAGTCCTTGGGGTTACAGGGCTGTACTCCAACATGCACATCCAGGAGAAGTTCCCATCCCGAATACCTTAGGTCACTGTTGCACTAGCAATAAAAGCAGGTGCTAGAGCGATCATCCCTAGTTAGTTTTTGGTTATTTTCTTTTGGATTTTTTCACTCCAAAAGAACACCATGTCCTTATCAATTACTAACAATTCCGAAATGAGGATTAGTTGATGATTTGGGGAGGTATGCATTCTAGGTGTGTTTTTAAAGTGCTAATGATTTGAAGCGAAGTATTTTGTACTGTTTTGACAGTGTTTTTAGCATTGTAACAAGTAAAACATTTCCCTTTCAAATGCTTTCTGTTATACATCTGACTCTAAGACAGTTAAAATTTTTTTTTTTTTAAAATGACACTGTGACTCCGTACAGGTTTCCTGAAAGCAAAATGGCTGAGAATTTGGAGGACTCAGAGGCCACATCTGTGAATTGAGCTTATTTATAATTATCTTTTGGCATTTCTTAACAGACATCCTTATGTAATCAGAAAATAGAAATCAACTGAAGATACAGTCATGTTTCGCTTTACAACAGGGCTATATTCTGAGAAATGCATTGATAGGGTGATGCCTTTGTTGTGTGAACATAATAGAGTGACAGAAACCTGTATAATGTGGGCCACTACACACCTCGGCTATATGGTACAACCTATTGCTCCTAGGCAGCAAACCTGTACTGCAGGTGACTGTCCTGGATACTGCAGGTAATTGTGACACAATGGTATGTGTGTATCTTATATCTAAACATAGAAACGGTACACTAAAAATATGGTACCATGATCTTATGGAAACACTTCCATAGATGCAGTCTGTCCTTAACTGAACCTTGTTTATGCCGTGCTTGATGTATACGGGATAGATTATTTCCAAGGTTCCCCAGACTAAGATACTAAATACCAAGGCAACATTAACTATTCGGTATTTCTTTTATAAAGCTCAAGAAAATAGCCCAGGTGAAGTGTAGTTTTTTTTTTCTTTTTCCATTACATCTGGCTGAACATATTCCATCAGTGTCTAATAAATTTATCATAACAGGCTTTAAAATAACACCACAGAGTTTTCAAATGGGTAGTGCTCAGAACAAAATAGATAAGTGGAAAGCCTATATCAAATCTGATAGGTTACTCCTCTTTGGTACAAATATTCAGAAATATAGCTACTTCAATTCCCTAGGCACTTTAAAGGTAGTTAGCTGGTATTTAAACTCAGTTGGGTTATATATCCCAGATCACTCAAGGAGCAATAATATAAGATCATCACTACTATCGCATCTCATCCCAACAATGATAGTAAATTATGAAAATTGCTGAAACTGCTCCATATTGTCTAAGCTCTCCATGAATGAAGGTTATATGTTATGATGCCTATCACTAAACTAGAACAATATAGGAGAACACCTTACTTTTAGGGTATTTTGAATCAATATATATAATAATTGAGCTTATCCTGCCATATTAAGTTATTAATAATTGGAGGGAGAGGAAAACACCCTTTTTGTTTTTAAATAAGTATGAATTTATTTATTTATTTGATTTTCTGTTTTGTTTTCCGCAAAATCAGACTCAAACAAATATCAGGATCTTCTTATTTCCTATTCTAGTCTTCCTCCGTTTAAAGGACATATAATCAAATATAGAAACATATACCAATTATCAAATTTTTCATCCTAACTCACCATCATCTGAGTCTCGGTAGTGACTCATGGCTGATATTGGCAGGTTGATTGCTCAGCCAATGAGCAGATTTTAATTGGTCTATTTGAACCAGCCTTCAAAATACTAAAAATATTTTTTAAATATAACTAATTATGTCTGTTATTAGTGCAGCCAACGGGATTATCTTCTGGGCAATTGACCAATTGAACAGTTATCATCCTGGATAACAATTTAAGCTTCCAATAGTCAAATATTGACTTTGTGGCCACGGCCTCAGTTGCAGTGTGACTCAAAATTAAAAATGAACTGAACCATTCATTGATTGATAGTTTGCATAGATGTCTGAGCCATTCGCATGACTTCCCAAGGTGGGGGATTTAATAGATGGTGGTATTACTCTATTCAGTGATGATAGACACTAATATAGCTTCACAGCTGTAATTCGTGATACAGGATAGGAGCACAGTTGGCTGCATCTGAAGTAAACCACATTTCTATGGGTATTTTTCAAAGGAACAGATTGTACCAAGAGCAGACAAAACATTGATGCCTGAATTCCACTGATTTTTTGCTAATAGTAGCAATATTCAGTGGTTTTTAGTTGGAATGGCTGTGTTTGCATTGCTGATGCAACCAGTTTGCCATTGGAAAATCTGCTGGAGCAAATTACATTCCTAGCAGCACAAACATCATTTATTTGCTCATTCATTCAACAATAGCTATTGAGGACTCGTTCTATGTGAAGACTGTGTTAAGTTACTAGAGATAATGTTATAAATAAGATTCTGTCCTAAAGGAACTTTCTCCCTAGTGGGACATATGAACAAATGAACATTTACAATTGATTTTAGTAATTGTTGTGTCTCATATAAGGTCAAGATTGGAGCTAATTATAGGTTTACCTGGTCCATCTTGGTTAAGCATGGCTTCTCAGAAGAAGTGTCTTCTAAGCAGAGACAGGGAGAATAAGTAGGAGTTAGTTTGATAGGGTTGCAGAAGTTGGGAAGAGTTTGCTTTGTACCCAAAAAGATCACCATGTTCAATGTTCCTGAACTAAAAGGGAGCAAGGGTTGATCTCAGAGGGTAGCAGGGCTCACATGACAAGGAGCCTTGTCAGACAGGAAAGGCACTTGGAGCCTTATCTGAAGTTCGGTGAAGGGCTGTCAAAGGTTTGTAGGCAGAATATAGGAATAAGCACCAACATCTAAGGGTAGAAGAGAAATCCATTAGAAAAGCTGAAAAGAAAAAGAAACAAAAGACCCTTCAACTTTTATTTCTAATGATACCTGTTTAATCTACTAGAGCAGTAAAATACACATGGCTGAGGCTGAGCGCTTATAGTATGGATATTCTATATTTTCCCAAACTGTTAAAAAAACTTATTGTGATTAATTATAGCACCTTTTCAAAGCAGTGATGCCCCATATTTCATGGACAGTTCTACCGCTCTTTGGTGAATTCAAAAAGAAAGCTAAATCACAGCTTCATGCATATAATTTCTCAAAATTTAAATTTTAAAATATGTAAGTAAAATTGCAATTGAACGATCCTTCTCTGTTCTGCTGTGGAAATGAACTTTGTTTTTTTAAAAAAATTCCAGCTAAATATAGAGAGTGAATAATTATAGTAAAGCTGACCTTACTGTATACATCTGTTTCTTTCCATAATTGCTTTAATTATGGGATGAACTCCCTGGGAAACAAAAATAAGTTTATTGCAACAGATTATATTATTACATTTTATGAAGTTTTGAACTTTTATTAAATGATTATTATTGTTAGTTTGCTCATGCTTAAACACTCAGACATTTGGATACCAAGGATCTATCACAGCAAATGTAAGATATTCGAGAGCCGGTTTTACCCAACTTGAGGAATTTCCCAAGACATTGGCCTTATGCTTATTGTTCAAAATGAGGCCCGTTAAAAGCTGTGTCTGCCTCGTCCTATCTCAGAGAAGACCGTGTCAAATTTTAAAAGAACCCATCTATTCATCAAAAATGTCAGACAGGGCTGTTAGATTTAGCCAAAATATTTGAAAAGAAACAGAAAGAAAAGAAAGAAAAGGAAAATAAAATGTATGGAATGATCCAATGATCTTTGGTACATGTTTATCCTAAAAAATTATTTGTTGTTTACTTGAAATTTAACTGTGAATCCTGTAAATGTTTTTGCACCTGGCAACCCTACAAAAAGGGGATCTAGCAACATTTTCTGTGGAGATAGTAGCATTTTGTTATCTTTTCTACCCAATTCCCTCACATGTGCTACAAAGTTTCCCTGTCCACAAAATTTTCAGATCTTTTTCCATCCCTATAGCATCCAGTCCTTTCTAGGTCTCCTCTCCCCTACTTTCCATCCATTCCTGTATCCTATAAATCAGCGTAGCTTCTTTACAAAATAATGGGATGGAATATCTGCTCGTTAGGAAGAGAGAAGACAGTTGTGCCAATCGAGAAACTCTCTGTGGAGTGGGTAGAAACACTCTAAACATTCCCAAATTAATTTGGGTTACATTACATATACGGAGATTCTACTATCTCATCAGAGTGACTAAATCTTTCATTTCTGAAGTACTGACCACAGTTTTTGCCTATATATCAGTGAAATTTTAAAAGTAAGTTTTGCCAAAGTTAGAAATTAGTTCTATGATTATTGGTTAACTAAATTAGCTCTTTGGACTTAAATTGTTTTCTAGTCAGTTTTACACCTTATCACATTGTTTTTATTTTCCTTCACTATTGCTACATTATTCTGAAACTTAGTGTAGCTCATTCCTTTAGAAATCAAAGCCAAGCTTTGAATTTATAGTTAATCATGTTTCTAATTGTCAAATAAATAAATTTCTAATTGTCAAATTCACCTGCATGTTAAAATACGTGAAGAATGTGATTGCTCAGTCAGTAATATTCAGAGTTGGAAATTATAGACAAGATTCATTAAAACATTGAAATAAGGAAAAGAACTATTAAAATGCCATTTCTTTTTGTGTATTTTTGAGAAAAATCCAAGAATTCTTTTTTCTAAGTCTTTGTGAGCTAAAAAGGGCTTTGACAGCCAATTGTGTTTGTATTTCAGGGAAAATTTCAGGTTTATTGTTAGAGAATTGTAATGCTGTTAGCAATAATGGCAAAGCCAAATGTTTACAATATAATTACCATTCTCCTAGAAAATGTGTGGTTTGGGAGAAAGAAAATTAGATGAAGAACCTCTCAAAAGATTGCATGTGGCTAGGACCTTTGTCCAAATGGGGAGATAATAGTAGCATTTCATACTAATCATTATAATTGAATAGTGACTTAAGGATCTTTGGCTCCTCATAATTACATTGAAGGTGGTTTTTAATTTGGGGGGGAACATTTTGGAAGAGGTAATTTAATCAGTATACAAAATATCAAAGTGTGGAAGTCACTGTTCTGAGATTGCAAACATTTGCCTTGAAATATACATTGATTTTTGTATAGGTTCTTCCTTCAAATGTTTCCAGTCGTTCTTTCTGACTGTTTCAATAACCAATAACACCAAGGAAGAGGTTCTTCTAATGTTCTTGGCTCATTGTGATATCATAGTCAACCAGCTTCAACCTCTCTTCCTTCTATCATTTATTCTACAAGATTTATGATCCTAAATGATTACTTTCATTATATGTAATAATGACCTTTCAGCTGGGCATGTTGGCTAATGCCTGTAATCCCAGCACTTTGGGAGGCTGAGAAGGGTGGATTACCTGAGGTCAGGAGTTTGAGACCAGCCAGGCCAACATGGTGAAACCCTGTCTCTACTAAAAATACAAAAACTACCCAGGTGAGGTGGCACACACCTGTAATCCCAGCTACTTGGGAGACTGAGGCAGGAGAATTGCTTGAGCCCAGGAGACAGAGGTTGCAGTGAGCTCAGATTGTGCCACTGCACTCCTGCCTAGCCAACAGAGTGAGACTCTTGTCTCAAAAAAATAAATAAATAAATAAATAAAATAATGACCTTTCACTTACTCTATTTGCTTACTTTTGCAAATGTGCCCCCTTCATTCCCTGTGCTGATGGGAAGCTTGTTTCAGGAGTAGCCATCAGTCAACAACAATCTGTGGTTATAGATAATAGATGGATATCCATCTATAATGAAAGCCATGAGTGATATAAAAGAGCTGTGGGCAAGGAGCTAGAATACTGGTGCTTGCCTTTCTCTGTATACAAACTTGAGCAACTCACTGCCTTTGAGCCTCAGTTTTCTTATCTGTGAGGAAGAGAAAATAATGACTATGTTGTTGAGTGATTGTGAAAAGCAACAATTGGGAAGAGTTCTAGTGTATCAACAAATGTTTCAGTCTTTATATTTTATCGAATGAATTGTAAACCCTTTTGAAAAATGTTCTATGGCTCTTCATCATTGCCTGGGCCCATCAAGTTGAGATTTCTGATCCTGACATTTTAAATGCCTGATTATCTGGTATAATCATACCTATGTACCTTGTATATTGTTGTTAGTGATTATCAAGCACAAATTATATGTTAGGCACTGTGAGGATACCTTTGTACCCATTTTCACTTTGGAACATTACAACCATCCTATAAAAAAGGAGTATTAGGCCAGTGAGGTAGCTCATGCCTGTAATCTCAACACTTTGGGAAGCCAAGGCGGGAGGATTACTTGAGGCCAGGAGTTTAAAACCAGCCTGAGCAACATAGAAAGACCCTATCTCTATAAAAACATTTTAAAAAAATTAGCCAGGCATGGTGACGCATGCCTGTAGTCCCAGCTACTCTGGAGGCTGAGGCGAGAGGATGAATTGAGCCCAGGAGTTCAAAGCTGCAGTGAGCTATGATTGTGCCACTGTACTCCAGCCTGAGCAACAGAGCAAGAGCCTGTCTCTACATTTATTTTTTTTGAAAAAGGGCCATTAGTACTGTTTTTATTCCTTCTTATGGATAAGGAAATGAGCCTTCAAAAAGTTGTATAGCTTGTCCAAAGTTAAATAGTTGGTGAAGAGGAAATATCTGTATTTGAAGCCAGGAAGTTCAATTCTATAATCTGACATTTTAGCCACTGAGCTATACTTATCAAAGAAACTTCTTTTTGAACTTGGTTAATTTTTGTCCCTGAACATACATATTTTTGTACATTTTGTGGCATCTATTTATACCTCAAAGTCTATTCTTTTTCCTTTCTCTCTGCACAATTCTATTATGATGACTGTGCATTGCTTTTCCCTGCTAGATAAGTACACCTAATCCTAAACTCTCAGCCCTCACTGAGCACTTTTGTATTGTACTAGCGAGAACCACACTGGATTACGTTATCTTATAGTTTCTCTAATGCATTCATATGTTTAGAAACTGCCAAACCGGACCTCAGGAAAGAGTACCATCTCTTTTACCTCTTTTGCACCTCTTAATTCATGTACAAAAACTAATGGACAATAGAAGGGGAAAAATGTATAAAAAGAATAATTGTTAATTTTTGTAATAATCTTTTGAGATTTGCAAGTGTTCTGGAAGCTGTCCTACCAATGTTTCAGAACTGATTTCTATTTCTGAAATAAGACCAAGTGATGGCAAAGTCTCTTTCTCTTCTAATCCACTATACTACTCCTGACTGTTTGTCCTGCCCAATTTCCTCCAGTGGTAATGTCTTGCAAATCTATAATATCCTATCACAGCAAGGTTATTTCCACTGATGCAGCCAACATAGAGAATATTTCCTTTACTATGGGATTTGTGGTAAAGAGCCTAAAAGTAAGGCCCATTGTTGTATGTGCCTGGAGAAAACCAGGAGGAATTCAAGTGGCCTAGCCACAAGCTCTCCTCCCTACTCTCCTCCTGTGGATAAAGCCCCTGACCAAACGGCCCTCCTTATCATGGGGACCATGCACAATTTCTGCTTATTCCTTAGTGGAATGTTTCAGCTTCCTGCAAGACAGCAAACTTATTCAAATAATGCAAGCACATCCTCCCATGGGAACTAAGGGTCATCACCCCATCATCTTGGTGGTACCAAACCTGACTCCAACAGCTGCTGGGTGTTCACTCCATTCCAGGGTGCACATGCTCCTATGTGATTCTGCATGCACGGTGTCCTCCTCTCCCTGACTGTGAGTATATGTGACTAGTAAACTGCTGTCAATCTCATTAGTCCAGTGTTGGGCGATTCCCATATCCCTCTTACTAATGGGGTGCAGAGGAGGTGACTAAAATAGGATTTTTCGTGTGCGCTTTTATAGACACAGCATTTCCCTCCCATGCCCATCTTCTTTTCAACTCCTGGCAAATACTAACTTGTTTTCCCTCTATCTATATTTTTCACATCAAGTTTGTTATACACATAAAAGGATACAATGTATAAACATTGGGGATTGGCTTTTTGCCCTCAACGTAATTCTCTGGAAATTCAGCCTGGTTGCTTTATGTATCAATACTTCATTCCTAGCATTTCACTGCATATACACTATTATTTGTTTACCCATTCTCCACTGAAGGACATCTGGATTGTTTCCAGTTCTTAGCTATTGTGAATAAAGCTGCTATAAACATTCACATACAGGAATTTTAGTAAACATAAGTTTTCACTTCTCTAGGATAAATGCCCAAGGGTGCAATTGCTGGGTCATATGGGACTTGCATGTTTAGTTTCTTAAGAGACTGCCAAACTGTTTTCCACAGTGCCTGGACCATTTTACATGCCTATCAGCAATTTATCAGTGATTCAGTTCCTCCTAATCCTCGGAAGTCTTTGTTGTTCTCACTATTATTTTAACCGTTCTGATAGCTGTGTAATTATATCTCATTGTGGTTTTAATTTGAATTTCTATAATGGCCAATGATGTTGAATATCTTTTCATGTGCTACTCAGAATCTATATATCCTCTTTGGTGAAATGTCTGTGTCTTTTGCCCATGTGCAAATTGGGATTGCATGTTCTTTTGACTTTGGGTTTTGACAGTTTTTAAGCATGTTCTAAATACCAGTCCTTGGTTGGATATGTGGTTTGCAAATATTGTCTTCCATTCTGTAGGTCAGGTGATAATTTGAAACACTTATTTAAATCTCTAGAGTCTGTTACTAAGAATCTTCTGTGATTACTAGGGCTGACTAGGGGTACCTTCAATTAAACAGTCGTCCAGCAGGGTTAAAATGAAATACGCTACCCATCATATCAATGTGCTAGAGTGGAACAAACCCAAGGTTCAAAGTTGAAGATCATGGGCTGGGCACGGTGGCCGATGCATGTAATCCCAGGTACTCCAGTGGCTGAGGGACAAGAATCGCTTGAACTCAGGAGGTGGAGGTTGCAATGAGCCGAGATCATGCCACTGCACTCCAGCCTGGATGATAGAGCGAGACTCTGTCTTTAAAAAAACCAAAGACAGTTGAAGATCATGGTTCTAGTCCTGGCTTTGTCACTAAGTGTTATAAGATCTCTCTGGGCCTCAGTTTCTTCATTTGTAAGAAAGGATCAGGCATATTATCTAAACTACTATCTTGTTCTACCATTCTGTGATTCTCAGTTTAGAAGATAAGCTGAATAGAATGAAGCTAATTGTCCTATTATGGCAAAAATACTAACATGTAGGTTTGAAAACAACCGAGAATGGAATACTTTTCCTTCTTTATTAGTGAGAATATGCTAAAATATCACAGTGCAGCATGACCTTTAGAATTCTCTTGCCTTTGCCTTTCCTGGTGGTGCCCAACAAATGCATCTCAGAGTTTGCTATTTTATTGTATAGAACCTTGTAGCAGTTTAGGTGATAGATTTGGAGTCTAACAATGCCCTACCACTAAACTGGTATATGTGCAATTGGAAAATTACTTAGCCACTATAATCCTCACTTGCCTTTTTTTTTTTTTAATTTGGTGATAATCGTGGCACTTAGCACACAATATTTCTGTGAGAATAAAATGAGATGATCCATGTAAGTGCTCAGCACTCATTCATTTCCCACTAGCACACAGTAAGTGTTCAATAAAAATTATTAGCAGCTGTTGGGGCTGCTGCTGTTATTACACTAAGTGGTATGGTTTGGCTCTGTGTCTCCACCCAAATCTCATCTTGAATTGTACTCCCATAATTCCCATGGATTGTGGGAAGGACCCGGTGCAAGATGATTTGAATCGTGGGGGTGGTTTCCACCATACTGTTCTCATGATAGTGAATAAGTCTCATGAGATCTGATGGTTTTATCAGGGGTCTCCGATTTTGCATTTCTCTCATTTTTCTTTTGCTACTGCCATACAAGAAGTGCCTTTTACCTCCCACCATGATTCTGAGGCCTCCCTGGCCATATGGAACTGTAAGTCCAATGAAACCTCTTTTTCTTCCCAGTCTTGGGTATGTCTTTATTGGCAGTGTGAAAACGGACTAGTAGACTGAGTTACCCCAAATACTAAGGTGCAGCCCCTAAGAAGCAGATAGAGGGCTCTTAGGAAGGGGAGGGCTTTCTTTGGTTTCCTAACTTTTCTAAAGCAGAATGTGGCTCTCAGCTGATGAAACCAGCATTAACCATTGTACAGGTTATTATTACATTTGCCACTCACAAAAATGGCAAATGAGGAATATCAGATACAGATACAAAAGATACAGATCTTTTGCAATTAATGTTCTTCTCACCTTGCCTTTTTCAAACCCCAGTGAGCTACTCTAAGATCTCTCCCTTCTTTCATTCCAAGGTCCCAAGACCTTTCCTCGTAGTCTCCTTTGCGGTCTCTCCTCTCTGGTCTCTGGATAAGAGCTTTGTTAGTTAGGTCAATTCATCCTTGCTAATTCTGTTCTCATTTTCATTTCCTTATGTCCTGGACTCTACCCATTTACAAGTGCTCAGGAGCTAAGTGGGCAAGAATAATTCCTTCTTGGAAGCAGTGGTTAATGTTTCAAATATGTATAACTTAATATCTTTTCTTTATATCACTGCCACATAAAATATTAGCCATAAGCAGAGGGACAGCTTCTAAAAACGCTGACACTATGACACAAACAGCTTTCAAACTATTCCTCCTTTAAAAAATCTCAAAGGAATTTTTCCCACCAAATTGTAACATTCACTACCTGCCTGAATGAACAGAACCATTGGCAAGAATTGGCATATTGATGCTTTGTTAAGATTCTCATTCATTTCCTACTTGATTTCTTACATTTCCAGGCTGATTACTTTCCATTCCAGAAATGCAGTTATTTTTTCTCTACATGGCTGCTTGTTTCTTTTTACACCTGTACAATAACTGCTTCTTATTGCCAAGGGGTTATATCATTAATTTAAAGACAACAGCACTAAGTCCTGTGGATTTTTCAAAGCAGAAGTTTTATTTCTCGGAAAGTTAAATTCTTCTTTCTTTTAATGGAATTAGTGAGTCAGAATCATATTACACATTTTTTTTCTTTCCAGAACTATGATGACACAGGTAATTTGATTAAACTAAGAAGCTCAATTCATGTCACCTGTTCTGTTATAAATGTATCAGTACAAGTGGGAAAATAATTTTATTGAAAATATTAAATTTGGCTGGGCACAGTGGCTCAAGCCTGTAATCCCAGCACTTTGGGAGGCCGAAGCGGGCGGATCACGAGGTCAGGAGATCGAGACCATCCTGGCTAACACGGTGAAACCCCGTCTCTACTAAAAAAATACAAAAAACTGGCCGGGCGCGGTGGCAGGCGCCTGTAGTCCCAGCTACTCGGGAGGCTGAGGCAGGAGAATGGTGTGAACCTGGGAGGCGGAGCTTGCAGTGAGCTGAGATCCGGCCACTGCACTCCAGCCTGGGCCACAGAGCGAGACTCTGTCTCAAAAAAAAAAAAAAGAAAAGAAAGAAAATATTAAATTTGGTGCAGGTTGCTTTTAGATGTCATTCTTGTCTGTCATGTAGGACCTTGTCATCCATTGATTTGCCCTGGAATTGGGATGTTTATGAATCAAAAAATGCATAAAGGGTGGCTACTGAACATGTCTTTAATGAAGAATGCAAATAAGCATGCAGTCCTTGCCAGCAAGGAGCTTACTACCTATTTGGAAATGCAAGGAATATACACAATGACGTTGAATTAGAATAACAGGAGTTGGTAAAATCTAAGACAACAAAAAAGAAAATCTACCATGCTGTGTACAAACAAGAGCCAAATATTAGATGGAGACCGACAGTTATTGGAGGGAGAGAGAGATGCTGAAGGCTTATTAAGAATAAGAGTTATCCTTTTAAATTTTTTGTATAAAACTGCATCTTCTTTATTTTGCATACTTCAATTTCAGAACAAAATAAACAAAAAACCCATAATATGCAACATCCAATCCTGTTGTGAAATTAGGGAGGGAATGGGAGTAGAGGCCCTTGTTTCCTGCCTTAGACACAAGGACAGGAGAGAATAAACACAAGACATCAGCAGAGGCAGCCAGGTAAGACAGGACCACTCAAGGCTGCAGTGGGAGCCATGGGGACACTATTCAGAGGGTACAGGTTTCTAAGTATAAACTCCTAATCTACCTCCCTGCAAGACACATCCTCATCGCCCTTGAATGAGGAGGGAGGATTGTATCAGGAACAGCAGCACTGGCTTCCTGTGCTGCCACTTTATCTTCATCAATAGCTAGACCTAGGTTGTTCATGGTAGATGCTATTAGAGTAGGTCTAGGAATCCTCAGGAGAGAAGTCAGAAGAGAGCCCCACAGTTTCAAACAGCAGCACCACCAGGTCTTTGACAGCTTCGTCGTCCTTGTCTGCCTCAGCCTTCTGCTGCAGTGTCTCCACAGTAGGTTGGTCAAGGTTGATCTCCAGGTACTTTTTGGCCATCATGTAGCCCATCGTAGAGTTGTCTCAAAGTGTCTGAGCTTTCACAATCTACTTCACATTTGCTGTTCAGCTGTAGGTGCCAGTCACAGTGCAGCAGGATGAAGAAACAGACTATTGGAGATTGTCATTTTCTCAATCTTCTTATTCAAGATTTCTTTCAGGAGCTTGCAGAGGTTCTCAAACTTTGCCTTGCTCTCCTCCATTTTCTTCTTCTCCATCCTCAGGTAGCCTAAGACCCTACTAGGTAACAGACCAGGCTCTTTCCACCAAACTCATTGAGCTGCCGCATGCCATGCTCAGCAGTGAGCTTGGTCATATATACTGCCTCAAAGCCTTGCTTCCTCACTCATTCCACAAAAGCAAAGTTGGCCACCTGCTCTTTGCTCTTGCCAGTGATGTCATAGATGGACTTCCCGTCTCCATGTGAGAGACATGCTCTGACAGAGATGTCATCTCATCTCCAGACTGGGTGGTGTGATAGTGTAGCAGCTCAGACAGGCATCACCAGTTCATAGAGTCCTCCTGGATTCCAACCTTTAGATTTTTAGAGAATTCCTCGTAGAATTTCTTATAACATTCCTTATCTTCTGCCAGCTCAGAAAAGAGCTCATGGCACTTCCCAAGAGTGTTTTTGTGTGGACTTTCAGGATTCTGCTCTGCTGGAACACTTCTCGGGAGATGTTTAGGGGCAGATCTTCAAAGTCAACCACACCACAGATAAAGCTGAGATACTCTGGTGTCAGCTCATCATAGCACATGCCGGACATAGAGGCTGATGTTTTTCTTTTTTCTGTTGTTCTCAAAGAGGTCAAAGAAAACCTTACTATTTTCTCAGAGAGGTCAAAGAGAGCCTGATGAGGGATGAATAACAGTGCCCTGAATTCCAACTGACCCTCTACAGAGATGTGCTTGACTGGCAAGCAGTCTTCCCAGTCACTGGCGAGGCTCTCATAGAATTCTCCATACTCTTCCTGGGTGATGTCATCAGGCTTTCTGATCCAAATGGGCTTGGTCTTATTTAGTTCTTCCAGATCAATGCATTTTTGTTGTTGTTGTTGTTGATCATCTTGGTTTTCTTTTTCTTATCCTTGTTATCCTCTGTTATCCTCACCTGAACCCACATCTTCAATCTTGGGCTTTTTCTCATCATCTTTATCATCCTCTTTCTCACCTTTTTTTTTTTTTCTGCCTTATCATCACTGACTTCCTTCACTCATTCCTTCTCCAAACAAAGGGTGATGGGATAGCCTGTAAACAACGAGTGTTTCTTTGACCTCTCTCTCTTACAAATACTCTGTCTGGTCTTCCTTAAAGTGGAGGATCACTTTGGTGCCTCTGCTAATGGGATCAACATGGTCAGCACATATAGTTAAGAAACTCCTAGTATAAGACTCCCAGGCATAGTGTTCATCATCATTGTGCTTTATGATCACAACCACTTTTTCTGCCTCCAGGTAGGCAGCATAAAAGCCAACACCAAATTGCCCAGGCCTGGAAATGTCTGCACCAGCCTGAGGAGCCTCCATAAATGCTTTAACACAAGATTTGGCAATAGTTCCCAAATTGTTTATGAGATCGGCCTTGGTCATGCCATTGCCTGTGTCTACCAAATTAGGGTGTGTTCCTGAGGGTTGGTGATGATGTCAATTTTCAGCTCTTTACCACTGGCTAACTTGGAAGGTCCTGTGAGGTTCTCAAAGCAAATATTGTCCAAGGTATCAGAAGCATTAGAGATCAACTCCCATATGAAAATCTCTTTGTAGTAGCAGGTATTGATGATGAGAGACATGAGTTGGGCAATTTCTGCCTGAAAGACGAAAGTCTCCATCTCCTCTACACGGTGCATCTCCTCAGGCATCTTGAAAAGAAAAGACTAACAAGTGCTAGTGAACAAGGTGGGCTGGAACTGTTCAACATGCACATGACCCCAAAGCTGCATGGGAGTGACTCAAGAGCAAAAGTTGCCTTTTAATGAGTGGCTATTACCTGCCAGGCATTGTGGTAGGCGTTTTATACTTGATATGTTTCAATTTAGAAAAAAACAAATGTATGGTTATTTTTAGATCTACTTTTCACAAGAGGACAATGCTGAGACTTTTAAAATAAATGTTAGTAAGTGGTCCAGGTGAAATGTGAACCCAGACATATTTGGTTGCAAAGCCTGGGTTCTGTTGGCAACCTATACTTTATAAAAACATGTCAGGCAATGGGTAGGAGGATTTGATCTGATTATTGAAAAAGTAGTGAAAGATGAAGTGAGAAAGAGGCAGAGAGTTAAGGAAGGAGGAAGAAGAAATGAGAACATTTTAGGCTACAAAACTAGCATGAGAATGGGGGCAAAAATATATATAAACAGTGTTTGACGAATAATGCGTATATGGATTTGCTTCGATCAAATGTAGGGGATGCTTACAAATGTGCCTAATGGCATAGTCTCTGGATTTTTAATTTGGTTTAAATTCAAGCTCATCCATTTATACGTGACCTCTCCTAGGCAGATTACAACATCACATAGAATAGTTGTGATTATTTAAAGAGCTAGTACAATTTAGGTGCTGGTAATACAGATGTTTTCAGTATGTGACAATTCATCAAGTGGTACAATTATGTGTGCTTCTTGGTATGTATATGTCAGAAAAAAAATTTTTTTGTAAAAGGAGCTAATGCATGTGTAAGCATTCACTGAATGTTAATTTATTATTCTTAATGTATTCAGGACAGTGAGATATTAGAATGAGATCTTAGCCGAATGTTGGAGCATTGTAAAGGGCCTCTTACCTGAAGAGGGTCAAAGAAAGATTGGAAAGATGGAGATATATTCACAGTGTTGTTTAGGAAGCTTGTCTTTGTCTCAGTGTATAGAATGAATTGGAATTACAGAAGGACATAGAGCAGTGAGACCAATGAAAAGATTTTGTTGTCACACAGAAGTCCAGTAATATGGTCCTCAGGCAAGTGATGGTGAAAAAGAGAGATTCCACGAAGGAAAAATCAATAGGATTGGACAGTGGGATGTAATAGGGAAAGAAAGTAAAGATTCAAAAATAACTTCTCTAGTCTTTACAGTAAGAATGATTGGAAGAAAAACCTGAGTGGGGGAGCAATGGCAAGGAGGTTGATTTTAGATAAATCCAGTTCCAAATGTCAACATCTCGTTGGCAGCTGGATGTGTCAATCAACAACAGAGAACACTCTCCAAGAACTAGTAATTACATAATTAGTAGCTACATAAAGTGTGAATAGTTTGTTGTGATTATTACACAAAGGAAGATCCAAAAATCTGGTAGTACAATCCGAAAAATTTTCAATATGATTATGTGTGTATTTCATAGTTTTTCTCTTTGGTCCTATAATTAAACCACATTTATCTCTGTCTCTAAACAAATAATTCAGAAAAAAGCATCTGAACCTATAGAATCTATAAAATCCCCAAGTTTGGTGACATTTTAGTTACAGAGAGTAGACTTCTGTAACCACAATAGGTAGAATTTAAATTAAATGATTGTCACATGTTGGTAAAGTGCAAGTACCTTTTTTGAAGACCCCATATATTCTCTCTTTCAAAGAGTGTTTATTGTTTCTTGAACTTACCTTTAAGAGATTTAGAAAGAGATGATTAATTATTTTCTATTTGTGAGCACAAATGTTGTTGAGGACTTTCTTTTATATTTACCAAAAAGGGGACCCAATCATAATATATTGAAAACTTATACCCACCACACAGCAAATTCTGGGTGAAAACCTCACCCACTACTGGATTAATGTCATTTCTGTTTCTTTGGTATTAAAATAACATAAAGTAAGAATGAGTTTCAACTTTAGGATCCAGGGAAAATGCATGTGTCGGCGGGGTGGGTGGGGGGTATGTGTTGTGGGTTTGTGTGTCTACGTACACACATGAATGCATGCATGTGTAAATATAAAGGGGTGGAAGGGAAATTATAAAATAAGTTTACTCTAGTTGTCCAAGGGAAGTTGATTTTATAATTAAATATTTAGAAAAATTCAATCCTGTGGTAATGTAACATGTTGAGGCAAGATGTCTTAAAAATATCTCTTTAAAAAATAGCGATTTGTAAAAGTTCTGTCACTCAAAGCTTTTACATTTTTCTGAATTCAAACGTAAATATTTGCATGCTAGAGTATGCAGAAAAATGCCAATAGCGCAGAGGATATTTGCCTACTAGCCATGCCTCAAAAATAACAATGCTCTTTCAGCAGACACATTTTGGGGTACCCAAGAGAATGTGGAGACAAGGTTAAGTTATTAATGAATCTGCCTCTGAAGTTAAGAACTAGAATGATGTTATTGCTCTGCAAACCTCCTCTTCTCTCCATCTGCCCCAGACAAAATGCCAGTTATTCACTGGTGATTACATCAGTGAATTTTCCTGATTATCTCCTGGGTGCATAGAACTGCTAATATTATAAATAGAAAGAATTCTAAGATATAATCCCAGCTCTCAGATAGCCTAGTTAGGTACATGGCTAAGTACTTAAAAAGGAAAGCTAATAATATAAGTAAGTGTATATAATTTAGTGGGCAATAGCATATAATATAAAATAGTTTGGAGATTAAAAGGGAAGGAAGCCAATCCTAGTGACCCACTGTATACTAACTACTAGTCAGCATGAATACTTGAATCAGGATGATTGTTCCTCACTCGTATACCCTCAGCACCTAGAAAAGTGCCTAGGATGAATAGAGACTGAATACATGTTTGTTGAAAATGATTCTCTCATTCAATATGCACAAAATTCCTAAAGAGTAGATATCTCCACTTTATAGATGTTAAAATCGAGGACGTGAAAGATAAGTAGCATGTCCTGAATCACATAGTGGCACAAAATGAGATTTAAACCCAGGTTCACCTGTCACCAAAAATCTTACTTTTGCCACTGAAAGGTGGCAGAACTCAATGGAGATGAACCAGTTCAGTGTTGGTTTGGACAAAAATACGTAGTCAGGAAATTGGTCAAAATTCCACAGGAGATTGATAATTTTTAAATGAATATTGTAATTGATAATGTAAAGTTTAAAATTGTTAAAACTTAGGTACATCTGATCTAAGGTAGTGGGTTGTCAGGATATCAATATTTAATTTTCAAAGAACACAAGCATTGTTTTTAAGGGACTGTTAATATTTTCTCACAGCTTAAAATGAGCAGACGGAAAGAATGACCTTCAACTTTCTATAGGATTTTACATCCAACAGTAGAAAGTGCCGCATGTAAGATTTACACTTGACTAGACTGGTGACAACTGCAACTTCTGTCCTAATGACCTGCAAGAAATGCTGATACAAAACAAGAGGAAAGTCATGGCATAAAATTGTACGTGAAAGTTTGGTTTTGAAAGTGCACTTTGCATACAGTGCAAAGTTTCACAGTTTGATTGAAATAGTTTTTCCTTGCCAAAAATATTTACTTAATGTTAGTAAATATTCTAGTGTAAATTAGTGTATAATAGATTCAGCAATAAAATAATAAAACAAAATCAACTAGATAAAGTAAAAACAAAATTATAAAACTTAATGTAACATCTAGTATGTGAAAAAAACACTATAATGTCTTAGAACAACAATGAGAATGGGTTGTCTTTTTGTTTATTTCTATAAAAAGATATTAATCAAGCGTGCATATTCAACACAATGCAAGGCATACAGTATAATTACAATGCATGCAGTAGAAGAAAGATATCCTCAGAGATTATCCATCTATTTTGAACAGTGTGGATTTTTGGCACAGAATTAACATAGATCTATCAAAAAAAATTGCAGAACTTTTAAATAGTAATCAACATGAGTTTTTTGTCCAGTTGAAGCAAGGGAGATAAATAGATTGCATCTATGCATTTTCTTCTCACTCAGCCCCACATGCCCTTGGACCCATGGGGCCAATATCATTGCTGTCCATTGAAATAGCAGTAATAGTTTTACCGCAGTCGAGTGATGTGGCCAGTGCTTTGCTAACCCACTTTATGTAACTTATATATATAAATTAGAAATTATCTGACACAACTATGGAGGCTGAGAACTCCCACAATCTGATATCTACATGCTGGAGACCCAGGAAAGCAGATGATGTAGTTCTAGTCTGAGTTCAAAGGCCTGAGAGCCAGGAGAGCCAGTGTTGTAAGTTCCGTTCAGAATGTAGGAGAAGACTGAGGTCCACTTTGGAAACAGGCAGAAAGTAAATTCTTCCTTACTCCTCCTTTTCATTCTGTTCAAGCTTCCTCGGGTTGGATGGTGACCATGACAGTGGGGACAGCAATCTGCTTCACTTTGCCTACTGATTCAAATGTTAATCTCATCCAGAAACACCCTCATCGACATAGCCAGAGTAATATTTGACCAACTATCTGAACATCCCATAATACAGTCAAGTTGACACATAAAATTAACAATCACAAAGAATAAATGGGATGATAGAGGAAATTTTATCTTCGTAGAACCAGGCATGGGAAAGCAATGCAGCAGGACCTGCACCCTACATCTTAGTCTGAAAGCCATGCTCCCTCCCACCATGCTGCGTTGCCTGATCTCAGACAAGGCTTCAATGCAGTGCTTTGGGTGGAACTGCAGGCGATCAGGGTTGGTATCTGGGATAAATTATGTCATCCACCTCTGAGACTTATGATTGCCAATTCTGTATTTAAAAAAACAAAATGGTATGCCCTGGGGAAAAGGAAAATGTAAGGGTGGCTGGTAAAGGAAGGTCAGATAAAAATAGACTAAACAACACGCAGAAGAATTTGGAATTTGGACTGAGGGCTGCAGAGTATGGTGACCAACTCATCCTGTTTTGCTTAAGACTCTCAGTTTTAAAAGTGAAAGTCCTGTGTCCTTGGAACTCTCTCAGGTCCAGGCAAACAAATTGGGCACCTTACAATAGAGAAGTGATGCTCAAATTGTCTCTTGTGAAAACTGATTTTTGTTTCCTAACCCATTGAAGACTAATACTTTTATAAAATGCGTCACTAGAATGAAATGGAAAAAGGCACACAAGCTCACACTTTCATATTAAATTCAACAGATATAAATTACTCTAACAATGTCTGTAAAAGTTACTAAAATGCTTACTCTTAATTTCTATACTTACCTTTTGAGGGACCAGTTACAACCCATTTGAGATGGGTCCTGGTGTAAGGACCACACCAATGCAGGAATGAGGATCTATTTGTACAGTCTGAAAAGCGAAGAGGCAGAATGAACACCTTTATTCTGGCATGATGGATTGCAATTGGAAAGGACTAGAACAGGGAGAATAGATGGTAGTAGAAGAGGGAGGTATGAAGGATGGGCAGAGAACAGATGAGCAAAGAAAGGAAATCCCAGTGACCTGAATACAGAGATCAAGGAATGGAAATAGAGCTCATCATGAAGTTCTTCACTAAATGAAGTCTTCTGTAGTCACTGGCCTTAAAAGCTAAAGAAATTACATTTAAGAAATAATAAAACAAAAGCAGAATGTAGACTGTTTGAGAGAGTGGGCTTTGATTGTAAGTAAACTGCCCATGCCCAATCCAAACAACCCTAGTTGTTATGAGTTACTTGACCATGGTGTGTTTTCACCACTCTCTGTCTCAGTTCCTTTATCAATAATATGCCACTTCTCCTAGTATCTATCCCAAAGTGTTGTTGTGATATATAGTGAGATTGATTTGTTTTTTGAGACAGAGTGTTACTCTTTTGCCCAGGCTGGAGTGCAGTGGCACCATCTCAGCTCACTGCAACCTCTGCCTCCCAGGTTTAAGTGATTCTCCTGCCTCAGCCTCTTGAGTAGCTGGGATTACAGGTGTGTACCACCATACCTGGCTAATTTTGTATTTTTAGTAGAGACAGAATTTCTCTATGTTGGTCGGCTGATCTTGAACTCCCCACCTCAGGAAATCTGCCCGCCCTGGCCTCCCAAAGTGCTGGGATTACAGGCGTGAGCCACCGTACCTGGCCATTTTATTATTTATTATAAATAATAAAATTATACTATTTATATATCTTATATATAATATATACCGATGTATATTATATACTATGTAAATAATTTGTAATTTATTATATATAATGGTATATGGTATATTTATATCTATATACATATATAAATATCTGCCATTTAGTACCATAACTGGCACATAGCTAATGGTTACTCTTTGCTCATTATAAATATGAGTAAAATATCTCAGTAACAATCATTCCAACCTCGTATCTTTTGGGAAATTTTTGCCTCCATTTACAAACTGATTTAATAGTAACCTATGAAAAAGTGTGATTCCTTATTTATCAGGGAAAATTTATAGTATATTCTATTGACTTTGAAATTTGTGAGCACTTGCCAACATTGTACATGCTGATTTATGCCACAATTGTTTGGCCCCCGCCAAAACACCATGCACTGTTTAGAAGAAAGAGGTTCATTAACAGTGGTCAATTTGGCTCTATTTGGCTTGTGCCTATTTGAAAGCCTCCTTGCAGCATAACTACCAAAGTTGTTACTGTATTGGTTCTTAGCATTTCTCCATTTTCCCTTGGTTTCCTTTGATCTCATTTCTTTATGTATCTCATTTACTCTCCGGGTACTGCTTGTGCCTCTTGTTAGGGGCATATGTTTTGTAATGGTACTAAGCTTGGTTGATACCTATCCTAGTGCAGTTGTTCTCTGTAGTCGACATCGCTTTGTCCTCTTGGTGCATATATAACATAGAAGGAGTAAAATTTACAAAGGCCCTGGGGCAGTAGGATGCTGGCATGTCTGAGAGTAGCAATACGAGGAGGGTGTGGCCAGAAGAAGCAGGAGCAAGAGGGATGGACAAGATATGGACATTGAGGTCCAAGACAAGGAGGGAGTCAGATCTAGCAAACCTCTGGATCATGGCAGGAACTTTAAGATTGCTTTAAATGTGATAGAATTCATTAGAAGATTGAGCAGACTACGGTATGAACTGGTTCACTGGCTGCCATGTGTTGACTAGACTATCTGTGGGCAAGGGTGGAAGCCACATTACCAAGAAAGACTCAATATGCTAATATAGATCAGTCCATTTCTCTTTACCAATACTAGGTACACTGCTGATATCATAGGCTTTGGTTTTACCTGTTTACCTATAGATTATTTCAACTTGGAGACCATGTAAAACCACAGACAAGTCAGCAGAAGGAGAGTAGAAGCATCAAGAGTCATGAGAGCTTCTGATGCCCTGAGATACAGAAAAAACAAACTTGGTCGACTGTCTGATCCAAGTTTTATACTTTATGAGGTTTAACTGCCATTAGGAGTAGTGCAATGGTGTGCCTGGAAAACCAAAAAATAAAAAGTAGATCTATAGTTTTTGCTAATTTCCAAGGTGTAAATATTCCCACCACAGCCAGTTTCATGCTACCAAAGGGACACCACTGATGCGGAGTCGGGACGAGATATGTGCGAGCACTACTTGCAAAGTGGACAGCAAGCCAGTGGTGCATGAGTGTGAATGCTTCCAGTGGATTTCCTATTATTAGCTTCTTTGAGTGAGTGTCAAACCTTGAGTACTGGGTCATCCAAGTCCCATTTCATCTCTTTTGACCCTTGAACTCTTTAAAGGGCTTCCTTGATCGTTCTGGCCTTTCCTTGCTTCCCAGTTGTTAGAAACATAAGACACCTACAGGGGATGTCTTGAGGTCTCAGGATAGAATATTTAAAGTACAGCATGTAGGTTCACCCATGTTTTAGTATTAATCTTTAAAAAAACACCAGTTTTTATCTTCACATCAGTTCTATTAGATTTACAGATTCATAAACAGATGTAGTTGTTAACAAAGTGGAGAAACAGAATGTTCTATTTAGCACACTGACGTTTATAGTATATGTCAAATTGCTTTTAATCAAAACATTTAAAAAATTCATAATGTCTACAAGTCAGAAAAGTTTCCTGGAGTTGTTAACTTTGCATACACAAAAGTATTACATGTTTTAAATGTTATTTTCTATTCAATTATTTTCCAGAAGTAGATGGAGGATAGCAGACCTGTGGGTAATCTTTTAAATTAACTTATCTTACCAGACCACTGAAATTCTCATCTGTGAACAGGGAAGCAGATCCGGTGAATGAGAAATGAACTTCAGAACTATCCATTATTCTTGGCAAACTAAATTATAGTCTCTACTCTCTGTTCAAGAATCAGTGTTTCACCTGGTTTCCGAAGTGATCAGTAAGAGTGACAAGAAAGAGAAAAAAGAAAATCCTTCCTGGGCAAATACTTTCGCATCGCTAATGAGATCAAGTCATTAAACCATGAAAAGCATTGTGAAAATCCCTGGGTTGTTTTCAGACAAGTAACGTTTTATAAAGTTAAAGATATCTGAACTTCTAGCAGCCAAAATGGGTATGAGGAAGTTTAGTGCTTGAATTTGCACACTTCAAACTGTCAGCTCCTTCAATGTGGAATGATTATTAAGAGTAAGTTCTTAGAAATTTTCCCCTTATATCTTGGCTATTGTGAATAATACTTCAATGAACATGGAAATGCAGACATCTCTTCAACATACTGATTGCAATTCCTTTGGTTTTATACCCAGGAGGAGGATTGCTGGATCATATGGGAATTCTATTTTTTATTTTGTTTTTTTTTGTTTTTTTGAAGACTCTACATACTGTTTCTCATAATAGCTGTAGAAATTTACAATGCCACCAACAGTGTATAAGGGTTTCCTTTTCTCCACATCTTCCCAATGCTTATTTCATCTTTTTGATAATAGCCAATCTAACAGCTGTGGGATGATATCTTATTGTAGCTTTAATTTACATTTGTCTTATGATTAGAGATATTGAGTATTTTTTCATATATCTGTTGACCATTCATGTGTCTTTTTTGGAGAAATGCCTATACAAGCTAAAAATAAACATTTTATATATTCTCACTACAAAGAAAGATGATAAATATTTAGGATGATGTCATGGTAATTAGCCTGATTTGATTATGCACAATGTATACATATCTCAATTAAAACATCACCTCGAACCCCATAAATGTATACAATTATTATCTGTCAATTAAAAATATGACTTAAAAAAGTAAGTTCGTAATTTGCAAAAGGATCTCTGCCAATATACCTGCTAATTAAATTACGAATCAGGCAATAATCCCTAATGTTACATTACCTAGAAAATGAAATGACAAGGTCATAATTATCTAAAGCATTACTTTGAAAGACTTGGGGAGAAAAGCTAAGCAAGCCATGGCTCGCTGAAGAGGTGAGATGATATGAGGACATTCAAGTGGCCATAGTTCATTAAACCACCTTCCTGTGCTATTCGGAAAATTGTGTTCAACAGTAACTAGCTCATTTAATACCTGGAGTGGACCATTCAGATGGTTAAACAAATGAGATTCATACAAGCGTCGTCACCCTGTAATTCACATCTCATTTGCTCTTTCTTTTGTGCTAACATCTGCTACATTACTCTTACTATCTGGACAAGTCTTGTAAACTCCCCCGCTGAAAACTTGCAGAGCAGTGTTCAGTTTCATTGACGTGATGTATGTTCTGCTATCTCCTTGAAATGGAATGTTGGCAACTTTAAAATGCTGTGTCGCACTTAGACTTTAGGGAACACCTATGACTTTTTTTTATTATTATACTTTAAGTCCTAGGGTACATGTGCACAACGTGCAGGTTTGTTACACATGTATACATGTGCCATGTTGGTGTGCTGCACCCATTAACTCGTCATTTACATTAGGTATATCTCCTAATGCTATGCCCCCCCCCACCCCACGACAGGCCCCAGTGTGTGATGTTCCCCTCACTGTAATGCTGCTTTTCTGAACCCAAAGTCATATTCCTAAGATCTCATGTTATAGAAATCTAATTCAGCAAAACATTCTTTCACACCCACTGAACACTCTCGTAGTTAGCAAGCATCTGGTATTTCTGCTAACCTATGTGCTGACTTTACAAACCCTTCTGAAGCATCAAAATGAATCCATGTGAAAGTACCAAGTCTTTCCATTGTCCCAGAGAGTTGCTGACACCTAAATATAGCTCATTCTTGCCTCTTACAACTACCCAAGACATTTGTGGATATCTCTGATAAGCTGGTAAAGCAGATAGAGACTACAGATATCCTCTAGTAAATGTTAATTAAATGCTTTCTGTTTTACAAGGAAATTTTTAAATCCAAGTGTCTGTTGAGCTACATGGTAAAGAAGGAGGTGAAACATCTCTCTCAAAGATAGATTTTTATAGTTACAGTAGGTCTCCCAGGGTCTTGAAGGCATTCAGATTAGGATGTTTCTGGCTTCCCCAGAAGTGATCCAAACATTGATCTATAAGGCAATTTTATTGAAAAATGCCACAGTTGTGGCTGGCTGGGGCCAGAGTTGCAGGAAGTAAAAGAATTTACCAAGAAAGGTAAAGAAAGGCATATTTACTAGAGAAAATACAAAGATACATTGCAAGGGTGCAACAGATAGGACAGCAGAGAAGGGGCTGTCTGCCAAGAGGCAGTGGCTGGAGGGAAGTTTTATAGGGTTGTGCTAGAGGGGACTACCTGTGTAATGAGGTCCTGCTGCTGGGACTACATGCAGAACGAGGTAGTGGGTTGTTTGTGATGATCCATCTCTCAGAACAATTGTTTCCCCCAACTTGGGACCCCTTCCTCATTGTTGCTTACTTAAGGACTCCACAAAAGCAATTTATGCCAACCTTAAATTAAAATTATTTTCTAACAGATCTTAAGACTCACCTCAAGTATCAATAAAAATTTTAGAAAATTTCCAATAGTTATGGCCATCTTGTTAGGGTGACTACTGCATACTTTTGTCATAATATTGAGAGTCTATTCCAAAGAATGCTGATACAAAGATGATTAATAAACGTCATTAGCAACTTCAAGAAGCTTTTAACCTCTTTAAGGAGGCAGATGTAAAGCCACATTTTATGGTAATACAGGAAGTCCTACGAAGGTTCAGTAAGAGCAAGGGCCGTTCCATTATGGCCTTCACTGAGTTCCCAATCCTTATTATGGTGCCCATGCATAGTAGTCACTTTGTCAGCATTTGTTGGAGGGAGGAAAACTGGAAGCACAAATGTTTGATCATGAAATACAAACAATGTACATTTTATCCAGACTGGAATTCAGACTGTTTCCTGGAAGGGAGTGTGTCTCAATTGGGTCTTAAACCATAAATATAAATTAATTTGGCAAAATAAAATTTAAAAGGAAACTGGGTTTCCAGACAAAGGAAATACCAGAAGCACAGAGTCATGAAGTAGCATCTTGCTTCTGGGAAAGAGAAGCAGTTTGGTATTATGATGGAGTGAAGTGTAAAATGAGAAGAGTGGGAGGGGGTGGCTGGAGAAAGAGGGGGAGTCAGAAAAGCTGTTGGATGCCTCTCTAATAGTGAGCCTGGAGCCATGGGGAAGTTTTAGAGAAGGGAGTAATTTGGTATAGCTGCTGTGGTGATAGTTCAGAGCTCTGGCTCTGAGAGGAATAAATCAGTAGGTGACAGATGGGAGGAGGGAGACCTTGAGAGCAGTTATAAAGCTATTGTAAGAGTCTAGGTGAGAGACACAATGATGACAAGAATGAGGACAGTAATTATAGGTATTAGGGTAGCAAAAAAATGGAGAAATATTTAGGTGGTATAATCAGCAGGGCTTAATAATAGATGGTAGATGAATGAAAAGTACCAGGTAAGGATGTTTTCAATGTGGTCACCTCACCACGAACTGAGATGGAAAATACAGAAGGAGTAGATTTATGGGGAAAGGTGATGCATCAAGCTCTGGCCATTTTGAATTTAAGAAATGGCCATATGGGTATAGACCATCCAGAAATTGGAAATGTGGGTGTGATGTTCTTGAGGGAGGTCCGAGTTGGAGATACTATGTTTGAATTCATCTGCATATCAGTGGTAGGTTAAGCCATGTGAATGACTGATAACACTGAGGGTACTATGTGGAGTGAGAAGAGATAAACCCTAGAGAAAGACAGAGAGACAGGAGAAAGACCAAGTGGGCAAGGGTAGCTTCTGTAAAGTCTTGTGTGATGCATCAGATTCGCCCAAGAAGCTTGTTAAAAGCTCTGGTCTAGGCCAGATGTGGTGGCTCCCACCTGTAATCCCAGCACTTTGGGAGGCCAAAGTGGGTGGATCACTTGAGGCCAGGAGTTCAAGACCAGCCTGGCCAACATGGTGAAACCCTGTCTCTACTAAAAAATACAAAATTAGCCATGCATGGTGGCAAATGCCTGTAATCCCAGCTACTTGGTAGGATGAGGCCTGTAATCCCAGCTGTAATATGCCTATAATCCCAGCTAATTGGGAGGTTCAAGAATCGCTTGAACCCGGGAGGCAGAGGTTGCAGTAAGCCGAGATCGCACCATTGCACTCTAGCCTGGGCAGCAAGAATGAAATTCTGTCTTAAAAAAAAAAAAAAAAAAAAGGTTCTGGTCTAGGGTAGGATCCAGGTATCAACATTTTAACCATCTCCCCAAATTATGCTCATCTACCTGAGAATCAGTATGATACGAAATTTCCAGAAGAAAAGAATAATTTGATACCAATTTAAAGATAAATTCTTTAGAGGGATGTAAATTGTTTCAGGCCTTTTGGAAGACACTTTCACGGTATCTGCTCATTAATTCCAATTTCTAGGAATTCATCTCAGAAACATAGCCCCAATATGGACAGAGAGAATCTACAGACATCTTCATAGCAGCATTATTTTTATATGGCCAAAGACAGGAAATAATCTAAATGTCGGCAAGTTCAGGAATTCTTAAATTATTTACCATACTTTGCATAGCATCAATAAAGTGAGAAAACACAGATAGAAGTTACACAAGAAGTAGAGGACAGACAGTGGGGAAGTGGAAAACAATGAAAGCAGACCATTCTTCTAAGAGGTTTCTCTAAGAAGGGAAAGCGTAGAAAAGAACCAGGACTAGATGAGGATGCAGGATCAAAGCTGGGTTTTAATTGGGGTGGAAGAGGTTTGAGCGTTGTGTAGAGTGAGTGGAAGAGCAGAGTAGAAATGAAGAAGCAAAAGGCAAAGAGTGGTAGGATATAATATTACTCAGAGTGGCCACTGAATACTTCCTCTTGGCAACATGTGTATGCTGTCTAGGTTTTATAAGAACCTTGTTTTCATATTAGGTTGCAAAGAGCTTCTATATTTTATTATCTATTTTTGTAGTAGTAGCCCAAGAAGAAAACGCAAAAGACAGGATTATCTGTGTATTCTCTTCAAAGTTTCAAAGTGCAGACATGGGGTTTTTCAGCGCGTTCAGGACAGTATCTGTACTGTGAAATCATGTAAGACACATTAACTAATGCTGGAATAATAGGTCAAAAAATCCTCTATCCATCCTAAATGCTTGAGGGGATGGGCATCCCATTTTACATGATGCGATTATTGTGCATTGCACGCCTATATCACGACATCTCAGGTATCTCTTAAACATACATATCTACTAGTACTTCCCAAAATTAAAATCAAATATTTACCAAAAATCATCCTCTATCCATTAAAGAGTCACTTCCCTAGCCTTCCAGTATCGCTACTTCCAAAATCAACAATTCTTCAAGAAAATCAGATTCCACGCTTCGTTGCAAAACATTTCTGGAAAAAGTTTATGACTTATGGTTCTAGACCAGAACTTGTTTTCTGTCAAAATGATTATCTAACTCTGAACTGCTTTTCTGCTCATAAACATGATCTCATAAAAGTTAATACATAAAACAATGTATCTCTGTAGTCACCCCAATTAATAGTATTGCATAGCCCTGTAAAATCACAGCTATATTCTGACCAATAATATAATATGTTTATATTATGTTATAATAAATATGGCTCTAGCCATATTTGCCTTCATGGGCCCCTTTCTTCATAAAAAAATAAAAGTCATATTGTAAAAGTTTTCCTTGACATTAAAGTTTTTTTTTTAATTTCATAAGAAATTAAAATGTTTTTATGAGACTCCGTAAAAGCATTGTGGGCCCTTAGCACTGTTCCTACTGTGTCTAATGGAGAAGTTAGCCCTGCATAAAATGGGCATAAATAATGGTAGCCTGTATAAGAATATACAACATATGAAAAATAGAACCCCCAGCCTGGGTAACACAGTCAGACCCTGTCTATGAAAAAAAAACCCTTAAACTTTAATTTTTAAATTAAAAATGGTGAGCGCCTATAGTCCTAGCGACTTGGGAAGCTGAGGGAAGAGGATTGCTTGAGCCCAGGAGTTCAAGGCTATATAGTGAGCCATGATCACCCCACTGTTCTCCAACTTGGGTGACAGAGCAAGAACCTGTCTGTTAAATAAAAAGAAAAATAGAACCACATCTAAATATTAGTTCCTAGTATTATAAAGCTTACTTAAATATTTGATAAATTTGCTTGCCTTTTTAGAGTATGGGATAGAGTTTTTTGTCTGTTTTTCAATAAGAGAAATAAATAGCCCATATCTTTTAGGATCCGATCCTAACAAGGGTGAACTGATGATTCTTTATTTCTTTCCCTGTGGAGTTGAAGAGGAGGATTTTATATTTCATTTAGTAGTTCTCTTCTTCTGTGGCTGCTATTCTCTTAACATCAATGGCACCTTCAAGAAGAAAAGAAATCAAAAGAGGAAAATGCAAATTAAAACATAAAATATACCATTGCACGATCTATAAATTTGGCAAAAATTTAAAAGTGGTATAATATTGAGAAGTACTGAGGGATCTGGAACTGTCACGCAGAGCTGGTGGGAGAATAGTCTCCATTTAGTGGAGATCCATCTGGCAGTGCTAAGTCTGATAAAGCCTGTGAATGCTGTTAGACATAAAAATTCATGTCTAGCTCCTAGATCCACAGGAGATAATATGCTAGGATGTCCATTGCTGCACTCTGTGGTAGCAGAGAATTGGAGGCAACTTTAGTTTTATTACTAGGAGAAAGGATGAAGAAATATATTCTGTACGAGAATAGAATGGTCTTCAACTGTCATAAGTAATGAATTTTAAGCATGACCACGTTGATCTTGAAAACAATATTGTGTACAAAAAAGAGATTTGTTTCTTACTGTTTTCACTACTATTCACATAACTTAATATGCAGAAAACAGTATACATTTTCAAGAATCCATACATCTAAATAAATGTTTCCAAGGAGCTATATATCTATATAAATCTGTAAAATATGGATTGGAAGAGCTTTTTAAAAATACACTAGAGAGGATACCTGTGTTAAGGAGAGGAAGTTGGAAGGGGAGAAGCATGCAAACGTTAAATAAAACAAAAGAGAAGGCAGAGTGATCATTGTGTCATGAATTAACAAGTGAGCAACTTAAATTCTGAGTACTTTAAACATAAATACAATTTTTAACAGAGCAACATCTTGACTATGTGTAAAAAGTCAGATTTGCAACTCAAACGCCAATGGGGACTCCTGAAAACTGCTGAGTGCACACCCCCTCCAAATAAGGACCCACTGCTCGGCTAGAACTCTGACCCCTTTAGAACATGCCAACCTGCAATTGCCATAACTTCTATTTTTTCAAGAAAAAATGTTAATTTTGAGATATTATCTTTCAATCTTAAAACATTGGTTATATTAAAGTGTAATTTTTAAAAGAGGGTACAACTATGAATCTCATACAAACATAAAATTAGTACATGTAAATAAACATAAAACAAGTACATATCAAATATTTTGCTTAATTAAAGACAAAAGCAATAAGATGTTATAACTAGCTTATAAGAAATTCCAAATAACAACATATAAATTGTATGTGTGTGTGTGTATAAAATCTGCAATCATGATCACTGAAATAAATGTGCTCGATTGGGCTTGGTGGCTCACTCACACCTGTAATCCCAGCACTTTGGGAGGCCAAGGCAGGTGGATCACGAGGTCAGGAGATCAAGACCATCCTGGTTAATGCAGTGAAACCTTCTCTCTACTAAAAATACAAAAAAATTAACCAGGCATGGTGGCATTCACCTGTAGTCCCAGCTACTCAGGAGGCAGAGGCAGGAGAATTGCTTGAACCCGGGAGGCGGAGGTTCCAGTGAACTGAGATGGTGCCACTGCACTCCAGCTTGGGCAACAGCAAGACTCCATCTCAAAAAAAAAAAAAGCTTAGTACATGTAAATTTGGTCAATATTCATAGAGCAATAATAACTCTGTCTCCATGGGATACAATTTGCATTTTTATGGACAGGAATCTTTTGTGTTATTATTATATTCCACAGCATACAGAGTTACAAAATAGCTGAAAGACAACAAAAAGCACTGAAACCCTATAGAGTCAGATAGCCCAGGCAATCCCTAATTTTCCATTTAAAAAAATCCAGTAATGCTTTTGGTCAATTTCTAAGTATTTCACATTTCCCCCGTACAATAATGAAATAAATTGAAAATGAGTAACAACTACTGCACAGCACAAATATAAGCTATCTGACGTACAGTTGGCTTCCAAGCCTCCTCTGTTTCTGACATACTATGGAGAAAGAAAGACTAAGCCTTGGTTTTAGTGATGGTCTGTTGTGGGAAGTCAGGGACCCCAAACGGAGGGACCAGCTGAAGTTGCGACAGAAGAACATAAATTGTGAAGATTTCATGGACATTTATCAGTTCCCATAATTAATACTTTTATAATTTCTTATGACTGTCTTTACTGCAATCTCTGAACATAAATTGTGAAGATTTCATGGACATTTATCACTTCCCTAATAATACTTTTATAATTTCTTATGTCTGTCTGTACTTTAATCTCTTAATCCCGTTATCTTCGTAAGCTGAGTGTGTATGTCACCTCAGGATCACTATTGTACAAATAGATTGTAAAACCTGAAGTCAGTACACCTTAAAAAAAGAACAGAATAACAGTGATTTTCAGGGAACAAGGGAAGATAACCATAAGGTATTATTGCCTGTGGGGTCGGGCAGAATAGAGCCATATTTTTCTTCTTGCAGAGAGCCTATAAATGGACATGCAAGTAGGAGAGATATCACTGAATTCTTTTCCCAGCAAGGAATACCCTGGAGAAGGAATGTATTCCTGCGGGGAGTTCTATAAACAGCCGCTCTGGGAGTGTCTGTCTTATGCAGTTAAGGACTGACACCCTGGTCTCCTGCAGTACCCTCAGGCCTACTAGGATTGAGAAATTCCATCCTGGTGAATTCTAGTCAGACTGGTTCTCTGCTCTTGAACCCTGTTTCCTGTTAAGATGTTTATCAAGACAATACGTGTATAGTGGGACATAGACCCTCATCAGTAATTCTAATTTTGTCCTTGCCTTGTGATCTTTATCACGCTTTGAAGCATGTGATCTTTGTGACTTACTCCCTGTTCATATACCCACTCCCCTTTTAAAATCCCTAATAAAAACTTGCTGGTTTTGCAGCTAGGGGTCATCACGGTCCTACCAATATGTGATGTCACCCCCAGAGGCCCAGCTGTGAAATTCCTTTCTTTGTACTCTCTCTTTATTTTTCAGACTGGCCGACACTTAGGGAAAATAGAAAGAACCTACATTAAAATATTGGGGGCTGGTTCCACTGATAATGGTCAGAGTTCCTACAAGAACTTTTTAAAACCTCCTTGCCATCCTTTTTAAAAAACCTCCTTTTGTCGTCTTTATGTAAAGGCTGGAACCTGCCTTTCAGGTGTAGAAACTGTCAGATAAATGAGTAACAAAAACAGGTGTTATCCACACTGTGTTGTTGGAGGTCAAAAAAAGATATCTCCAAATATGGTACTTTGACGTGCAGAGCTAAAGAAGCAGCCTCAAAGTCTCCCTATGACCTTTCTTCAGCTCCTGGTCTCTCTGATCCTCTTTCCTGAAGCATCTGGGGAGACTTTCCAGACTTTTCATATCTGACTAAGACAACTTCTTTCCAAAAATAAACAAACAAAAAAAGCAGTTGCCTTAAGATCCCCTTCCTAGAAATCTCACCAAATAACCAGGAAAGATTAACCACTAGAGAAGAGAAAAAGAGACTTGGAGTCATCACCATCCCCAGATAGATTTTTCATCAGTTCTTCTGAGAGCAATTGAGAGATATTACCTAGGGGACTCTATCTGCGTAAGTCAACCTCTGTTCCTGTGCAGTTCTGCCCCTCACTTTCCCTCTGAAGTCCCATCCAGTTTTCAAAGATAATTATTTACAAAATAATGTCTGCTTCCTGGATCCATACATTTCTCCCTATAAAGAGAATATTTAAGCTTCAACCATCTGGCCCCTCTTTGAGTCTCACACTTTATGTATGGCTCCTATGTCCATATGTATGTTAAATTTGTATGCCTTTTTCTTTAATCGTCTTAAAGTAAGTTCATTTTCAGCAAACCTTTGCTGGGTAGAGGATAAACTTTACCTTGTCCCCTAAAATGTTAAGAAGAATGGCGAATTGAAATGCACACATGACTGCATGCATCTTCAGGGACCTAATTCTTCTAATCAAGCAAATCTTTTCCAATAAGATAACAGCCATTTGCCAGGAGATAGGTCATAGCTTGTAGGAGCTGTGACTAGAGAAACAAGTAGAATAAGTAAATTGAGAAGGCAATAGAACATTTCATAGGGAGCACAGTTTTGAAATTTTTTCCAATCTCTAAGCTGTGGCCTTCCATTTACTTTTTTAATAGTAGGCAGAAACTGTCGCTACGTTTTTAGCTCCAAAGTCACTTGATCTTTTGCAGAATTTACAATTTTGCAATATGTCATCTAATCATCTTTCTAAATTCAATGAGATTCATTCTATTCATCCCCTTTTGATTACCACCTGAAGAGGAATGCTTTATCTTTTCATGATAACTGGCCCCACATAGCAGAGTAATAAATGCAATCTGTGGTCTGATCTCAGCTTTTTCCAAAAACTTGTGTTGGTATAAATCCTGAAACATTAACCTGAGCTAAGTTAATTGCAGTCTTGAATTTAAAATACCTACTTCACAAGCTTTCTCTCTCTGGGGCAATAATTCCTGTGGACCTCAAACCATTTTGTCACAGAGTTAGATGGGATAGGTGGATATATGATCCAAGTGCCTGTTTCCAGAAAAGCTTTTGCCTTGCTATTAAAATAATTTAATACTTGCTTATTTGTGTTAATTTGAATGGTGTGACCTATGGTAGCAGGCATATTTAATCACCAGTACAGAACTTGCTATGTAAAAAATAAATTTGTTCTGACTTAATGTTTGTCATGAAATGTGTGCCATCAATTTCCCCCAGTGTTTTTGTTTAAATCAGATTCATCTCTGTCTTGGAGAAGGAATGATGTGCAGACAGCTCCAGTGTGCTTTTTCAGCAATATTTTAATTTGGTCTAAAAACAAGGACCCTTTCTGATTTGTTTTTCCATGTTCCTCTCATCACTGGTGGCATTTTTTAAAGCCTATTTAGGGGCCCATCTTGGGTCATTATCAGAACTTTTCACCTGGTTTGACTTTTGGCCTAGAATTGGCATTGCTAATATCTTCATTTGGGATGGCAGGAAAGTTGAACATGGCGCAAATGACCCTTTCTAAAAAGTATTCTTCTATAGATTGCTGGGTGCTTCCTGGGATTCCAGATTAGAAGGGCCACCTTTGGGCATGTGTTCTAAACACTACAGTGAAGAGATCCTCCTCTGATTTCAGACGTTCCCATAGGATCAACTTTTATGTTTCTGGAGCAAAAGGTGTCAACTGCTTTCAAAAGAATGATAGTTATTTATAAATTGTAGCTTCCTTAGAATCTTCTCTTTCATGAAGAGTATAAGGGACCAAATTTGGAATGCTAGGTAATGAATGACTGTTAAAAACAATTAGTTATTTACTAGGTTTGGGGAAAAAAAATCAGTACATCTATTTAAAGCAGTTTTTCAACCTTGGCACTATTGGTATTTTAGGCTCTACATTTTGGATCATCCTGTGCATTACAGGATGTATAACAGCATCCCTGGCCTCTACCTATTAGATTCCAGGAGCACACCAGCCTCTAGCAGTGAAAAGGAGGCCTAGCATGACTAGCTCCATTTTGCTTTTAACACATCCCCTTGAAATATACACAATGATACCTTTTAGGTTAACTGCTTTTGCTTATCTCTGCATGTAGGTTGAGCTAACTATGGGAGGAATTTAGTTTATAGTTTAAAGCAAAGATTGATAATAATCCCTTTCCCACAACTAACCCTGCAGGAAATAAGGAGAATGTATACAAAAGTAGCAGTGTTGTGTTAAAGATTACAGGAGCATTGTGCCCTGACCAAAGCCACAGAAGCTTCACCTGCCCCACCACCCGCTCTGACCCTTGCTGCTACCCAGATGTCTGTGCTCATCACTCACCTCTGGATCTCAACCCTCTCCCTCTTCTCCCTTCCCCTAATATAAAAGGAACCTAAAATTCGGTTCATTTACGACGGTTCTTTAGGACACTAGTACGCCATCTTCTCGGTTTGCTCGCTTTCCAAAATAAAGTCACTTTCCTTGCACCAACACCTCGTCACTTGACATACTGGCTGCCATGGGCAGAGCAGTACCAGCCTCGCACTCATTTACACTCCCTACTCCTACCTGACGCCCCATTGTGACAACCAAATGTGTCTTCATAAATCAAATTGCACACCCTCCACCCCCTTGATTACAACTGATGTCAAGTCAGGCAGGGTTGTAAAGGGCTGAAAGGGTCATCCTTTATTTCTCTAAATTTGACTCATGAATAATCAGGAATGCACCACTTTGAGAAAAAGCGGAGGGAATAACATACTGGCATCAGTGAAAAATCCATTCTATTTGAACATCAATTTCATACAAAGCACCAAGTTATAATGAATACCATGCAGGCATGCAGTGTGGTTCTGGATGACTCTCTTCTACTTGTTCTTTTGGTATGGTAGGTGTGTCTGTATAGATTCCCTTCTCAGATTGGATAATTTGATTCTAAGCACAAATTTTATAAGTCAATTCCACGGTGGAGAGCAACACTTTTGAGAACAATAACAAATTGATTTTGTCTGTGTGGTTTTTTTTTTGTTTTGCTCTGTTATAAAATTGAATAGAGCTCTCTTTAAAAAGTCCACAGTTGTGAAATCTGTGTCAGATAACAGAGTTGATTTATTTGTATGAACTCATCAGCTCCTCTATTAGATGTGCCAATTAGTCTAAATTCTTCCTCATTATAGAAGATTTCAAGAGTATAAACATTCTCCCCCAGTTAAAACCCCAAAGATCATCAAACTGAGCATTTATGATGCCTTTTTGCAAACAATGCAGCCATGGTGGCAGCTTAAATAGCTTTCCTGCAGCTTACCTCTTCAGAATACAGAATGCGTTTGTTTAAAAATAAAAATTGTACTTAACTGTAACTTCACCTCTGGGCCCAAGAACATGCTGTAGATTTAAAGATTATTAAGAAAATGAATCAGGTTTGTGCCATTTCTGTTGGTAGATGGCTTTCTGTCCTGAGAGAACCTTGATTTAATGACATTTTTATCTTTCTTAATTATATTCAATTTGTTAAGAAAAATAAAGATGGTAAACTACAGTTTTAAGATTATCTGAGCCTGAGACAGGATTACATTTCATGATTAACAATCTCAACTTCCTTTCTCAAAAGCCTTCTCTAATTTAGCAGATGTTCCTCTCAGCCAGGAATCAGGAGACAGTGTTAAGATCCAGGGACTTAACCTTTATAGGATTCTAAGCTTTTCTGAAGCCAGCATCAAAGCATCTCCAAGTCCCTTGGCTGGGAAAAAGGAAAGCAGTGACAACTCTTTCTAGTTACCCATACCTCAAAGGCAGGAAATGGTATCTCAGTGTTTTCTCCACTGAAGCCTTAAGTTTTAAAACCGCTGTCTCCTGATCCTCAGCTGACAGGAGCATCCGCTAAATTAGGAAGGGCTTTTAAGAAGGAATGTTGTGATTGTTAGTCGTGAAATGTAATCCTGTCTCAGGCTGTTCTAACCTGCTCAATCAGCGGTCTTTTCTTACCTAATTACACAATTCTAAGAAAATCTAATGAGGTGTTGTCAGATTTACATTGGAATTATTTTAAATGTTATCACAGTAGCCATGGTGATGATATATAAATGGACAAAATGCCAAAGATCTGGAGAAATGTCACAATTACACCCACAGTCGCTCAGCATAGGCATTAAGTCAGCATATTTTAAGCCTTTTGGATCCTCAAGAAAATGGGCTATTTTAGACAGTGAAAAGAAGTAATAAAAGATGGAAACAGTTTATGTCGCATTACCAAGCTGATCTTTATTTCTTTTTATTAATACTCTAGCAGGAAGAACAGGATTTAGATCTATTCCTTCATTGCTTTTCAGTTCTTCGTGTATTGCTATTTGGCTTTTCAAAGGACTTGTAATATGAGATTTCTGATGAAAATTTTAGTTATTGTAATGCTTTCATTATGTTTTCTATAGTTTTCTATAGCTCTTTGGGGCAATGCAATGATGAAACAACTTTTTACGTGCATTTAGTTTTTAAAAACCTAGAAACAAAATAATTATAATGCTCATTGATCCCAGTTATCAATGAAGCTGTCACTTACCAACATGAGGCTAAATTTCACTTTCACAGGACTCACATAGCTGAGCAACCAAGGAACTGTAAGTATACTCAGCTCCAGTGCTAAGAAAGTTAGGGCGCAAACAGACCATTTTTGGAATTTTCCAGGTTCCCAAACACCTTGAGAAAAGATTATTTTCATCTACCCTGATATCCATGACCCAGAAGCGGGTCAGAGCATGCAGTATTTGCCTTTTCTGTAAAGAAACATCTTTTGTCCAGGCATCTTTTTTATAAGGGTGATACAAAATAGGTTCAGCAAATACACTATATATATACAGTGCAACTACAGTTTTAGTCTGTTTGGGCTGCTATAATAAAATGCCATAAGCTGGGTGGCTTATAAACAACATTTCTGGAGACTGGGAAGTCTAAGATCATGCTGTCAGCAGATTCGGTGTCTGGGAGGTCATAGCAAATGCTCCTCACGGTGCTCTCCCTTGGTGGAAAAGGTGAAGCAGCTCTCTGGGGCCTCTTTTACGAGGGGTCTGCTCCCATTCGTGAAGGCTCTGCCCTGGTGACCTCATCACCTTCCAAAGGTTCCACCCCCAATACCATCACCTTGGGGGTTAAGATTGCAACATGTGAATTCCAGGGGCACATAAACATTCAGACCATAGCAACTACCCCATCCAGAAAATATGACAAATATTGCTCATTTTTCTTTGCATATTCTTTCCTCATATTTCTTTTCAACCTCACTTTCCACAAAGATTCTAACTATGTGTCAAAGTTGGCATGTAAAAAGAATCTAATCTACCATCCCAGGAGTGGAAGACAATAAACCATGTTTAATAGTACATCAACTTTCTATCTTGAAACACACTCACAGGCAAAGTGAAATCATTGTTTCTGAAATAGTTTCAGAGTAGATGCATTGTTTCCTCCAATGGTAGCCATTGTTTCCTCCAATGGTAGCCATTCACATCTTGTTCTACTTCAGTTGTACCATCTGGAGTTCTGCAATATATAATCTGTGTGTCTCTTTAGTCATGCAGTTATCAGTGATGACCAAATTAGAATGCAAGTCACCAGAGAACAGGTTCTTATCCACAGCCGATTATCTCATTTTAAATACAATTTTAGAAATCTGGTTGAGTTACCAACTTCCCAAAATTTAGAAGCTCAAAAATGCTAGAGGAAGTGCTACTGCAAGGTGGACAAACTGATAAGAGTAAGGCTGACATCAAAAGAAATGATAGAAAAATATTTTGAATGGATTCAAGATATCCACTTGTTTAATGTAAGTTATTAAGGGTCTTCTGCCCTTAAATAACTAAGATGATCATTGATAACTAATCATTGTTCATGATGGTATGCCGTAATTATCAAGAAAAATTTAGATTATGCTTTTTATCAATTGTTTAAAGATACAACAGAATGTTTTTAGAGATTTATCTAAATTCAGGGTCTCCCAATTACAACTTTGTTCCCTGCCTCTCCTATTCTGTTTATCGACTGAACCCTCCTAAGTCCTCATTGGGTCCCTCTTATTCACTCCATGTGAAGATTTTCTGCTGAGTTTCACTTGCCCTTCTATCAGAAGAGAAGTTGGAGAAGAATCAGGTTCAAGGGGAGCACCAGTGCTGACAATTAGAAAGAGAGATGAGGTGGAATACTGTCTAATGTAAGACAGCCCAGATTCACAGGGTAGCTCCTCTCCCGAGACCTTAGGCACATTATAATGTTCTTGTTCCTCAGTTTTCTCATTTGTAAAAAGGTGAGATAATAAGAATACCCACATCAGAATGCTGTGAGCATTAAATGTATTTATTAGCTTAGAACAGTACCACAGCCCATATCAATTGCCTAAGAAATATTAGCCAATACTATTACTAGGATTGCTATTTTGTTGGTGGTGGAATTATTAATAAACACAAGACATGATTCTGTTGCCTTTGTCTTTGGATTATAAACTCCATAGAAAGAGGGACCATGTATTCTGCATTCAGCATTATATTCATATTCATGAATATAATAAAGAATGCCAAAGGAAAAGCATGAATAGGAATGAGATGTGAAAAGGTATCCAGGATGAACTTATCTACTTGAGGATTTTTTTCTATCAGCCCAGATTCAACTCCTAGCTTTGGAAGCAGACTTTAATCACAGCAATTATCCAAGCATATTGTATAGTAGTATTCATGTATAAATACGGATCTTTCCCTGCAAAAGGAAACTCAAGGGCAAGGAATGTGTCAGCTAATTCCTAGAAGGCTAATTGGTTGGTTGAACAAGAGAAAAATAAATAAATCCATGAAAGTTGTTTATTAATTTAATTTTTAGAAATTTGATTTACATGTGTACCATCTAAATTTCAACCTTCCTAAATTCATCTCATGTTTCTGAGATCTATTCACACAGGATCAGAAAGTACCACAGACTGGCAGAAGGCACAACATCATGCAGGATGCACGATTTCCAATTCCCTGTGCTAGAATTCTTCAGGTGTATGTGTCATTAAAGGGGGAGCATCAAGTTGTGTACTGAGAATTAAGCAAGGTCATATGAACAAGGATACCCATAAAATGAGTTCGAGTAATTACACTAGACAGGGTTTGATTACCCTCTCTGATCCGTTTACCTTTCCTGTAATTCAGAGCCATGCCTGAGAGGGCAGGACTGCCATCAGCCCAAGTCAGTGATTCCAGAAAAGTGAATGATAAACATAATATGTGACATGGCCCCATAACAAACCTGCTGGGAACAGCACTTGAAAACCCATTTCCTAATAATGTCATAGACCCCTTCATTTATTTGTCTTGGTGCCTTTTTCATTCATCAGGCTGATTGCTGATAAGGATTCACATCCTATCGCAAACATGTCAGTCACTGAAGCCACTGCTGCTTGTTAATGATGTCTAAATCAATATCTTAACAGATTTTTTTTGTTTTTTCAAAAGAGAGGAAGGTTATGAGAAAGATGAGATAATGTGAGTGTATTCATGGCAAAAGGCAGCAAAAAAGTTAGAGAATGATCATGAAGAGTGTGTGTGTGTGTGTGTGTGTGTGTGGTGTGTGTGTGTGTGGTGAGGACGGGAATGAGTGTTGAAAAGCGCAAAAGGAAGTAGAATAGAAAGCCTAATGTGTCAATGCAAAGTTATGAATACCAACCAGGAGAAAATCTTCTGATAGTTAAGGTGAAAGCTCTTTTAAAATAGTTAACTCGAAGCAAATAAAGGTAACCAAGCAGGATTCTTTCCCCTGGAATTTTAGTAGTTTCTAAAGCAAACACTTGGCTTGTTCTTTATTTCTCCACACAGTGCACATGTATCCACATGCTGGGCTATTTTTTGTGGGAAGTGCACCAGAGCTCTGTTCCAGAATTGCCTGCTCAAAATTGTACAATTTGGAGCGGCTTTCCAAAACAACTATTTTAAAGAGATGCCAGGAGATTTTCTCTGAAATTCTGGTGTAGTTGGATCTTACGGTTCTTGGTACATTTGAATGGGCTTCAAAGGAAATTTTCCCTAGTGGCCCTCGTGTTCTTTTCAAAGAGTGCACACCCTATCGTAAGAACTATTTGGTGGTGGTTTTTTGGGTCTGGCTGGTGAAGCAATTCTTCACAATTCTCCCCTACAAAATGCAGCGAGAAATACATAGACCTTGTATGTGAATTTGGGCCCCTTGAAGTACAGATACGATTGACCTGACCCTCATGCCTGCACCATGAGCGTATAAAGCCCTCTCCAATATTTCAGTGGATTACCATCTCATAGTCAACTGTGTCCTTCTTCTGAATCTGATAGAAAGTTCAGTCCGTTCTTTAATTCCAATGCTGACAGATAGATAAAGGAATAAAGTTACTCATGCTATGCACACGTGAGTATAATGGGTGATTTTACTAAAGATGTGGAAATGATTTGGGAGAGGAGTTTAAAAGTGAGCATTAGATGTCTGCATCTATAAAATGCCCGTTGGTTCCCCTCCAACCAAGGCACTTCCCATGCCCCTCACGACCAAATCGGTGCCAGCCTTCCTCCATCTCACTTGCATTTCCCTGTTTCTAAGCCTGCCTGCTTTGCTTTGTTTTCTTCCTTCTCAGAAGTAAAATTTATCTCTCCTCTAATAAGATGTGATTAGACTTTCTCCTCTAGTGTCTTGGCTTATGGATAAACAAAACATTACATATATACATATATATGTGTATATATGTATATATATGTGTATATGTGACTAATATTCAATGGAATATTAGTCAACATTAAAAATGAGTGAAATTCTGACACACATGCTACAACATGGATGAACCTTAAAAACATGCTATGTGAAGTAAACCAAACACAAAACAACAAATGTTGTATAATTCTGCTTATTTGAAGTACCTAGAGCAGACAAGTTCATAGACAGAAAGGAGCATAGAAGTTACTAGGAAAATGGAAGTTATTGCTTAATGGGCATAGTTTCTGTTGAGGATGATGAAAAAGTTGTGTAAACAGATAATGAAGCTTCTTACACAACATCATTAATGTAATTAATGCCACTTATTTACACACTTAAAATGGTTAAAATGGTAAATTTTATGTTGTATATATGTTGCTACAATGAAAAAAGCAATTATGGGTCACTAGGTTAAAAAAACGTTGAACTGTACTATTAAGCAAAAATGGAAATTAATAAGTAGACAAAGATTTTTTAAATCATCATGCTTAACACTAATAAAAAGCAAAGTTGGATAGACTAACACATTGCTGATGAAATACAAATGCACATTGGATATCTGGAAAAATATGGCAATATATGTCATGAGAGTGAAGAGTACTCATTTTTTAATTCAACAATCTCACTTTTCTTAAGTTTGAAGACAAAGATTTATGCATTAATTTTTCATTCAAGTTTTTGTTGTTATTTATTATGTTGTTAATGTCTTGCACCAAGTAGCTGGATTTGCTATGTCAGCATTTAAGGAGATGGATTTTCTGTGCTACTGAACTTCCTAATGGGACACCGGAAGGTCATGGTTATGTAGCCGAAATGTTCAGTTGATTCTTTGTTTGGAATATCAAAGTATCTACAAGATTCTATTTTACCTTGAAGTTCACATGTATGGTGTTAGGTATGTTTAGAATTCTTTAACATGACTCTAATGTTACAGTAACACGAGATAAAAATTAAGAAAGAAATAAGCCAGGTGTGGTGGTGCACACCTGCGGTCCCCGCTATTTGGGAAGCTAAAGTGGGAAGATAGTGTGGGGCCAGGAAGTAAAGGCTGTAGTGCTTCATAATTGGACCTGTGAAGACCTACTGCACTTCAGTCTGGGCAACAAAGTGAGACTTTGTCTCTAAAAAAACAAAATAAAATAGACCAGGCGTGATGGCGCATGCCTGTAATTCCAGCACTTTGGGAGGCTGAGGCGGTTGGATCACCTGAGATCAGAAGTTTGAGACCAGCCTGACTAAAATGGTGAAGCCTCGTCTCTCCTAAATACAAAAAATTACCTGGGCATGGTGGCACATGCCTGTAATCCCAGCTACTTGGGAGGCTGAGACAGGAGAATTGCTTGAACCCGGGAGGTGGAGGTTGCAGTGAGCCAAATCACGCTATTGCACTCCAGCCTGGGCAACAAGGGCAAAACTCCATCTCAAAACATAAATAAATAAATAAAATAAAATAAAATTTAAATTTAAAAGTATTTCAAAAAATAAGACACGAAAATTTATAGTATTACACACACACAAGGGCAAACTCTCACAGACTTCCAGCATACTAACTTTTCCTATTATAATATTCCCAAACTTTTAATCTTTTTTAGAGCCACCTGTTATAAATTTGACCCTTTACTTCAAACTCTGACTCTTTTGTTTGCTCTGAGAGGAGTTAAAAAACAAGTCATTCATGAGATCATATGCACAAAAAATAAATTTTTCATTCCTGTTTAATCGTCTTGCTTAGCAGGTTATTTTCAGCAAGTACATGAGGACTTCAAGCTTAAAATTGAAAAATTTGAAATTAGAACAATAAAACAAACAGAAATCGCTTTGTGAAATTGATTGTATGCTATTTGAATACTTTGATTTTCAGAATCTTTCTACAGCGATACAAACTTATGCCCATGAGTTTCAGACTTCACGCCCTAAACCATTTTGAGTGTTCTGGTAGCATCAATTGTCGTGTTACAGAACTAAGAGATTTTACAAATCCAACCTTAAGTTTAATTTCTTTAATATGTTCGCAAAGACTTCATTCACTGGGTTCTTAAGAAATTTGGGCATATTTCCATTTCAAAACTCGATCAAGCTCCTTTAAGAGAGAAAAAAATCTTTCCAATTTGTTTTGAGATTGAAGCGGTGGAGAAAATGCTAATAAAACAAAAACTTAAGCCACTTCTGCTAACATGAAAATAAGGCTCTTTAAGAATATTACTTTTTTACTCAATATTTGACCAAAATCACAGAAGTAGTCTGAAATAAATACAGCTAAACCACTTAGTTTATCATTATCCTAATAAGAATTAGCACTGTGTAAAGTGTCATTCACTCATTCTACTCTACACTACCTTGTGTGAGTACATTCTAGATCCTCAATAGCCAACCAAAGCCCCTTTCTGCCCAAGCATTACTTGCTCTATTAGTATAGGGAAACAGGAATAAATCCATAATCAAATAAATCTATAATACTTGGTAGTGGCAGTTATTACGGAAGAAAGTAAAATGTGGTAAAAAGGGTGAAGAGAGGATTGCCATTTCATATTAGATGGTCAGAAAATGTTCCTTTCATTGCTAATAATTTGTTGTCACTAATAGATTTTCTGCCTCTGTTCTGCTTATCTAATGCTATGAAACAAACATTCCTAAAACATAATGTCTTAAAATGATAACAATATTGATTTTGCTCATGAATCTGAAATCTGTTTAGGGTATTGTGGGGACTGCTCCTCTCTACTCCCCTTTGTGCCAGCTTGGGTGATGCGGAAGCTGTGGCTGGAAGCACCCCAAGTTCACTCATTCATGTGTCTGACCCTCCTGCCTGTACCACGAGAATATAAAGCCCTCTCCAATATTTCAGTGGATTACCATCTCATAGTCAACTCTATCCTTCTTTAATTCCAGCCCATTCTTTAATTCCAATGCTGAAAGTGTCTGAGCTGGGAAGACTGAAACACCTGGTGACAAGAACAGCCAGGACCCCTGAGGCATCGCTTTCTCTCTCCATGGGGTCTCGCCACAGGGTCTTTCCAGCATGGTGTCTTTATGGTAATCAAATATCTTGTATTTCATCCTGGGAGAAGTTGTGACCTACTCTGGGAAGTCCCATAGCAGCACCCACCTGTGCCGCACTCTATTGTGCCCAGGTTGAAAGGGAGAGGAAATAACCTAAGAAGACTCTGAAACAGCCTACAGGACAGAAATATTGCTGGGGCCTTTTTAAGCAATGCCACAGGATCTCTCTTTTTTACTTCATATGGAAAATAGGAAAATCAACTTTAATCAAGCACAGATTCCTAGACCTCTTCTCCAAGGACAAAAACGAAGCTATTACAGCTTTGAGGTGTTAGCTCTGCCTCCAAATTTCTGGGCTACACCATCTTAAAATAGTAATTACTGCTCTTACCCTTAACACATTCATGATGCTGGCATTTCATCAATTTTTTGTATATGGCCTTCCTCTGAGCATGCTTATGAGAAAAATGACTCAGAGTAGATGCATATAATCTTCATTTGAACTATACACGAGTGAGCAGGTTTGCGGTGATTCACATCATTTCGATCAACTTGAAAAATATTCCACACTGACATACCACCACTTTCAGACTGGTAAATATCTCAACACGAGGTTATAAAAAGGATGTCATAAATGCTAACATCCTAATGCTCAGGAACTTGATAAGTATAGATTCCATCCAGATTGTGAGTCTAGGGAAAGCAAATGGCTCCCAGGCATCCTTTCAATGAGGTTCCCTGTTTATTCAGAAAGGATGGCAGCGGCACATGGCACCTACTCTTTCAGAAGCTGGGATCCTCTGGCCTTTTCCTGCCAGCATCTTTTGCTTGTGCTTTCCTTATTAAACTTTATGTGACAGAAGATCTCTGTTCTTTTATCTCTATTCTTGAAAATCCCTCAACAATGTGACATGAGCCCTTAAAGTCAGTCTTTGCCAAAGCCCATCAATGAGAAATAAATATTTTACTGAAGATCTCTTGGGCACATGGAGAAGAGAATTGATATACCACATGACACAGTGTAAGCTTAATGAAAATCCTCTTCTCTACCAAGAGATGACTATCTCCTCTCTCCTTCCCTTTTACAACCACATGTGCCTTTTAATAATTCCCTGTATAACCCGAATGGCTATAACCTGGTCCCACTCTCCTTGCCCATTCACCCGTAGGTTTTCCCTATTTACAAACCCACGAACAGCCCAACAAAAGCACAGAAGATGCTCAGCACTGAGTATCTATCACTTTTTGAGCAGGGCCTTGGAGTCCCATTCACACCGAATCAATCCCAGGAGCTGAGTGCTTGGACTCCGTAGCATAGTGGTTCTCAAGTCTGGCTGCACGCTGGCATCATCTGGGATGTTAGGGCTGCACCCTAGATGAACTGAATTTGACACTCATGGTGGTAGATAGCAGGCTCTATGTTTTCTGATGCAAAGAGAGGAAAGTCAACAACTTCTACCCTGTGAAGACATCTGTTGCTTTCTAGGGCTTCTACCACCACTTCCTTCTCACATTTCTTTTACCTGGTTCCACTCTCCTTGCCCACTCACCCATATGGTCTCTCCATCCCAGGAAACAGCAAGAACAATTCCATGGCTAGGATTTTGTGGTATACATTGTGAGAAGCATTTCTTTCAGCAGTGGCCCAATTATTCCTACAATTAATGGGACTAATATAATTTTAACATGTTTCACATAAAAAAGTTCAAAAATACCACAAGGAAACATAAATGAATGAGTCAAAACACATGGAAATGTGCCTTCGTGCACTATTGCTGTTACAAACAGAAACTGGCATGTGAGCTTTAGTTGATATTTTCTATCCCCTAAATGTAATAGGATATTTACAGATCTACGTATATTATTATAAACTTAAATGTTTTCAAACAAAGTTATTTCCTTCATTAACAATATCCAATTTGCCTACCCAACAAACTATGTACATTATGGACTGTGATGATTCTTTGAGATAATTAATGTAAAGCTTTTAGCACAGTGCAGAGCTGGAGCTTGGATGAGGTGAAGGTGTACAAAATTTAAATGCTAAAAAACTCAATGATCAAGAGAAATAATTTTTTTTTCTTTCCAACTTTATTTTAGGTTCAGGATACAGGTGCAGGTTTTTTATAGGGGTAAATTGTGTTTCATGGGGGTTTGGTGTACAAATTATTTTGTCACCCAGATAATGAACACAGTACCCGATAGGTAGTTTTTCCATATTCTCCCTCCTCCCACCCTCCACTCTCAAGTAGGCCCCCGGGTCTACTGTTCCCTTCTTTGTGTCCATGTGTACTCAACGTTTAGCTGTCACTTGTGAGAAGGTGCAATATTTGGTTTTCTGATTCTACTTTAATTATCTTAGGATAAGGACTTCCAGCTCCATCTATGTTGCTGCAAACGATGAAAAGGACATGATCTGATTATTTTTATGACTGTGCAGTATTCCGTGGTTTATATGAACCATGTTTTTCTTTATCCAGTCCACCATTTACTTTTGCACCAACACAATACTTTTTGACTTTTCAATAACAGCCATTCTGACTGATGTGAGATGGTTTTTCATTGTGGTTTTGATTTGCATCAAGTTATTTTTTCATATGATATATTTCAAAGTTAAAATTAATGGAAAAATCCTGCAATGAACAAAATAGCAACATTTTTAATAAAGACAAGTTCAGTAACAGTACCATGCTGAACAATTTTGGAACCAGAAATAAGAAAAAATGAATAAAACAGATTCCACTTACATTTGAATATGACTATCTTCTTCATCATGGATTTATTGCATTTATTATGATTTTAAAAATACATTGCTTTAAAATATTGTCTTGATTATTGAGTTTTTCTTTTCCTTTTTTGGTGTCTTCTTAAATTTTCCACCTGAGACAGGTACCTCACTCACATCACCTTACTCCTTGTGCTTGAACAATGTCTGGCACATACCAGGTTCTCACTAAATGATTGATTTATCATCAACAATTCATACTTTTCCATCTCTTGCTCAGCCTCAGATGTTCCAAACCCTCAGGTCTAATAGCAACTAGCTGCTTACCCCAAACATATCCTCCTCTTCACTTTCTTCTCCTGCAGAAAGACTGGGCACTCAATATACCACCCTAATCTTATAATTTTCACAGTTTGGAGCTCAATTAGCTTCACCTACAGAATCTCTTTTCCACACTTGAATTCCCTCTTTAACTCTTGCAAAATGTTCAGAATATTTCTTCAAATTTCCAGAAAACTCCGTCTACTTATTTCTTCCTCTAATTAAACCTAGTTCTCATCAAATAACAGAAAATTTTATGAAAATATCATTTTGGGGGCCAGGTGTGGTAGCTCACACTTGTAATCATAGCACTTTTGAGAGGCCAAGGCAGGCAAATTGCTCGAGCCCAGGAATTCGAGACCAGCCTGGGCTACATAGCAAAACCCTGTCTCTACAAAAAATAGAAAAATTAGCTGGGTATGGCAACACATTCCTATAGTCCTAGCTAATCAGGAGGCTGAGGTGGAAGGATCACCTGAGCCTTGGGAGGTTGAGGCAGCAGTGAGCCGTGATCATGTTGCTGCATTCCAGCCTGGGTGACAGTGAGACCATGTCTCAAAAAATTTTTAAAAAAGAAAAAATATTATTTTTCCTAGTCACTATTATTGAATATTTAAAGTTCTTCATTTAGCGTATAAGTAGCCACGATACCAGGGGGAAAATATTGATCTTAGTGTTAAAAGTTCTGGATTCAATTCATAGTTTTCTACTTAATGCTAATTGTATGATCTTGAGCAAGATACTGGTGTCCATTATATTTTCTATTTGAAACCTATTTGGTAAGCAAAAATGTTACACATTTGTATGCTTTATTTTCATGATAAGTAATAATATTAAAAATGTAATGAGAATCCCTGAGCTAGCTTTAAAATATAGACATCAATATTTAAATCAATGCAATATAAAATACATCTTGACTTGCATAAAAATAAGTTATGGATTATAGAAAATAATTGTTACAATATGAAGACTTCTGTATTATATAAAGCAAGTATAAAAGAGATAGTAGATCATACTGTACTTGATTGTTGCTTAGATAGCATTGTACGGTAGGTATCATTTTCTTTCTTTTTCTTTTCTTTCTTATTTTATTTTATTTTTTTTTGAGACAGTCTCACTCTGTTACCCAGGTTGGAGTGCAGTAGTGCAACCTCGGCTCACTGAAACTTCTGCCTCCTAGGCTCAAGCGATCCTCCTACCTTAGCCTCCAGAGTAGCTGGGACCAGAGGCATGCACCACCATGCCCAGCTAATTTGTAGGTACCATTTTCTAAATACAACCTGTTCTGTGTGTCCTAAACTTCAGTGGCTTTCAGACTTTAGTGTCTGTTTTGCTAAAATGCAGATCGCTGGGCCCCTCTGCATTAGAAATTCTAATTCAGAAGGTGTGAGCTGAGGTTTAAGAATTTTAATTTCTAGCAAGTTCCTGAATGATGCTGATGCTGCTGACTCAGGGACTACACTTTGAGAACCACTGTTCTAGTCAAATCCTTCCTAGAGGATTTTATCTTAGTATTCAGCAGCACTGTGATCCCACTGCACAATGAGACTATGTAAGAGGGAGAAATGAAAAATGAGGCAGAATTTCATCCTTTGTTGTTATAGCAACCAACAATCACTGTGATAATGCCCATAACAACATAGCATCTTATCGTTTTATGAGTTGTCAATCAGATTTTAATCAAATTGATTTTTTTGACTTATAGAAATAATTCTCACCTTCATATAACTCCTTGGGTCCATTACATTATGTGAGATCATGGGACACAATTGAGTGAGCAACTTTTATATTTCTTTCTTCTGCAGAGTCTGAATTTTGATTCTGAATCCTGTTCCAAAAACCTTTTCTTGGCTTTGACATTGGCTATTATCTCCTCACTCTGCCAACCTGCTCTTAAACTGACCCAGCTTCAATCTGGGCAAAATGCCCTGATGAAGCCAGGAAGCAGAGTTGATTGCTACCAAGATAACCTTGCCCTCTTTGTCTGTTCCTGTAATCAGGCTGGAAGGCAAGCACTGGAAACTTCATTCTACTCACAGAATATTCAAAGTTGCATCTGAAGTTTGTTCATTTGAAACCAGTGAGTATCCAGTCATACTCACTAGTATTTGCTTAGATCTTCCAGTAATATCTGTCCAGCATTGCCCTCTAGTGCTTGTGGGCATGTTTCTAAGGATGCCTCATATTTCCTAATTGGGGGGCTGGAATAAATTATTTACAGAAAGATATCCTTCTATAATTTCACAGCAGGCTGAATAAAAGTTAAGTCCCAGAGAGCATAAGAAGTTTTATTAGTACCTCTTACTTGGTCAACCAAAAGTGAAATAAATAAATATATATGTATATATATATATGTGTGTGTGTGTGTGTATATGTATATATATATATATTGACTTTTATTAATCTTATCTATTATGACAGACAAGACTTGTCTATACTTTTGACCTGCATGAAAAGAAACATTGTAGATTTTTTTTTTTTTTTTTTTTTTTTGAGACGGAGTCTCGCTCTGCCGCCCAGGCTGGAGTGCAGTGGCCGGGTCTCAGCTCACTGCAAGCTCCGCCTCCTGGGTTTACGCCATTCTCCTGCCTCAGCCTCCCAAGCAGCTGGGACTACAGGCGCCCGCCATGTCGCCCGGCTAGTTTTTTGTATTTTTTAGTAGAGACGGGGTTTCACCATGTTAGCCAGGATGGTCTCGATCTCCTGACCTCGTGATCCGCCCGTCTCGGCCTCCCAAAGTGCTGGGATTACAGGCTTGAGCCACCGCGCCCGGCCCATTGTAGATTATTTAAATGAAATAATTTAAGTCACATTTTTTCCTTTGTGCTACAACTTCCTTTGGCTCTGCAAATTTATCTTTACATGTATTTTCTAAACACAATATTAGGCTGCACCTTCAGAAAATGCTGCAGAATTTCTTTCAGAATCAGCTAAAAAAGTTCTGGATGGTTGTTTAGTTTGGGATGGGGAGCTTGTTACAAGTTTTAAAAATGTCTGAGTTATATACTGATGCTGTCCCTTTCTGCCTAGAAAAAAAATTAAAAAGAAAAAGAAAATGAAAGATTAAATAAAAACCAACCAACAATCTTATGTGTCTGATTTTGAACTCTATTCTTCCTCAACTGTACAGGTAGCTCCCTGCACAGCGTGGCCACCAAAGGTCACAGACAGTGTCTGCTATGCTCATCTGTTCATGTGACAGGAAAAGTGCCCTCTGCGTTCTGGCCTGAAAAGCCAAAATGCAAGTGTATGACCTGCCTGATCTCCTGAGTTGTTTTTTTGGAGACAGAGATTTTGTGTTTCTAATTGGGCTAGAAGTATAGCTATGGCTTTTGCTTTGCTTGAGAGCAAACAGACACTGGGATTTTCCAGGCTGTTTTGACCAGCTAGCAATGCTACCTGTCAGTCACATCAATGGGGACAAATAGTAGATACCACAAAAGGACAGTCGTTTCTGCAAATAAAATTCTCAAGAAGTAAACCCTAACTAGTCAACTCTCCAAGTTAATATGTATCAACAGAGAAAGCAAATTTCTTTAAGACTTGCCTGAATTTTAAAATTAAAATCAATAGGACATGGGAAAGCTGCAAAGGAAATATGCTGAAATGGATTCTTAAGTGATGAAATGATTAGTTATTTTCTCTTTATATTTTTCTTCATAATCTAAATTTTCTACAAAAACATATTTAACAGCTTTATTGGAGATAAATCATTGTGGCTGGATAATATTCCATTGTATGGGTATACCCTGTCTTGTATATCAGTTCATCAGCTGATGAACATTTGGGTTCTTTCTATTCTTTGCCTATTATAAACAGTGCTGCTCTGGCATTTTTATTTCCCTTAGGTAAGTAACTAGAAGTGGAGTTGCTAAGTCGTATTGTAAATTTACATTTATGATTGTAGAAAACCATCAAACTTTTTCCTGCAGTGGCATGACCATTTTATATGAATGATCTAGCTTCTCCACATCCTCAGTAGCATTTGGTGTGTCACTGTTTTTTATTTTAGTTTTCCTGATATGTATGTGGTGATATCTAATTGTGGTTTTAATTTGTACATCTTTAATGACTAACGATGTTTAGCATAGTTTCCTATTTTAGGCCATTAGTGTATCTTCTTTGGTGAAATATTTACTCAAATATTTTGCCCATTTAAAAACACAAACTTTATTTTGGATCAATTTCCGATTTCCAAAAAAATGCTACAAAGATAGCAAAGAGGCAGGGCACAGTGACTCACGCCTGTAATCTCAGCATTTTGGGAGGCTGAGGCAGGCAGATCGCGAGGTCAGGAGATGGAGGCCATCCTGGCTAACACGATGAAACCCCGTCTCTACTAAAAAATACAAAAATTAGCCAGGCGTGGTGGCGGGCACCTGTAGTCCCAGCTACTCGGGAGGCTGAGGCAGGAGAATGGCATGAACCTTGGAGGTGGAGCTTGCAGTGAGCCGAGATAGTGCCATTGCACTCCAGGCAGGGCAAAAGAGCGAGACTCCGTCTCAAAGAAAAAATAAAAATAAAAAATAAAAAAGATAGCAAAGAAATTTCCTGTATTCCCTTTACCTGGGTTTTCCCATTATTAACATCTTAAATAAACATGACACATTTGTCATAACCAAGAAATTGACACTGATACATTACTATGAAACTAAACTCCAGCCTTTAGTCACATCTTACTAGTTTTTCCATTAATTCCTCCTTTTTGTTCAGAGTTCAGCCTGGGGTACCATATTGCATTAAGTTGCCATGTCTACTAAGTCTTCTCTGGTCTATAATGGTTTCTCAGTCATAGACAGGCTTAAGATGTACAAGTCAGGCATTCCGTAGAATGTCCCCCATCTGGGTGTGTCTGATGTTTTTTTCTCATGATCAGATTCAAGCTATGAGTTTTTGGAAAGAGCAACAGAGGTGTTTATAGTATTCTCTGATGGTAGTTTGTATTTCTGTGGGGTCCGTGGTGATATCCCCTTTATCATTTTTTATTGCATCTATTTGATTCTTCTCTTTTCTTCTTTATTAGTCTTGCTAGCAGTCTGTCAATTTTGTTGATTTTTTCAAAAAACCAACTCCTGGATTCATTGATTTTTTGGAGGGTTTTTTGTGTCTCTATCTCCTTCACTTCTGCTCTGATCTTAGTTATTTCTTGCCTTCTGCTAGCTTTTGAATGTGTTTGCTCTTGCTTCTCCAGTTCTTTTAATTGTGATGTTAGAGTGTCAATTTTAGATCTTTCCAGCTTTCTCTTGTGGGCATTTAGTGCTATAAATTTCCCTCTACACACTGCTTTAAATGTGTCCCAGAGATTCTGGTATGTTGTATCTTTGTTCTCATTGGTTTCAAAGAACATCTCTATTTCTGCCTTCATTTCGTTATGTACCCAGTAGTCATTCAGGAGCAGGTTGTTCAGTTTCCATGTAGTTGAGCGGTTTTGATTGAGTTTCTTAGTCCTGAGTTCTAGTTTGATTGCACTGTGGTCTGAGAGACAGTTTGTTATAATTTCTGTTCATGTACATTTGCTGAGGAGTGCTTTACTTCCAATTATGTGGTCAATTTTGGAATAAGTGTGATGTGGTGCTGAGAAGAATGTATATTCTGTTGATTTGGGGTGGAGAGTTCTATAGATGTCTATTAGGTCCACTTGGTGCAGAGATGAGTTCAATTCCTGGATATCCTTGTTAACTTTCTGTCTCATTGATCTGTCTAATGTTGACAGTGGAGTGTTGAAGTCTCCCATTATTATTGTATGGGAGTCTAAGTCTCTTTGTAAGTCTCTAAGGACTTGCTTTATGAATTTGGGTGCTCCTGTATTGGGTGCATATATATTTAGGATAGTTAGCTCTTCCTGTTGAATTGATCCCTTTACCGTTATGTAATGGCCTTCTTTGTCTCTTTTGATCTTTGATGGTTTAAAGTCTATTTTATCAGAGACTAGGATTGCAACCCCTGCTTTTTTTGTTCTCCATTTGCTTTGTAGATCTTCCTCCATCCCTTTATTTTGAGCCTATGTATGTCTCTGCATGTGAGATGGGTCTCCTGAATACAGCAGACTGATGGATCTTGACTCTTTATCCAGTTTGCCAGTCTGTGTCTTTTCATTGGAGCATTTAGTCCATTTACATTTAAGGTTAATATTGTTATGTGTGAACTTGATCCTGCCATTATGATATGAACTGGTTATTTTGCTCGTTAGTTGATGCAGTTTCTTCCTAGCCTCGATGGTCTTTACATTTTGGCATGTTTTTGCAATGGCTGGTGCCGGTTGTTCCTTTCCATGTTTAGGGCTTCCTTCAGGGTCTCTTGTAAGGCAGGCCTGGTGGTGACAAAATCTCTAAGCATTTGCTTCTCTGTAAAGGATTTTATTTCTCCTTCACTTACGAAACTTAGTTTGGCTGGTTATGAAATTCTGGGTTGAAAATTCTTTTCTTTAAGAATGTTGAATATTGGCCCCCACTCTCTTCTGGCTTGTAGAGTTTCTGACGAGAGGTCTGCTGTTAGTCTGATGGGCTTCCCTTTGTGGGTAACCCGACCTTTCTCTCTGGCTGCCCTTAACATTTTTTCCTTCATTTCAACTTTGGTGAATCTGGCAATTATGTGTCTTGGAGTTGCTCTTCTGGAGGAGTATCTTTGTGGTGTTCTCTGTATTTCTTGAATTTGAATGTTGGCCTGCCCTACTAGGTTGGGGAAGTTCTCCTGGATAATATCCTGCAGATCTTTGACAAACCTGAGAGAAACAAGAAATGGGGAAAGGACTCCCTATTTAATAAATGGTGCTGGGAAAATTGGCTAGCCATAAGTAGAAAGCTGAAACTGGATCCTTTCCTTACTCCTTATGTGAAAATTAATCAAGATGGATTAGAGACTTAAATGTTAGACCTAATACCATAAAAACCCTAGAAGAAAACCTAGGTAGTACCATTCAGGACATAGGCATGGGCAAGGACTTCATGTCTAAAACACCAAAAGCAACGGCAGCAAAAGCCAAAATTGACAAATGGGATCTCATTAAACTAAGAGCTTCTGCACAGCAAAAGAAACTACCATCAGAGTGAACAGGCAACCTACAGAATGGGAGAAAATTTTTGCAACCTACTCATCTGACAAAGGGCTAATATCCAGAATCTACAAAGAACTCAAACAAATTTACAAGAAAAAAACAACCCCATCAAAAAGTGGGCAAAGGATATGAACAGACATTTCTGAAAAGAAGACATTCATACAGCCAACAGACACATGAAAAAATGCTCATCATCACTGGCCATCAGAGAAATGCAAATCAAAACCACAATGAGATACCATCTCACACCAGTTAGAATGGCAATCATTAAAAAGTCAGGCAACAACAGGTGTTGGAGAGGATGTGGAGAAATAGGAACACTTTTACACTGTTGGTGGGATTGTAAACTAGTTCAACCATTATGGAAAACAGTATGGCGATTCCTCAAGGATCTAGAACTAGATGTACCATATGACCCAGCCATCCCACTACTGGGTATATACCCAAAGGATTATAAATCATGCTGCTATAAAGACACATGCACACGTATGTTTATTGTGGCACTATTCACAATAGCAAAGACTTGGAATCAACCCAAATGTCCATCTGTGACAGACTGGATTAAGAAAATGTGGCACATATACACCATGGAATATTATGCAGCCATAAAAAAGGATGAGTTTGTGTCCTTTGTAGGCACATGGATGCAGCTGGAAACCATCATTCTTAGCAAACTATCACAAGAACAGAAAATCAAACACTGCATATTCTCACTCATAGGTGGGAACTGAACAATGACATCACTTGGACTCGGGAAGGGGAACATCACACATCGGGGCCTATCATGGGAAGGGGGGAGGGGGGAGGGATTGCATTGGGAGTTATACCTGATATAAATGACGAATTGATGGGTGCTGACGAGTTGATGGGTGCAGCACACCAACATGGCACAAGTATACATATGTAACAAACCTGCACATTATGCACATGTACCCTAGAACTTAAAGTATAATAATAAAAAAGTGAAAAAAATAAAAATAAAAAAATAAAAAAAGAATAGTTTTAAAAAGCAAACTTTTCTAATAAGCCAAATAAAATTGTGTGTGCTAGAAAAAAAAAAAAAAAAGAGCAACAGAGATGAAGTTTTCACTGGATTTTCAATTGCTTATTTATTATTATTTAGTTGTAAGTATCCTTGTATGTATCATGTAAGTGTGTATCCTTGTATGTAAGTATCCTTGTATGTTTACATACAAGTCCTTTATCAGATATGATTTGCAAATATTTTAAAATTATATTTTTGTGATATAATTGATACGCATGCCATAAACTCACTAAAAAAGCAAGTGCAGAAAGTATGTATTGACTGACCCAGTTGAGTGAGGTACAGTATGATGGAGGTATTTATTCTATAGTCAGTGTGGAATGCAACTATCACATTAACAAATATATTCTTAAATCTTTAAAAAGTTATGTATAGTGTCTCCTGGTATATTCAACTCAGCCAGATTTTCCCACCAGCATTGGAATTGTTTTGTTTTTCTTTAGTTGAGTTTCAGATAAACTGGAATTGCCTTTGGGGGCCACTTTGTACCAAAATATGTGTCCTTAAATGCTGTGGTATCACTTAACATGGCATAATATTTGCACAAAATGTCATGCAAATTGGGAATTTTAGAAACACTATGAGGTCCACATGTGCGAGCTCTCAGATACTGCATTCACTGACTCTCTGTGGGTGTGTATCTTTCCTCTCTCTCTCCCTCAGTCTCTCCTCTCTCTCTCTGTCTCTCCTCTCTCTCTCTCTCTCTCTCTCTCTCTCTGTGTGTGTGTGTGTGTCCTTACAAGTGAATTTAATGCATACACTTGAATTTGTCCAAGTTAAATTCTGCATATGACGTGAGGCTATATGAGATGATTTGTAATCTAGAAAAGGCTACACACAAACACAAAAAAATGGTTTTGACATTGTTACCATTTTCTGTAGTCTTTATGGGCTGAATTGTGCCCCCCTTCCAAATTCATCAATTGAAGTGCTAATCCCCAGTACCTCAGAATGTGACCTTTTTGGAGACAGGGTCTTTATAGAGGTAATCAAGTTAACATGAGGTCGGTAGGATGAGACTTAATCCAATATGACTGATGTCCTTTTAAGAAGAGGAAGATTGAATACAGAGGTGCATAAAGAGAAGATGATGTAATGACATGGAGAGAAGATGGTAATTTACAAGCCAAGCAGAGAGGACTGGAACAGATCTCTTCCTCACGGAGCCAACACTGTGGACATCTTGATCTTGTACTTCCAGCCTCCAGAGCTGTGAGACATAAATTACGCTTGTTTAAGCCATGCCCATGCAGTCTGTGGCACTTTGGTACAGCAACCCTAGCACACCAATACAGCAGGAGAATGACTTCTTCAGTGATAGTATTGATGTCCACTTGCCCTGGAAAAGAGGTACAGTCAGGGGAGTGCATGGAGCAGAATCTCTGGGGACACTGACTTGACCAGCATTTTGTCAAACTCAGTGTTTGTTGAGCTGGTAGATGATCTTGTTTGGGCAGCAGCAGGAGGGATGGCTCAGGAAACATCCCTGTTTTCTTTGTAGAAGCACTTTCACTCCTTTCCCAATAGAACAATGTCTTTCTATTCCCTTTTCTTCCCCAGCCCCCTTTCTCTCAACCGTCATCTCCAAGAATACATCAGGACATTTTGCAACACAGTAAGTGATTGCCATCAAGAAAACTAGGAAGGTAAGGAAGACCCTTATGTTATAATAGAGAGAATTTAGTAGTTAGTAGGAAGCTGAGGAGAACACACAATAATACTTAGAAATATTATTTTCCTAAATTTTAATTTATGATTATTTAATAGCAGAAATTCATGAAAACTGCTGTAGAATTACACACATGCACACACACACAGAGACACACACACAGTTGCTTATTCCCTTTTTAATGTTCCAATCATTTGTTTTTTTATTACAAGTTATTACCTCCAGCTAATGGAAATGTTGAAATGAAACTCACTTAGAGTATTATGACACTGAATGTCAAAAACACTTTTAACAAGTTCACATTTTCCTACATAGAGTCTCCAGTGCTGTATCAATGTACCAAATCAACTTGCAGTAGATAAGAACATTTAACATTTATTCTGCTGTAAGAAAATCTCAATGAGTATATGCAAAAAGGAAAAAAAATCAGATCTCCAAAAATAAAAATGTGGCAGATGGTCACTCACTCTAAGATAGAGCTGGCTGACAGATTCATCTAAATATTAAGCATACTGTAATATTTAAATATTCAATTTAAAATTAAAGTCTCACTCAACTTTTCAGGAACAAGCATATTCTGTTAGACTAGAAGTACCTCAATTGGGAGGTTTTATCATTCTCAATTGGGAGAATTTAATCATTCAACAGATAATATATTGAGATGACTTTGGGACTAACACTGCCAGAAGAGGCCTTTTGGGATTTGGTGGAACAAAGATAATTGCTACACAGTTTTTGCCCTGTAGTAGTCCACAGACTATGAAGAGAAGATGGGTCAATAAGGAAAGCTGAGTAGTAACATACAGGATGCCAAAAAAAGTGGTCAGTAAGGCATAGTGAAAAACACACAGGCTTAAAATACAAAAGTCTAGATTTGACATTCTAGCCCCATTTTTAAAATACATTTATTGAGATTTAATTTACGTACCACACAATTTGCCCATTTAGAGCATACGATTCTATGGTTTTTAGTATATTCACAGAGTTGTGCAACCATCACGATAATCAGTTTGAGAACATTTTCATTACACATCCCCCAAAATATCCCGTGCACATTAGTAGTCATCCTTCATTTCCCTTCGATTTCTTTCTCACTTCAGCCCTAGGTAGTCACTAATGTACCTTCTATCTTTACAGATATGCCTATTCTGAACATTTCATATAAATGGATTCATATAATTTGTGATCTTCCATGACTGGCTTCTCTCACCTAGATACTGCAGCATGTATCAGTCATTCCTTTTTATTGCTCAGTAGTATTCCATAGTATGGCTACATCACATTTTGTTTATCCATTCTCAGTTTATGGACATTTGGGTTGTTTCTCTACTCCTATTTTTTATTTGCTATGTGATCCTCGACAGTTAATTATAGTGATTAAGAACCAAACTCTTGTCTCTAACTGCCTGACTTCAAAACCTGATATGACTACTTATCAGATGTGCATCCCTGCACACAGTTTTTGAGTTCCCTATGCCTCAGTTTTCTCATCTGTAAAGTGGAGATAATGATAGTGTTAACCTGATGGAGTTGTCTAGGAATTCCGTTAGTGAACACATAAAAAGCCTTTAGCACAGACTTTGGTCCATTAAGTATTCTCAAGAAATGGTAGTGACTAAAATTGTGGTCCTCTTAATATTGTAATACTTTCTGATTTTTCTTATCTCCTCATCTTAAAACTTTTTTTTTTTTTTTTTTTTTTTTTTTTTGAGATGGAGTCTCACTCTGTCGCCCAGGCTGAAGTGCAGTGGCCGGATCTCAGCTCACTGCAAGCTCTGCCTCCCAGGTTTACGCCATTCTCCTGCCTCAGCCTCCCGAGTAGCTGGGACTACAGGCGCCCGCCACTTCGCCCGGCTATTTTGTATTTTATAGTAGAGACGGGGTTTCACCATGTTAGCCAGGATGGTCTCGATCTCCTGACCTCGTGATCCGCCCGTCTCGGCCTCCCAAAGTGCTGGGATTACAGGCTTGAGCCACCGTGCCCGGCCAAGACTTTCAACTGTGGACTGTTGTGAGAGTAAATGGAGTGTATGGAAATTTTTGGTACAACATCTGACACATATCTGGAGTTCAGTAAATAGGATTTAGGGAGCTAAACTCTTATATCATAAACAAAAATTAATTCCAAATGAATCATAGACCTAAATATAAAAGCTAAAACTATAAAACCCTTAGAATAAAATACAGCAGTATATCTTTGCGACCTTGGATACACAAAGTCTTCTTAGATACCAAAAGCATAAGCTACCAAAATAAAAAATAAATAAATACACTGGACTTCATAAAAATAAAAAACTTTTGTGTTTCAAAGCACACCATGAAGAAAGTGCAAAGTAACCCACAGAATGAGGGAAAATATTTGCAAATAATATTGCTCACTTCTCCTGTCCTCTTCAGAGTAAGATTTCAAGGTTGTTAAGAGTCCTTTTATAAACTTTCAAGAACTCCCACAATAATTTCTAAAGTCTCTAGCTCTGTCTACCTAATTTGTTCTGTGTTGATATTTCCAGAGAAATGAAATGCTGTTTTGGCAGGCTACTGGTTTTGTACCCACCTGGGGCTCCTCCAACTCCACCATGAAGGCAAGGCTTCTCTATGGCTCCTTTGTGGCCTGGCCCCAGTTTCTGGTGTCTGCGATGTCCATTTCTGGTGGCTGTCCTGTGTGGCCTCTACAGTTTGACTCTTTCACTCCTCTTCATTGAGAAACTGAGAAAACCTTATAATCAGAAAAGGATGTGATCTTTCATGTTTTAAGAAAGATGAGACCTAGGAAAAATAAATCCTATGGGAAAAGTGAAGGAAAGATAAAACAATGAAGTCATCTGATGTTATGTCTTCAAGCTGCAAAATATCAAACAAACCCATTGGCTAGAAGAAAGAATTTCTAATTCATTCTGGAAAAACCATGTCATACAAAGAAAGGGACCTAAGAAGTTCACACATACACATATGTGGACTCAGAGCCATATCAAAGAGTAGTTTATTAATTTCCTTCAGCCGATTGGTGGAGACTGTGGGACCAAATTCAGCTTTCCTTAGCTTGTGCAAAACTGCCACCACTAGGAATAATAAAGCTGGCCTATATATTTTGTATGTAAGATATTAAAACTACTATTCAAATTCTAGCTACCATCCAACCTAAATGCCCCTCCATCCCCCCTCTGCCCTGAAGAGAACAGCCAACTATTTCAGGCACTAAGAATTTAGAAGCAGTCTTACCCATATCCACAGGGAAAACTTCCACACTGCTGCTTCTTGAAACAATAATTACTGTGAAAAAATTACCTAGGAAGTAATTTCTTGTAGAAAAAAAGTATTTTGATGCAAGAGTGCTCAGGATTTTTACTCCATGGTTACTAATCTCTCATTCATATGAAGAGGGTTTTGAGGGCATTACTTTTTAAAATAGTATTACAAGAGGCCAGGTTAATGGATAAAGTGCTGAAGTTTAAATGAAAGAAAATAGTGATTTTCAAAAATTTCTTTTCTCTTTTGCATATGAACCCTTGTTGCTCCTCGAGGGTAAACAAGAATTAGTAATAGCATATGACTGCTTTGCTCCAAGGGACAGAATATTTCCATTTTTTTTTTCCCAGCTCATAAATGTTGACTTACATCTCTTTGCTCTCCCAGGATCCTGTGCCAAGAAAGATCATATCCAGGGCTTGATATCCTTTTTCAGTAATGGGCCATTAAAATGTAATATTGGTTCATTGTTCCTCTTTGAGAGTGGCAAGATGTGACTTTTAAAATGAAGTTTCATTAAAGAAAAGCATGGAGAGTCAGATATAAACTCTTTACTTCACCCCATTTTTCCTTCTCCTTCCCACCTTCCCCCTTCTCCTCTGTATCCTCCTTCCATCTTTGCTTCCTTCGTTAGCTATCTATAGTAATCCAGAGTGTGGTTAACGTTTATTGAGTCAAGTGCTGTATCTAGGAACTTTAAATCATTTTTTCCATTATTGACCCATAGTATGTCCAAAGGATGTTATTATCTGGGTCATTTTTAGATCACAGTACAGTCTCAGAGTTTAGATAACTTGCCAAGTGTCTTAGACAGAGCTGATCTGCACATTCTATCTGACCTCACTTTGCTCTACATCTGCTCAGTTCCCAAATCAAAAATATGCAACAACTCCTTGACTCTCCTTATCTCACACCATAATCCAAAGTAACAAATAGTGGAATAAGACATTGCTTATACAACACCTGAATTTTAATAGTGTGTTGCCTCATCCTGTGTGTGAAAGCCTTTCCTCCTTCGCTGTATCATAAACCCCTTGAGAACAGAGAAGAGAGAAATGCCTTACACATTTTAGTGCTGATCACCACACCTCGCAGAGGTCTTTGTGTGTAGTGGATCATAACAAAGAAGTTGACATGATCCGGCAGGGTAAGATGGTGGATATGAAAAATGTAATCACTAAATCATGAATAAGTTGTTTTTAATAAAAAATAAATGTACACAAAAGAAATACAGAAGGAGAAAATAGCAATAAAATATAAAACTTTAGAAGGTGTAAAGCAGATGAACAAATATTGACTAATGCAGCAGATAAATGAAGGCTGAATCCTAAGCTGGCAGAGAAGAGAGTTGAGAACTAAACCAATTTATGTGACATAATCTTTAAAAGGCAGAGAAACTAGCACATCTCTGAACCTATGGATGAAAGAGGGTGGAGATAGATAGGGGATGAATGGATAAAATGAGAAAGAATTGGTACAATCTGTTTGAGAATCAGTGGAATACCTGTATTCCCTCCCTGCTTCATGCCTGGGTAATAGCACTTTCCCCACCCTAGAAAGAAAGAAGAAAGCCTGGAGATTTATCATCCAGAGATGCTGAAACAGAGACAGACAACAAATTCCCCTGAGAGTAGTAGGTATCCCAAATGGGGGATTAAATAGCCATGTGACAAGCCTATGCTGTGCTAAAATGCTGAATGTGAAGAGCCCCAACTTCTTTCTTCACTAAGCTCTAAGAAAACTAGTACCCATAACCCTGCAGGTTATGGATTGGTAAACCTCAACAACCCAAGAAGAAAAATTTACAGATACTTCATGTCAGGGGTTGCCTGGAGTGACCTACTCACCTCACCATACAATAAAGCTCAACATTGAAATGTCCCACTCATATTGCTCAAAGCCTCCAATCAGCTTTTTATGTTCTAAATCTCAAGCTAGAACAGATACCAAATATTTCAGATATTTGAGGAAAATCTCTAAAATTGACTATAGAACCAGAACAACAAACAAATGAAATAAAGCAGCTTGGAGAAAACGGACAACATAGAAAATTTTTGTTTAATGTTAAGATAAAAGAAGATATGCATCCATGAAACAAGAAGAGAATCATTTCAAAAAGGAACATTCTGAAAACAGAAAAACATCACATAGAGATAACTGTTCCTGAGCGATATGTCTTCTAGATATCCAGTTCCTAGACAGTCCAATGGTTCAGCCTGGGTGACCCTTGCATCTGCCAGAACCACCTCTTACTTTACCCACTGATTGCCCCACACTGAACTCTTCTAAACTCAGGAAAGCTGAAAGCAGACACTTACCCCAAATCTCTCTTCACCTTGTATTTTCCAGGAATCCTTTATTGAATAATAGTAATATTACCATTCCTTGAACATGGATAGTTTTATGCTTGTAATTTAGCTGTACAAAATGAAAGAAATTTAGGAATTAATATGTAAATGGTAAAAGTATTGGATAAACCCAGCTCAAGGTAGTGCTTACCTCTAGTTGGGTGAGTGAGGAACAAGAATAGAAAGGAGCACATGGGACTTATAGGTTACTGATAACATTCCATTTTTTCTTTGGTGGTGTGGACCTCTGTGTGTTTTACTTAAACTACATCAATGTTCTGTGTACTCTCTATGTGTGCAAGACATTTCACAATTTAAAAAGTGAAGAAGTGGAGAGAAAAATCAAAATCACTAGAGGTAGAAAAATCAAAAGTCTTTCCAAATGCAATTTTGTAACTTTAAATAAGTATGTTATTCTAAGTCACCATTCTGTAGAATTAATACCTATTTTTCCAAGATATTATAAAAATAATTAGCTCAGATATTGTTGCTCTGTAGATTTTTAAAAAGCCTTACCTGGATTTGCTTTCCAAAGTTAAGGATTTGTTGAACTAATCTTTATTTGTTGAATCTAATGGCATGGTTCGTCTTTTTTTTTTTTAATTTGTATGTTTGTTTAAAATAAGAATACAGAATGTTCTTCATTATTTTATATAAGTTTGTTTTTCCCCCAAGTGTTATATTTAAAGCATTGAAAAAGTCCCTGGCTTAGATTATATTTTTAAAAATCCTAAATAAAGGAATTAATTAATATTCAAATTTTTAAACTTCAGCCTAGCACATGTTTACTTTTGAACTAAGTTAATACTCTAAGTTTGGAAACTGAAACACTTTTTTTTTTTAAGTATATACTTATAATTACTTTAAAAATGCACCAAAAGATTTACTTTTTATAAAATGATGGGACATTTAAATTACCACCAGGAAAGCAGTATTATATACTTTCTGAAATATACCTGCCATTGGATATTTACTTTATATATATATCTTTTAACATGGATTTTATGGTTGTATATTTGACAATCAGTGATGTCTAGTCTTGAAATTTATGATACCGTATATAATTTACATATATAGCACTAAGATTCTGATTAACTTATTATTTTTCCATGATTAGAATGTTTCACTCATTATGAAAACTCATAAACCTGAAATATCTATATTTTAAAAAGCTAAACATGAATGAACAAATATAAACAAATAATCAATCTTACTAATAGCCCTACAATTTAAATGTATATAAATAGACTTGATGAGGCTGTTTACATAGTGTTATGATTGATTATAACCAAGGTATTGTGTTTTACCGTGCAAAGATCATCCTTATTGGTTTGACAGTGCTCATGGAAATCACAGACATTTAAAGGTGATTCCCTAAGGATGATCAAGAAGCTCCAGCTAAGGCATTTAAATGTGGGCATAGAAGAGTTGGTTTACTGAAAATGACATAAAAATGAGCTGCTTCAGAAATTTTGTGTGCAGGGTTTTCTGTTATCTGGAGCTAATCACCAAGGAACCAGAGACTGAAAAAAACATCAGATTCCAGGGCAGATACATGAGGAAAATTGTCAGAAGGAGCAGGAAGACGTGCTTCTGTTTCCAAGCAGTCCTGAGAATTTCATTATCAGCTCATATCTGTTACTGTTAAGATGTTAAGAGGGAGGTTATCATTTGCAAACTAAAGGCTTTCTGTGCTACCCCACAATAATTGATTTTCTTTTTCATTAAAATTCTTAATACCTGGCACTCCAGAAAAGTTGAAAAGGTCTTTGTAAAGCTTTATTGGCAGATAATATATGCCCACAAAAAAGAACAAATGCAAATTTCACATATATATTTATAATGATGATAATTCAATAGCTCTTGGTCCTCCAAATATGACTAAAATATGCCACTATATTTAGGCAGCATTACCAACTTAAACAAGGGTACCTATTTAAAAAAAAAAAAAAAGCAGCTCTACATAAAAACATTTCAGTCTCTGTAAAAGAAGGAAAACAAATTATGTTCAAGGAACTCAGTACCATTTTGCAAGATACTCTGTAAATCAACCTCTAAGACTCTGAAATACACTTCAAAATGTATGTGACATTTTGGAGCTCAAACACAAAAACTGCCATCTTTCTTAAAACTTATTTGAATCCAAAGTCTGATGATAGTTTTATGTGTGTCCGTGTGAAGAGACCACCAAACAGTCTTTGTGTGAGCAACAAGGCTGTTTATTTCACCTGGGTGCAGGCAGGCTGAGTCTGAAAAGAGAGTCAGCGAAGGCAGATAGGGGTGGGGCCGTTTTATAGGATTTGGGTAAGTAAAGGAAAATTATAGTCAAAGGGGGTTGTTCTCTGGCTGGCAGGGGTGGGGGTCACAAGGTGCTCAGTAGGGGAGCTTTTGAGCAAGGATGAGCCAGGAAAAGGAATTTCACAAGGTAATGTTATCAGTTAAGGCAGGAACAGGCCATTTTCACTTCTTTTGTGGTGGAATGTCATCAGTTAAAGCAGGAACTGGCCATCTGGATGTGTGCGTGCAGGTCACAGGGGATATGATGGCTTAGCTTTGGCTTAGAGGCCTGACAGATAGTCCTTCCTTAACACCCTACAGTAAAGGTGTACACATCTAAGTAATACTATGCTACAGAACTGTTTGCACACTGACAGTATTTAGTGATTAGTATGAGTTATCTATTGGTATGATTTCAGGAGTATAAAGAAACCATGTTTGATAACTGAGGTTCTGCAATAAGAGTCAATGTTCTAAAAGTTAGTGTTGTGTAGGAAATATTCTCAATTTGTTGCGGGGAAGCACAGCAGGAGCAGACAAAACAATGGATAAAATTTCCTCAATTTTAAGGTTTTTTCCCCCTCCCATAAAGTTGTCTTAAATCTTTTGCATTTGCTTATGATTTAATTGCAGTGCATCAGTACTGGCAGAAGAATTGCAAATCGGTGGATCTAATGTACAGTGGTTTAGTTTTTAGGGAAGTGTTTGCTTATCATTGTGATTTTTTTCAGACTTTGTTTTACTGCATGAATATTTAATTAAAGTGAGTATCCCTAAGTACCATAAACTTAACCAAATTATTTAAGTTTGTGATAACTGCCTTCATAATATCATTACATGTAATGCTATTTCATTATGTTCTGAAGGGAACACTACAACTTCCAGGTGGTTCAACACTTGAACAACTTTAGGAACCATTGAACCATGAAAATGCCATTTCTTCACATTAAGGCTTTTGGCCCAATTAAAAAGCAACATCAGTGGGAACTATTGTTAGTCCCAATGCCAGTCATTTACAACTGAATAAATTTATGAATTACCTTTCTATTATTCTCTAGCACCCTGTTTATTTTATAATGTTTTTAAAATAACTGTAATTAGTTGTTATTTAAACATTTTTTTTTCTTGTCTCTCTCCCACACTAGACAGTAAGTTCTCAACTGTATCTCTAGGCTCAGGAAGTCACAAAGTGAGAGCTCAGTAAATATTTGTTGATTGGTTAAGTTTATTTAATAGAAAGAAATCTGTGTACCAACTTCTAGTATCTGTTTTTCTTTTTGATCCATTCTTTGACAAATTGAATACGTAGCTACAGAATGACACAACTGCAGTCTAGGGATGTCCTGAGCATGAATGGGTATTGGAGTCACAGTGCTACTAATTATAAAGGACGGTGCTGCAAAGCACAGGTAATTCCCTAAATCCAAGGCAGCTGCACATAAAAACAATAAACACTTTAAAATCCATGGCAATTCAGATGTCAGAGGACAAAGCTAACAAGGCAACAAGGGAAAGTAAGTAAACCTAGCTCATAATAACTGCTGATTTTGCCTGGTAACAAACTCTTAACACAAAAGAGGCCTTTAAAAAGATATTTTTACCTTTCTTTTTAATTGCAAATTTCAGTAATATCCATATTTTCTAGCTTATTCAGATAATATAAATCCTTCCCACTCATATGTCAGAATTAATTCTTTCATTTCACTCCACTAAAATCACATCCTGAACCCCCTTTTAAGAACATTATATCCATAGCTTGTTTCTAAAGAACGTAAGTGTCACAGGAGGCCATTAAGTGTGGCTCTGTTTTGTTGAAATGGATTGTTAAGACTACCCCTTTGATGTGTTGCTATCTATATCCCTGGTTGCTCCACTGGGGCTAACTCTACTACCAATGCCTCACACAGTTTGCCCGTGGAAACGTGTGAGCTTCATTTCAGATGCTGTCCTTCCCTCGGTTTTCTGTCACAATCTTGTCTTAAGCTCTTTCAATTTTTCCTCATGTTCACCTTCGAAATAGATTTTGTTCTGAGGTGATTTGCAGCACACAGCATATCCTCTTGGTTTCTTTGTTTGTTTGTGTTTCTTTTCCTTCTCATCTTAGACTCTCTCAGATCTTGTCAGCTTGTCTCATAACTCATTATTAGAGTTCACCTTTCCTGCTCCCTTGCTCAATTTCTATCTTCTCTATCCATGCTCTTTTAACTTCCTTCAGCCTGAGAAATCCTAGAGTATCATTTTTTTTCCTGCAACTTGTAGGGTCATTTAGTTAAAAGCACTGATCTAGAAGTCTGGAATGCTAATTGCAGCTAATTCCACCACTCAGCATTCATTCCCTCTCTAGCGAAACACTCCTCTCCCATTCATAGCCATTTTGGATGAGGTTAGCGGTATACAATGATGTAGAGATAAATACTTTCAGGAGTTAAAAAAAGTACTTCCAGGCGTAGAAAAAGAATAAAAGCCCAGTAGTGCACAACATTTGCCTATATCAGTGGTCTAAATACTTTCCTCATGGCAATTTCAGGTTGGAGAGGTCACTGAATGTAGGGTCAGAAAGTGATGTGCAGTCACATGCCATTTTATAATATTTCCACCAGACAGGCACAATAGACATGAAGAACCCCAAGAGCATCTATCAGGGGTCAGCACATGTTCTTCTGTTAAGGGCTAGATAGTAAATATTTTAGGCTTTGCAGGCCATAAATTCTCAGTCACAGTTATTCAACTCCACTATTGTACATGAAAGCAGCCCATGGACAATACATATATGAATGGGCGTGGCTGTATTCCAGTAAGACTTCATTTACAAAAATAGGCAGCAGGCTGGATTTAGTCTGAGGGCTGTAGTTTCCTGACCTCTGGCACAGATAATAGTAAAATAGGTAAGGTGTGATGAGTTTTGACTAGTTACATCTGTTTTTACTATAATTGAATTAATTGTTAAGTTCACATACTTTAATCTTCAATGACATCTGTGTTGAATAACCAGCTTGCAAAATTCCTGATAGTTTAAACAATCAGCTCTTGTGAGAACTTGTACAAGTCAACTCCACTCACCCTGAATCTACCTTCTGCAGGGATGATCACTCACTGACTGAGGCCAATCAGTATATCTAAAATCTCTGAAAATTTTTTTATTGGTTTAGGAGATAGGGAAGTGATCCAATGCAGAGATTCACAGGAGTGTTTATATTTAGTGGGGCTTCTGGAAAATAAATTTGTCCATATTCCTCAAGAGCAATAAAGACAACCAAGAGTTTTGCATACTCCCCAAGAGCAGCTTTGGTTAATATGGGAGTATGAATACGATGTCTGCTCACTGGCAGCCATTTGCTACCATGATGGGAGAGCCTGAATGCTTCTGCAGGGGCACCCACTGAATGAAGCTCAAGCACTGGATTGCCACCATGGAGGAAGGAAAAGAGGCAGAAAAAAAAATGCATCCTTAGTAACATCATCCAAGTGATTGGATCAAGTCTTGCCTGAAACCAATACTACTTTTCCAGTTCTGAATTATTAAATGCCTTTCATTATTTATGCCAGTTTGATAGGACTCACTGTCACTTGTAACCAAAAGATTTGTCAGTGAGGCATCTGTCCATTTTTTACCATTTTCTCTCTATGACTCCAGGTTGCAAGCAAATATTACCATAATTAAGAGAGAACTCTTAATTCAGTTTGTATTTAAGTACCTTATTTATCTCCCAACTATTTGTCTTTTTCTCATTAGTTTGCGGTTCTGTGGGCACATTATTTCCTTTTGGATGATGTGGTGTAAGGATGTGTGGTGTGATTGTCTATTCATAGATCAGTAGTCCTCCAACCTAGCAATTCATCCACAATACCTAAATGTTAAAAAAAAATACAAAGATATTGAGTCCCTGATTCTAGGGATTCTTTTTCAATAGGTTTGAGGTGGAGCATAGGCATCAAAATCCTTGATTTTTATGAGCAAGCGAGTCTGATGTGTCCTTTGGTTGAAAACCCCTGTCATGGTGCAGACTTTTCACTGCTTGTATTAGAAGATCCAGAGCACACAGAGAGGGAAAAAAAATGGTTCTTATTTGCTCTATCTAAAGTCAACCATATTATGATGAAAATTTGTTAACTCAATTTATACATGTTACTGCCTAGTAGTTCTTTTATTGTTTGATGCTTTCTATCTGCCAGAAAAATGGAAGTGGGAGGTATAGGACAGATAAAGGTAGGTGAGGTTTCTGTTCTTATAGGGTGTATCATTCTAGTGTTGGAAGCAGGTATTAAATAAGTAAACATGTTAGCAGGTATAGAGATAAGTGCTGTGATTAAAGTAAATATGGTCATGGGAAGGCCCATTTCTGAAAATGCCTAGACTAGGGTAAGGTGAGTGGGGTCCCATGCACTTGCATGGCCCTGACAATGCCTGCCTCTGACAATGCATGCCCCCTTTGGGTGAGGCTGGTCATTCACAAAAACTGCTGGGAGAAGGCTAGCTCTTCATTCTTTCCTGCAGTCAGTAGTGACAACCTACTCATGGCACATGGTGAAGTCAATTGCTTTGTAAAAAACACAGGACTTTCTGAGTATAGAAATGGAACTAGTAAGATACTACATAGTCATTTACTCTCTTTGACTAGGTTATAAAGACACAAGGTATAATATTCAAAAGTTACAATAGATCAACAGTGAAAAGTAAATCTTATCTTGTTCCCCAGCAGCCCAGTTCCCTCCTGTAAAAACAGCCACTGTTACCCATTTCTTGTGTGTTAGGAAGGAAGGGTGTTTCACAAATGAAGGCACACTGTGCATTCCCTTCTGTAGTTTGTTTTGTTTTAACTCAAAAATGTATAGTAGACATTATTAACATTATACATGTATAACTGGACCTTTCCATGATGTTATAATCACCTTTTATTTAATGGTGCTATAACTTATTTAACAAGTGTCATATTGAAAGATGGGTAGGTTGTTTCCAAACTTATGCTGTTATGACTTCTGCAAGGAGTTTTCTTACGTAGTTGTCTTTTAACACATTTGTGACTATCTGGAAAATAAATTATTTGAAGTGGAATCATTGGGTTAAAGGATATAAACATTTGTAAATTTGAAAGATATTACTAAATTGTCCTCAATACCAATTACGTCAATTTATACTCCCAGTACTTCACAAAACTATCTCTTTGTCTACACACTCACTAGTAAAGCATCTTATTTAACTACTATATCTTTGCCAGTCTAATTTGTAATAGAGGAGATTTAAAATTTTTCATTTATATTTTTTCTATGAGTGAAGTTGAGGGTTTTTTTGTTTGTTTTGTTTTTTGTTTTTTTTTTGAGACGGAGTCTCACTCTGTTGCCAGGCTGGAGTGCAGTGGCACAGTCTCGGCTCACTGCAACCTCCATCTCCCGAGTTCAAGCAATTCTCCTGCCTCAGCCTCCTGAGTAGCGGGGACTACAGGTGTGTGCCACCATGCGCAGCTAATTTTTGTATTTTTAGTAGAAATGGGATTTCACCATATTGGCCATGATGTTCTCGATCTCTTGGACTCATGATCTGCCCACCTCAGCCTCCCAAAGTGTTTTAAACAATATGGTTAAATGCCACTTGTGAGTTACATCTTCATGTCTCTTAGAACTTTTTCTATTGGGTTACTAACATTTTTCTTTTGAGTTGCAGTTGATATTTTTATATCAAGAAGAATTTGTATTTTGTTTAATAATTTTAATTGCAAATAATGTTTTAACAAATATTTTCTTTTGACTTTATACATGATTTTCCCCACATAGGATATTTTTACTTTGAAGTCAAATGTAACCAATTTTTTTTATTAAATGTTTCTCCATGTTTCAGTCAAGAAAATTCTCACATCTTTTTACGTTTAATTTTTATCTTTTCGGAATTTATTTTGTTACAGGAAATAACTGAGTGATACAATTATTATTTCCAAGAAAAACATTAATTTCCCTTCACAGACATGCTACACCCTCTTTGTCATACTAATGCCAATTTACCATATGTATTTTGGTCTAATTCTGGACTCTTTCTTCTGTTCTGTTGACCTAAGCCAGTTAAGTTTTGAGGGAGGAAGAAGAGATCAGAAAGGTCCAGCCTGACTGGCAGCAGAGCTTGATGAATTACCAGGTAAAGGGGCTAGTTATAATATTACATACTGAGAAAACTGAGAACCAAAGGGTGGTGAACTAATGAAAGAAGGGAAAAAGACATCAAAATGGAAAGTGAAGAGAAGGAGGAGGAATCCTGCAAACAGCCTTCCCATCCTACAGTCTTTTTCTAAGGCTAGTTGCAAGTTTGTTTGTTTGTTTGTTTTTCTGTTTTGAGGTTCTATGTAGGCATAAGTAACTGAAAAGCATCAGCAGCCTGTTAAGTACAACTGTGGTCCCGTCAACATCTTCAACATCTACCCTGAGTATCAACCGATCTCAGTTCCTGCTCATTTGACCAGAGGACCTCGGCTTCTCATGCAATTTCCCTCTGGGCCCCATCACCATGAACCGTATTCAGGGAGGTCCTTAGGATTGTCTGACATACTTAGGAAATCCACTAGTGTTCTTCCACTCCAGGCAAGCTTGCTGGCTAGAGGAATTTGGGGAAGCTACTGGGACAGGTGAGTTGAACACACAGGGTTCTGGCCACTCTGCCTGGTGCAGTGGGCGAAGGCTACTGTCCTGCTGCTACACAGTGCCTGTCGGGGCTACCTCTGGGCACTCACATGGAAATAGGGGAAATGCCCATCTTCCCACTGCATTGGCCTTGATCACCTGGATCACGAAGGTGCTTCAAGTCTCACAAAGGCTTCCATGAACTTGCCTGCTGGAGCTTCTGACTCAAAACCTGTCCATTAGGAGGGCAAGGAAATGACAAACAACTAGTTTACAATATTGTTCTTATCTCCATTTCTGCCTTCAAAAGCGTAATCCTAACAAACAAGACAAAATCAAAAATATTTTCTTTCTTCTGCTTACTCAAAAATACCTGACACAAACAACAAAGTATACATTGCAACCTACAGAAATACGGTGTGTGCTCTGGGGGCAGGACAACATTGAGTGTTAGGCATTAATTAAATCCAAAGTCCAGGCATGCATAGAACTAGGGCTGGTCCGGTCAGAACAAGGTATGTGACAAATGTGACTGTGGCCCTTTCCATGAAGTCCTGTCTGAGGTTTTGCAAAGCCAGAATAATAATTGTAAGCTGTTGTAATTTATGCCTCTAAGCCCAGAAAGTCAGTGATTTAACTGTAGCAAGAGTCCAAATTCTCATTTAGATTTCCTCTCTCAAATAGGAATGTAATTTAAGTGATCCGGTTTTCTTTCCCTGGGAATTGCACATATAATTTTTTTATTTTAAATTATCAAGTTTGTAAACAATAATAAAACCCATATAAACAATAGGATTAATATTTTCTATGAAATGTCAGTCCTGTCTTCCCACTTCCTGTCTTTTATACTTAGGATGCAATGATGGATGCTGTAGCTGAATTAATAGGAAAAGGCCATGAGTTCTCCTATTTAAAAGAATCCATCCTATTTCCTTTATTTTTGCCATGGGATAAATATCCATAGTGTAATCTACAAGCCATTCAGCAGTGATAGACAACAGTTAAGGACAGAAATAAGAACAGTGAAAATTTTTACCTTTTCTGTTTCTCTCATGTATATATTCCATCCCTAACCCACTTATTGCATTCATAAGACTGTTCACTGAGAAGACTGGGGAAAAGATAGAAAATAACCTGCCCAAACAAAGAAAAAGATAGAAAATTATCTGCCCAAACAAAGAAACCATTGAGAATAAATAAAGCATTGCATTTCCAAGACAGTCAAGCAAGTTCTCTGGATATTATTCATTTTGGCATCCCTGTAGCATTCTTTCATCTGGCTATAAATCCTTATATTAGGTTAGGGCTTTTTGTGTCTGGTGTGTATCCTGTCTGCTTAAGACATGAAAGAAATAAACTACTGATCAAGAACAAGAGTAAAATTATGCCATGAATAGGAAAACAGAAAAGTGATATGACACTTGAAGACACAAAGTGGGGTTCTTATCCAAGGCAGGGCTAAAGAAAAGCAAATACTGTGACAAATGCTGCTCAAAAATAAGTTTTGTTATGTCACAGAGACATAGTTGTTCAAATAGCTGAGTATTTGAGAGAAGGAAGCCACTTAGACCCCACACTCTGTTCTCCTTTGGTTTCTTTGATTGCTAAAAGAGACTCATCCATGCTCCTCAAAGGATAATGGAGTTTACTGTGAGCATAGACTGAGGTAGAGTCTGGAGCTGAACAATATCAGGACCCCAGAGATCTCAGTGTCCCCTACTAAGAACCTAGAATATGCTTATTAAAGCTGAGTGAATGCCAGAGTCTTAGAAAGTCAAAATACATAGACACCATAAGCTAACATCTCAAGAGAGGCCAATCTTGGTTAATAGCCTGCAGTTATCTTTTCTCCATCTCAGAGTTTTTGCTTTCTGATAAGATATGTTCAGCTCATACCTGCTCTCTCATGGTGTCTCGGTCTAAATTTCTCAGCCTTGGTCTCACTGTACAATCTGCCTCATTCTCTTGGTGTTTTCTAGATTATGTTCTCAAAAGAAGGAAATGCATTGTTTCATGTCTTTCTCATGCCAAACTAAATTGAGGATTCCTTTGGCTCTCGTTCTCACCCTTAGCCCACTTCACTATGTCAAGTTGGTGACTGTGATTCAAAATATGGCTGTTTCAGCAGCTGGGGCTGTGGGCTAAGCAGTATCCCTTCCAGGAGGTACTAAGCAGGCTCCAGTACCCTACCTGTCATCTCTGCTGATGCATATATGATTTCCCTGCCTTGTGAATGTTCTAAGACATTTCTGTATTTTGACTGATCCCATTGTTTTCTTAAGAAACATATGTTAAATTTGTATCAACTCCATGAGTCAATGAAAACTATTTGGTTTTTTTTTTTTTTTTTTTTTTTTTTTTTTTAGTAGAGACGGGGTTTCACCATGTTAGCCAGGATGGTCTTGATCTCCTGACCTTGTGATCCGTCCGCCTCGGCCTCCCAAAGTGCTGGGATTACAGGCTTGAGCCGCCGCGCCCGGCCGTACTATTTGTTTTAAAATCCCAGTTGTAGTGTAATAGGAACAAAAATATTAATGTGTGAATACTCACTCTCTTCACCCATCCTGGCTGCCAAGGAGAAGAGGCTATTGCATTTTAATATGCACTAGTAAAATATGTATGTTTAGATATGCACTAGTAAAATACGTTATTCTTCTAATGAGTCAAAATTGGTCTTTTTTGAGGCTTCCACTTAGTGTTTTTGCATATTTTGATGTTTTAGACCCTGGCATTGACTCCTACCTCCAATGATTAACTTGGTTCTAATCTAGACAAATGAGTGTGCTTAAAAGCACTTTATTAATAAATACATCCCCAAATGTAAGCCAAAATTCCATCCAATTAATCTGTTTCTATGAAGCAGTATCATCAACTTGCCATTATTCAAAGAAATAGAGAATCTTTTTATTCATTCAACAGATATTTATAGATTATCTACTATTATTATTGCTATCTCCTAATATAATTATTTTAGGCGCTAGGAATACCACAGTGAACAACAATGATAAGCCCCTTACATTTATGCAGCTTCCATTATAGAGGAGGAAGACAGACAATAAAACCATTTCATTTTAAATAGAGCAGTGTAAAAACAAAACAAGCTGAACTTAATAACATCAATTAATTTTAAAAAACTCTTAATTGTTGAAATGTATAAATATGACTCTGATTTGTAGTCATGATATAGTCACTGATCTCTGTACTTTTGAAAAGAACTAAAGTGATGGTTCTATATATTTTAATTGTATAGTTCTGTAGGCCTACATTTATAATGGGAACATTCTTGTCAGTGATATTAACGAGAGAAATGAATCCCAGTGACTCTAGACTTGCAAAATAAATGTTTCACTGTTGCTTATGAACTCATGGGCTATGTTTGAATCATCTTTGTATATTCGCCTTGAAGTTAATTGTCTTAAACATATAAATTTGGGATGAAGGGGTTCAAGAAATACGGTTGGGGTTGATATGAAAGGAGGAAGGAAGTGGGGAAAAGTGATTAGTTTTATATAAAAGATTGAAGAGACCCAGTGAGGTGTCTTGATTCATTTCATTTTTGGTATAATGTGGGTTTTGATGTGAGGGCTATAGGAAAAGAGTTTTAAAGTATCAAGCCTGAGTGGTGAGGGTAGGTAACAAGGTTATAGCAACAAGGCACTGTTGTGTTGAGCTCAAGTGGGAAGATACTGTTTTGCTTTATTGAGACCTAGGAAGAGTCAGGCATCTGTCTTTGTATTAGTCTGCTCAGGCTACCATAATAAAATGTCTTAAACTGGATGGCTTTAACAACAAAAGTTTATTTTCTCACAGTTCTGGAGGTTAGAAGTCCAAGATCAAGTTGTTGGTAGGGTTGGTTCCTCCTGAGGGCTGTGGGGGAAGAAAGGGATCTATTCTAGGCTTTTCTTCTTGGTTCGTAGATGGCTGTCTTCTCCCTGTGCCTTCACATAGTCTTCCTTCTGTTATTCCACAGATGCGTGTCAGTGTCCACATTTCTCTTTCCTATAAGATTACCCATCATATTGGTTTAAGGACCACCCACGTGAATTTTTGGAGAGAAATCATTCAGCCCATAACACTCCCCATATCAAATCTCTAGGCAGCAATTCTTCTCCTGCCTGCAATTCATTTTCAACACTGCCTCAGTGTATAAGCTTTATCTTTCCTGAGGTCATACGGAACACATCACTCTAGACATCAAAACACTCATTCAGTGCCTTTCAGGATCTGAGTCTATTGACCTTTTTAGCTCTATGCCGTACCCTCTTTACAGGCTTCATCTCTGGAACACAGTATTTATCTTGAAAAAAAACACACACTTTTTCTGCCTAAGTCCAACCCACCCATCAAGGACTTGGGAAATTTTCAGCTTCTTCCTGAAGCCTCCTCAGAGCCTTAAGAGAAGGAAACCTGTCTTTGGGTAGCTTGTCCTAGGGTGAAAAGATGATGGGCACTGGCTCCAAAGACTTGGGCTCTTGTTCTGATATGGTCGCTTACTAGACATGAGCCTCCAAGCAAGTCAGTTAACTTCTCTGAGTCTCAGAGTGGCTATAATATAATACTCTTCTCCAACAGTTATCCCCAAGATTAATTTAAATTGCTTATGTTAAAGGTCTAACACAGTCTGGCAAAGTCTAGGTGCTTAGTAATACTTAGTTTCCTGCTTTTCCATGCTGTCTCTACTCATGCAGTTATCTTGTGTGTGTGCTGCTCTTGTTGTACTTTTCAGTTTGGTTTGCTTTATTGTGTGTGTGTGTGTGTGTGTGTGTGTGTGTGTGTGTGTGTGTGTTTGAGAGAGAGAGAGAGAGAAAGAGAGAGAGATTTGTTGAAGCAATAACCACAATTTACTTTGGCTTCCAAGCTGACTTCTAAAAGCATGCTAAGCCAAAACAAACAAACAAATAAACAAAAAAACTACCACACACAGAAGACAAACAAAAATTGTGTGTCGAGTAAAAAGGCAAAGGGATTGGACTTAAAGAAAGAAAAGATGTGAAATTTCATCTGACTGCCACTATCCCATCTACATTCTCATAACTTGCGACAGAGTGGTGAACAGTGTAGAAGCCAATTAAGTTCATTAAAGAGGATGGAAGACCTGGGTCATCCCCTGCCTGGATTATTCTCTCTGGATAAATTGAAAACAGATGGATTTGATTATTTTTCTTGACAGATTGAGAATTCTAAGTATTTTAAATATAGGAAGATGGATGGATAATCAGATAATACCATACTTTTATCACCAGGCTTTCATCATTCAGTGCCTATTTCCCATTCCATCCATTACTCTCCTCCACTACCCACAAGACAAGCAGTCCATTCTATACTGTCCACCTATCAATAAACAATCCTTAAACTATATATAGTGAGACTAATTGTTAAGGTTCTTTATAAACATTGGCTAATTAGTTAATCGATACTTAAGGGACTTTCTTCCCACACCATAGTTCCTCCTATGACTTAATTTTGTGTTTTTTTATTAGGCAGGATTTTGACTGCCCATGCTACTACCACATTACGTCTATTAATGGCAGTCATAAGTCAGAGCAGGCAAAGGGATTAACTCAGAGCCCCAGAAGCAACTGATACAGCCTTTAAGGTTTTAGACTGACAAATACACCAGGAACAGCTCCTTAGTGAAATGGATTTACAGGCATATGTTAGAGTTTAGATTCATCTAGAGGTTTAATTTCTTTTCTGTGGGGACTTCAGCATGCTCTTCAATTTGGTGTCACTGTATGTCAGTGAAAGAGAAACATATGGACAAGTTTTTTAGCAGTGACATATAAACATTGCTGCATTATTTGCTTAAACTCAAAAGTGTTAATCATTTCAACAGGAGCTTCTGGACAAACCAAAAATTTTGCTTTAGTTCTCTTGGTTGAGATGTAACTAGAAACTTGGAAGACCAGTCAAACTTGTGGCTTTTTTTTTTTTAAGAGCAGTTTTGCAAAGTGGTTAAGAGACCTTTCTCTGTAATCCACAAGACCAGGGTTCAAATCTGAACACCAACACTTGATAGTTACACAACCTTGGTTAAGTTATAAATATCTACAATGCTCAGTTTCCTCATCTATTAGAGAATAGTAGTGTCTACATTATAGGATTGTGCTCTGAGGAGGGTTGCATGTGTTAACTTAGAATTTGAATAATAGAATAATGCACATATAGTATGTTTAGCATAACTCTCAAACATAGTAAGTATCCAGTAAATGTCAGCCGTTACTGCTTCCAGAACATAGTTTCCACATTGGCTTATTCATCAGATTACTCTTAAACATTCAATACAATCGGAGGCCTGGGACAAAAAAAAAAAAAAGAATTAAAAGCTAAAGTTGAAAGGAAAATGATTATTATGGTCCCTTATAGAACCCTAAATCTTCTTTAGGACATTTCAGGTTTGCCAGTTCAATTACTAGTCACAATTACCTGCCACTATTGCCTGCCCTTTTCTTTTTCTTATTAAGTTGAAATTTATAATAAGCATTTGATGAGATAAAAGGAAAAAGGACTTTCTCCCTTATCATTGCTGCAGCTGAGCTGATAGTGCTTATGTTGTATATCTTGAGAAAGAATAGAATAAGTTGAGAGTTGGCTTTTGCAATGTCTGTCTTCAGAGTTTTTCCAGGAGCGGAGAAAATGATGATCAGTGGGTATGATCCATCAGGATAAATGGAAGTGCTCCTGGAAGCCTGCTGGTGTGCTAGGTGCAAACCTTTTAGTTACTGGATCAAGTAGAGATCCTGGTGGAGGTTCTAGGTCTTGAGGAAGTCTCAAGGAGGGGAACCAGAAAGCATCTGCACCCTTGAGGAATTCATAACAATGGCTCCTCACTGGTCACTACAGTACCATTTTAATATTTCAACACCAATATGTCCATTCAGTAGCACACCAGCTGAATGTCAGCCCTTGATGTTTTCACATGGTTAGTTGTGATCCTCATGCCCCTATTCATTGGAGCCCCATTTCTCTGAGTACAAATGCAATGATGAGTAAGAGTTGGTATATTTAAAGCTCCACAGACAAACAATGAAGGATGGTGGTTAAGAATTTGAGTTCTGGAATTTTGATGACCTGGGTTTGAGTTCTATCTCTACCACTTAATAGCCATATGACCTTTAGTGAGTCACCTATACTCCCCGAAGCTCACCCATTCATTTGCATGTGAATTTGTTGAAGAGGTATTTATCATGCACCAACCCTAAATACCACAGTAAGTGAATAAAGAGTAGTGAACAATATGGAGGTACTAGACCCAAAGCTTGCATTCTAAAGGGACAGATATTATATAAAAAGAAATTCACAAAAAATTTCACTTGGTGATGGATGCTATTAAAGAAAAACAAATTTAAGGAACAGATGAGGATAGTCATTTCGAATGGTGGTAGGGAAAGGACTCTCCATATAAATGACATTAGAGGCAAGACCTGGACAAGAAGCCACTTATGGAGAGCTGACCAAAAAGCATTGTAGGCAAAGGGAAGAGCCAGTGAAAAGGCCATGAAACAGGAATATACCTGCAGAGTTGAAGAAATATAATGAGGGAAGTGTCTGAGTAAGAGCATACCATGAGATAAAGTCAGAAGTGTAGTCAGGGGCCAGATCATGCAGGACCTTGCCAGCCACCAGGGTTGAGGTTTTATTGTAAGCACACTGGGAAACTATTGCTATATTTTCAGCAGGAAGACTGTATGATCTTAGTTTCCCTACCTATAACACAGGATGGCATTGCTGGTGGTGGAACCTCAGATGGAGTAATGTATGTAAGCTGCTCAGCAGAGTCTCTGGAATCTAACTTGTAGATTCAAAAGTTTTGGCTACTATTATTTAGCCAGAAGATACCTTTGCCTCTCCTACGTGAAAGAAAAGAGAACAAAACGTAAATCAAATGGACCTTGGCAAACACCACCACAAGCATTCTGGGCCCTCCAGCCCACAGAGGTTGATGTTGGATAGCCGTTGACCATAATTCAGCATAACAGATATCTTTTCATTTCATGGAGCTATGGCATGCTGGGACTATCTTGTTTATGAACCTGATGAATCAGATGAAAGTCTTTCCCAGTGTTGTCTGATACTAATTATCCTTTAATGAAACCTTCTTGATTGGTATAAAAGGTACTCTGAAGTCTGTTTTCCAGGCAATAAGCCAGTACCACACAGCTGGCACCAACTAATGATACTATTGTGTTGCCATCACTGGAGATTCCTTGCTTACCTTTCCTGAAATACAGAAAACATGGACTATCAGGATTCATGTTCTCATTTCTATGGTATATTTCCAATAAATATTTCTTTTGGAAATGATATACACTACATTGGGTGTTAAAGGGGGAAAAATCAAATATTTCTCTCCTTTTCTAAGACCTAAATCCTTCCGATGATATGTTTTCAACATATCCGCACTCATCTTCCAACAACCTGTGTTTCAAAAGAGATAATCTCTTAGCTTAAATTTAAAATTGCCTGTTATTTCTTCAAGAGGCAAGATGTTTCTCACCCTTCCCACCTGCTCTTGGATGACCCTCTGTAGGAGAAAATGTTCTCTATTTCAAGAAGTAATAAAAAAGAAGAGTTCAGCACAGCTAAATGTATCTTACCAAATCCTTAGTTGCCTTGACATTATTTTGGGATATATTCAAGCTGTCAAAATCCTTCTGCTTCAAGACCCAAGTCTGCCACTGTCTGACCAGAGGACATGGTATTTGTGTGAATGTACAGAGCGTGAACACACCTAGCCAAAGACCAATGAGAATTAATCCACACAGGCTGGCAGGCTAGATGGGTCTGGTTAAGAAAGGCCAAAGTGCTCTAATGTCATGAGGCGGAAGTAGATTGCCTCGGCAACTGCCGGAGCAGCTGCTGATGCAGCCCTCTTCCCATTGCTGTGGTCACAAGCTCCAGAAAGTAATTTTGTGTTAACCTTTCCACCTCAGTCCCTGAAGTGCCATTGAGACCTCTGAAAATTAGTGGAGGATGATGAGAGGTGGTATCTGGTATTTGATTGTCAGTGAGTGATGGGGTCTAAAAGTGGGTGACCAGGCTTGGCCTTCCACTTTGAGGTTTCAGAGACAACCTCTGAGAGCTCTGAAAGTGACCATGAGTAATCATGCTAACTGCAATGCGGAAGACTGAGGTAGAAAGCAGGATGCCAAATTATTAGTGTGCAATGGAAAATATAACTGCCATGGGAAGCTGAAATCTCTGTATTTACATGATCATTTAACTCTCCTCCTATGATAGAGGGTGCAAAAATCATAATTAAAAGAAAACTTGTTGAATCACTGTAAATAGATAGTATTAAGAAGTCCAAATAACCAGCACTTTTTCTACCTATGGGCAGACTGCTTCATTGCAGTTTCTTTGGCTGTAAAGAACAAAAATCAACTCTAACTAGTTTATATTAAGGATAAAATTAATAAAAGGATATGGGAAAGCTCAGTTGAAGGAAATACTGAAGAGCTTGATTTTGGAAAAATCAAAACCCAAAGCAGCTATAGAAACCAGGTTGCAAACTAATGGGTTGATGTGTAGGGTACCCTTGTCATGATGAATCACTCAAATAATATTCCTTTCTTTTATTACTCCATGCAAGATTCAACTTTCTGGCAGAGGAAGTTTACCATAGCTTAGCTCAAATGCCACCCCTTGGTCTGGGAAAAACAGAGAATCTTGATGGTCTCACAAATACAGCATGCAGTGGAAGTAGAGTCTGGACTCTGGGTAGAACGAAACACAAATGCACTGACAAGAAACTCTCAAGGTTGTTTGATGGACAGAGAATCAGAAAAGGAATACATACACACACACACAAACACACATACATCTATATACACATACACATGTATGTATATGTGTGTATATATATGTTTCATATCCTTTATGTTGTTATTTTTGAATTCTTTGACATCTTGTGACCTTGCTGACCCTGGAGGGACTACCCTTCCCAGGATTAGCTAATTCCAAAATATATTAAACTAATTTTCCTGGAAGTGTGTCTTTCCTGTACCAACCACCCAGCCCAGAGCCCATATCCCCAACCACCTCCTTAATTGGGGTCTCACCCTAGGTGATGAAGCCTCAAGTGAGAGGGTAATTAAGCCACTGTCCACCCGGCTTAATCATCCCAGGACCAGGTACCAGACACCAAACAATTAAGGACAGCCCCTATGTCCTAGAGCTTGCTGAATCATTCAAACTAGCCAGTCCTAAGCCTGCTTACCTAGTCTTGTCTCTTCCTTCCTATGGAAGCCTCAATGAAGTCTCTTGCCCAGAAGGCTCTGCCTTTTCTTCTGCTTCCTGAACACCCTGGTGCTTCCCTAGCTGTGGCTCTGTGTGGTTCTGTGTGGTGGTGGCCTGCTTCCTGTTTCTAGGGAACTGGGAGTTAACCTCTCTCTTCATGACGTCATTTATGTGTCTTACTAAATCATACCCGATTAAAACAAATACTGCGTGCACACACGTACATGAGCATTGATACAACAAGTTTCCCCAAATACAAGCCTACTACTTCCTCTGGTGCTCAGGAGACAAGTCAGTTATTTGTTCCACAGCTAACTTGAACTGTTCAAGAGATAGTGGTAGGTGAGACTCTCTGGTGTGTTCTCTTCCTAGAATTCTGCAAGAGTAATTTTGACGGAATTCTATGTGTGTTCCCCCTGCTGACTTGACAACTTGATTTCACACAGCTCACATGATTTCAAAATATCCTCCCTGCTTCCCCACTTGGTTATCTAACACCAACCTCCAATCCAAAAGCAAAAGCCCTTCCTCAGCTCCTTTAGGAAAGAGAATTTCTCCTAAAGTAGAGAAACAATTTTAGAATAAAAATAATGAGCTGCATCTCAAATGCCTCTGGGAGTAACACAAACAAAAACCTTAGATATCCTTGTGATCTTTTGAAATCTCAATACTATCTACAAACAGCAACATCTGATTAAGCTAACACAGCAGCACAAAACCCAGTGTTTGAGTCTTGCCTGAAAGGGTTAATGCCATTCCCAAATATTCTCAGCTTGTTCCCAGTGAACAGTTCAGGCCTAGTAGTCTCTTTGGCAATTGGTTCAATTCCTAATGCTTTTAAAGAGACAAAAGCTGTATCTGTATGTGCACAGGTTGCCTTTTAGGGATTCTCTTACTTTAAAAAATTCCTGCTACACATTTTAGGGAGTGTGATCAGGTAGGGTGCCAAATGAAATATGACATAAAGGGTTCGAGGGGAATCTGCACATTCTGAAGTTTAAGGTTTTTAAGTTCCTCCTGAGGGCGATTCTAAAGCAGAAGAAATAGTTAATTAAAACAAAAAGGACCTTGAATTTTGTGAAGGTGCTTCGGGTTGGAAGGGTGGAGATTTTCAGAGTCAGTCTCTCTATTTCTCTCTCTCTCTCTCTCTCTCTCTCTCTCTCTCTCTCTCTCTCTTTCTCTCTCTCTCTCTCTCCTCTCCCCCCCCACTCCCTCTCTCCCTCTCCCTCTCTCCCCCGCTTCTCTCTCCCCACCTCTCCCTCTCCCTCTCCCTCTCCGTCTCTCCCTTTCTGTCTCTCCTTCCCTCTCCCTCCCTCCCTCCCTCTCCAGTTTGAGTGCATATATTCTGATTCCCTACATGTGTGTATGGGATAGCAGAGGCAGAGGAAGAGCAATCAGTCACAAAATGACCATAGTCCAGTTTCTTATGAATACGCAACACTGAGGCTGCTGCCTCTGAGTCCTTCTACCAGTGAGACACCTAAAAGAGAAAGAAGTTTGTACCGCCAAATGGTTATTTATTGCTCTAGGTGGCTTTCCATTTTCTGTTCATTGTTGTACCCTCCTGCAGAATTCTGCAGCCAAAATGATCAGGTGAAAACTTTCTGAATTCTTCAGGCAAGTAAGAAAGAAGTCCTCAGCTCTCCCTCCAGACACTGGCACTAAAGTGAACCAGCCAACAGCTATTAGATCTAATACTATCACTTTTCAGAGTTCGCTCTCAGGTCTGTCTTAGGAGAATTTTCCTGGAGCTGTTAGGCTTTTGGTAAATTGCTACACATCTAAGTTCCATTTGGCCACTAAGCTTTTTTTCAAAATCTAGAGTCATCCCTCAGCCAGGTTCAAAATGGAATTAATATCTGGAAAAAAAAAATCCATAAAAAGGAAGTTTTAGAAATGTGGCAGAGGGAGGGGTGTAAAGGCTTTGTGAGTGAAAGCCAGTGATTCATTCCTTCAAAAATATGTATTGAATAGAGATTAAAGATAAATACCATGAGAAACACTAAAAGCTGTGCCTTTGAAAGAAAAACAGTTTCAGATGATGTTGTCTGACTTTTCATTAGCAAGAGGAATATAGACTGATTGTACATGCGTTTAGCTGTAGTGAGGCTAAAACTACAAGCCCAAACTGGGAACCAAGTATATGGGCATGTTTGGCAGACTACTGGCTTTTGGGGCTCAGAAACCAATACCCCAAATACAGTGCTTTGATGACACCTTGAATTGAAGAAGGCTCAAGGTTTCTCTGACTGATGATCCCTTCCCCTCCCCGACCCAAAGCACAGGATGAAGTTGTCCTCTGAAATTCTTTTATCTGCCTAAAGTCTGGACCTGCCAAAGAAAAAAATCAATTACCTCTTGTCCCTACTCTGAGTTTTCATTAACTGAACTCATATTGCATGAAGAGAGACTGAAGTCTGTCAACACACCTGGACAGACTTTTGTCAGAAACCACTGCCTGCTCTGCTGGCCCAATATACTGTGTCCCAGGCCATTGTATGTTTTTCAAGTCCATTGAATTTGCCTAAAAATCATTTACTACTTGTCTAAAAACATCCACGCTTTCCCATCTCATTTTGCCCTAAGAAGAAGGGTATATAATCATCTGTATACCATTGCATGGTGGGGCAGTCACTCTGATTTTCCCTGTGTGCACGTTAATACATTTGTATGCCTTTCTTTTTTTTTTTTTTTTTTTAATGTACAGAGTCTCACTGCTTTGCCCAGGCTGGAGTACAATGGCGTGATCTCGGCTCACTACAACTTCTGCCTCCTGGGTTCAAGCGATTCTCCTGCCTCAGCCTCCCGTGTAGCTGGGATTACAGGTGCACACCACCATGCCTGGCTAATTTTTGTATTTTTAGTAGAGATGGGGTGTCACCATTTTGGCCAGGCTGGTCTCGAACTCCTGACCTCAAGTGATCCACCCACCTCTGCCTCCCAAAGTGCTAGGATTACAGGTGTGAGCCACGGTGCCCAGCCACCTTTTCTCCTATTAATCTGCCTTTTGTAATTTGATTTTCAGTGAACCTGCAAATGGCAAAGGGGAAGATTTTTCTTGGCCCCTACATGGCCAAAGCCTGAAGTTAATTTAAAGAGGGACCAAGGGCATTCTGGCAGAAAAGTCCTGCTAAATTCCTGCTATGTCTAGACACTTCATGCATTCTCTCATATTTATTTGTCACAAGAACATTGTGCCGTGAATTTTATTTCCTTCTTTGTTTTAATTACAAAGAAAGTGAGAGCCAAAGAAGTTAAGTGATTTTCATTAATTCGATTCAACAATATGGATGGAACACCTGCCATGTTCCACCCTTTTTCTTTTTTCTAGGGATGCAGCCACGAGCAAAAGAGACCAGGTCTCTGTCTTCTTAGAGCTCACATTCTAAGGTGGGTGGGGAACACGCAGTAAACATGAAGAAAGCTCAACAAATGAGAGCCCTCTGTGTTTGCATGCTTACATGGACTGGGGCATAACTTTACAACAGATTTCCCATGTCAGTTTTCCACACTGCTAGAAACTTCTCAGACTAAATCCAGACTCATTCTGGAATACCAGAAGAATTTACTAAAGGAGTTTAGAAGAATTGATTGGTGACTTGCATCTTCACTTTTCTTATATTTTCAGGTGGCCCTTGACATTGCTTTCAACATCATTTCATCCACAGCACAGTGCTGGGAAAACTAGGCAGTAGAAGTCATGTGTGACTTGCCCTGGATAAGGCTTGATATTGGGTTTCTGGAACTCTCACCCTTTATTACTTTCATAACACTCTTTGAAATCCTCAGCTTGCCTTATCTTTAATTTTATTCAGCATAATTTTCTTAATTTTGCACACCCTTGAAAATACATGAGCATATAATAGTTCAGGGATGAGGAAGTATGAAGAGAGTTTCAAAACCCTTCCCTGGGAGTGCAGTAGTGATTTGACTGTATTGGAAAACAGAGCTATAAAAGCATGCTAATAATAAAAGAAGGCTTTCACTCTAAAGTACTCAGGAATGATAGAGAATATGTGTACTGATACATGTGGTGGAAAGGGAGTCCATCATGTACTGTCCAAATATCAGCCCAGTTAGGATATTTTAAATACAGCTGTGTGGGTCTGTTTTGAGAAGTCGTAAGTCATCACTCGAGAAGTGTTAAAGAATAGTTTAAGAAGAGCTTGTTGTAGCTGAATTGTGTCCCCTCAAAATTCATACTTTGAAATCCTAACCCACAGTACCTTAGAATGTGTCTATATTTGGAGACAGGGTTCTTAAGGAGATAATCAAGGTAAAGTGAGCTCATATACTCATAATGGGCCCTATTCCATGTGACTGGTGTCTTTATAAGAAGAGGAGATTAAGATACAGTTATGCACAAAGGGAAGACCATGTGAAGGCAAAGAGGAGAAGACAGTTATCTACAAGCCAAACAGAGAGGCCTCAGAAGAAACCAACCCTGTCAACACCTTGTTCTAGGAGTTCCAGTTTTCAGAATCATAGGAAAGTGAATTTTTGTTGCTTAAATCATCTGGTCTGTGACTTTATTTTGGCAGCCCTGGCAAAATAATACAGATGAATAGTCATGACTTTCATAGAAATGTAAAATGAAGACATGTTATAGCCAGTTGTATGGAAAATTCAAAAAGACAGAAACACTTCTAGGCAAGCAAGAATGCCGAAGTAAATTTACAAATATATATCAAATTGATCAGTATTCATGGGGCAATAGGCAACTCATCTGACTGGATACAATTACCATTTCTATTTCTATGGATAAGAATTACTTGCCTTACTACCAGTATCCTATAGCTCATAGAGTTATAAAATAGCTCAAAGACAATGAAAGCCAGAGATAATCCAGAAAGATTTGCAAGACAGGATACCTGGTGATCTTGTGTTGTCCATTCAAAATGTTTCCCATTTTTACTAACAGAACAAAGCTCCAGCCCCAGAGGCGCCTTGAGGTCCTACTGTTTTTCCTTAAAATGATGAAGGGGAGCCTAATCTCTTCTGCTTTGAATTGTCTCAGATTCATCTGGGGTTTCCATAGCTCTTCCAATCTTGGGATTTGCCTCCCTTGGAATGGGGGCATGCTGAAGACAGAGGATAGGACCCCTTCTTAGGGACTGTTCTACAGAATCTGACATCTAAGCTCTTTTCTTTCTCTTGTCTTAGCCAAGGGGTGGGAGAAAGTGAGGCGACTCCTTCTGACCCTTTATCTCAGCTTCCGGAGCCTGGTCTCAGGGCAGAGTCTTTTGAAACACAAATTCCCTAAGCTTTTAAAGCTCAAGTCTTGTTTTCTATTTTCTCCACATTTCTCCTCTGACACCTGCTCTGGAGATATAGAAGACAAAATGCAACCAGGTAAAGAGGAAATATAGGGAATGGGGAACAACTGGCAGTATTTCTAAATACTGTCTTGGCACCTCATTGTGTAACTTGCATATGCGAATCTCGGTGCTAAGTAATTTCATACTCTCATTTAATCCTCATAATGCCTTCCCGATGTGGGGACTATTGTTAATGCTGTATTTTTAGTGAGAAAGCCTTGTCTTAGGGAAGGAAATATTTAAGTGATGGAACCCAGCTAGAAGCCCAGTTTTGTGTGACTTCTAAACTCAACATTCTAACCCAATGTTATACTACCCACTTGCTTCCTGATGAGAGGAGGAAATTGAGCATATAAGTAAGTCCCAATCTTTTCACCCAGGCCATGTTCTCATTATCTCAGGCTAACTTTCCCAAAATATCATTCTAATTGGCTTCCATGCCTGCAGCTCATTGAATCTCTCCTGAGTTTGATGGTAAGCAAAACACTTTACCAGATGCTATTTTGGTTTTTTATTGCTATACAATAAACTCCCTCTAAATATAATGGCTCAAACCAGCAAAGATGTATCATTTCTCAAGATTCTGTGGGTAGACTGAGGGATTCATCGTCTGGTACTCTGGGGCCACTTGTGCAGCTGTGTTAGGCTGGCAAGAGGGCTCAGATGAGGGGCCCAAGAGTGCTTTGGTCACACATCTTGGGCCTTGCATTGCTGTGGTGTGGGGCACCTCAATTCTACTCTGTGTGTCAGTGTACTCCTCAGCCTGTCTCTCCATGGCTGCCTCCTTCATGGTTAAGGATGGTATGTACATAGCAACTGGGCTCTATCAGAGAAAACTTCCAGGCTTCTCAAATAGTAGCACTTCTGCTGTGTCCTACTGGTCCTAGAAACTCACACTGCCAACCCAGAGTCAAGGGGAGAGAAAACTGACTCCTCTTCTTGCTGGAAGGAATTTCTGGAGGTCATATTTGCATTGGCAAAGGAAAAGCACATCCTTTTACAGACCTATCTTGCTGACTCTGGTTGGATAAATCATTCTGGAAAGTCAATTTCATTAAGTTATTTCTATGATTAAAAATCTACGGGGGATGTTCATTGCATACAGATGAAGTTCTAACTCCACTCTCTTACATTTCATTTTTTTTTTTTTAATCTGTCTCTACCTTGTCACTGCCACTTCACCATCTCTCTTCTTTCTAGGTGTTTGATAAGATTTGGATGTTTCTCCACACCAAATCTCATGTTGAAATGTGATCCTCAATGTTGCAACTGGAGCCTTATGATCACACATATAGTGATCATGAGTCTTATTTAATAAATAAGTCAGGTTTGTCAAAAGGATGTATATTAAACAGTATCCTTAAGAACACACACAAAAGGTTTTTTCAATCTGTTGTGAGCTGACCGATGTATCAATATACTCTATAATAGGTCTATGCAGATTCTACTTATTTTAGAATATGCTCTATACTAGAAACAGATAACCATCAGGCAAATATCCATGAGTGGTCACAACACAACATTTTCAAGCAGGCTTTCCTTTTTGTTAAAGAATATAAAATTGTGTAAAAGTCAGAGATGTTTGGGTCGTGGGGGTGGATGCCTCATGAGTAGCTTGTTTTCCTTCCCTATGTAATGAGTGAATTATAGCTTGCTCTGTTAGTTCACATGAAAGCTGGTTATTTAAAAAGAGCCTGGCTCCTCTCTTGTCCCCTCACTCACCATGTGAAATGAGTAAAAGCTTCTGCCATGATGAAAAGCTTCCTGAAACCTCACCAGAAGCCGAGATGATGCTGGTGCCATGCTTGTACAGCCCGTAGTACCGTAAGCCAAATAAACCTCTTTTCTTTAGAAATTAACCAACCTCAGGTACTCCTTTGTGGCAACACAAAATGGACTAATACCGACCTCCTCCACCTCCCTAAACATGCCAGAATTATTCCTGATTCTAAAAACTGGAGACAACACTTAGGATAACCTTCCAAATTCAACACAGAGGAAGACACTTTTCCTTGTCACAGCCATAATGATTGGAACTTTACAAAACTAAACTAGCCACTGCAGTGGGGGAAATCAAACCAATTATCTGGAGCCATGCAGACTAAAGAGGTTTGTCTGAACTTGTTCTTTTTCAATCTGTTGTGAGCTGACCGATGTATCAATATATTCTATAACAGGTCTATGCAGATTCTGCTTATTTTAGAATATGCTCTATACTAGAAACAGATAACCATCAGGCAAATATCCATGAGTGGTCGCAACACAGCATTTTCAAGCAGGCTTTCCTTTTTGTTAAAGAATATAAAATTGTTTAAAAGCTGATATAAATATTTATTCATGTGTCAGGTCATTTCAGTCCACGCTACGAGGTGAAGTGAACAGAGACAAGTATTACTTCTGAAATGATGTTTTTAATGTTTTGATTCACATAATGAACTTTTCAGAATTCACTAGTCATGAACGCAGCACCTGAAAACACATATAGTGATCATAAGACTTATTTAATAAATAGGTCAGGTTTGTCAAAATGATGTATGTTAAACAGTATCCTTAAGAACACACACAAAAAAGGATGAAGACTATATTTCACTCTTTTCATTCTTGTGTCTGCTACCTGAGTATTTTAAGCAAGTTTTCCCAAAACAGTCATAGAACTTCCAGAAAGGACACTTGAAATTGGGCCATTTTTCTTTTAAATTGTAAATGTTATCATTCATCATCTTTTTGGGATATTGAATACACTATCATATATCTGCTTCCATTGTTCTCATACAATAGTTATCAAACACTGGTGAAAAATGATGAGGGAATGGGTTTACATTTTTTTAGTTATTATCAAGGGCTCAAAATTACCTATCTTACCCATTTCAGGCAGTGTTCACTTAATATAAAGTTCAAGAAGAATAAAACAACTCTTAATTCAGAATTCTTCATCTCAAAAAAGTTTAACTCTATGAACCTTTGCATGATTTAATGAAACTTTCATTTTCCCACCTAAAAGAACAAAACTCAAATAGCAGGTAGTTTTCTCTAGATGAATGCTTTAGGATTGAAATGTGTAAGTAGTGAGATTTTAGAAAACACTGATCTAAGGTATCAAAAGATTTTGAAAGAAACTAATCATGAATTTATGATGGGTCTACTCAATATTTTATTAACACCATATTAAACCAGTTTTTAGACTTCATTAAAATTATAATAGACCAGATCTTAATTCTTCTACTTTTGGGGGTGGTCACAGACTACTGTGAAAATGCACAGACATATAAACATAGACAATTTTACTGAAAGTATTAAGAGTTTTGTGGATCTTTGGAATCTTTAGACCTTTAGTACCTGGAATAAAGAACTCTTGATAAAACTATGCCCTCACCTGATCTAGTCCCTTCCCATGTCTCCACCTTCATTTTGTACCAAATTTTACAATGCTGTCTCTACTTCAGCTACCTTGCAATTCCTTGGTTCCTTAAACATGCCAAACTCATTTTTGTTCTAGGCCTTGTTACTTGTTTCTCCTCCAAACTGGAACAATCTTTCCTCAGATCTATGCACAGCAGGCTCCTTATTATTTTGGTCTCAGCTCTAATGTCACCCATAGGGAGAGTCTTAGTTCTAATGTCACATTCTCAGAAACTTAACATTAGAAATTCATTGTGACTTCATTGCGCCCCTAAAACACACATATGCATGAGCACTCATGTGTGCACGCACCCACATGCGCGCGCACACACACACTTGCAGAAGCACATAGTATTGTGTTAACCTGTGCTAATTTCTTCATTACCTTATCACCCTGACAGTATATACCATGCCTATTTTCCTCACTACTTGACTGCTAATATCTGGTACCTAACATGTACTGACTATGTTTATAGAGTAAATGTATGGATGAAAGAATGAATGGACAAATAAACAAAGATTTTTTGAATTTGAACCGTACTCCCCATTAAATTAATTGAAATCAATTGTTACAAAACATGGCATAGCATATAAAAAACTTCTGTTCAGTGAATCTTCACATGCAGTTTTAATATCTTGCCTGACTTGTGACAAGCTGAAGTAAAAATATGACATGAAAAATATTCCCAAACAGGTATAATCAACAAAAATATCAGTTGGTTGGGAAGGTTTTAAATAGCTCCTTTTGTTCCTACCTGGTGCAATCATTCATGTTTTGCCAGTGATCAAAGGTGTGGTGTTCATAAGGAGGTATTTCTTAAGTGGGAAGTGTTTTGACAAAGACCATACCAAAAGACAAACAAAGCGAATAGTAAATGAGTTGCTTGGATTAAGGGATAGGGAAGACGTATTTTTGTTGAGGAAATTGCTCCATGGTGATGAAATGAATCATTAGAGACTTGCAGCAAGCAAAGCATATGAATCACAAGATTTATCATTTCATACCTGCTGTTCTCCACATGTCCAGTTTTTGGCACTGGAGTTGGCATCTGGGAATTTTATATGTTGTATCCAAAATAAATGATTTAACATCCCATTATTAAAATTCAGTGCTCTAAACTCAACTGTTGTTTTACCAAATTGTTGTCTGTGGATGCTCATACCTTGTATGCTTGTTGGGAGCCTTTATTTTGATAAGAACTCTCATAAAATCTTACAACTTGGTCCCGATCTCCAGGAACTGATTTTTCTCTCCAGGGATTAACACTCTCTAACGGTAGCATACTCTAGGCAGCATACACAGCTGTTTTCAGAGCCTTTGCTTGTATTTTCTCAAAGTTAACTGGTAATTTTTGAAGGGCCCACTTGCTCAGTGCCTATCATAAGGCTTTGCAACTAGTAAATGGGGAATTGAATTGGCTCCTTCAATTATTTTGAGCATTGTGCTGATAAGCCCACATTTATTTATATGTCCATTTTCTGCTGGGCTAACTGTTGCTCTCTTATGTTCACAAATTAAATTCCCTAACCTAACTCATCATTTTGAAACTGAATTTATTTAATAAGAATAACAATCTATTTTTTTATTTCTAGCCATTCTCACAATAACTGATTCTGCATTTATTCACATGTCCTTTTATTTACTATCTGATATCCTGACTAGAATGTTAGCTCCATAAGGCCTGTGATCATGGCTGTTTTGTTTCCTTTTACATACATTGGATAGAGTTCTTTGCACATAGAAGGTCGTATATATAAATGTGTACAACAACTGAGTGAATAAGTGAATGAAAAATAGACACATGCAATTTTTGTTCTTTTTGTCTTTCATACATTCCACTATTCCACTATTGTGGGTACAGCCAGGTCTCACCCACAAGTAGTTCATTGCCCAGTGGGAGAGATAAACCCACCTGGTGGCAATTATGACGTAATCTGGTAGGAGCTACATTGAAAGTATAAGCAGAATAACAAAGGGGCAAAAAGTTAGGAAAATATAAAGCTGGACAAACAACTTAGGCCTAGACAAAAGACAACCAAGGAGTTTGGATGTGATCATCTTGTAATAGGAGTCAACAGAGCTTTTAAACAGAGAAGTAGTGAATAAACCTGGTGTGTTAGAAACAGAATATGCTCAGCGCTGCAGAATGTGGCTGAGGGGTAAGAGTTAGTGACCAGAAGCTGGTAAGAAATATGGTGCTTGGCATGGTCTTAGACTATGGGAAGTCCAGATGAGGAGATGAACCAGTCCAAATTTATTGTTGTTCTTCAGAAAGTGGCTCCAAGTGAAAATCAAACTGTTTTTTAGAGTTAGCATTGTTATTATCATTACTTTGAGACAGGATCTTGTTCCATCACCCAGGCTGGAGTGTAGTGTGTAGTGGCATGATCGTGGCTCACCTCAGCCTTGACTTCCAGGTCTCAAGGGATCCTCTTGCCTCAGCCTTCTGAATATCTGGGGCTACAGGGGTGCACCACCATGTCAGGCTGTTTTATTTTATTTTTATTTTTATAGAGACGGGGTTTTCCGTATTGCCCAGGCTGGTTTTGAACTCCCGAGCTCAAGCATTCCACCTGCCTCAGCCTTCCAAAATTTTGGGATTACAGGCATGAGCCACTGCAACTGGCCTAGAATCATTATTTTAAACTATAAAGGAATCAGCCAATACCGAGAACATAAGGTGGTATCTCTGACTGCACTGGCTTTGTACTGTATCAACTAAGCTAATCTAGAATGAATTTCCTAGAATTTCCTTTTCTATATTGTGAGCCTCAGTGTTAGCTGCAAGAGAAATCTTACCCAATATTTGGAAGGTAGAAGTGAAGGAGCAGCCACATCTTTACACTTTGAAAGTTGGAGCTGGGTACCAGCTGTGGTGGAGCTGGTGTGCATTGTTACTGGGTCCACTGTTGGCCCGAGACAGCACCCTCACCAGAGCTCCTTCTCCAGATTCTCTGAGTCCTAGACCAAGTGTGGATGCAGCCACATGTGGAGGGAGCCAGCTTCCTCTGCAGACCAACCACTGCAAGGAGGCTGGAGGCACTAAGAGGTGATCATGAGTTCTACTTGTCTGCCTGGATTCAGCATCATCTTGCTCATCCACAGCCCGTCCACCCTCCCTTTAGGGATGCTATGCTCAACACTACACACAGAGATAGCAGCCTGCATGGGTATCCCCATTAGTGCCCACAATTCTACAAGAGCTAACTCTGTAATAAATCCCTTATTCCTTAGCTGTCCCAGCAGTTGTGTTTCTCGGGCCACATCATGGCTGATACATGACCTCTTTGCTCTTCATATTGTTTATATCATCAGGGATTTACTGAGCATGTCGTATTTAGGAGTCTGTTCCAAATAGCACTTTACATGGAAGATCTTACTTTATCTGCCTAACTATGCCATAAGCTGTGTTGTTATTCCCAATTTATAGATAAGAAAATTGAGGTTGAGCATGGTCAATAACTGACTAAAGTCACATAATTAATTAGTGGCTAATCTGGGATTTGAACCCAGGAGCATCTAAGTATTCTCAGTCACTGCCTAAGCAATTTCTTCCCTGAGAAGCACTAGATCAGGGCATGAAATGTGGAGCCAGACTCTTGGAGTGGAATCCCAGTGGTGCCACTTATTGGAGATGACTTTGGGCAACTTTCAGTGCCTTCATAGGTAAAATGGGATAAGAGCTCCTACAGCATAGGTTTGTTTGAGAGGCTCAGTGAGTTGGTATATCCAAAGTGCTTAGAAAAATGCCTGGCAAATAGTGCCATTACTGCTGCTGCTCTTCCTCACCCCTGATCCTCTCTCTGGCTTTCAGCACCTCAGGGCCGCCTTCAGGCCACTGCCAGGTATCATACATTTAAGCTAACTCAATCTGTTCTTTTGTTCTAAACCAACAAAATTACCATATTCCACATCTCATTTCCTTGGATACTTGTTGTCTGCTAGATGTCTGAAAGTGCTGAAGCCATTTTAGTGAACTTGCCTTTGCTATTCTATTGTCTAGTTAAATTGGGTGCTTGTCAATAAAACTAACACCTTAATCTTCAGCAAGATTAAAAAGTAAATGACATCAAAATGTCCACCTGAAGAGCAACACGAATTGTTAGAAATAAAGCTTGAGGTCACAAATGAAATGAACACTCTGATAGTTGATTTTTCAGCAAGGCAAAGTTTACTTTTGCAGAAGGGTGCTGCTCATTAGGTTGGTCACCACGAGAGTACACTGAACAAAGGAAAGCAGAGCTTTATCCCTAACGCATTGGGCTCCTACTGCTGTGTCCAGTCTCCACTGGCTAGAGTTGGACGGCACAATCTAAGCTGAACCCAGTTGACTAATTTAAGTGCTGGGATGCAGTTACACTGGCGAGAAAATGGTTTTGGCCGGCGGTGGGTGGAGGGGGGAGGCGGTGATTTACAGAGTGAGTAGCAGATGTGGAATGTGGACTCTATAGATAAAGACTGAGAGGAAGGTTGTTTCTCAGGGCAAGAGAATACAGAGAGTAAGGGAGTCTGGCCTTGAAAGCAGAGAACAAAGGACAAGGAAACTTAAAGAAGAATGTCTTGCTGTATTTAACACTAATGATGAGAATTTCAAATAGGAATACAGATTGAGGTTTTTGACTTTATCAGGTATGTGTGTGTTAAGTGAGCCATTTGACTGCTCTGTCTGTGTTCCCTAGCTGCTTGAAGTGGCTTATAGAGAGTAGCTAAGATACAAGTAGCATGATCATTTTAATTTCCACCCTTCCTTAGTAGCTCTACTGAAGTTATCCCAGCTCTTCAGTAAAGCTTTCCTTGCTGTATTTATCAAAAAGTTCTACATATAATAGGCAATTCCCTTCTCCCTTCTTTCTCTTTGCCTCCCAGGAGGTGTGCTTTTGTTCCTTTCTATTGTTATAATTATATTTTATGGCTTTTAAAAATTCCTGCCCTTTTAATATCAATTTGTACTTTATATTGTTTATTATTGTGTGAGAGCTATTAATCATGAACCAATGGAGAGTGTGTGTGTGTGTGTGTGTGTGTGTGTGTGTGTGTTTTAATGTAGGCTAAAGATCCATAGTCATTATTCTTGAGTCTTAGACATAAGAAATCTGGAAAGAAATAATCTGTCAAAATTCCAGTTTGTTTAATTCTAAATTAGCACTGTCATAAATCGATATAAATGAGGAAATGTGTGTGCATGTATGTGTGTATATACCTCTATTTTGCACATAAGTGACCTTTGTATAATAATTCTCTTTCATATGCTTGACCTTGTGCTGTAATTCTGAAAATCTCATAAAATTGAAAGGCAATTTGTAATTCACAAGAAAGAGAAATATGGAATAGATTTTAAAATACAGAAAATTAGAGAGCAAATGCAATTGTTTCACTTTCTTCCAAAGTACAAAGGTTACAAATGAGAATGGGAATTGTCCCTCCATTTATACATACACAGATACTCTGCTGTTTCTCTTGACCCTCCTAAGAATGATTGAGAAGGATTGTAATGCTGAGTTTCTCTGTGATCCTCATTATCACCTCACTTTAAAGTTACACTTTTGAAAATGTAATCACTTCCTCTCTCTTCCAAGGCCTATTTCCTCAAACCCAGTGCAAATGTATTTAAGAGGAAAGGAGGGAAATGCATCTTAATTTTTATCAATGTGAAACTTGTCAAACTGCTCAACTGCTGAAATTTTGCTTTCTAAGGAATCAAGTTAAATGACTGCAGGGGCAACCATGGGTAATATGGACTTTTTTTTTTGGCATAAGTGGCCCCACAATTTCAAAAAAAGGCAGTTAAATGTATCACTGTGTCCATTGAACAATATAAAATTTTAAAAACAATCATTGGATGAAATTGTCTGAAAATATTGTAAAACATGTTGACCTAATATGCCTTTTGAAGTTGAGGATTAATTTCTGTTGCTGCTTCCTGCAAGAAGCTTTTCTTGCCTACACCCTGTAAAAGTCAGTCCTCCCTATTCCAGCGTCACCCATGGTTCCTCACGACGCAGGGCTAGGCACCTGTTCTGTGGAGGTTGTCATGTTCTCCTACCAGAGCCCTCCTGAGGGCAGAAACCAAATCTGTTTCTCAATCCTACAGCCCACCCTGTGTAGGGCACATGGTTAGAACTTACCAAACACGAATGGAGTGAATGCAACACAGACTTGACACTTCAAAAAACACAAATGTACTTTGCTTTTTGTGGGGAGGAGTGTCATCATATAGGCCATACAAAGTCTGTTTACCCCATTGGAGGGTGAGCTTCTGAAATCCATATCAATGTTCAATTTTACTTCATTTCTGTGTTAGTTTGCTATTGCTGCATAACAAATTACAACTTGTCAGTTTAAAACAACATCCAGTTACAATTTCACAGTTCTGTAGGTCAGCAACCCTTGTGAGCTAGACTGGAATCTCTGCTTAGGCTCTCACAAGACCAAAATCCAACTGGTGTCTAGGTCATGCTCTTATCTGGAAGCTCTGGGGAAAAATCTGCATCCAAGTTCATTCAAGTTATGGTAGAATTTGGTTCCTGGAGTGATATCTCATCAGATTAGAATTTTATAGGATTCACAGGTTCCAACCCACTCAACAGGGAGGGGATTATACAGCCACAAAGGTGATCAGGGGTTTGTCGTAGTCCATTTTCTTATAACAGATCACCTGAAATGGAGTAATTTATAAGGAAAATACATTTATTTCTTACAATTATGAAGGCTGAAGAGTCTAAGGACATGGCCTGGCATCTGCTGAGGGACTTCTTCCTGGTGGGAACTTTGCAGAGTCCCAATGTGGTACAGGGCATCCTCACATGATGAGGGGGCTAAGCGTGCTAACATGCCTGCTCAGGACCACAGAGCCCTCTTTCTCTTCTTATAAAGCCACCAGTTCATCCCCCATGATAATGTATTAATCTGAGGGCAGATCCCTCATGCTCCAATCCCCTCTTAAAGGCCCGCCTCTCAGTACTGCCATATTAGGGATTATTTTTCCACATGAGATTTGGAGGAGATGAATATCCAGGCCACATCAAGATTTACCCATCACAACTTTTTTTTTTTTTTTTTGGCAATAAGTGGTGTGCACATAGTAAATACTTGGTAAATACTGAGGAATAAATGAGTGAAATGAAAAACAGTAGAAGCCTTTGCCTCCAATAAAATTAGATAAGGGGACTATGGTTAGAGTGAAGATGGGGCCACCTGACCCTTAGGTCTGACTTCTCACTTTCTCCTACCTACCTGCAAGTCCTCAGCTGCTGCCTCTTCCCATGCCTTTGAAACATTGATAGTCTTGACTAGAGAGTATCAAGAAAGAAGAGTGGCAATTAATAGATTTTATTCTAGAACATTTTGGTTATAATGTTGCATAGACATCGATTAGCTCTTTTCTTTTTTCCATTTTGGAAATGTTAGCATTTAGAATATTGCCCAGTTCTTAAAAATGCTTAAAAGTATTTTAAAAACTGATGGTATTCAGATGCTGAAAATATACATAAAACTACATTACATCCAATATCATGTGCCTTCCAGTGTGTGGCACTGATAATGCAAGCAAATAGGGTCCCCATTCCTGATGGAGGTAGCTGTGGATATTCAGGCAGGTGCTGAGTTTTAATTTCATCTCCAAAACCACCTTTAGCCTTGAAACTTGCCCATTCCAAAGATGCTTAAGTTAGATTTGAGTGAGAGATTTCAAATTAGGATAATAGCTGCACCAAATGATTCAGAAAACTAGTTTTATTGACTCTAAAGTGCAGAATCAATAATTCAGTCAAGATTCCTTACAAGCTTTATTCCCCCAGCACCAAGCTAGGTGCTGTCAGAGCAGCTATTATTTTTCAAAAATTATATATATGCTTGCACCAAGCATGGACCTGCTCATGGATATAGACGGAAGGCTAACTTGTGATATGTAATTTGTCCCTGGCCACAGGAAAGGCTGTAACTGTGCATGGGATGTGCAATTGTTTTTAAATATCATCTTCTCCTCTTAGCAGCTCAGCTTAGAGTCATCCCATCCCCAGTAACCACATTACTCCATAGCCCACCTGGAATTGTCACTCTTCTCATGACTGTGCTGCTCAGCTGGGTGCTAAGTTTCATCATCTTTGCCCTCTTCACCCATTTTCTGCTTCTGTTTGACACATCATGTGGAGAGCTGATAAGCTACATCTGTAAAGAGAAGGTAATTCTATTTCAAGCATAATATTATGTGGCTTGGCCTTCTGAGATCAAAAGAAATCAGATAACTGGACTAGAGGAATTCAAGCATAAGTGTAAAATCTATTGGGTCTTTTTTTTTTTTTTTTGACTTCTTCTTCATGTCATAGGAATATCCAGTCATGGTCAAAAATTGGAGGGCCTTGTGCCAGTCACTGTATGAGATGCTGAGGTTATAGTTGTGAATTAAATAAAGCCCCTACTTCCAGGAGTTTATATTCTAGTGAAGAAAATATATATTACATTAAAGTGTTACACATTTTATCATTGCATGGGTGCAAAGTGCTTTGAAGGAGAGTACGGATGCTGTGAAAATGTATGATGGGGGCTCTACCATAGTTTAGGTGAACCAAGAAATGTTCCCCAAGGAAGTGATACTTAAGTTAGGATCTGAAGAAAAAGTAGCCAAAAATAAGTCCAAAGAAAAGAAAAGAGCATTTGAGGCAGAGGAAACTTGGATCTCCAGGGCCAAACATATGTGAAAGCCACTCGTCTAGAAAGGATTTGGAACAATGACAAGGTCAGAATAGCTAGAGAAGGGGAAATGAGTTAGAAGTGGCACAAAAGAGGGCTGGAGAGAGAGAGACGTTAAATCCCACAGATCCTATTGCATTATGGAGTTTGGGCTTTAATCTCAGAGCAGAAGAAAAGAAAGAGTCAGAATAGGTGAGGTTATGCTGCAGTAGCCAACTACCATCTCCTAAATCTTTGTAATTAGAAGAAAATATTGCATTCATTACTGACACTATATGCATGATTCATATGCAGGGAGTATCAACGACACAGTTTTTCAAAGACCCAGGCAGTGAAGGCTCTGTCATTTTGTAGCTACACCTTATCTGTACCACTAATTATCCTTAGCCACCAAGGGAGGGGATAAGGGAGAGTGCAGGATTGTATAAGAGATTTTCACCGTTTCAGCCAGAGACACATGCCACTTCCATGCATACTTTTTTGCCAGATTTTGGTACGTGGCCATGTCTAACTGCAAGAGGTCCTCAAAATGCAGGGGAAGAAATGCAATATTTGATGGGCATTACTGTCTCAGCCAGAGAAAGCAATGACTGGTTATCAGCAAGGGACAGATATCACCTGAGTTTCTAAATGATTGTGAGGTAAACAACAAGCCTGATCAGTACAATGTCATTTTCCTTTCATATCAGGTTAATATCTGACTAATAAATCATAAAATGCCACAGATGGTGTGCATCTGGAGTAGAGTGAAGAATAGGAAAAGATTCCTAAAAATACACTCACGATCAGAAGGACAAATAAAGATACTATGTAACATGTGTGAGATAAAATTGTTTTAATTATCTTACCAATGGGATCTTATTCAGTCTTGGGGAGCTGTCTAGGGGTATAACTCAAGGCTCTGTCTTTAGCCATGAGATGCTCAGTGTTTTAAATCAATAACTTGAATAAAGACCTAGAAACTGTGCCATTGAAATTGTCGTGTAGATCTAAGGTAGTAGCAATAATGAAAGATCATGAGTTGAAGGAAGAAAAATCAAAGCTGATGTGGTAAATTTTAGCAGAGAAGACAATAAGAAGGTCTAGTATTGAGATCACAAGACAGGCTTGTTGTACAAAGGTAAAATATGGCACATGTAGCTTAGTAGCTTTATGTGTGAAGCAAATTGTTGGAAAAAATGTTAACCTTCAATTCAATGTGAGTTGAGTATGGACAAAAACTGAGCTATTAACTTGTTAAGATCAAAAGAGGGGAATCCTGAATCCCATCCACAACCCTCACAATGGTCAAACCAGAGTGCAGGTATGGTGGGGGAAAAAAAAGGAAAAAAGCATTAAGGCTAACTAACTGTAGAAATTACGGTTGCTGGACGGAATGCACATCTTATAAACTTGGACATGTAGAAATAACAATGTAATTAATTAATTTGGAGGGTGGACAAGGAGAGTGATGTTAGAAAGAAGTGTAAACATAATTTAAGATAGACATAAGGTAATTTGGAGCAAGGTCAAAGGAGAAACCTATGTGGGTGAGAGAAAGGAAAATAGAGTGAAATGAAGCATGGCTGAGGAAACAGAAAGACTAGAGAGGGATATAGTGATTACCTCTAATCACTGAAGGGCTTTCAGGTAGGAGATGGATGAAATCTATTTGACCTTAAGGTGTAGAACTAGTGCCAGTAAATGCAAATTACAGGGAGGGAGATTTGGGCTCAATACTTAACAGCCAGATCTGTCCAAAGAAGCAAGGAGCTGCCTCAGGAGAGAATAAATTCCCCATCACTGGGAATTGGAAAAAATCTTGTTTTCAAGCAGAAAACAAAGAAAATATAGAATAATAATAGCTAACATGTAATGAAATGCTTACAAACATTGTGCCTGGTGCTACCTCACATTATGTCATGCAATGTTCACAAAAACCCTGGGATAGTCACTATTATTCTGTCCATTTCATTGGTAAGGAAACGGGGGCTCAGAAAGGTTCAATGATTTGGGGGAACCAGGATTTAGCCTCACAAAGTTTGACTGCAGACCCCATTCTACTCCTCACAACAGAGGTTTTCTTCTCCAGCAGAAAGCCTCTTGAGCAAATTTAAGGATCAGAGACATAGGAAGTCAAATGATCAAAATTGTCTTCAATTCTGAGATTTCAAATAAATGAGGTAAGGACTGGGATTTGAAAATGTGAAAAGAGCAATCAAATTAATTTGGGCCAATAAAATGTAATCAATTTAACAATATTCTACAGTATCTTATTTGTCAAAATTAAATGCCCCAAGGGAGTTTCTCTAATATCTGTTAAATTATATTTCCCTCCCAATTAGAGTTTCTGATTAAAACAGAACACTCTCAGTGTGAATGCCCCACCCATTCATTCCCTCCTCTTTATTCACAGGGGCTTCCTGGCTGTTCCTCAAAACCAGCTAACTCACTTCTGCTCTGGGCTCTTTGCACAGGCTATTCCATTTGCCTTGAATATTCTTCCCGAGTGATCTCCAAGGCCCCTTAATCATCCTTTCAAGTATTTGCTTAAAGTTATCCTTTCAATGTGTCCTATGTGCTATATAATATTACACACCCCTTTTTCCTCCCAACATTCTTGGAACATACCCCTTATTTTCCTCTCTTTTTCTTCTTCTATAGCACTTCTATGGAAATTACTTCGTATTTTCATTGGTTATTGTCTCTGTTGCTAGAATGTATATTTTCATGAGGAAAGAACTTTTGTTTTTGTCCAATCATATGTCAGTGGGCTTTTGAATGCAACTGGCACATAGTGGGTACTCAAAAAATATTTGTGGAATAAATGCAGAATTTGCTCGGAAGTTTGCATCCTGAGGCTCTATAGAGGAATGGGGAATTGACTCTGAGCAGTAATTCATTGTACCATCCATCCACCTCTTTGGCAGATCATCTTGGACAATTATAGTAAGAGAACTACGTCCACCATTGATAACTTTCATCCCTGTTAATGTTCTAGAGCAGAAGTCAGCAAACCTTTTTAATAAAGGATCAGATGGGAAATGTTTTAGGTTTCACAGGCTGTATGGTCTTTGTTGCAACTACTTGGCTCTACATTGTAACATGAAAACAGTTACAGACAATTCATAAGCAACTGGGAATGCATGTGTTCCAATAAAAGTGTATTTACATAAACAAGCTTTGGGCTGGAAGTGGTCCACAGTCTGTATTTTCCAAACCCTACTCAATAGTGTCAGAAATTTTAAGCTAGATTGATTCAAATGTGAATATCACTTCAAATTACTAAAGTCAACAAATATTTATTGCTGTTTTCCTATGCAGCAGAGACTGTTCTATGGGCTAAGAAACAAAAGATGAACAAAATAGAACATGCTCAACTTATAATCTAGCAGTGAAAGAGAAAAGGAAGTACATAATTTATTGCAAAGGTATAGTACACTCTGTGTCAGATGGTATGTTATATAAATATAGCCATAAACAATTTGTAATGGTTAGGTGCTACCTGCTATGAAGAAACAAGGCAGGGCCAGGGAATACAGGGGTACGGGATGAAATGTGCTGTTTCAAACAGGCCGTGAGAGAGAATTGCTCTGATAAGGTGATATATAAGCATGAAGACATGAAAGAAGTAAAGGAGTGAAAGGTGAAATGACTTAATTGAGGGCCATAAAGAAAAGAGTTATCCAGGCAGAAGTTCTAATTCAGAAGGCTGAGGCATTTCAGGGTGTTCAAGGGGCATCAAGGGAGGATGAGAAAGATAGCAAATAATATATAGACATAGACTGATTTTAAAAATTGTACCAAATAATATAGTAATCCCCGACCCTCCTACTCCCAAAACTGTCCATTTCTCTACTGCCCTTCTACATCCTACTGGAGGTAAAATTGTTAAGTCACAAAGGTAAACCCTCCTCATCCTTTTCCAGGCCTTCTCCTGCCAGCTAGAGACAGATTGCCAGCCGTTTGCTTTCAATCTCTTTTATGCAGTATGGCAAATTATCTAAGACAGTAATTAATATAAAGATATAAAGAAAGTGTGAAGTGTTCCTTCCCTCAAAATAGATACTTTTGAAAAAAGTTATACACCAAAAGAAGAAATACCTGATGCTGGACAAGCTGAAATTAGCAAAGATGGGAGACTGGAATTGGTTAATCAAAAATACCCTTAGGTTCATCCTATCCTAAGTGCTTGGTTGGTGTAAAGAACTCAGATCTACACTTAAGATCTATCTCCCATTCTCCTAAGTCCTGTGGTGACCTCGACTAAGTCATTTCACCTTGCTGGGAGTTAGTTTTGTCATCTGTAAATGAGTGGGTTGGGCTAGAACCAGAATGGCAACTATCTGCAGGAGTGTAGCTGTACTCAACATCTGCACTGATGGCAGAGAGAGTAGAAACTCACCATGGCTTGTTTTGTTACAGAACCTAGGCTGAGATTCAGAATCCTACTCAACACAAACTTTCAGGTAACAAGGCCCAATCAATGACAGCTGGCCCTTAAAAGGAAGCATATATGACCCTTATGGACAAAATGGTCCCTGAGATTCATTTTATTTCTAAAACTAAATATCTAAGTTAGACTCTTGAAGATAATAATTAGCAATTGGTGAGTAATTCTCCATTTTAGATGAGTCAGAAATTTTACAAATGCATTCCTGGAGAACTTTTGATTTTTGGTAAACCTTCTAACCTAGGCAAGCTGGCTCTAGAGTTAATAGAATAAAACTACTATAATTTTTTTGTCAGATCGTGAAGCCATATATGTGAAATTGGGAGTAGACTGGGTCTTAAAAATCAAAACGTGTCTGCATGGTGGTAAAAGAAATTGCATATAATGTTGTTAAAGTAGTGACTACTAAAGAAAGAGTCATCAGAAGATCAGAAATAATAGAGCCTTTTTATTAAATGATTGATACACAAATATAATTCAGCATCTGACATTTTCCTTATTGTCTTTCCAGAGTGGCTGTGGGCAGCTTATAATTCTTTCTTGCTGGTGTGAATCTCCAGCCCCCAGGGCCCATTTTGACCAGCCACATGGTACTCAGGGAGGAAAGCAGGCTGTCAGAGGCTCTGTTTACTGACTGTTATGTTCCCAGAGAAAGCTAATAGATCAAGTTTAAGGGCTCTCTGTAAGTTGGTGGCCTTTTGAAGTAATCAAAATGAGAGTGAGAAAAGAAAAACACTTTTGTTGTACCTTAACAAGGTCTAGAATTGGTTTTATTGGGAGTTTCCAAAGGCAGAGAGAAACATTCTGCGTTTTTGAACTCTGTGTCCCTTTGAACCAATGATGCTAGTCTCTAGAATGAACATTCATTGATTCCTGGAATCTTAAATACTCTTTATCCTCCCACAGTGTTGCAACGGGCAAGTCCATGTCAGGAGGAAACCGTCTTAACTCCTAAGCAGGCAGAGAGTCCAAAAGATGGAACAAATATTGTTTTCCTTTCCCTTTAGGTCATATTTGATCACTTCAACATCCACTATAGGTAGCTATCCCTGGGCCTCTTATCTCTTCATCCTACCCTCTGCCACTTCCTGGTGATGGTATAGATTCTTAATGTCTGTCACTCAGCAGAGTTAGGTCTTTTATGATACTTTGGCATGAAGCATCTACAACACTAATGCACTTCTACAAATATTGACCGTATTTCATAGTGTAACTTTGTTTTGTCTGATTGCTAACAAAATCACTCTTTTTTCCTTGTTTTACCAAAGAATCCCCCAGATCAGGGAGGAATAAGGAAGTGAAAAGATGCTGGAGGAAGGAGGATCCAAGCCTTACAAATAGGAGCATTGATTTGGGGGCTTTCCTTTTGCCTGAAGGGCGAGCAGATCTACCTTGATCCTGGTCTACAAGCAATTATGTAATATCACCCAATCCTATCACTCAGACCCTGAGGCCAGTAGTAGAATAAGGCTCAGAGCGAATCCCTTCTTTTGATGCAATGGCTTTTACATGCTGAGGGTCATATACTCCTTTCAGAGTCTGATGAAAATTATAGAACCTTTCCTTAGAAAAATACACAATTTCCTAGATTCATGTACTCCCTTGAGTATACTTGTAGAGAGCAATGAACTCGAGTTCGTGGTGGAAGTTTAAGAGCTGCTTTCATTTATTAAATCTTCATGTAAGTCACCAAAAAAGTTACCTTTACATTTTGTCTTCTTTGATGTTTCCTTTACCTACTTCTTTATCAGACTTGAGGCAACACGACAAGGAGGTTGAAAACTTTGAAGACAGAAATTCCTAGACTTAAATCCTGATTCTGTCCTTACTTTCCCAGTGACACTGGGCACGTGACTTAACTTCTCTGGCCTGTTTTTCTCCAGTAAAATGGAATAACAATGTCATCTTATGATGTCAATATTAAGAGTGGCACTGAGCCTGGCACAGCCAAGCATTTAGTATATGGGAACTCATTTCATTATTTCCAAAGAGTAAAATGGATGTGATTACTATTTCCTTTACTTGCAAAGTTGAATCCTTTCTTTTCATTTTTATGAATTTTAAATAAAATATTGAGAGAGCTTTATTACTCTGAGCTCCTAAAATGCCCTACTTGTATTAACAAGTGAGTCTCAGACTGATACGTGGTTCTAATCTCTTGTAACCTTCAGGGTTAGAGATTATCATTGACTCCTTTATAGGTGAGTTCAAAATGGAAGCACAAAGGCGAATTCTATGGAGGCAGAAAGAGCACTAATTTGTTTCAAGAGGGCTGGTGTTGTCATTCTGACCCTTTACTTCATGACCTGGGGGAACTCATATTAACTCTCAGAGCCTCCATTTCCTTGGGGTAAATTAGATATCATTGTGAGGATCCAAGGAGATAAAATATTACATATCGATATATTGATGTTGTTATTATTGCTCCTCCATCCCCACTCCCATCAGGTTTATGGCTTTCTTGGAAAGAGTGGGAGCTAGACCATAGCAAATAGCTTCCAACCTAATTATGTCTCCCAGAATGATATTTCTAAATTTACATCTCATCATGTCCTTCCCCTTAACAAAGCCCATAGATCCTTTCAGGAAAAATACCATTCCCCCAAGAATGACACCCAGGACCACCATGACCCAGACCTCACTGCCCATTCTGGTCTCTTTTCCCAGCACTAACGTGGGCCATGCACAACCACAGGCCTCTCCTCAACACACTTGGCATTTTCTTCACTTCGAAAACTTTAAAGTACTCTTACCTATGGCATAAAGATTATGTTATAATTAGGTAAAGACAGTATTTTTACAGAAAGGGATGCCCAGTCAAGAAAAATTTGAAATTCAGCAACTTGGCCTTAAGACCCTTGGTACAGATAAGGTATCCCCTATCCAAAATGTTTGGGACCAGAAGAGTTTCAGACTTTGCATTTTTTTTTTTTTTGATTTGGAAATATTTGCGTATGCATAATGCCATATATTGGGAAGGAATCCAAGTGTAAATGGGAAATTTATTTATGTTTTATACACCCTAATACACATAGAATTAGCCCAAAGGCAATTTTATATAACATTTTAAATAATTTTGTGCATGAAACAAAGTTTGGATTGCGTTTGTACTGCAATCTGTCACATGAGGTCAGGTGTGGAATTTTCTATTTGTGGCGTCATGTCAGTGCTCAAAAAGTTTCAGATTTCTAATTTTCAGATTAGGGATGCCCAACCTGCAGTAGAACAATGAGCCCTAAAAAATGGAACCTATCCTCCTCTCTTTCAAAACTTGTTTATTGCTGCAAATAATCACCTTTTGTTGTCTGTAGGAGCATCTACTCTGTAACTTTAAAGATTCCTCTTTTCTTGGCATGTGAGGAACTAAGAGACTATTTCTCAAGGATACTGAGTGTCGTCATTTTAGAAAGAAGAAAATGAGTCATGCTTCTTGATCAGCTGACCATTTGCTCTCTCTATATTATTAAAGTGATAATTGAATGATAGAATCACTTATCATATGAGATACGATAGATGCTAAAAGTAAGGTGTGATTTCTCCTTATAGCACCGTAGATCAAAAGTCCAGTCTCAAGGTGCCCACAGGGCTTCATTCCTTTCTGGGAAAATTGTTTCCTTGCTCATTGAGGTTATCAGAATTCATTTCCCTGTGGTGATAGAATTGAGGCCCGTGCGTTTTGGCTGCTGGTCAGCTGAGAGCCGTTCCCAGCTTCCAGAAACCACCCAACCCAATAGCTCTTGGGCTGCAGAGCCAGTAGTGGCAGTTCAGAATACCTCTCCGGCTTCAAATTCCTCCAGCCTCTTCTTACATACTTCCTCTCTTTGACTAACTCTTCAGCCTTACTCTTCTACTCTAAAGATACTTGTGATAATTTTGGGCCTGCCTGTGTAATCCAGGACCATATTTCTATTTTAAGGTCAGCTGATTGATTAATAACCTTAATCCTATCTGTAAACTTAATTCCTTTTTCCATAGAAAGTAACATATTTCCAGTTTTGGGGATTAGGACATGGACATCTTAAAGGGGGCATTCTTCTTCTTTTTTTTTTTTTTGTTATGGCAGCACTTTTATTTTTCCTTACACAATGACGTGTTGCTGGGGCCTAATCTCACATAACAGTAGAAAACCAAAATTTGTTGTCATCTCTTTAAAGAATTGAGAATTGCGTACAAAAAAACCTTACATAAATTAAAAGGATGATTTACAGGTGTAAATGCAAACCGCTTCCAACTCAAGGCAAGTAACAGCCCACGGTGTTCTGGCAGAAAACGTCAGCTAAGAAAACTGGGTCCTATGGCTTGGACTTTCCAACCCTGACAGACTGGCAGGGCAGAAACTGGTTCAGGAGCCCTTGCCAGCCTCTAGAGAAATCCCAGAACACTCAAGCCCTGACACATTAATACCCTGCACAGATCAGAGACTGCTGGCCACGCAGACTCACCAAAGCCACAGACTTGTCTTCCACAAGAACGTTCTTACCTCAGCCACGAAGTGACCAAGCCACATGTACTAAAGGTTGAACTCAAAGATATGTACAGGGTATTAAACAAATACCAAGGGGAACAGTTAACTTGAATACACGGTCAAAATCAGCAACAAGTTCTACAATCCAGTGCTGATATCAGATACAAGCTTCAAGGACAATTTCTTTTCGAAGGCTTATTCCAGTTTCGTGAGGCTAGCATGAGGTATATGCATTTGCCAAGGGCAAATTTATACTTCTGAATTAACCCATGCAGCAAATGCTACGCATCTGCTCAGTCCATTTAGAAGCATTTGCGATGGACGATGGAGGGGCCCGACTCGTCGTGCTCCTGCTTGCTAATCCACATCTGCTGGAAGGTGGACAGTGAGGCCAAGATGGAGCCACCGATCCACACTGAATACTTGCGCTCTGGGGGTGCGATGATCTTGATCTTCATGGTGCTGGGCGCCAGGGCGGTGATCTCCTTCTGCATCCTGTCAGCAATGCCCGGGTACATGGTGGTACCGCCAGACAGCACCATGTTGGCATACAGGTCTTTGCGGATGTCCACGTCACACTTCATGATGGAGTTGAAGGTGGTCTCGTGGATGCCGCAAGATTCCATGCCCAGGAAAGAAGGCTGGAACAAAGCCTCCGGACACCGGAACCGCTCATTGCCGATGGTGATGACCTGACCATCAGGCAGCTCGTAGCTCTTCTCCAGGGAAGAGGACTATGCGGCGGTGGCCATCTCCTGCTCGAAGTCCAGGGCGACGTAGCACAGCTTCTCTTTGATGTCGCGCACAATTTCCCGCTCGGCGGTGGTGGTGAAGCTGTAGCCACGCTCGGTGAGGATCTTCATGAGGTAGTCGGTCAGGTCCCGGCCAGCCAGGTCCAGACGCAGGATGGCGTGGGGGAGGGCGTAGCCCTCATAGATGGGCACCGTGTGGGTGACCCCGTCTCCAGAGTCCATGACAATGCCAGTGGTGCGCCCAGAGGCGTAGAGGGACAGCACGGCCTGGATGGCCACGTACATGGCTGGGGTGTTGAAGGTCTCAAACATAATCTGAGTCATCTTCTCTCTGTTGGCCTTAGGGTTCAGGGGGGCCTCGGTCAGCAGCACCGGGTGCTCCTCTGGGGCCACGCACAGCTCATTGTAGAAAGTATGGTGCCAGATCTTCTCCATGTCGTCCCAGTTGGTGACGATGCCATGCTCAATGGGGTACTTCAGGGTCAGGATGCCACGCTTGCTCTGGGCCTCGTCGCCCACGTAGGAGTCCTTCTGGCCCATGCCCACCATGACGCCCTGGTGTCTGGGGCGCCCGACGATGGAAGGAAACACGGCTCGGGGAGCGTCGTCCCCAGCAAAGCCAGCTTTGCACATGCCGGAGCCATTGTCAATGACCAGCGCGGCGATCTCTTCTTCCATTGCGACCGGCGGAGGAGTAGGACTGTTGAGCGGCAGAAGAACAAGGTGTGCGAGCTGGCGGCGGCGACTGAGACCAAGGGGGCATTATTCTTCTTACCACATCTCCCAATGACTTTATTTTATCAAACAAACAAACAAAAAAAATGTTTGAAGATTTACTTTAGCTAGAAATGACCTCAATTGATAGTTGGAAATGCGCACAGGGGTCATAAGATGGAATTGTTAACAAGGGACATTTAACACAGGTTTAGTCATTTTTCCTGCAGGTGTGACCTCGCAATGGCAAGCATTGGATGCCTGTTGTAAACAAGATTTTTAAGATCACTTAAAAGGCCACAGTAATTGGAAAGCATGGCTTTATACCTGGAGGATGAATAAAATAAACTACTTTCCTCAGGTTACATGAATGAGTATTTGGGATAAATGTGCCTTGGGATAAAATTTCCAGAGACAGCCTCGTACTCAAATTTTAAAAGTCTTGAACAACTTTGAGAAATAAAGAGCTCAGAAGACTGCTTCAGGTGACTCACAAAGTAGCTCTAGTGATGACAAAGGCATTGGTGTCAAAGATCGGTAGGAAGAGATTGAGTAAACTTGTTTTAGAAAACATGAGAGTATAGTCACTATAATTTAAAATTAAAACAATGTATAAGAAATTCAAATAGGTATATATTTAAATTTAATATACTTATAATATAATTTAAAAATCATAGGTAGACAAATAGTTTAGAAATTTAAAAAAATAAGCATATCATTAGAAAAAGTGATCTTTATGCTAAGGATGGCCTTATCTGTAATATCTAGCTATAGCAGAGTCAACTTTATTTTCTAAATTACCTTTGTAGTTTATATTTGGGCTAAAAACAGGTGACCATAGTAAAAAATACAACTTATTTCCTTCAGATTTAAGAATTGGTGGTGTTGAATTAATCTTCTGAACTTCCATTGGAAGTCTTAATTCCTTTCCACATGAGATATGATATTGTAAGAAAAACAACACAAACAGAACAATCCAAACCAGACTTTCTTGTTCCTTTTACCTTGGATCCCCTTAAAGTTCTATAATTTTTGATATTCAAAATAAAAAATACCCTGACTACCAGCATCTAAAATTACCATCTTGCTCACTAAACTCCAAGCCTCCATCTCTCCAAATAGATCATTATTTCAATCTCTTTTTCAAGCCAAAATTCAGAAGAAAAGCGCTTTGTAGAAGTTAGGTGATATGTATATTACCAGATTATTTCTCAGGGCGTAGCTTTCTGTGTTTAGAGGGAAAAATTTGTGGTATTGGAGGTAGTGGGATAGAGAGACCCAAAAGGGCTTGCTGGGATAACAAGGGTTAGTTACTAAACTTATGATTCAGTAAAACAGAAATACACCTAATTGAATGCTGCAATTTGTTAGGGTTCAGATCTCAATTGTTTTAATAAAGAAGCCAGACTGAATAATGTAGAATAAAAGGGGAGAGGAAAAACCACTTGTACTTTGGAGAAAAACAAATTCCTGAGAATTTAGGGAGTTGCATGAGAGTAGAGTCTCATTTGGGAGAATCCCTCCATCTTCCCTGCTAAATTTTTGGTAAGGGCAACAAGCTGTTCATGACATTTTTAACATTATCAAATTTATTAAGAAAAATATGGAGAGAACTAACATCTGCCTGCCACTGAGCATGGGGCAGAGTCAACCCATGTAGATGAGGGGACAGTGGATTCATTTGGTTATATACAGAATTAAACAATTATAAACATATAATTGCTGCCCCTTATAGTAAATCCTGGCTGTTCTGAGAACAAACAACACCTCCTCTTTGATTATTTGTGGCTTCTTGGCACTTGATTTGAAATGCCAGAATTTCAAGAGGCAGAGAAGGCACACAGAGATGTTTTATTCCATTTACCAGGATTGGGTTAATTCTCAACAAATTCCAGTATTTATAAAACTTAATTTCATGTGCACCCATTTACAAGAAATTCGATCTGCACCTACTGCAAAGGAGGTTTAAATGTCAAGTACCATAGTATCACTTTCTTGCTGGAAATGACAAGGCTGCTGGAAGACTGATAATAGGTCTGGTAGTTATATTTTATTAGGCCTGATGCAAAAAAAATTAAATAGACCAATTGAAAAATGAAGCTGTTGCAAGTTGATCTCTGTGGAATCACTAAAATGCAGGAGAAAAAAATACCAAAAGCACAAATTAAATTTAAGATAATCAGCCCTGTGGCTTATCCTCTGTGGATTCTCTAATCTAGCTCTGCCTAATTGCATTCTTTGTATGGCATATTATTTTTGTTTCCCCACTGGTGTTTTTTTTTTTTTAATTTTTAAGTTTGGGGAGTGCATAATATAATCACTATCTCTTTATGTTATAAAATGTCATGATTTTGAAAAGGAAAATTTCATAGGCTATGTAATGTCAATCATCTCTCTTTATGAGACTGTGTGCCATTCATTTTGTTTAAAACGGGCTTGGGGAAAATATCCTTTATTTTGAGAGCAGTTGGTTTTTAAACCACATATCCACCTAATTTGCATAAGAGTGTAGTTAAAGGATGTTGACACATTTGGGAGTGGAATTGTGCTCTGTCCAAATGTGGCTGTTTTATATTCCAATTATATCCTTCCAAATATCTAAACAGAATTATATAGGAGCCACTCCCCCGCTTTCACACTCATAGAAACTCTCACACATGTTCATATTTTCACATTTGTAGACAAGTTTAGACTTCAGATATGGGCATGGCCTCTCAACTTCTTCCATTCCTTTAAAGCCCAAGTAATGCAATAATTAACACTCTACGGAAGCTTCCTTAGACCTCAGACCCTTGTAAGTTATATGTATTTCATGAAATGACCTAGCCTGGCAGCTCTGGTAACCTCAACTAAAACACAATAGAGGAAAAGCAAAGAGGCTGAAAGGAGTATGTTGTCCTAGAGTCAGAATCAAAAAACAATTTACTCAGTTCTTCCACAGACAAGACTGTATGCTAGTTTTTGTATAACAATGGACTCCAAATTTACAGTGTAGCAATGGCAAACCACAGGGAAATAATAACATGTGAGCCATTCTGTGTAAGCCCTAAATTGAAGATCCAAATCTTACAAACCTAAGAAATCAGTACACTTTTATTTCATGTCCCTCTCACTTATGATAGGAAAGGGATGCATATATCCAGTAAAATTTACCTTTCCTGTTAGCTGCTACAAATCTTGTTCACCTGAATTTCCATATGCTCCTAAACACCCTGATATGAACCTGGGTCTCCTTTTCTCCTGAATCCTGATGTCCTTTGGTAAAATGGAACCTTCTGGGTATTATTTCAGAGAGTCTTCTTAGCTATCAGTGGACACTGCATACTAGCCAACGGAACAGCCCAAGTTAAGGTAGGTTGTTAATGGAAAGGCTTCATGTTTTTCTTCTCCAATCCTATTTGTGTTTTAAGAGGAAATCTTAGAGGTGTGGAAGACCAGAATATGCTGCCCCCAAATATAAAGAATAATTGAGTTGAAGGCAATTAAGAAGAAGCCTATGCAGGAAAGCTCTCTGCCCTCTCTGTATTTGCCTAAAAGAAGGACACAGATTTACAAAGACAAAAGGTATTCCACCTCCCACCCGCTACCAGGGAGAACAATGGTTAGTCACTAAGACAACTTTAGACTTTTGTTACCCTGGAGATGGTACCAGAGGAATCTACATTAATGAGCTTTACCAACCCATCTTTATCTGCCATATATTTGCCTTCTCACAAGTTGCTGCCCTAGAGACTTAAAGTTCTTTTCCTTTGTCTTGTCACGTCTATAAAAATTTACTGTTTTCTTTGTTGAAGATGCTACATAAGCTAGAATTCAAAGCCATCTCTTTGAGAACTACTCATTCCCTGGATGTCTTTCATGTATATGCAATATACATGTGAATACATTTCTGTTTGTTTTTCTCTTGTCAATCTATCTTTTGTTACAGGGGTTTATTCCAACTAGGAATAAACCTATGGGAGTTAAAGAAAAAAATCCTCTTCCCCTACAGAGTGAAGAAATTACTTTTTAATGCAAATTAGTCTATCTGCATTTGATACTCAGCAACTATTCAGTGCTGCTTCTGATACCAGTGGGATAGAGGAGGTCCCCAAATTCCCATGGGACCCTGCCTCTGGCCAGCGTCCGGGTTCTTGACACCTTCACGGGAAGGAAGTCAAGGATGAGTCATAAAACATTGGGAAAGTACAGAGATTTATTGCAAAGTGAAAAGTGCACACTCAAGAAAGGGAAGTGCAGGTGTACTCAAGAGAGTGAGTCACACCATTGGGTTTGGGAGTTTGGGGCACTATGGGTTTCTTTGGCCAAGGGATGGAATATTTATGAAGATTCTTAGGAAAATATAAAGATTTCTCGGAACTGCGGTGTCACCCATTTTTCACCAAATATGGGTGTTCCTGGAACTCTCAAGGTGCTCGGGCATGTGTGATTGAGTATGTTAATGAGTGTATAATGAGATCCTAAGTGAAACGTAGGTCAAAGCCAGTGCCATGTTTGGTCCAGTCAGTCTTCACCAGCTTGGCCCACATCCTGATTTTCAGGGTTTTATCAGTCCCTAGCTTATGCAGCTATTTCAACAGTTTCCATTTGCTAACCACGTACAACTGATGCCTGGAACTTTCTGTTCTTCTGTGACCACTCTCTATTATTCCTGTCTCATTTTTACCATCTTCATGGGTAGAGAGTCACCCTTTGACTTTGGACTTGGCCTTAGTCATGCTTTAGTCAATGCTTTAGTCAATGAAATATTAGCAGACAAGATAGAAGCAGTGGTTTACAAAGTGCTTGCATGATTAAGCTTGACCTGCTGAGTTTCTTTTGCAATAACAAGAACATACAACTGGTCCAGGAAGGATGAGAGACACATGGAACTTCCCCTGGAATGAAGTTACAGCTTGAGGCTGAGTGCCCCTACATCAGGTGACCCTTAAAGGAATTGCAAATTTGTGAATGGGAATTAAATATGTTCCATATGCCACTGTGTTTTGGGGTGGTTTGTTTTGCAGCAGTTTTGTGGCAATAGCTGACTACTATGAATTGGAATTTTTGTACAAAAAACTGACTCTGAATAATCTAATTAAAAAAAAAACTATAAGAGAAAGATAAAGAATAGCCCCCAGAATAAAAGGCAAAGTGAAAGAACCTAGCTTCAGAAAGAATAAGGACAAAGCATCCCCAAAGATCTAGGTAGCAGCAACTAATGGTAAGCCTCTACAAAGCACCAAGGTCAGGATGAACGAAGCCCAATAGATTTCATTATTTGGGTTATTTTCAAGATTCAGGGAGACAGAGATTGGTTCAATTCAGTTACATGACACCATTTTATTCCTTGGCTACTGAATGGGTGTATACTTTAATGGTAATCTCCAAGGGAGACCTAGATCCCCAAAGAAAAAAGGAGCTGGAGCTTTCCGAAGAGAAAACAGACCTTGAGCACACACAGATAACAATTACAGTGACCTCACAATATTTTGCAGAAGACTGCTTCAGGTGACTCACAAAGTAGCTCTAGTGATGACAAAGGCATTGGTGTCAAAGATCGGTAGGAAGAGATTGAGTAAACTTGTTTTAGAAAACATGAGAGTATAGTCACTATAATTTAAAATTAAAACAATATATAAGAAATTCAAATAGGTATATATTTAAATTTAATATACTTATAATATAATTTAAAAATCATAGGTAGACAAATAGTTTAGAAATTTAAAAAAGTAAGCATATCATTAGAAAAAGTGATCTTTATGCTAAGGATGGCCTTATCTGTAATATCTAGCTATAGCAGAGTCAACTTTATTTGCAAGGAAATCTTCCATTTGCAGGATTCTCTAGGGAAATAGCACTAATATGATATGTGTGTGTATATGTATATGTACATACATACATATATTTTTTAGAGGGGAGTTTTCATGGGAATTGTCTCACGTGATTACAGAAACCAAGAAATCCCTACTGTGCTGTCCATAAGCTGGAGAATCAGGAGGGCCAGTGGTATAATTCTGTCCAATTCTGAAACCCTGAGAACCCAGGGAGCCAATGGTTTAACTCCCACTCCCAGGTGAAAGCCAATGGTTTAACTCCCACTCCCAGGTGAAACTCCACTCCCTGAGAACTGGAGTTGAGGAAAGTGGGAGAGGTGGGGTATTGATGTAAGTCCCTGAGTCTGAAGGTTCAAAAACCAGGAGCTCTAATGTTCAAGGGCAGAAGAAGATGGATGTACCAGCTCAACAAAGAGAGAGATTTGCCCCTTCTTTGATTTTTTGTTTTTTTTGGATCCTCAGAAAACTGGGTGGTGCCTACCCAATTGGTAGGTGCAGATCTTCTTTACTCAGTCTTTTGATTCAAATGCCAAACTTTTCCAGAAATACTCACATAGACATACCCCAGAATAATGTCCTATCAGCTATCTGGGCATCCCTTAGCTTAGTCAAGTTGACACATAAAATGAACCATCACAAATATCTTTCAAATATCTATCAAATGATATCTTAGCAGCAACTCACTATTCGAGGTATTGGTCAAAGTCCTTGGAAACATGGGTCCATCAGAATTATGTGGGAGAGGATTATATGAAGTGTCAAAATAGATTCTTTTTTTTTTTTTTTTATAAATATTCCACTATCCCTATTGATGTTTAAGAAGCAATAAACTAAACTTAATTAAGCCAAGTTCCAGGCTGATTCTTTCATTAATTAGCTCTATGGTCTTGAGTAACTCACTGAGACCATCTGGTCATTAATGCTCCTACTTTTGAAATGGAGGTAAATTTTGCTTTTTACTTCAAGGTGGTTAAGCCCCTACCCCCATCCCCACTACTGCCTGAAATATCTGAACACTTAGTATAAACTAAATATTGCGCTAAAAACTTTCTATATTATGTTACTTAATCTTCACAACAACCATTTTAGGTAGTAAATTATTAGCTCGATTTTACAAGTAAAGAAGTCGAAGTGTAGAAAACTTAAGTAACTTCCCCAGAGTCAGACTATAGTAAATGATTGATGTTCCTAGATTTAATCTCCAAGTCTGCCTGGACCCTGAGGCTGAGGTTCTAACCTCAATTATTACACTCAAACAGATTAATACATGTGAGTGTGCTTTGAAAATTATACAATACCATACAAAGATAGGAGATTATTATTTTCCATAAACTATGTTGGATTTTTACCTAATAGTAAATGACCCACTTCATTCTGATCTTCCTAAATTGAAAAAGTACACAAAAATATATCTATTTGTTTAGCATGAGCATATTGCCTCAAATTCCATTACCCAGGAAGAAAAATAAAAATATAAAGAGAACCTAGAGAATAGACAGAAAGGAAACAAGACACTAACAATGTGCATTTCAAATAAGCAAAAACCAACCATAAGATTGGAGTACCTGAAATTGATTGGATCAAACTTTTATTAGAGTTTCATAATATTAAGCTTCTCTGTGCACAGTGACATCTGGGGCTCAGCATTAATTAAAATGTGTTAAACATAGCAGGTATTATTTAGTAGGAAAATGAAATATAGAAGTTATGTCAGCAGTTGTTTTGAGCACTGAGACCTTTCCCCTTGACACTCAACCAAGATATGATATGTTTTTAAAGGCCTGAAAGATAAAATTTATTGATTTGTATATAAGACCAAAAATGCTCAGATTAATACATGATTACTTGTAATGTGTTGCTATTTTACAAGAGAATGGGCAGATTTTTGCCTTCAACTGTTCAATGCTGACAAACCAACCAAAAACTGTTCTGTGATAAGGCTTGTTTAATGAGAAGAACCTGGAAAAGTTTCCGAGAGTCATGACAACATGTAAAGGCCAGAATATGTGAAATGTTAATATAAAGATGCTCCACAAGCAAAGGAATCCTTTGGTATCATGCAAACATCTCCAAATCTCAAGAATTCACTATGTAGATTAGCATATTAGACTCTGAGATGTCCTGCAATTACACTTATACTTGTTTAACTGTGGGATGCTCTGTGTGGGTGAGTAGATAAAATCACATGCAGCAAGAATAACAAAACACTTTTCATGGGAACTTTGTATTAGGAAATAATACTTAAATAAAAAAAGAAACACGTTTTCCAAAATTAAGAAAATAATGACCAATTTAACAGAGTTATAACGTATCTGAAGGGCTTATAACGTGGAAGCATCTGAAGGGCTTATAACGTAGAATACACTGATTTGATTTCTGCTGAGGAGAGAACAACATAAATAAGTTTAAGGACCAACAAAATAGAAATTGTTATAGAAAAAAAAGAGAATATCAGCAGAGTGAAATGCTGAAATGGTTAATGTGCTTAAGCACAGCTCAGATTTTTACAGAATGTCAGAGATGGTTTAAATGTGATTGAATGGTAGAAAACTACCCAAGAGATGCTCAAAAGATTCCATCTAGTCCAATAATTGCTTAGTTATCTAGACTTAATGTTCTTTCTATTTCGATCCAGAAAAGTCCAATCTTCAAAATAAGCACTTTATGGAACAAAGATAAAGTTAACAAATATTCTCTGTGGTCCATAAACCCATTCTGTATCATTATCAAATGTTTTAAACATGAGATCTGTGGAAATAAGTGAAGGCCACCCAAATGAGAGCAAGCAAAGACCATTCAGTCAGTTTGCTATAGTGAGAAACAGCCACCACAATCACTTGTGTTTGATACAGACTCAAAGGAGGGCAGAGGAGAGAGAAGACTTTATAGTGGGAGAAAAAGAAGGCTTCGGGTGAGCCCTGACTGGAGACTCTTGGCATGGGGACATGTAGGCAGGCTAAAAAGATCACCCCGCTATTGTTGAAGTAGACCAGAAAGAGGTGTGGATGCTAGCAGGGCAATTCATTGGGAGGCCCCTGAAAAAACCCAGCTCAGAGATGTTGGGGACATGACTAGCATGGTACTGGCAGAGATGACAAGATGTCACTGGGGTCTGAATATGCCCTTAAGGTAGGTCCAACAGGATTTCCTGACATATTGGATTTGGGTTTTGACAGAAAGAGTGAAGCCAAGGATGTCTATGAGGTTTTTGGTTTAAGAAACTGAAAGGTTGGAGGTAAAATCGGTGGAGTTGGGAAAGGCTGTGGGTGAAACAGGATTGGGGGATGAAGAGGAAGAGCTCAGTTTTGGATATGTTTACATTTGAGACATGTTTAGATTTAAGGTCATGGATTATAGAAATGAAGGGTTCCAAGAGATTGAAGTCCGTTGAAGTCTGAAAGAACAAGAACTCTTCCCTCTTGTGAGGAGGTCATGTAAGGAACAGAATCTGAGAGATGCTTCACTCTTGACCTTGACTGTCTTGCTTCCCTCTGGTACATGAGGATACTGAGGTCAGTTCCTTGCAAGATCGCAAGCCCTGCCAAGACATCAGAGTTGTCTTAGTTGGCTTGGGCTGCCATGACAAATACTACAGACTAGGTTGCTTAAACAGCATTTATTTTCTCCCAGTTGTGGAGGCTGGAAGTTCAAGATGCAGGTTTCAGCAGTCCTGCTTTCTCCTGAGGCCACTTCTTGCCTTGCAGATGGCCACTTTCTTGTTGTGTCCTCTCATGGCCTTTTCTCTATGCACCCGCATCCCTGAAGCTTATTATTTTTGCGATTCTTCCCATATGATACCAATCATATTGGATTAGGGCCCCACCCTGAGGGCCTTAACCCTGCCTTGATATGTGACAGTCACATATCAAGGTACTGGGGGTTAAGGCTACAAAATATGAATTCTAGGAGGTTAGAGGTCATAATTCAGTCCATAACAAGAGTTTAATCCAGATTTTTCAATTCCAAGTTCATTACTACTTCCATAGCACCATAGGGATAGCAAGTCAAAATATTACCTAATCAGTAAGGTCTTCCCTGACCACCTTGTTTAAAATCACAGATTACACACATCCTTGGGGGTACTTGCCATTCCCCTTTTCTGCATTATATTTTCTCATAGCCATTATTTTAAGTATTTATATATTTTCATTTATTTTGTATATTGTCCCCACGTCCTCCATCAATGTGTAATTCATGAGGACGGGGATTTTTCTATTTTATTTACTGCTCTATCTTTGGCACATAGAGCCTCACACATTGCAGGTGTTCAATAAATATTTTTGACTGCATGTATGGATGTGTAAACGCATAAATAAATCTAAGTAAAATATCTTAACCCACTTGCATGCTGGGACTAGATAAGCATTCTCTTAGCAAACCAAGAGTGGAGTTACACACATTCTGAAAACAGGATCTCCATCTGCCTGCCATATAAATTACCCACACATGAGAACAGGCCATGGCAACAGCCCAGAGCCATGGTGCTTTTGTTTCATTGCTATGTTTTCTGTGCAGTACTCACACTTTCCAGACTGGAGCCTTCCAGTACAGAATTTATGCTTGTGTATCTCTACGGGACAGTCATCAAGTGCGCCTGTCACCAAAGCAGAAAATCATCAAGAAACAGTTGCTAAGTTAGCAGGAGTTGAACAAATTCTGGAACCCTGCTCCAAGGCCTAGCTGAAAAATAGACCTTGAGGATGAGACAACTCTGGTTGTGTCGGGGAATGTGCACGTTTATAGATGCAGTTCTCTAGTGAGATTGTCTTGTGCTGAGGAGAAAAGTTTAAAAAGAAACAAAACACTGAAATGGCTTCTTCTGTCTTCTGGCAATCCATCTTGTAGTGTGGGCTGGGGGAAAAAAAAAGGAAGAAAGAAAAGTGATGAAGTAAATATAGCAAAAGCAACAAAGGAGTGAGGGGCATGTTGGAACACTTCCTATCCACTCAGGAACAGAGAAGCAAAGCTATTATATCTGCAAGTTACTATTTTCTGTTTTCCTTCTGTATTGATTTGCTAGGGCTGCCATAACAAAGGACTACAAACTAGGTGACTTAAACAACAGACATGTATTGTTTCACAGTTCTGGAGGGGAGAAGTCTGCAATTAAGTGTCAGCAGGGCCACACTCCCTTTGAAACCTATAAGGGAAGCTTTTTGCCTCTTCTTAGCTTCTGGGAGTTGGCTGAATGTTTTTGGTGTTCCTTGGCTTATAGCTGCATAACTCCTGTCTCTGCCTTTGTCATCCCATGGCATTCTCCTCATGTGTCTGTCTTCACGTGGCCATCTTTTTATAAGGACACCAGGTGTATTCGATTAAGGGCCAGTCCTGCTCCAATATTACTTCATCTTATGTAATTATGTCTGCAATGGCCCTAATTCCAAAGAAATTTTTGTTTTGAGCTACTGGTGTTTAGGACTTTCAACGTATCTTTTTTGTGGGAAAGGAGGCACAATTCACCCTGTAACACCTTCCTAGCATATAGAAAGTAAAGAGGACCTTAGAAGTAATTAACTAACCAAGTGGTTTGTAAACTTCTTTATATAGAACCAGAATTAATCTTAGTTTTTTTTTTAACCTTTCATAAATACTCAATGTAAATGTACTAAAAAGTGGGGACATCTGGAGGTATGTGAGATTGTTAGTATTACTATCAAGAACAGGAATGGAGACTAGGGATAAAAAGAAAAAGTGGGCCGGGTGCAGTGGCTCACTGTAATGCCAGCACTTTGGGAGGCCGAGGAGGGTGGATGACGAGGTCAGGAGTTTACGACCTGCCTGGCCAACATAGTGAAACCCTGTCTCTGCTAAACATACAAAAAATAAATAAAAATAAATAAAAAGCCAGGCGTGGTGGTGGGTGCCTATAGTCCCAGCTACTTGGGAGGCTGAGGCAGGAGAATTGCGTGAACCAGGGAGGTAGAGGTTACAGTAAGCCAAGGTTGTGCCATTGTACTCCAGCCTGGGCGACAGTGCAAGACTCTATGTAAAAAAAAAAAAAAAAAAAAAAGTGAAGTAAGAAAAGGTCAGCGATGATCTCATGGTGAAAATGTGCCGTGAAATGAGTAGAATGATAAATGTTCCTCTCAATACTTCAGTTGCAATAGATAAAGAAAAAATTACATATAACCCAATCGGACTGAAACAGCTGCTTCATTTGAAAGTTGGGGCAGGGGAATCTTGAGGGAGGTCACACAAATTGGCTTCCCTTATTCTTCTGGATGGCCCCTGAAGTGATTCCACACCACTGTTTTCAGCCCAATTCTCTCATTCAACAGGTAGAAGAACTGGAACTTAGAAAGCTAACATGACTTGCCCAAAGCCTCACAGGAGTTAACAAATTCCTTTCCCATGTGGCATCCGAGCACTGACACAATGTGGGAAACCAGGAATAGGTACAGGTGTGTGGAATTTAGGTGTGCAGAAATCCGGCTTTCCTTATTGTACAACTCAGTTCAATTGCTCTTTCAAAATTCCACACTTCTAGGAGCAGAGAATTAATTTCAATCAACTGAGGGTCATTTCAATCAGTTTGTTGCCTAAGCCCCAGCCTGTGAGTTGTGTCTCTATGTCAGGGAAGGATAGAGTAGGACGTTCTGGTAATTGAGCAAGGTGTTGGTGCCACCAACCTGCACTGGCATGTGCAGAGTCTCTGCCTTACTGGGAGTTGTCAGTTCATAGCTGCTCTTCCTTTTCTATCCTAACCCTGGTCCTTTCAGCTATTTCCATGACTACTCAGAGTTAAGAGAAATGTTTGATATTTCTCTTATGATGATGCCTCAGGCCCATCTGCCTGGATAATCCCTGCAGCAAACTCTATATTCTTTGAAACTCCCCAAAGATGCTGAATGTGAGGATGCTGTGTGTGACCTGCCATTCCCCCAGGGTCAATTAGAGAAAGAAGCACAGGTCTTCTAAGTTCTCAGATCCCTCCAAACCCATTTGAGGTTTCTATTGCAATCTACCCAGGGATTAAGTCCAGGGCCACATCTCAGGGTCACAAGGAGAGAAGCTTCCAGTCTGGAGGTGGAGTAGGTTCCTCTTACCATCATTCTCTCTCACATCTACTATTTATGTTATCAGCTCTGCAGGGCTTTTGAAGCTCAGAAACTTATTTTTCTGCTTTTCTATTGTACTAACTATTCTCTGAGGCAATGGATACTCCCCAGTCTTGCCTGTAGAAGGAACAGTCAGAGGACAGAAAGGAGTTCCTAAGAATGAAAAACACATGGACTGATACATTAAAATATAACTCCACAACACACACATCACAATAATAGCTAACATCTGTGAGCCATAAAATCATTTCCAAATTGCATCCTCTTTGTCAAGCCATTTTAATTGAAGGACGGAATCCTTTTCAAGCAGACCACCATGTTTCTTATCCAAATTAAATGATATTATTAATATAAAACTCAACACTCACCACCTGGAACAAAGTAATATTTGACAAATATTAGTAGTATTCATAAAATTATTATTGTTTTCCCATGTGCTCTGCATTAGTGACTGTTAACGATTCTCATAGAAGCCCTGCACTAACCCCTCTTTGAACTTCTCCTCCTTCTCTCTGTGAAAGGTGACATTTCTTGGATCCTAAAATCTTTTGAAGTCATCCTTTTTATCTTAATCAAGGGAGAAGCCCCCAAGATATCTGAAAACCACAGACAGAACCCATACAGAATGCTTGATTTATTACTGGCCAAAAAAAAAAAAAAAAAAAAGGTTGAATTGAATTGTGACTGTTAAACCACTTGAAGAAAAATTGCAATAATGAGCTAAAAATCAACTCTAAATATATTACTTGAGGAAAACCTTGGGACAGCACAAGCAGGCTACATTCTCCCCCTTCAAATATATTGAGAGGTAAAAATGTATTTGATTTATTTTGTCATTTAATTTCCCTTCCATCTCTTGGCCTTAAGTCTCAGAGGGTTCAAGTTTCTTGATTGGACAATCAGAATTTTCATTCTTTGCCCATTATTTTCCCCATTGACAGCATTCCCATAATAACAGCCTGATGAAAATATGCTTCCTCCAGTGGCTCCTCACTGCCTCTGAAAAATTTCCGAAGGGGTTTGGGCAGTTTCTATCAAAGGAGAGAACTATGAGAAAGTTCAGATGGGTTCTAGAAATCAGAGTGGCATGGTTTTCTTCCTAATTGTGTATGCATGCGCACAATAACAGTAGGAAGGCACTCTTCAAAGTTGGGTCTCTTCAAAGATTTCACGGTGCTGGAGGGTGTTCGCCAAGACTCAGGATTCCTGCTGGGATTCTTCTTCTGAAAGGTCACAGAACTGGGAAGCTTGTTTCTTTTTAAGATGCCACCCCAGAGAGAGGTTATTATCACATTAAACTAGTTCCTACTGCTAAGGGGAGACTTAGGAGTACCAGCTTGAAAAATATGCTTCTCTTTTGCATAGGTTTTGGAAAGTTCCCCATTTTTTTCTCCCAGTGGGCTCTCACTTAACCAATTTATGCCAGTAATGCAGTCCAAATTTCTTCTTTGATATTAACCTGTAAAAATGTCTGCTATGACTTCCAGTAATTAACAAGATCCATATTGTCAGAAAGAACAAACTCACTGATTGCATTGTGTCTTTAGTATTATGCTTGCTTTGTGTCTCTACCTATCTAGTTAATTCCCATTCCTGGCGACGTTGGAATGCTTCCAATTACTCCCCAATATTCACTCATTCTCTCAAACATTCAAGAAGTATTACTAAACATCTTCCATGTGGTACGCACTGTGCTGGGCCTTGTGGATGACCAGGTAGCATGAATTCAATAAAGACCGAATTTGAATAACAGAGTATGGAAGGGTAGAAGGATTCAATTCACCATTTGCCAACCTCTAAGCACTGACTCTTGAACTAGGTCTTTGTTAGTAGCATACTTTACTGGTACTAACTCCTGTAAGTAATACCCTTGTATGAATTAGGTATTCTTATTTTCTTCCAAGCTAGAATTTATTTTTCTCAATGTTTCACATAATCGTAGTGTTTATCAAAATGCTTACCATTACCATGACATAAAAGTGGGCATTCTTAACCACAGAAACAGAAGAGGGGCCTGATTCATCCATTTGGTTTAAGCTTTGCTTAAAATGTGTCTCTGAGCTTAGTGTGGATGGAAATGTGTCAGTGGGGCAGTGCAGTTTTCCCAGCTTTGTTTTGTCAGCCAAGAAATAAGTGAAGTCAAGTGGAAACCTAAAGGATGAAGCAGAGCTGCTCTGCTTGAAGCTGCCAGGTCTTTCAGCATGCCCGAATGCGAGCCTGGGAACCCAGGGCTCTGCCAAGGACCATGGGAAAATCATCGGTGCACTAGAAACACACTAGACAGTACTAGAGGTCTAACTGCTAACCTGTTGTCACTTACTAATATATGCTAGTGCAGCTTTCCTGCACTTTGTGATGGATTTGTGTTTGAGTAAGGAAAAGAAAATGTGGGATTGCTGGGTGGCAATATTGTCTGGAAGTCAAAACCATGGGCTTTGGATTCAAATTCCAACAATTAGCTATTTTACTAAGCCTGGGAAAGTTATTTTACTCCTATGCCTCAATTTTCTATTTGTAAAATATTGAGGTTGATGATAATAACGGCATTAACCTCAAAATACTTATTTCTGAGTATTAAGTGAGATAATACATACAAGGGTTTAGAACAGCTCCTGATACATAGTTAGCACTTAATGAATATTAGCTATGTCATAGATACTACAGCTGTTCCTGAAATATTTCTAGCTCTCTGGCTTCTCAACAAAGTCCAGCTGAATTCCCTGGTCCCTGTGGTTGGGAGAGGTCATGTGATTGTTCGAGGCCAATCAGCTGGGAACAGAAGAGACTAGCCAAACTTTCACATAAAGCCTTGGGTTACTACAGTGAACCGTTCAGACTTCGGTTTTCTTTTTCCTTCTGGACAGGTAATGTTCCATTTTAGTGGCAGCTATAGCAACATGGATCCTGTAGTGAGGCTGCCAGAGCCAAGTGAGGTCCCAGCCACCAAATGACGAATATGTGAGTAAAAAAAAAAACCAAACCTTTATTATTTTAAGCCATTTGAGATATGAGAGTTGTTTATTACCAGCATAAACTAGCACATCCTGGCTGATGAAACTCTAATTATGATCATCTATTAGACAGTGGGAGAGAAAGAGACAGAATCAAACTTTATCATAAATATGTCAGCATACAAGTTTACTTATTTTTTTAAAATATGCCATTATTGAGATGTAGCTCATGTATCATACAATTCATCCATTTAAAGTGTACAATTCAATGTCTCATGTGTTCAGTACACAATCAATTTTAGATCATTTTCATCACCTTGAAAGACACCCTTCAGTTATCACAGCCCAATCCCCTCAACACCCCGACATTCCCAGCAAGCACTAAGCCACCATGAGTCTACTTGCTGTCTCTAAAGATTTCCATGTTCTGGGTATTTTTTATTAATAGACTCATATAATATCTGGTAATTTGTGACTGACTTTTTTCATTTAGCATGCTTTCAAGATTCATTCATATTGTACCATGTGTCAATACTTCATTACTTTTTATGGCTCAATAATGTTACATAACATGGTTTACCCCCATTTTGTTCCATTAATCTACTGATGGACATTTGTGCTGTTTCCACGTTTTGGCCATTATGAATAATGATGATATACACATTTATGTAAAAGTTTTCATATGGACATATGTTTTTATTTTTCTGGGCGTATGTTTTCATTTTTCTTGAGTATATGCCTAGGAGTGAAATTGGCTGGGTCATATGGTAACTCTATGTTTGTTCATTTTCGAAACTGTCAGAATGCTTTCTGAAGTAGCTGCACCATTGGACATTCCCACCACTTTAGATTCACAGCACCGTTTTACATGTGCACCAGCAGTGTATGAGAGTCCTGACTTCTTCATATTCTCATCAGCACTTCTCTGACTTTTTGATTCAAACCATCCTAGTAGGTATGAGGTGGTCTCTCTCTCATTGTGGTTTTGATTTGCATTTTTCTGATGACTAATGATGTCCAGCATCTTACTGATCATTTGTCTATCTTCCTAGAGAAACACCTATTCAAGTCCTTTATCTGTTTTAAAAGCGAGCTTGTTGGCTTTTTGTTGTTGAGTTGTAAAAACTTCTTTGTATATTTTGAAATAATTCATTAGATATATGATTTGCAAACATTTTCTCCCATTCAATGGGTTTTTTGGACTTCATAGTGTCTTTTAATACACAACATTTTTATTTTGATGAAGTTCCGTTTGTCTATTTTTTTGTTTTGTTGCTTATGATTTTGGTGTCATATATAGGAAATCACTGTCAAATTGAATATCATGAAGCTTTTCTCCTATGTTTTCTTCTAAGAGTTGAATAGTTGTAGCTATTACATTTATTTAGATCTTTGATCCATTTTGATTCATTTTATATGGTTTAAGATAATTTAACTTTATTCTTTTGCATGTGGGTGTCGTTTTCTCAATACTGTTTGTTGAAAAGAGTAGGTGTCCTTTTATTTGTCTTTCATGCAGCATAATTGAGATTCACCCATACTATTGTGTTTATTACTAGTTCATTTCCTGTTATTGCTGAGTTATATTTTATTATATGAATATGTAACAATTTATTTATTCATTTTCCTATTGATGGACATTTGTACTGTTCTAGTCTTGGGCTATTGCAAAGAAAGTTGCTATGAATATTATGTGTGAACATATACTTTGATGTCTCTTGGGTAAATACCTAAGAGTGAAATCATTGGATCATCTGGTAGGTGTGCTTTTAACTTCTTAAGACACTGCCAAACTATTTCCAATGAGGTTGTCTGGTTTTATATTCTCACCAGCAGTGGATGAGAATTCCAGTTGTTTTATATCCACTTAGTATTATAAAACTTTTAATTTTAGCCCTCCCAAAGATATTACTATGGTTTTAATTTGCATTGTTCTAATGACTAATAGTGTTGAATATAACTTTATGTACTTCTTTGGCATCTGTATATTTTCTTTCATAAACAGTCTGTTCATAATTTTTTGCACATATTTCAAATCAGGTTGTTTGTTTTCTTATTTGGTGATTTTGAAAATTATTTATATATTCTGGATAGAAGTCCTTTATCAGATATGTGCTATGCAAATATTTTCTCCCAGCCTGTGGTTTGTCATTGCATTGTCTTTTGAAAACACTTTTTAATTTTGATGATATCACTTGATCAGTTTGTTCTTAGTGAATCACGCTCTTGGTGTTATATCAAAGAAATGCTTTCCTAATGCAGGTACACAAAGATGATCTTTTATGTTTTCTTCCAGAAGTTTTAGCTTTAGCATTTATTTCTATGATTCATTTTGAGTTAATATTTACATGTGGTACAAAACTTTTAAAAATTTGCATATGGATATCAATTGTTCCAGCATTGTTTGTTGGAAAAAAACCCATTCTTCCTCCACTGAGTTGCATTGCACTTTTGGAACAATAAGTTGTCCTTATATGCATGGATGTGTTTTTGTAATATCTATTCTGTTCCATTGATCTATTTATTTATCTAATTAATGCTAATACCACAGTACTTCAATTATTGTAGCTTTTAAATAAGTTACTTTTAAATAAAAAAAAGTCACTTTAAAATAAATTACTGTAACTGTTAAATAGATCAGATAGTGTTAGTTGTTTGATTTTGTTTTTCTTTTTCAAAGTTGTTTTGGCTGTTCTAGGTTATTTGCATACCCATAAACATTTTAGAATAATTTTGTCAATTTGGAATAAAACAGCCTGCTTGGATTTTGACTGGATTTTCAATTATTGAGAGAATGGTATTGAAATCTCCTACTATAGTCCTACTTAACTTTTTGAATATATGAAATACAGTTATGACTGTTTTAATGTCCTTGTCTGCTAATTCCAACACCAATGTCAATTCTAGTTCAGCTTTGATCATTTTATTTTTTCACTCTCATTATGGTCTTTTTTTCCCTGCATCTTTGCATGCCTGGTAATTTTTGATCAGATGCCAGGCGTTGTAAATTTTATTTTGTTGGGTGCTGGATATTTTTATATTTCTATAAAAATTCTTGATCCTTGTTTTGATATGTAGTTAAATTACTTGGGAAAAGTTTATTTTATTTTATTTTATTTTATTTTTGCTTTTCTCTTTTTAAGATTGTTAGGCAGGACCAGAGCAGTGTTTAGTAAGGGCTAATTATTATCCACATTAAGGCAAGACCCTTCTGTGTACTCTACCCAATGTCTGTGGATTATTAGTTTTTTTCCAATCTGGCTGGAGAGAACAGATATTCTCAGTCTTGTCTGGGGCTATTCTCAGCTCTGTCTGAGTGCTGCATACCATTTTTTTCTACTTCTTTCAGATGGTTCTTTCCTGGGTTTCTGGTAGGTTCCTCACACATCTGCATACCACAGTCCTCTACTGAAAATCTGAGATTCTGTAGTTCTCTGGAATACTCTGTGTGTAGCTCTGTCCTTGGTACTCTGCTAACTCTAATAGCTTTGGTCTCCCCAACCTTCAGTTCTGCTTCTTCAACTCAAGGAGCTGCCTCTTCCTTATATTGTGGCTTAGAAACTCTCTCGTCGCTTAGCTGATTCAGTTGTAGGGCTCATCGCATAGTTTTTTCTTGTCTTTTAGGCATCGTTATCTTTCATTGCTTGATGTTCAATGTCTTAAAAGCCATTGTTTCATGTATTTTGTCTGGTGAAATGTAACAAATTTCTCTTGCTTCAGGTAAAAAGATAAATCCAGTCGCTGTTATGTCACATTGACTAGAAGAAGTCCTTCCTTCTCTTAATGCATTTTTTGATTAACTAAAACATGCATTGATTTCTACTGGCAGACCATAGAAACATTTGTGCACTCTTCATAAACAGAATGATTTGCCAAAAGCAGCCAACAGAACTTTCCCTTAATACACAAAATGGCAATGTAATATCTAATTTACAAAGATACCCAAGTGTTTTTAATATTTAATATGCATTGAAAAGGAAACAAATTATCAAAAAGTTAAAAAAACACAAAAATTCTTGTTCATCCTCCACAATATAATTTAAAGTTTCTTTCTCTTCTATGCGCACCCAATCTCCTGATCTGCCCACATAGATCTCCAAATAGGCCACTACCCTTGAAATGTTTATAAGCATGTTTATTGCCAGAAAGCCACTACCCCACTCTACCCAGATGGTAGTGTTAGTTTGAGGACCATTGAATACTGGGAATTTCTCCAATTTATTACAATTAAACACCTGTGCTAAATAAGTGGTGCAGCTCCACTGGGAAGTTAAAGCCATGAAACGGTAACAGTCACAATCCCTTTTTTATTTAATAGGATGAATGGTGTGAGGACCCTCCAGACGTTGGTTAAGTATAATGTATGATATCGAGAGCAGTGAGATCCTCTGGAGGCTTCTCAGACGTTGGTGACTCCTCCTGCTTGCATCCTCCGTGCTTTGACTCTGATGGGGTGACACTGTGTTTAAAGATAAACATTGAGATTCTGTATACCAACTAATCATATCGTCATTTTCATATCATGGCAAACCCACCGTATGTTGTTCTGGAAAAGGCATAGAAATTATGTACAGGATTGCATAAGGATTAAGAACATGGGCTCGAACATCAAACAGGACTGATTTAAATCCAAACTTGGTCATTTACCAGCTGTGTGACCCTGGACATGTTACTTAAGCTCTCTGTCCCTCAATTTCCAGCTGCTCCCCTGTTAAAAAGAAAATAATGCAAGGCTTTTGTGAGGATCAGATATGATGATGGATATAAAAAGGGTCAAACACAACACCTGGCAACAGGATATATTCAGTAAAGGTGATAGTCTCGTACTCGATAAATCTGTAATTATGATAATAAGTCCTGCCTCATATTTTACCACCCTTCATAATAATTTCCAATGTAATGGTTATTTTCAGAGTTTGATGAGCCATCCATTTTAAGCAGCTGATATATTGTCCTACTTTTCTCAAACAGATGTCTCACATTGCTGGTCCACAGGCAAATTGCAAATGGTTTTAAAACGTTAGAACCAACATTTTAAAAAAAGAAAAGAGAGAGAGATTTCCCATAAAATCCAAATTTCAATAAAAATTCAGATTTCTGGCTTCTCTAAATGTTTGAAATATCTTTGAACAGAAGATTCACAACTCCACATGTTACAATAACTGGAAACTGAGAACCAGTTGTCAATTTGAGCAGGGCAGTGTTTGTCAACTCACCACGGGCCCCAACTGTTCCACTTGCCTTCCCTACACTGAATTGAGAGTTATCCAGCACAGAAACTCTTAATTTTTCCACCTGTTCCCCATTCTATTTGTGACTCTGCTTTAGGCTACTCATTCTCCCTAAGTGAGATTCAATAATGTACACGAAGCATTTAAATATAGAGAGCTGTCTGATATAGAGAGCAGAAAACCTGTAAATATCCTTTGCCCGAGAAAATAATGAAGTTATTTGTGGAGCAGTACTGGGCATTCTGCCTTTCAGTTGTTTGGGCAGTGACCACATGAATCCTTCCCTTGTTTCTCTGGAATAAAACCCCTAATATGAGGTAGACTCTTTGCAGAACCAAATATTGACTCCAAGAATCCCTTTCAGTTTGGTATGGTGATGGGATTAAATGGAAGAGGTATATGTAGCTTTTGGATCATTAAAGAAGGAAGCATATCCTTCTCTTGACCTTTTTTTCTTTCCTTGGGGTCAAAATGTGTGTGTGATGGCTGGATGGGGACCAGCCATCTTTTACCATGAGGTGGGAAATATGACTTGAGGATGACAGAACAAATTAAAAGGGATCTGGATTCCTGTTGCTTTTTGTGCCACCTTACCTTTCCTGGACTACCAACATTCACATCAGAGAGTTATATATTTCAACAATATTTAAAATACTATTTGTAGATTTCAATCCCTTGTAGATGAACTTAAATGGATACTATTATGTTGCTAATCAATGTAATAGTAATTGTGTCACCTGGAGAGTATGAAATGAATATCCCAGAAATGTCATAATTCATGAGCATTAATTATATCTTCCCTGAGGCCTCTCTACATTGAAATATTTGGGTCTAAAATACATGTTACTTCTTCCACTCACATTCTACTGGCTTAAGCAAGTCACAGAGCCTCGGATAGACAAGACTCCTATAGGAGGGGGTCTCATATTGAAAGGCAAATATTTTGAAGAATAATACAATCCAATGAAATATTATTGCCCCCATTAAATGTGTGTTTGGGGTCATTGCAATAGAATGTATGTGGTAGAAACAGGGAGATTTGACTAGGTTCTACTACAAATTTCTGGGGTGAATTTACTGATACAAGGAATAGCGTTAAGAAAAAAAACATTCATTGTAAGTTAATGTATGGAGGAAGAAAATTAGCAGATCAGGTGGGATAAAAAATTAAGCATTTTTATAAAAGAGGGAAATAATTTTTTTACTTGGGAGTGGTAAGATAGAGTGTAGTTAATGTGAGATTAAGTATGTTGGAGAATTTTGAGTGACAAGCTAAAGTTGATTTTGAAAATCAATTAAAAGAACACTAATTAAAATATGAAAATAACAATAATAGCTGATATGTGTTTTGTTTTTTTCTAAGACCACCAGAGCGGGTGCAAAGGAACCAGCGACTAGGCAAGGGTAGGAGCAAAACTGCAAGTTTATTTTGGTCACCTAGCTTCAGGGGAAGAAGGTGGGTAAGGAGAGGTCTGTTGGCCTCCAGCAAATGAGGCCCACAGAGTTCTCCGTGCTGCCCTCGGACGGAGTTCCGACAGTCCCGACCGCAGTGGGGAAGCTGGGAAGTCCGCGCGTGGCACTCGTCCGGAGCGGCTTTTCTGGGAGTGGGAGGGCGATAGGTGGGGCACGGGGGTGTCCGGGGGCGTTCCGCAGGTGCGACCAGGTAAATCTTGGTCTCTTCAGATTGACGTCACCTGGCGCATGCCCAGTTGGTCTGCACCTTCCCGGGCGTCGGCTGCATTTTCGCGCGCGGGAAAAGTTGGGGGGGGATGAAGAACCCGGAAGTGCGCCATCTTGCCTCCGTTCGTCCAAACAGTCCAACCTTTTATTGGTAATAGTGATAAAGGGGCGCCGTGGTCTGTCTGGCTACTTCCTGCTGTTAATGGGCGTCGTTAAGGTCGGGGCCCATGGTTGGCATTTGGACGTACGGATGAAGAATAAAATAAGGCACAGTATTAGTATAGGAACGAGGTATGGAAGCATTTCGGAATATGGGCAAAACCCAGAAGGAAGGTCCTGGCAAGGTTGGGGTGTTAAGGTTTTGTATCTCAGTTTTTTATTTTATTGAGGGTTTGAATGTTAGTGTCTACTAGGCCTGACTTGCTAACATAATAGCAGCACTCTTCTCCAAGGAAGAGACAAGTGCCTCCTTTTTCAGCTGTAAGCAAGTCTAGGGCTCGCCTGTTTTGGGCAGCTACTTAGGCTATTGAGGTAGTTCGGCGCTGCAGGGAGGCCAGGCTTTCAGCTGATTCCAATAACTAGAGGGAGGAAAACAGCCCGTTTTTTTTTTATGGGGGTGGCGTAGTGGCATGGAAAGTTGCTGGAAAAGCTCTGCTACTTCTGCCTGGCTGTATAAAGTTAGACTGGGGACCAAGGACACGGGGACATAGAGGGATCAGTTAATGGCTGTATGGTTAAGAGTTTTAGAGAGAGATCAGTTGCACGAGAAATAGCCTTCAATGGGGCTGTTTGGCCTCCATTGGGTGCCTGAGTATGATTACCTCAGGATGAATTTGGAGTTGAATAACGGAAAGGAAGGATTGGGCAGTTTGGACGAGAAATAGCCTTCAATGGGGGCTGTGTGGCCTCCATTGGGTGCCTGAGTATGATTACCTCAGGATGAATTTGGAGTTGAATAACGGAAAGGAAGGATTGGGCAGTTTGGATTTCTGGTATAGTGACGCCTGGAGTGTAAGTGAATTGTGGGATGTTTGACCAGTTGTGTTGAAGGCCATGGGCAGGGGGCTGCCACTAGGTGGGGGCCTTCTAAAGCCTCACAGAGGAAGCAGTGGGAGAGATTGGTTATATTCACAGTGTAGGTTAAGTCTAGCCTTTGGCAGATAAGTGCGAGCCATGAGAAAGGGGTCTCTATTGTGTGGAGAGAAGTTTGATAGCCTTAAGGAAGACAACTGGCAGAACTATGTACTACTGAGTGTGTTCGGCTGTCTTGTGGCCAAGTTTCAGTGATGAGAAAAAAATTGCCATACAGTAGGCGGACTAGCAAAGGTCTGAGTGTATGAGTGAAACAGCAATATAAGTATAAAATGAGACTTCATTTTCTGTGTAGTCACGGAGTGTCCCTTGCCACTGGAGATGTTCAATGAAGGTTAGGAGATGGGAGAACCACTGCTCTGGACTATTGTCTGGAGGTAGATATGGGTCTGGGGTTATGTATTGAAAGTCTGATAGGTTTATGTAGAAGATGGTGAGAAAGCGAGCTAAGCGCCAGGGGTCAGGGAGCATGAACTAGTTAAGAAAGTTTTGTAAGTTTGAGGCGAGTGGGGGAAAGTTGAACTGATGTCCACTGATTGTTCCCGGTGGGGGCCCTCTTTAGCTGAGAATGAGGAACGAGTGTGCAGAGTAGTTGTTGGCCAGGCAGCAATTAAGGAGTGGAGTTTTTCGTGGGGTGGATGGCTTTCCGTCTACTCCTACTACAGAGATATCGGATGGAAGGCTAGGTCCAGAGAAGGACGGCAAAACAGAATAGGTAGCCCCGCTATCTATTAAAAAATTAATTGTCTTACCCGCTACCAGGAGAGTTACCCGCGGCTCGGCGAGGGTGGTGGGGGTCCCCGAGTCTCGGCACCTTCAGTTGTCATTGTCGTCCAGATGTAGGAGCTGGAAGGAGCTCCCAGGATCCTGGGAAAGGGGGTCACGTGGAGACGCAGCACCTGTTCTCAGGGTGGGGCAATCAGACTTCCAGTGTCCTCCCTGCTGGCAAGCAGGGCAGGGGGTTGCTGGTGGACGAGGCTTAGGACATTCATTGGCCCAATGTCCTGACGCCTTGCACTTATGGCAAGGCTGCGTTGGGGCTCGGGGACCTTGCGGACACCTATTGGCATAGTGTCCCGCCTTGCCGCACTTATAGCAGGCTCCTTTTGTAGCCTTGGAGTCTGCGGAGTGTGTACTCTCTGGTCTGGGGTTACAATTGGGCTGTAAAGCCGCTGCTAGGAGTTGGGCCTTCTGTTTGAGGCGTGCCTGTCGCACTGCCTCAGCCGTCTCCTCTCTGGAGTTATAGACCTTAAAGGCTAATTTAACCAGATCTTGTATTGGTGCCTGAGGACCATCCTCTACCTTTTGAAGTTTCTTACGAATGTCATTAGCTGATTGAGAAATGAAATAAGACGCCAAAATGGTGGCCCCTGTGGGGGAGGCCGGATCTAACCGGGTATATTGGGTTAGAACCTCAGTCAGCCTATTTTTCTTCTGGATTTTGAATAATTTCTTTTAATTTGTTAAAATTTACAGTTTTGTTTGAGGCTGTTTGCATACCAGCCAACAAACACTGAACCATTATGTCTCGCCTATGGCGCCCAGGCTGGTTTGCTTGGTAGTTCCAGTCTGGGTCTGCCGAGGGTACTGCTTGCTCCCCTAGTGGGATGGTGGCATCAGTTAAATGTAGTTGGTTGGCGTGCTGCCTGGCCGCCGCTATGATGCGCTCTTGCTCCTCAGGGTTTAGGGTGGAGGTTAGGATAACCTGGAGGTCATGCCAAGTTAAGTCATAAGCCTGACAAAGATATCTAAATTCCTTTATGTAAACGGTGGGATTAGCTGAGAAATCCCCTAAACGCTTTTCAATTTTCGAAAGATCGGCCAATGAAAAAGGGACATGTACTCTGACTACCCCCTCCGCCCCAGCCACCTCTCGCAAAGGCGCTAACACTGTAGGAGGGTGTGGGGCGGGAGTGGAGGCATCAGCAGGGCACTTAGAGCGGGTGTGTGCAGAGACAGGAGACTCAAGACAGCCAGTTGGGGGCCCCGAAGGAAGCACGGGACTGAGTGGATTACTAGTAGGTAAGGAAGAGGAAGGAGGAGTCCGGGCGGAGGGAGGAGAAGTATAGGGCGGAAGTGAGGGAAACCCTAGATCCTCCGGCTGAACAGAAAGGAATGAAGACTCCTCTTTTTGGGTTCCTGTGAGCCGGCGTCCTTGGCTAGCATAACTTGGGCCGAAGAGCACCGGCTACACAGGTCGGGACGAGAGCGTAAGGCCCAAAAGCCTTGTATGTACGTAATTTCAGACCACTTGCCTAACCACTGGCAGAAATTGCTGAGGTCGATCAGAACATTGCGATCTAGGGTGCCCTCCGGTGGCCACTGAGACTGATTGTCTAGTTTGTATCGGGGCACGCCACAGTGGAAAGGAAAATCAACCGCTTCCTCCTAAGGTCTTGTTCAAGCTGTAAGGTTTTTAAATTGGCTAGGAGGCACCCCAAGGGGGTGCTCTTTGGAAATTTGGACTGGGGGTTTCCCATTTGTTTCCTCTTTACCGACACAATGGACCCAATGGACATGGGAATGGATCCCTGCCTGGCTTCAAAGTGTCCTTTGGAACCAGCAGAGACAGACGAGAGGCTCTTGAAGCCTAAGTGGAGATTACCTTCAGGCGGACGTCTCCGTCCTGAACGGGTCTCCCGAGCCACTTGGTGGCTCCAAATGGACCCCGGACCTGCGCAGGATTTCTGGCCGAGGGAGGTAAAGAGGAGACAAGGGCACTTACCCCAGAGAGGCCGTGAGAGTGAGGGAAGCGGGTCTCAGGTCCTGGTCCGTCTGCGGCGTGGAGCGAGGAGGAGGAGGAGGCTCCCCAGACCCTGGGGGCCCCGAGGAGGGGTCTCCTCCTGGGTTCGGCACCAACTGTTTTGTTTTTTTCTAAGACCACCAGAGCGGGCGCAAAGGAACCAGCGACTAGGCAAGGGTAGGAGCAAAACTGCAAGTTTATTTTGGTCACCTAGCTTCAGGGGAAGAAGGTGGGTAAGGAGAGGTCTGTTGGCCTCCGGCAAATGAGGCCCACAGAGTTCTCAGTGCTGCCCTCGGACGGAGTTCCGACAGTCCCGACCGCAGTGGGGAAGCTGGGAAGTCCGCGCGTGGCACTCGTCCGGAGCGGCTTTTCTGGGAGTGGGAGGGCGATAGGCGGGGCACGGGCGTGTCCGGGGGCGTTCCGCAGGTGCGACCAGGTAAATCTTGGTCTCTTCAGATTGACGTCACCTGGCGCATGCCCAGTTGGTCTGCACCTTCCCGGGCGTCGGCTGCATTTTCGCGCGCACGGGAAAAGTTGGGGGATGAAGAACCCGGAAGTGCGCCATCTTGCCTCCGTTCGTCCAAACAATATGGTTTGGCTCTGTGTCCCCACCCAAATCTCATCTTGAATTGTACTCCTGTAATTCCCATGTGTTGTGGGAGGGATCCGGTGGGAGATAATTGAATCACGGGGGAAGTTTCCCTCATACTATTCTCACGGTAGTGAATAAGTCTCATGAGATCTGATGGTTTTGTCAGGGATTTCTGCTTTTGTGTCTTCCTCATTTTCCTTTTGCCTGCTGCCATTCATGTAAGACATGACTTCCTCCCCCTTGCCTTCCGCCCTGATTGTGAGGCCTCCCCAGCCACATGGAACTATAAATAAGTCCAACTGAACCTCTTTCTTTTGTAAATTGCCCATTCTCGGGTATGTCTTTATCAGCAGCATGAAAACAGACTAATACAATAGCAAACATATATTAAGCTCTTTCTCTACAATAGGTACTGTGCTATGTATTTTATCACATATCTCCTTTAATCACAAAAACCATTGCAGTAAGTCCTGATATTATCTCTATTTTGCAGTTCACTAAAGTGAAATTCAAAGAGGTAAAGTTACATGCCAAATGTTACACAGTACGAAAGTTTCTACTGCTTCCAACCAAGAACCATAATTAATATTGAATAGGAAGAAAATCTAAAATAACATATATCAAACTGGTAACAGTGAAACTATGTGATAGGTGAAGTTACCATTTGTTTATGTCTTCTTTAATTTCTTTTAGCAATGCTTTGCAGTTTTCAGTGTACAAGTCTCATACCACTTTGGTTAAATTTATTCCTAATCATTTTATTGTTTTTGGCACTATTGTAATGGAATTGTGTTCTTAATTTCCTTTTCATATTTTTATTGCTAGTGTTTAGAAATACAACTAATTTTTATTTATTGACCCTGTACCCTGTAACAGTGCTGAATTCATTTACCGTCTCTAATAGTGTTATTTTCTGTGTGTGAATTCTTTAGGATTTTCTCTACATAGAATCATGTAATCTGTGAGTAAAGATAGTTTTTCTTTCCAATTTGGATGCCTTTGTCTCTTTTTTTAAAAAACTGCCTCATGCTTTAACCAGAACTTCTGCTGAAGAACTGAATAGCTGTGACAAAGTAGGCTTTCTTGCTTTGTTCTTGATCACAGGGGAAAAACTTTCCATCTTTACCATTGCATCAGCATTTTATTTTAAACACAAGAAACCACATAATTTTTTAGACAACTAATAAAATAAAGGCAAAATGCATTTAAGAAGTTTTTCTTAAAATACAAAGCCACTATTGGCCTCTTAGTGATCTGTTGTGGAAGAGGACAGATGAATACTGAAAGGAAAGCTCAAGGAATTAGAGAGGAAGACAAACATGATCATAAAGGGATGACTAGACACATCTTTCTTAAGGGGAAAAGAAAGACCAAACAATCACTTGGATAGAAGGAGGCCCGTGACCTTTGATTACTTAAAGTTAGATAACGACCTAGAGATATGATAAGAGAATAGGTTTGCCTGCTGCCTCCACAAAGAGAACCAGAAACTTGTTTGGGAAAGCCCAGATTGAGATAAAATAATAGTATAGTTCCTAGTTGCCACTAAATATAGTTAGCAAATTATAAAACTAACATGACAAAACAAGGGCCTACCAGAGGACCTCATAATTGAAGGCTTAGACTTTTAGGAGAGGGAAGCAAAATTGGGGAAGACAGCAGAGAGCACGACTTGCTGATCAGATCTATTTTAGTGATGGTCAATGTCTCATTACAGTTGAAACTGTGGATTCTATATTTATAGCTTCCATTTAATACATTCTTAAAAATTGCAAGCACCAGCAAAGTTTTCTATTAATTCTTATAACAATTATATGAGAGATATATTACTAACTTAATTATATAGAAATGGATATTGAGACTCAGAAAGGTTATATGTTTTACTCTATACAGTGGGTAGATATCAGAAATATAATTTAGATCTGGAATTTTTATTAAAGTTATAATTTTGGTAGGTGACATAAAGGGATTTTTAAATGTAGGTAATTATATTTATACTGTATGGTCAGGATAGGTAAGACCATGCTGCAATAGCAAACAGCCCTTGAATTTCAATAGCTTAAAATAACTTTTCACATCTTCTTCACTATGCAACTCAGGATGAGGAATTATCTAACTTCTATGCTCAAACTTCAGTAGCCCATGATGCTGCCATCTCACTTTTTGTGTGGTGTGAGAAATTAATACTTTTTGTGTGTGAGCAGTCTAAACATATTTGAGCATGGAAGAATGTAATATAGAAATCAACATCTACCTATTTCACTGATATTTTGAAGAATAAAATACTATATATGAAAGCATTTAAGCTCCTTAAAGAATTATATCAAGTTTCAGAAATTATAAAAACAGTGCTTCCTGTTCTTTTCAAATTGTCTAGTTTCAATATAAAGCATCTAAATCAAAACTGAAAATAATACTTGACCACATGAAATTTTCCAGGAGAGATTTTATTAAAGTTTTTATTAAAGGGCAGAAGTTCAGCTTAATCTTCAGCAGAATGAAGGATTGCAACCCATTACAATGTCCAAAAAAAGATATTGAATTTGATTTTTACACATGGGTAAAGTAAATTTTGGCCTTGTGTGTGTGTGTATGTAGAAGAGGTCTCTGAAAGGAGAGAATTAAAAAGGCTGTCATTAGTTGTCATACTGTGTGCATAATAACCCACCATGTCCCTGACCCATCACTATAAATTTGTAGTTTTTCTCCTCTGCCAGGACTAGTCATGTGCAATGCATTTAACAACTAAATTTGTATATAGAAAGTAACACTGACCTTTGAATTTCAAAGGACAAAGATTTACAAGGACACTCATTCCAATATAACCATTTAATTTGTGTCTCTGTGTTCTCTTGAAGCAGCAACAGAAATGCAACACACTGCCAGTTCACAATAAGAAAAATGAGAGGAAATATCTTCCCAACTGGGAGATAGACCAATACAAATTGGAAGCCAATAGAAGTAAAATCCAGTTTCTCTTGATTCTTACTTTAAGCCATTTGTTTTGGCTCTATAATTACAAGTGTTAAAACAGCATATAATCACAGTAAGATGGTTCTCCAAAATAAAATAATTTTAGAAGCATGCATTTTTTTTCTTTGAGCCATATATTCAGGTAGGATAGAAAGAATTCATGCTTTTGTTCCACTGTTTTCTTCAATGTTGACCATCTAGAAAGAAAAATCTGTGTCTTCTCTCTTTCATAGCTGGCTGCCCCTTGTTTCTTAGCTATTTGTTATCTGAGTTTACCTTAGAGTTATGTAATTGTATTCATTTGTTCATTCCTTCCTTATGGTTCATTCATGCATTCATTGATTACTGTTGAGCACATTCTCATGTGTATCAGACAGCATCCTAGATCCTGGGAATGTAAGTATAAATGGATCCCAATGAACCTGGCCCCTTAGACCTTACAGCTGTCAGAGGATGAGAGGCAAGAAGACACAATAACAACAACAACAAAATGAACAAATAAGTAAAGAGGATAATTCCAGGGACTACAAGTGCTATAAAGAATATAAAACACAGTGATGTGATAAATGGGCCGGGGAGCAATGGGTAAATGCCATCAATTAGGAACTTAAGAAGCTGCTCTGAAAATGTAATATTATGTTTGGAATTTCAGGCAAATTGAAGAGTAAAACCAAGACCCAGCAATGAGCATAAGCCTGCCTTGTTCATGAAAGTGAAAAGTTTCAATCTACAATGGCCAGTCTGGCTCTCTCTACATCCTGTTAACCTTCCTTCCATAAGTCAGGGAGGCAATGTTACAGAGTGGATAAGATCTTGGGATCTGGAACCTGATGAATTAGGATTGAGTGTGAATTCTGCTACTTCCTGTTCTGTGAGCCTCAGTTTCCTTAACTGTAAAACAGGATTGTGTTCATCAGAGTTTCAACAAGAAACATATGGTATATCCAAATTAGGTTAATTTGAGGAGACTTATTTGCAAAGGAGATAATTACAAAGGTGTGAGTAGGATGTAGAGGAAGCATGAGGAGTTGTACCAGAACTCAGGGTAAGTAGCAGCAGAACTGTCATTACCTTTAGGTTCTAAACAACAAGGTAGAGAGACGTGAATGGAACCCAAAAAAGAGAAAGAACAGGAGCTATTTTGAGAGAAGTAGTGACATAGCTATGAATACCATCATGGGTATGTGACATGAGGCTGGTGACTACCATTGTGAATACTTGATACATGTCCGTGAACACCATCGTGAGTACATGGCAGATGGCTGTAGATGCCATCTTGATCTCGGAATGAGAGAAACAGACTCTGACTTAGCTCTCCTTTCTGCTTCCAATTTCCTGCAGATGCTGGAACTCAGCTAGGGGATAGAAGACAAGACAAACCTCAGTGTGATCCATATAGGTGGAAATTTTGGGACCCAGAGCAGGATGTAGAATGCCCCTGGAAGGACAAACCATTTACAGGAGATAACACGTACACCTACCACATTGAATGGTCTAGAGGAACATATGAAACAATTCACGTAAAATGCTTACTCTGAACTCTATTATTTAAAGTAATTTGAAACAACCATGGCAAAACATAAATATTTGCTAAATTCACATTGGATCGGTGGTGTATTTTCTGTAGTTTCTGGATGTTTGAAATATTTTCTAACATTAAAACATGCTTTGCATTGTGTCTGTGACATAGTAACATAGTAAGTGTGCATTCATGTTAGTTACAAGGATAACAAGTATTTTACCAGCATCTGCCTCTAGATATTTTTTCTTCTCTTTTCACAATCATCTGTTTTGAAAACTCTCATCAAAAGTGATAGTTAACCCTACCTCTCAAAATATGCATGATTTTCTGAGAATTATTTCTAGCCTCCCTCTATATCCCATGTTCCAATTTTTTTAACCTCACATGAACCCATCTCTAAAACTACTTTATAGGCACTCAAAACTCAAGTCATCTTCTCCCTTAACCTGCTTTTGCTTCTGTGTCCCTTTTTGCTTTTAATCAGAATAACTGTTGAATTCACCTACTAATTCCCATTGGCCCTGACACCTTTCTAGTACAAACTCGTGTCACATATTTCTTCAATATCACCATCTTACAGGTCTCCCTGCATCTAATTTGGCTCCTTCGCACAGCTGCCAGAGTAATCTTTTTTTTTTTTTAAGTGTATCAAATGAGACCATTTCCTGCTTAAAACCGTTTCTTAGGTATAGTTTGAGGATCTGCATTTTAAGTAAACTACACAAATGACTCTACACAATTTCTATACCCTTTTGCTTCCAAATTAATTCTCTTCTTTTCTTCATTTCCTTTTCTTTCCTTTTATCTTCTTTTCTTTCTTTCCTCTCTACTGTCCCTCCCTCCCTCCCTCCCTCCCTCCTCCCTCCCTCCCTCCCTCCCTCCCTTCCTTCCTTCCTTCCTTCCTTCCTTCCTTCCTTCCATATCAGCTATGGTGTCCAACACACTTGAGTTTAAACCCCAACTTTGTTCTTACTGATATGGAGTAATACACTTAATCTTTTACTAAAAAATAAGGATAAAATACCTATCTCATAGGGTTGAGGTGAATATTGAAGGGGAAAATACCAACGCAATAACTTTCATAGTGCCTGGCACACATTAAAGACTTAATAAGTATTTGCTGTTGGTGCTATATTATGGCTGTTTTTGTTCTTGTTATTTACCTCTTTAAAGTCAATTGTCGGCCGAGACGGGCGGATCACGAGGTCAGGAGATTGAGACCATCCTGGCTAACACGGTGAAACCTCGTCTCTACTAAAAATACAAAAAAAACTAGCCGGGCGAGGTGGCTGGCGCCTGTAGTCCCAGCTACTCGGGAGGCTGAGGCAGGAGAATGGCGTAAACCCGGGAGGCAGAGCTTGCAGTGAGCTGAGATCCGGCCACTGCACTCCAGCCCGGGTGACAGAGCAAGACTCAATCTCAAAAATAAATAAATAAATAAATAAATAAATAAATAAATAAAGTGAATTGTCATTAACTTAATTCATTATGAAATCCTTAGCCTGGCATTAAGGACCACATTCCCATTATTTCTACCTTCCCAATATTATTTCCCATTTCACACTTTAGGCTACCCATTTCCTATACTCCTGGCATGTTTTCTTGGCTACTACTTCATTTGCTGTGTATTCTCCCTGCTCTTGCCAGAACCCCACCCATTCCACAGCCAGCTCAAAGGCTAATTTCTCCACAGAGTCTTTTTAGATGCCTCAGCAGAATAGAATCACTCCTTTCTTTCATTTTCTATAAAATAGCATTATCTCTTATCTATGATATTATATACTTTGTGAGTTGTATTTCTTCTATTAGACTATGTATTATGTAAGGATACAAATTATATCTCAACTATCATGTAGTCCCCAAATTTATATCCCAGATGTATACCACTCAGTGAATATTTATTGATTTATTAAGTAAAGAGATTTAAAAAATCACAAGTCTTTTCCCTACCTTTCATCTCAGGAATTCCAAGAGGCTACAAGAAGATACAGACTGAAAATCAAACATCACAATGGGATAAGTATAAAAAGATATTTCTTTTCTGCATTTAATGCAAGGACTTTAAAAAGATTTCTCAAAGCTGGAAAAGTAAAATGAATTAAGCACATTCATATACTGATGATGCAAGAACATAATTAGAATAATCTTTGTGAAATAAAATTAGAAAGTATATTAAAGGCTATGTGTATATATATATATGTGTGTGTATATATATACACATATATATTACTATATATAGAAAGAGAGACAGTCATATAATACAACAAATACCACTTTTGGGGATTCAACTGAATGAAATTATTAGACTTAGAAATTGCAGTGTTATTGATAATTAGAGAAGAAAATGGAAACAATGTAAACATGCATCAATAGTTGAATTGCTGGCCGAGGTGGGCAGATCACAAGGTCAAGAGATTGAGACCATCCTGGCCAACATGGTGAAACCCCATCTCTACTAAAAACACAAAAATTAGCTAGGCATGCTGGTGTGCACCTGTAGTCCCAGCTACTCAGGAAGCTGAGGCAGGAGAATTGCTTGAACCCGGGAGGTAGAGGTTGCAGTGAGCCGAGGTTGTGCCACTGCACTCCAGCCTGGTGAAAGAGTGAGACTCCATCAAAAAAAAAAAAAAAAAAAAAAGTTGAATTGCTAAGTAACAATATTCAAAGGATTTTTATTGAGTGCCTACTATATGCCTGGCACTATGCCAAGAACTACACAAACACTAGTAAACAAAACAATCCCAAGATGTGCTCTGTGACTATTAAAATTTTGATTTCAAAGAGCAATTTATGAGAGATGTTAATGTTAGTAACATTAAGAGAATTAAAAAGAGAGCATAAGTTCCCTATATAGCCATTATCTGATTTTAGTGCTTTAAAAAAAATATGCTTACATAGGGGGAAAATGGAAATAAATAAAGCAAAATTTTAATAGTAACTAACTAGTCTTCAGTTTTAACATAAACTTTTTTGCATGCTTAATTTTTCTACAGAAATATATACTAATTTGTAATAAGAAAATAAAAGATGCTGTCCACAGAAGAAAAGGTTAGTGGATTCAGGGAAGATAACAGGAAGAAATAGAATAAGACTCAGGATGTCGAGGCAGGTAGAGGTTCACTTTTCCCCACTGCCCCACTACTTAGTCAATCCTTCCTTCTCTGAAAAATAAACAATTTCGACTGTTGGTACCAATGGCACTTCAGAAGTCATTTTCCATCTTATGTGATTCTCAAATCTTCATGAAGCTACAGTGTTAGTGTTCAGACCAGCATCCTTTGTATACATATGTATTGACAGAGATTCTCAAATTTTAAGACACAAAAGACTAATTTGGATGCTCTTTGAAAACTCAGATATAGCATTCCACCCCAGCGGTTGGTGTGGAAAGAAACTTTGAAATCTGCATGTTTAAAAGCACTTCTAGATGATTCTCTTGTGAATTGTTGGTTGACCATTTATTGACCGTCACTGAACCAGACAATTTTGGTGTGAACATAACTTTTCAGGTGTTATTCTCATGCCTTCCCACTGTCTCTCATGAAATAATAAGTGGTAACCTGGGAGAATCAGGGAATGCTGTAAGACCTGGGTGCAGAGGTAGGCAAAGTGGGTTGGATTTTGGTAGGTAGACAAAACCAGGAATGTAGACCTAGTGAGAGGGAAGTCTCTGGGCTTAAGCATGAGAGCAGGGAAGGACCTGATGCTTTTGGGCCCAGTGGTCAGTCCATGTGAGAGACTGGGTTAGAAAAGCAGGTGAAGGCCAGATTAGCCAAGGATCTGAATGCCCTGTTTTTGTAGGCAATGGTGAATCATTGAAGATTACGGAGCAAGAAAGGATAATGAATTTTTATTTGTATTCTCACAAAGCAGTAAGCATGTAGGCCAATGACACAGGCTTTAGAATTCAAAAAACCTGGGTTATTAAAACATTCTATACCTAGGTTTTCTTATCTCTGAAATGGGCTTAATACAAACTTAAGGTTACTATGACCAACTATTGCAGGATCTGGCCAGCAGCCCACAGTGCAACTGGGCTCTCTCTTCATTCCCAGGCAGATCGGCAGGTCGAGAAATAATAGACACACACAAGATAGTCAAAGCTGGGTCCAGGGGTGTCACTGCCTTCTGATTCCGTGGTGCCAACAATGCACTGGATATGCCAGCATTTATTATTAAGTTTCGTGAGGGCAGGGGTAGGTTAGTGAGGGATTTAGGGTCATTTGATTATGAGGTAAGATGGTCACATGGGGATGAAGTAATTCTTTAACACAACATCTGTATGCAGAAGTACAGTACACAGAGATAAGAATTTACAATATATTGTGTGCATCAGTAATTTTTAACAGAAGCTTAAAACAGAAACATTCTTTCCATAACCTATGATTAGGAAGATATTAATCAGCAGTAACAATTGCAGCAAAAGCTGATAACAAACAATGCTTAGTAACAGGATATGAAGCTAGACAACCAGTTAGACCATAAATTCTCAGAAGGGAGTATGCCTTAACCCTAAAGAGGACTAGAAGAACTGTGGCAAGATGAGGGTCTTCATAGCCCTATCTTACCCACATGGACAGGTGCCCCCCCCCCCCGTGTCGGTTTATAGGCTCTCCACAAGGGTTGCATTCCATTCCCAGAGCTATTGAACATCTGCTTTTCTGGGATAGGAATCTTGGTGATGTGAAACCTCCCTGACGGCACATCCATTCATAGGCTCTCTGCAGGGGGAAGCACATCATGCGCTGTTGGCTCATTCTGGCAGTCCAACCTGGCATTGCCTTTACACAATCCTGCATGCAATTTTGTATTTACAATAATCAGGAGCATTTCATCTTTTATTCCATAGCAATAGTTCCAGGGGGTCTCCTTACAACTAACATATAGTTTTATATAAATTCAGAATGAAGTATCCAGTGAATATGCAATAAATGATGCTTTAGAGAACTTCTCATCAGAATGGTGAAACACAGGTAAATATGAAAAGATTGGAATCAGAGAGAGCAAAAGAATGGAGCCTGCAAACACCTTGCAGACTGATATGGTCATTCCTTCATATATTCATCTTATCTTCCCTCAAAGATGGCAAGACTTAGGGTGAGAACAGGTCTGTGGAATGGACCATTCGTTGCTCAGCAATAGAGTTTCTCAAAGTAGAGTTGTCTACTGAGTCTCTGATCTAGTGGTCTTTGTGTAACTCCTATTACAGATGGTTCAGAGATTTTGGGGAGAGGTAAATAAATTTATTTTTATGTACATTTTGCAGATATAGGATGTAAGCCTTATTGTATTAGTCCCAGACTTCCCATTACATTGTAGGATTTTGTATGTTTCACCAAGATTGACGATCAGTTCATCTCAGCAAACATGTAGCTAACTGTTAAATTTGCATTTTATTCCTATTGTATATGTTATATTCTTATTCCACAAATATGTTTAAGTCAAAGAAGGAGTTCATTGATATATAAAAGTAATACTGAAATTGGAACATAAATACTACAACTCACAAAGTATTACCAATATAAACAGTAACTAGTGCTACAGTGCAAATCTATAATATGAATGGATATTGTGCTAAAAAAATGAATCTTAAGCAATAATTTTATCTACACTGAAAAAATTAAAATGTAGATGACAAGTGTAAAGATAAATATCTTTAAAATTGCATGTAATAACACTAGGAAACAGTATAAAACTTCATTATAAAACTTTATCCAGTGCTGGAGCAAAGCCATAGAACTGTTCACTTCAAAGCTGAGTGACCTCTCTGTTTTTCCTGAATAAGCTCAAAATCATGCTTTCTGATGCAAAATTGATGACTTTTGTTGTCAGTGCTGGAAAAAAGACCAGAGCTGCAGAGACATCTTTCAAGGCTGCATTCATCTTAGCAAAACACAGGTACAAGTCACACTAGTGCCAAGAAGCTAATAAAAGAAGCTGCCATGTTAATGACAAATAGTATGATCACAAGGAAAACAGAATGAGCTATTGGCAAAATTCCCTTATCAAATAACACTGATGGATGTTCCAAAATATCAATGGCATACATTGTGGAAGAGCAATTACACTCTGGTGCATCTGCTTGTAGATATTTCACTTTAGACTTCAGTGATGCTGCTGATGGAGAGGGTATGAATTAGTTGCTCTTGGCATAAATGTAGTACATAAACGAGGGAGAAGTGCTTGACAAGTTTTATTCTGTTTATCCAAGCTATAAGAAAAGAGATGTATCTATTGGTTCACAATTCTTTTTTGTCATCTATGAGCAGCATAGATTTTGTCATCTATGAGCAGCATCCAGAAAATATGCATTCAGATCTGTCCTGTTGGAGTCCAACCATCTATATGCAGTAAGGGTGGCTTTTGGATTTGCAAAGAAAAGGATTTGTGCCATGTCAATTCATGCTTTATTTACCAATTTTTTCGGTGAATAAAAAGTAATTTTCCTGACTTCACATTTTTAAAAAATTACACAAATGGTGATATGAGGTTGGAAGAATGAACGTAAGATTCTTATCTTCTACTCTGAAGTATGATGGCTTTCAAGAGAAAGTTGTGCAGAAAGCAATTTTGAAATGAGAGATGATATAAAAACATTCTTTGGTACTAATCAGAAGAGGATCTGGCTATGATTTTAAGTCACTTGCTCTAGTGGCATATGTCAGAAATATATTCAATATTATGAATACATTGAACCTATTACTTTAGGGCCAAAGCTAGCATCTCTGGGTTTTGTGTTGCTGTTGTCCTTATTGTTCTGCTTTTTTTTTTTTTTAATGTAGAAGCTTAAATATATTAAGAGGACAAAACCATGGAGTAAACAGCTCAACTACGAAGAGTTTAACTCTTCCCAACTTAGGTTATTTTCTTCACAGATCACAAAAATAAGTTAACAGTATATTTTAAGAAATATTTTTAAATGATATTCAAATGTAAAGCATAACTGAATTATTTTAATATGTAAGTATAATCAAGTGGTGAATTAAGAATCCATCTTCTGCTAACTTCCAAGGTAAATAATCAGCTATACAGCTTTTTGAGGAAATACACTCATCAACTTTGAATTGCCTGGCATTCCAAAAGTAGTCTTCATTGAGAACTCCTTTCATTCTGTGTTTATATTTCACATGACTATCTGGAACTATCAACTAGATGCACAAAAAGGTTGGTATCATTCGTAACAGAACTAATTGCGATTTGGAATTTTCTAATATGGTAGTAGTAAAGAATGAGAAAAGCTACTAACTGAAAGTAAAACCTGGCCAGGCACAGTGGCTCATGCCTGTAATCCCAGTATTTTGGGAGGCCAAAGTCGACAGATCATGAGGTCCGGAGTTCAAGAGTTCAAGACCAGCCTGGCCAACATGGTGAAACCCCAACTCTACTAAAAATACAAAAATTAGCCAGGTATGGTGGCGCGTGCCTGTAATCCCAGCTATTCAGGAGGCTGAGGCAGGAGAATCACTTGAACCCATGAAGCGGAGGTTGCAGTGAGCTGAGATCATGCCATTGCACTCCAGCTTGGACGACACAGCAAGACTCCGTCTCAAAAAAAAAAGTAAAACCTGATCAATAGCTATGTCTTGAGCTAAATATAATTTGCTAAGAGATTACAAATGATATCATCACTCACAGATTTTTTTTAAAAAAAAATTATCTTTAGCGGTAATAGCTTCTGATATTTTTTTGTTTTCTATTTGAGTGCCAAATATTCAATAAGAATTAAAGATCTAAGTGCTATGTCAATCTTGTCATTGATTAGCAAGTGAAGTAGCCTCTCTGGGCTCCAATTGTCCAACCTATAAAATAGAGGCAATGATGTTTCTCCTTCTTTGTGCTCTAAAACTTTATCTCCTCTGTTTTAAAGTATCTTCAAAATTTGTAGTCCCTAAACAAAAGAAATGAAATGTGTTCCATGTTGGAAAATTTTTAGGGCTGGGCGCAATGGCTCACGCCTGTAATCCCAGCACTTTGGGAGGCCAAGGCGGGCGGATCACGAGGTCAGGAGATGGAGACCATCCTGGCTAACACGGTGAAACCCTGTCTCCCCTAAAAATACAAAAATTAGCCGAGTGTGATGGCTGGCGCCTGTAGTCCCAGCTACTCCGGAGACTGAGGCAGGAGAACGGCGTGAACCCGGGAGGCGGAGCTTGCAGTGAGCCGAGATCGCACCACTCTACTCCAGGCTGGGCGACAGAGGGAGACTCTGTCTCAAAAGAATAAATAAGTAAATAAATAAACAAATAGAAGTAAATCTGTAGCTGATTATTCATCTTGGGGGACAGCAGAAGCCTATAGTCAAACATGTAATCAGCTCCTCAGCTTTTTGAAGGAGATAGACTCATAAACTTAGAATCTCATTGCATTCCAAAAGTAGTCCGAGTAAGAACTCTTTTCCTTCTCTTTCGTATTTCATATTTTATTAACCTTGGAAATGCCACTAAATGCTCTATCTAAAAGCCTTAATAAATAACTGACTCAGCAGTTAAGAACCTCCAAAATGGATTGCTAAGAAAAGTAAGAATGCAATAATTAAGATCGTTCTCTGAACTCCTGTCATCAAGCTGGTCATTCTTATACCGATCAGACTTTAGAAGGAATATAAAACCTGTGACCTGAAATGACAGATTTTCTCCTTGAAATTGTTGTCTAATTGACTTGAGTATATCTGTATTTCTCAACATTAGCAAGATACAGACACAGGGACTTCAGTATGCACATTTTACAGAGATTTTAATATAATATTTGCTATGAAAACCAAATGAAAGAGAATGTGAAAAACAAAAAAATCAAAAGTAAATTACAAAGAAGAACTTCATAATCTATTGAGAGTAAGAATTCAAAGACAAATTATTGTAATAAGGTAGATTCTATAATGAAACTTCCGTAACAACTGGCCATACCGAGCTAAAGAAAGATCAAAATTAGAATGATAAATGACAAATAAAATTCAGAAAGAAAAATGGCAGTGAAAATAGGAGCAATCACTAATGAAGTATCTAACTTTCAGTTCAAAGTTTAAAAGTCAACATAAATCCAGTATTTGAATAGGTCAAAAAGCATTTATCTTAGATTTGATATGAAAGAAGACGTCAAAATCAAACCAAAGTAGTAACAAAACTTGAAAAAGTGGAAGTCAATGTGATAAAATATAAAGATGTTAAAATTTTTTAATTTTGTATAGTTTATTTTAAACTGACTGTGCTTACTTATGCAATACATTAGATTTTATACCAGTTCATATGCTCTATCTATTAGAGAATGAAAGAATACTCCAATTAGGCTAGACTTCTATTTTTTTAGAAAGAGAAATATTCCTTTATGCAGTAGAATACATGCAGACGTCATCCAGTTTACCCACCAAGAAGGTCAACCCTGCCCTTGGATGAGTCCATAAGACATGAATATAATGATTTATGAACCACCAGTGACAAATTTACCTTTTTATAAGCTCATCATTGCTATGAATTTGTTAATTGTCATTATGTTACAAATTACATTTGCATGAATATTTTAATAGTGTTAAATATTTAGAACTCTTTAGAAATAAAAAAGATGAGACAAGTTTTATGTCATATTATTTATACTAAAGTTTTGTAAAGTCAAATAACAATATAGTACAATTAAAGTGCAAAGTTGAATAATCAGGAGATGATCACACATGCGTGCACATGCACACACATACACACACATACACACTTACTATAACCATAATATCTCATTTGTTTTGGTTTTAGTCAAATGGCTCAACAGAAATAATGCTCACTACCAACACAAACACACACACACACACACAGACACACACACACACACCCCCTACAAAAGTAGGTAAACTTATGTTTGAAGAAGTCGGCATTCATAACAGATATAAAGAGGTAAAATTCACAATAAATAGTTTACATTTATAAAGGTCTATATACCAAGTAGCATGCAGTCAACATTTATAAAGCAAAGTAATAGGAGAAATAAGTAGACAATTGTATTCACTTATGTAAGTCCACAACAGGAGAAGTAAAAAAAAGACACATATAATGATGACAGAAATAGATTCTATATGTGTCTGATATACATATAGTTATGTATATATAAATATATATGTACATAATTCTGTATGATGTAAAAGGAGAGCATATTTGCTTTAAGAGTTTCCATAGAACAGTCATGTAAATGTTCTTATAATAGCTCACAATCTCAATACTTCCTAAAATGTATAATTAGAGTTAAGAGTTTCTGGTTACAATGAATATAAGTAGAATTAAAGTATAAAATCACAAAAATATTTCTACAACATGAACATTAAAAAAAAACTTTATCTCAAGCAACCATAGGTTCAAAGGATGCGAGGTAGGAATGTTGTATGTCTAAATTTCAAGGGAAGGAGTTTTTCTTTGCAGATAGGAGGAGCTTCACTTCCCAAGAATCTGAAGAGGAACAAATAAAGAATACATTGAGATGAAGTTAAGGAAACATACAATTGGTGCCTGAATTTTACATGACATTAAAATGTTATTTTATATAACATTTAAATTAAAATTTCAGGTATTTTCTCTGTATATACAGAAAATTAAAAATTTCAGCATGACAAAGATACCCAACATAACTTAAAAGACAAACAATGGAGAGTGAGTAACCATCTAAATGCAAAAAAAAGGAATAATATTGCTCATGTAAAACATGCACATATAAATTGAAAAAAAAGCAATTCAACATTAGGTAGACAAAAGTACTCAAAAGAAAAATTATAGAATAGTAAATGTAAATAACTAGTAAAAGATGCCTTTAGGGAAAAGTGAGAACATCTTTTCACCCATCCAGTTAGAAAAATCAAAGATTGATAACCTTCGATGATGATAAGTCTTTATAAAAGTGGGCATTCTCATTCCTTGCTAACCCATTAACCTATGAATAACATTGGTATTACAAAGGGATAAAATTGGACGAGGGGGCAGTCAATATATTTCTATATAATTTTTACTTCGAAAATGAACATACAGTCATTTGTCGTTTCAAAATCCAAGAACAAAAATCTGATTTTAAAATTGTTGACTATAAGTTGATGCTACCTTACATCAGAAGAGAAAAGTTGGTAAAAAGAATGAGGTAACTACTCATGACATGGAAAGACATACATTGTAGGGTTCTATGAAACAAGATACTTTCAGAATATTTTGCATAATATACGCCCCTCTGTGTAAAAATATTTGTGTGTGCACGTATGTAAAATAATTTGAATGAAACATATGAAACACTTCAAGTTTTCTGCTTTTCTGGAGAATGAAGCTGAAGTGACTTGGAAGGAGATGGAGAGTTGAGGTTGGGGGTCATATGATATTTCTTCATTGCCTATTTCATGAAAAAACTGTATATTAGTGCTCCATCACATAATGTAATAAGATAAAACTCACCATTAAAATGGAATGGCAGTTAAGCAAACACTCTGAAGAACAAAAACTACTGCAGCAGAAACAGGCAACCATGAAAATAAATGTGTAAGAAGAGAAAGATGAAATCAAAAAAGAAGTAAAGATTGTTATCATCATTAATAATCATTGTGATTAATAATCACTATAAGGATGATGATGATTGTAGTGGTAGTCGTAGCAGTAGTAATAAAATAATTCTGGAGATTAGAATGCTAACGGACTGCAAACAAGAGTATTGAACATTGAACCACCTTCACATAGTTTGCCACTGAATTATCTCAATTATCTCAAATGGCTGCATGGAGTTATGATATAGAAAAATAAAAACAATAATTACAAATAAAAAGTAACCAAATATATATATGTGTGTGTATATATATGTATGTATATATATACATAGTGTATGTGTATTGTGTGTGTGTGTGTATAAACTTTGCATGAAGTTATTTTAAATTTTTTTAACTGTTTTTTGGGAGGTAAGGTGAGGCTGGGTGAGAATAAGACTAACAACTGGTGCTCTTGTAATGGAGGCACATAAATCACGATGTCCTAATGAGATCACAGGGAAGCAAAGAAACTAAAATTCCAATGAAAATTAGTCAAGTCCAGGATAAAGACATTAGTGGGCTCTAGGAAGTGCATATCTAGAGATTTCTTGCTTCCAGCCAGAGATAACAATCCCCCCCTTTTTTTTTCTTCCCATCTCCTTCTCTCCTTTTTTCTTCTTTCTTTTAAATCAGAATTCCACTTGAAGTGACTAGAGACAGCATTCAACATATATAAAAGGAGGAAAAAAAGCTGGCAGAATATTCATTTATCATGTTGCTGCTATTCTAATAAATCTCCTGTCTATATTTCACCTAAGAAATGAACCCATCTTTATGAGCAAGCTGGACCTATAGCTGGATCTGTGTGGAAACCTGCAGCTCATGTTGCCTGATGCACAGGTGTTTGATTTTATTTTTATTTAAAAGTCACCAGTCAGCATACTGATCTCCTGGAGCTTGATTGTAGGTATTGTGTGGACTGGGGAAGCCAGAGGAGATGGCTGCTAGGGATCTTCTCCCATGTGTTCAGATTTTTCCTCTAGTTAATTTCCAAAGCCTTCATAGTCTCCCAAAGCAGTGCCTTCTTTTCACAGCTGGAGAGATGCTTGTTTGGAGCCCATCTGAATGGCCCTTATTTGTACCTCACTGTGTGTGACAGCAAAATGCTGCACATTCTTCTGCTATCTTGCACTGCAGTCAATTTCCAAACTTCCTTGGAAATTTTCTAAAAAGTTTATTCTGCTGAGAAAAAAAAAGCCGTATTTTTGTGAGTTCTTCCACATTAACATTTCCACATGACATACTTTTGGACTGCATTTGCATTGTACATTTTTGCCTTATTTTCTTAAACCTGAATGAAGGAGAGATTTTATTTTTCATTCCAGTATACTGCCTTGACTGTTAATTCATTCATTTACTCACTTGTATCATTATTTATATATTCATATGCTCACTCATTCAGTGTTTCATCATAAAAAGGAAGACAGCCTTTTAGCCTCTTCCTAGCTGTACAATATTGGGCAAATTGCTTAACCTTTCCGCACCATTGTAAAGTGGAAAATTTCCTACCTTCCTTGTAGGATTATTGTAAGAAGTGAAGGGGATCTCATATGCAAAGCACCAAGAAGGGCTCCCAGCACATTTCAAGTTTTGCATAAGGTGTTCTGATTCATTCATTCATTCATCCATTCAACAGACTTTAATTTAGCAAATTATCTGTGCCAGGCATTGCCATACATGTTAAGGATGCAGCAGCTGACAGTATAGACAAGATCTGCTTTAATGAAATTTATGTTTTATGGAGTATGGCTTGAAAACATATAAGTAAAGAAGTCAGATGTTTCTGATTGCAGAAGTGACAGATTAGATTTGTCATCATATCATAGCCTCCCTAACTTTCTTCCTTCCCCTGTGCTTCAGAAAACCTTGCTCTTACCATCCTCTGCTCACACCTCTTTCCCCAGATTAAGGACACTGTGGCCCAAGAGAATGTGTCACCAAAAGCTAATGCTCCAGGGACACAGAGCTCCAAAATTCCAAGTCCAAATATCCCTAGCCACTTAAAAAAAGGAAAACCAGGGCCTTTTTCTCACCCTGTGGGACAGCTATAGGTATGTAGGAAACCCCTAGATTTGAGGGATATCCAAGGAGCAGTTGTTGTGTGAAACTGAGGTCTTAGATACATGTGGGGTTGGGTGAATTGTCCAGCTGCACATGCTTGAGGGTCTATCAGTTGAAAAGAGGCAGAACCGAACCGGTATTGAGTAGAGAAGCAAGGGTCCTCCATTTGAACTCTTTCCCCAGTCCTATGAATTATAGGACCAAACCTGAGGTAGATAGTACAAAGAGAGTCTGGAGTAAGGGTACTGGAGGAGGGGTCAGAGAAAGCCCCTGGAAAGAGATGACATTGTAGTAAGTCCTGTGTGATAAGGAACCAGCCTTGTACAGAGGTCAGAACAGTGAGTGCCCAGGCCGTAGGACCAGACTAAGTCAGGTCCGTTGGGGCAATGCAAGAAGCCAAAGATGTTGAAGTTGAGTAAACTTGAGGAGAGTGACAAGAGGTGAGTTCAAGAAGTATGTGGAGGCCAGATTAGTGTAGGCCCTCTGTGGATGGGTTAGGAATGTAGGTTTCTAGGTCCGAAAAACATAGATTCTTAAATTAAGGATCTAAATCTTTTAAAAGGAAACTGGAAATCCCAAGGAAATTTGGGGACACATTGAAATTTGAGAACTCCTATGTACCTTCTTATCAGTAATAGATAAAGCTATAGCACTATCCAGATTTAATAAGCAGCAACATTAAAATTTTTTTGTATTGAAGTATAATGTGTTTTTTGTTCTTTTTTTAAGAGTTGGAAAAACCCTTAACATCTGCCTTAAATAATCTGCTCTCTAATTGGACTCTTTAATGTGTTAAGGATTTGGAAAGGCAATAGTAAAGGAGCAGCTAGGAGTAAAGGAGGGGTCATCTATTTTTGAATATTTCAGAATATAGCCAACTAAAATCTTGTATCAGAAAATAAAAATCTAGTTTGTAGATTAACCAAAACTTTATTTTGTTTTTACTTAGAATTTTGTCAACACTGTGTGCCAAAGTTGGTTATTACATATGTCCTTGTTTTAAAATATTGAAAATCATTAGATACTAACGATGATTCACAGAGTGGTTGGGGGAACTGACTTTCACTTTAGATAAGTGAGTTTGCATTAGGGCTATGCCTCTTACTATATTGCTTCCTGAAGCCTCAGTGTCTTCATTTGTAAAATTGAATTTTAATCCTATTCTCAGATTGTTTTGAGGACTAAATGAGATAACTATGTGAAAGGCTTAGAAAGTATCTAGCATATAATAACATGCTCAGTAATGAAAAAGTCATTAATATTATTGCTATTTAGTAAAGGCATTTTGTTTCATAGGCAAAATTCTTTCAAGCTGTGGGATGTCCAATATTCTCAGTTTTCAGCCGGAAAATGGAAGTCCAGACAGGTTGCTGGCCATACCAGGGTGATATCTTACCTTAGGCGTGGAATTCAGGTTCCATGACTCTTCTGTCCCAATAGAAATTGCTACCTTAGAATTGTGATTTCTCTCTGATACTTCTTGGAGAAAACTCTGCATTGAGCAGCAATTTCCATGCCTTTCTTTAGATCAGTTCCTCAACTTTATGTAATGAAAGACACCTTAGAAATTTTACTTTCTTGCTAAGTGTGACAGATGTTCCAGAACCTAGTAGTCTATTGGGAAGTAAATTTATAGTCAAGTAATGACCAGAAGGGCCATTAACTTTCTCTTCGGTTACCTCTTCTTTTTGACTATGCTTGATTTGGCTTGTTAGTTGTGCATCTGAAACTGAGACATAAACCCTTGGAAGAACTGCATGAGATTTCAGCTAAGCTCTTTCGTTTGTGGAAGTATTTCTATTAGAAACATATTCTGGACCTGTTGAGTATTTGACCATATTCAGAGTGGTCCCACTGGCACATAGGCAGCCTTTGGAAAAAGCACCTAAGGACTTCCAAGAAGTCTACTTAGTAAAGAAGTATATTGAGGTATAACACGTTTTTATACTTTTATTTCACTAAAGAGTTAGTGAAAAGTTTTCCAAAGCATATCTCAATATACGCATAGAGTTGTATAACACAGAACTCTCACTCCTCTCCAAGGCATTTCAACTGCTCAAAATATGTTCCTTAATTTTGAGTCATCAGAGGCTGCAAAGCATTGAGGTGTATATAAGGAAGGCCTGTACCATGCATGTTAAAACTACACTTGTAAGAATGTTCTGAGCCAATGCTTTTACTTTTTTATGAACTGCTATGACATATATAAATAATTCATTCATGATACCAAAAGTGTAACCACAGAGGCTTCCTCCCCAGGGTGTCTTGGTATAGCTATTGACAGTACTAAAATAAGTATTAACAGAAGAACATCACCAGAGAAGGATAGAAGGAAATCATCAGCAACCCACCTCTTGAGATTGTCTGACAGCTTTTACAGACGGGGCTCCTGTGTAAATTCAGGTCTGGTGCTATAAAGCTAAAAAAGCCAGTGTAGATTAAAATGCTTCCAAGGTATGTTTGCAGGGAACTATATATGGCTAAAGGTTATCTTGTATATTTTGGGGGGTTATGGGTAAGAAATAGGAAGTAAAATATCCCCTGCCTTGGTGGTTTCCCTTGGGAGTCTAGAATTCAGAGTTCAGACTCAGGAAAAAAATTCATAGAATTCAGGGGAAAAAATGCCTTGAAATGAGATTCAGACATCAAATGGTGCAGGAATTTTCCTATCACAGTGGCACAGTGGGTCATATACTTCAAACATTGCTTTGGGCAGACTGAAGACTGTGAAATAACCCATTTGCTGCCATACCTATGGTTCCAGTTATAATAGCTAATATATTGACGTCTTCATGTGCCCTAACTCATTTAATCCACACAACCATCCTATGAGGTAGACTTAGTTATAATTACTACCCTATTTTAAAGATTATTCAACTGAGGCTGGAGTAAGGAGAGTATCTTGCTCAGAATCACCCAGTAAGTAAAGGTGTGTGTCTGGATTTGAACACGTGTCTGTCTGACCAGAGTGTTTCTTCCCTGGAATATAGTACAAAGAGGAAGGTTACAAAGAAGACAGGATGCACAGTTTTTGTTTGGTTATCCTGAATGGCAGTAGAGGTTACACAATTATCATGAATTCTACAAGTTAACTCCACCGATGAAGAGTAATACCTTAGCCAAGTCAGTCTTCTGAACACCCATTTTATCATTTATAAAGTGAACCTGCTGGGTTTTCTGTGGAGAATAAGCCAGTTATCATGTTCAAGAGTGCTCTGAAATGCAAAAAGGTACAACACAGATGTGAGATCCTCTTAGAGGCAGAGACCTTGCCCTCAGGGCACTAGATCCACTTACCACAATGTAAGAAGGATTCGCTTCAAGAGATATACAACAGGTTGGGCATGATGGCTCATGCCTATCATCCCAGTGCTTCGGGAGGTTCAAGGTGGGAAGATAGCTTGAGGCCAGGAGTTCAAGATCTATTTGGGCAACATTGTGAAAATTAAAAAAAAAAAAAAAAAAAAATTAGCCAGGCGTGGTGGCGCACACCTGTAGTCCAAGCTACTCAGGAGGCTGAAGTGGGAGGATTGCTTGAGCCCAGGACTTTGAGAGATATATGACAAACTTAACTTAAATGATTATGCCTAAAGAAAATGTCCCTTAAGGGGATTGAAGGCTCACTGATGAGTGCCTGTGTCAAATTCTCTGAAATGCAAATCATCTGGCATGGTTTTGCCTCACCTGTGAATCAGTCTTATATTCTGGGGAGAGAAGCCTTTTTTGAAAAGAAGAAAGGAAGTCTTAAGAGCCAAGGAAAAACAAGGTTTAGAGAAGGATAGGTTAATCAGTTCCACTGTCAGAATAGATGGAGGCAGGAGGGACCTGTGGTTTCTCACCCATAACCGCAATGGAGAGAGTTATGTTTGTTAAATTTTCCAATATCCCTAAGCCTTTTAGTAGGGTTTTTGCAATATCCCCATGACTTTTGGCAGCCCTTTTTGTTTTTCCTTAGGAATCTGCAGTAAATACTTTAAACCAAAAACACTTGTTATTAATGAGAAGTTATATGTACTATATTCATCAGCCAGTTTTAGAAACTGGGTTGTGGAATAACCTGGAATAGATGTTCTTAGCTTTAAAACAAAATTGAGGAGTGAAGCAAGGCTAAATCCCTGATGAATAAAGATATGTACGTGGATTCAGTCTGAGAGAGCTGAGTGAGTTGTGAAGCTAAGAATCAGAAGCTATCACCATCACCATTAATATCATCATCTTCATCTCATCATCCTCATCACCTTCAAGCAGCTGAATGTTTACTATAAGGCATCCACCAAGCTGTCATTTCACTTGATAGTCACAACAACCCCATATTATAGAAAAGGCAACTTTAATAAAGGAGATTGAATAACTTACTCCAAAACACATGAAAAGTCAATTTCTGTATTGAACTTAGACCTGTCTAATTTCCAGATCTTAAGGCAAAACTTCTGTCCTATGCTGAAAATACATCTTTCCCCAATACTGACAAAGTCTGAAACAAGGTCAGTGTAAACTGCTTTAAAGGACTTCCCTAGAAAAGAAAACACTGATAGACTTAATGGTATAAATATTAAAGCTACTGTAGTTCCCTCAAAGCATCATAAATAAAATTTAAAGGCAAGTAACAAGTAAGAAAAACATTAAAAATATGTGTGATGAAAGATTATAAGAACTCTTCACATCTTAATAAGAAAGGCATTTAAATTGTAAATAAAGAAAAATTAATAGATAATAAAAGAAGCAATAAAATGACCCATAAACTTATATTTTTAAAATTTGTCCCTTTTCTCTAGTAATCAAGTAAATGCACATTAAATCAATGATACAATATGGATAAGCTGCTCATCAACTTATACAATGTTGAAAATAGCACTTGTACACAGTCTTAGCTAAACTATAAGACAAGCACTTTCATAATGGGGTTCTATAAAGGAAGATAATTTGCCAATTTAAGGTTAAACTCTGAAAACATTCAAATTATTTAGCACAATAATTTCACTTATGGGAATATATCCTAAGGAAATTTCAAGGATGGGTGCTGTGACTTAGCAAACAGCATTTTCAATGCAATGTTATGTATAAGGATGTGTAATAATTTTTACTAGAAAAAAAGCAGGTTAGCTCTAGAATACGGAGTTTTAAAAAAATCCATGCATCAATAAAAGAACAGTAAGGATAAACAAAAAGTGGTATCAGGTGCATTATGCATATATATTCTTTTTTCTGAACTGAGCTCATTTAACTTTAGAAATAAGAAATTATATACTTCTTTTAAAAGGAGGCAGTGTGCTATGAAAGTGTTCTTAAAAGAGGCAGAACCAATTCCTTCCTTAACTACAAAAATCTATAAAATAGGAATACTTTTTAAAATCAGGAAAACTCATTGTAACAACATTATAAATGTATAAGAGGAAAATGTGATAAATGAATCATATTTTATGCATGAAATTTGCAGTAGTCCAAGCAATTAGAGATAATTATCCCAATGGCTCCAGATGGAAAGGGAAGACTTTGTTTACTCTTGCTGTAGAAGGGGCTGGGAGCTGAGGGTTGCAGCCAGATTTGTAAGGCAGCTTGTCATAGAATAGAGTAAGAATTCTGTAACTTTCTAACAACAACATAGTTGACAGTAGTTATGATATTACTGATAAACTTGGTTGATCTACTAAAACATTCACAGACTCAATTTTTATGATCTTTAATTGTAGTAAAAAAAGACATATAACAAAATTTACCATCTTAAGCATTTGTAATTGTACAGTTCAGTAGTGTTAAGTATATTTAGATTGTTGTGCAACTGGTCTACAGAATATTTAATCTTGCAAAGCTAATCTTTATATCCTTTTGAAAACTCCCCATTTTCCCTCTTCCCAGTCCCTGGCTACCACCATTCTACTTTTTGTCTCTACGAATTTGACTAGGTCTCTAATATAAGTGGAATCCCACAGCATTTGTCCAGTTCTGTCTCGCTTGTTTCATTAGCATAATGTCTTCAAGCTTCATCCATTCCTTCCTTTTTAAGGCTTACCAAGGCATTCTTACAATTGAATTACTTTCCATTTATAAGAACCTGTAAAATGCTTACTTCAAAATTTTTATTTTAATTAAAATTGGAGAAAATAAAATTTTTATTCTTTATCTCATGGTTTGTGCTCAAATCAAAAATACAGTTAGATATGTTCCTTAATTTTGAGTCATCAGAGGCTGCAAAGCATTGAGGTGTATATAAGGAAGGCCTGTACCATGCATGTTAAAACTACACTTGTAAGAATGTTCTGAGCCAATGCTTTTACTTTTTTATGAACTGCTATGACATATATAAATAATTCATTCATGATACCAAAAGTGTAACCACAGAGGCTTCCTCCCCAGGGTGTCTTGGTATAGCTATTGACAGTACTAAAATAAGTATTAACAGAAGAACATCACCAGAGAAGGATAGAAGGAAATCATCAGCAACCCACCTCTTGAGATTGTCTGACAGCTTTTACAGACGGGGCTCCTGTGTAAATTCAGGTCTGGTGCTATAAAGTTAGATGTTTACACTGTAAACTCTACCTGTAAATTCTTGATGACGATGATGGTTATTTCACAAAATTTCATTAATTCATCATGCATTCATTCATCATACTAGATATTGGGGGAATCAAAATAAATGAGTCAGGGAGATGATCAGGTTAACTGCCTTTGTGTTATTTGTAATATTGTATGGTTTTGCTTACTTGATAAAATGGTAAGTTCAAAGATATCACAAATTCATCCAAGAAAAACTGAAGACAATATTAGGCAGAAATTTGAGGTGTAGATAGTAAGTTCATAAAATAATCAAATGTGTTTATCCCTGGTATACTCATCTGATAAAGAAATTTTTAATGTTCATAAAATATACTTATTCTAAAATGTAGATTCAATTTTTGGTAGATCTGGCTTGACACTGGTTACTTTAAACACCTTTGGTTGTGAAAACCTATTTCCAAATGTCACATTTTAGTTGGAAATTTCAAACTGTTTCCAAATTGAAGTTACCAATCCCAGTCAGACATACTCTCAACAAAGGACTGCTGTCAATAGAAGCCTTAAAGAAATTTTCCTTCTGTACTGAGTGCTTCCTTTCTGCCAGCAAATAGGCTTAGGATTCATTTATCTTTAAAAATCCATCTTTCATCAGGCTCCTATGATACATCTTCTAGTCCTATCACTTATTAATTCCCTTCCTCCTTTTACTACGTTTGTCCTCTTTAATCCCCCCAACGTCATTTTCTTCTGAAACCTTGTCACCAAAGATCACTAGAGATACCTAATTATCAAATTCAAGAGCCTGTCTTCATTTCTCATCTTAATTAAATCATCTCCAGCCTGAGAGCAATTCCTATTTTGAAAGTCTTGTTCATCCCTTAGCAGAGCTTTATTCTAGTTTTCATCTTCTCTTTCTGCCCACTCCTCTTCTATTTCCTTCACTGGATTATCTCCTCCTTCTCTCTCCCTATGAAAGCACACCTCTTCACTTCTTAAACACGCTTTTTTTCCCCCTTCAACTGTACTTCATTACTCAAAGCTCTCATCACCTCCTTCAGCAAGTCACCAACTGGGTGACTTCCCGGTTGATGCCCCAGTTCCAACCACTGTCCAACTGCTTAATCAGCCTCCCAAGCTTCCCAGCAGATACATCCAGCTGAATGCCTGGGAAAATAACTGATTATTCCATCCACTCATTCACTCAGTCAGTTTAAGAAATTGGATCCCTCTTTATGAAAGACATCGTGGACTGGCTTAAACAAGATTGTGACTATCTCTGCTTTCATGTGAAGCTTACCATTTGATAGGGAAAAAATAACATAATAGGAAGGTGGCCCTACTCAAGTGAATCCCAGACTTACACTCCCAGATAATGGTTTGTTTCTCTTTCTCTACTTCTCTTCTTCTCCACATTGCTAATGGAATCTCTACTCTCCATGAAATCTGAGAAAGAAAAATTAAAGACATATTTAACTCCTCTTTCTGATTCCTTCCTGTAATCAAATGATTTGCCATGTCCCTCAATAATGACTCTCAGATGCATCTGACATTATCTCAGCTAGATCATTGTGATAGTCTCTCCTTTCATTCTAGCCTCCAATTCCATCTAGGCAATTTCCCCTTTCACTGCTGTCAATTTAAAACTCCTGAATTGCCACTTTAATCAATCACCTTCCTGCTCATAAAACTCTCATGACTTTTCTATGAGCTACCAAATTCACTAGAGAGCCTCATTCCCACTGGTACCCAATTACCTTTATGCTCCCAGTCTACATGCTAAAAGGCAGTTCCCAAACTTGGCATGTGTCAGAATCATCTGAGGGCTTCTGCACAGATTTCTCCTCCTTTCTCCCCTCTGATCCCCACTGAGTTTCTGATTCTGTAGATCTGGATGAGGCTTGAGAACTTGGATTTCCAGGAAGTTCTCAGATGTTGCTGATGCTACTGGTGAGGGAACTGTACTTTGAGAGCTACAGCTTGATTATAAATCAGCTGCTCCCTCTTTCCTTCTACGTGCCCTTTATTCTTCCAAGTAAAATTTACTGCTCTGGTTTTTTTTCTTTTTCTCACACCCTCTCTACCTGTTGACATTCTGCACATTCTTCAAGTTACCTCCCTCCAGTTCATCTTTTTATAGTGCATACAATTCATAAAGTATGTGCTGAATGCTTATCAAAACTCCCCTTCCTGCTACCACAGAATCCAAGCCACCATCTTCTCTTGCCCAGACTCCTGCTGTAGCTTTCTAATTGGTCTATCTGCTTTTTGTTTTTGTATATTAGAGGCATGTATTTTAAGAGAGTCCTTCTATTCTTATCAAGAGTACAGTCAAAAGAGTAACTACTGCCAGTTTCTCTTACCCATTAAAAACATATAGAATAAATACGCCATTTTATTAAGAAGTTTGATCTTTGAGTCCAGTGAAATAGGAATCATGCTTTTCCCTTGGGTTCATCTCTTTTCTTCTGGTTCATATTGCTAACCCAAATCTGCCTATAAAGTTTGTGGGCTTTATAAAATAATAAAAGTATTTAATTTTTCCTACATTTTAGGGATCAGATATAAATGCTTAAAATCAATCATCTAGTCATTAGTGAAATAAAGATCAAAACCACAATGGGATACCACTTCTTACTCACTAGGGTGGCTGTAATCAAAAAGACAATGACAAGTGTGAAGAAATAGGAATGTTCACACGTTGCTTGTAGGAAGGTCAAATAGTGTAGGAAGTCAGTCCAGCAGTTTCTCAAAGATTGCACATAGTTACTGTGTGACCAGCAATTCCACTCCTAAGTATATGCCCAGGACAACTTAAAACATATGTTTACATTAAAACTTGTACACAAATGTTCACAGCATCATTATTCATAATACTGAAATGGTAGAAACCACTCAAATGTCCATTAACTGATGAATAGATACACACTATGTGGTATATCCACATAATGGAAAATTATTCAGCAATAATGATGAATGAAGTACTGATACATGCCACAATATGGATGAACCTTGAAAACATCATAATAAGTAAAAGAAGCTGGTCATAAAAGACCGCATATTGTATGATGTGATTTATATGAAATTCACAGAATAGGCAAATCTATAGAGGCAGAAAGTGAGTTATTGGTTGCTTAGGGCTGAGGGGAGGGGGTTGAAGAGAAATGTAGAGTGATTGCTAATTACGGAGGGGGCTTCTTTCCTGGATGATAAAAATGTTCTAAAATTGTGATGGTCACACAACTCTGAATATGCTAAAAACCACTGAATTATACACTTAAAATAGATCAATTGTATGGTACATGAATTATACCCCCATAAATCTGTTATAAAAACAAAAATCAAAACAGGCACAACCTTAAGGTTTAAGGACATCTCCTTGGCTGGGTAAAAGTGAAATGAAAAGAAAAAAAAAAAAAAAACAATGAAACTGAAGCTGTGCTTTGAGGTTTGTTAGCATTGGGTCTGTAGTGGTGCTTCAGTGCTTGGAGCAATTGTTAGTAGTGGGTCTGTATTATTCAACATTTACATTGATCTCAATGACCTGAAAACACCTATACTTGTTTTTAACCTGAGCACATGCATGTATTTCTCTAAGCTCTTTAATTCAAAGACTAGTTGACATGAAAGCATTTTCTTAGACCTTTCCTCTTAAACTTCTTTTTACAATCTAGCCTGTGATGGCCCAAGGGATTATATTTAATTACAGCTTCTGCCTGTTGCTGAGCATTTGATTCTCTTAAATAATTCTAGATTACACTGAACTCAGGAAACTAACAAAAGAATCTACCCAATGAAAAGTACTCATTAAATAATTGTGAAAAAATATTACATAAAATTTTTTAGGTTATATATAAAATATATTAACAAACATCTACCCAGACCTGAATATTATGTTAGAATGGGTATTATAGGATATTTATCTACTGAGTATATTTTACGAAGATTCTTCTTGGTACATAGATTTCTATAGTTCTTCAGTTGATAAAACTTCCCATCACAGGAATTCGGTACTATTTTCACAGTCAGAAGTGGTTTTCTATAAATACTAAAAATATGTATGTAGCTTTTGAGGTAAAAAAGAAAATAAGTAAGAAAAAATTCTTAGAGTATTTGTCATTTCAAAACTTGGGATTGAACCCTAGCTATTCCATATAGAGAAGAAATGGGTCCCAGACGATACTGCGAGACTGTCGGCTTCATTTGGTGGCTCATGTTTGTAATCCCAGAACTTTGAGAGGCCAAGGCAGGCTGATACTCGATGCTAGGAGTTTGAGACCAGCCTGGCCAACATGCTGAAACCCCATCTCTACTAAAAATACAAAAATTAGCTGGGCGTGGTGGTGCACATCTGTAATCCCACCTACTCAGAAGGATGAGGCACAAGAATTGCTTGAACCCAGGAGGCAGAGGGCGCAGTGATCTGAGATCATGCCACTGTACTCCAGCCTGGGCTACAGAGCAAGAAGACTCCGTCTCAAAAAAAAAAAAAAAAAAAAAAAAAAAAAGACTGTCAGTGTCGTAGTGTTATAGTTTGCCTGAAATTACTAAGAGAAAAACTATTAATGGACAACGTAGGAGGTCTAATCACTTTAGACTAACTTAATTGCATATCTAATTTTATATGGCCAGATATACAAGACACAGTTTTGGAAAAACAGAAATTGCTAGAGAAAAATTTAAATGTCAGAAGAATAATGGACAAATAGAAGTATTGCCTCAGAATAATAATTATGGCCAGGCACGATGGTGTGTGCCTGTAGTTCCAGCTACTCAGGAGGCTAAGCGGGGAGGATAGCTTGAGCCGAGGAGTTCTAGATTATAGTGTACTATGCTGACTGGAATTCTACACTAAATTCTGCATCAATATGATAACCTCCTGGGAGCCAGGGACCACTAGATTGCCTAAGGGGGTGTGAACTCGCCCTGAGTGGAAATGGAGCAGGTCAAAACTAGCAGGTGGATCAAAATAATAATTATGCACATATATTATTATCCCCTAGAGTGTGGGGAGGAAATGTTGAAAAGTTCACCTTAATTTTATATCTAGATGATTAAAAGTTAACATTTAGTAATATTTGATTAATGATTAAAATTTAACATTTACTAATATTTAATTAATATCATATTTATATAATTTTAATAAATATAATGCATTTGCACTGGTGCCATATGCTTAAAAAATTACTAGTAGAGTAATAGATCTACTGTGTATGCTGTAAGCTGGTGACCAGTGAATGAAGCTGGGTAGCAAAAATGGGTCTGTTTTTATTTTCTTGGTGCTTAAAAAGTGAAATATTTTTCAACATCTAAGAAATGAAAGATTCTACGTAAGATCTAGATGTCTAATTGTTCTTGAGAAATAAGAAGACTTGGAAACACAATTCAGAATCCCATGTGAAAATAGTTGGTTGAGTGATCAGTGCCTCTCTCTTTTACTTAAAATGGGTTCTCTGGTTTGACCAAATCTCTGCCATTCTTTATTATATTCTGACTTGCTGGCTTTATGACTCTATATTATCTGCCTGGCTCTGGTGCACATTTATATTTGTAGCATAAACTATTTCTGACCAAAGCCCACAAGCCCAAACCATGGCACTACAGGTATGAGGAAGAGAACAGATAATTGTTCACCACATCAGTTGACCCTCTCCTGAGCACACAGCTCAACTACTTTTTCAGCTTCTTCTACAATTAGGTTTGACCATGCAATTGAATTCTATCTAATAGAAGGTAAGTTTGATGTCCTTTTCTTTATCTTCCCATATCTAATGGCTAGATATCAACAACCTGGTGTGATCTTGGAAGCTACATATGCAAAATGCAATGATTCCATCAACCTGTGTTCTTACATGGCTCCCAGGAGCAGACTTTTCCACACTTGTGTCTCCCATAGAAAATTGGATTCTAAATTAGCATGTGTTAAGTCTTTGATATTTGAAGAATTACCTTAATTAATCCAAGATGTAATTTTCTCTTCATTCATCTCTACACTATTTATCCCAGGAAATTCAACCATCAATTGTGGCAAAAGGAAAGGAGAGAGGAAGATAAGGGAATATCTGTCTCCTCTCTTCTCAAGTTGTTTTCTTTCTTTCACTTATTTGCATTTCTTTGATGGCATCTTACCTGTCACTACATTCCTTACTCCATATTATGTTCATGAGGCTATGTTTGAAGGGACTTCAAAAAGTTCACAGAAGAAATAAATTAAACTCCAGGTTGGAGTTCAAGACCAGCCTGGGAAACATGGTAAAACCATGTCTCTACAAAAAAAGAAAAAAGAAAAAATTAGCTGGGTGTGGTAGCACATGTTTGTCGTCCCAGCTACTCAGGATGCTGAGGTGGGAAGATCACCTGAGTTCAGGAGGCAAAGACTGCAGTCACTCAAGATTGCACCAGTGCACTCCATCCTGGACAACAAAGCAAGATTCTGTTTCAAAAATAAGATTTAAAATGTGAATAAACTTTATTTCTCAACGTAAGCTCTATCACATTCAAGGCACTTTTATAATTAATGATGCCAGCCATTTAGGTCCTCCCTAAAGAAATGAGGGTCGTGGGAATGTAACTATGCCAATGTAATTTTTTTTTACATTATTAACTGAAGAAATAAGGGTGTTCTTTAATTTTTTTTTTTTTTAATATTAGGAACAAAAAGAAGTCAGAAGGAGCAAAATCAGGATTGTAAAGTGGATCCCTAATGAGTTCCCATCAAAACTCTCACAAAGTCGCCCTTGTTTAATGAAAGAAAGGAGCAGGAGAATTGTCGTGGTAAAAGAATCTCTGGTGAAGCTTTTCTGGGCATTTTTCTGCTAAAGCTTTGGCTAACTTTCTCAAAACACTCTCTTAATAAGCAGATGTTATCATTCTTTGACCCTTCAGAAAGTCAGCGAACAAAATGCCTTGAGCATAACAACAACAACAAAAATAACTATTGCCATAGACTTTTCTCTTGACCAGCTCACTTTTGCTTTGACTAGACCACTCCTATCTCTTGGTAGCTATTGCTTTGATTGTGTTTGTCTTCAAGATTGTCCTGCGAAAGCCATGTTTCATTTCCTATTATGATTCTTTGATGAAACGCTTCAGGATCTTAATCCCACTTGCTTAAAATTTCCATCAAAAGCTCTGCTCTCATTGCAGGTGATCTGGGCATGATGTTTTTGTGCATTTTCCACATGAGGTGGAAAGTTTACTCAGTTTTACTTTTTCAGGCAGTATTGTGTGTTTTCCACATGAGGTGGAAAGTTTGCTCAGTTTTAATTTTTCAGGCAGAATTGTGTAAGCTGAACCATTTGAGATGTCTTTGGTGCTGACTATTGTTTGTGCTGTTATTTGTCAGTCCTCTTCAATCAGGGCATGAACAAGATGAACATTTCCTTGCAAATTGATGTGGATGGTCTGCTGCTGTGGGCTTCATCCTCAACGTTGTCCATCCTTTCTTAAAATGAGTTATTCATTTGTAAACTGCTGATGTCTTTGGGGCATTGTCCCCCTAAACTTTTGGTAAAGCATCAGTGATTTCACCATTCTTCCACCCAAGCTTCACCATAAATTTGATGTTTGTTCTTCCTTCAATTTTAGTAGAATTCAAACTGATGTCTTTTCAAACTGATGTCTTATCCTGCTTATCTAGTGCCTCAAACTAGATTCTGTTTCAGACATGTTACAAGTCAGTATGAGTTTATTTGGTGTAAAGAAAATGTTGACATCCATGAATAGTTTTTTTATGATACACATTTTCCATGAACTTTTCAAAGACCCGTTATATAATTCAGGGTGCTTTTAGTTGAAACATCAAAAAGTGAGCTTTCAAACAAAAAAAGAAAGTTTTTGGTTCCCATGATTGAAATAGTCCAGAGGTAGGACAGGCTTTAGAAATAGTTGGATGAGGGCTTGCAATCTACTTCCCTGCAGCTCTAACTTTTGCCCTTCTCTGGCTGCTTTCTCCTATGTGGCACAACAGCTGGCTGTAGTTGTTCCCATCTCACATCTGCACAACACAACCTCTAGAGCAGAAGTGCTATTCTCTTCCTTTCTCCCTTATACAAGAAGTTTTGTGCTTCACTCTCATTGGATCAGTTAAATCCTGGGCTCACTCCTGAAACAATCACTATTACTCAAGAGTACCTTAGGCTTGGGTATTCATCCCTGAACTAATACTGGCAAGAGAGATGAGCTTGTGCTGATTGTTTTATTCCAACTTGGAAGCTGGTCAATCCCACCCAAATGGTATGGCTGATGCTCAGTGGGATGAGGAAGAATGTCTTCTACAGGGTGAATGGGGTAGGAAGTGAAGTCCATGTCAGACTCCAGGGATAGATTAGACTAGTTTCTGGTCCCATGACAGCCTAGTTCTTAATAAGAATGCCTTGTATTTTTTCAATGCTTTATAACTTCCTAAGATTATATAACTATATAGTTTATTATATAGGAGTCCACTAAAATTTTTTAGACCATATAGTACATATTTTATCAGACGTTACAGAGAAATTTTAGGCCCAAAGTGGTTAAGAAAATTGCCTGAGATCACCGACCAGTTAGTGGCAGAACTAGAATTCAGCTCTTGTAATGTTTTGCTACGTGTTTATTCCACTATACAAGAATGCTTCCTGTCTTCTTCGGCTCTCTTTGAAAATGTGTTAGATGAAGATTGTGTTAAAATTGGGTTTCTGGTTCAGAAAATCTAAACTGCTACAAGGATAATTGCCCCCATAAAGTACCACTGTGGCTGCTTTTCATTCTAAATTGCTTAATCTTTGTGAGTTCAGGTGGCCAAATATACCCTCAATTAGGCTTCTTATCCATGAACACAAAGCTCCATTGATGGACAATGAGCAATTTAACCTTTGTTATGATCAAATCCTAGGGTTAAAGGTAAACACACAATTATAGTTAAGAAAGAAAACAGGCTTTCATTCTTTTATGCTTCTCTGAGAAGTCAGTGTACTGCAAATTAAAGAGAGTGATAGTTTGGCTGCATATAAGCATAAGGCATTGATTAGAGTATTATGCATTACAAGTTCATTGCTGTTGAACAGTGAAAGCATATAATTACTCTTCATAGAATGCGGTGCACAAAAAGCAGAGAAGTACATTTCCAGGCCCATATATTTAAATTATGAATGCAGAGCTCATTTTCACCTAAAGAGAAGGCATCATGATTCAGTTATTTAATCATTTTTAAACAGAGATAAGGATTCACCAGAATGAGAGAAATGCTTTCATTAAGAGTCACATTACCATATTCAATGTAGAAACTATTGAACCAGAGAGATATTTTTGGAAAATTGATTTGCCTACATTAAATCATACTGAACAAAAAAACTAAAGAAAAGGTACATATTCCAGGTAGTTGAAATAATAGTTTGAAGAAACACAAAATTAGATGGGAACTTAGAAGTAAAAGGTTATATAGTTAAGCAAAGCAATCACACACAAAATTGATAATAAATCACTCACAACTGACTTAATCTCAGAGGTAGAGTATTTTAAGGAAGATGCCTGAAAATGAAGTTAGGAAACCTAATTTCTTTTCCCACATCCACTGAAGATTTCTTATGAAGGACAGTAACTCAACTTCCTGTCTCACTCCGCTGTAAAATAGAACCATAGAACCATATCAATCCTGATTTCTTGTGGGTTTTACAGTTGTTGCACTCCATTTTAAAGCAAATGGGAATTTCTTGCAAATGGCCAAACACATGACCACATGCAGTGTATATAAGTGTACATTGATTATTTAAAGAACAATTGTTCATTTTTAAAAGATTTTTGAATCCTAAACATTTTTTAGGCTATAACATTTTCATTTTTCTTTTTACACTTAAAAGGTCACTGTAATGTTGTCCTTATGAATCTTTCTGGCATGCAAAGAAAGAAGCGAGGGGTCTAAACTTTATTTGTTGTTTTCCTTTAAGTTCTTACTCCCTCGCTGACTCAATTAGTGTCCTTTGGTTGCAAGCAAAAGAAACTGGTTCTGGCAAACCTGGGTAGAGAAGGAATGTACTTGAAGTATGAGGCACAGCTTGCAGAATCCAAGGAAAGGTAGAAACCTTAGGTGAGGACAGGAGCCAGGGTGATCACAAGAACAACCCCAACAATGCTTTGATAACATTTCAAAGCATGAGCTCTGCAATGAAAGAACTTCCATGGATTGTTCATCATTGTGCAACTTCCCACAGATTCAAATACCAGAAGAGAAATTTCCTTTGGACTACTTTAGGTTGCCTTTTGTCAAAAGGAGGGCAGGGGTTCTTAAAGGTCTCCCCTCAAGAAGGCTACAATGGAGATGTGTTAGAGGAGGGTTGTAATTTTCCAAAAGGAGGCATGCTTGTTGGACAGCCTCAAATGTAAATTCCCATTCAATACATTTTATTATTTCATTTCATCCAGCTTATTTTATAGTGTGCAGGGGTGATTGCTGGTTTATTAATGTATTTGTCATATAATCTTTAATTGGGAGATAGAATGTATACCTAATTGGAGACTACTTGCTGAGAATTGCCAAGACAGCCTGAGCCACTGCCTAAAAAGGAACAGATATTCTGTAAGTTGTAGCCACACTGCCTTTAACATGAGGACATAATGGTTAAGGAATAGGAATTTGCACTGGTATTGTGTCCAAGAGCGAGAACAAAACGCTTCTTTTGTTGTTCTATTAATAAACACCTTGCTGTGGAATATATTATGTCAAATGAATTTGGTGGCAGGCTGATTGCATGCCATTTCTTTGGAGACGAACTGCAAAGGTGTGCTTCCTTGTAACTCCCACACAGGTAAATAGAGTTGACTTTTACCAGTTGTTTGGCCATCAATTCTCATTCAATCCCCATGGGAACACAGTAGCTTAAAACAATAGGCTTGCATTGGGCTGTCATTTAAAAATAGAAACTGGTCACTGCCTCCTAATTTCTGCACAGTGGGTCAGAACAGCTGCTGGCAGTTTAAAATGTTTTAAAAACAGTAGGACAGCCCCCAGATCAATCCATCAATCAATCAATCAATCAATCATGGAATTTACATAGCATCCCTAGGAAACAGCTGTCTAGAGCGCTTTACAAAACACAATAAACTCTGTGAAGGCCAAACCCCAAATCAACCCTAGTATTAATATGAATCTCTTCTGGTAAGGTATCAGTTTAATTTCAGGGGAAGAAATTATAAGCTCTTCTCATCTAAAACATTCTCTTATTATAGTCAATAATGTATTAGAGATTAAAGTAAGAAAAATAATACAGCTTTAAATGATCCCCCTGAATGATAAATTGGACCCTTCTGCTTTTACTCTTCCATTTCCTCCTATTTTTCTTCCTTTTCATCATTTTCTCTTTTTCTTCCTACCTCTATCTCCTATTCATCTCCTCCATCATCAATAGTATAAAGAACTATGTTTACCTCTATAACCCTCGGTATCTATGAAAAGGCTCTTCAAAGCTGAAAATTTATATGAAAGGAAGATATCCATGACATCTTAACCTGACATTAATTTTGTCAATCTGGTTACCTAGATGGGTGTTTTCTCTCTCCCTCTTTCCAGAATCTGGAACTCTGCTCCTAGAAAAATAGCTTTCTCGTATAAAAGTGAAGAGTTTATAAATCAGTGATGTACTAAGCAGAAGCAGTGGGCTGTCAATAGTTTTGTTGGACTCATTAGTCCAATTGCAATTAGACAATGAGTGCCTGTCCTTTTTGCCTAGAACAAAGTACAGTCTGAAGTCCAAATCCAACTTGCCTCTTGTTTTTGTATATAATTTTATTGGAACACAGCCATACTCAGCTGTTTGCCTTTTGTCAATGACTACTCTTGCACTGTATCAGCAGAGCTGAGTCATTCCAACAGGGGCCCCATGACCCATAAAACTGAAAATACTATCTGGCCTTTTGCAGATAAAGCTTGCCACCAGCTAGCCTAGGACTTTTCTAGGTGAGTACTACAGTAAAATAATGGGAAAAGTATTGTTTATTTCTCTTAAAAAGCATGTCATCTTATTGAATTGAGAAGCTGATTACAGAGGAGATACATAGTTAATAAGATGGAATTTAAGAAATGTCAAATTCGTGCAGTATCGATTGCATTTATATAAATAATTCAGAGACAAGAGAGTCAGTTGGTGACATTGCAGAAATTTCAGTGATGGAAATGAACTTTGTAGAGTGAGCCGGATTTTAATCAGAAAATTTCAGAGCTGGAAAGCAGCTTTGAAGACATCTGATCGAGAGGTTCCCAAAATCTAGGCCATAGGTCAGAGTCAGTCTGTGATGGGGTTTTCCCCTAAATATTACCAACAAAAAGGAAAAAATAATAATAATACGGCTGAAGACTTAAGGCGGGGCTTCTTCTATATCTGCCCAATGTGGATTGTGTCTCCTTGTATGTGGTAAGCTTTATAAAGCTAAATTTACTCCAGAATTGTCTCCTTCCTATGTTTGTATTGAGGTTTCCTATTTTTTTTCCTTTTTTGAAATGACATAGAGAATAGATAGTATGTGCTGTTTCTGCAATTATTTGTACCCTTACTTCATAGAATAAAATTTGACCCCTTGGTATTTTCTCCCTCAATATTTTTATTTTATTTTATTTTATTCTATTCTATTTTATTCTATTTTATTTTATTTTGAGACAGAGTCTCAGAGAAGCTCCGCCTCCCGGGTGCATGCCATTCTCCTGCCTCAGCCTCCTGAGTAGCTGGGACTACAGGTGCCTGCCACCACGCCCAGCTAATTTCTTTTTGTATTTTTAGTAGAGGCGGGGTTTCACATGTTAGCCAGGATGGTCTCAAACTCCTGACCCGTGATCCACCTGCCTTGGTCTCCCAAAGTGCTGGGATTACAGGCGTGAGCCATTGCGCCCAGCCCTCCCTCAATATTTTTTAATGATCATTGTGCTATGAAATTGAGGAGACTAGGAATGACAGACTTAAACAGATTACAGCAGTATTTCAATGTCTTCTAAGTCAGTTGCACCAAATGGCTGATGGAATCAATGAGAAGAGAAGGCTATGAAGATACCAGGAAGAGGAAGTAAGTTTTGGGTGGTGATTTTGTTAATTTCCTCTTAACTCAGGGCCATCACACTGTATTCTGCTTTTGCACTAAAACCTCTCAATGCTCTTAGGCTCCCACTTGCACTATGTATTGCTCTGCAGAGCCTGCCAGGGATTTTCTTAGGTTCAAGCACACATTCAGACTCAAAAACCCATCGTAGGCCACATGTGACTTCAGTCTGCTAAAAAGGTTGAGATTCAGAATGCACAGTTCCCAGGAGGGCAGCAGCAGGCATTCTGTGGAAATCCTTGCAGCAGCCCCTGGAACAAGTATAATGGTCATCAGAGCATCTCCCTCGAAGTGACAGTTCAAGTGCTAGGTGATCAGATTCATACCAGGCAGGTGTATAAGCAGCCCTGGCCCTATAGGAGCAAATAGCTGTTGTATCAACAACATAGGCAGAGTTCTCAGGGTGCATGCAAGGCATATGCCTAGTTACAAGAGCATTCACTGCACTCAGGGAACCCCATAGCTACGGCTTTCTATTAGATATATATAGTTCTCCCTGTCTAAATGTAATCTTCCAATGTGAAGTCATTTTATCCTAGCAATGTTGCCTAGCAACAGTTGACATATTATCCTTATCAGGTTACCAGGGGAACAGCGCTCCAGAATCAACCAAAAGGTTAAATTCTTATGCAGAATAGGAAAGGGATTTATTAACCCTTTGCCCATGGTTGCCTTCCAATCTCTTAGAATGGCAGGCGACAGGGAATATCTGGTCCTCTAAAGTTATCAGGGAAACTGAACAGCAGTATGTCCCGTTTAGACAAGGGAGAATATTGACCCTCTCAAGTAAGTCCCAGAGGCTCTGAGTTGTTATACAACTATGAATAAAAAGCAATTCGAATAACCACCACCCTCTCATTCTTAAGACCTCTTCTCAAACACCTCTTGTTCCCAGAAGCCCCCTCTGACCACTGTGATTAAAGTGCATCCATCTTGTCTATTCTCCATCAAGACACCGTCTTCATTTCCTTCCATATCTCTTCCATGAAATGCTGATTTTAAAGTGTCCTGCTTATTTCCATTTTGGGCGTCTCCCTCAGTAGTATATTAGCCATGTTCTCCTAGGCACCTAGGTCCATACCTGAAACATTGTATGTACTCAAAACAAGTATTCATATAATGAAGGAATAGATGAATAAAGCAAAGTGCTCAAAGCCATGAATGCTCATTGATCTAAGGTCCACGTTGCAGATTATATGCTGACCATTTCTCTCTTCCGGGCAAAGGTTAAGGCCCATGTGGTTTGCTCTCTTTTCCCCTGAAACTTCAATCTGGACCTCACATTTTAACTACCTCAGAGGTCTGAAAAAAATGTCTGTAGGAAATCTTCCTAGTCAAATTTTAAGCAGCTGCAAGTTTTATTTAAATGTCATTTTAAATGCAGAAGGAACATAATTCAGCAATGGTGTGGCATTCCTTCGGGACCTGTGATTCTTATGAGCATTGACCGGGGTGAAGCACACTGGGTTTGGCATAGAGAACAGAGACAGCTTCTCTGTTTCTGTGCAGATCACTTTGATGAGACCCAAACTCAAAATTTAGCTAATCTAGACATTGAAAGAAGAGATTACATCCCTTTGCCTCAAGTGAAAACCAGTACTTCAACAAAGATCTGAAAATTAAAAGGGTCTATTTTAAAATGAATTAAGGGTCTATTTTTAAAACTCACAACGTAAGGAAAGTAAAATAAGTTTTTTCAAAAGAAAACTTTTGAATATAGCATGCATTTTCAGGCAAATTCATAAAGGGGAGAAATTCTGAGAAAACATTAAAGAAAAATTTCTCTCTTACACATTCCTTAAGCTAGCTGGTATCATAGCAGTAGTGCCTTTGATGATATTCTTTTGCTAATAAATTTTTAAACTGGAAAGAGAAATTGGCTTCCCAAAATGAGCATCAGCCCTGGGTTTCTGCAGCCAGAATTCTGATGTGATTCATTGAAAACACACGCTGGGTCCAGTGAGGGCTATGTTAGGCATGAATAGCATGTCCAGGGATCCACTATCTAGTAATAATGCCTGGAGGTATTGACTCTCATAGAATGAGATTAGTCTATGTGGTGGGCTTGAATTTCAAAACCCCAAGCTGGTGTCTTAGCTATCTGTGTACATTCAATTTGAGTCAAAGTTTACAAAAAGCATAGAGAATTCTTTAAAGTTGGTTTAACAATTCTCATTTGTCTGCCTGTATTTACTTTGGATTCAAAAAAGAGTAGAAAGGAAGAAGAGAAAAGCATATAATGCTTTGGAATGCCGAGCTCTTGGTTTGCTTGTTAATATTGAATGATGGAGCATTTCACAGGTAACAAGGGTTCTAAGCAGCTTTCTGAGATAAGAAGCAGATGACCCAATACTGGGGGTACTGAGAAACTCTAACCAGGTCCAAAGTAGAAACTTCATCTGGAACTGCTCCATCTTGGGGTAGCTTGCTAAAAGATTTTTACATTCAGCTGGGTATGTAACAAAGATGGGGTGCTGCCCTTTGCAAACATGACATTATCAATCATTGATGCACGCCATCATCTCCAAGTAGGACAGTTTGCTATAGTCATATTTTGATTACAACTGATTAGAGACCAAAAGAGGACCAAATTCAGTTCATGTGGCTCTTTTAGTAATCACATCTTCCCATCCATGTTAGAGAACTGTATAAAATAGTCCTACAGCAAACATTTTCCAAAAAGTAATGGGACTTGCAAAAATATGCAAATTAAAAGCACAATAAGATACCACTTTTTTAAGCCTATCAGATAGGCAAGAAGAATGATTATATCCAATGTCAGATGGGGTGTGAAGAAGCAAATATTGCAAATATTGTCTTGCATATATTGATGCAGAATTGTAAATTGGTTTTAACACAGCAATTTCACTTCTGGGAATTGATCACAAGGAAGTAATTTAAAATGTGGGCAAAATCGTATGTTCACAGAGGTTCACTGAAGTTTTATTTATTTTAAGTATATATATATGTGTGTGTCTGTGTGTGTGTCTGTGTCTGTGTGATATATATATGAGATATATATATATGAAACCTCATGAGCGTGGTTTTGCCATCTTCCAGGTGAAAGATGATGGTGCTTTAAATCAATACAATAGCAGTGGGGTTGGTGACAAGCCATTAAAAACCATGTTGTAGAATTATTATCATGATAATTTAAATGCAAGCAAAACAAACAAACAAATACCTTATGACTACTTGTCATGATTTTGTAAACCTGGAAAAAATTAGTTTGAGAACATATTCCCAAATAATCACACTGGTTATCTTGGCTGATTGGTACTTGCTTAAACTTTTTGAGTTTTCTTTTTCTTTTTAGACCAAGTCTTGCTCTGTTACCCAGGCTGGAATGCAGTGATGTGACCTCAGCTTACTGCAACCTCTGCCTCCCAGGTTCAAGTGATTCTCGTGCTTCAGCCTCCCAAGTAGCTGGGATTACAGATGCCCATCACCATGCCCAGCTAATTTTTGTATTTTTAGTAGAGACAGGGTTTCACAGTGTTGGCCAGGGCTGGTTTCAAACTCCTGACCTCGGGTGATCCGCCCGCCTCAGCCTCCCAAAGTGCTGGGATTACAGGTGTAAGCCACCACACCCGTACAACTTTTTGAGTTTTCCAATCAAGGGTAGAGGAAACTTCTGCATTATTTTTCTAATCAAGGGTAGAGGAAACATCATAACTTACAGTCTCAGAAACCAAAGGACCAAGTCACTGAATTCTCATTACCAGAACATTACAATCTTGGATATGTCTCTGAGGTTTTGCATTTCTCCAGATCTGGGCTCCATTTCCTTTCAGAGAATAGTTTTCTCTTCTTCCCTTCAGAATACAGAGGAAAACACATTACAATTGGTTTTTCAAAAGACACTTTCATTGGTTGAGAACTAAGACTCTTCCTGCCCAGGTCACATTGTAAGAGCTGGTTAAACTAATAGTAACTGAACATTGTGTGATGTGTTGGGATATTCTCTTGAGGACACAAGCAAAGTTCTTATGTATTGTTCTTACACTGAAGAGAATGTCCTATTTGCTACCTCATTCTTCCTACCTGGGTCAAGAGGGACTATTCTGATGTTTTATAGTGTCTAACAGCCAAGAATATTGCACTTGACCTGTTGACTAAATGCATTCTACCTATTTGAATTAAATTGTACAATCCTCTTGTTTTTCAAAAATAATTGAGTGTTTTTATCCACCAGAAGTGTTTTGCTTTGATACTTCTGGGACTCTGAGGTTTTTTAGACACATACTTCTTTCAAGCTCATTAGGAAATGATTCCAGTTTTATTTATTTTCTTTGCTTAGTGACTAGAAAGTGTATAAGAAAACACTTGTTTTAAAAAAATGTCGACGGAATAAACTTTTTGAATTGTAAAGATACAGAAATTCTGTGCAAACCCCAATTTTTTTTTTCACACAACGGTAAGAAAAGGTGGTTAGATTAGCATAGTAAGTTAATTCACACAGGTGGTTAAGTCAAGCTTCCTGACTAATGAAAAGATACAATTCAACAAATGTTTTAAGCATCTTTACATTTATATAAGGGCATTCTGATAAGGTGTTTAACTAGCTGAAATGACTTGAGGCAACAACATATTTTAGTTATTTTAAAGTAAAGAATATGTATCCAAGAATTATTGTGTATTTAAGGGCATTTCTTAAATTTAGTGGCAGTGTAATATCAGCATCAGAAATAGTAGTAATATTAGTGATCATTACATTAAAGTGCTGATTTTGTATAAGATCTGTGCTAAGCAGCTGACTTGTATTAACTCATATTGTTTTCAAAACAGTCTAAGGAGAAATGTACTATTATTATGCTAATTCACAAATGAAAAGAAATTAATGTTAAAGAAATTAAAATAAGTCTATTGCTATTGCGATTTAATATTTAGAGACTGAAGAGTTAAGATCAATATTCATGGTAAGATATTCACTTGAAATTATTTAGAGTTCTTTTTGACATTTTGAACGTCTCTTGCCCATTGAAATCAGCACTAACACTTGATGAGTACAGAAAAGTGGCAAAGCTGACTTATGGACAAACTGATCCTGGCATCCTATGAACTGCTTATCAGGATGTGCTTTACTGATTAGGCAGCCAAAGGACCAAGTTCCAGACCTTGGTCCTTTCTAGTTGTGTGTTCCTGAGGAAGTCTCTTAATGTTTTTGGGTCTAAGATTCCCTAAATTAAAGTCTGAGAACAACGATTTGGTGATCCCTTAAGTTCTTTCTAGTGGTCACATTTAAAAGTGACGACTGGGTTACTGTCACCAGGCTATGAAGCCTGGCATATCAATGGGGGGCCTTTGGTTTCTACAGGCAGAAGCTTGTTTCATCACAGAAACTAAGATAAGAATGGGCTAAGCATCTAGCTAGGTCAATAATTATATTTTCACAGGGAAGTGACTGAGAAAAAGAATTATCTAGGAGGGAACTTTGCCTTCAGTTGTGTTCGGCTTCATTTCCAAATACATCAAACTAAGCATTCCCTTGGCATACTTGTAGTGAATGGATTTCTACTGAATTTTTGAACATCAAATATATTGCTTAGTTTGATGCATTCTATATACATCATCCAAGATTCTTTCTGATGCAGTAATTTAAAAATTGACCCAAATTGTTTTAAACCCAAAGGGAATTTGTTGGTTCATATAACCAAAAAGTCCTACACTCACTCCACATATGTGTAATCAGAGCCCTGTCCAAGTCATCTCTCCATGTTCTATTCTCATTTTCTATGTGAAGGCCCATGCAGCTCTAGGATCTTTCCTCATCATGAAAAGGGAAGCTATGTAATGGCTCCTAAAAGCACCAACTGTGAGTTTTTCTATGCTTCTTATTCACTGTGGTTAGATCACATGACCTTTTCTGAACCAATTACTGTAGACAGAAACCTGTGATGTTCTGACTGGTTGGACTGAGCTACATCTCACTCCAGGCCATAGCAGAGGTCCAGGAAGGTCCACCAGTTACTCTAATAACTGAGTAAAATCATAGTATTTCAGAGAAAAAAAGGCTTAGAAAGTCAATCTGTCTTCCATCTTTCACTGATGAGGAAATTGACTCCCTGAAGAGGTAAAATATTGGGAGCCACATTGCCTTTATCTGATTTAATTCAATATATTTTTAACATTTTCTCTCTTGGAATTTATAGAACAGACCAAAAGAAAGAGAAAGTTCTGCTCTCTCTTCTTTGTTCCTTCAAAACCACCATCTGGAGAACTTAAGCAGAATTTAAATCTAAGTATGTACCATCACAGTTTTGATTTTTGTTTTCCCCAAGAGGGCTTTAATGGATATTGGCTTTGTTTTTAACCAACTAACCCTGCAGATCGGTAACCATTTCCATCTGCATTTAGTCACTTCATCATTTCTTCCTTTCCTCTTAAGTTAACCTATTGCATTCTGTGGCTAATTTTAAGAACTAGCTTGAAAACGATTAAAATAAATGTAGGAAAAATAATGAATACAGATATGTCATTCCTAGAGGCCATAGAGCAAGAAAAAACAATTACCACTCCAATTATCACCCTAGTTTTATTCTGTCAGATTATCTCCCAGTTATAAGGTTGTATTGACACGATTTATAAAGTACAAAATAAATCCAACTAAAAATAAACAAAAAAGGTGACACAAGATTCCTTAGTGTGCAAGTAAGGCCCTTGTATTACTAAAATTAACACATCATAAAAGAAGACTGTGGGTCTGTTCGCCTCAGGGACAGCTCAGAATTTAGAGGATATGAGAGGCAAGTCAGCTGCACCTAGAAATGGAATGAGGGCTGATGCTGTCAACGATGTAGCCTTTGGAGGCCGGTACCCTTTTGGGCCCTCACATCTGTCAGGGATTGCCCACAGGAATCAGTGAAAGTCGATGCAAATCCAGGCAGTTTCCCTGGCAACCAAAAATGAACTGTGGGGTCTTTTCAGGCCTAGGGACATTTTTGGAGAGCTGAAATAAAAGCATCCCTATGACAAAAGTCTGGATGGAAACTAATAAGGCATACCAAGTCGAGACAATTTAAAATCAGGAATTCACTCACTTTCTGCCTTCTCTCCCCCTCTTTTTTTTCTTTCTCTTCTCCTGCCTCTTTCCTTTATGTTTGCTAGTTACTATGGATTTGTGGTTTCTGGGTTTTTTAAAACTTGGGGGCTATCTCTACACTTGGGTGCATTCTACATACTTTTTCTGGTTGAGCAGATTCTTTTCCCTCACATTTTCAAAATGATACTGATCTTTATGAAAAATTTAGCAAAATTTGGTATGTTACTAATGAAAGAAGAAACGAAAATTTCCTATTGGACTCCTGGCTGACTTCCTCCGCAATCCTGCCCTCCTTGTTAACAAAATGGAAAGTTTAGCATGCACATTACTCTCTGCCCTGGATTTGCATTCTGCAAAAGGGTATTGTCCAACTTGCAATCCCTGTGGTATGCCTATAGCCTTTCAGAATGTGACCATCTGCGTTGTACTTGGTGGCCAGTGATATATGGTGGCTCTTTCTTAGGCTGGTGGGCTTTCCTGCTGCCCTGTTTTTCTCCTGGCCTTTTAAGTCTGTTCCCAAACCCAGTGAAAGATGAATATACTCCAGGTTTCTGTGGGTGTGGAAAGGAGTTGTGGGGACCATATAACAAACTGCTGAAGAGCAGGGGCTCTGGGGTTGAACAGCCAAGGATGTGAGGCCTTCCAACTATTAGCAATGTGACCATGGATAAATTTGTTAATAACACACTTCTTTCACGCCCAAATTCTTCTCCTATAAAATACGTCATTCTCTATCTTCCTGTATTTTTTTAAAAGGCTTCTTTTACTAAAAAAACCCTGCCTTACATCACAAGTTCAGCCTGGCCCATGGCTGTTGAGAGAGTGATTATATTTTGTGGCCTTTCTAGCAATTACCTGTGGCCATGAGATTTAGCTGTGGCTAGTGAGATTTGAGTCGAAGTAATCAGTCCATTTCTTACCCTTGAATTAGAAATACTGTGTGTACACATCTCATACTCTTTCTTCTCCTTTGCCATGGCTTGGAAGTGGTGATGCCTGGAAAATCTGATTTGGAACAGGGGCTTATGGTAGCAGAAACATTCTAATGGCTCCTCAGCATTCACCTTTGTAAAATTATATGAGAAAAAAAATCCTCTTGTGTAATCTACAAACCTTCTTTGTATTAGTGTTTTCGTGGTATGCTTTTTGCATTTCTTTATTTGTAATTTTTGGTGTCTTTATATTTAAGATTTTCTGTTATAAGCATATATCTGAGTTTCTATTTCACTAAGTTGGACAATCTTTATCTTTTAACTGTAATATGTTACCTATTTATGTTTAACTGTTGGCATATTTGGGATATCTACAGCACTGATATTACTTCCTAATTAACTCAACTTTTCTAATGTTCCTAATGTCTATTATATTTTAATGTCAATATTAATTTACATGCTTTCTCTTTCCTACTTAATATTTTTGGTATGGTTTGGCTCTGTGTCCCCAACCAAATTTCATGTTAAGTTGTAATCCCCAGTGTTGAGAGAGAGGGATCTGGTAGGAGGTGATTGGATCATAGGGGTGGATTTCCCCTTGCTGCTCTCATGATAGTCAGCAAGTTCTCAAGAGATCTGATGGTTTAAAAGTGTGTGGCACTTCCCCCTTCTCTCTCTCTCTCCTGTCACCATCTGAAAAAGGTTGTTGATTCCCTTTCACCTTCTGCCATGATTGTAAGTTTCCTGAGGCCTCCCAGTCATGCTTCCTGTTAAACCTGTGGGACTGTCAGTCAATTAAACCTCTTTTCTTCATGAATTACCCAGTCTCAGTTAATTCTTTACAGCAGTGTTAAAATGGACGAATGCAATCCTTAGAGACAGATAAAATATTTTGGTTAATCTTAATAATAAAATTTGTTAAGCATTTACTCTTTTAAAACACTTTGCTAAGCATTTCATATGCATTGATTTATTTAATTTACTTATCAATTAAGTAGGTGGTATTTTATCCCCATTTCACAGAAAGGCAATTAGATACCCAATAATAGGTACTGGTTCAAGATTAATCTGTAAAATGCTGGATAGTTTGGATACTCAGAATTGGTAGTTAGAAGATCATGAAAATAAGAATGAAAGGCCACAAAGAAAGTGAGCCAAACTACCCCACTTTCAACCCTGCACAAGAAAGTCTGTTTAGTAAGGGATTTATTTTACTTGTAGGAAATGGAATATTATTCTTAGAAAATCTGAGAAGTAGGTCCATCAATGTGGATGTTGATATCTTGGAGTAAATACTTCTGCTTTCTGATATTTAGGAATTGCACAACAAGAGTTTGACTCTTTATCTACTCAGTCCATAGGAAAGTCTGCCGATCAGTGAGTGTGCTATCCCGTTGGCTATTTAACTGCCTCGTCTTTAAGTAGAAATAAACAATCAAATTTTAGACATTAGATGAAAGCTTCCAACCTGAAAGGAAAAACCAAGATAAATAGAGGAAACTAGGATAATACCAAAAAAAAAAAAAAAAAAAGAATAATAATAAGAAGAAGCTTAGACAATCTCCATTATTGCTATCAAGGAGAACCATGAGGCTATTGCAATCACAAAATAACAGAATATGAATGAGAAGGAAAAGTCAGGGAATAAGAGGGAAATCTTATAGATTAAAAGTAATTGCCAAAGCTTAAGATAATTCACAAGAGGACTGGAAAATGTGAAGATTTAAAAAAAGAGCTCACAAATGCCCACCACAATGAACAAAAACGAGCCTAACTAGACACATGTGAGATGGCAAGAAATTACAGAAACCCTGGAAGCCACATGAGAATTCACAGCCCCCCTTGAATGGATATGTTACAATTTCTTCATAAGAAAGATTGAAGTCAGGGAAAGAGCCTGAAATAAGCCTCCCTCCTGGTATAGGCATGGGATAGGGGAACCCAGCCTGTGTAGGAAGCATGAGGCCCACCCAGGTTCTTCTCCCCTGTCTCCCTATGGAACAAAAGTCTTAAACCACTGGGAAAAAGGCAACAAAACTTGACAACAAATAGGTGAAGTCCTACTGAATCCCAGGGGAGGAGGCAGGAGTACATTTGAAGCCCAGAGGGTTAGATCTCCCTGAATATGGGAAAGGTGGGCACTAACAAAGCCCCACATCATGGTCCAGAGACACAGCATTCACTTACATCTGAGGCTGAACCAGGAAAACAGGGTACAGCCCCCTACCTCTACCATCAGGCTAGCAACTGTCCAGTAACAGGTGATTGTCCACAGTTGGAACAAGATCAAGAGCTTGGGAGAAAGCGGTCTTCTCTGAGGCACAAGGACACAGGAAACATCTAAAGCTGGGAGCGGAGGAGGTATTGAGAAAGACTTGTGTCAAACTAACTGCCCCTTAAACACAAAACAATACTTAGAGGAGTTTGGACACTTGGGTGTTTCAGAATAACCATAACAAAATCAAAACCTAAATCCAGTTCCACTCCAGGCTAACTTGATTCAATCCTGCAAACTAAAGTCCTAGGAATAAAAAAAAAAAAGCATACCAATTTCCAGGCTTACATATTATATACCTCATTTGCTACACTTTATACTCAAACCTCGAACTTGTCTCTTTTCCTATGTTCCCTTTTTCATCATAGACTAGCACTGCTGATGGTCAGCACTGTCCTCCTGTTCTGAGAGGCAACAGGGTGCAGTGGGAAAGTTATGCTATTGACATCAGACACACTTAGGTTTATACATTGACCATGCACCACTCGGTGACCTTGGACAAGCTACTTAACCCTAAACATCAGTGTTTTCATCGGTAAAGTGGGGGCTTTATACCTATTCCAAAGAGTTTTTATGACAATGAAATTATCTACTGGATATGAAGAACTTATACACACATTGCTGGTGGTCCCTTAGAAAGTGAGCAGAGACTGTTCATTATGGCTTGATGATCTAACAGATTTTCATCAGGTTCTGCTCTCAGAGGTCTCTCACTGGTTCTTAACTCTCTAGTTTAACAGTTCTAAATGGCAGCAGAGTAGAAATTGGGGGAACTAAGGTTCTTTGAGTTGCCAAGGCAATCAGTGTATGAACCAGTCTCTCACTGGTTCTTAACTCTCTAGTTTAACAGTTCTAAATGGCAGCATAGTAGAAATTGGGGGAACTAAGGTTCTTTGAGTTGCCAAGGCAATTGGTGTATGAAGGGAATACTACTCACATTTAGTAGAAGGGAGTTGGGAGGTTAGATTTCCTGCATAGGAGAAACCACACGATGAATTGTTCTGTATCCTGCTTTTGCCATGAGGTTTGAATGTCTTCCTGGGCATTCTTGCAGCTGAAAACCTGATTGTAATTATTTGAGTTAAGAAGCTAACTCCATCTTATCTATAAAGACAAAGTATTTTTAACACTCTTTTTATATTTAATTGATTTTATGTGTAATTGATGAATTCATTGATTTTTATAGGTAATTGCCAATAATGCAATCACAATACAATGTCAAAGAAGATTATCTTTTGTTCAAAACTTTACTGAGCATCTTTAACATTTGGGAAAATTATATTGCTAAGAGCATTGGTGCCTCACTTTTGAATTGCCAACACAAAACACCTGGACTTATCCTTTTTACAGCTATTACATTCATGGTGATATCACATCTCAGTGCACACATGAACTGCTTCTCTGTATGCCACTTTAGTTGTAGCTGAACATTTACATATCAAAATGCATATTTATTATACATTACTTTTGTTTTATGTTTCTTTTTTATTACATTTAGGAATGCATATTGATTTTTTACCACTATGTGCATAGGTAGGATACATTATCTAGAAATTATCTAAGATATTTGAGGAAGTGTTACAAAATACTACATATAAAAAGAAAAGAGTCAGACGGCTAGGATTGGGCTTGTAAAATCTTTCTTAAAAATTGATTTCCTAGTTCTGTAGAAAATTGTTGCATTAGATGTTCTCTGTCATTTAATAATATACATGTGAACTAAAAGATATAAATGCTGTGTAAAAGCAGTCAATTATGTTAAACTAGCATATTTGCCTTTATTGTGTTTATCATTAGCCTGAATAGAAAGTCCTTTAAAAATTAATATTTTGGAAACCATTTGAATGCATTTTGTTTGGTATTGTATTTATTCTATAAATAATTTTTTTGAGATAGAGTCCCACCTGTCCCCCAGGCTGGAGTGAAGTGGCACAATCTTGGCTCACTGCAACCTCCACCTCCCAAATTTAAGTGATTCTCCTGCCTTAGCCTCCCAAGTAGCTGAGAGTACAGGTGCACTCCACCACACCCAGCTAATTTTTGTATTTTCAAAGAGATGGGGTCTCACCATGTTGGCCAGGCTGATCTTAAACTCCTGACCTCAAGTGATCCACCCACCTCAGCCTCCCAAAGTGCTGGGATTACAGGTGTGAGCCACCATGCCTGGCCAATTCCATAAAGAATTTAATTAGTGCTAAGAATAAATTGGACCCTGTTACTATGTCCACTCAAGCAATCATATGCTAGATAGGGTTAAATCACCACTACATTGCTAGTTTGTAAATGTCTTAATTAAGTTTAAATGTTCAATAAATTGTATATTCACTTTAAAAGAAAAAGCAATTGGGGTGGTTGTGTCTAATGGCTGTATCCAACAGCTCTCATTGCTCGTCTAGGTTGGTCCTGGGTTTGTGTGCTTTAGTGCCAAGGATTTCTACATGGACGCCTGTTTGTAGATTTTTGTCTTCTATCCTAAAACTTCTGTTTTGTGGCCCAGGGATCTGTAGCTTTCATAAATACTTCATATGAGGACACTTTCTAATGTACTTAAAAATTGTGCCCTATTATCTTAAACTTTACCCAATGCTGTTGCACCTCTCCAGAGAATACCAAACTGCCTCAACTTGTCTCTCTTTGCTCCCATCCATTCCCAATCCTCCTCACTTCTCTCAACCCTAGTCTTGGCCTCAATTCACTTCTAGCCACTAGTAGTTAAATGAAGGCCCCTACTTTAGTATAGAGTCCCCCCTTTGTGGGCTGAAAGTAGCACTTAAGACATGGAAGATGATCAGACAGTTCTGCTATGGTTTGGATATTTGTTCCTCCAAACCTCATGTTGAAATTTGATCCCAAGGTTGGAAAAGGGACCTTATGGGATGTGCTTAGTTCATGGGGGTGGATCCTTCATGGATAGATTAATGCTTTCCTAGCAAGGAGGGAGAGAATGAGCTTTCACAAAAGGTGATTGTTATTATGAAAAGAGCCTGGCACCTCCTCCATCTCTCTCTTGCTCCCTCTCATGACATGGGATCTCTGCACACTCTGGGTACCCTTCCCTTTCCACCATGAATGGAAGCAGCCTGAGGCCCTCATCAGATATCAAACAGATGCTGGTGCCAGGCTTCTTGCACAGCCTGCTGAACCATGAGCCAAATAAACCTCTTTTCTTTATAAATTATTCAGCCTCCAGTATTCCCTTATAGCAAAGCAGACTAAGACATATATGAAAAAATTGTAAAGACACAAATATCTAATAAAGAGGGGGAAACATCCCTTAAATTCTAACAAAGTTTAACAAACCTTATATAAAGTAAGGTAAATGGAAGCTAAATAAAATAATATTAGGAAGCTTGGCCAAAATTGGAGTAAGAAAATTATTGAAGAAATTCTTAAAGTGCCCCATCATTTTGGCTGTTAAAACCCAGTGAAAGAGATGGCTTGGCTTGTTAAGCTTTGCAAGGTGAAAAGTGTCAGCATACATTTTTTCCATTTAAAATACAAATAGACTCTTTTTATAATTTTTTTACACAACTGCTGACATTGAACATAATGATTGCTCTCCACAAGTATTTAGAATTTGTCACTGAAATTTTCACTAACTTGAAAATGTTTAAAAGAATAAAGCTCCAGGTAACAGAAGGAAAGCACTGTCAATCATCTGACCTGTTTAGTCTTTATGAAGCCAATTTGAAGACACGTAGTGAAAATTATAGTAACAACAACTATCATTTATTCTACTTTATTAGACTGGCAACTGTACTAAGAACTTTATCATCTTTTATTTATTCACAATTATTTGTTGAGCACTAACTATGTGCCAATGCCCTATGCTAGGAACCAGGATATTTCAGTGAACAAAACTAATATTTCCTGATGTTAGGGAGCTTACATTCTGCACATCATCATAAGGGAAGGGCTTTTATCTTGGCAAAACAGATGAAGACACTGAGTAGAGTCATCTGGGGCTTTGCCCAGGGTCATATAGCCTGTTACCCTGCTGCAATAAGTGTGTACCTTCTAGTCACACACCCAGCCTTGGGTAGCTAGAGTGAGGCTGCCTAGTGCACACAGGACCCTTTCCAGTCTCCAGAAAGATCTTCCTCTATCCCATCAAGGGAACGTAAACAGGCCCCAGAACACAGTTGTGACACCTCCCTAAGGAATAAGGTCATTTTGGGTTCCAAACTTTCTGCTCACTGGTTTTCACATCACTCCAGGCTAAACTGTTCGAGAAATCAGGGATGGGTGAGTTGTTTTTGTGTCCCAAGAATCTCATGAGAATGAGGGAGAAATCCACAAAAAGCAGAGATCCTAGATCACAGAATGTTACTTTATACTTTCATTTCTTTCAAAAGCCTTGAGAAATTGAGAAACACACAAAAGGGGTGAGGCTGCCAATTGCTTTTCATTTTTTTGAACACGTTTGTTATTTGTTTTAATTAAAGTGACAAGAGGGAATGACATTGAAAAACAATGCCATTTATTTCAAAGGTACCCAACACCAGGTTTTATAAACGAATCTCACAGCATCACTAAAACAACTTGCCTTAAAATCTGGGGAAATTTTATGTCTAAAGCCCTACCCTCAACTTCAAACCATGTGTATTGCCAAAAAGGATGTGAAATGCTCTCCCTGACAAGATTTGTATAGATTTTTTCTTTCCAGGAGTGACAGATGAGAGAGAAATACTTCCCACAAAAGCCTGCCAACCACAAGAAAAGAAAGCATTTTCTCACCCTCCTCTTCCTCTAGAAATAAGGATTGTAATTATTTAACTTCTATTCTGATGCCAATTAAGATGTGATGGATAAAATCCCACTAAAATTAGGTACCTTTAAAAAGTGATAATTACTCTGGCTTTTCAAAGATCCCTTAATAAAGAGCACAATCAAAATGTTGTCATTTCTCTGTTGTTTTGCTAGGTGGACATTGTTAATAAACTCAAGGCCTTGCTAAAGGAAACTTGGAGGCTATGGTGCAGGAGTTGTCTCCAACTCATCCATGTGGTGGTCACTGTCCAGGAACTGGGACAACAAGATAAAAGTGAAGAGACCCAGCCCAGGGGCAAACCTAGAAGGCATGCATTCATTAGTTGCTTTAGTCACACTTTACTCAGGATAACATGAGTAATGATGTATGGTATGGCAACTCAAGTCAGTTGCTGATCGTGAACATCTACATCTTTTGGTTCAGTTTCTTATTTGTGTTAATTCTATACCTGGTCTGGCCTGGGGAGCTTAATGGGATTATAGAGGAAACCATGTGTGGTAGATTAAAGTTGACAAAGCCAGGTTAGGATTCAAATTCTTTTGCTTACAAGTTGCATAACCTTGGGCAGGTCACTTGATCTTTCTGAATTTATTTTCCCCATCTAATTTACAATTTATCAAGTTATTGTAAACAACAACAAACTCTAAAATTGCTTACACATGGAAGCCATTACAAAATGTGCTCTCCCTCCCCATTGGAAAGCTATAGACTGTTGACGATGACCTAACAAATCATCCATTCATCATGTAATAGGTGATTAATTCATGGTTCAAAGAAGTTGTATACTTGCCCAGTGGCATGTGAGGAGGCATACCCAACTTCTCTCTGAAGTTGGAGAGAGCTAGATTAGAGTCCTCTTTCTGCTATTTGCAACATATATTTTTTGAGCAAATTAGATAGTCTCTTAAGTCTCGGTTTTCTCCTCTGGAAAGTGCGTATAGTCATAATCCTACTTCATAGATTTGTTGGGAGGATTCAATGAGATATCATAGGTGTGGCCTTAGCATAATGTTTGGCAAATAGTAAGCAACGAATTTTGTCAAAATAAAAAATATAGCATTATTCTGATAAGAAGCAAGATGTGGCTTAGGACTAAATATGAAGTGTAATAAGACTAGAGGGTGAGGGAAAATAAGATACTCATGATGTAGGATGAGGAAACAGAGATGAGGACATGAACAAAGGATGAGCAGGGCTCAGAAAAGCAACATGCTCTGCTCTGCTGGGTTTTAAGATGGCTCAGTTGCCCTGTGCTTTTTTGGGCTTTCATCTGTGCATCCCAAGTAACGCTGAGTTCCAGAACTCTGCTGCATACTGTAGGCTCAGCTGAAAACAAGACAGACCCATTTTTGCCTTAGTCCGTGGAGCTGATGATCCAGCTGGGAAAAGTTGAATAAGCAATGATGGAAAAAGAGGAGATTGGCTTAGCTGAGAGAATTTTGCGTATGACAGAAAAGGGGGTAGCTTGAGGGCACATTGGACTACTTGAATGGAAAATGTGGTAGCTTGATGGCCCTCCTGGCCGGACCCATGTCCTATCAGGAGCCCTTTACTATAAACTAGAATTGGCAACACTAGTGTATCCAATAAACTTTCTTACACAGCTTGAGCTCATGCTCCATTTATTCATTGTGAGACCTTTGCTTAGAGGATCGAGTTTAGTTTACTCTGTGAGGCCAGGCTATTCACAGTAATCTGGAAATACTAGTTTAGGTCAGAAATTTCTTAAAATTTTCTATGCCATGGGTGCTTTGCAGCATGGTGATGCCTATGAATCCCCATTAGTATACTGTTTCAAAATGAATAAAAATATAAACAATAGCAGAGGAAGCCAATTATAGTAAAATACAGTTACCAAAATATCAAAGACATGTTTGTGATATAATATATCCTTCCTTATAATGAATGAAATAATAAGAACTAGCTATGAATCCAATAATTCTAATTTCAAAATAGTAAGCATAAATGTTTGAGATATCTGCAACAATTGTAATACGATTTGGCAATATTGCAATTTTCATTAGTAACAAAGTCACAGTTACTGTTTATCCTACTGTGGCTTGTTTCCAACAACTACAAAAAACAAACAAACAAACAACAACAACAACAAAAAACGCTGCATTTCAGTTAGAAGTTAGTGCAAAGAGAAATACCGAGTTTGCCCATCCAAGTTCATGGGCACCGGATTATACCCATGAAATTGGAAAGGTATGAACCCCAGGTTAAGAATCCTTATTTGGACACAGACAGCAATAAAGTCATGACAGAGTCTCTCATAGCCAATGTTTCAGATATAGAAAAATTAGGACAGAATATCCATCTATTCAGATCTTCACTCCAAAAAAGACAAAGGACCTTTATTAGTCTGCTCAAGCTGCTATAACTGAATACCACAGACTAGGCAGCTGAAACTATAGAAACTTATTTTCACACAGTTCTGGAGGCTAGAAAGTCAAGGTGCCATCAAGGTTGGTGTCTGGCGGGGGCTCTCTTCATGGCTTGCAGACTGCTACCTTCTTGCTGTATGCTCACATGCTTTTCCTCTATGTGCACACTCTCTTCCTCTTTTTTTTTTTTTTTTTTTTTTTTTTTTGAGATTGAGTCTCTATTGCTCAGGCTGGAGTGCAGTGGCACAACCTTGGCTCACTGCAATCTCCACCTCCCGGGTTCAAGCGGTTCTCCTGCCTCAGCCTTCCAAATAGCTGAGACTACAGTCATGCACCACCATGCCCATCACCACGCCTGGCTAATGTTTGCATTTTTAGTAGAGATGGGGTTTCACCATGTTGGCCAGGCTAGTCTCAAATTCCTGACCTCAAATGATCCGCCTGCCTGGGCCTCCCAAAGTGCTGGGATTACAGGCATGAGCCACCAAACCTGGCCTCTTCCTCTTCTTATAAGGACACTAATCCTATAGGGTTAGGGCTGCACCCCTGACCCCATTTAACCTTAATCATCTCCTTAAAGGCTCTGCCTGCAGATACAATCACATTGGGGTTGTGGCTTCAACATAAGAATTTAGGGGAAACACAATTCAGCCCATAACAAGACCACTCAGCAGAGATGGTTAACAAGGAGCCCACAGTCAGACCCAAGTCAAAAATGAGATTTGTGTGTCTGCATAATGTTGGCCCACACATAGACTTTTGAACTCTGTAAATTAATTTTGAACATTAAGAAATCAGTATCTTTCAACCAAACAGATGTGATTTCCAATTTCTCTAGATTTGGAAACCTCGGGCCCAAATTTTCACATCTTATTTGGTTATAGTCACTAAAGCATGGTAAGGACTACCCCGTTCACACCACCAGGCCAGCCTTGCTGTCATAGATACCCACCTGGACCCTGTTAGTATTTGAGAATGCAGCCCCTTGCAGATATAGTATTACCAGGAACCCTAAGAGGCCACAATGATGCCCAGAACAGCTTCTGATCGGCAGGTAAAAAGGAGCAAACAGCTAGCTCTTCATAGAGTTTGATTTAATAGATCGTTTAAAGGTGTTTTTTTACTTTGTGCTTCATTATTAGTGGGAAAGGGGAAGGGAGGCCAAATTACATGTCTAGACTCTTATCTCATTACTGAATTATTCTAACATCACCACGTCTGTCAATTTTCTCTACTACTGTCCTGAATTGAACTAGGGTCTGCATATATAAATATTCTTCCAAAACAACATAATTTGCACAGAAAGGATGAGGCTGCACAAGATACAAAAAATAATTTTTAGAAGAAAAGAGAAAACAACAGGGTTGATTTTTGTGAAGGTGGATGCAGAAGGCAGATTATCTTCTTAATTTCCTTGTTATAAATGTTACACACACTGAAAGGGGAAGTAAAAGGCAACACATTGTGTTGAGCCAAAAACATAGATTTTACCCAGACATTAGGATCAGCTCCTGTTGGGGCCTTGATAGCATCATTCCAGGAAACATAAAGTTTACCAGACACACTATTATACCTCAACTTAGCCTGAAAACAGGTGTTTGACTTCCCTATTTTCCTGGTAAAATTTGATAACAGTCATCCTAACACAACACATCTGTTCATCAACCTAAGCTTGGTAAACATGGCCTTTCATACTTGACTTTTCTTATAGCATGCATCTACGGTACAACATTTACATGCTCCATACTTTATTTTTTTACTTTTATTTTAAATTCAGGGGTTCACGTGCAGGCTTGTGACATAGGTAAACTTGTGTCATGGGGGTGTGTTGTACAGATTATTTCATCACCCAGGTATTAAGCCTACTACCCATTAGTTATTTTTCCTGATCCTCTCCCTCCTCCCACCCTCCATCCTATGAAAGGCCCCAGTGTGTGTTGTTCCCTTCTGTGTGTCCAAAGGTTTCCATCATTTAGCCCCCACCTATAAGTGAGAACATGCAGTATTTGGTTTTCTGTTCCTGCATTAGTTTGCTAAGGATAATGGCCTCCAGCTTCATACATGTCCCAGCAAAGGACATGATCTCATTCTTTTTTATAGCTGCGTAGTATTCCATGGTGTATATGTGCCACATATTCTTTAATAACCCATGCTTTTAAAAAATTTGTTCACTTTGGCCGGGCGCGGTGGCTCAAGCCTGTAATCCCAGCACTTTGGGAGGCCGAGACGGGCGGATCACGAGGTCGAGACCATCCTGGCTAACACGGTGAAACCCCGTCTCTACTAAAAAGTACAAAAAACTAGCCGGGCGACGTGGCGGGCGCCTGTAGTCCCAGCTACTCGAGAGGCTGAGGCAGGAGAATGGTGTAAGCCCAGGAGGTAGAGCTTGCAGTGAGCTGAGATCCAGCCTGGGCGACAGAGCCAGACTCCGTCTCAAAAAAAAAAAAAAAAATTGTTCACTTTGAACATTTTTCAAGCTTGTAGAATATTTTCAAGAATGGTATAAAGAACTACTCTATACCTTTCACTGAGATTCACCAACTTTAATAATTTGATACATCATTTATACTCTGTCTCTTCCCTGTCTCTCTCTCTATGTATATACACACAAACACATATATACATACACATATAAATAAACCTACGTGTATATATACACACACAAACACATGTTTTTATTGTAATTATTTTCTAAAACATGTGAGAGTAAGTTTCGGTGAATTATTTTGCCCTGAGAATATTTCTATTTTTCCAAAGAGTGTTAACAATGGTTAAGTTCATAGAACTACTTAAGAGTCCATTTAACCTATGCTGTTTGTCAAATTGCAATACCAGTAGTAACACTGAATACTAAGAATACTGTAGAAAAAAGAGGGATGAAAGAGACCTGGTGTGCCTTTGGTGTAGCCCTAATTAAATTTTTGAGTAGAAATTTTCTTTCACATGACATCACCCTTTATATCCTAGGAATATACTCTGAGATCAAAATGCACCTCTTTCCCCCTCAGATTTCTCTTGGACCACCCACCCCTTGGCTTTCCTAAAGGCATTGCATGTTATATGGCACCTTCCCATCTCCAGGTACCCAATCCCTCACTGTGATTGACTTTACCTAAAAGTGTTAAGAGCGGGTAAGCTGATTGACCCAGTTTATACTAATGTGTGAAGGATGCTGTTTACATTCTCAAAGACATTTACATTTCCACAGCGACTTCATTGATACAAATTAATTTCCTCAGTGGTGAAAATAAAGGTGATAAATTAAAATCAAATGGAGAAATAAAGATAGGAGAATAAGAAGAGTTGGAAACAGCCACCGAAACATGAAAAGGCTGTCTCCATAATCAACTATCTGAAACTATTGCTTGCTGTCCACGTTTTCTTTTTCTTTCCCTGTATATAAATCTAAGATATCACCAAAATACATGGACACTGAAAATTGGCTGATATTTCTGGCATTTAAATAAATCAATAGCTTCCAAATATTTGTCTGACGTTCATTTAAAGTAAGGGTTAAAACACTGCATGAAGGAAGAATTGGGAAATAAAATCATTTCTCTTAAAGTATTGCCATCCTAAGCAATTCAACTCTGACCTCAAATTTGCATTCTCCTTTCAGCCTAACGAGTGGACCAACCTTCTTAGAAGGTGAATTGTTGAGATAAGTTTTTGCCAGTTATGGTGACTCAGCTGTCCTACTGGCTGTATTTGACCATTCTTATCACCATCACATTGCCCAAAGCACACGCACACAATTACACAAGGCTAGCTGATCAAATTTGCCCTGCCAGTCACATTCAGCAGAAGTTTGAAACTTGTGACCTGGGTGCAATGTGTTTTGCCTGATCACTGGTTTATAAGAAAATTTGAGTTAGATGCCTGCTTTTAAAAAATCATGAGAGTTTAACATAAGAATCTGCATTTCCTTCTTCTTTTAAAAAACAAACGGTATCTTCACCCTGGACCCAAATTCTTGCACGACAACACCTGACTAGAGCTCAGCAGCAACATCACCTGGAGACCCTGTAACCAGACAGAGTATGCTCCCCAATTGCCACCTGCTGAGCCCTTCCTACCTGCCCTAACTATACCCATAGGTAGTTACATCTGCAATCCTGACATCTGAAACTTCCCCTGAGAGAAATCCTAGTAGACATTATTTTTCCATGCCTTTACTTTTAGAGTGATATCTTATCTTTTCTAATGATATTCTTTGACATTGGCACCTTGGCAGACTGCCCAGATTGGCCATTAATTGGGGTCAGAAAAAAAGTCTCTAAAACACAGATTTTTAACAAGAGTTTTTGTGGCACAGCAGCTGTTGGGGTAGAGGGATGAGGAAGGAAGGCAGAGACGGGGCTATAAAAGGTGGCCTTTATATCCTTGACAAAATTATGTCAAGGACAGGCTATAAAAATGGACTTCATGATTTTACAGGCCAGTTAAATAGAAGTGAACATGCTGGCTTATTCCCTTTTCTTGAACGTCTTAAGTGGAGTTCTTGTATTCACATTGTTCTTCCTCTTAGAGCAATTCAAACAGTTGATGAAGTAGGAGCAGTGGGAATCAAAGTCCAAATTCCAGAGTCCTGTCAAGTAGAAATTCTCTCAATGATCAATTTCTATCATTTAATCAAATCATTTTTTAACTAAGCAGGAATCTGTCAACTGGTGTTCATTTCATGCCCCATAGCTCTGGTAGAAAGATTTTTTCCCCTTTTCTGTTGCTTCCGATCGTGTTAAATTGGCAATTTTCAGAGAGGCGCCTCCTGCCAATTATTAATGAGAATCAGTCTTGACTTTTGCAGATTCAATTTTATAAATTGGTTTTATTTAAAGTGAAAAATAGCATAAAGAACTACAGAAAGGAGAAAACTTAAGAGTGTACCCAAAGAACAGAGGCCTTGTTATAATCTGTCTTTAGAAAAGTGATTGTGTGCTTTGGGTCTGGACCTAGCAGGAGATGGCTTATGATTCTCTTCCAGGTTCAGACGCTGAGCTTTTCGACCCTGATCTATACACACAGGACAGTAAATTATCATCACTACATGACTCTGAGGTATTGCAAGGATTAATGACTCACAGAGCAACCTGCATTCTAGGATGTGAAGGGTCTCATTGCAGAGAAAATTATTGTCATAATTCTTTGAACATTACATTGTTCACCCAAAGAGGTGATACTAAAGAACTCTACCCAAAGCTCAACCCAACAAAAACATTTTCTCAACTTTCATTATTTACTGTGTCAAGATTATAAAGAAGCCAACTTTCTTTGTTTTTCCAATGTATATATATTTTTCATATTCTCTTTTAAAAAGTCAGTTTTGAGGGTTGATGCTTTATACACAGAAATTTAAATTGGTCTAGCATATCTGACTTGTATCTAGTATTTCATATTTCTCTTCAAAGAAGAAAAGATGATTTATGGGGCAAAATTTGACATAGAATATCAAATCCCGCTGATCTACTTTGACAAGAATGCTTCTTCTCATCCAAGTACATAAATCTACTTTATTTTAGCATGATGTGATTTTCAACATAATGTTTTCATGAAATGAAAAAGAATAGCAAATACGTATCGAATACTTTAGTGTACCATGAACTGCACTAAGCAGGCACTTTAACTGCAGTAAGTAGCTTTATACAACCCAATAAGGTAAAGATTAATATTCTCCTTTTTAAAAAAAGAATAAAGAAATTGAGGCTTGGGAAGATTATATAATTTGCCCAATTTCCCACAGTTATTTAGTAAAGGAGCTGGGAATCAAACCAGATGGTCTAACTCCAGCACTGTACTACAAAATAAGGCTAGTGAACCTTGCACCCCGTGTGCCCTCCTCTTTGGGAGGATATAAGCAATGCCCTGTAGTATAGAAGCCTATCTAATTTCCCTTTACCCTAGCATTTCTAGAAGTTACTTCACTGCAGAACCTCTTCTTCCCCAGAATGCTGACTAATATGAAGAATCTTCAGAACGTAGTCAGGGAAGCTCTGCCTTAACCATCTGAGTACAGATTATCACATCACACATGCTCGCTCACACAACTCTCTCTGCCTGGGACGCCCCGTCTCCATATAGTCAAACACCAGTCATTTAAAGCCAGCCTGGCATATCTTTTTTCACTTCCTTTGGGATATCTTTCCCAAGGATCCAGAATGTTCCTTCCCTTTGCTTAACAAAAACGAAATAAGCAATAGCACTTTTCTAGCACTAGAACATTCTCTTGTTACTGCCTCATTCTATGTTTTTCTCCTCTGTTTGACTGTGAGCTCCTTAAGGGTCTGCTTGAATTGTTGTATGACTAGTGGCAACCACAGACCTTGACACAAAATAGATACTCAATGAACACTGATGGAATAAGTTATTGGTCCTTTTGTAAGGAAACAAAGTATTTCACAGTTATCCTTGTTCAAGAAAACAGAGGCGAAAGAAAATGGTGAGAAGTTAAGAGGAGAAAAGAGGTAAAAAAAAAAAATAAAATCAAGCTAAAAATATGAAATACTAATATAATCTTTACTTTTGAGATTTTTAATTTTATTTTTGCCAGTAAAATAAATGTGTATAAATGAGTTTTGCTGTAACTCATAACAAATGACAGGAATAGCATTTTTTGAGGGTTTACTATGTGATCCTCTTCACACGTAGGAACTTGTGGAAGATCATCCTCAACGAAGTAATTGCAATTCTCCCACACAGTCTCCACCAACAGGGAAGAAAAAAGTAGAAATTTAATTCCCAGTTTACAGATCACTCCAGTGAGTTCTGAAACAGCAGGCAAAACAGATGTTGCCCTGACTTCCACTCCCTAGAATGTGACAGCCACCTTGATTGCCCTTTTCCAGCCATTTAATTTGGTTATTTAGGGAGGCAGTGGCATTGATGCATCTGTAAGAGGTAGGCTAACATAAATCAGATCCTCTTACATTTTCTAAGGAAAAACCCCCACCTTTCCATCAGACTATTGCATTATTTCTACAGTGATACTGAAAAAGGAGAGAGGTGATTCGTATTCATCAGGATTCTAAAATAAATGAAAATTCTGCTGGCCTGGCAAATAGGTAATGCTGCTATTCAGAAGACTTGCACATATGACTCGATTACCAACAGATGCCCATAAAGTGCTCCTTCCTGTCTCCTGTCACCTAAGAATGAATTCTGTATGTTTCTTTTTCCTTTACTAATTTCCAGAACATCCAAGTCCGTCTGGTATTGGTGGGCCCTGACATGCACAAATAAGTAAAGGCCCTTGTCATCAAATCGTTCACTATTGATTAGAAATAGCAGATACACCAACAGCTAACTACCTTCCATACATACAATGGTAAAACTTCAAATGGCTCCCAGCCAATGAGGACCAACACTTTGCCAGGCTCAATAATGTATTAACCATCCCATAATGAGGATGCCAGCTGTCAGCCACAGGAAATATTAAAACAGGGAACAGAATATTTTCAACAATTCAGTTAATGATTTCCAGAATGTGCTTGCCAAAGCCCGTGCAGCATCTTTGGATCATATTAAGGTCCCTGCTTTAAAATCTTCTCTGGCTCCTAATTGCGCACGGGATAAAATGCTCACTCCTGTTCTGCATCCCATGGTGGTATGGTACTGTAATTAAGAGTTTAGTTTCTGGAGTCAGGCATGCTCTAACTTACCTGCTATGTGGTCTGTAAATTACTTATATTTGGTCTTCTCAACTGTAAAATGAGGGCAATAGTAGTACCTACTCAAAGGGTTTGGAGAAATTTAAATGAGATAGTCTATGTGGAACGCTTAGTATGTAATATATGTAGAAATAATGCTGGTAGAGTAAGTTGTGGTGGTGGTAGTGGTAAAATAGTAGACAGGTATAATTCTAGTTTTTAGTTTTCCACAATATAATACAATGTTATATTAATATATTTGTGTGTGTATGTATGTGTATGTCATGTATTTATATATTTATATATTCATATGCACATATGTATGTGCATATATGTATAATTTTAATTAGACTATCTTATTTTGAAATAACATTTCTTCCATTTATTTAATATTGGACATTTTATTTAACCTAAACTTTGCTTTGATTTTCTATCTATAAACTGGAAATCATGATAATATCTACCTCAGGGTTTAAATGGCATGAAACATGTAAAGTAACTGACGCGTAGTAAGTAAGGGCCCAGTAAGTGTTTATTTTCAAAAATACCTTTTGCAAAATATCTTTTGAAAGATAAAGTATCTTTGCTTCTATGGTAGGAAACATTATTATTATTCTTATTACTTCCAATTCATAAAAATTATTTATTTCCTGACTCTCCCCTTGAATTTGCTAAAGTCTAATAAATTTGACAGGCATACACGAAATGACATACCAACAGCTGTACTCCTAGGACACATATGCAATTTCTGTAGTATGAGAAACTTCCAGTTTAAACCTAGAAACTCTGAGTTATTGAAGTTGAAAGTATAGAAATCTACTCTGTCACAGTCACTTTCAGTGAAAACTACAATTTATGACAAGTTCCATAAAACCTGCTTAATTCAACATTTACGAGAGACACTGAAGATAAATGAAAGGTATAGAAATGGAAACCTTTCTAATCAGTCATTTGTCAAGAATAAAGGACAAGAATGATAGGCATGAAAACAGACTAGATGTGCATATAAATAACCTACTATAAATTATTTTTATTTAATATTTTATTAAATAAATAAATTATTAAATATTTTTATAAATTTAGCCAAAATAGTCTTTGGTCCATAACATAAAGCTTAATTCACGTGCCTGTGAAAGATCAGGTGCACTGATTCATTCAGCACACCTAGGCAGGCACAGGTTAGAGTTTGGGGAAGCATGTACATGTTACATATTTCAACAGGAGTAAAAGAAAAGATAACAAAGCTGATTTCATAAGACTAGAAAAAATCTCGTCTCTCCTTTAATTGCCATGGTGGGTGAATTGCAGTATGTAATTAATCCCCTGGAGGAAGTTTTTCTTTGTTGTTTTTGTTTTGTTTTGTTTTGTTACGACGGAGTCTCGCTCTGTCGCCCAGGCTGGAGTGCAGTGGCCGGATCTCAGCTCACTGCAAGCTCCGCCTCCCGGGTTTCAGCCATTCTCCTGCCTCAGCCTCCCGAGTAGCTGGGACTACAGGCGCCCGCCACCTCGCCCGGCTGGCTAGTGTTTTTTGTATTTTTTTTTTTTTTTTAGTAGAGACAGGGTTTCACCGTGTTAGCCAGGATGGTCTCGATCTCCTGACCTCGTGATCCACCCGTCTCGGCCTCCCAAAGTGCTGGGATTACAGGCTTGAGCCACCGCGCCCAGCCCTGGAGGAAGTTTTGTAGCTGTGTTATATTGTTGGAAATGAGTTAACACTGAAGCACAAAAAACAACACTATCAAAGGAAGTGGATAGTTCTATAGAGTGAGGAAGATGGCACAGGTAGACCACTTTTTGAATGTCCCTTTCTTTAACCCAGTAGAAGGGACAGGTGCAGGAAGCTGGCATGGCCAGATGACCAGAGCTCAGTGGGGAATCGGAATATGGTTTACCCTATACTGTGGGTCTTGGCCCCACAGTGGAGCTTTTGTGAAGCACCAGGGACTGGGCTTTCTCTATATGTTCAGTATCCGTTTTCTCAGGACCTTAGGGAATGATAAATTGCTTGAGGAGTGATTTGATAAGTCTCCCAAGTCATGTTATTTTCCACCATTAGAACTTCTGGTGTCTCACACTCTCTACCCCTTGGGTGAGTCCAGTGAGTGCTGTTGTGCTCAGTGTGAGGAGTGGCACGAAACCACCCAGCTCAACCCAGCCAGGATTCTCCTAGCCCAGAGGTGCTTGAACACATTCCCCAAACGATTGTAATGTACACCCAGGTGGAGGAACACCACTCAGCCCTTTCTTGACTGAAGGCTTACTTACTTTCTAAGTAAGCTTAGAAAGTCTTCCTACTGTTCTAGTCTCTTTGGCCAAAATGAGCTGACCTGCCTGTCTCACGGACAAGCACTCATTTGGCCCAAGGTAGCTATTTTAATTTTAATTATTTTTAATTTCACTTTTGGGCTGCAGGCTAAATAACAAATAAAACTGACACTTGCTTTTAGGTTTGTCTAGATTCTTAAAATGTGGTTCTCAAATGTGCTCCCCAAATCAGTAGCATCAGCATCAGCTTGAAACTCACTAGAAACACAAATCGTCAGGCCCCACCTAGGACCCAATGAATCAGAAACAGTGGAGGTAGAACTTAGAAATCTGTGTGTCAACAAGCCCTCCAGGTGATGCTGATGCACAATCAAGTGTGAGAACCATGGTTTAGCCTCCCCATGGTTCTCAGACTGTAGCTGGGTGGGGCTCAAAAAAGAAAGTTTGGCATGTTCCAGCTTCTTTAGAGTTTTACAATGCCTACAAGAAACCTGAACTTTAGTAGGTAACCTACTTTTATTTAAAGTTTTAGACTATCAGACACAAACTCAAATGCTTATAGAGACCAAGAAAGTAAATAAGTAGATTGAGCATGGGCACATCACTTAGGGATGCAGTGGGATCCAAGTGAATTACAGAGCACTTGCCCCACTTGAGATATTGACAAAAAAATATTCAAAAACCATGATGCAGACAAAGCAAACCATTTCCTTTGGGTCTCACTTTGTCCTGCAGGTAGCCTGTTTGTGGTTTCGATTATATATCATACCTCCTGCTATAAACAGGAAATAAGGGTGGCTGTTCGCTGGACCAAGTTTTTTGGTTCATACAAAAGGGAATGGTTATTTTAAAACATAAGGTTTAGTCCTCTAATAAGGTGAAAAATTTTGCCTCAATATTTATAAATCCTGTGACCAAGGTGCATGCTCACGTTGGTATTGAGTCTAATACCATGATGTCCTGATGAAGGAGGTCCTACAGCCCTGAGAGGAGACTTAAGGGAGAACATTCTGTAGGAATAGTACATGGACTACCTTATCTGTTGCTTGGGCATCAAAAGACGTTTCATTTTGCTTCATCTTCCTCTCAACAAAATTTACTTGCAGTATTTGAGCCTCCAAAAAAAGTATAATTAACTCACATGAAGGGGTAATATTTAGTGACAATATGTTACGCACAGAAGGGCCATTTGCATTTAGAGAGGATGGAATCCTGGAAAAGAAATTAAGCATTCTCTGATTCCAAGTATTGGCAGCAGCTGATGGTGAAGTTGTAATCAGTTCTATTAACTATATATCCATGTAGTGTCAGAATTTCTGATATTACTTTATGATTTTTTGTGTACAATTAAATGTTTTAGTGTATTCACAGAGTTGTATAACCATCATCACAATTTCAGAACATTTCATCACTCCAAAAAGAAACCACATACCTACCAATATTTACCCCTCAATACCTCTCCCCAACCCCAAAGCCCTAGGCTACCATTAATCTACCCTGTCTCTACAGATTGGCTCATTCTGGACATTTAACATAAATGGAATTATGCAATATTCAGTTTTTGTGACTGGCTTCTTTCACTTACAGTGTTTTCAGTGTTCATTTGTATTGGAGCATGTATCACTACATTATTCCATTTTTATTGATGAATAATATTCCACGGTGTGAATATAACACATTTTGTTTATCCATTCACCGGCTGATGAAAATTTGTTTACACTTTGTTTATTATGAATAATGTTGCCATAAACATTTGTGCACAAGTTTTGTATGAACATATGTTTTCTCTTCTTTTGGATATATACCTGGGATTGAAACTGCTAGGTCATATGGAAACTATGCTTAACCTTTTGAGAAACTGACAGACTGTTTTCCAAAGTGGCTGCACCATTTACATTTCCATCAGCAGTGCATAAGGGTTCCAATATCTCCACATTATTTGTCTTTTTGATTAAAGCCATCTTAGCATCCTAGTAGATATGAAGTAGTATCTGGTAATCTTGGTTTGCTTTTACCTGATGACTAGTGTAACTTTGCTGGTATTAAATACAAATAGTTGTAGAGGATTTACAATGTACTAAACACTGGGAATACTAGAGTACACAAAACTTAAGTGGATTGTGTACATGTCATATTCTATTGCCTTATGAACCATGTATATCTGAACAATAGTAAAGATTTTGGTGGTTTAATGGAGCAACTTACATTCATTGGGTGCTTACTATGTGCCATGGAGTATGCTTTAATGTCTTATAGGTATGATCACAATTATCTCCCATAATAATTCTGTTTTTAAGTAGTATTTTAATTCCCACCGAACATATAAACAATCTAAGGGATATAGAGTTTATGTGATTGTTCCAGATGGTGGAGTCAAATGTTGATATTGCACCCATACAAGCTCAAGTCTGGTTGCCCCCCAAATTACGTGCACTTTACTTCTAAACTGTTCATCTCATATTTTCAAGAGAAATTTTACATGTAGAAAAAATAAAGCCAGTAAAATTTGCTGCTTGACATTGCATTTGGTCATTCATTTCATGAGAACCAAGCAAAGAGTTGAAGCTACGAGTTTGGTTACTTGGGCAAGATCTGAACCAAAAATTCAAGAATGTGGTCTTAATCTCATTTCTGGGTTTAATTGAAAATGAGCAAGTTTACTTATCCATCTCCCTCTCCACACAGTGAGTGTAATTAAGTCCAAATTTCCAAGTCTGAAATAGAAAATATTTTGATATTGCTCAATGAATTACCCATGGTAACTTGTCGGATTTAAAATGGGTTTTCTTGGGTTTGTTTGCTATAATTTAAATTTAAATGATTTCTGTGACAGTAACCAAAGCACCATGAAATTTCATTTCATATCAGTTTTATTATTAAATTGACAATGTTACATATGTATTTATATGCTCATCTTCTGACAACATTCTCTTTACCCGCCCACCATTTGCAACCAGTTTACTGACTCAGAATGAATGACAGATTAATTCTAATTATAAATAAGAATACCCTTTCTGAAGTTTCCATTGATTTGTTTTTGTCAGCTAAGATACTGTAAATGTCAATGCTCCTTTTGATTCTCACAAAAATCTATGTGTATAAAAGGCAGCAATTTCCTGAACATATTGATTATTCCTTATTGACCAATAACAAGAGGATTTATGATGTCAAAATAACATGAGCAAAAGTACTGATGACAATACATTTCTTCTCTATTTTTACACTGACTAAATTAAGCTCTCAGAAAAATTTTCTCTTGGTGCTTATTGCATTGATAATTTCTCCTTCTAACAGGCTAGGAATTTTTGTTTGTCGTATTTTTGTTAGCGGTTTTCATTGTCATGTGTGCCATTTAAATTCCCAGACTCCCTCATCTAATTTCTTCATGAGTGTCAGTTTGGTATCTCTGCTTGTTCAGTGAGTTCACAGCTTAGTTAGGCTTACTTCTTTCAGTCACTGCAAGGAAAGTGATACACTTTAAAGATTTTTAAACGACCAATTGCTAAAAATAACCTGAATAAACCCTTTGAACAGACCAAGCATATTTTGTGATTTAAAAAAAATTCTGGCATTAGAATAGCCAGTTGTGACTATAAAGTTTACATATTATTTCTATATTATGTTTCTAGTCAAGATTTTATTCAATATCACCTTCCTACTGATATATCTCAATTCCCATGATACATGTTCTTCTTCTCCGCAATGACTAATAATCCCCATTTGTTAATCACGGATGTGTTCCTGGTAGTCTTTGGCTAGAGATAGTTGCCAAGGGAAAATTGTGGACTCTGCCAGAGATGTCCTTAAAGTAGGGAAGATGTGACAGCACACAGTCGAAGGCAGTTATTGCAAAAAAAAAAAAAAAAAAAAAAAAAGGGGGGACCATTTCATGCTGGTGTCCTGTCCTGTTAACACTGTTCAATCAACTGCTTATGCTTATTTTACTCTTTGTTCGCTAAAACTGAAGATACAAGAGTAAACTCCAGTCTAGTTTCAACCTACAAATTTCACATTGGTCATGTCCAAATTAATTGGTTGTGGCTGTCTGTTACTCATTAATGCACTTCAACTGTTAAAAAATATTTTTTGAAAATAAAATGTAGCCTTGGGAAAATTTAAAAGCATGAACACATCTAATCCTCACCAGCAGGAGTAATGGCTTTTATTTCTTCTACTTCCAATTCAAATCTGCCTTTGTCCCCATTTACATAATCACATGTAATAAATGTTACTTGACTTGCATTGGCATGTATAAATGCGCAAAACGTACTTAAAAATCAAGTTTGCAATAATAGCATCAATGAAATGAAAAACTTAGAAGAGCCAGGCTAGCTTGAAACTATGACCGATTTGATCCAACTAAATCCTTATTTGCATGCAAGTAACCTTAAAATTTCTTCCCGGGGTTCATTCCACCTTTCTCTTTTCCTTCCTAATAAACGGACGGGTAAATAAAAATTAAGATAAGCTTATTGTTAAGCTAGAATATTTACCCTTTTCTCTCTTTTAAAAAAATCTTAGTGTAGTACTTTCTCTCCCTACTCTCGGTTGCATCTCTGGGTCCCCAGTTTAAAATATTTTGTAATTCTATTAAGATATAGACCTCTTAATACCATCATTTCCAAATAGGCTATTTATCCCCCTCTTCCCCACCCCCCACCCATAGCCCCACTTTCTATTGTATTTAAAAATGTATACACATCATGTATAATTCTGGCTCTAAGTTATAAATAGACACAACCAAGTTATTCATTCAAATGGCTTTCTCTTAAATTTTTTAAGACTAGAGATGGTGAAATCTGATGAACTTCAACTTGTTACTCTCCATATTCCTTTCCATATAGCAGAATACTGGGGAGATGATAAGTTTATGTCAAGGATATATTTTTTTGCTCAATAAAGCTAAATTTAATCCTCAATATAACTGTCTGCATTAACCCTGCCAGGCCATTTGAAACCAATCTCAAACCCTTTTTGAAATAACACTAAGTATAAATAAAATAACAAAGATTTTTAATAAATAAATGACTAGAATGGATTTCAAGAAGCAAGCTTGCTATTAAATCAACACTTCTTGACCTTGGAATCCAGTAAATTCTGTAATTTTTTATCCTTCATTAAAAATATTGCTTTTTTTTTTTTTGAAGGAGCAAACATTTAATCCTAGAGAGTAAATATGAATTTTAAAGAAGTTATTTTTATCTCCCTCCAGATTTCTGGAGTAACTAAATTCCTCAAAGGGGAAAAGTAACTATTGTCCATTTAAGTTCTTATTGAGATAGAAATAGCACTGGGTAGTTGCAGATGGATGGAAAAAAGCAAAAACCAGCTAAAACAAGAACTAGGCAAAGAAACCACAGGCTAATAGAAAACCCAAAATAAGGAAGAGAAAACAGCGAAAATCCCAATCAGGGTGACATGCCATGACTCTTCCAGACAAACCCAAACAAGGGAGAAAGGGTGTGGCAACTGGAGGGGGGTCCCTGAAATCCCCTCCTTTTCCAGAATACCTAATAATTTATCTCACACCCTAATTAAAGAAACACTCGTAAAATTAAAAACCCAAACCCGTTGTGAGTGACTCCTCAGGACCACACCTGCACTTCTCTGTTAAGTGTGTACTTTTGCTTTGCAATGAAAGCTTCTTCTGACTTGTCCCTGAATTCTTTCTCGAGATAGTGTCAATAATCTGGAAAACTGGCTGGGGCTAGAGTCCCACCAGCATCCAGAGGCCCTCCTGAGCCTTCCAGCAACATTATAATCATATTACTTTATGCATCAGGGTCTATCCAAGTATGTTATGGAAGGATGTGCTGCTAATGGGCAAAACTGTACGTTTGATTTGTCTCAATGAAATATATAGTGTTTAGATTATTATGAGCTGTTACCAATGTGGACAGACTGTCAAGATAGTTTTCCCTGTCTGTTTTGGCTCTGGTCTTGAAGCTGAGAACACCACAAGAAGTGCCAGGCCACCATAGCAGCATACGATACAAAGTTTGTAGAATTAGTTTTGTAAACTTTTAGGTTATCAGCCACTAACTAAAAAGGTATAAAAAAGAAGTATTTACAGACACAAAAAAGAGGACACATGTTGTTTGACTCCACTTATCTGAGGTACCTAGAACCAGCAAATTCAGAGACAAAGTAGAATAGAGCTTACAAGGAGCTGTGGGAGAGTGGAGAATGAGGAATACAGAGTTTGTTTGGGATGATGAAAAAGTTCTGAAAATAGATAGCAGTATGGTTGCACATCATAAGTGCATTTAATGCCATTGAATTGCACACTTAAGAATGGTTGGAATGGTACATTTTATATTACATATACTGTATCACGAGATAGGTATATAGACAAATAGATAAATGAATACATTAACAACATGGAAACTTAAAAATAAAAAGTGCCTGGAAATAGAAGAAAAAGGCAGCTTTTTCCTCCTCTCAAGAAAAGACAACAGATGCTATCTGTGGACGTGCCTTCTGAGTACGCACTACCCAATAGATCCCACATACAAGCATGTGTAACTCTTTGACTGCAGCCTTTCTCTAGCTGACTTGTCCTGTACACAAGGTGGGCAGAAGTGCAGGGGATATAACACCCTCAGTGAAAGGCAGGGGATCTATCATACCCTCAGTGAAAGGCAGAAAGGAATTGGTGGATGAATGCCCCAGCTCATCTTTCCCCAATGGGGATGACTCCAAGCACATGCAACACTGTCTCCCAAAACTCCCCAATGAGAATGAGTCCCAGTTGCTTTCAGTGGTAAAAATTGCTTGATAATTTCCCCCTTATTGGACTCCTATCTTTTTCCCTGTCTCAATCCCCTAATAGTTCTTCCTGGGATCACCTCTCACACAAATAACTTTCCACTTAAATCTTGGTCTCGGAGTCTGCTTCTTGGAGAATCATTCTGAAACTTGAAATGTTGAACAAGGATTTGAGGATGCAGGGTTGGTTCCTGACACACACCAGAGAGACCTGCCTGGCAGGTGAGGAGAATCTGAGTTGCCAAAGAACAGCTTGCCTTCCCGAAGCATGCAAGTGGCAAATGTGCTCACTGATGTGGACCAGGGAGAAAGAATCATCATAAAAGCAGTCCTTCCAAGAGGACTCCCTGGAGCCCAAAAGAAGGGCGGTCTGGCAGAAACCAGATTCTGAGGGGCTGATCATATCTACAGTGGGCTCTGCTTGTATTAGGGACATTTGTAAGGTTTCTGAAGAACTCACAAAATTACCCAGAAAATACAGAATTAGTTTTGGACATTTGACATACCAAGAGGTCACCAAAGCAAATGGTAGTTATACCAGCCTGATAATGTATTTTTTGACACTGACTTCTCTCTCCTTCTGCTCCTGCCCTGGGGAAACGAGAGGCAGCACAGAAAGTCAGACAGTGGATATCAAACACAAGGTGAAGAAATTACGAAAGAGCCGGTGAGACTTTCCCCAACTCCCTAATCCAACCCGACATCAGATTTATAAGCCCAAGCAGGTTTGAATTGGAGGAGGCAAGTTTTAAGCTGGATGAGAATCTGGGATATTTATATGAGAAGGGTCAGGAAATTTGTGAGACTAACTTGAGATTTCAACTAAGAGGTGGAAAGGCACATGTTCATCAGAATTAGTGAGCAGATGCCATTATAAGAATGAATAAGCTTATTTTCTGCTTGATTTCTATAGATTATGGTTTGCTCAACAAGCTAATACATAAATATTTTTTTCCATTTTGATTCTTTAAAATAATAGCAAAATTACATCTATAGGATATCTAACAGAAATGTTAAAAAGGGTTATCAAAGTTGATTCACACCCACATTGTGCACAGAGAAAAACTGTGATGCTCTAAAATCTCATAGTATTCACAGTGTGCTTTTTGCCATAGTCGCACTAATAGAAAATGACCTAATTTTCCTTTGTTCCTTTGGAACATTTAATCTGTCTTCTACAGCATCTTCAATGAGCATGTGTTGCTTGTATAAATAGAAAATAAAATGATATTAAAAAAGAATATCATGCTATAACAATGAAGATGAGATTGAGAAAGTTAAATTAATAGAGGCAACATTGATATCCATCATGTTATTAACCAGAACAACAATGACCAACAGACTGTATTCCATCACTGGAAGAAATAATTCCTATTTATAATTTTTAAAAACCCTGAGGCCACTGGAAGATCCTGAAGCACCTTCCAATTGTTGAATGTAGATTGATTTCCAAAGCTAATTCTTTGAAAACTAGTCTAGTTTTCATACCCAAGGTAAAAAATACAAGGCTGCTCGATTTACTAGAAGACCCCATAGCATACCCTGCCAAATCACAGAATATAGTATATCTTCTTTTAAGTCCTAGAATACACAAAAAACATTTTATGATCAGAAAACAGGTTTGTATTACTCAGAGTCCTCTACAGTTCTCTATTCTCAGAAATTCTATTGACCATTTTGGCTACCAAACCTTCTTATTTGGACATCCCTTTTGTATAGACATCTCTAAATGTTCAGCTGAGAATTTCTGCTAATTAATTTTCTTCTTCTACAATAATTAAAGACCTTTAAAAGTCATGATCTTCTCTTTTCTAATTAGATGCAATGATTAGAAAATATTTTATATTACACAGCACTTTGCCTCTAATTGACTACATTTTCCCTTTAATTAATTTTTGTACAATGATAAAGCATTTTTGCCTTTGGGCCCTTGTAAATGTTTGTGTGCACATAAAAACACACATGTAGTATATGTGTAAGTGCTGCTATTTTGCTGACTTTGCCCCAAGTACAGTCTTGAAAGGAGAAGCAAATAAAATACATGTTATATGTGACATGAATATTGTCACCATATCTTACTGTTTGTTTGTTTGGTCTGGTTTGAGGTGTGTCTTTAGCACTGTTTTCATTAATTTTCTTGAAGCCCTAAGCATTTGAGGAATAAGTGTTTATATGGCATTTTCTAACTTTTTCCACCTTGTTTTCATCCCCAAACTATTAAGAACAGCTCATCATTTTGTGCTTGGATGGGCTTGCAATCTGGGGCTTTGAAATACCATAGAACCCAGTTCATACTTCAATGACCCCTTGTAGCTCTTCCCTGCCCTAGTGAGAGATGCTAAGTTTGGGGTGCCTAAACTACCACCTACGGCACTATTTCCCTCTCTCTGCATCTTCCTTCTCATCTTCACCAGAGATCTTAGTGACTTCACCTATAGAATTTCAGACTGCATGTCTCAGAGCTCTCCTAATCTCACCATTATTAGGAAGAGCTGTTTGTTTTGGCTTATTGAGATGGGACAAAATATGTATAGTGGCCTATATGTGAGAAGAAAACAAACGCCTATGCAATAATCACCACGGTCAACGGAAAGACAGCAACTTCCCTCCCCTCTCTGTCCTGTAGAAGCACTGATTTCTCATTCTGTACACTTTTGTACTTTATTTTATTCACCCTTGTATTGCTCACATAATACTTCTTATTTACGTGTGCTTTGTCATTCTATATAAATTGTAAATTTCTCAAAGGAAAGACCTACATTGCATAGTTGTTGACTAATGTGGAGGTCAGGAATACTTGCTCAACAAACCTGACTGAATCAAGTTTAATAGTCCAATGGTCAAAACACAGGATTGGAAAGCAAAAATTCTTTCCAAAGAATATGATTACTGCAAAAGTTGCTATACTCTCTTTATTCTCTTCATTTGAAAAATGATCTGAATATTTTTAGTATTATTTTTTATTTTTTTTATTCGCAAAACTCGAGAGTGTCAATCATACAGTCTGTGGTCTTCAAACCAAGTGTGGTCTTCAAACCAGTAACATCAGCATCACCTGGGAGTTTGTTAGAGATAAAAACTATGGGACCCTACTCCAGACCTACTGAAGTGCAATGTGTATTTTAACAAGATACCCAGGTGGCTTTCACATACATTAGTTTGTGAAGACCTGTTGTAAAATACACGGCCAATGTTTTCCACCAACACCATCACCACCACCATCTCTACTAGTAGCATTGCTAGCACCACCACCATCGCCACTATCATCACCAACACCACCATGACCAGCAACACCATCACCGCCACCACCATCTCCTGTTATACACTGAGTATAAACACATGCCAGAAACTGCACTAAGCTCTTCGTATGTGTAGTAGTATGTTCTCACACTGCTAATAAAGACTTACCTGAGACTGGGTAATTTATAAAGGAAAGAGACTTAATGGACTCATGATTCCACATGGCTGGGGAGGCCTCACAATCATGGTGGAAGACAAAGGAAGTGCAAAGGGCTCATGGTGGCAGGCAAGAGAGAATGTGTGTAGGGGAACTTCCCTTTATAAAGCCATCAGACTCGTGAAACTTATTCACTATCACAAGAACAGCGTGGGAAAGACCTGCCCCCATGATTCAATTACCTCCTACTGGGTCCCTCCCCCAACACATGGAGATCATGACAATTTAAGATCAGATTTGGGTGGGGACACAGAACGAAACCATATAAATGTGCATTATTCTATTTGGCACACAAGTACTCTATTTGACAAATACTACTTTATTCTCATTTCACATAACAAGATACAACAGCTCATAAGTAGAGGATCTGAGTCTCAAAAACAGTTCTGTTTGGGCCTGAAAATCTGCTCTGCATCCCAGTGCCTTTCATTTTCAAGTGAGAGTTTATATCAATTACAGAGATGGATCATTTTGAGTGGAAAACCATCTAACTGACAGAAAAAGAAAGGCTGTACTTGAATAAAAAAGCTTTTCCTGCTGTATAAGTGTCTGATTAATTTCTGTTGAAATGTAACTTAAAATTTTTTTAAGTATTTTTTCTCTTTGAGTTTTTATCCCCACAACCCCTTCTGTAATTAGCCTTCAGTTGTTATTTTGAGTAAAGGAAACACTAAAGAGTTTATAAATTATAAATTATCACAATCTTTAATTTTGTTGAACCTCTCAGCTTTCATTTGTTCCTTTTACAGGTTGGTGCAAAAGCAATTGCGGTTTTGGCAATTATTTTTAATTACTTTTAATGGCCAAAACCACAATTACTTTTGCAACAACCTAATACTTAGGAAATGTATCTTTTAAAAAGGGAGGGAACAAATGCTGTGGCAGAAGGCAGAGGGTAAAAAGGGGTAAAGGGGGCCTAGCTAGTTCTCTCCTACTCTTTTATAAGGCATTAATTTCACCTATGACAGTGGAACCCACATGGCCTGATTGCTTACCTCCTAAAGACCCTGCCTCTTTATGTACTGTCACACAGGGAATTAAATTTGAACATGAATTTTTGAGGGCACACAAACACAAAAACCATAGTAGCAACTATATACCATTTTAATTGCAATATTCTATAATAGGATTACTATTTTCTTGGTTGATGTCGTTTTGCATTCCCTATCAAGAGCTAAAAACTTTCCAGTTTATCTCAAGTCTAGTCAAATTCATAATCCTCTTCCAAACATTGTCTCCAGCAACTAATCTTTGTCCCATTACTCCAGATTTTCATAATCTCTTGCAGTAATCTCAAAAATGATCTCTCTGACATTCCATACACCCAATCCATACTTCCCAATGCCTTCAACTCTTTCCTTATCCAACACATATGACATTATCTTCCAATTTAAATTTTTTTTTATGGTTCCACATTGCCTGTATTAGTAATAGCTAACACTTTCCTCACACTAATTTAGTACTGTATGGAGCTAAATGTCTGTGTGCATTAGGTCATTTACCCCATCAGAATTCAAGTAAGGTAAGAATTGCTATCATACCCACATTACCAATGCATCTCTGAGAAACCCAGTAATTTGCCTAAGACCACACAGCTATTAAATGTTGGCTCTGGGTCTCAAACTCAGTTTTGCCAGATTTCAGACTCTCACACCTGTAGTTCCCATGCCTTATTGTTTGCAGAATAGATGGCAGGCCATGTAATCTGTTATCCAATACTCTCTATGCCATGACTTGATGCCATCCTCCCAGCTGTGCTTTCTACAACACTCCTACAATACAGAGCTCAACATTTCACTGTCTTTGAACTTCCCTTGGACTTTATTATGTCTGTGATTTATTTATGCTATTCCTTCACCTCTACTGCCATTCCCCCTTTTATGCATGTTCAAATTGCCCACAGTTCTTGGGTGCCAACACCTGTATTATATTTTCTGCAATATTTTTCTTTCTTTTTTTTTTTTTTTTTGAGATGGAGTCTCTCTCTGTCGCCCAGGCTGGAGTGCAGTGGTGCAATCTCAGCTCACTGTAAGCTCCGCCTCCCGGGTTCACGCCAGCCATTCTCTTGCCTCAGCCTCTCAAGTTGCTGGGACTGCAGGCGCCCGCCACCACATCCAGCTAATTTATTTACTGTAATTTTTAAGTTAAAGTTAAGTTCCCCCTCTTCTATATCCTAATAGCACTTTTTTCTTGCAACACATGTAGTTTTAATCACAGGTGGATTTGCCATGTAAGATTCTTGAAAGCACAGTGCTCAGTAAATACCTCTTGAGTAAAATTGAATACAAATTTATTCCCATTCCACATCTAATTTCTAATCTTAAAAATAGATACAGTTTAATAGTTAAAAAAAAATTGTTGTTGGGTGCAGTGACTGATGTCTGTAATCCCAGCACTTTGGGAAACCAAGGTGGGAGGACTGATTGAGCCCAGGAGTTTGAGACCAGCCTGGGAAAAATAGACCCTGTCTCTACAAAAATAAAAAAATTAAAAATTGGCCAGACATGTTGGTGCATGCCTGCGGTTCCAGCTACTTGGGAGGCTGGGGTGGAATGATCGTTTGTGTCTAGGAGTTCGAGGCTGCAGGGAGTCATGGTTGTGCCACTGCATTCCAGCATGGGTGAAAGAGTGAGACTCTATCTCAAAGAAAAAGTAATTTTTAATAGGTTGTTCACCTGGATTGTGTAAATTAGCAAATGGAAATCAAATCTCATATTTTTACCTTCTCTTTTGGGATCTTCCTTACATTAAACTAAAAATTGACTTTTGATTGAACTGTTATTATTACTTTTTGTTTTTGTTTTTTACAGTCATGAAATTTTACTAAAAGAATTGTCCCTTCGGTGTGTAGAAATTTATTTAGTAGGTTCCCTCTTCTTAACCAGGAGGCTAAAAAGAAAGTGTCAACACATAGAAATTAAAGACTGTACCTGTGAAGTCTCCCCAGATGTGGTACCTGGTGGTGGACAAGGGTCACGGGGATACTTTTCTGTTCTTTGTAACTTTATGAAAGCACAAAACCTTAGTTACTTTTGATTTATGATAGTGGCAAGGTCATCCTTATCATGAAAAAAAAAAGAAAAAAAGAAAAACAAGGTCTATATTTTCATACCCTGAGATTCAATTTATCATGAAGATCAATGACAGTTTTATTCTCTAGAGAGATGAACTATTCCTTTTGCTATAAAATTATCACCTTTGTTCAGACCTTATGTTGTTGCTAAAGTACTGTGAAGCTGGAGTTGTAATAGAATACTTTATCAATAGAAAAACATTACATTTGAACCTTCGTTTGTATAGCCGTCTTCTCTTTCCAAACAAAAGATAATATATGAATCCACTGCTTGAGTTGTGAGAACTGAGTGAGAGGCAGCCTACCTCATTAAACTGGTAACGTAACTAGAAGGTTGAGTGTTTTCTGAGAGCCATCTAGGGGATGAGAAGGCAAGAGATAAGGCCAGAAATATTTGGAGGAGAGTTCAGGGGGGCAAAACAGTATAAAAAGTAGAAGAGAAATCTTTGCTGACCTAAAAACGTTATAGAGCAAAAGGGAGAAAGAAAATAAATTAAAGCTCTAAATAGGAAGTATACTAAGTATCAGACATTGTTTCTGAATTTAAGACTTCCCAAACTAATTGAGGAATCAGGTATACAGCCATTCTGTCATTTATTCATTCATTAAAAATTTACTCAATATCTGTATACTATCTACCAGGAACCAGGATGGGTGCTGGGGAATAAGATAGACACAAGCCCTACCCTCACATCACTGTCAGTTTAAGGAGATGAACAGGCACTATAAATGTCATCTCAATAAAAAACATCAACAGCAGGGCCGATTCTAGCAGCTTGTCTCACATTTACATTGCCCAGAATTTACATGATCGGAAGAGCAGGACTCCGCTTTTACCTCCAATGATTTTCTTTCCCAAGAGTCATGCCAAAGAATATAAGTGTAGCTTACTCTTGTGCAAACATCAGTCCTAGCTGCCATGTGCTCTTGCCAAGTAGATCTGAAATTAAGACATGACCACTGAATGCTGAAAGAGTCACAGTTTATGTCAATGCTTGTAGCCTCAAGCATTGAATGTTGTTGCTACTGCTTCTCTACCTCTTGATGTCACACATTGGTGAAATTACTGGTGATGGATGCTCACTGCTAAATGTTATAACTCTTAATTAAAACCTTTAAAATCACTCACACAGACTTTCCTGTAGGATGACAAGGTTAGGAAACAATCTCTCTGACAAAATACCAACATTACTCTTCCATATAAAACCGTTTTCAGAGAGATTAGTCCACTAGTCCTAATTCCTTCTACCTTGATTGTAAATTATTTTAAGGGCCTCTGTGTACTTTCCTACTAGTAGGTCATGGCCAGATCCATCCCTGTTGATCTGATCCTTCAGTATTAGGTCTCAAAAGTTACTTGATCATTCTCCAATCCCAGAAGACCTCTCTGCTCCTCTGTAATTTTATGTAATCTCCACTCAACCCTAGGCAGCAATATCCACACTCCATATTCCCAATGAATCTGTTAAAAGTGTGGCAACACATCTCTGTCTGCTTATAGATTCTGTGTCCTGATACTGGCTCACTCTGAATGTCCTGTCAAAAAGTGAGTAGTGTTAATTTTTGTATAAGGTGTAAGGAAGGGGTCCAGTTTCTGTTTTCTGCATTTGGCTAGCCAGTTTTCCCAGCACCATTTATTAAATAGGGAATCCTTTCCCCCTTGCTTGTTTTTGTCAGGTTTGTCGAAGATCAGATGGTTGTAGATGTGTGGTGTTATTTCTGAGGTCTCTGTTCTGTTCCTTGGTCTATATGTTTTGTTACCAGTACCATGCTGTTTTGATTATTGTAACCTTGTAGCATAGTTTGAAGTCAGGTAGCGTGATGCCTCTAGCTTTGTTCTTTTTGCTTAGGATTGTCCTGGCCATACAGACTCTTTTGGTTCCCTATGAAATGAAAAGTAGTTTTTTCCAATTCTGTAAAGAAAGTCAATGGTAGCTTGATGGGAATAGCATTGAATCTATAAATTTCTTTGGGCAGTATGGATAGTTTCATGATATTGATTCTTCCTATCCATGAGCATGAAATTTAGGCTGTGGATAAATAGGAACACTTTTACACTGTTGGTGGGAGTGTAAACTACTTCAACCATTGTGAAAGACAGTGTGGTGATTCCTCAAGGATCTAGAACCAGAAATACCATTTGACCCAGCAATCCCATTACTGGATATATACCCAAAGGATTATAATCATTCTACTATAAAGACACATGCACACATATGTTTATTGCAGCACTATTTATGATAGCAAAGACTTGGAACCAACCCAAATGCACATCAATGATAGACTGGATAAAGGAAATGTGGCACATATACACCATGGAATACTATGCAGCCATAAAAAAGAATGAGTTCATGTCCTTTGCAGGGACATGGATGAAGCTGAAAGCCATTATTCTCAGCAAACTAACACAGGAACAGAAAACCAAACACCACATATTCTCACTCGTAAGTGGGAGTTGAACAATGAGAACACATAGACACAGGGAGGGGAACATGATATAGTGGGGCCTGTTGGTGGGTGGAGGGCAAGGGGAGGGAGAGAATTAGGACAAATACCTAAGGCATGTGGGGCTTAAAACCTAGATGACAGGTTGATAGGTGCAGCAAACCACCATGCTACATGTATACCTATGTGACAAATCTGCATGTTCTGTACATGTATCCCAGAACTTAAAATAAAATAAAAAATAACTAAATAAAAATGATTAGGGTGAGTATCTATAGTACAACAGCAAAAATATACACATGATGGGATATAATCAAGTATAAAATGTGCAGGGCTGACTGTACATCTCCTTGGTCCTCTTCTACACCTTCCCCACAAGGAGCTGTACTTTTTCTCACTCCAAAAGTCACTATCACTGTCCTTCAAATAAAGCATCACTCTCTTATTTAAAGGACAGAAGAGTCATGTATGAGTCAGAGGAAGAAAGATGAGAACTGGTAGCTGATTCAGGACTTTCCCATGAGCCTTTCCTGATTGGTCCTAAGATTTTACATAAATGTTGTATACTTGCAAACATAAAATAAGCCTCCAATAAATGTTTATTGAACTGAATAGAACATCACAAAAACTACTATGAGTATACAGATATACACTGAAGTTGCACCATCACATTAAATGTTATTAAATATTGTCACTTCTCCTTTTCTATAGAAGAAAAATAAAGCAAAGAGACAACCAATTTAAATAATGCAAAAGAGGTAAATAATTAAACAATGTTGACAATGCCACCCAACAAGCACATACCCTAAAGTGAATGGGCATGAGAAAGATGTAAAACTGCTCTGCCTAAGCATGATTTAGTCCCTATGGAAATACAAACTGTCGTAATCACATCACGCTGAGTGTGGATGCGAGGGCTCACTGTATGCACTGTTTATGCAATATGGCACCTCCACATGAGCTGGGTCCATAATCTTTAGTTGTTGCTCAACTGAAGAAAGCAAGGTCTGTTTCAGTGTTGGAGGAAAATTGACTGTGTTGGACTCACTGAGAAACTCAATATCAGTTTCCAATGTGGTAGCCAATTTTGCATCCACATTACCAAAAATATATAGAACAGAAATGCATTAAGCCATGATGCCAAGTACTCTAATGACTACAATGTTGAGAAATGAAGTGAAAGACAATAGTAATTTCACCACATGTGATATTCACCTACCCGGTATCTTTAGACTAACACCCCAGGGAGACGCAACTCCATCATATTTATGAAATTGTTCTAAATCTAAGCTTTGGAAATATGTTTTTCACCTACCTGATATCTTTAGACCAACAACCAGCAAGATGCAACTCCATCATATTTATGAAGTTATTCTAAATCTAAGCTTTGGAAATATGTACTTATTAACACATGCCTTATTTTCATTATAATTTAATTTAAAATACACATAGCATAACTGTGTAACCTTGAACTAGTCACATAAATTCTGTTTCCTCATCTGTAAAACAAAAGGGCCAGACTTTGAACACTCATATCCCTTCCAGTAGTATCATTCTCATTCAGAATACATTAAATTCCATTCTGTATGCAGAATACTCTAATTGGAAGATTATTGGTTGAAGCTTCATTATGAACATCAAGCTAGGAAGCCATTTCTGTGACATGGAGAATAGTCAGACAGAATTACGTGTATGAGCTTGGTGAGTGAACTATTAAGATTAATACTAATGAGATTCTGTTTTTATAAGTTGTCCCTTGACAGCAATTCTTAAATAAAAAGATAGGACTAATGTGTCAGGCACAATTCAGTACACAGTCAGCAAATGAAGAAATACCTTTGTTAAATCACCTTCATGTCAAAAGCCTGTTGTCTGTGAGATTAGTTCTTATAATCACTTTTTATGTTAAAAAAAAAAGTTGTCATTTATGGACAGGTGTTTAATTTGAGGTCACATTAGAAAAATATTTAAAACAGTTTTATATACTCAAAGAATTTAGTGGGCACATTTGAAATTCCATTCACAACAAATGCAAGAGGAAAATAAAAGTATGATTTCTGATTATTCTCTAGAAGCACTGGGAACTTAACCCTACCAGTCCCATAGTGAAATGATGAAGCCACTCTTTAGTTATGCATATTCTGCTACTCTATTAAGACATTTGCTAAAAAGTCCATTTTTCTTGAGCACATTAATACATATACTAATAGAGGTGTTTCAAATTATATTTTTATTATAAAAGTTTAAATTTTAATCCAGATTTCAGCATTGCCTATACTTAGAAGGAAAGACTGTCTGTCATGGAGGGAAAATACTGTTAAACTCCTTGAGAGAAATTTCTTTTCTAGTAGTTATTTGCTTTGCTCTCAGAAAGCATACTTAGTCACATTTTAATAGTCCCTATGACCTCTTTCTATATAGACAGCTGTGGAAGAAAATACTGAAACTCAGGAATTTGTCAAAGTTAATTGAAAGGAGCAGAACCAAAATTTCAAATTTAAGTTATTTGAAATTAGAGTTCAGATTATTCATATAATGCTTTGATATCTTGACCTATGTGCTTTTTGTTTCTAATATTTATTGCTATTTCATGGCTCTTCCCCCATTCAGGCCCTAGCCTAAGTGTTTTATGTTCAATATCTCAGGAAAGAATAAAAAGGATGACTCAGAAGAACACAAAATGATCAATTTTTGGCTTTTGGCTTTTAAGATAGCATAATCGTGTAATGACAAAAGACGAGTGCTTTATGAAAGAATACTTTCTGACCTTTGGTCCTTCTCCCTAAACCCCATCACATTCATAACCAAGGGCTGTTAAAACAGGAGAATTCATGAGGAAAAAGAATGTGGACATGGGTGGGCTTCACCAAGGACCCCTGAACCCTTAGCTGAGCCCCAAGGTGGGGACAATGGAAAACCTAGAACTGCATGTTCTCACTCATAAGTGGGAGCTAAACAATGAAAACACATGGACACCAGGAGGGGAACACAAGCAACGCACACCAGGGCCTGTCGGATCCCCTCGGGACAAGGGGAGAGAGAGCATAAGGATAAATAGCTAATGCATGTGGGGCTCAATATGTAGGTGACAGATTGATAGATGCAGCAAACCACCATGGTACACTTTTACCTAGCTAACAAACCTGCACATCCTGCACAGGTATTCCAGAACTTAAAGTAAAATAAAATTAAAAAAAGAAAATCTAGAACAGGAAGGAAGGGACTTGTCCTAGGTGTAGCAGATTCTCCTTGGTTACCCTCAACACATACATCATATCTATCTTCCCTCTCTCTCTCTTTGTTAGTAATAGAGATTGTACATTTTAATCACCACAAAGCCTTTCAGTCAAAGGACTGTGTTTCCTGGCATTCTATGCCGCTGGCTTTGATCATGTGACTAAGTATGGCCTATCTTCTCTCTCCCTCATGACTTGAACAAAAAAGAATAGTGAAAACCGGACTATGAGATAAAGCCACAGCACGAGGATAGCAAAGCAATAAGGTAAGTGAAGCCTTGAAAATGACATATTTAAAGGATTGTATCAGCCTTAAAACAGCGTATTAGCACAGAACCACCTTCCAGTATTTTCACGTGAAGGAGAGATGAACATCTACATATTCAAGTGACATTATTTTGATGTCTCATAAAACAGGTCAACTACTATCCTCATCCACTAGCTGAAGCCCAAAAGATGGCCAGATATTGTTTATTTTGTCCACCCAGCACAGTGTGAACACAGAAAATTTTTCTGCGACATATCTCTAGGCAGATGGGACTGAGACCTCCTCAGAGCATTTCAGTGGCCACCACAGAGTCTGGAAGGGCCAGGGAGCATAGGAGCAGAGATCCCCAGTACTCAGAGTAGTGCAGGAATGGGGGATGGTCTACCAGGTACGCCCAGAAGACAGAGAGAAGGAGGACTGGAAAAGGTCTGGCAGTTAGAAACAAGGAGGAATTGCAGTAGCCACATGGACTAATGGCCAAAGTCCACATGGGAATGGCAACTTACTAGCAAATGCCAGTGCTAAGAGCTAATAATGACCCAAACAAGCTTGTGCCCACTCCCACTCTAAGTTAATATGCTCTGACATTACAGACACCCACTGGAATTTAGATACAACCCCAGAAAGGGAGGAAATGGGGCAGCCCTGAATTCACTGAAGTTAATTTTTTTTTACCACTTAGAAAAATAGAATCTTATAACAGACATTAAGTTCTAAAACACTCAAGTTCCAAAAACTAAAATTGTTAACAGTTCTTACATTTCTTGGTTTGTGGTCTGTGACTTGTACTTGATACCAAAACAATTGTTAGGTGGTGGAGGACAGTGGAGTTAAAAGTTATTAAATAATAACCAGTTTCTGGATTATTCCTTGCATTCATTCATTTACCAGCCCTTACATAATGTATAACACTCAAATATTTCTAAATATCTGTTGAATTATTCCATTTCACTGACTGTGGTATTATAGGAATAAACTTTCCTGAATAAATTATTACAGGTAAAACTTAAAATTGTCCTCCTTCTCTTTTAAATATGGAGAAACTGCCTGAAGTTCCTATAAACACTCTGTAATCTATATACCAACGAATTCCTTGAATATACATGTCCAATAGTAGAATGTTTTTTGTTATAGCCCAGCAAATTTAGTGACAATATTGGGTAACATTTTTCTTTTCAAAGCTGTTTGAGTGGTATTTTGCAGGTGATGAAACATTTAGTATGGCATTATCCACAGGTAACCTTACAATTTCCCTTTTTGACCTTATAACCTATTACATATTGTATTAGTTATTTATTTAACACATTTTTAGCATTCATTGTATATCAGGGACTGGGTTATCACTGCAAAGACAGCAAAGAAAAAACCCACTGAGGCTCTTACAGATTCAGTAACAAAGGAAAGTATTAAACAGAAGGAATAACTGTTTAAGATGAGGCCCGATAGTTGAATTACATTTACCAGGCCAATGGGGTAAAAGAAGAGAGGAGGAGAAGGGAATATTTTCCAAAAAGGGGAACATATTTGAAGTCTTAGGTAGAGGAAACTATGTCTGAGAAATTCCAACTTCAGTTGACTGTATCATAGAAGGAGAAAGAAAAAGCAAATGAAAAATGAAACTATACACACAAATGCTGATTTGAGGAGCCATAAATCCCTAGAAGGAACCTACGGGGAAAAGTCCGCTTTCCTAAAAACTATTCTAGAAAAGTAGAGTCCTGCAATCATAAGTCAAATGCGTGCAAACTTGAAGTCCCCTTGAGGTGCCTGAGATGAAGTCAATTGTTTGCCTTTCCACCTCTCAGGAGAAACTATCAAGAGATCCAGAGGGAAGAGTGACCAGCAGATTTGACCACTTTTACGACTGTATATTTTAGCAATTATTTAGATCCTTGACATATACTTTAGATTAATTTTATTGATTTTCCCAAGATTTACAGTTTATAGATTTTTTAAAGAAAGTTTTCCCTATTGCCATTGCCAGTCCTCAATATGAGCCTGGAAATCTTTTTAGAAAGGAGATCATCAGTTGAGACGAACAGAAAGGAAAATTGGTTTGCCTTCCATCCCTCACACTGTTTTACTCCAGAAATGGGAAAAGGGAATGCCTGAATAAGGGATGATTGTTGGGTGCAGAATTCTTGAATTCGAAAAGCTAATTCAGTTCATTAATAGATCGTTAATAGATTTTCCCAAACCCACAGAATGTAAGATCATTCAAATGTATCAAGAGATGGAAAACTTATGAGTGTTCAAGGAAATAAGAGTATACTTTAGGGAAAAAGTCATATTCCTCACATTCTAAACACTAACTCATCATGGCAGGACTGCAACCAGATTCCCCTGAGGACTTTTGGAGAAGAAACACCAATTAAACAGATGATGACAGAAGGAATCTGAACTTATAAAACAATCACATTGCACAATATTCCCTTAAAATTGCTAAGCCAGAAGGCAGATCTATACAGGATGAATTTAAACTCCAGTTTAGGCAGAATTAAGGGGTATAATGACTGCTCCTCAAGGAAGACAGACCAGAAAAATTAGTATGGAATTCCAGAGTTTGTAAGATATTTACTCTCCTAGACTACTATATCTGAATCAACTAGTTCACTGAATTGTAAGCATTCAAGGCTTAGAAAATAATTGAAAATAGTGAGAGAGGAAAGAACAGGAGAATATATAAATTCCCCAACTGTGCACAATTCAAAAACTGGCTGTAAATAAGAAAAATATAAAATACACTACATGAGACCCAAAAGCCTTTCCCTTAAAAGATTGTTCAAAGATTCAAAATTATAAACAAAAATAAAGTTTGATTAAATAGGAGACTTTAAAAATAGACTTCAAAAATAGACTTCAGGTAACTTTCAAGCAATATTCTGGGAGTAGACTCAACAGTGGAAGTCAATAGAACCTATCCTGTCTTTTGTAATGGATTCAAATCTGAAATGGGGACTTGGTCAGAAAAATAATTGGAGTGAGGTATCACCAGTTTAGAAGGGATCTGCAACATGTGGCTGAGTATTTTCAAAAAGTTCTAGAAAGTAAATAAGCTAGAAATAAAAACAAATATCTGATTCTCAGATAAAACAACTGACCACCCAAAGAGCCAAGGATACTCTATTCTCTTAAGAATCAAGAACCTGTAAATGAGGACACTTACAGATATTGCAAACAAAAGTGTTATTGGAAGACCCATGTTACTTGTTGGTTGAGAAACAAAAAGTCAGCTGTACAAATCTGTTGAAAGATATCGCTCCAAGAAAACTATTGGAAGCTACCAATTCCTGTCCTTTCACTAAACTCCAGAGGGGAATTGTTTACAAATATGAATGAACAACAATACACTTTTCTTGTTGATCAGTGCCACTCTATATATCATCAATCCCACTAAAGAAGCAGATCTCATCCTTTAGAGCACTAAAACTACTAAAATGGTGGGATTTTCTAGTGATTCTAAAGCTTTTCCAATGTTCCAACTTAAAATTGTTACTTCGAGACCAATATTGGAAAAACCCTCCTTTCTTTCCTGACACAACTTTTGCAAATTTAATAGGTGAAGATCTACTTTGCCAGTGGAACTGCCAGATTAAAAATACTATAGAAGTATTATTTTTAGACGTTTCAGGAAATTCTCCTGCACACAATGAAATTACGGCTGATACGGATATTAATATATCCTCATTATGTATGATTCAAAAAAATCTTAGAATTTAGCTGTGGTTCCAGAAACACTATGGACAAAATATTCTTCATACATAGGCAAAAATAACTAGAGAAGAATCTAAAGATTCCAGATTGATTTTTCTAAAACTTTACCTAAATTTTCTCAATGGCTTCTTAAAGCTGAAGCCAATGAAGACCTTAAACCAATTGTGACCCCTACCTGGGACATTCCAATTTATGAAATGATTGAAAAAAGACATTTTACTGGTGCAGTTATTTGTAAATTATGTAAGGTCTTACCCCTTACTCAAAGTCTTCACTGTCTTTGTTATTCTCAATACTCTGAAAAGGTAGGGAAAAAAAACAAGTAAAACATTAAAACTGAAATTACCTAACCAATCAAATGCCTTTGAGCTCCCATAGTCATACGTCCTGCTCTAAGTTCTTTTCGTCCTATCTCCTTTTCCCTTCAGGATCTCAAACATTCTCTTCTTGCGAACCATGAACTAGTCCCTGCCAGACACATGTGCTAAGGGATAATGTCACCTATACTTGGCTCCAATCTTTTACAAGTTCAATATAATAAAAAGAAACTAACCCACTATACTCAGTCCTATCATTAACAGGCACAGACTATCTTTCCTCACCAATTACCTATCTGTGTTTCACGACCTGAAAGCAGGTGAGCTAGTGTACTGGGAAAGAGTGATGTACATTCATGATCTCATACAAATCTTGCAGCAACTCTTCGAACTAGGTTTTATTATCTCCATTTGACAAAAGAGAAAACTCTTGGTTAATTCATTTGCCCAAAGTCCGATGTCTGGTATTTGAACCCAAGTTGTCCAGAAAACCTTAACCACTTAGAAAAATGATACATGCAAGGATTTGGGCATTAATTGAAATCCAATTTCATCAACACTGGTTAGCTCTTCAAAAATGAAATTCAATTATGCTTGATGTTATATTCCATAGAACTATGGCCAAATTTATTAATACTTGCCAAAGCTGTTCAGTATTTGAGGTAGTTCTTTCTTCTCTCCCTCATAGATTTGGTTACATTCGTTCATTGGAAATTGTTATTAAAAATGTTCATCATGTGTGCAAAGAACAGGGATAAGTCTTAAAGCTAATGATAAGAGAATGTACAATCCAGCTGTCATGCAAGGACCTAACCAAAAACAATGTTGATTTTTGAGAATGGAGTGATTAGCAAAAGAAGAATGATCAGGTTTTCAGAGTCCCAGATAGTTCCATCATTTTGTGGTAGTAATTATGAAACATGGCCTGACTTCTTGAGTACACACGGGTGACTGTGATTGGGTGAAATTTCCTCCTCCAGCATTTTCTTCTAGATCTTCAAATATGTGACACTGACAGAAACGAAGCTGGCAAATCAATACACAGAGAATTGTCTCACATATGTAGCTCTGCCCAGGTCATACATATGCATATTGTTTTCTCATTAGCATGTAATGAAAGGAAAGAGCATACAATAATACAGGCACATTGGCAATCTGTAAAGAGATGGAAATAATGAGGGTCTCATCGCTTTTAAATTTCTTTAAATATATTTTTAGAAGGCAATTTCTGTTGATCTGTATATTCACTGGTGTGTGAAAAAATTCTCCTGAATTTGTTTGTGTTTTGCCATAGACATGACATGCATTTTCCGTAAGTCTGAGAAATTAGATGCAGGCACCATGTGCTTTTTTCATCCTGAAACTTACAAGCACTTGATTTATGGGTCTTTTAAAAGTGCAGAACACCCACAGATCTGCCAACTGACTTTTATTTATTATCAATTTTCTCTAGTGTGGACTGAAGTAACTCCATCAGTTATTCTCCACCATTACCATATTCGCTATCATCTACCTATATTCTTTTTCATTATGCAAAGTATTAATGTTCCTTTCAAATCCCTTTCTGCCCAGTGCTTCTCTTCATTTTCTTTCCCCATCTTTGCCTTTCATTTTCTACACTAAATTTTTACTTACCTGATGATTGCTTTCAAACCTTTTTGTATTAACCTTAGATTTTGAACTTTGTCATAAATGTTTTATAGACCCATTTTCATTACCCAAAAAGAAAGCATACTTGGGTTTCCAAATCCATTTGATTGTTGAACCCAACCATTTGACTTCAACAGGGATATGCATAACAAAGGATATATTTCAAATGTACTATACGTAACCAAAATATCTGGATTTTGGCAGGATCAGTTTTCTCATTATTCCATTATTTGGCAGGATCAGTATTCTCATTATTCAGCTCTAACAACTGAGTCAATTTTAACTGAATTCACCAAAGAAATATTCCTGAATTACTAATGCAATGTGCATCCTTTGCAAGAAGGACCTGTACTTTGTCATGAATTTATGCAGCCCATGAATAAGCAAAATCATGTTCATTTAAAAGGCTTGTTAATCCTGAGTGAATTACTTAGATTCTGCCACCAGCCATTTTGTAAATCTAAGGTGTTATACTGATTTCATAAATGAATGAACAAATGAAAGGGCTGATAGAGCTATGACAAAAATTTTAAAACCACAGACACTAAAGAAATAGCATATTTTAAAGCCTTTTTACAAAAACAAAGGAAAAACACTTTTCTAGGCATCTCCAAATTGTGATCCCAGCATTCCCCCTACTTAGCTAATAAGTCTATCTAACTTCTGCTCATTATAAAGTTAATCATTGTGTTGTAGTATATTGTTTCTTTTCAATTCTGATATCAAAATTACCCTTGATAGCTGCTATATTTGAAGATGATTGAATGGAACTTTTAATCTGATTAATCAAAGAGTTCAAAATATAATCATAGTAATTTTATATAGGAATACATTTTGCTAGAAATCACAGAAAAGCCTACCACAGTGGCTACAAACATATTTTGGTATGGTGATCCAGGAGTGCCATGGCAGTTCAGTGGTATCAACAGGGATACAGGCTTTTCTGTCTTTCCATCTTCAACCTGTAGGCCTTAACCTTCATTTTGTTTGCCTCATGATCACCAGATAGTTGCTATGCTACTAAACCTCACATCTGCAGTACCAGCAGGAAGGAAGAGAGAAGGCAAAGAGGCATAGGTTATTCTTTTTTTCCTTGATGAGGTTTTGCCTTTATTTCAATAAAGAGAATCCTGCCTAGGAACGCTGACCTCACTGGCAAAAAATGGTATCACTTGACCAACTCAAAACTCTTCCAAAACCAAGAATGTGAGTATTTTGGTTTTCTTGTCTGTCTACTTGAAGAAAACAAAGGTGAATAGGACTATGAATGACCATGGTGTAATCTATCTGCTATATTTCCAGTTTTTTCCTGTTGTAGAATCTAAAAGGAGAGCATGAGAGACTACTGAAGATATTTGATAAGAAAGACAAGGGGATCACAAAGACAATAATAATTGAGCATAAGATATATGGGTTAAGATTGGTGGAGTATGGTGGGTGATGCAGCTAGATAAGTTTGAACCAGATGTTGAAAACCGATGAAACCAAACCAAAGATATTAGATGTGATACTATAGACCACTATTCTCCACTGGGCTATACATTAGAATCACTTAGGGGACTTTCCAAAAATGTTAATGCCAGCTAAATCTGAAATTCTGGGGATACGGCTTAAATATCTATATTTAACATTTTCTTCATGTTATTCTTAAGTGCATTCAGGGCTAAAAGGGTGACTCTGAAATTTATTTTGAGAACTGAAGATTTTAGAGTAAGCTACCAATAGAGCAAACTATTTACAGATTCATTCAAAATATAAATATGGAGAAAAATTAGCTTGTCAATATAAGTATCCTTTACAGAAAACTCAAGTAAATATGTCCTTAATGGATAGAGCTTGAATATGGATAGACATTTAGATCTTGAAGATCTGTTTAGAAATTATTTGAAAAAAAAAGTAATAGTATGTCATTATTTGTAGTTTTAATGCCATTAATCATGAAGACCTGAAAAGCCCAAAATTTATCAATGTCAATTCTGAATTACATATTTTAAGAAAATATCTCCTTCAAAACACTTGAGATATTTTGATTCGTGCAGTAGAGTCATGAGTATAATGTTTCAAACTTTAGGGATTATCTATTTACATTTACTCTGCAGATATTATTTTAAATTGGTCAGGATAGGCTAACTTCTGTGATAAACAACCCAAATCTCAGGAAATAAAGATTTACTGTTATAAAATAAGGGAAAACAGTGAACATGGAGAAGAGAGTGGGAAGTTTTAAGGAATTGGGCATGAACTTGGCCCACAATCTATTGTCCAGAGCTAAGTCAAATGGCCCCACCTAAATGCAAAGGATACTGAGAAATACAGTCTTCTGTGCCCAGGAGGAAATGGAAACAGAAGGTAGGAAACACATGGCATTGCATCTGCCCCAACTACTTAAACACTTTTGAAAGTCACCTTTCGAATAATCTAGAAAAAGCCATAGAACTTCTCCCTAGGAAAACGCATGCTTTCACATCATTTTATATATAATTTCACAGGTTGTATGGATCCAGCTTAAAAAACCCCACTCTCCAACTCTGAGAATTGACTATGTAGATTTCCCGTGAGTACTTTCGATAACAGAAAAAAAGAATCACTGGACAATTTCAATGATTATAAAACATGTATACTCTAGTCTGTCTTCCATATCTCCCAATCGTTCTCATAGGAGTGAAGTGCACATATAAGAGATCTAGGTTGGATACTCTTTATGAGAATCTAATCCCTGATGATCTGTCACTGTCTCCCATCACCTCCAGATGGAACCATCTAGTTGCAGGAAAACAAGCTCAGGGCTCCCACTGATTCTAGATCATGGTGAAATGTAGAGTTATTTCATTATACCTTACAATGTAATAATAATAGAAATAAAGTGCACAATAAATGTAATGCACCTGAATCATCCTGAAACCATCCCCTCCCACCACCCCAACCCTCAGTTCATGGAAAAATTGTCTTCCACAAAATTGGTCCCTGGTGCCAAAAAGGTTGAGAACTGCTGTGTTAAGCCTTTCAAATATTTGAAGAATTTTTTCTTTTGGTTGCCTAAGTCAGAGGTTACAAACTACCTAAGGACTGGAATGGGCTTGCAGACAGGTGCTACTTAGACTGAACTCCTTTTTTAGGCAATGAGCTTGAATGCCTTCACACCAGGCATTTTCTACTCCAGTTTCCACCACACCTTACTTTATACCCAATGACTTTCTTCATTTAAGTTCATGCCTGGTGCCTGAAGGCATGTGAGTTTGCAACCCTCTGCTTTAAGCTACATCCTTTCTAGGTAAATCAGGAATGGTAAATAAGTTGATCTCATGTGCCAATTTTGTGAAAAATGTCAAAAGTGCATCCAGATACAGTGGGAAAGAATCTTGTGACTGAAGGATCATGTCTGCTGTGAAGACAGGAGATGGGAGGAATGGCTTATGTACCATTGTTTGTAATTCCTGTGCTAATCATTTACTGTCCCCTCAAGCATCTTTTAATAACTTCATTTCTAGACTTGACTTTTCTCTATTGCCCTCATTTATCAGTGAACCTTTTTAAATATGGTTTGAAGAATGTAGATACTACATGTGGTACAAACAGCAAATGAGATGAAATAGACTATGACTTCTGTAGACCTGAAAGTATTATGCTAACTCAACCTAAGTTGCATATTTGGTATGAATGTCATATAAGTAGTTTGTGTCAAACAGATAGTGCCACAATATCCTGGAGTATTCTTCACACAAACTACAATAGCATCTGACTTTTCTTTATGCCATTTTGGGGGTATGATTTTAAATATTATATATATATATGTGTGTGTGTGTGTGTGTGTGTGTGTATATGTGTATATATATATATAATCTAGCCCATTAAAATCTCTTTGAATCCTATCATTTTGATCTAAGTTATTTGCTATCTTTTCTAATTTTACCTTTTTAAATTATCTGTTAATGTGATAACCAGGCATTATCATTTAAGATGTTTTAGCTGCAAGAAAAAGAAATGCAAGTCAAATTTGTTTAAATGGTAAATGAGACTATCAGCTTATTACCAGAAGTGCTGGGGTAGGTACCAGAAGTTGCTTTGGAGATGGATGTTTGATCCGTGTTATAATATGTTATCCAGGACTCAGGGGTTTTCTACTCTTCCTTCAGCAACAGTGTCAGCAGCATCCTAGGGCTGTTCTTCCTTATAGTCATGGGTGCCTGCTGTAGCAATTGGGGCTATACACTTCCATGCTTATGTATAAGAGATGATACACCTTCTATTCTAGTGTCAATTTCCCAGAAGCTCCAAGAAAATATCTCATTGTTTCCCATGAGGCCACCTCCTCTCAAACCCTGATGTCAGGGAAGTGCCATGAACTGAATGACATAAGCCTGGATTCCAAACCAATCATTGGCAAGGATTGTAGGATGGTTATGATTGATTTAACTAATCAAGTCCAATGCCTGGAAATGGTATCAGCATCTAGACCACTTAGTCTTTCACAAGCAAGTTGGTATGCAATGAATATCAGCAAGGCAACATCAGTGTCCAATATGCTGGTCTCTTCCATCTTTATCCAAGTCATTGATTTTTTTTTTTCTCCCAGGAGTCACATTCTTCCACACTCACCCTTGCAGTTCACCTGGTTCTGTTTTAGTTACCTTTTCTCTCTCATTCAAGACAGCATTTTCTCCATACGCCTTCCTTAAGCTTCTATTACTTTCTCTCTCTCTTTGGTGACCCTATACACCCTATAGAACCCTAATCCTGTCATAGTACACACAGTATAGTATAGTATGTATTACTTGCTATTGTTAGCATGTTCTTCTTCCTTTGGTTTCTCACACTAAACTGCAAGTATCTTGAAGGTGAGACCATGTCTTAATACCTTTGGCATCCCCAATGCCTACCCCAAGCACCTGACACGTGATAGGACATCTATAAATATTTATTGAATTTAAAAAAGTTGAATAAGAAGAAACTACCTTTGGATTGCGTGATCACACCACCTAGAATGTTTCTAAAGAAACGTTAGTTAATTAATTACTTAAATTCAGTAATTTAATTTAAAAAATAATAGTTTAACTATGGTTGGCCAAAGAAATGGCAATATACCTAACTATACTACCACCCAATCCAAATTTCTCCAACTGGATATCTTGAAAACCTAAAACTAAGCCTTCACTGAAATAGACTATCATTAGCCCATTTCAAATTTAGCAAAATGAAATTCATTTGTGGGACTGGTTCTTAGTAAACCTATTCTAGTTTTCTCTTTTTTTTTTTTTTTTGAGACAGTATCTCGCTGTCACCCAGGCTAGAGTGCAGTGGCGCGATCTTGGCTCACTGCAATCTCTGCCTCCCAAGTTCAAGCGATTCTCCTGCCTCAGCCTCCTGAGTAGCTGGGACTACGGGTGCATGCCACCATGCCTGGCTAATTTTTATATTTTTAAGAGACAGGGTTTCACCATATTGGACAGGCTAGTCTCAAACTCCTGACCTCATGATCCTCCCACCTCAGCCTCCCAAAGTGCTGGGATTACAGGCATGAGCCACTGCGCCCAGCACCTCTTCTCGTTTCCTAAGATTATTGATGGTTTCCTTTCTTTTATTCCTACATGTCCACAACTAATCTATTCATTAACAACATAAATAGAAATATTCAATATGGTATCACAGATCTAAGTCGAATGTTTCTAGCCATTGTAATGTGAGGCCAGACTTAAGCACAGAACAAATAGTGGATGCAGCAGTTTGTCATGTTGCTAACTGGGTCTGAAGCATGGTTTTTACTTTCTATTAGTGTTACTTTCTAAGTATTATTACCCCTCTCCCCTCAGATTGTCAGCATTCCTGCCTGTTGTTATGTGGGGAAATTCCAAGTGTATGAATAATGCATGTTTTTCTTTTGTTATAAAATTTTTCCTGGATTTTTCTCAGGGAGACTAATTTCACATAGTATAAATTGAAATTACATATTTCTATAAGGCAATCCAGAGCAAAAGAAAAACCAAGGAAAGCAATGTTTTACACGAAGCCAATAAAAAGCAGGCAGATTAGCTCTAAATCAACTTGCAGTGTGTCAGAGAAGTAAATTTAACTGCTCAGAGTCACAGAGGGAGAATCCATCTTTGTCTCTGTGGTTTAAGTAAGATTTTGACAAGAAATTTAATAACATGAAAGAATAAATGTGATACTATACACAGTGGTTTGTTTCATGAAAGAAAAGGATGAAAAAGTTACCAGATGTAAGTCATTGTTCTCAATTCATTGTTTCTAATTCATTGCATCTATTCAAGAAAACAATCCTCACTCAGCCTCTATGACTTTGGCATTTGGAAATAAAAATGGAAGGAGAGAAGGAGTTCCCCAGAGTTTTTGACTGTCTGAGTGTCTGGGGCCATAAACACCAAAGCAATACATTAAATACATACTGTACCATGAAATGCAATACATTCTTACAGACTGAAATTAAAAAGAGATTAATTCTAGATTTTCTGATGGTAAAATTTTGGATAAGTACATCAAAACTAAGTGTTTATCTTTTCTCTGGTATTCAAGTTTTACAAGTCTAATAAATATATGCCTGCCAGTTTTGCCAACCGTATAATCCCACACTGGAATTTATATTTGTTCCAATGGGTTTCTACTGTTTCTAACCATTTCTTAGCAATGGGAAAGACACCTAAAACATCAAACATCTTGCCACACCTAAAATGTGCTGTGCGGTTTACATGTATGCTTTATGACTATACGCTTTATGGAAGAATTGCATTATTTCTAGAGCTTTCCTGGAGTAAGATGTTTCCTAATGAGAATGTGCAGTTTTCAAAGATAAGGTGAAGGATTTTCTTGATCTCCGAATTTCTTAATACCTAATGTAATGTCTGACACTCTGTGGTGCTCAATAAACATTGCTTGAATAATAACAGAGGGTGGAAAGACCATGGTTTCAAAACCATTAAGACCTGAGTTCAGATTCTAACTCTTCTACTTATTAGCTCAGTGACTTGGAGCAATTCCCTTTTGCTCTCTGAGCCTTAAATGAAAACAACGACATCAGCTTTGCCAATTTTTTCTAAACACTTGAGACTGTATGTGAAGGGGAAAAAAAAAAACAGTAGGTGTGTAATACAATTGCGGCTGTCAATTGCATTGTGTCCTCCTACATTTATAAGGTGAAGTTCTAACCCTCAGTACCTCAGAGTGTGTGATCTTGTTTGCAGATAGAATCTTCACAGAGGTAATCAAATTGAAATGAAGTGATTGGTGGAGGGAACCTAAGCCAATATGACTGGTGTCCTTATAAGGAAAGGAAGTCTAGACCCAGATTTGCATATAGGGAAAATGATATTAAGAGATATAGGGAGAAGACAGCCATCTACAAGCCAGGAGAGAGGCCTGAAATGGGTCCTTCTTTCATAGCCCTGAGAAAGAACCAACCCTGCCAACACCCTGATCTTGGACTTCTAGCCTCCAGAACTCTGAGACAATAACTCTCAGTTGTTTAAATCACCCAGTTGAAGCCACTTTACTATAGCAGCCCTAGCAGACAAATACACTTGGTTCAATGAAACCGGTTTATTCCTCACACATGTCTCTTTGGTCTCATTCTTTTATTGCATTTCGCTTCCTTGAACCCCCAGCATTTTCTCTTTGCTGTGTCTGTGGATGTCATCTAGGAAATGGCCCAGAGTCATCAAATCTTGCTCTGGTCCACACTGAATCTTGTGGCCAACAGAACTTAATCACAATCATCACTTTTTGTATCCAGGTCATACCTGTCTCAAGCCAATTAAGTGGCTCCAATTTAGGCAAGAAGGACAATAAATGGAATACAAATCAATGGTTCTTGTGTCTAGAAATAAGTAAAAGGTTTAATATAATTTTATCAATATGTAATTAATGACTCCACAGTGATATAGTGCTACATTTTCTAAAATTAGCTTCATGTCTAAGAATTAAAATTAAGAATTAAAGAAGAGTTTAGAATCTCCTGGATTTGGCTAGCTTGATTCAAGAGCCCAGATGATAAACCGCTCTCTCATCCATTTTCTTGAGTTCAAATTTCTTTCCTGTGTACTTTTTAGTATAAAGATAAAAATTGTAACCCTGCCTAGTGCCTTCCTTGGGTAGAAGTAAGAGATGTATCACAGCTTAAAGATTCTGACCCTGCACTAAAATTGCATTTTGTCCACAGCAAATGGACTGAGGATTTAGTAGTCCTGAATTCAGAATCTTTTAGCTGTTCCAACTTGACACAAATGTGCATGTAACTAGCATCCTGGCAAAGAAGCAATTCCCTACTAGGAATTAACTAAATGATGTCTGTTTCCATTATTTGGATTTGCCTCCTTCAGCTAAATGCATTTTCATTTCCCCTTCAGTTTCACTTCTTTCAATATTTCTTGGCTGTGATTGGTTTGATTTCTGACATTTTGGCAGCCACAGTTCAAGAGATGAATGCAACTAATTTGGTAGATAAAATTCTAATCTTTCCTGTCTTGATTGTCAATTTTTGAAAGGTAGTCTGAGATGATGTCTCTATCCTGTAATTTATTTTGTCTAGATTTGACTAAAGCCAGGTTTGAGCAGTTGATTACATTCTCTGATCCAATCACCTGAAGGCTAAAACCAATGACACAGGCTCTAATTGAAGGGGGGGGGGGGGGAAGCACAGCTCTAAAATCTTTTGTGACAAAACATTAGCCCTAAATTTGCCAGTTGAAAAAAAGTGTTGATGAAGTTGCTAATGAGTGAACTTGGCTTTCTTCCTTGAAGTCTGCCTTCCTCTGCTCTCCTTGGTCCGGCAGAAAGCTCTCTTGGCATATTTATGAAGAACTGGGAAAGATTTTCTTTCAGAGAGAATTCCCTTGGCTCCAAAGAAAACTCCATTCCACAAAGTAAACTTGATTTCAGCCTAAGCAGTTGCCAGATGCTGGTATCTGGCACTAAGAAATATATTTATTAAGTTACACTTTTAGTTCAGAAACCATTGAAAACTGTTTCTACAATTTTAAGTCATCAAAACTGCTTGTATAGCTCTCACTTTTTATTTTAAAATTATGTGTGTACATATATACATATAGATGTATGTATGTATGTGTGTATAATGTATACATACACACACTCCTTTGGAACTCACTATCCCTTAAATCCTTTAATCTCTTCATCTTGAAAGATTGTTTACACAAATGACTTTGAATGTTTTCACTCAAATTCTGTGCTTTTCTCTTTAAGCCAATAATGAGCTTACCCATCCTTCTGCATTGCTAAATGGAAAAGCACCCCTGGTGTCTACTGACGTGGTCACCTCACGCTAGACCAAGGCAACATCACTTCGACTTTCTCAGGTTTAACCTTTAATGTAGCATGCAGCATCCTGAGACCTGCATGCATGATGAATGGAATCTCTGGCCCGTCTGAAAACGAGTTTGTGTCGGCAAGAAGATTTAGTATCCCCTGTGCACCCTCAAGATAAAAAATCATCTGGGCTTGTGGGAGCAATTTGTCTAAGAAGAGTAATTTTAGAAATTCTTGCAATGACTTTAGAGGGGCTGAATTCATAGTGGTTTCCCTTTGATTTTATTTCAAACACCTGTTCGTCATGAACAGGCATAATTCGAAGCCAAGGTAATGGGGACCCACGGATGCACAGAACATGCAGAACTGACTCGTGTCCTTTGTGAGGCTTCTCTCTACAGATCACATGTGAGCCCGTGTGTGCTTGAAGAACATTTGCTAACACTGGTCCTTGCATTTTCAAAACTACAGTCTATTATGAGGCACTCTCAGTGTGATAAGTCTGATAAATTATGGAAACAAAAATAGAAAATTGATAGCTGCGATAAGTCTCTTTAGTGCACAGCTGGTGCAAGCATCTTGCTCTCCCATCTGTGTGTCAGCGTCTGCATCCCTTTTCCACCACCACAGGCACTTCTTTTCTTCTCTGAAGTAAATCTCTTTGCCAAAAGTCTGCGTTTGTTCTGCTCAACAAATGGCACATGTTCTTAGTATGAACCCTCTCCCAGTTTTTCACAAGAACACTTTCAAACATTTTTTTCCCCTTTTGCTTAGACTCTTGACCATGTACAGAAAACCATGTCTTCTCCAGGTAAGGCAATACTGTGAGCAAAGTGTGTCTCTGGCCTCCTTGGCATTTCTCTCAAAAACCAAGCACTGCGACATTTAGCCCATGCAGTTTGTTCTACCGCCCTTTGTGAGTCGGCCAGTCTTTAGACACCATGAGCACAGGGCTCTAAATCTGGAGACATGCAGTCTCTTATGTTTGCCAAGTGTGTGATCTCAGAAGAATGACTCCATCTGTCTTTGGGCCAGGTTTCCTCATCTGTCTTTGTTCACAACAGAACAACAATGACACTTGTCATATATGAAATACAGGCAGGAGATTAATTTGGACTAAAGACAGACTTTATAACGCAAAGACCTCATGACATTAACCCAGTGGCTTAACTAACAGAGAAATTTGTATTTTCCACACCTAAGTGTCTGAAGGGAACATGGCAGATTAGTGGGTGGCTCTATTCAATGCAATCACTCGGAGATCTTCCATTCCACGATTTTACTCTGCTATCCCCTTGAAATTCATTTTTATCTTCAAGGTTCAAACAGGCTGGATTTCCATGGGTTCTAGTTTGCTGAAAGGCGGACAGAGCATCAAAGAGACCTGCCCATAGTCTTATGGCATCAGCCTTGGCACCAAACATATCACTTCCGTTCATTTTCCACTAGGATGAACATAATCACATGACTACACAACTGCAAGGGAGGCTGGGAAATATAGTTTTGTCCAGGAATATGGAAGACAGGTTAAGACAGACAGACACAGTTAAGACACAGTTATTGCATCTCTATCACCATAGGAATAGACTCTATCTTAAAATCCCAGAAGATTAAATGAAATAACATATATTTGAACTTGACATATAGTCAGTGGTCAATAAATGTAAACACACATTACTACTAGTGGTAGTATTTGACAAACTCAAGTGTTAGAGTGAAAACAGACTATACAGGACTTAGTTTCACTTAGTACTAGCACTAATACAACTCACATCTGACAGGCTCTTAGGGATTTCTGCCCCATCCAAAAAGGGATCTGGAATGAGTCTACATCTCAGTGCTCACTGATCTGGAACACATGTGAGGTAACTTAACTGCTAAGCTTCCAATATGGCTCAGAGTCCCTCTTCAATTCTTTGCTAGGCTAAGACACTTCCCACTCCACCTAGTTCCTGCCAGTTTTTTTTCTTCATGATATGGATCCAGCTTCCTCTAACCCCAAGCATTTAATTGGCCTCCCCTGCCTATTTGGCCACCAAATATAGATTAGGATGGAGACCAGCAGACTAATTCCTGTGCTCTCTGGTGCTCTCATGTCACATAGTTCATCTTATTGTAACTGCTTGCTCACTCGACTGTCTTCTGCCCAAAACAATGAATTAGCTGAGGACTAGGACTGGGTATGCCTTATTTACTACATATTCCCAATGCTCATCAAAGGACCTAGCATATAATAAGTGCTCAAAAAGTATCTGAAAGAATAACAAAACAGAAAAAAACAGAAAAATATCCCTAGAAACTCAATATATCAGTTATCATTCTTAGAGATAAGCAGCTGAAGTAGACAGTGTAAAGATTAAGGCAGATAGAGAATTTATTTGAAAAGGCTAATACATGGGAAGTCACAGAATTATTAAAATTGGCCAAGTGACCAATGTAGCAACCAGATCCACACTAGAACCTTGGTCAGAGGAGAGAACTGGCATCACCATTGATTATGATGACATTTGTATTGCTGCTCTTTCTGCTCTCAGAACAACCACCAAACCATGCATGGTGGCTTCTGATTGCTTGAGGCTATGTCACATGCCAGGCCCCTAGGAGTGCTAAGAATTTGTGGTATAATTTTGTATCTGCTTTATCCCCAATAAACTCAGAAAGGGTTAATTGGCCAAAAAAAAAAAAAGATAATTATTCATTACACTCAAATATACCTCTTGCTATTTTCATGCTCCAATCCAGTCCAAAAAAAGCTGACCTAAGACTCAAGAAAAGTTCCAAAGTCGTATTTCACCTTGTCTTACTTTCTCAACTCTACATGCATGAATATTTCTGAAATATTTCTTAATTTATTCATTGTGGTACCAAGCCATACTTTAGCTCTCTCTGTACATAGAGAAGAATTGCATCAAGATTTATCAAAATCTACTACTTTACAAAGACAAGTACTTATTCATATGTGCAAAATTAAGGAGGAGGCAAAGCCTTGGCATGGTGGTATGTTTCCTCCATGAGAGGACACAAGACATATTTTGTATTTGTATATTTATGTATTTGTTTATTGCCTTGTCCCTTACAGAATACAGTCTTTGTAAGGGCAGGGACAAAGGCATTTGTTTCTGTTTGTTTGTCTTACTGCTGTATCCCCAGAACCTAGAACAATTTATGATATGGGGTTGGCACTCAGTATATGAACGATGAATGAATAAACAGATGGGTATCTGTTATAGGAGTGGAGTGGTTAGCACACAGGTGAACATTCTGACCGAATTTGTTTCTTCTTCATGAAGCGTTGGTCTTTACATGTTATCTTTCCGTTAAGTAGGATAGGGGGTTATAGAAACCCATGAATAATGTAAGTCCTGTACTCTCCACCTCTGACCTAGTACCTAAACCCCAAAGTCTCCAGTTCTGAAATTTTCTTCTCTGAACAAAGGCCCCCTGCTCCCACTTCTCTCTCCCAACCTCCAACCCTCCTTTGGCTCTCCAAGGCCTCTAGGTTGTTACTATTCATCATCACCCTTGTCCCTTCTTGACTGCCCTGGCAGTACTCTACAGTCATCATGTCAAAGATGCTCTTACCAGCAACACTAGGTTGAGCAGTGGTCTGAAAACCTCATGTTAACCCAGAACCTCAGAATGTGACCTTATTTTAAAATAGAGCTTTGCAGTTACAATCAAGTTAAAATGAGGTTATATTAGATTAGGGTGGGCCCTAAATCCAATGACCCGTGTTCTTATAAGGACAAAGAGATCCGGAGCCACAAACAGACATACAGGGAAGAATACCATGTGAAAACAGAGAGAGATTGGAGTTAGACCGCCATAAACTGAGGAATACTGAAGATCTCCAGCAACTACCGGAAGCTTGAAAAAGGCAAGAAACAATCCTCCCCTAGAATCTTCAAAGGGAGCATGGGCCTTTTGACAAACTGATTTCAGACTTCTGGCCTCCAAAATGTGAAAGAATGAATTTCTGTTGAAGCCACCCCATTTGTGGCACTTTGTTAAGGCAGCCCCTAGGAAACTAATATGCTAGCCCTGGAGTCTTCACCACTCTGCCCTCCAGCCACTGTCATGATTCCTATCCGCAGCCCTGAGTCCTTCCTGTTTCTACTGCTGCTTCTCTTTAGCTGAGGAGCCTGCTGGTAAAGCCACACATAGGCACATTTTGTATTTGTATACATACAAAATCCCTCCCTCGCACATCCCTGCCCCCATTCCCTCCACCTACTCCAGCATCTTATTCCAGCAAAATACCTACCTCCCACAATCCTGCTTCATCCAGAATGCCTCTCTCTCACTGGTCCATTTGTAAGCTTGCTTACCCTGAAAAAAGACCTCCCTATGTCCCTCTGACCTCTATAGGACTGCCTTTCTTCTCTCTCCCTTTTGCCAGGCTTCTTAAAAGAATAAATGTATACCGAGCGCAGTGGCTTACGCCTTAATCCCAGCACTTTGGAAGGCAGAGGCAGGGGGATCATGAGGTCTGGAGTTCGAGACTAGCCTGGCCAATATGGTGAAACCCCGTCTCTACTAAAAATACAAAAATTAGCCGGTCATGGTGGTGCATGCCTGTAGTCCCAGCTACTCCGGAGGCTGAGGCAGGAGAATCGCTTGAACCCAGGAGGCAGAGTTTGCAGCAAGTGGAGATTTGCCACTGCACTCCAGCCTGGGTGACAGAGCAAGACTCCATCTCAAAAAAAAAAAAAGTGCAAACTACCTCATCCTTTAAACCTCCAAAACACCCCCATAAATGTTCTTTACCATCCTTGACAGCTCTGTGGTCTTGGGCACTACTGAACCCTCTCTTCTTCCTAAAATCTGTCTCATACATCCAATTCTGAGGCTGTTTTGTCCTGCTCTCTTCCCACCTTGACAACTTCTTTCAAATTATTTTTCCTCCCTGCCATATCCCTTAATATAGGCACTCCCTTAAGTTTGGCCTTTTACCTTATGTTTTTTATTGTTTTCCTTGATGATCATACCTATTTTCATGAATGTCTCTGTCCTTTCTGCTTAATTTATCACATACTCTGGAAAGACCTCAACATATAAATGAATGAAACCCAAAATCTTGATCTTTCAGATCCACATTTCTAAATATATACAGAAATAGGTTTTCTTATGTGTATCTAATGACTAGCTATGTTCTTTACGTGCTAAGTAAATAAGAATAAACGAATAGCTATTTTTACACAAATACCCCGCTGGCAAAAAATAAGTTTCAATAAATCCAGATTTCTCCATTTGTACCCACAAGCCAGCTCTTCCTTTTGACTTTTTTCCCCAGCTATGAGTTATTCACCAATACTAAGGGTTTGCAATCTTGGGATCATTTTTCGTTTTCTTTCTCTTATACTTTATCTGTTTCATAACAGATGAGGACCTACAGATGCTCTGTACTGCAGAGTCCCAAGGCAGTACAGAGCATCACATGGCAAGGGCGCTGAGTGTTCTACCTCAGGTCTCTCTTCCTCTTCTTATAAAGCCACTGTTCCACTCCCATGATGATCCATTAATCCATTAATCATGAATGGAGTAATTCATTCATCAGGGCAGAGCCCTCACAATCCAATTCTGGGACTCCATGTTAAAGACCCCACCTATTAGTACTGTTACATTTGGGATTAAGTTTCAACATGAGCTTTTGAAGGAAAATTCAAATCATAGCACCAAAATTCTCATATCGTATCATTTTCTATCCAGCCTGATTGTCAAGAATATCGGTTAGGGTGTAAGCTGGACTCAGACAGAAACTCATCTCTGCCACTTACTAGCTATGTGATCTTGGGCAAGTAACATAATCTCTCTGAGCCTCAGCTCCTCTTTTATAAAATAGGGGAAATAACAGTCCCCTATTTCACAGGTGTGGGGCATGGTACCTGGCATATAGAGAGTGTGCAGTAAATAGGGGGTTCATGAGGATGAAAGTGGTGGCTGTGGTGGTGGCAGCAACAGTAGCCAGAGGTCTGGTCTCCATCCTCCCTTGCTTATGCAGTAATCTTTCAGGAGCTCCTGAAAAACTTTGTAATGACCAACCAACCATTCATTCACAGGTAGCCTTGCAGATCCTGTGAAGAAGAACACAAATGTCAGGAGTCGGCCAGCTAAAACCAATTGCTAAAACCGGTATCAGAGAATTTTTATAGGAATTCAAAGAGAAATTTTGTATTAAAAAGGTCAACCCAATGTCTGGCCTAAACTAAACAGTCAAGAAATGAAATTATTTTTGGAGACATTTTAGAGGGGTATGAATTGTAGTACTAAAATGAGGATGTATACTATGGTAAGCAACTGAGGAGATTGTAGCAGACATGAAAAGATTTGTGTCTTCTTGCCCTCTTGAATTTAGTCATGTCCAAGATATTTGCTTTGGTCCATGAAATGCTAGCTAAGGTGACCTTTATTAACTCCAAATAGAAACATTTAAATGCTAACACTCAGTTCTCCAAACTTCCCCTGCCAGGCAGAAACTCTCTCTTCACCTTCAATGGAACATTTAGTGTGAGCAAAAAATAATTATTTGTTTTTCTAAGCCACTGCAATTTGGAGGGGTGTTTATTACTGCAGCATAACGCAGCCTATCCTGACTGTGAGGGTTGATATCCAATGTCAGGGAGAAATTATATGGCCTCAGAGAGCCACTTAAACATTCTTCTTAACCTTGACCTATTCTTATTAATAAAGTGGGCTACACAGTTTTCAAAGTTGAATTAGTTAATAAGATCCTTGGGGCTTTGTCTTTAATGAGAAATAACACTGACATGAGAACTGGAACTTGCTGAAAAACCAAACACAACAGGAAGCTCATCTCTGCTCTTTAGCTTTTATAACTATTCCACTGTTACTCCAGAGTTTCCTTTTGGCTTATGTCTCCTGCTCCCCACTCCACATCCACCCATTCTGCCACAGCTCCTCAAGTTACACTCGATAAATATTATCCTAATAACTCCATATTCCCTTCCTTCCCACATGCACTCACTTTTCCCTCCACCTGGAAGAACACCTGGGGCACGGAGCTTGTAGTGAGCGGAGATCGTGTCACTTCACTCACTCCAGCCTGGGCAATAGAACGAGACTCCGTCTCAAAATAAATAAATAATCATTCCTTTATGTGCATGTCTAAATCTTACCAATCATTCAGGGTCCATCCTAAGTCCTCTCTCTCTGGAAGACTTCTTGCCCTTTCCAGCAGGGAGTTATAATCCCTTTGTGATCGCCCTGTGGCATTATATGTATATTTTCTTTGACTTACTATTTTTATATTTTGTATTTTTTTATCAACTTATATATTTTAAATCCCTTAATAGATTGAAGCTGTTCAAAGGCTTGATCCATGACTTACATATCTTATCCTGGGCAATTTAATAGATTTCTTTGGCCTTAGGATGTCCTCATAGATAATTGTAATGAATGATGATAAATGGACTATTGATATTTAGCTGTATGACAAGACTTGGCAATATATAATACAAGAAATAAACTGTAATAAATTTTTTAATGTCACAATTTGTAGAAAACCTAACCACTCATCATTACCTCTTCCAAATTCTGACTCAGTTTTGAAATTGGCCCAGAAGCTTTGAGTGATCATCTTTATTAGTGGTGAAACTGAATTGGAAAAGGTAATTTGGATTGAAGGTCAAAATGGGGCTTCCTACAGAAGGACTCTGGAACTGATTGTGTCCAACCAGTCACGGACACAGCAGCTAGAGGTGTGCAGGCCTCCCTGGCAGACTGGACCAGGAGGGCCTGGTCCTGGTGAGATTCTGACATAATGGTCAGAGTCACAGGGAAAGCATGTAACACTTGCTGCAGGCTTAAGAAAGAACCAGGCTCTAGGCAAGACATGAGCAATGACCTTCATCCAGACTCACCAATGGAATAAGAAAGGAATAAGGTTTAGACAGAAGTATTTCCTACTTGAGAGGATCAGGAAGAAACTCAGGAAGAAAAAGAGCAGGGTTCATTAACAAAAGACATGCTCATAAGCTTAGGTCATAAGAACTAAACTAAATCACTTAATCACAAGATATAAGAGTACAGAAGGAAGGACACACAATTTTTCAAATTTCCTGTGGGTTTGATGTCAGATTTTTAAGACACAATACATATGCTAAGAAAAATAGGCTTTAGATTATGTTTGGAGAATCATATATGCTTGCATTCTCCCAAGTAAATTATTTAAAAATATCAATTTTGTACTGTTGACTCAGATACCAGCTTTGCACTTTAATTAAAGCATTATATTGTTGGAGGTCAGAAGATGATACCATGAAATGAAGGCCTCAGAAGCAAAAGATTCTCTCCAACCTTCCCCTGCCCTCCTGTCTCTCAGTCCGGTTCTCCCTCAAGGCTAGCCACACAAACTAGAATCCCTCTTCCCCAAGGAAGGTGGTCATAGACTCCAGAACCCCTTTTTCCCAAAGCCAGCCGTAAAACATAAAATGTTACTCTAACTTTTGTGCTTTCCTTTCTGTGCAAAAACTGGCCATAAAGAAATGATCTGACCTATCTTGTTTGATTATAGGTCATAAGACCTTCTGCCCCATACCCAGAAGGATGACATGTTGCATAGACAGGCCAAGAAGAATCTAGACAGAAAAACCATGCTGGGATCCCCACTCTCAACCTGTTAGCACTAAATCATATTTTTTTAATCCAATCATTTCTACATAGCTCCTTTGCTTATTGATTCTAAGCAAAAAAAAATGGACAGTTTCCCCTGCATGTTTTGGTCTTCATTTTGAAGGCTCCTGTGCCATGTAAAAGTATGACTGAATAAATTTGTATGCCTTTTCTCCTATTAGTCTACCTTTTGTCAGTGATTTTCAGTGAATTTCCAGGAGGCAAAGGGGAAATGTTTCCTTGGTTTCTACAATATTAACTGGGATGTTTTACACTGACCAAAAGTCTTAAGAAAAACAATAGCTTTGAATAGGTACCACTGTCTACTGACTGCCCAGTTGGGCCTAGGAAGACCATGGTGGCATGTATATACAAATGAGGTCACATGTTCATACTTGACATCTGCAACATTTTCACTTCTGACACTACAATCTTCCTACCTTATCCAGAAATGCAAACATTCCATGTTTTTAAGGAAGAATGTCAATTCTAGAGATGTAGCAATTCAGAAAGTAGACGGCTTCTCTAGTGAAAAACCACATTAGATCTCAATAAAATACATTTCATTAAAACTTAGCAGCAGGACAAAAATGTGTTATTGCTTTTATTGTCTCCATTGTGTCTCCTATGTGGGTTTATTATGCAATATTTCATGTTAGGGCATTTACAAAGAGTTTTCAAATCAGTAAAGGCTATTGTCAATAGAGTGATGGAAAAAGAATGAGAAAGTATCCCCTCCTCCTCCACAATCCTCAGCCCTCCCCAAATACCAGCACCTGGAGCAAGCCATGCTGTGCCTTCATAAAAAGCTATCGGAAGCCTGAGAAAAACAGGCAAGATAGAATTAAGAAAAATGGACGTATCCCACTGACCCTGAGTATAGAAGAGAAATGTAGAGAATGTGTGAGTTATTAGCACAGTAGAAAACTATTTTATTTAAGAACCACATCTTCACAGCTCTGTCTGAAGGGTTTCACTCAAACTGCAAAAAAATAAGTGTACAGATTCAAAGCTCAGGATACTCAAGGATCTGTCATGTTGTGTGTAAAAGAATCATAAAATCATCAGCAAAAAGAAGGACACAGTAGGAGTCCCAACTTGTAAACCATTAAGCTCCTAGGCGTCCGTCATACTTCATCCTAAGGGACAAAAAGAGGAGTTTCAAGTGAATTCCCCAGCTTTGTTTATGGCACGGCTCTTTCTGACAATGAGGTTTATCTTTCAAAAAATCAATGTCAAGGTTTGGCTTGGTTTTGCTTGGCATTCATCTTCAGCAACAAATAAAATACATTTGCATTTTAGGTCCTCAAAATAAAAGATTTCAGAGAGCCTATTGCCAATCGTTATCAAAGAATTAAAGAGAGAGGAAAGAAAACAAACAAAAACTATATCTTGGCCATTAACATAGTGAGTCCTTGAATGACAGTTCGCGAGTAACCAGGACAAGCGCTATGTCTAAGAAGTACACACAGCTGCCCAAAAAACTGAGAACTTGATCTTCATCTATGTTAAATGGTCTGTCTGCATTTGCTCACTTCATCTGCACAACAATCCTGTAAGCTGGTACTTACAGAGAGATAAAACCATATTTCTCAAGGTCACACTGTTTGTAGATGGCAGAGCTGGGCTTTGATTCCCATCTCTGACTCTAAATATATGCTTTAAAAGAGGGTTTCTCATCCTCATCAGTATTGTCATTTGGGCGGAATATTCCGTTGTTGTGAAGGACACTACACTGTAGGGCATTCAGCAGCATCCTTGACTTCTATCCACTGGATGCCATAGCACCTCCCACTCAGTTGTGACAACAAGAAATGTCTCCAGACACTGCCAGATGACCTCTGGGGGGCAAAACTGCCTCTAGTTGAGAACCCCACTCTAAACTAGTTTCACTCAAAAACGTAGACTATGCTCTGATTAAGAGACTGTGAACATAAGGAGTTTGTGCCAGCATGCAAATCAACTATGTCACTAAGCATACTGTTTACTTCGAATGACATTTTTTTTTTCAATAGCAAGACTTTTTTAGTAAGGAAGTAATGTGTGGATTTTCATTTTGGGGCAATCTCTTTATCTCATCAAAGACCAGCACTATGAAAAGGGCTGCTATAAATTCTGGTGGTATATTGCCTCCCTGAAATGGTAATATTCAATAAGGATTTGATAAATTACTTTTAAAGTTATTTTCCCCCTTAAACCTGTATTAGATAGTCTTTATTCTGGCAATACACTTCTCATCAATGATCAAAACTTATTGTAAAGCTGAGTTTAATAAATGGCTCTTAGGTTTGGTTTGAGTGTTTGACTGTATTGCTCTCTCCCTGACCTTCAGGCTACTAGATGATATTCCTGATTGGAGAAGCTCAGTGCCCAGCTAGACAGCTCACCCCACATTAGGCGATTATAAGGTCTGACAACTTGGTCCAGAATAGTCATTACAATCTATAAGTAACTGGAGGCTGTGTGGTTCCCATTTTCTCCCACTCCCCTTAGGAACACTGCAGTTGGGGAGGATGGGAACTACAGAGTCTCCAGTTACCTGTAGATTGCAATAACTATACTAGCTGTTTTCCCAATAAGAATTCTATTGTCTTATCCTCCTTTACCATCTCAGCAACTAATACTTACAAATAGCAATACCTTCTGAGAGTTAAAGTACTAACAGCAGCAGTAGCAACACTATTTAAGAATAATTAAATGCTTCATTGTGTGCTAAGCATTAAAATCTGCATATACATTCGCTCAGATAGTTTTCACAATAACCATATGAAGTAGGCACCATTGTAATATCCATTTTACAGGTAAGGAAACTGAGATCAGAAAAACCCAGCACCATGACAGAGGTATTTTGGCTGGAATCAGCCCAGATAGAACTCTGAAATTTGTTCCCTTTTTTTTTTTTTTTTTTTGAGACAGAGTCTTGCTCTGTCGCCCAGGCTGGAGTGCAGTGGCACAAAATCTCGGCTTACTGCAAGCTCTGCCTCCCGGGTTCATGCCATTCTCCTGCCTCAGCCTCCAGAGTAGCTGGGACTACAGGTACCCACCACCGGGCCCAGTTAATTTTTGTATTTTTAGTAGACACAGGGTTTCACCGTGTTAGCCAGGAAGGTCTCAATCTCCTGATCTCGTGATCTGCCCGCCTTGACCTCCCAAAGTGCTGAGAGTACAGGCGTGAGCCATCATGCCCAGCCGATTTGTTCACTTTTTTCTTTAACTTTTTATTACATAGAATTTCGAACACAGAAGAAGTAATAGGCAAAAGAATATAATAAACTTCATAAATAAGTCACCAGTTATAGCAACAAGCAACTCATGGACAATCTTGCTTTAACCCAAAACCAAATCTGCTTTCTTTCCCTTATTACTGGGAAGGAAATCCTACACAGCATCATGCATAAATATTTCAGTACGTAAATCTAAAAGATAAGGACTATTTTTAATAAACATAAGTCTCAAGTCATCATCAGACCTAAAAATATCATTGATAATATCTTCATATTATTAAATATCATCAATTGCATCATAAATGTTATGAATGTTTCTTTTTCTATTTTATGGTTGGTTAGTTTGCATCAGAATCTAAGTAAAATCAATTCATTGCAACCAGTTGATCTATGACTTCAGTCTCTTTTAATCTCTCCTTTTATTTGCAATTTATTTGTCATAAAAGTTGGGTTGTTGGCCGTGTGTGGTGGCTCACGCCTGTAATCCCAGCACTTTCGGAGGCTGAGGCAGGCAGATGACTTGATGTCTCAGGAGTTCAAGACTAGCCTGGCCAACATGGTGAAACCCTATCTCTACTAAAAATACAAAAATTAGCCAAGCGTGGTGGCGTGTGCCTGTAGTCCCAGCTACTCGGAAGCTGCTGCAGGAGAATTGCTTGAACCAAAAAGACAGAGGCTTCAGTGAGCCGAGATCACACCACTGCACTCCAGGCTGAACAACAGAGCAAGACTCTGTCTCAAAAAAAAAAAAAAAAAAAGTTGGAATGTTAATCCTATATAGCCAGCATCTGTGTCACATATTCTTTATTTTTTCCAACTTTTAAAAATATAAATAAATATATACATAAAATAGATCAATAAAATTTAAACCCATCTTTAAACCATTCTTAGCTTGAGGGTGTACAAAAACAGTCCAGGGACAGGTTAACCCCTATAGTAGAATATTCCACAGTCTGGGTTTTGCAGATTGCAACCTCATGGTGTCATTAACATGTGTATTAGTCCATTTTCACACTGCTATAAAGATACTACCTGAAACTAGGTAATTTATAATAAAAAAAAAAAAGAAGTTGAATTGATGCATAGTTCCACATGGCTGGAGAGGCCTCGGGAAACTTATAATTGTGGCAGAAGGTGAAGGGGAAGCAAGGCACATCTTACACAGCAGCAGGAGAGAGAGAGTGCAGGGCAAACTGCCACTTTTAAACCATCAGATCTTGTAAGAACTCCTTCACTGTCATAAAAACAGCATGGGGAAAACTGCCACCATGATCTAATCACCTCCCACCAGATCCTCCGCTTGGGGATTACAATTTGAGATGAGATTTGGGTGGGGACACAGAGCCAAACCATATCAATGTGTTTCTCTATTCTTTGTACTTTCTATAAATTGTGGCTGGATCTAAAGTTTGATGAGATTCAGGATCAATTCTTTTGACAGGCTACATCATCGGTGGTATATTCTTCCACTAAGAAGGACGTAATGGCTGGCTTTTATTCTTCCCAAATTTTGTTTTTAACATTAATGTTCTGTGTAAGTACTTGACTTTAAAGAACTCCAAAGTATCTTATGGGCACATAAAATAAATATATATGAAAATATAACAATATCAAATAAGTGGTTTCCTTATTCTTACAGTGTTTTTTGAGTGACTTCTCTGCTAGGCATTGAATTAGGTATGTGGTATATCGAGATGAAAAAGCCAGAGGCTCTACCGTCAAGGAGTTGTCTTGTGGTAAGTGCTTCACTGATGCCATATACCACCACCAGTCAAATAACAAACCTGGCTTGTAGTGAACCAGGAAAGCTGCACCCAGCAAGAAGGAAATAGAATGATAAACATTCATAGGAAATAAAGATCAGGTTCTCTTGCTCTGGGACAAGGATACTTTGTAGAATTATGATATGAGTTGGACTCAAGACAATGGGAAAGATTTAGAGAGATGAGGTCAATCATCTCTGTAGATTCCAATGAAGAGGAATCCTATGAGCTGCAGTACCAGTGCAGGGGGGCGTTAAGATGTGTGCATGGCCAGGAAGATGAGCAGCTGGGTAAAGCAGAGGGGCTGTGTAAGGGTTATCATGGGTAGACCTATCATTTTAGGCAATCCTGTTTATAAAATCTCCAGAATCAGACAATCTTTTGTAACCATCTAGTTGAGTAACAACAACAAAAACAATGACATCAAGCAAATTTTTATTATTTTATTGAGTCTTCATGGCAATATCATTGATTAAGCATTATTAGTCTCCATTTTATAGCTGAGAGAAAGGAGTTCCAAAATTCTTCATTCTCCTTCTACTTATTTACCCAAGTTGTAAATGCCAAGGCAAGGATCTGAACTCAGGTCTGTGCTACGATTAATTTATATGGACACAGCTTTCCCTTGAAATAATACCATGTTGACCCATGAAGGATGTCGCATGTTGGGGGTTGTTCAGGATTCCCAGTCCCAGGAGGGGCTACCACATTCCTTCTTCAGATACTTATTTCTTCCCCTAATCATTTAGATGACTTTAAAAAAATGTTTTTTCAAGAAAAGAACAATATGGTAAAATAGCAAGCTTGAGAAAAGAGGAGTAAAGCAAATAAATTATCAATCTGGTCAATATAGTTGCTCTGATATAAAATCTGTCTCTAGGCACCAAGAATAAAAAGGAAATAGAAGCAAGAAGTAGAGAAAAAACTCATATTTATTGAGACTGTCTGTGCCTGGCACTGTCCTGGCACTAATTATTTAACATAATTCAAATAATGTTAAAACATCCCTGTGAGGTAGCTGAGAGATGATAGTTGTTTTTAACTTTTATTTTAAGTCCAGCGTGTACATAGGCAGGTTTGTTATATAGGTAAGCTTGTGTCACAGGGGCTTGTTGTACAGATTATTTTATCACCCACCCAGGTATTAAGCCTAGTACCCATTAGTTATTTTTCCTGATGCTCTCCCTCCTCTCACCTTCCACCCTCTGATAGGACCCAGTGTGTGCTGTTCCCTTCTACGCGTCCCTGTGTTTTCAGACAGATAACAGATTTTTTAAAGACAAAGTTGCTACACATAGACCAAAAGAAATTCCTCACATAGGAGGATATTGAGTTATATAAGAGCCAATGCTACGGTATCAGCAAAAACTTTGCAAATAGCGCACACAGGGACACCACTACCAGGTAATACCCAAATCCCCACCCTCAGCCACCTTTGCCTGTTAATACCCACATATTGGCAAACTTATGTGAATGAAATGATCCCACTGTGCAATTTTAGTCTGTCCAAGATTTATATGGGTTCAGACTGAGGTGAGTAGTAAAAACTAGCAAGAGCCAAGAAAACTGGTAAGCAGAAATAATAAGCAGAACAACAATAATTATAATACATGCAGACAAGCAGGTAGTCATCTGAAAAATAGAGTGGAGAATGTAGAGTCAAATAAGGAAAAAATGCAAACCTGTATAACTTGAACTCCAAAGGCAGATTGGTAAGGCCAACTTCTCCACAGCAGACAGCCTCAAGAGAATAGGTTTCTCTAGTTCAAAGTAGGATTCTGAAAGATAGTTTTCCCCATAGATATTTTTACGCAGTCTAATCAGTTTAGCCTCAGCAGCATCTGGTGGTAGAAGAACCATGGGGTATCCTGTAGAGACAGAGGAGATTATTTGATTATTCCCATAAGAGTATTCATACACAAGAATGATATGGCTAGATGTTAAAGTTGAGGTGGGAGGCCGGGCATGATGGCTCACACCTGTAATCCCAGCCCTTTGGGAGGCCGAGGAGGTCGGATTACGAGATCAGGAGATAGAGACTACCCTGGCTAACATGGTGAAACCCCATCTCTACTAAAAATACAAAAAATTAGCCAGGCGTGGTGGCAAATGCCTGTCGTCCCAGCAACTTGGGAGGCTGAGGCAGGAGAATCATGTGAACCTGGGAGGTGGAGGTTGCAGTGAGCCAAGATTGCGCCACTGCACTCCAGCCTGGGCAACAGAGCGAGATTCCGTCTCAAAAACAAAAACAAAGTTGAGGGGAGGAAGATGTCCATTAAAATATCTAGTTCAAGGTCTCTCAAATTAAAGTATTTCCCAAACAAGCTGAAAATAACATTTGTTAAATGAAATTAAATATTTGTATTTAATTTGGCCATTCCTTAAATGCTACTAAACTCAACATTTCCTGTGGTCAGATCATGCAGATCTCCTCTAATGATAAATGGTAATTGCTGAATGATTATGGGTAAATATTCCCCTGTCATTTCTTTTGAGAGGGAACCTACTACGTTAATGTGAGCTGGGCTAAAAATATTGATTCCAGAAATGAGTATGAAATGTTGTGATTTCCAATTATTCTAAGAAATTGGTCTTTGAAATCCTGAATTATGAAAGGATAAAGTGGCTCCAATTTAATCTGTGAAACAGGACTCTATTTAGACTCCATGGTCAAGTTCCTAGGAAGAAACTTAAGACAGGAATAATGGTTGGCATGTAATATTGTTGACTGCTGCCCTCCAGTGGCAAAATTTGATGGAGTTTTCAATCCAGTAAAATTCAAAGTGTCTTCTATTTCAATTCTCAGGCCTTTTGAACATTTGAGCCTAAACTTCTTAAGAGCCCAATAGTTGGGAATAAAACCACAAAGGCCTTAGATTGTACTTGGTTTTACATTTGTACAGTCATAAAATGTTAGAGAAAAAGGTTGTTTGCCTTTAAAGTAAGGCTGGAAAAAGACTGAGCGCCACAGGTGATTAAAACAATTTGGCAGGAAGATATTGGGCAAGCATTTTAGAATCTTCAGGCTGTATCCTCACCCTTTCCCTGTTGAATCAAATTCTTTTATGGTATTTCCTGTTTAGCTGGAAGGAATGACATATCCCCAAATGTGCTGGCATTGAGGAGATGCCAGTTATCCTGCCTGTTAATATGAATGTGCCCTGAGGATACTGATGTTTTTCACATGACAAATGTCTAGCTTTGGATGTCGTAGTCACACTGTGGGTCATTTATTTTCTTTCTTATTTTAAAGTCTTTTCTTTGGGAGGTCAATGCAGGTGGATCACTTGAGGCTGGGAGTCCAAGACCAGCCTGGGTAATATGGTGCCCAGCTATTCAGGAGTCTGAAGCAGGAGAATGGCCTGTACCCATGAGGTGGAGGTTGCAGTGAGCTGAGATCGCACCACTGCACTCCAGCCTGGCCAACAGAGTGACACGCTGCCTCAAATAATAATAATAATAATAATAAAATCTTATCTTGACCGCCTCAGGATGCCATGTCCCTGGGTCCTCTCTGTTTCCTTTCTGATCTCCTATACTGCTTTCCCCCACCTCCCCCCGGGGTCTTCCTTTTAGCATCCATCCATATCCTCACTTCCCTTTTGGGTCTGAAGGGGAAGACAAGCCTGTCAGCCATCAAGAGAGGACCAGACCCCCTCTAAATTCTTGAGGACCTTGATATTTTAAAATATAAAGAAATGCCAAGTTAGATTTAGTGGTATATTTTGTTTCTGAAATTGGAGTCTGTTTTCCTGTTAGTAATTTTGACACAAATGCAATATAATTTTCTTATTTGTAAGATGATTACAGAGAGTATTTTTAAAAATCTAGCTCTAAATGTACTAAAAGAAGGGTGCTCCAGAACTAGGTCACAGATATGAAAGTATATGATGACATCATTCTCCTTCAATCCTGCCAATACATCTCTCTGACAGTAAGTATGAATTTGTAGAGACAATATGATAGCATCAAAATGTGATTGCAGCTGGGCATGGTGGCTCATACCTGTAGTCCTAACACTTTGGGAGGTGAGGTGGGCAGGTCACTTGATCTCAGGAGTTTGAGACCAGCCTAGGCAACATGACGAAACCCCATCTCTACCAAGAATATGAAAAATTAGCTGGCATGATGGTGCATATCTGTGGTCCCAGATACTTAGGAGGCTAAGGTGGGAGGATCACTTGAGCTGGGAAGGCAGAGGTTGCAGTGAGCCGAGATCATGCCACTGCAATCCAGCCTGGGCAACAGAGTAAGACTCCATCTCAAAGAAAAAAAAATGTAATCTAGTGGGTTCATCTTCCTGCCCACTGCATGGACAAATTGATTAACTGAGACTGCAAGCATTGCAGTAAATAGTTTAATTGACACAGGCTGGCCACATGGAGATAGTTACCACTGAGATCAGTCTCCCTGAAGTCTTGGAGATTAGGGTTTTGCAAGCATAATGTGGTGGGCAGGCGGCTAGGGAATGGGGAATGTTGATTGGTTGGGATGAAAGCACAATGATGTGGAAAATGGTCCTTGTGCACTGAGTCAGCCTCTGCGTGGGGACCACAGGACCAGTTAAGTCATGAGTTGCGAGACTTGGTGGAGTCAGCTGCTTGTCAGAAATGCAAAAGTCTGAAAAGACATCTCAAAAGGCCAATCATGGGTTCTACAACAGTGATGTAACCTACAGAAGAAATTAGGGAAGTCACAAATCTCCAAACGGTAGCTCATTATCACGTAACTATACCAACATCTTAACAGAACTCAGGTCCCTCTCATAATTCTAACCTTGTGGATTTTCATTGGTTTTACAAAGGCAGTTTAGTTTGGGGAAGAGCTATTATCATTCTTGCTTTAAGGATAAACTATAAACTAAATTCCTCCCAAAGTTAGCTTGGCACATGCCCAGGAATGACTAAAGGACAGCTTAAAGGTTAGAAGCAAGATGCAGTCAACTATGTCAGATTTCTCTTCCTGTCATAATTTTGCAAAGGCATTTTCAAAAAGTATGAAATTATATATCAATAGTCTAAGCCCTTCCTGAATGTGAACTGTGGCCCAAAGGGTGGCTCAACCTTCTCTGGGAGAGGGAGTAAGAAGTAGGTATATCTATGCGACTAAACAAGGAAGCCAGTTTGGGCACAGAAATGCATCAGTATTGAGGAAAGTATTTCAATTAGGACAGATAGTTAGAAGTCTCTTAGTAATATCCAACCACAGAACCCACAGTTAATTCAGATTTGAAGCACACAAATTTTAACTGCACAAAAAGAAGGTGAGTCTCCTCATCCTTGTATCACAGATTTGGGGAGAGCATGTATCATTACAATGAAAATAATCACCTGGGACTGGAGCTGATGGTAAAGACCTTTGTTTTTAGATTCTCACATCCACTAGAGATAGTTTATATTCTAATGATTTTATCAACTCTTAGTAATATTTTATACCATCTAGAGGAAATAGGAAAAGCTAATTATAGCTTACCTTCATTATCCTTGTCATCATAGTTAAACTACTCCAGTCTGTGTTTGCAGATTGACATAGGCAGTTAAGCAGACTTTTGAGTGTGAATCAGAACAACTGTTTTAGGAAATAGCATTACTATTCTCTGTACCAGTTATCTCCCTTCCTTCTCAGCACCCTCTGAGAAAGCATGGGGGTCATTCTCACTCAGCTTAGGTCACACAGCTGCCTAGAAGATGTGAGTTTCTTGACTCCCAGTCTCATTATCTTTCCATTTTGTCAAATTGAGAGTTCAATAATAATGACTCTCCCATGGCTAAAATGTTATACGGAATTCCTCTCCATTGCTGTAATATTTTAACTAGAATCTACCCCTTCATGGATTTTCTTGCTAAGTAATGCTTAAAGAGAAATGTTCAAAATCAGTACTCCAACAGTAAGGAATCAAGACAGAAAAGCAATGGTACAGTTCAGAAAGACCAAAGTTTGGGGAGGTCATTATGGAAATGTATTTCATTTTGAAAGAATACAGGCAAATGCTTGTATTTGGGGTGTGAACTAATTGGTGATGTGCATATAGTGGCATAATTTTACATCTCCTTCTATTCAGTCAGTGATTCTTAGCCTGTTTTGGATCACAGACACATTTGATGAGCTATAGAAAGCCATAGACCCTTTCCTCCCCACTTCACCCCTGACACAAATCACGTAGGCACTAAAGGTTGTATTCAGTTCCAGGGGATTCACTGACCTAGTTTTAGAATGCTTATTCTAGATACATGGCTCCCGACTGGACAGTGTTTCCCTTGAGGGACATTTAGAATGTCTGAAATATTTTTGGTCTTCACAACTGGGAAGGTACTACTCACATCAAGTAGACAGGTATCAAGGACATCTGCTAAACAGCCTATCATGAATTGTGCTGCCCCTACAACCAAATATGTTTTTGTTCAAAGTCTCTAAAGTGCCAAGGTTGAAAACACCTGCTACGGATCTGCACTGCCCAATACAGTAGCCAGGAGCTACATAAAGCTCTTGAAATTGTGGCTAGACTAAATTGAGATGTACCTGAAGTACAAAATACATACCAGATTTCAAAACGTTCATACATACCTGTAAGACATTGTGTTAATGATGTCTTGTGTTGACTACATGTTGAAATAATATTTCAAATTTACTTGGCTAAATAAAATGTATTAACATAAAGTTCATCTGTTTCTTCATACTTTTTGTAATGTGGCCACCAGATAATTTAAAATTACTTATTTGTCCATAGCTGCGGATCACATTACATTTCATTGGATAGACATGCTCTCGATGCTTCATAAAAATTGAACTATCGAAAACTAATTACGATTCTGATTCTAAAGCAAGGGTCAGAAAACTAAAGCTAAAGTTCGTCCACTAGCTGTTTTTGTAAGTAAAGTTTTCTTGGAACACAGTCACACACATTTGTTTGCCTATTGTTAATGGATGCTCTCACAACAGCAGAGCTGAGTAGTTGTGACAAATACTATGTGGCCAGAAAACCCTAAAATATTTATGATCTGGCTTTTTACAGAAAACGTTTGCCAATCCTGGATCCAAGGTCATGTCCACTACAGGAGCGGGATAAAACCTTTGTCATCCTGACAGTAGTACTATTTTCATATTTAAAGTAAGCAAATTTGGGACATTCGAAGAAGAGCTGGCTGGAGGGATGGAAGGCAGGTGTAACAGAACACACTAATTGGCTATGCTGTCCTCATATGACTGTATTTTATGTTGCTATTCAACAGGAATATGGCTCTCTATGATGGAGAATAGAAAAGATAGTATATCCTGTTAGAAATGGGTCATTGAGGCCGGGCATGGTGGCTCACACCTGTAATTCCAGCACTCTGGAAGGCCGAGGTGGGCAGATCATCTGAGGTCAGAAGTTCGAGACCAGCCTGGCCAACATGACAAAAACCCACCTTTACTAAAAATACAAAAATTAGCTGGATGTGGTGTGGCACACCTGTAGTCCAAGCTACTCGGGAGGTTGAGGCAGTAGAATCGCTTGAACTTGGGAGGCGGAGGTTGCAGTGAGCCAAGATCACACCACTGCACTCCAGCCTGGGCGACAGAGCGAGACTCCATCTCAAAAAAAAAAAAAAAGAAGGAAGGAAGGAAGGAGGGAGGGAGGGAGAGAGGGAGAGAAAGAGAAGGAAAGAAGGAAGGAAGGAAGAAGGAAGGAGGGAAGGAAGGAAGGAAGGAAGGAAGGAAGGAGGGAGGGAGGGAGAGAGGGAGAGAAAGAGAAGGAAAGAAGGAAGGAAGGAAAGAAGGAAGGAAGGAAGGAAAGAAGGAAGGAAGGAAGGAGGGAGGGAGGGAAAGAGAAAGAGAGAGAGAGAGAGAGAAAGGAGTCATTGATTCAGCCAACAAGTATTTACTGAGCACCTAACATCTGCTAGGCACTGTTCTTAGAGTTGGAAATACAACGGTGAACAAAAATAAAGTCCCAGCACTCCTGGGGCTTACAGTCTACTGTGACAGAACACCTGTCTGAGATAGGTGAAATATTGATAATGTCAAATATATCAAGAAGAATACTCGAGTATGTCAAGTAGTGATAACTGCAAAGAAACACAGAACAAGTTAATAGAATAAAGAGCCTTGGGTGGAGGTGATACAATTTGATTCGGAATGCTATGGTCATGGAAGGCTTCTCTGAGTAAGCACACTGGAGGGTGTGGAAAACACAATCGTAAGCCTCCGCTGAGGACAATCTGATAATATGTGTCTAAATCTTTAGTGTGACCCAGTAATTCTACCTAGTTATTTAACACAAGCAATTATGGGAACTAGTATGCCAGAACGTTCCCTGGAGCATTTCCACCATAATTTTTTTAAAAAAGGAAACTACTTAAATATTCAACTAAATTTATTAACATAAACAATGTACATGGCATAGTAAGCTTTTTAAGAAAAAAGTATTATATTAATACTTTTATGAATAGCACAATTTCAGTTTCATAACAATATAAAAATATTATGTTTGCAGAGAAAAAAGTCTGAAAGTCTTAACCCCAGTGTTAGGATCCCTAAAAGGTCAAATTTTAGGTGTCTCTTACATGCATCTGTATATCTCTCTATAGCGTCATCTTTTCAAAATAACTCATAAACAAATAAAGTTATAAAAGAAAGAAAGGAGACAAGAGCTGGTGGCTCACGCCTGTAATCCCAACATTTTGGGAGGCCAAGGAGGGCAGATGGCTTGAGCCCAAAAGTTCGAGACCAGCCTGGGCAACATGGCAAAACCCCATCTCTAGAAAAAATACATAAATTAGCTGAGAGTGATGGTGCATGCCAGTAGTTCCAGCTACTTGGGAGGCAGAGGTAGGAGGATCACCTAAGCCCGGGAGGTCAAGGCTGCAGTAAGCCTTGACCACACCATTGTACTCCAGCCTGGGTGACAGAACAAGACCCTATTGAAACTGCCTTTGCAAAAGTATGACTGAGACAGTGAAAGAGATCTAACTGACTCCACCTTGCTTCTAACCTCCAAGCTGTCTATTCATTCCTGGGCACAGGCTGAACTAACTTTGGGAGAAACTTAGTTTTTAGTTCATAGTTTAAACAAAGACGGTAACAGCCCTTTCCCAAAGCATATCTCCTTGCCTGGGCACTAGACTAACATTAGCCACAGGATTAGAAATTATGGTTTAGAAGTCATGCAGCTGGAGGCTCAAGAGTCTGACCATCCCTCAACTGTTCTTAAGATCAGTGCTTGGGATATTTTGCAGATCCTGCACTTGATGGATCAGCTGGCACCATCCAGATTGGTAAACTGGCTCATCTGATCTCGTGGCCCCTACCCAGGAACTGACTCAGCACAAGAAGACAGTTTCTACTCCCTATGACTTCATCCCTGACCAATCGGCACTCCTGGCTCACTGCCTTCCCCCTACACAGCAACTTGTCCTTAAAAACTCTGCTCCCCAGTGCTCCAGAGACTGATTTGAGTAACAATAAAACTCTGGTCTCCCACACAGCCACTCTGCGTGAATTACTTTCTCTATTGCAATTCCCCTGTCCTGGTGGATCAGTTCTGTCTAGGCAGTGGGCAAGGTAAACCCCTTGGGGGGTTACACAGTCTAAAAAATAAATTAATAAATAAAAATACAAATAAAAGAGAAAGAAGACTGAATTTGTCAAATATGCACATAAAAATTCCCTTTAATGTTAATCCTAAGTATGATAATATTCCATTGAACCATCAGAATCTGACAATGAGGAGTAAGAGAATTAACTTAATGAACACAATGAATTGTCTTTTTAAGCAAATCTAGTAGATTCTGGACACTGTTCTCTTATATTATCTACCAGAGAATTAATGTCAGTCCAGTTAATTCCTTATCATGTAGCCATGTTAAAAGGCCCAGGATGTCAATGAACCAATGGGAAACTCCAGAGAAAGCAGACAACACCCACCAATTGCAGCTGGCAGTTAGAGATACTACACTAACCAAGACAACTCAAAGTTTCTAGAGCTTCTCAAAGTTCAGTCATGGGACCTCTACAGGAGCATCATTTGATAATGGTGATGGTTAAGGAGAGGGAGGAGAAGATGTGTATTTAAAATGTGGAGTCAGCCAGGTGCAGTGACTCACGCCTATCATCCCAGCACTTTGGGAGGCTGAGGCGGGAGGATCGCCTGAGATGGGGAGTTCGAGACCAGCCTGACCAACATGGAGAAATCTCGTTTCTATTAAAAACACAAAATTAGCCAGGCGTGGCAGGGCATCCCTGTAATCCCAGCTACTCTGGAGGCTGAGGAAGGAGAATCACTTGAACTCGGGATTCAGAGGTTGCGGTGAGCCGAGATCGCACCATTGCTCTCCAGCCTGGGCAACAAGAGTGAAACTCCATCTCAAAAAAAAAAAAAACAATAGAGTATTGCATCCTACCCATAACATTACCCGGGTGGGGTTCATATTTTGTGTGTTTCAAAGGTTCTTTGATTAATTCTTATGCAGACCAATCTCTTTAAGCTTACAGCTGCTTACATTGGGCAGAGAAAAGAAAAACGTCTTCTGACTATCTAGAGGGATGTTATTTTTGATCAGAGTCCTTGAGGAAAGAAAAGACAAATTGGGACTTGCCTAATTATCAGTAAATTATTGAAGGAAGGCCTCTTGCTTGTGTGTGTATAAGTCTCAGTTCTCCCTACAGGACATTGTAAGCAAGAGTCCTTTGGCCTACTTTTGAATATTGCCGATACATTTTGTCTGAGAACTGACACCAACCTAATTTCCTGCCCCTGGTGAAACAATTCTGGGACCAGGTGTATTTTCTCATGTGTACATTAAACAATATTGAGAACAAGCAAAAATAAATAGCTGCCTGTTTCTGGAAGGAAATACTTATTCCTGAAAGCTAGGACTGCCTACAAATTGAAATAGCTTACTTATCAAGATGTATGACTTGCTCATTAAGACTTACTCAAAGTCAGGTGCTATGCCTTACACCTGTAGTCCCAGCTACTTGGGAGGCTGAGACAGGAGGATCGATTCAGCCCAAGAGTTTGAGGACAGCCTGGGCAACATAGTAAGACCCTATCTCTTAAATAAATAAGTAAATTTTTTTAAAAAAAAGACTCAATTCAAAACCTTCTTCTTTCTGAGTCCTCCAATGAAAGCTAATATGTCATAAAATGCCCAACCCCAACCATTCCCTACTTTGCAAGACTCAGCTTAAAAGCATTCAAACCCTCCATCTCTTCCCTGTCTTTCCTGTTTTAAAACACTACAAAGAAATCTGCCATGTTGGGAGTTTCCCTTATGGCAACAGGCCTACTACACATGGTTTGGCTTAATCAGTAGCCTATTCTGACGGCCCTTGAGATTTTGAAGGTCCAGATCTCATCATTTCAGTTGATGTAGGTTGGCATACTTCAGTCTCCCTGAGATGCCCACTGTATATAATTCTTAAAATTCTGTTTTCAAGCTTCACTGTGTCCCTTTCAAGAAGACTTTTAACTTCTCTTATTCCCAGCTAAGGCTCTTGGCAAACATCCCCAGCTAAGCTTGTATGTATCAAAGTATCCAAATAAAGCCAGGCGCAGTGGCTCATGCCTGTAATCCTAGCACTTTGGGAGGCCGAGGCGGGCAGATCATGAGATCAGGAGGTCAAGACCAGCCTGGCCAACATAGCGAAACCCCATGTCTACTAAAAATACAAAAAGTAGCCGGGCGTGATGGGATGCGACTGTAAGCCCAGCTACTTGGGAGGCTGAGGCAGGAGAACTGCTTGAACTTAGGGAGCGGAGGTTGCAGTGAGCAAGATCATGCCACTGCACTCCAGCCTGGCGACAGAGCAAGACTCTGCCTCAAAAAAAAAAAAAAAAAAGTATCCAAATAAAAGGCTGAAAAAAAAGGAAAGAAAGAAAGAAACCAGATCTGTTGAAGTTCCTCCAAGAGTCTCTTCTAGTTTAACTTCTAGAGATGCTTGTGAGCAGGGGCAGCTGAGTTCTACCTTCTGTTAACTTTTGTAGTGCCACAGCTGTGTTACTGATGCTTAGGAATCAAGAGTATAAGCCCTAAGCTTAGTGGAGAAGACAGACGAACATAAGAGAAGTAATCCCAGCCTTTTGGGAGGTCGGGGTGGGTGAATGGCTTGAGCTCAGGAGATCGAGACCAGCCTGGGCAACATAGCAAGACCTCATCTCTACAAAAACACAAAAATTAGCTGGACATGGTGGTGCAAGCCTGTAGTCCCAGCTACTCTGGAGGCTGAGGTGGGAGGATCACTTGAACCCAGAAGGTTGACGTTGCAGAGAGCTGAGATTGCACCATGGCACTCTAGCCTCGTGCCAGAGTAAGACCCTGTCTCAAAAAAAATAAATAAAGCGGCAAAAAAAAAAAATCCACAAATTAAGAGCTTGAGCTTTAAGTCAGACATATCATAATAAATATTTGTGTCTCCTCTTTTCTGCCTATGAGATCTTTGGCATCTCAATGTTCCCGAACATCAATGTATTCAACTTTAAAATGGTGGAAAAATTGTACAGTAGAGAGGATTACATGATAAAGCTTAAACACAAGCTCTAGAAATGGTAGCTATTATTTTATTTTTATAAAGCATACCTGAAAGCTCTCAGATGAAATTTGAATGCTATAACTTCAGATTTACATTTTAAATATTGGTTCTGTCCTTATTAGCCTTGTGTCCTTGGGTAATTGATCTCTTTAAGTCTTTGTTTTCTCATCTACAAATCTGAAAACACTACTATCCCCTTGCTATGGTCTGAAAGTTTGTGTCCCTGCCCCCATCAAATTCACATGTTGAAACCTAATCATTATTCAGAGGAGGGACATCTGTTTTTTGTTTTTTAAGGAAAAGAAAAGAAACCTAATCATTGATGTGATGGTATTAGGAGGTAGGCCTGTGGGATGCAATTAGATCAGGAATGGGATTAGCATCCTTTAAAGGAGGCCCCAAAGAGCTGCCTGACACTTTCTACTATACGAGGACACAGTAAAAGGGTGCCCTCTATGAGGCAGGAAGTGGGCCCCCACCAGACACCAAATCTGCTGATGTCTTGATCTAGGACTTCCCAGACACCAGAATGGTTAGAAATAGGTTTCTCTTGTTTATAGCCACCTAGTTTATAGTAATTTGTTAGAGCAGTCCAAATGGACTAAGATATCTCTCAATAATAAATAATGTATTTAAAACACTTAGCACATTGATCCATTCAATCAACTTATATTGAAAACACAGACTCTAGAGTCAGACTACTTATATATAAAATTCCTGTTTACTCTCACGTACCTTGTTCAAGGTCTCTGGTGTACATCAGTTTGAACTCTAGCCCGACTTTCAAAAAACAAAGAAATTCCTACGGTTCTAAGTCTTTGGCTTTTATCTGTGAATCACAGCTACCTTATTAGGTTTCTCTCCCTTTGTCCTCCTTCTTTTCCTTTTTGTTCTATGCTTCTGCATGCATGTTTTAATCAGAGATTTTTTTTTTTTTTGTATTTTTTTTTTTTTGTATTTTTTTTTTTTTTTTTTTTTTTTTTTTTTTTAGTAGAGACGGGGTTTCACCATGTTAGCCAGGATGGTCTCGATCTCCTGACCTCGTGATCCGCCCGTCTCGGCCTCCCAAAGTGCTGGGATTACAGGCTTGAGCCACCGCGCCCGGCCTTTTTTAAAGAGACTTATCCACAAAGTAGTCAAGAAAGAGAATTTTAGAACCAGTGATCTGATACCTCTTCCATCACTGAAAATTATAAAATTGGAAGTATGTTAGGAAGAAAATATTTCCACAGTCTGTTAAGATATTCAAAAACTTTTCACTAGAACAAGTTTGCATTATTTAATTTCTCCAGTAGCAGGCAAGAAAAATATCAAGAGTCTGCCTTTGGGGAGATGCCATTTCATGAGCAATGAAGCAGTAATGAATGGTAAAGATGGAATATCAAGGAATCATTTTTGAGAGGGAAATGCAGCTCTAAAGTTATTCGGTTCAAGAGACTGACATAGGATGTCCTTACTTTCAACTCTATTTTTTCCAAACACCTATCTGTCCATGCATATTCATTTAGTGACTACACCAGGTAGTGTAGTATTGAAAAGAAATTACAGGCCATTCACAGTGGTTCATGCCTGTAATCCTAGCACTTTGGGAGGCCAAGGCAGGCAGATCACCTAAGGTCAGGAGTTCAAGACCAGCCTGGCCAACATGGCAACACCCCGTCTCTACTACAAATACAAAAATTAGCCAGGCATGGTGGCAGGTGTCTGTAATCCCGGGTACTTGGGAGGCTGAGGCAGGAGAATCGCTTGAACCTGGGGGTAGAGGTTGTAGTGAGCCAAGATCATGCCACTTCACTTCAGCATGGGCAAAAATGAGAAACTCCATCAGGAAGGAAGGAAGGAAGGAGGAAGGAAGGAAGGAAGGAAGGAAGGAAGGAAGGGAGGGAGGGAGGGAGGAAGAAAAGAAAAAGACAGAAGGAAGGAAGGAAAGAAAGAGAGAAAGGATGGAAGGAAGGAAGGAGAAAGGAGGAAGGGAGGGAGGGAGGGAGAGAGAGAGAAGAAAGAAAAAGAAAGAAAGAAAGAAAAGAAAGAAAGAAAGAAAGAAAGAAGAAAGAAGAAAGAAGAAAGAAAGAAAGAAAGAAAGAAAGAAAGAAAGAAAGAGGGAGGGAGGGAGGGAGGGAGGGAGGGAGGGAAGGAGGGAAGGAAAGAAAGAGAAGGAAAGAAAGAAAGAAAGAGAAAGAAAGCAAGCAAGCAAGCAAGCAAGCAAGCGGGAAAGAAAGAAAAGAAAGGAAGGTTACAGCAAGTGCATTGAAGTTGTGTCCAGCAGGTAAGCACAATGAGACAGCCCAGGAACCTGAGGCTAGCATCAATATTGAGTACATTGGGACAATGACAGTAAAAAGGAACTGAAGGGAAATTATACACAGAACTTACTTCAGACCACCTCAGTCTGATGGAGGACAAGGATAATGTCCTATTACAAATTTGCAAAATAAACTTAGAGGCATGATTCAGTAGAGATGTGAGGTTTCACCTATTCAAGTACATGATATGAATTTGCATCTGATCCTGAAGTCCTTGCTTTTAACCACTACACTAGTGTCCCCTTTAAAATATTTTGTAGGACTGAACAAAAAAAATCATTGATAAAGTCCCTTCTAATCACACTTTGGTATCTTTTCTTCTCCTTCTCTCCTTCAGCCTTCTCTGAAGGCTTCCCAGATTCGTAAGTCTATTTTAGCTTCCTGCCTTTGTTCTCCCATAGCAGCCAGTTCCTCTTTTAAAATGACTCCAATCATTTCATAGAATTGCTGCTTTGTTTCTCTCTCATAATAGGATACAGTCTTCTTAAGACCAAGGACCACCTCTTGTTCTCTGTAATCTCCCCCATGCCTGCCATATTATGAATGCTCAATAAGTGACTGTTGAACATGGGGATGGATGGGCCAATGGGTGGATACATCTATAAATGATTAACACACTGAGGGAAGGCACCACATAACTGTTTACCCAAGAGATATCTACGATACTTAACATAAAGGTAAACAGTAGTCAAACTGGCTACTGTTTGTCAACTTAGATGTCAGTTATTGATTGAATTGGAATTTGTATTCCAAGGTATAATGGTAAGTTTAGTCTCAGCGAGGAGGCGGTAATTTGATGGTTACTGCTCCATTCTGTCATCTCCATGCCCCATAACCGCAGCTCTACTGTCATCCCCATGCACATGTGTGCTTTGAGTACATACAACTCTAACTCAAAGTGGCTACTGTTCAACTTTCTCCCTGTGATCTAGCCTCAGGCAAGGAAGCAGCTAGAGCTCCTCTGCTGCTCCTTTACAACTCTTTACACCATGCTAAAGGGGAACAAAGCAAGTTATAAAACACCATTCACTGTAGGGCCGCGCTTGAGTTAAAAAAAGAAAGTAACTTACATGTGTGTAGAAAAGATAGAAAGGGCATGCCCACATGATAATGATGGGTATTTCTGGAAGTAGATGACCGATGGAGAATTTTCTGGCTTTTTATCCCTATTTCCTAATCTTTTCTATAACTATACTAAATTTCTGATAAAATAAAAACAACACTTAAACAATAGCAATTCTGAATTCACAGTAACAATTGTGATGACTATTGCTTTAACATTCAATATATACTGCCTTTCCAATTCACAGTAAGTTCCTTGGAATCCAGTCATGTAATGCCCTGAAATGTCAACTTCTTACCCTTAGCAAAGGGCTCTGCAGAGTAGGGTCTAGATAGCAAATAAATGAACTCTTTGTATCTGTTTATAATTCAAAAACTCATACTTAGGAATTTTTCAGATTCTCCTCTAAAATGTTGTGAAAGTCTAAAGGATATTTGTACATTTGGGGATTGTCAGTCCTTGGAATAATGTTGGCTTGAGGTCAGAAAGAAGAGAAAGTAAATGCTGAGTCATTTATGCAAAAATATGTATTGATTCTGACCAGCTTTTAATGGTAACCCTTTTTCATCTTTCTTCCTCATTTTTTGTAAATACATTATTTTCCATTGCAAAGCAGACCTGTCTTCATGGTGTCTTTGTGCACAGGCTGAGAATCCAGGGAGAGACAAGGAGGCCAATGTTTAATTTTAAATTATTCCATCTCTTCTGAAAATGTCAATTGTGCATGGCCACAGCAAGACTGGCAGGGTCTTACTCAAAATGCATTTCATTAGGACTGTCATTTTTCCTGGGCTTCCAGCAGACCTGGTGAAGAGCTGACCTCAGACCTCAAGCAGGGTCAATTTCAATCATAAATACCAAAGATAGGTACAGTACAGGAAAATTATCACGGGGCTGGATCTTGATTTGTGCCTCAAGAATTAGGGCTACGTATATATCTTCCAAATGGAATCAAGAGAGACTCTTCACACAATATGGAAAGAAACTTCCAGGAGAGAAGGGAACAAAGAGTTAACAGCATAAGCTTTGCCATCTCGTAAACTTTAATCCGTGCTATGCTCCACTGGACCACTGTGGGTCAATGTCTCTTAACCTCACTTTCCTCATCTATAAAATGTGGATATTGGTGGCTATTCCACAAATTCCCTAAGAGGTTTAAAACAGATGACATGTGTGTTTCACTTAGCAAACTGGGAGTGCCCAAAAGACATTTTTATTAACATGAGCAGTTGTGGCACAGCAATGTGCAATAGTTGAAGAAAAAAGCCAAAACACCATAATGAGAGAGACGCTCTGGGTCCAATCTCTATTTTGCCACTAACTACATCATCATGGACAGTTGTGTAATTTCTGGTTCTCAGTTCCTTCATTGGTGAAATAAATAAGTTGGCCTGAATTTAGGATTGCAAACTGGCCGACTACCGATGTGGTTTATTTGGAAATTGGAGAGATTCCCCCCAAAATTGAGAAATTTCTCTAAAATACCTATATGCCTGGTTTCTAACAAAACTCAGGAGAGCATTTCCATATGGCTATAATTGAGCAGCAGAAAGTTTTTAAACAGGGCATCTACTCTCCAGTTCACCACAGTCTCCAAAAGGTCTTATACAAAGATCACCTAATTAATTTGCATTAATTTCCTGCTCCCTGTAACCATTTAGGTTTGCAACCCATGGATGAGACCAGTGGTTCTTAACTTGGGTGCATGTTAGCATCACCTGACCACTATTTAAAAAATAATAGTGCTGCAGCCTCCCCTAGACCAATTAAATCAGAATTGTCAGTAGAGTCTGGACATCTGTATTTTTCAAAACCTGTATTGTTAAACAGCCCTTCAGGCATTTGAAATCCACAACTAGGATTAAGAACTGCTAGACAAGATGTTCTCTATGATTGTGTCAATGAGGCAGTATCTTGATTTCATAATCATTCATTTTTATACCACTCTAGCCTACATGTATAGACAACTATTATGTGAAAATTGTAATATATGTTCAAAATATAACTACTATTCATTAAAATATGATGAAACACAGCAGATGAGAACCTAAGTTAATTCCTTCTGTGTCTTCCCTTTAATAGCCACAAGAACTTGGAGATGAATTTTTTGCTTATCCCCAAAATCATTTTATTTTTTAAAAAATACACAATCTTTGTCACTTTTATGTTTTCTTTTTTGCATCTTATTAGTTACCAGTTCCTATATGAAGCTTTGAAACTTTTTCTAGATTAATGCTTTGATGTTCTCCTGTAATTACTCTAGGCAAGGAAGAAAATACATGCTATTACTCACATGCCCCATATTGCAAAGTAACATTAAAAGTAGCCATTAATTTATTTAGAGAGGGACACCATCTCCAAGTTCCAAAATATTTTCTTTACCTTCCTTTTTCCTTTTGGTTCCTCTGAATATTTAGAGATCCTTCTAATACATTTTCTCATCTAATTACAACTTTTGGAAAGTTTATTTTAATGCTCTTAAAGTTTTAATTAAGAAAAGGAACATGTTTGATTTTATTACTTTAATTCACTTAGAGTTGAATTTTTCATTTCTATCCACTGTGCTGCCTACAGAGTTTGGAGCAAAAAGTTCAAAAGCAAAATTAAGGTTGATGTAAAGCAGTGATTTTCAATCCAGGGAGATGTTGCCCCCCAGGGGGCATTAAGCAATGACTAGAGATATTTTTGGTTGTCATGATTAGGTGTTGATGCTGCTGGCAACTAATGGATAGAAAATAGCAATGGGGTTAAACATCCTGCAATGCACAGGATCCCACAACAAAGGGTAGGCTGGCCCAAAATAATAACGGTGCCTAAGCTGAGAAACCTGATATAACCTTTTTTTTTTTTTTTCACTTTGCTCCACATGAGTAACTAAGTTGTGGGTTTTCAATCCCTGACCATGGAAAAATCATTAAGAATATGCTTTCAGTTTAAAAACGTGAACTAACTTTGTGCTCTGAAATGAAGGGATATGTGCACATTCTGGCCAATTAGTCTGTGGCTTATTTAAGAACAGGAAGAGGACAAGGTGTAGCAAGGACTCAGGAAAGGAGACAACCAAAAAAAAAAGTATTTCATTATATTTATGCTAATTCTTCGTGCTTTACATCTTCATAAACATGGGAAATTCGTGCGGAGAATGGTAGCTCTTTCATGGGAAATGAGAACTTGCTGGTATTAATTAACTGGCATGGGGGAATCTGTGCATTATACTGTTTAAAAAAATGCACTATCCACAAAGAATGACCAGAGGTCTGCTCAAAAGACATATGGTCAGTTTCTAAGACTTGAATCCTCTGGCTTTTAAGATGATGCTGTGTTGAAATGCATATTCATTAATTAGGAGTTCTCACGGACCACAATTATACAAGATTCATGAATTTGTTTTAAAGATGGCTTTTGAAATGTGACTAGGATAAGATGAAAAACACCCTATAACAGACTTTTCTTTCTCTCTCGCTCTTTTTTTTTTTTTTTTGTAGAGACATGGTCTCACTCTGTCACCCAGGCTGGAGTCCAGTGGCACGACCTTAGTGCTCACTGCAGCCTAAGCCTCCTGGGCTCAAGCGATTCTCCCATCTCAGCCTCCAGAATAGCTGGGACTTCAGGCATTCGCCACCATTCCCGAATAATTTTTGTATCTTTTTGTAGAGATGGGGGGGGGGGTCTCACTTTGTTGCCCAGGCTGGCCTTGAACTCCTGGGCTCAAGCAATCCTCCCACCTTGGCCTCCAAAAGTGCTTGCAGGTGTGAGCCACCACACATGACCCCAAAACACCCAATAACAGGTTTCGTTTGATCAGAACTGCTAAATTTATTTGGTAAAGGGTTCTTCTTGTCTCTAGTTCTACCTAGCCATTTTACAAAGTTCAATGAATACATCAGGAGTACAAACTACAAACTAGAGAGTGCATGTTCCAGATAACGGTTAAAAGAGATAAGACAGGTAAAACACATCATGGGACCAAACCAAAGAAAACACAGCTTTGGGCTGGGTCTAGCCCACAGGCCACTAACTTGAAACTGATAGACAAATAAGCTCTAAAGTGATTTTTAGCAAGAAAACTCACTGCTGCTAGGCATATTTTTAAAATGTGGTTATTTCCCTTATTGTGTCATTTCCCTGCTCAAAAGTCTACAGTTGTTCCCTGCTGCCCCTCAAATTAAATCCAAGCTTCTAAAAATGCAGAGCTCTACAATCTGGTCCAAGCCTCCCTTTACCCCCTAATTTCACAGCATCTGCTGACATTCATTCTAGCTTTCAGCCCCAGAAGATTTCATGTTGCCTCAACAAAAACATCACCTTCCTATCATACTTCCCTTCCTGGAGTCTTTCTTTGCCCAATCACTATCTCAAAGCAGACTGCTCTCTCCTACCCTGTCTTGTCCAAAGCCCATCATGCTCCATTCTCAAATGTCTTCCTTTTCAAGTCCTTCCTAATTCCCCCAGAGAGAAGATGACTATTATTCTTAACACTTGAATACACCTCTGGCCACAATCTACCTGGCAGGGTGAAGTAGATAAGAATTTAGTCCTGGGCATCAGCTTTACCATTCACTAGCTCTTAACTCAGGGCAATTTATTTAACCTATTAAACATCAGCTCCCTCACCTCCTTAATGAGCATGTCACCCAGGTGTGAGCTGTAACCCTTGTTCACAGCAGGTGACTGCTTAATCTCTCCTTCAGCTGTGCTTCCTTCACAAGCTGGTTTCTATAAGAAATCTAGGTATACCATGCATTGTAGAAGCTCATGCTTTTTAGTAAACACCTCTTTTACTTAAGCAAGTATTTATATCATCTTCAAATTCTTCCCTCTACCTAGGCTTTCTTCTCCCACCCCACCTCCTCAGCACTTCAACCACTCCCCTACTTCTGATTTTTTTCTCTCTTGGCCTCTTCAGACATTGTAGATGTCTCCACTTTAATTATGCAGAAAATTTCACTCTGTCTGTGATCCTACATTCATGCTTACAATCCTGAAGTCATCTTCCATCTTCATAAAACAAGGAAATTCTTGGCTTCTTAGAAAGTGCTGGGGTTGCAGTGCTGTTTACAATAGCAAAGGCATGCAATCAATCTAAATGTCCATCAATGATGGACAGAATAAAGAAAATGTGGTACCTATACACCATGGAGTATCATGCAGCCATAAAAAAGAACAAGGTCATGTCCTTTGCAGGGGCATAGATGGAGCTGGAGGTCAATATCCTTAGAAAATTAACACAGGAAAAGAAAGCGAAATACCACATGTTCTCACTTATAAGTGGGAGCTAAATGATGAGAGCTCATGAACACATTGAGGGTAACAACACACACCAGGGCCTTTTGGAGGGTGAAGGGTGGGAGGAGGGAGAGGATCAGGAAAAATAACTAGACTTAATACCTGGGTGATGAAGTGATCTGTACAACAAACCCCCATGACACAAGTTTACCTGTCAAAAACCTGCATGTGAACCCCGAACTTAAAAGTTAAAAAAAAAGTAATGGAGATATTAACAAATTTTTTCTACTAACAATAGTAGTACCCATCTTATGGTGTTGTCATACAGAGATGTAATCCGTATTTATAGTGTTTAGCATAGGTCCAGCACATAGTTAAGTGCTCAAATCATAGGGTATTGTGATTACAGTTCATCTTGTTTTGTTTGTCTTGTGAGATTATGGACATGTTAAGGGGAAGACCCTTATTTTATTCATCTTTCAATAAATAGCACAAAATTCTGTTCTCTGCCTTGGCTCCACATCAGTCACCTAGAGACTTTGAGCAAACGCTCAGGTCCCCATTCTACATCAAGCACATCAGAATGCCTCAAGTGGGACCTGTGTATCAATGTTTTCCAGGTAACTTTACTGTGTACCCTGGCTTGTAACAACCATTTAACCTATTACCTCACATGCAGCCATAATCAGTGCTACTGCAGGTCACACTCTTCTTACAGGATAAGCCTTATGCTAAGCGCTTTTTTGCCTGGATTACCTCATGGCGGTAGTTGCTAAAGATCCCAGGTAATTCCAATATACAGCCGAGTTTGAGAACCAGTTCCTTATTAAACTCCCACTACCGCCTCTTGCAGTAGAGCGTGTTGTTATCCACGTCTTGCGGTGGAAACTGAGGTTTAGGGAGCTTAAGCAATGTGCTGGAGTCCTTCAGGCAGCAAGTCAAGGGTGAAGATGAAATTCTGACTTCATTCACTGGTCTCTCCAGGCTTTCTTAGGAGGAAACAAGTAAGTGTTGCTAGGTTGAGTTTTCTTGCCCTTAGCCTCACAGCAGTTGTTGCTAAGTGGAAGAAATGTTCTTGTGATTCTCCATTTTCTTTTCCCTGTCACGACCTGGGTCATGTTTTTCACTAGCTGTTCATATTGGTACCACATTTCTACCCTCTCCATGATGCTTCTTAGCCAAAGAGATTTAAAAGCCCCAATATGTTATTCTGTACCATAAAATAAATCCTGAGATCTTGGCATAAAGGAGGACATGCCTTGATTTCAAATCCATATTTGCAAATAAGAATATTCTCCCTTCCTATGCATTAGGATATTTGGTAATAATAATGACCTACTTTTATTATAGTACTTTATGGATTTTAAATGAGGTAAGGTGGAATAATGTCACTTGAACTCTAAAAGGTTTGCAGTTTGGGTTCTAGCTATGCGTGTGAGTAAAATTTTATTTACCTAAGAGATTTAGCTTAATCTCATAAATGATTTTAATGTAAGAGAAAGTAGAGAACAATCTATGCCAACATTTCCCTTATTTTAAAGTGTTGATAGAAAACCATAATTCTCTAGCTGGAAAGAAAGAAGTAGTCAAGTCATAATGTTGCCAATGCATAAAATCTGTTTACCAAAATGAAATGTTTTTGATTTGCTAATTTATGAAGCCGTGCAGTTGGGCCAGGCTTTTCTCACTGGTTCCTCCGTCTCCCTACACTACTGTAAGCATGCAGGCTTCACCTTATCCCCCATTCACCTGCTCTATAGAAGCCCCCACTTCCAACATCCAGATCAATGGTTCTCAAGTTTTAGGACACATCAGAACCACCTGGCCAGCCTGTTAAACCACAGGGTTCTGGACCCCACCCCCAGAGTTTCTGATTTGCAATTCTGGGAAGTCCAACTATTTGCATTTCTAAAAAGGTCTCAGGCATTGCTACTGATCCAGGAATAACACTTTGAAAACCATTAAGTTATATGATCAACTGATCTATTAAAAGCTGAAAAATGTGTGCTTTTTCTGAAATTTCAATAATCAGCAGCATGAGGGTAAAGCATGAATATCTTTTCATGTCTAAAGAAGCGCTTTGACTAACAGCTGCTGACAATAATACATTAACAAGAACGCAACAAGTATTGATTGAGCCCTGCTAGAGTCTGAGTAGATGCCCCTGCATCTACTTAACATTGACAAAAGCAACTAGGTTTTGTGAGAATTGTAGCAGCCCTGGTTACCTGTAGGTGGCAGAATGTTCTAGCATAAATGACTTTTTACATTTTTCTCGTAAAATGATTGATAACTTTCAGAAAGATTTACCAAAATCACTGTGTTATTTTTAAAAAGAGAAGGAAACATTTTAAAGTGTAATGGATATAATATTCTGTACAAGAAAAGGAATGTTATTCATAATTTGCATCATTTATTTGGCAGGTATTGAAAAAGCAATATTTAATAGTGTTATGAAAAGTAAGTATTAAATACTATATGCAAAGCTATGTATTAAGTGTTTTACATGGGTTCTGTGGCTTAATGCTCATGGCAAGCCTATAATGTTAGTATTCCGGTTAAATAAAAAAGAAATCTAAGGTTTAAAATTCTACTCATTCTTCAAGTCCTCTTACAAGTAGGCTTAGTTGTTTCATAAAGCTTTTATTAGCATCACCTTATAGGAAGCAATCGCTTGCCTTCTTCCTCCTCTCCATCTCTCATAGTAGTTTTCATATTCTTTGTTAGATTACTGGTGTTCATGTAGCCATCATATTCCTTCTTTACAAGAATGTTGCAAGAATTGAAATTTTAAATGAGGCAATGTATATGCAAGTAATTTGTAAACACACACACATACAAACTATTATAAACATACTCTGTTTAGTGAGTTGAATGGTGGCCCTTGTAAAAGAAAATCTCAGAACCCCAAAAGGAAAAAAAAAAAAAAAAAAAAACTAAGCTGAAAGCTGAGTCCTGTAAGAAACCGCCTTTCCTTTTGTTCCTAAGCAGATAGCTACAGATGAAAGGTAAGATATCTCCACAGGGAGCTGCTCTAGGTTCACTTTATCTTTATGTAAAGGGATGATTTACTGAGCATGAGGCAAATGCACAATTGACTATTCTGCTCCTTTTCTCTTGCAACATGTGGATTCAGTAATATGACCATACTATTCCCTTCCCCCTCCAGCCTGCTTTTCCCCTTTAAATATTGAAGCCCTCAAAATCATCTTTGGAAAAAGGAACGGACCACAGACTGCTTTTGTGATTGTGTATTTTTTTTTTTCGGGCATGTCCTTAACCTTGGCAAAAATTTCTAAATGATTGAGATCTGGCTCAGATACTTTTGGATTTAAACCCCTAAAATGATATGTTCACATCCTAATCTCCAGAACCTGTTAATGCAACCTGATTTGGAAAATGAATTTTTGCAGATGTAATTAAATTAAGGATCTCAAGATTAGATCATCCTGGATTATCACAGCAGGTGCTAAATCCAATGACAAATGTCCTTAGAGAAGACATACAGAGAAGACAAACACAGAGAGAAGAGATGGCAATTTTAAAACAGAGGTAGAGACTGGAGTTAGGCAGCCAAACACTAAGGAAAGTCTGGAGCTATCAAAAACTGGAAGTGGCCAGGCATGTTGGCTCACGTCTGTAATCCCAGCACGTGGGGAGGCCAATGTGGGAGGATCACTTGAGATCAGGAGTTCAAGACCAGCCTGGTCAACATGGCAAAACCCCATCTCTACTAAAAATACAAAAATTAGCTGGGTGTGGTGGTACTCACATGTACTCCCAGCTACTCGGGAGGCTGAGGCAGGAGAATAGCTTGAAACCAGGAGGAAGAGGCTGCAGTGAGCCAAGATCGTGCCACTGTACTCCAGTCTGGGTGACAGAGCAAGACCCCATCTCAAAAAAAAAAAAAAAAAAGAAAAGAAAAGAAAAACTGGAAGAAGCAAGGAACGATTCTCCTCTAGAACCTTGAGAGAGAGTCTGGCCCTGCTGACAACTTGACTTTTGGACTTCTGGCCATAGAACTTTGATATAATTAATTTCTGTTCTTGTAAGTCACACAGTTCATGGCAATTTGTTACAGCAGCCCTAGGGAATCAATCCACACTGTAACAATAATAAAAGCTAAGATTTATGGCGTTCTCAGTACATGTGCACCAACCCTACACATAAGTTCATTCAATCCACATAACCAGCCTATTAGTTGAGTCTTCTTAGAATCCATATTCTACAAACCAAGAAACAGAGGTAGAATAGTTAGGTAACTTGCCCCAGGTCACACAACTACTAAAGGGCAGTTAAGAGACTCCAACTCCAATTGCCCTGACTCTAAACACCCATCCAGCCACTACCTTTAAAACCTTTTTGTGTACTATAGGAAATAAAAGGTGAAAAGAGAGACATTCCTCCTTTGTTTAATGAGTAGGTTCATATCTTTTTAATGAAGGAGGATTTAACAAATTCAGAAGGAATGTTTTCTTAGTAACATTGTCTTAATGGCACAGTCATTAAGATTACCAGAAAGAGGCCGGGCGCGATGGCTCAAGCCTGTAATCCCAGCACTTTGGGAGGCCGAGACGGGCGGATCACGAGGTCAGGAGATCAAGACCATCCTGGCTAACACGGTGAAACCCCGTCTCTACTAAAAAAATACAAAAAACTAGCCGGGCGAGGTGGCGGGTGCCTGTAGTCCCAGCTACTCGGGAGGCTGAGACAGGAGAATGGCGTAAACCCAGGAAGCGGAGCTTGCAGTGAGCTGAGATCCAGCCACTACAGTCCAGCCTGGGAGACAGAGCAAGACTCTGTCTCAAAATAAATAAATAAATAAATAAATAAAAATAAAAATAAATTTAAAAAAGATTATTAGAAAGAAATTCTGTTTTAGGTCTATTAGCAAAATAACACTGGAGCACAGAAATTGTCAAACCAGACACAGTCCCCAGGATGTGGGAAGAAAAATCAGAATCTCCATGGGGAGGTGATGCAATTATAGTTTGAAGGAGCATATTCAAAGTTACAATTTTATATTTCTTAGGTGACAAGAGTTACTTTTCTTTTTAATATTTGTTTATTAGATGGGGTCTTGCTATGTTGACCAGGCTGGTCTCAAACTCCTGACCTTAAGCAAAACTTTCATCTCAGCCTCCTAAAGTTCTAGGATTACAGGTGTGTGCCACCTTGCCTGGCCAATTTTTTTAATTTAAGGAATTTTCTTCTGGAGTCTTCCTTTAAGTTCATGTTCCTCAAAGTATAGCCATTGCTTGTTTGTTTTTTACGAGATAGGGTCTTGCTATGTTGTCAAGACTGGTCTCGAACTCCTGGCCTCAAGCAGTCCTCTAGCCTCAGCCTCCCAAAGTGCTAGGATTGCAGGCGACAGCCACCACGTCAAGCTAGTGAAACCATTTTACTCCAAGTGGTTTCTTCACCTAAGTGCTTGATTTGTTGTTCTTGTCGTTGTTGTTAAAAAAGGAAACTCATGCCCAGACCTACTGAATCAGAATCTCTGCATGTGAATCTGGGTATATGCCTTTTAACAAGCTCCGAGGTTGAGCATAAGCTGGAGAACTCCTGCCTTCACATTGTCCACAACTATGGTGCCACCAAAGGAAGATTTCATATTACAGCAGCCCTAGGGAATCAATCCACAGTGTAATAATAACAAAAGCTAAGATTTATGGAGTTCTCAGTACATGTGCGCCAACCCTACATATAAGTTCATTCAACACACATAACTAGCCTATTAGTTGAGTCCTCTTAGAATGGAATTGGTTTTAAATCAGTCAGTGGATTTAAGATAGGGTCTCAATGCCACTAGTCACTTTCTAATCTTGGGCATCAAAACCCTGAAACTCAGTACAGTGAGTGGTGTATCATCTTTATGCTAGGAGAGTAAGGGTGGTGGATGGTAAATTTTAATGTAAAAACATAAAGCAAATATCAGTGATATTTAAAATTACTCTTGAAAAATGAAAATAATTTCAGTTGCCCAGCATTGAGGACTTTCTGCTTCTTCCATTGTAAATGAAGACTTTCTGTTTTTAAGGAGTGTGTGTGTGTTGAGAGGGAAGGTGAATGCATCTTTGAACACTTGACTTGTTCTCACCCCAGTGTGATTTGTTTTTCACCCAGTGAGAGGAACAAAGTAGTGGGGATTAGGGCCAGAATAAATAACAGGCCTACCTCTTCTTCACACCAACTCCTAGACACAAGATCTTTATGTAGAATATACAGCAAATTTGGAACATCATTTTTTTCCTCCCTTCTTCCTTCAGCTTCTTTCTCCCTTTCTCATTTTGCAAAAAGACTGTCGTCAAATTCCTATCAGTGAAATAGATTAATGATGGGATTCCAATACATTCTCCTCTGAAAAATGGATTTCACACCTTGAGAGTGTTTTAAATTACATCCTTAGTACAGTGTCTGGCATGTCATAAACATTCAGTAATGGGGAGTGATCTTTTTCAAAGCTGCTCCTGCTACTGTCATTAGTGTCAGGGATGTTTGAGAATTAAATAAAATATATATCTAAGAAACCTAGACCATAGTAGATGCTTTCAAAAATAGCTAGTATAATTATTTTCATGGCATGACCAAATACCTAGGACTTGAAGATGCTGAAGACATCCCTGCAGATTGCCATCCTGTATATGAGAGGAGCATGTCATACTGGCTACATGAAGGAATTATGAGTTTGTGTTTACATAAAAACAATTTTTATCTCATAACTTCTATCAAAAAAGAAGTCTTTGCTTTGAGAATAAAACACCTAGGAATCCAACTTACAAGGGATGTGAAGGATCTCTTCAAGGAGAACTACAAACCAATTCTCAACGAAATAAAAGAGGACACAAATGGAAGAACATTCCATGCTTTCCATGCTCATGCATAGGAAGAATCAATATCATGAAAATGGCATACCACCCAAGGTAATTAATAGATTCAATGCCATCCGCATCAAGCTACCAATGACTTTCTTTGCAGAATTGGAAAAAACTACTTTAAAGTTCATATGGAAAGAAAAAAGAGTCCACATTGCCAAGACAATCCTAAGCAAAAAGAACAAAGCTGGAGGCATCATCAAAACAGCATGGTACTGGTACCAAAACAGATATATAGACCAATAGAACAGGACAGAGGCCTCAAAAAAAATACCACACATCTACAACCATCTGATCTTTGACAAACCTGACAAAAACAAGCAACGGGGAAAGGATTCCCTATTTTAATAAATGGTGCTGGGAAAACTGGCTAGCCATATGTAGAAAGCTGAAACTGGATCCCTTCCTTACACCTTATACAAAAATTAATTCAAGATGGCTTAGAGACTTAAATGTTAGACCTAAAACCATAGAAACCCTAGAAGAAAACCTAGGCAATACCATTCAGGACATAGGCATGGGCAAGGACTTCATGACTAAAACACCAAAAGCAATGGCCACAAAAGCCAACATAGACTAATGGGATCTAATTAAACTAAAGAGCTTCTGCACAGCAAAAGAAACTACCATCAGAGTGAACAGGCCACCTACAGAATAGGTGAAAATTTTTGCAATCTACCCATCTGACAAAGGGCTAATATCCAGAATCTACAAAGAACTTAAACAAATTTACAAGAAAAAAACAACCCCATCAAAAAGTGGGCAAAGGATATGAACAGACACTTTTCAAAAGAAGACATTTATGCAGCCAATAGACACATGAAAAAATGCTCATCATCACTGGTCATCAGAGAAATGCAAATCAAAACCACAATGAGATACCATTTCACACCAGTTAGAATGGCGATCATTAAAAAGTCAAGAAACAACAGATGCTGGAGAGGATGTGGAGAAATAGGAACACTTTTACACTGTTGGTGGGATTGTAGACTAGTTCAACCATTGTGGAAGACAATGTGGCAATTCCTCAAGGATCTAGAACTAGAAATACCGTTTGACCCAGCCATCCCATTAGTGGGTATATGCCCAAAGGATTAGAAATCATGCTACTATAAAGACACGTGCACATATGTGTTTATTGCGGCACTATTCACAATAGCAAAGACTTGGAACCAACCCAAATGTCCATCAATGATAGACTGTATTAAGAAAATGTGGCACATATACACCATGGAATACTATGCAGTCATGAAAAAAGGATGAGTCCCTGTCCTTTGCAGGGTCACGGAGGAAGCTGGAAACCATCATTCTGAGCAAACTCTCACAAGGGCAGAAAACCAAACACTGCGTGTTCTCACTCATAGATGGGAATTGAACAATGAGAACACTTGGACACAGAGTGGGGAACATCACACACCGGGGCCTGTCATGGGGTTGGGGGCAGGAAGAAGGATAGCATTAGGAGAAATACCTAATGTAAATGATGACTTGATGGGTGCAGCAAACCAACATGGCACATGTATACCTATGTAACAAACCTGCACGTTGTGCACAGGTACCCTAGAACTTAAAGTATAATTAAAACAAAAACAAAACAGAAGTCTTTGCTTTAAAATGTTTGCCAGACCAGCAGTCTTCTGAAATACTGATCCACTCCTTACAAGCCACTAACCCAGCTAGATATTTTTTCTTCCTTTTTTTTTTAGAGAGAGGGTTGCCCAGGCTAGAGTGCAGTAGCACAATTATAACAATCCTTCCTCCTTAGCCTCCGCTGGCTAAATATTTCTAAAACTAGTTTGAATGACCAGCCTCTTTCCTAATTTCACATTCCTAAATATATTGAGGAAAGAAGACATATCTTGACATGTCTGTACATTAACATGATCAGTTTCTCCACGGAGCTAAATTTGACTGGTCATTTTTGGAAACATAATATTATTTATTCATTTAGAAAACCACAGATCCCTGTCTGCAGTTCTGTTCTTGTATCATTAGCCCTCTCCACTGGATGGAATTATCTGCTACATAATTGCATTCTCAGACTCCTCCACGCTTGGATCCCTGATGTGATTGACCATAATGACTCCTCTGGTGCCCAGTGGTATATTTACACAAGTCAATAAGAAATGCAGCAAATCACTCAGTATGATATCTGGTTTTAGGCACTGCATTTGGGATATAGCACATCATCCTTAAAAACTGTAAAGAAACCTAGAAATTGTAAGAAATCCAGGATGAGGTGAGATCTATTAGTCTATTTCAGTTTCTTTGGTATTTTTTAATCTTCTAATATTCCCCACTTCATGACATCATCTTAAATATTTCCTTGAAAAAAAGCTATGGAAAAGAAAATAAGAAGGAAAGCTGAAAAACATTCAAATGAGCTTCCAATTGACAAAGGGCAACAATGAGAACAGATATTTAGACCTCACTGTAGACAAACTACTCAAAGGGAAGAATTTAGAATGGTTAAGACACATTGCTGTTTTTTAAAGAGCTTCATTTGCTTTCCTTGACTTAATTTATTTTAACATGTAAGCTGTATCATCTATTTCGGGACTAACAATTCTTTAGTTTGTGGAAGCAGCATTTCATCACAGCATTTCAAGGCCTTACACACTTAAACTCTAAGGACATACCATACGTACCAGATAAATGCAAAATGGAACAATGTAGGGCTCAATTTTCTTTAACAAAGTAGATATACCCATTTAAGTAGCAATTAGATCAAGAAACAAGACATTACTAGCACCTCAGAAGGCCTACTCAAGCCAAGGAGCTACTGTCCCCCAACAGGTAACCAGTGACCTCTAACACCAGAGATTTACATCACTTGTTTCTGAGCTCTTCTTAGACTCATCAATTTGTGTTCTTTGTGCATGACGTCTTTGCTTGACATTATATTTCTTTGATTTTCCCATGCCATTACATTTGCTTGTTCACATTGCTTTGTAGGGTTCCATTGTGCAAGCTATAGTACTTTTTACCCATTTTATTATGGATGGACATTTGGATTGCTTCCAGCTTGGGGCTACTGTGGATAGCATTGTTATGGACACTCTAGCACAAGTCTTTTATGCACAGCCTGGCCACTTATTTTGGTTATATAGATAGGAGTGAATTTGCTTACATATGTTTAGCTTTACTAAATATTGTCAAAGAGTTTTCAAAGTGGTTGTATTTATTTGCACTTTTACCAGCATTACATGAAACTTACGGTTGTTCCATATCCTTAAAAATACTTCATATTATCTACCTTTTTAGCATAGCCTTTCTGGAAGTCTGAAATAATCTCTTAGGATTTAATGGCATTTTCTTGATGACTGTTGAAACTGAAAACCTTTTCTTGTGTTTTTGAATTTTAATTGACACAAATAATTGTACCTATTTATGGGGTACAAAGTGATATTTCAATACATATACATAACATGTAATGATCAAACCAGAGTAATTGACATTATCCATCACCTCAAACATTTATTATTTATTTGTTTTCAGAACATTCAAAGTGCTCTGTTCTAGCTATTTGGAAATGTACAATAAATTATTAATGATAGTCACCCTACAGTGCTAATGAACAATAGAACGTATTCCTCCTATCTAGCTGTAATTTCGTGTCTATTAACCAATCTCTCCTCATCGCTCTCATCACCCTTCTCAGCCTTTAGTAATTACTACTCTACTTCTCCAAGCTCAACTTTTTTAGTTCTCATATACGGATAAGAACATGTGGTCTTTCTTTCTGTGCCTGACTTCTTCCATTTCATATTATGTTTCCTAGGCTCATCCATGTTTCCACAAGTGACATAATGTCATTTTTTTCTATGGCTGAATAGTATTCCACTGTGTATATATGCCACATTTTCTTTAGTTGATCACCTATTGGTAGATTTAGATTGATTTCATACCCTGGCTATTGTGAATAGTGCTGCAATAAACATAGGTACAGAGAGATCTCTGATAATACTGATTTCCTTTCCATTGGATAGACACCCAGTTGTATGATTGCTGGATCATATGGTAGTTTTATTTTTAGTTTTTTGAGAAAACTCCATACTGTTTTCCATAATGGCTTTACTACTTTACATTTCCACCAACCACATAAAAGATTTCTCTTTTCTCCACATCCTTGCCGGCATTTGATAGTCTTTTTGATATAGCATTTTAACTGGGGTGAGATGATACCTCACTGTGGATTTGATTTGCATTCCCTTGGTAATTAGTGATGTTCAGCATTTTTTCATTTATTTGTTGGCCATTTGTATATCTTCTTTTGAGAAATGTCTATTCAGATCCTATGCCCACTTTTTAAAACTAGGATTGTTTGGCTTTTTGCTATTAAGTTGTTTGAGTTCCTTGTATCTTCTAAATATTAATCCCTTGTCAAAAGAAGAGTTTACAAATATTTCCTCCCATCCTGCAGGTAGTCTCTTAGCTCTGCTGAATGTTTGTTGTGCAAAAGTCTTTAATTTGATATAATTCCATTTGTCCATGTTTGCTTTTGTTGCCTAAGCTTTTGAAGTATTAACCATGAAATCTTTGCCCAGGTCGGTGTCCTAAAACATATTCTCTGTTTTCTTCTGGTAGTTTTATAGTGTTTGAAATTAAAGCATTTAATCCATTTTAAGTTGATTTTTACATATAATGAAAGATTTTATATATAATGAATTTTCGTATATAATAAAAGAGGTCTAGTTTCATTATTCTGCGTGTGGATATTCAGTTTCCCCAGCATCATATGTTAAAGAGGGTATCCTTTCCCAAGTTTATGTTCTTCGTAACTTTGTCAAAAATCAGTTGGCAGTAAATACATGAATTTATTTCTGGGTTCTCTATTCTGTTCTATTGGTCTATATGTGTGTGTTTGTACCAGTACCATGCTTTTCTGATTAACTATGGCTTTTGAGTATATTTTGAATTCAAGCAGTGTGATGTCTCCAGAATTGTTTTTGTTTATTTATTGTTTTAGGTTTTTGTTTCGTTTGCTTAGAATTGCTTCAATTATTCAGCATCTTTCATGGTTGCTTACAAATTCTAGGATCGTTTTTCTTTTTCTATGAAATATATCCCTGGAAGTTTCATAGAGATTCCATTGAATCTGTAGATCGCTTTGGGTAATATTGTTATTTTGACAATATTGTTCTTCCAATCTATGAACATGAAGTGTCTTTTATCTTTTTCATGTGTCTTCTTTGATTTCTTTCATCAGTGTATTATAGTTTTATTGGTAGAGATATTTCACCTCCTTGGTGAAATTTATTTCTAGTTATTCTTTTTTGTAGTCATTTTAAATAAAATTGCTTTCACAATTTTTGCAGCTAGTTTATTATTACCATATAGAAATACTACTGATTCTGATTTTTGTGTATTGATTTTTATATCCTGCAATTTTACTCAATTTATTTATCAGTTCTAAGGGTTTTCTGATAAAGTCTTCTAGTTTTTCTCTGTATAAAATCACCTCTTCTGCTAACAGGGACAGCTTGACTTTCTTTCCCAATTTGGATATCCTTTATCTCTTCTCTTGCCTAATTGCCCTGGCTATGACTTACAGTAATATGTTAAATAAGGTGGAAGTGGGCATCCTTGTCTTATTCCAGTCCTTAGAGGTAAAGCTTTCAACTTTCCCCATTCAGTAGGGTGTTAGCTGTGGTTTTGTGACATATGGTCTTTATTTTATTGAAGTACATTCCTACCACATCTAATTTTTTGAAAGTTTTTATCATAAAGGGATGTCAAATTTTATGAAATGTTTTTTGTGTATCCATTGAGATGATTATATGATTTTTGTCCTTTATTCTGTTGATGTGACTTATCACATTTATCGATTTATGTATGTTGAACCATTTTTACGGCCATAGGATAAATCTCATTTGATCATGATGTACATGATGTATAATCTTTTTATTGTACTACTGGATTTGGTTTCCCAGCATTTTATTGAGGATTTTTGCACCTATGCTTATCAGGAATAATGTCTTGTAGTTTTATCTTTGTGTTGTGCCTTTTTCTGGTTTTGATCTTAGGATAATGCTGGCCTCATAAAATGAACTTGGAAGAATTTCCTTTCTTCATTATTTTAGAATACTTTGAATAGAATTGGTTTTAGTTCTTCTTTAAAAGTTTGGTAGAATTCAGCAGTAAAGCCATCCATTCCTGAGCTTTTCTTTGTGGGAAGACTTTTTGTTACTGATTCAATCTCATTACTTGTTATTGGTCTGTTTATGTTTTCTATTTCTTCCTGGTTCATTCTTGGTAGGTTGTATGTTTACAGAAATTTATCTGTTTTTGCTAGGTTTTCCAATTCGTTGGTATATAGTTGTTTATAATAGTCTCTAATGATCCTTCGTAGTTCTGTGGTATCAATTATAATGTCTCCTTTTTCATTTCTGATTTTGTTTATTTGGCTCTTCTGTCTTTTATTAGTCTAATGGTTTGTTGATTTTATCTTTGAAAAACCCAACTTTTTGTTTCATTGATCTTTTGCATTTTTTTAAAGTATCTATTTCATTTGCTTCTGTTCTGATCTTAATTATTTCTTTTCTTCTACTAATTTGGGGTTTGGTTTGTTCTTGCTTTTCCAGGTCTTTCAGATGCATTGCTAGGCTCTTTATTTGACATCTTTCTACTTTTTTGATTTATGTATTTATTGCTATAAAATTCCCTCTTAGTACTGCTTTTGTTGTATCCTATAGGTTTTGGTGTTTTGTGTTTTTAAAATTTCCTTCTTAATTTTTGTACTGACATATTGGTCATTCAGAGGCATGTTGTGTAATTTCCATGTATTTGTACAGTTTTCAAAGTTCCTCTTGTTGATTTCTAGTTTTACTGTAATCTGAAAAGGTATTTGATACAATTTTGATTTAAGAAAATATTGAGACTTGTTTATTGGTCTAACATATTGTCTGTCCTAGAGAATGTTCCATGTGCTGATGAGAAGAATGTGTATTCAGCAACTGTTGGATAAAATATTCTGTAAATATCAGTTAGATTTATTTGATCTATAGTGCATCGTCTAAGTCTGATGTTTCTTTATTTTCTGTCTAGATCACTTGTCCAATGTTGAGAATAGGGTGTTGAAGTCTTCAACTATTATTATATTGGTGTATATCTCTGCCTTTAGCACTCATAATATTTGCTTTATATGTATATATGGGTGCTCCAGTGGTGGGTGCATATATATTTACAGTTATTGTGTTTTCTTACTGAACTGATTGCTTTTTCATTATATAATGACATTTCATCATATAAATGACACTCATTGTCTCTTTTTATATTTTTTGACTTAAAGTCTATTGTATCTGATATAAGGACAGCTTCTCCTCATTTTTAGTTTTTATTTGCATGGAATATCTTTTTCTAGCTCTTTACTTTTAGTCTATGAGTGTCTTTACAGGTGAAATGAGTTTCTTACAGGCAGTATATAGTGGAGTATTGTTGCTATTGTTTTTAATCCTTTCAGCCAGTCTATATCATTTAATAGGGAATTTAAACTACTTAAATTCATGGTTGTTATTGATAGGTGTAGACTTACTCCAGTCATTTTGCTAACTGTTTTCTGCTTGTTTCTGGTTGTTTAAAATATCCTGTTTTCCTTTCTCCCTTTCTTTCTGTTTACCTTTAGGGTTTGATGGTCTTTTTGTAGTGATAAGGTTTGATTCCTTTCTCTTTCTCAGTTGTACATCTGCTTTACCAGCAAGTCTTATTCTTTTGCATGTTTTCATGATGGTAGTTATCATCCTTTTGCTTTCAGATATAGGACTATGCTAAGCATTTCTTGTAGGGCTGGTCCAATGGTGATGAATTCCCTCAGTTTTTGCCTATCTGGAAAGATTTTATTTCTCTTTCAGTTTTAAAGAATAGCTTTGTTGGGTATAGTATTCCTGGCTGCCAGGGTTTTCGCTCTTGGCCTCTAAAGTTTCTGCTGAGACATCTGCTATGAGTCAGATGGGGATTCCCTTATATATGATTTAATGCTTTTCTCTTGCTGTTTTTAAAATTCTCTTTGTCTTTGACTTTTGACAGTTTGACTCTGATGTGCCTCAGAGAGGATTCAAAGGGATTTTTGAGCTTCGTAGATCTATATGTTCATACCTCTCCCAAAACATGAGAAGTTATCAGCTACTATTTCATTAAATAAGTTTTCTATGCATTTCCTGTCTCTTCTGTATTCAAATGCAAATGTGAGTATTTGTTCTCTTAATGCTGTCCCATAAGTCCTGTTGGCTTTCTTCAATTTTCTCTTCTTCTGCCTCTTCTTCTTCCTCTTCTTCTTTTTCCTCTGCTTCTTCCTCTTTCTCTTTTTCAACCTATTCCTCTTCTTTGTCTGTGTTATTTCAAAAGATGTCTTCAAGTTTAGAAATTCTTGCTTCTGCCTAGTCTATTATCAAAGTTCTATTCTATTTCAAAATATTATTAATTGAAATCTTCAGTTCCAAGATTTCTGTTTAATTCTTTTTTTATAATAGGTATCTCTTTGTTGAATTTCTCATTCAGATCCTGATGGTTTTTCTGATTTCATTGAATTGTCCATCTATATTACACTGAGTTTCCTTAAGATCATTTTCAATTCTTTTTCTGGAATTTCGTAAATTTTATTTTCTTTGGGGTTTCTTGCTAGAGAATTATTGTGTTGCTTTGGAGATGTCATGTTTTCTTGTTTTGTCATTTTTCTTGTGTGGTGTAACAGTCACTTCTTTTAATTTTATGAGGTAGCATTCATAGGGAAATACCTGTATATGTGCCCTATAGCATTTGTTGGATAGTATGCTTTGATTTTGGTTATGGCTTGGCACAGGAGTGAAGTTTCCAACAGTATCAGACTCCAGACAAGTGGACCTCTGACCCTTTTCATATGGGTGAGATGCACAGAAGCTCTGATGCTGGGTGGAGTTGCGGGCAGCAGCAGGCCCAGGTGGGTCAGTTCTTAGGCTCCTGGATGGGGGGACATGGGCACTCAGCAGCTCCACCACTGGAGTGAGCAAGATTGTTGGTTGTGGGCCCTAGGCAAGCTGGCCCTTAGGCCCCTGGGGGTGGTATGTGGATGCTTAGTGGCAGAGTGTGTGAGGTTGTCAGTGAAGACAGGCCCCAGGCTGTCAGCTCTCAGGCCCTAAAGAGTGCATATATTGGCTCCCTCTGTCTTTGAGGTTGCCTCCCTGCTCTGCTGGACAACCCCAAGGTGCCAGGTGCTATGTGGGTTCAGGTGCCAGGTTTATGCCTGCATTGCTGAGTCCAACAGAGGTTGTGCCCCTGCAGCCTTTTGTGGGTGTGATAGGATAATGTCAGTACTCCAGAGATGTGGAGACATGGGGGCTATTGGGCCTCTGGGAAGAATGCCTTACATATATTAACCTTTTGGGTAACTCTTTTTGGTCAGCAGCCTGTTCAAGTCTTTTGCCCATTTTTCTGTTATGTCATGTGAATTTTCTCTTATTAATTTGTTGAAGTTATTATATATCTGGTTCCTAATCTTTTTTTCTTAATTATGTTCTATAAATATCTTCTACTTTTTCACCCTTAAGTGGTATTTTTGGATAGACATTATTTAAATATGATTCCAATTACTATTTTTGTTTTCATAAGAGCACTTTCTATGTTCTAGACCTACTCTAGGTCAAGGAATATTCTGTTTTATTTTTCTAAAATTTTTATCTTTTTCTTTTTAAACGTTTTATCTTTCACGTTTGGACCTGTAGTCAATCTAGAATTGAGGCTCTTTGTATGTTTGTGTATGCTTGGAGTGAAGTGCTGGTCAAGATTCACTATATGCTATATAGATGTCTAATTCCATAGATTTTGTTCTAGTTACTTAGATAATTTCTCCACTGAACTATATAAATTATAACTCATTTTTCCTATCATTTTTCACAAAGGATATTTTCAAAAATTGAATCACATTTTACTTATTTTTATACTTTATATTTGGTAACCTGGATTTTATATCAGTTTGTCATAAACTTCATTAGAATATAGATCAGCATTACTACTTTTTATAACCATATAATATTCTATTGGATGGCTGTATAATAATTTATTTAATCCATCTTCTGTCAATTGATATGTAAATTGGTCCAAATCATTCAGAAAAATAATCAGTGCTATCAAAGTGATCTGTGAATACATAGTTTTGCATATTTATTAAAACACTTATTTTTAATACAACTAAGAATTAGGATATCCAACATTTTCAGACTTTTAATCAGAAGCAGCTATACTGTGAAGCTAATGAAGCTTAACCTTCAGGGTCCTTCATTTACTCAGGCTCTTTTCACGTTCCCGTGCCAAATTTCTTATTTATAATTTTGTGTCCTTTAGCATTGATTAGGAGTGGTCATTTTCCTCCATCTTTGCCCCATGTGGCATCATCAACTGAAGGCATCATTTACAGGGTCCATGGTGGCTTTGAGTGTAGACTACCTTGGGTTTGTAAAGTCCACTGATTACTTTTCCCTGCGCTTATTATCCAACTACTAATTTGTTAATGGGAAGAAGAACTTAGCTTGCCCAGCTATACAGTGTGCCTCTCTAAAGGACTTCCGGTGACATTTTGTACTGATCTTTTCATAATAACAAGGAATGTCACCCATTTCAATCCCATTAAGAAGGAAATAGTGAGTACATGCTTGTCATTGTGTTACAAGGAAATAACAGTATTCAGAGATATATGTGTGACAGTGTAAATAGCAAAACTTTAAAAAATACAATTTACTATTTTTTGGAATTCAAGTGATCTGAGCTTGATTTAAAATGAAAGTTAAAGTCAAACTACCATACCATCTGCTTATGTTGCAGCTTTATGTCTTTACCCATAAATTTTCACTACACATTTTTTCTTCTCAGGCAGATAAAAATAGGAGAAAAGGAGAAATAAGGAAATCTAGCCTGTTTTTGCTGAGACATGTGATAAATACAGTATAATCTGATCTGCTTCTCTGTTTAAATCATTAAAATCTTTATCTAATCTCAGTCACTGAGGAATCATAAGAAATGAGTGATAGAACTGCTCTCTGCCCCATTTAAAACATATACCCTAACTACCCTTTCACTTAAAACTTTGAGAAAAAATTAATTTAAATTTTGGAAGCCCTATTAATAAAAAGGACATTGTGGGAGTCATTCACATGGGGCATTAATACAAAAGCTACTTGACTTATAAAACATTTCAATTTGTGTTTCTCCCTCATACTTACCAAAACTTTTATTTCCAGTTAGTGGCTTTATTTTTTTCTTTTAAATGCCCTTTTCCTCTTTGAGTTTATACACACCACTCTTTAACAGAACAGCTTGTTGGCCATTTGTGCAAGAAGTAAAAATGCTTTCATGAATACAAGTTACTCATTTTTTGATGTAGGGTTTGGCTTTGACCATAACTTTAGGTAATCATTGCAGTCAACAGATGTTAGAGGGTGCCGTCCATCAGGATGAACAAACCCAGGCAGTCAGATTAAGTAAAGGCATCTGGAAACAGCACAACTGAGAATAGGTTTTATGACACCTGGCAAACAGCCTTCTTTTCTTGTAATACCTAAAAGTTTCTAAGTAAAGAGGGCATTGGCTGATAAGCTTTGTAGAAATGTCACCCAATATTAGGAGAAATGATTTCCTTTCAGAACAAAGACCAAAATGATAAAACAACTCAAATGGGGAATGATATAAATAAATAAATAAAACCCTAAGTTTTTAGGGGGCCTCTTTTGAAGGTGGATTTTTTTTCTTGTCAGCTGAATATTTCATAAATTCTATTTTCCATTTTCATAGCCAAATCTACTTATATGGATAGTTTCACTGAACAGGTACTTCTCTGGGCTGGGAATGGTATAGAAAAGAACTAGAAAGGCCCTAAATTACATCATTTCCTTCCTCCATAAGAATTTTTTTAAAAGACTCCTGAAAACACTGCATATTCAATTCCCTCCAAGTCCTGAGGGTTCTTGATTATTTTAAAAAGGTGTTACTGTGAGATATTTTAAACATACTGGTGAGAACAAATAAAATTATAAGGAATTCCCATGCATTCTCCAGTCAACACTGTTATTGCATTTCTTCATTAAGGAATTAGACAAAATATAATTGAGCTCCTCTTGTGCATTCCTCTCTGATTCATGTATGTTTTTATAATTTTACTATTTTATATTCATAAACATTAACTATTGTTCTGATATTTTAAAACATTATATATAGGGTATATTGTACTTCTATTTTTGTAACTTGGTTAGATTTCTCAATGTTGAGTGATTATAGTAATCTATACTATTTATTCATTCTTCTATTAATGGACATTTAGGTTTCCAATATTTTGCTCTCACAGGTGTGTATAAGAGAGGAAATGGAATTGCTCAGATGATAGGTATGAGCATCTAAACTTCAGATATGTTGCCAAGTTACAAATATGGCTGAATAATGGGGTTATACCAATTTCTCCTCCTTATTTCTTAGTTTCTACTGTTTCTATTGAATAGTTTCTATTCATGCTTTCTATTTAAACGTCAGCTATTATTAGTCTTCTTACTTATCCTTTGGAAGTACCATGTCTTTTTTTCTCTGGATACTTTTAAGATTTTCTCTTGTCCTTTTATTTTCAACAATTTGATGATACTAGGTCCCAGAGTGGTGGTTTTTATTTATCCAATATAGGATTTACTGAGCTTATGGAATCTTTGAGTTTATGTCTTTCACCAGTTTTGAAGCATTCTTTGTCATTATCTCTTTAGTCTTTTGTCTAGTCACGCATCATCCCATGTATACTCCAGAACAAACTGTCTCATGGGGAAAACCAGCCAGAGCTCCACAAATTTCCAATCCATCCGCCAGGGTCAAGCATTCATAAAAGTCCTCAAATTTCTTCTTTCCTCTAGTAGAGTCACTGTGTTTGGATTAAGCTTTATCCTGTCTGCAACCCAAATCAGCAGATATCCCAGGAGAATAAATGACTGCCTGGTCAGCTCAGGTCTGAAAGTTTTCCCCACCCCAGAATTCCAAGTTATCTAGTCTTTGTTACTTCTATAGCTCCCCGTTAGCTTTAACTATATGACTTTGGTAACTTATCTAGCTTTTTCTAGTTTTTGCACTAGGAGTGTTGATCTGCTACGAGTTATATCATCCTACCTGGAAGCAAAAGCATTCACTGCATTGCCTAAAATTTGAGAGATCCAAAAGTTGGCATAAACACTTTACAACTGCCTTTGAGCTAGCTCCTGCCATCAAAACCATAAGCTAATCTCAAAAATTGAACACTATGAAAAAAATTAATAAACTGGGCTTTAATCAAAATTTTAAAATTTACTTTTTAAGAAGACTCCTTAAAAAACAAGGAAAAGGTAAGCCACAGACTAGGATAAAATATTTCCAATAACTACGTCTAACAAAAGGTCCATATCTAAGATTTATATTTAATCTATAAAGACAACTAAGAGGACAAACTCCATTTTTTTAAATGGGGAAAGGTTTTGAACAGATACACAAATGACCAATACACATTTGAATAAGTGCTCAATGTTATTATTCATCAAGTAAAACCACAATGAGTAACACTACAAGCTCACCAGAATGGCTAAAATTTAAAAACTAACACCACCAAATGCTGGCCATGATGTGCAGCCACTTGAAATCTTATTATAGCTCATGGGAGTGTAAAATCATGCAAATACTTTGGGAAAAGAGTGAGGTGTTTCTTTTAAAAGTAAACACAAGACTGACCTGGAACCAAGTAATTCTACTCTTAAGGCATTTACCCAAGAGAAGTGCAAGCCTATGTCTACACAAAACTTGTACATGAATGTTCATAAAGCTTTATCTTAATAGCCCCAAATTAGAAATAACACAAACATTGTCAGTAGGTGAATACATAAGTGACATATAATCCCCTTTAAAAGAATTACATAGGCCGGGCACAGGAGCTCATGCCTATAATCCTAGCACTTTGGGAGGCCGAGGCGGGCAGATCACGAGGTCAGGAGTTCAAGACCAGCCTGGCCCACATGGTGAAACCCCCATCTCTACTAAAATACAAAAATTAGTCAGGTGTGGTGGTGTGTGCCTGTAATCCCAGCTACTCAGGAGTCTGAGGCAGGAGAACTGCTTGAACCCGGGAGACAGAGGTTGCAGTGAACTGAGATTGCACCATTGCACTACAGCCTGGGTAACAGAATAAGATCCTGTCTCAAAATAATAATAATTATTACTATTACACGTTATATTTTTGAAACATCATTAATCAAATGACATCATCAAGATTTTTTCCTTTGGAGGAGTAAGGAAGAATCATTATTCATGCATTGAACTCTTTTTGTTGTTGTAAATATCCATTATTCCAGATATTGTACTTGGTAATGGTTTAGATATACAACGATGAACAGATTGGGTATGGCCACTGCCTTCACTTACAATCAAATGACAAAATTTCTGAGTTTACAAAGACAAAAGTGTTTATGGACTGTTTATATTTGTGTGTTTGATAAACAGCAAGGGGGATAGTGATTATTGATCTTGAAGTAGCATCTGCAAATAAGTTTCTATTTAAGAATTTGCACTCCACTTAAGTTTGCGTAGGTGAATGTTTTATAGTTTGGGTAGAGAGGTGATGGCCACTGAGACGCTTGGAGCTTTGATGCTAATCTCTGCAGCTTCCTTTAACAAAACTTTGGGTCATTTGATCTTTTTGCATTCTCATCCCTCCTTCTTTAAAAATACTCCCGATTTTAGGTGTGGGGTGTTATAGGACCTTTAGCCTGGTATTACCCCCCACCTTGTATTTATGACTTTAATAGCACTAGATTGCTTATAATCTGGGCAATTTCTCTGCTTATTTGACTGCTCACTTCAGCTCACTTCAATTCCTTCTCTTCCTTACACTGCACATGTGTTTTTATTTTCCCCAGGCTTCCTTTGCTGCTTAACTGTACTTCATACATGCAGGTGTCATCTCTTTATGAAGGTTTTCAAATTAAGGAGGGTACCACTCCCCTCTGCCCACCTCTACATACCTCTGTGTGCCTAACTTCATTATATCAATTGATGAATATCCCACAGCTGAAAATAGGCACTAAAGTACTTCACAATCTGAAGCTGGGTCCAACAACATGCTCTAAAGGCTTATAAGTAGTTGCCCAAAAAGTCCCTATCACAATAAAAAAAAAAAAAACTCCACCTGGTATTTCTAATTCACAAAAACTGACTACTTGAGAGGAGAAGGGAGTCAAAGTCAGATGCCAGATACTTCACTCAACCGTACAATCCCTTTCCATGTCCTCTCCCCAAGGACTTCATCACACTCCACCATCCAAGTGAGAAAGGAGATTTTGAGACATCCATGCACAGAGAGAAGGCATGTATGAAATGAGGGAGAGACTAGCAATCCTTGCCCTGGTTTGATGTCTGCTTAGGCAATGGACATGGTTTCTTTCTACTCAAGGGAAAAGAAATCTAGAGAAAGAAGGCACAATCACTTAATTCTCACAGTTTAAGCCACTTTGCTATTAAATCACCCAAGAGAGCTGCCTCCCAGCCAAGAGAGACACAGCTGGAGGTTGTGGGGTGGACCACCAACAATAGAAGCTGAGGGGATAGAGGAGGTGGCTGAACCCAAATCTGGCTCTGGGCTCAGCTGCTGCTCCCAAGTACCGGTTCTGTACCTCACTAGCTATGTGAACTTGGGCAAAACACTTAATTTTTCTGAATCTTAATTTTACCATCTGTAAAAAGGGATAGTCTAAATATTGACTTTATAGGATTTTAATGAAGCTTACACAAAATAGTAGAAAACGATGCTTCACACAGCACTTAGCATGAAATGAAAGCATATTTAATTGTAACTAAATATAATAATTGTGTTCTCTGCTTCTAAAACAGATTTTATCCCAGATCTTTATTGGAGTTGGATTCCTGAACCTTCTTTCCCTCTCCCCTCACCCCTGGCATGCCTTGTCCAACCAGTGCCCAGCTTAGTTTCAAGGTCTCGGTCTTTCTTAGCCAACTGCTGTATATCCTACTGTAGTTTAAGTAGCTGTGTCTGCCTGTGTCCACATATCATTAAAGAACCGAGTTTAGTAGTGCAAACATTCTTATCCTACTTTCTAGAATATTCTGAATTGTGTGATAAGAAGGTACTGTGGAAACTTGCAACAGCCAGACATTTAGCAAATCCCAGTGCCCATACTGTGTAAAGAAAACACACATCCTGAGTGTAGCAGTGCTGCAAACCTCATAAGACAGAGCACAGTAAAAATACTAAGAGGCTGAATATACCAATGGAAAATGGCTAGGCCATGTATAATAATAGAACTTTGACCTGCAATCTGCAGCAGCAGTCCAGGAAGCCAGGCTGTTCTAAGCCAGACTTGTAGGAAGCCAAACTGCTATCTCATTACAATCCAGGAAGCCAAACAACAACCCCTGTAGCATTTGGCCCCAAACAACCAGGGCTTGATTAGTACCTGACAGCTTCCCTAATTGTCATCCCTGCTTATAATGAACCAAAGAAATCCAAATGTGCACCCCTAACCAAACAGATAGGATGCACTACTTCTTAGCTCACCTACAGCTTCTCTGTGCCAACATATTCCAATCAGTGCACACTTGAAGCCTGCCCTTGTTGCCTACTATAAAGTTTTCCCACTCTTCTGCCAACCTTTCAGCCTCTGCCAAATGCAAGTGACAGTGGCTGACTCCTATGCTACCGCAAGCTTTGAATAAATAGTTTGCTTGTTCTGATTTCGTCTCTGTTTATTTTCACAATATTTAAGTACAAAACCTTATTTCAATTTTATCTTAATGAAATTTGGCCACATATTAAGCTTTGGCTCTGTGGTATCATGCATAATGACTGGCCTCACTATGGGGCACCACAGAGGCTTAAGCTTAACCTTTGGCATCTCAAAGGCACCCAAAAGTGAAACACAGCTGAATAAGAAATGTCAAGACCCCAGAGTACCTGCCGGGAAGGAATCAAATATTTAACAACCTCTAAAAGTGAATGAGGACTTTCTCTGCCCTATTCTAACTAGGTTAACTTTAGGAGAAGATGACCTGTAAGGTAATTAGCAAGTGTCACATTAAAATTAGTTACACAGCCTGATGAACCATTGAGTCCCACTAACATCATCATAAGTAGTCAACTCATTTTCTCTATTTTTATGTTACCCATAAACCCCAAATGTATTGGGAATCCTCAAACTTTCTGCAACAATTTTTATTGGCTCTTTTTCCCTAATCCCTATAAAATATCATTTTAAAAATAATGTAAAGTTAGGCCAATCTATTATTTAACAAATAGAGTATTTGGGCCTATTAAGAAATGTTCAACTTTGTTCAAATGATTACCTCTATTTCTTTTAGTTTAAGGCCAAAAGAACTAAGTTGTTTCAGGGGGTTAATTGGTATAGGAGAGGAGGGGAGATGGGAGACTAATCCTACCGTGGAACTTGGAAGAGAATTACTCTTAAACTTTTTTTCATAGTATATTTTGACAATAATATCCCCAGGCTATAGAGCTAAATTGCTTTGTTCATTTATGAGGATCTGTGTCTCCTCAGTGTCTTTAACTCCCACAGGGGAACAATAAAGCCAGAAATAGTGGTCATTATTAATCCCTACTACAGTGGGGAATTCAAAATAAGGCCTGCTTGTCTTAGACAACAGTTTCATATATTGTTATTTTATATATGTATATAAAGAGAGAATGAGATTTAAATTTGTTCCATCTGCAGCCTCTTGTGCCTACACAGGGAGTGTCAGCGAGTGTAGGTGGCAGCTAACAGCACCTCCCTCTTACTCTTTAGGTCTCAAACTCTGCATGACCATCATTTCCTCCCAGAAGCCAATCTGCCTCCCCTCATCCTCCATCCCCTAACCCCACAAAATTCTACCTCTCTTTCCCCCATACTTTACATTGTTTCACTTTGGCATTTGTTTAGTATGACTGTCTCTTCAACATTTGTTTCCCTAATGAAACTGTAAGCTCCATCATGGTAAAGAACTAGCACAGTTTTGCTCACTTTTCCACAGTGCCAGGTTCTTAGAAGGGACTCAAATATTTTTTGAGTGAATAAATATATTAGTGTCTGTGGGGTGTGGCTGGAGCGGTAGAAGACCGAGACAAAGAAAACTAAACTTTTTCTACTTCAAAAAGCAAGAACTGGGGAGTTAATACAAGCTAAACAGCAAGGCGACCCTGGTGCCCAGGTAACGGATTTAAAAAATGGTGGATGGGCAACATGGCAGTTGGCATGGGGGTGCAATGGAAGCCATGGTGTTAGTTGAAGCCACTTATATGAAATAAATAGCTAATGTTCAATTTGTAGGTTATTCGCTAGCTATGAATGATGGGAAGCCAGTCGTATCACAGAAGGACCAATAACATTCACTATCAACACAGTCTTGAGTGAGTAGTACCCAGTGAGAAAAAAAGAATAGAGAGGCCCAAACGGAAATGAGAGGAAACCTTAGGAATGAACTTGGGACAAATGCTCTTTCCTCACATCTCCAAATATACTAGAGAGAGGTGACCAGGGTCGATGCTAAGGCAAGTTCTGGTATAGAGGTACCACTTGTTAAAGTACAAAATCATTTTCATACTGGCTAGTAGAATCACTGATGTTGACCTTTTTCTCAGGATTTCTTGGAGTGCTTTCTGACTCACAGGGTGGACTCACAGCAATCACAGAGTTAGCACCTAGCATAGAACAGGGGCTACAGGCCAGGTATCTATCTTTGTTATTACTCCAAGGGGCACCCACCAAGAGAACACAGAGGCTAATATCTGGGTTTTACTCCAAAGCTGCCTCAGACCTCAGACCATAAAAAACAGAATACCAGTAAGTTTCTGTGGTATCTGTACAATGCTTTCACTTGTTCCACTTTTAGAAATATTACCAAATTGATTATCAATGTGATCATGCAAGTTATCCTCCCACCTACAATGTATGAGTTTTTCTCCACATGCTCATTGTATGTCCATACAAAACAAACATGAATGTCCACAACTTGAAACGTAAAGGCCCCAAACCAGAAACAACCCAAACATCCATGCACAGGTGAATGAATAAATGAGATACATGACCTATACAAGGATTATATGTTGGATTTTTAATGTACTTTTATGATTATTCACATCCATCCTCAAGTATTTTAAGTTGATATCTAGAAGAAACTAAACTTTTTCTAAAGTGGTAGTACTACTTTATACTCTCACTAATTATGTAAGAGAATTCAAGTAACTCAAAATAATTACCAAATTTTGTAGTGTTAAACTTTAATTTTTATCATTCAGGTGGACATGTAGAGATACCTAATTGCAGTTTTAACTTGCATTTTTGATAATGAATAAGGATACTGATAACTTTTCCATGTTCTTCCCTTTCCTTGTTTCTGTAAGTTGCATTATTTGTCTTCTTACCATTGAGTTGTAATTCTTTATATACACTGGACAAAAATCTTTTGTCAGATGTATTTTATATATGTAGTATGTGTGTATGCACACACACACACACACGAAAAATAGAAAGCAAAAGAAATTAGAAATTCTTAAGGGCATCCAGAGAAAAAAGGCTATTTTCAAAGGAGAAGCAATAAGTCTAATAGCTGAATTTTTAGCAGAAACCATAAAAATATATATGTTACACACACATATATAGTAACATGTATATAATAGATATAGATAGATGACTGTGTGTACTCTGAGTTTGGGGCTTCTCTTTTCATTTTGTCAAGGTGTCCTTTAAAGAGCAGAATTTAAATGTTTGATTAAAGTTCCATTTACTATTTTGTTTTATAATTCTCACATTTTGAGACTGATGTATTTTTTGCATGGGGACTTTAATCTCAGAAACAGTTGCAAAATGTTTATATTGTCCTTATACTAAAGATATCAACTCACAGATTCTGTGAGCTCAGTGATATCCATGTAGGATAAATAAGGAAAACCATGGCTGGATACACTATTTTCAAACTCTTGAAAAGCAAAAGAAAATAGAAAATCTTAAAAGCATCCAGAGAAAAAAGACTCACCATTTTCAAAGGAGAAGCAATAAGTCTAAGAGCTGCATTTTTAACAGAAACTATGACATCTAGAAGAAAACAGAATGGTAGCTTCTAAGTACTGAAGGGAAAAAATCATTCTAGAATTCTATCTCCAAGAAAAGTGTCCTTCAGATATTAGTGTAAAATCAAGACAAAAGCACTGAGAATTCATTACCAGCAGGCTTCTATTTCCAGAAATTATAAATGGAAGTTCTTTGGCTAAATAAGATAATTCCAGATGGAAGCATGAATTAGTAGTGAGGAAGGAGGAGCAACATACAGGTAAAAAATTAGAATGAGAGTCAAAGAATATTTACTGTTACAATATTAATCCTAGTAGTGTTTTGTGTAGATTATAAAGTCTGATAAAATAAGTGGCATTTATAACTCAGTGGGCAGAAGGAGGATAGAGTTAAGTTCTCTTAAATTTTTTGCTTTGTTTGGGAAGTGATAAATATACTAATTTAAGATAAATTGTCACAAATCAAGGATGCATGTAAAAATCTCAGGGTAACCACAGAAAGGATTACAAACAAATGTACAAATCAAAGCCAATAGGAGAGAAAAAATATATATATATAAGAATAGTCCCCTCAAAAAAGAAAGCCAACAGAAATAGCAGAATCAAACTGTAAATAGACCACAGAGGTCACCATAGCTAATATAATATTGTATTTCTTTCTGCCAAAGTATGTAATCACAGTTCCTAATCCATTACCCACCTCATGGCCTGCATTTATCCCAGCCTGGTAGATGAGTGTTTTTACACTGAACATGAAAAAGAGGATTCCTCTTTTCCAGCCACCGAGCTATAAACTTCATGGTCAGAGGCATCAATACTAGGATAATCTTCTGGCCAAACTTTCCTCTCAGTATCCATTTTTAAGTGTTGATCATAGATAAAACAGGAAAGAGGAGAACAGAATCAAATAAACACACTGTATTAGTCAGGTCTCTTTAGTTTATGCTGCAATAACAACCCTGAAATATTAGTGGTTCCAAAAAAAAAAATAGGCTTATTTCTCACTCATGTAACATGACAATGGAAGTCAACATTAGCTCTCCTTCAAGTTGTCTTCATTTCTGATCCTAGCTGAAGGAGCAGCAAAAGGGAAACAAAGAGATTACCAAACAAGGTCATAACTTAAAGTTTCTGCTCCAAAATAGCACAGGTCACTTCTACTCACCTTTCATTGCAGAAGCAACTCCCATGGCCAAGACTGATATCCAAAATGTTGTTAAATATTGTTCTCCAGCAGGGTCAAGCCATATGTGGTGGTGTATTAGTTTGTTTTCACACTGCTATAAAGAACTACACGAGACTGGGTAATTTATAAAGGAAAGAGGTTTAAGTGATTCACATAGTTCCTCATGGCTAAAGAGGCCTCAGGAAACTTACAATCATGGCAGAATGTGAGGGGGAGGCAAGGCACGTCTTACATGGTGGCAGGAGAGAGAGAAAGAGAGAGAGAGAGCGAGGTGAAAAGTGCCATACTTTTAAACTATCAGATCTTGTTAGAACTCACTATCATGAGAATAGCTTGGGGGAAACTGCCCTCATGATCCAATCACTTCCCACCAAGTCCCTTCCTCAACATGTGGGGATTACAATCTGAGATAAGATTTGGGTGGGGACACAGCGCCAAACCATATCATTCTACCATTGGCCCCTCCAAAATCTCATGTCCTTCTCACATTTCAAAACACAGTCATGCCTTCCCAACAGTTCCACAAAGTCTTAACTCATTCCATCATTAACCTAAAAGTCCAAGTCCAAAGTCTCATCTGTGACAAGGCAAGTCCCTTCTTCCTATGATCCTGGAAAATAAAGAACAAGTTGGGTACTTCCAAGATACAATGGGGGTACAGGCATTGGGTAAATGTTCCCACTCCAAATGGGAGAAATTGGCTAAAACAAAGGGGCTACAGGCCCCATGCAAGTCCAAAACCCAGCAGGGCAGTCATTAAATCTTAAAGCTTCAAAATGATCTCCTTTGACACCATGTCTCACATCCAGGTCATGCTGATGCAAGAGGTGGGCTCCCAAGGCCTTGGGCAGTTCTGCCTCTGTGGCTTTGCAGGGTACAACCCCCATGGCTGCTTTCATTGGTTGGCATTGATTGCCTGTGGCTTTTCCAAGCACACGACACAAGCTGCTAGTGTATCTACCATTCTGGGGTCTGGAGGATGGTGGCCCTCTTCTCATAGCCCCACTAGGCAGTGCCCTAGTGGGAATTCTGTGTGGGGTCTCCAACCCCACATTTTCCTTCTGCATTGCCCTAGTAGAGGTTCTCCATGAGGGCTCTGCCCCTGCAGCAGACTTCTGCCTGGACATCCAGGAATTTCCATACATTCTCTGAAATCTAGGCGGAGGCTCCCAAAGCTTAACTCTTGCCTTCTGCACACCCACAGGCCCAACACCACGTGTAAACCTTGAAGGCTTGGGGCTTAGACGTTCCAAAGCAATGGTTCAACCTGTATCTTGGCCCCTTTTAGCCATGGCTGGAACTAGAGCAGCTGGGGCACAGGGTGTCATGTCCTGAGGCTGCACAGAGCATCAGGGCCCACAAAACCCTTTTCCCTTCTAGGCTTCCAAGTCTGTGATAGGGAGAGCTGCCTTGAAAATCTCTGACATGTCCTGGAGACATTTTCCCTATTGTCTTGGCCATTAACATTTGTCTTCTCTTTACTTATGCAAATTTCTGCAGCTGGCTTGAATTTCCCCTCAGAAAATGAGAGAAATGGGTTTTTCTCTTCTACCACATGGTCAGGCTGCAAATTTTCCAGATATTTATGTTCTGTTTCCCTTTTAAACAGAAGTTCCAATTTCAGACCATCTCTTTGTGAACACATATGACTATACACTTTTGGAAACAGGTCACATCTCAGATGCTTTGCTGCTTAGATATTTCTTCCACCAGATACCCTAAATCATCTCTCTCAAGTTCAAAGTTCCACAGATCTCTAGGGATCTGTGGGGAAGAAGCAAAATGTATTCAGTCTCTTTGCTAAAGCATAGCAAGAGTGACCTTTACTCCAGCTCCCAGTAAGCTCTTCATTTCCATCCGAGACCACCTCCACCTGGATTTCATTGTCCATGTCACGATCAGGATTTTGGTCAAAAGCATTCAATAGGTCTCTAGGAAATTCCACACTTTTCCACATCCTCCTTTCTTCTTCTGAGCCCTCCAAAGCATTATAACCTCTTCCTGTTATCCAAAGTTGCTTTCATATGTTCAGCTATCTTATAGAAGTGCTCCACTTCTCTTGGTACCATTGTTGGTGGCCTGAGAGGAATGGGTCTGGAAGAGAGGAACAGTGACTATTTTGAACAAATACTATGATCTACCATGTATGCAATATTTTCTAGCCATTATATTTTTGTTATGTCATCATTCAACTATTATTTAGAAATTATTTCAGTTCATGTGAGATTGTGATTAAAATGCTTCTTCTCTAAGGCTGAGGCCAACATGACATTATTTCCCATTGCCTTCTTTCCTTATAGATTCTGCTCATTTCTAAACTTGATGTTTCTATATAACATGTATGTATGTGTGTGTTTTTCATGTATATATTTTTTCCTAAGAGATATATTTGAACTAAATGTGTTTATAAAGCAATAGTATTTTAAAGTATCCATTTTTGGCCAGGCATGGTGGCTCACACCTATAAACCCAACACTTTGAGAGGCAGAGGTGGGAGGATCACTTGAGCTCAGCGGTTTGAGACCAGTCTGGGCAACATAGTGAAACTTTGTCTCTAAAAAAATAATAACTTAAATAAAATATTCTTTCTTTTTTTTTTTTTTGAGACAGAGTCTCACTCTGTTGCCCAGGCTGGAGTGCAGTGGTGTGATCTTAGCTCACTGCAAGCTCTGCCTCCCAGGTTCATGCTACTCTCCTGCCTCAGCCTCTCGAGTAGCTGGGAACACAGGCGCCCACAGCACGCTGGGCTAATTTTTTGTATTTTTAGTAGAGATGGGGTTTCACCATGTTAACCAGGATGGTCTCAATCTCCTGACCTCGTGATCCACCCTCCTTGGCCTCCCAAAGTGCTGGGATTACAGGCGTGAGCCATCGCACCCAGCCAAAATATCCATTTTATGTATCAGTTCTACCCATGTAAACATGAATCAGACATATTTTCTCATTTTAACAAGAGTTATTTATCATGACTGTTATTTATCATGACTGTGCGAAAGAAGAGGAGTTCTCATCCGAAATCATATAACTTATTTTCCACATAGTTGATGAGTAGAGTAGACATAAAACATGGACTGTATCATAAAGAAAAAATTTTATAGTTGACATTTATTGAAAGTGTTGGACACAGATGCATCCCTTTTAGTAATCAACAATCATGAGCTTAAAACAGACTTCTAGAGTCAAGACATGAAACACCTCTGTAATTCTCTGCCCCATGTTTCCCATAAAATTGCTACCCATGGCATCGGAGCTAGCCAAACCAGATGAGGAAGAAGGGAGAAGCTGTAAAAAATCAATAATAATGATATCTTACACATACACCATGCTTTGTAGTTCATAAAGTAGTTACATGTCTATTTATTACCTCATTTCAACTTGAACACAACTTCATTGCGAGCAAGACTGGTGGTGTTATCTTCATATTATTCAAGAATGAAACAAAACTGAAATATTAAGTGACTTGTCCAAGGCCATCCAGATTTTTAGATATGATATTACCATCCAATAAAACTCATATGGCAGAAATGCCCTGTGCCCTGTCATTCCTTGGAGACAGCTCTAAAAAGGTCAAACGCCAGGCCTTGATAGGATGCCAGTTCACCAATGGACATTACCAGCTAATACTCCCGTTGCCTAAAAATCTACATTATAGACAATTAAGCACTTCTATTTTCTTGACTGAGTTTTCCTTTCCCCTTAGTTCTTTTAAGATGACTGAGCATCAGGATTTGCAAACCAGAATTTTGTAGGACTAATATATGTTTAACGAGAGAAGTCAAGAATAATGTTTTAGAAAGATGTTTTTTTACTTATCAGGCTGGTCAATATCAAAGAAAAGTCTCTTAGTGAACAATGACCTGGTGGTTTTTCAAAAACAGAACAAGAAACTTTCATGTCACCATGAATTTAATACTGTCTCTTGTGTTTTCCTTTGCAATCTCTTTGACTGGATTATGTTCAAGGATACATGGGGCTCTTGTCTTTTGAATGCAGTTAAGAGTTCATTTTCCAGCTTTGACATTCAGTTCAGGAATTTCAACAGCAATTAATCAGAACTATCCATATCGGAAACATTGTTAATCTTTACCAGACAGAAGTGGTTATGTTTGCAACTAAACTTCAATAGACTCTTTGGATGTAGGATTTATTGTTTTGCAAATGTTTTGAAAGGGAAGACATGGCTTTGAAGCAGAGTGGGAGAAACAGTTTTAAAGAGTTAGAACCAAAATCCAAGAGTCATTCAACCAGACCTGGAAGAAAACATTTGTTTCTGCTGCAGGTTATAAGAACAGTCACTTCAAGGTTGAACACCATCCAAGCATGTATTAGGGCATATGGTTATTCATCCTCCAAATTTCAGTTCTCAACCCTTCTCTGCCCTCTCTCCTGCATGAGCTCATTTCTTCCTGATTTCAGTTATCACCTCAATGCCTCAGTGTAGATGACTCACAGATTCATTGGTTACCCAGCAGGTATTGAATTCCCACTTCAATAATATATGGCACCACAATAGTTTCCATTTGTTGAGTTCTCGCTATTGTCAGATGCTGGGCTAACCCTCTCTGTGCACTGAGGGGGTAAAGTATGGTGGTTGGGGTGGTGCATGGTGTGGAGGCCAACTGTCTGGGTTCTAATCCTGACACTGCCACTTGCAAATTTTCTTACTTTGGGCAAGTTATTCAGTTCTCTGGCTCTGCTTTCTCCTCTCTAAAATGAATATGAAGAGTACCTACCCATACAGTCTTGTTTGTTTTGTGCTTAGAATTAAATAAAAGATTCCAAGTAAGACACCTTACTCATAGTAAATTTTCAAACATTAGTTATAATAATTGTTACTAATTATCACTCATTTTTTATACAATGACACAATATTCCTAGGATGTAGGCACTATTTTATCCAATTTAAAAACATGCCTGTCTTCTTAATCAGCATGATAAGGGCCTCTCTAAATTATGGCCCATGGGAATAACACATTGTTAGAAAAGATAACCAGTCCCAGACTGCAATTGGCAAGAATATGCAAATAAGAAGACTGAGATAACCATAACAATCTCACAAAGTGCTATGAGAGCTCAAGATCCTAAATGTCTATCTGTAGCCTTGTTCCCCTAAGCTGTTCAGAGTCACAGAATGTCAGAGCTGAAAGCACAGTAAACACAAAAACATAGAACTGTAATCACAATAAAATGCTCCATTTACAACAAATGGTATTCATCTCAGAGGGTCGAGGGATGTGATGACAGTCGCACAGTTAGCCACACAGGCAGTGCTGTAAACTCTGGCCTCTACTTACTATGTAGATGTCCCACCATCAACACTTTCTAACATTTCAAAATGTAAACATATCATTAAACATGTTCGTTACCTATTTGCTACTGTTTGGAAAGTCCCATGTTTAGCAAAATGCTCTCTTTCTTACATACACCACATTGCAATTTGCCAAAACTATCCACGTTGGAAATATTTTTACTGTTTACCAGACAGAAGCAGCTATATATGCAACTAAATTTCAATGGGGTTCATCATTTTGCAGATGCTTTGAAAGGTGAGGTGATATGGTTTGGCTGTGTCCCCAATCAAATCTCATCTTGAATTCCCACGTGTCATGGGAGGAACCTGGTGGGAAGCAGATAAATTACGGAGACAGGTCTTTCCTGTGCTGATCTCATGATAGTGAATGAGTCTCACAAAATCTGATGGTTTTAAAAATGGGAGTTTCCCTGCACAAGCTCTCTTCTCTTGTCTACCGCCACGTGAGACGTGCCTTTCACCTTCGCCATGATTGTGAGGCCTCCCCAGCCACATGGAACTGTAAACCCAATAAATTTCTTTCTTTTGTAAATTGCCCAATCTTGGGTATGTCTTTATCAGCGGCATGAAAAATGTACTAATACAGGAGGCATGGCTTTGAAGCAAGGTGGGAGAAGTGCTTCTTTTTGAAGTGCTCAGTTAAAACAAAACACCAAATTGTTTGTTGAATGAGTCCTGGAAGGAATCTTTTGTTACTGCTGCAAGATATGAGGAGCTCATCCCTTCATATCCTGTCCAGCAGGAAATTCTGTTGGCTGGTAACACATCCAGAATCTGACTGCTTCTCATCTCTTCCAGTGCCACCACCCTGTTCCAAGCCATGAGCATCTCTTGCTTAGTGTACGGTGGGGCCTCCTACTTATACAATCTGCCTTTACTTTTACACCTTAAAGTGTATACTTCACAAAGAATAGACTCCACAAAGTGATACTTTTAAAACGAAGTCACGATTATGTACTTCCCGTATAGAAACCCCCAATGCCTTCCCATTAGACTCAGAAAAACTCAACTCCCTTCTGATGCGCTAGGGTTCTACACTCTCTGCTCCCTATTCCTACCTTCCCTGACCTCATCTCCTACAGCCTGCCCCTTATTAATTCACTCCAGCTGCATGAATCCCCCCCACCACACACCCACCACACACAAGGAATACCCCTGCATTCCTTGCCGTAATTGTTTCTCTGTTTCTCCGCCTGGAGCAATCTTCACTGAGATACCTGTGTGGCTCACTCTCTCACTTTCTTCAGGTCTTTGCTCAAGTCCTTCCTCTAAGAGACTTAGCTGGATCAGCATGTTCAATTATTGTATGTGGCCTGGAATGTGCACATGTACACACCTGATTCCCATTAACTGCAGTTATGAATTTATATAGCATCTAAAGTAAACCAGGATATGTTTTAGAGTTAAAGGGGATGCTGTTAATAGTTATGCTGGCACAACAGGAATAAACTAAGGCTGCCTTGGGCAAACGTGGACATATATCCACCCACATAAAACACGCTCTGGTTTTTTTTCCCTTGGCATTTATTGCTTTTTGACAAAGTGTAATATTCACATATTTCTGATGTGTTTTAGTTATTGTCTGTCTCTCCCTCTTACAGCATAAGCTCCATGACAGCAAAGACATCAGTCTCTTGATGTATTCTAAGTGTCCACAATAGTGCCCAACAGCCTGGCACAGAGTAGATGCTCAATATTTTTCAAAATAAGTGAATGAGTGATAGAAAGAAGTCAAAGATCATCTCAAAAGTTCTTTCAAGCTTTTAGCATCAGATGCATTTTTCAGTTCAATTTTATCAAAAATGATGAAAATGAACAAGATGAATATGCAAAACCAAAATTGGCATCAGAACCATGAAATTCTAGATTCTTAATACTGGATCTGGAAGAGAGATGAATGGATGATCTGTCTCTATTTTCATTCCTTGAAGAAAGCAAATGTTTAAATCAATATTCTCCAGTTATTTTCCTGCTGTCCGTCTGTATTAGTCCATTCTCACACTACTAATAAAGACATACCTGAGATTGGGTAATTTATAAAGAAAAGAGATTTAATGGACTCACAGTTCCACATGGCTGGGGAGGCCTCACTATCACGGTGGAAGGCAAAGGAGGAGTAAGTCACATCTTACATGGCGACAAGCAAGAGAGCTTGTGCAGGGGAACTCTCCTTTATAAAACCATCAGATCTCAAGCGACTTATTCACAATCGTAAGAACAGCACAGAAAAGACCCGCCTCTATTATTCAATTATCTGACACTGGATCCCTCCCATGACATGTGGGAATTATTGGAGCTACAATTCAAGATGAGATTTGGGTGGGGTCAGAGCCAAACCATATCACCATCCTTGAATGTCTCTGACTTGCTCCTTTTCATCTTTAAAAATCTGATGTGGAAATTCTTTCCTAAAGTTTCCCATTTTCCCTACTCCCTCAACCTAAGAAAAGTCACACTCACAAGACAATGTTACTGTTCTCTTATGATGTTATTTCTGTACCTCATACATGTTCTACAAATGAATATGTCTCCTTACATACATTCTGTCCTGTCACTTTCCACAGTTTACTACTTATAATATCTTCCATGTCTTCCCTGTGCCTTCAGTGGACTATAAGTTTCTTAGAAACAGGTGCTCTAACATTCATTTTTGACTTCACAACAACTAGCACAGTATGTGGTACACAGTGAGCATCATATGTGTATTCATCGATCTGAATTGGACTTCATTTGATGACTATTAGATTGGATGCAATGACAACTACACTAACCAAACTACCCACCCAAACCTGACTGTGTGACTTCTACATTCCAGTTTAACTCTTAAGACTTTACATCATTGTAATATCAAAGGCCCTTTTTAGCACAATATTTTCAATTACTTATAATTTCTTTCCCTACAACTGACCCCACCCCCAGCTATACATGATCTTTAAACACTTGTTGCCATATTAGAGAGGGTTACTGTTTTCCTTGTAATACTACAAATAAGGAGTCTAAATTGTGTCCTTCTATTTATTAATGAATAAAACAATTATTTAAAATGAATTTGAAGCTATCAAATCTAATCTATCTTTACATGAAAACTCCTGCAGTTGCATTGTCAGTCATAATTTTCCACATACATAATGGAACACATACACACCCATGTATCTAATCCTAAAATATATGGAATAGATATTACCAAAACACATATTCTAATTCCTTAAGATTATTTTTTGATTCTCTAATATTTTGATGCCTGTTGGCCAAGTCCTTATTGACTGTGTTACTGAATAATTTGTCTATTTCTGCTCATTTTTTCTGCTTCTGAGTAATTCATCACATTTCATCCTGAGATGCTTTTACCACATGTTTAGTACCGCTCATCTCTGTTTCACCTGAATTATACTCAATGTCTACTGTATTCTTAGCTGGAAACCACCTCCTTTTCATCCCTCAAAGCCTACTTTAGATCTGAATCTCCCAACAATGAAATGCCCAGAAATACCTGAAATACAGCATATCATCTAGGCAAGACTATTCAGACTTGCCATTAGCTGTCAAGTTTCATGTATTTTGCCTTCTACAAATCCATCCCTGCAGCCTTCTGTCATGAAAGTATCCAATGTGAATAGGTGTTAATCTCCATCATTTTAAAATCTCCTCCCATTTGCTCCGTCAGAGAATATAAAATGTAGCATATTTTCCCCCAGACTTTCCCAGCATGTTTCCTTTGTTCAATCTACAATCAGGCAATTTAAATGACAGGTACACTTGATTTAAAGTCTGCTGACTCCCCTCCCCACCAGTTATTCCAGATTCTATCTCCCTTAAATCATCATTCTAATGAGGAGTGGGGAGAAATAGGCAAACATTACTGAAAATCACAAAGGCAAGTTTCTCACCAGGTTGTGTATATCATCAGATGATCTTGACAAAGTTCAAAAGCCACCAGGGGTTTATTGGAAATAGTTGCAAGGTTCAAGCCCTCACAATTACCAGAAATTCAAGCTGTCTTATGTATGCGTGGAAAAGATGTGTAACCTACTGGCTCTCCAAAGCACCTTCAGAAAAACATCCTATTCACTCAGATGATATCTGTATTTCAGCAAATGTCAGCAAGTCCACATACTTTGGCAGAACAAATGTTATTTTTCCTTTCATTACTGTCCTAAGAGGAATTGTGCAATCCTATAGATTATCGCATGGAGCTCTCATTGGCGTGTGGCCAAGGCTGAATGCTCTTCTCCAGAGGAGGCAAATTGTGAATTAGGTTCACCGCTGGCAAATTGCTTTTTCTGTTCGATTTAATTTCGTTTTCATGATTTTTCCTGAGGGCTCATCTGGCCTTGCTCAACTAACTGGTTTAACAGATCAGTTTAAGTTCAGAAAAACCTCAGTATTTCCAAGATTTCAGAATGCCTTTTTATTAAATTCCTGATTAGGACAAGTGAGAATAACAAACATTTTACAGGTGTTCAATTCTTCAACATAGATATTGTTTAGAAGAAGGGGAAAAATCACAATAAATTACATTGGGCATAACTGTACTCAAATTTGGGAGCTGGGGGGATGGGGAAGAAGGGGAAGGAAGAGAATGAGTAAGCAGCTTTTCACTTAAAGTGAAAGTTATATTCTCTGAACAGTGACTTCTTTAAAAGTACATTGAACAGTCCATGAGTAGCAATAATAAGACAACAAGGAAAATTAAGGATACATGTTCAAAAGAAGAAACACGGAGCCATGACTCAAAATGTACAGAAACTTGTTTTCCATTTACACTAACCAGCTAGAACAGTTAGCTGTGAATAAACTCAAGATACCAGACTGGTTCCATTAATGAAACATTATTATTGGGATAATATAGTTCATAAATTTTAATGATAAACTTGGGGGATGTGTTAGTTGCTATTAGATTCAGGTACCTAGAACACATACATGGAAACAAAAATTTAGTTGAAATGAGGCAGAAATGTATATCTTCTTTACATCAAAGAATTCTGGACATACATAGTCCACTACAGAGGGAATAATTCCCTACTCACCATGGACACAAACTCTCCCTATCTTTATACTCTACAATACTACTATGTGTCTTCAATTCTTAACGTTGCTTCATGTTCAAAATGGCTGCTGAAGCTACAGCCTTTATGTCTGCTTTCCAGGAAGGAAAAAGAGGGAAAAACAAAAGGCAAACACCTCTTAGCTGAGTCAGCATTACTTGTAGAACCTTCCTAGAAGAAACACCCTACTAGCTATATACACGGAGCATGGAAAATGCAGTCTTTTAGCTAGACCTCCTAACCAAAATATTGGTGGGAATTATATCCTAACCAAAATGTTGGTTCAGGAATATGGCTATTGATTAGGCAGCTTCAGTCTCTGTGACATGAGTAAAGTAATATTTTTTGAAACCAGAGAGGAGACACTTGAAATCTGTTGGCCTCTTTCAATCATTGTGTTTATCTTACATAAACAGTTTCTTAATGCAAATACTTATTTTGTTCCTTTTATTTAATGACAAAATCATCCTGTGAACAAGTAAAATGTCAGGCAAGATGACATATTGCTGGCTTCTCACAAAATGGTAGTGTTATCCTCAACATGACACCGGGAAGGCTCATCAGACCAAAACCACCCACAATATATTGCCTAAAGCATCTATCATAGAAGTTGTTGCTTCTGCATCAAGATGATGTGCTTTTAAAAAATCTCACTGAAAGTGAGTATGTGTTAACCATTATGCCATTCAATTCCATTAATCTATTTCTCTGTATAGATTAAATAGTATCAAATTAAATATCATCATGGAAAATACAGAGCAAGGCTCTGAGGGAATAGAAACAAGTTAGGTACATTTCCAAGAGGTAGGCAGGAGAGACGTTGAAGGCAGGGTGCGAAAACGAGGGTGAATTTGGGAGAATCCACCTAGCAAGGCACAGTATGTAATAAGAATTTCATTTCTGAATAAATGAATGAATGAAACAAAAATACATGCACAGAATAACTTCTCAATAAATCTTTCTGGTTGACTATCAGATAAATGCATGAAGAGATAGACGAATGTATGAATAAATCCTCAAAGGTGAATTTTATCAATGATGATTCTTTCATTTCTTCATGCCACTATCCTTGCTGGTATGTGTGCTTCCTATAGCCATCATTGGGAGTTGTTGATTATGCTAAATATTAGAGTAACAAATACGAAAAGGACACTCAGAACCATAGATCATATCCCAAGCTAAGCGCTGGAAGCACCAATGAGGCTGGCCAGAGAAGTAACCATTGGGTTATTACTATCAGCTTTAACATGTAATTCTTCCATCCAGCACTGAAACAGAGAGACACTCAAAGTATAAACACTCAGCATAAGACTAACAGACAAAGACTTTCCTTTCTTGACTATGATCAAATGGGTGTATTCAACTTAACTACGCACTATATCATAACTTTGAGTAGGACTTCCTTTTCTGGTCTGGAGGCTGCGTGGTATAATAGTTAAACACATCAGTTATGGTTTCAGGAAAATTTGAATTCAAATTCTGCATCTCCACTTACTAGTTGCACAGCCTTGAGCAAGTTATTTAACTGTTTCACATCTAAGTTCCCCCATCTTTAAATCAGAGGAATGCTATTGCCTACCTTGTGAGTAATTGTGAGGATTAGGTGAGGACTCAATGATATCAGCCACAGTTATTAGTCATTATGTGGTGGGATCATGAGAGGCTGTATAAGCCAGAGTTGTTCTGAGAAACAGAGCCATTAGGAGATATATATGAGAGAGAGACTTAGTTCAAGGAATTAGCTTATGCAACTGTGGGGGCTAATCAGTCCACATCCGTAGGGCAAGCTGGCAGGCTGGAAATTCAGTTGTGCTGGTGTTGCAGTTCTGAGTCTGTAGGCTGGCAACTCGGGCAGGGTTTGTATGTTGCAGTCTTGAGTCAGAATTGCTGCTTTCTTGGGAAATCGCAGTCTTTGCTCTGAAAGCTTTCACCTGATTGAATGAGGCCCGCCCACATTATGGACACAAATATGCTCTACTTAAAGTCAACTGATTTAAATGTTAATCACATCTAAAATATTTTCATAGCAACATATAGATTGGTGTTTGATGGAAGAACTAGATACCATAGCCTGACCAAGTTGACACATAAAATTATCAGAGGGACACAATAAATATGCCCATCAACACCTGCATTCTTCACAGAGAAACAAGACATAAGAGTTGCAGATTGGAAAGTGCAACTCTAACCTGTATGACAGATAAAGACTAGGATGGAACCTGTGGTTTGTATTTGCAGGTTTCAATGGTTTCAGGTACTCTCACCCTCAACCCTCTGGCAGGTAAGTTAACACAACCAAACCAAGCAGTGGTGCCATGTAATACTTAGAGCATGGAGAAGCTGGGAAGAACTCACATTTCTGCCAATGAGTTCATATCTGAGAGGACAAAAAGGAAGAGCTAGTTTTTCTTCTGAAATTTTCCAACCAGATAAGTCCCTCCTTGCTAGGGTAGGGACAGTGGTACCACAGGTGAATCCCCCACCGTTTCTGTCAATTGCACCCTTTCACAGAAAGGAACTATCATGAGCCGAGAAGAAACATTGTCCTCAATTCCTCCTCTCCTCACTACCGCCATTGTTTTTATCACCAGCAGACTGTACTGTTTATATTTCTTGTTGGGACCCTCATAGACTTAGCCTCTGAAATTGAAATGCTGGAGGGTTCTGAGGCTTCCAAAAACTAAGGAAATTTTCCAAGACATATCGAGAGAAGTACAATCCTATATTCAACCAACAGCATATTTCCTCTATCCTAGAAATCACGCTCCTTCCCCATCCCCCAAAAACTTCAGTTGAGAACCAGCTGGAGTTACCAGCACCAGGCTTAGTGTGGATCTCTTGACACCTCTTGAAACAAGTTCACCATCACATGGGAAAACTGCTGTGTCCTTCCACACCAGTCCTAGGAGCCTCTGCCAGCTTGATGCTGAAGAAGCCTGACATCCTCCAGGTAGAGGACAGTCAAGATCTCTTGGGCTTTCTTGGGGCCCACTTAACTGTCCTTTTAAAGAGCATACCTTTCCCTTATCTGTAAAGAAGTCTGAGGGCAGAAACCAGCTGTGCTGACCTCACCTCTCACCTCTCTCCCCCTGGCCTGGAATCCAGGGTTGCTCACTTCCTATTCACTAGAAGCAGCTTGCCTGGGCAGGACTGGTATCATACTTCGTTTCACTCAGCACAAGAGATTGGAAAGTTGCCCGCAAACGGCAGATGAAAAATTAAAGTGATCTTTGACCAGCAGATTCGTTCAAAATGCAAATCCACTCAGCAGCGTAGGAACAGTATGGCACAGCCCCCATGCGGGAGATTAGAATGCAGCCTTCTACCACAGCTCTTTATTCCAAAGCCAGCAGAAACTGGCTAGGCTTGGCATTTATCTTTTTGCCCTAAAGCGCATTGGGGAAATTCGTGAATGAGTCCCTAAAATTCCCGATTGGGGAAACCTGAAGCAGTCTAAGGAGCCACTATTTGCATCCAGCCCAACCTGATTTGAAGAGCTGTATGGAACCAGGAACCAGGAAGAGAATGTAGGCTTTTGAGCCAGTACCCCCAGCTTACCAGCCCTGAAATCTTCAGCTAATTATTTTCTCTCTCTGAGAAACATATTAACCTCTCTAGGCCACATCTTGAGGGGACTCTAAAGCTGACTTTTTGGAGCTAACATTTCCCCTGACAGGAGAAATTACATGTGTATTAGTCCATTTTCACATTGCTGATAAAGATAGACCTGAGTCTGGGAAGAAAAAGAGGTTTAATTGGACTTACAGTTCCACATGGTTGGGGAGGCCTCAGAGTCATGGCAGGAAGTGAAAGGCACTTACAGGGGGGCACCAAGAGAGAATGAGGAAGAAGCAAAAGTGGAAACTCCTGATAAACCCATCAGATATCATGAGACTTATTCACTAACATGTGAGAATAGCACAGGAAAGACCGGCCTTCATGATTCAATTACCTCCCACTAGGTCCCTCCCACAACATGTGAGAATTCTGGGAGATACAATTCAAGTTGAGGTTTGAATGGAGACACAGCCAAACCATATCACTCTGCCCCTGGCCCCTCCAAATCTCATGTCCTCACATTTCAAAACCAATCATACCTTCCCAACAGTCCTCAGTCTTAACTCATTTCAGCATTAACCCAAAACTCCACAGTCCAAAGTATCATCTGAGATAATGCAAGTCTCTTCTGCCTATGAGCCTGTAAAATCAAAAATGAGCTAGTTACTTCCTAGATACAATGGGGGTACAAGCATTGGGTAAATACAGCCATTCCAAATGGGAGAAAATTGCCAAAACAAAGGGGTTACAGCGCCCATGCAAGTCCAAAATCTAGTGAGGTGGTCAAATTTTAAAACTCCAAAATGATCTTCTTTGACTCCAGGTCTCACATCCAGGTCATGCTGATGCAGGAGGTAGGTTCCCATGTTCTTGAGCAGCTCCACTACTGTGGCTTTGCAGGATACAGCCATCCTACTGGCTGCTTTCACAGTCTGACCTTGAGCGTCTGCAGCTTTTACAGGCGCACGTTGCCAACTGTTAGTGGATCTACCATTCTGGTGTCTGGAGGACGGTGGCCCTCTTCTCACAGCTCCACGAGGCAGTGCCCCAGTAGGGACTCTGTGTGGGGGCTCCAACCCCACATTTCCCTTCCACACTGCCCTAGCAGAGGTTCTCCATGAGGGCCCCACCCCTACAGAAAACTTTGGTCTGGATGGCATTTCTGAAATCTAGGCGGAGGTTCCCAAACCTCAGTTCTTGACTTCTGTGCACCCACAGGATCAACACCATATAGAAGCTGCCAAGGCTTGGGGCTTCCCCCTCTGAAGCCACAGCCGAGCTGTACATTGGCCCCTTTCAGCCATGGCTGGAACAGCTGAGACACAGGGCACCAACTCCCTAGGCTGCACACAGCACGGGGACCCTGGGCCTGGCCCACGAAGCCAGTTTTTCCTCCTGGGCCTCTGGACCTGTGATGGGAGCGGCTGCCATGAAGGTCTCTGATGTGGCCTGGAGACATTTTCCCCATGGTCTTGGGGATTAACATTAGGCTCCATGCTACGTATGCATATTTCTGCAATTGGCTTGAATTTCTCCCCAGAAAAATGGGTTTTTCTTTTTTATCACATAGTCAGGCTGTGAATTTTTCAAACTTCTATGCTCTGCTTCCCTTATTGTCCATATCACTATCAGCATTTTCAGCAAAGCCATTTAACAAGTCTCTAGGAAGTTCCAAACTTTCCCACATTTTCCTGTCTTCTCCTGAGCCCCCAAAACTGTTCCAGCCTCTGCTGTTACCCAGTTCCAAAGTCACTTCCACATTTTCGGGTATCTTTTCAGCAATGTCCCACGATACTGGTACCAATTTACTGTATTAGTTCATTTTCACGCTGCTAATAAAAACATACCAAGACTGGTAAGAAAAAGAGGTTTAATTGGACTTACAGTTCCACATGGCTGGGGAGGCCTCAGAATCATGGCAAGAGGTGCAAGACACTTCTTACATGGTGGCAGCAAAAGAGAATGAGGAAGAAGCAAAAGCAGAAACTCTTGATAAACCCATTGGATCTCGTAAGACTTATTCGCCATTACAAGACTAGCACAGAAAAGATCAGCCCCCGTGATTCAATTACCTCCTCCTAGGTCCCTCCCACAACACATGAAAATTCTGGGAGATACATTTCAAGTTGAAATTTGAAGGGGAACACAGCCAAACCCTGTCAACATGGTATAGTGGAGAGAGCTAGTTAGGTCTGGTTTAAATTTAAGATTCACCATGTGTCTCGTGTGACCTTAGACAATTGCTTAACCTCTCTGGGCCTCACTTCCTCCATCTATAAAAGGGGAACAAGTGGCCAGGTGTGGTGGCTCACACCTGTAATCCCAGCACTTTGGGAGGCTGAGGCAGGCGGATCATTTGAGGTCAGGAGTTCAAGACCAGCCTGGCCAACATGGTGAAACGCTTTCTCTACTAAAAATACAAAAAATTATCCGGGCGTGGAGGCAGGCACCTGTTACTCGGGAGGCTGAGGCAGGAGAATTGCTTGAACCCTGGAGGTGGAGGTTGCAGTGATACGAGATCGCACCACTGCACTCCAGCTTAGGCGACAAGTGAGACTCCGTCTCAGAAACAAACAAAAAGGTACCAGGGAAGGGAAACAAAACCCTTAAAGACTTTGATATTTGGAGAACTGAGATTCAAGTTTTCAGTACAGACAACCACCCTTTTCTGTATTTCTTGATTTTTTTTTTTCTTTTGGCTTCTAATATCTTCTATTTCTCTTATGCTTGTCTGGGATACTCACAAGAGGATCTGTGGCAATAGTAATCTGTTTGATTGCTTGATTCCCTAGGGTCAATTCGTTCACTGGGTTCTTAGGGAAGGAGCTGAGTAGGCAAGACAAAATGTTACCCACATTTTTGCCTAAGCAACTTGGCACTGATGAGTACTGGCAGCAACCCCCTGAACTGTGTTATAAATTTCTGACTGCTGCACAAATGTACCACGTGGGTCAAAGACCAGCAGAGCTGCCAAATTCTCAGAATAGAGTTCATCCTCATCAGAAAACACCAGGAAGGTCTGTAGTCCCGACAACAGAGAGTCTTATACCTAAGAAGGTTATAAAGTAAAAACATTTTAAGATAGAAACAGGCTCCAATAAAATGATAGTAATATTGGTTAGCAGAGTTGATGAGACTGAGATCAATGGGATTAGTATCTTTATAACAGGGACCCCAGAGAGCTTTTTAGACCTCTTTGGTCTAGAATTGTTAGTGGTACTTTTTATTTTTTATTTTTTAAAGAAATGAAAGAATTTGTGTATCTGCATACTAATCTACATTATATTTTTAAAATACTAGTATGCCATATTTTTCAAGTACTTAATTTTTGTGAGGTGCTTTTCATACAAAACCTCATTGAATCATCATAATGATTTTAAGGCACAGGCATAGTGACTGTTCATTTTTAAGATCAGTAAATTAAGGCATGGAGGAGTTTGATGACTTTCCCAAAGTCTTATAGCTATGTGTGAACCCCCTTTATAGCCACTACAATGTAGCACCCTCAAAAATAGTAACTACCACTGATAGAGATAAAATATTGGGCTTTATGCCTACTCTCTGAATTCATTTAATGTAATTATCTCTAAAAACTCAGAAGATGGTGCAGTTGACTGAATGTCTGTGTCTCCTCCAAATTCATATGTTGAGACTCCAATCTCCACAAGATGACATTAGAAGATGGAGCCTTTGGGAGGTAATGAGGTCATGAGGGTGGGGTCTTCATGACTAATATTAGTTCCCTTATAAAAGAGACTCCAGGGAGATTTTTGACCCTCTTTCCAAAACAGAGGAATACAATGAGAAGTTGGCAGTCTGTAACTCGGAAGAGGGCCCTCACTAGAACTCAATTATGCTGTCACCCTGATCGCAGACTTCCAGCCTTCACGGCTGTGAGAAATTTCTGTCATCTTTAGTACTTAGTCAGTTTAGGCTGCTATGCTAACAAAGACAGATGATATTAGTACTCTAAGTTATAGATGAGAAAACTGAGACTCAAATATACAGAGCATTTTCCCAGTACCACACAGTGAGAAATCTGGGACTCAAATCCAGGCCAGATGGCAAGCTTCTATCTCCACAGAACATCCTGAACTTCACATGGACTTTGCTGCTTCCATGTTCCTCACACACAGAGTGCTTTGTTATTGTAGATAAGGTGTTTTTACATATGACCCAAGGAAATCTCACACGTGCAGGAATTACATCCCACCACTCAGTTTCCACAAGGCTGGCAAAAGGAATCAGTAGCTCTCACTAAGTATTCCTCAGCCTCTGCCTTCTGCACACACAATAGGATCACACCTCCAAGCCCTTAAAGTTGGATGAGGCCATGTGACTGGTAGTGACCAATGAGCTAGAAGCACATGAAACATGTCACTTTTGGGCACAAGCATTTAATTGTCAATTTGACACCATCCAGAACTCTTGCCAGCATCATTTGAGATGGCACCTGCTCCATCAGTCTAGATCCCTAAATGACTGTCATGGCAATCTTGATGGGCATGTTTCATGAGCAAGAATTAAATGTCGGCCAGGCATGGTGGCTCACACCTGTAATCCCAGCACCTTGGGAGGCCGAGGAGGGCGGATCACGAGGTCAGGAGATCGAGACCATTCTGGCTAACATGGTGAAACACCATCTCTACTAAAAATACAAAAAAATTAGCCAGGCGTGGTGGCGGGCACCTGTAGTCCCAGCTACTCAGGAGGCTGAGGCAGGAGAATGGCGTGAACCCGGGAGGCATAGCTTGCAGTGAGCTAAGATCACGCCACTGCACTCCAACCTGGGTGACGGAGCGAGACTCCGTCTCAAAAAAAAAAGAATTAAGTGTCTGTTATTTTAAACCATTGTGATTTGGGGGTGGCATCTGTCTATTCTTACACTGCTATAAAGAAACACCTGAGACTTGGTAATTTATAAAAGAAAGAGGTTTAATTGACTCAGAATTCTACATGGCTGGGGAGGTCTCATGAAACCAACAGTCATGGCAGAAGGTGAAGGGGAAGCAAGGACCTTCTTCACATGGCGGCAGGAGAGAGAAGAGCCAGCAAGAGCAGGGAAAAATTGCCTTATAAAACTATCAGATCTCATGAGAACTCATTATCATGAGAACAGCATGGGGGAAACTGCCCCCATGATCCAATCACTTCCCTCCCACGACGTAGGGATTACAGTTCCCTCCCTCGACACCTGGGGATACAATTCAAGATGAGATTTGGGTGGGCACACAAAGCCAGACAATATCAGGGGTATTTTTAATATAAACTACAAACAAAACTAGTCTACTCTGACTGACACAGAACCAGACCCAAAGGAGCTTTTTAAACCTCCCAAGAGACCCAGCAGCTGTTAGAATTCTCTACACCCAGAATCATAAACTCAAGTGCTACAGGGATCAAGTACAGCAGGTGACTAAGGAAAGCAGCTGGACACACGATAGTAGAAAGGGGAAGGGACTGGGTCAAACTGGTGAGCACATGCCAAGGAAATGTGGGCTCCCTGTTGCTAAATCCTGCAATTTTTCAGAAGAATTTGGATATTTGTGTGACTTTTCCCAATGGATAAAAAATTATGCAGATGAAACAAAATTGAACTACAGGTTAATTTCACTCCAGGGTTTTCAATTTATAGCCCCTGACCCTCTACCTCAAGTTCACAAGCAGGCTCCCATTTATCAGCTATAATTGAAAGATTTAGAGCCAGTCCTGTCAGTCACTTGCTGTGAGACATTGGGGATGTCAGCCTGTTCCTTAGTACTTCCATCTGTAAAATGAGTCCGTGGGAGAAAACGATGGTTCTTTGTCTTTCTCAGGTACTTCTGCACAATAAAATCTCATATACACACAAACATGCAATCTTATTTACATATTTCATGGTTTCCAATGATGTTATAAACCTCAACCCCTGCCCACCCCTCCCCACAACAGATCCATGAAATTAAGGATAAGAAATCTGGTCTATATAATGCCAAAGTTTTCCTCCATCTGAAAATGACATTTTATCAATGTCAGTGTATCAAGAGGAATGGGATATATTTCTCCCTGCTGGAGATTCTTAGCATGTCTTCTACTAGAGCCACCCATGGCTCTGATGTTATAATTGCCTGTGTTCCCCATAAAAAGATGGGGCTACAGGTTTTATCATGATGTTTAAAATGGGATGGTACCTCTCACCCTTGTACACTATTGTGCATCTCATCAGAGGGAGACCTAATGTGTGAGTAGATATGTTTGGTTATATTTCTCTGGCTTGTGAATTTCTAGGTTCGAATTTAATTCCAGTGGTTCTAATTTAGTTATCTCTGGCCTCCTTCAGCTTCGTAATTCAAACCACCAAATGTATTGCTGCTTTTAAAAATAATCTTTCCAAACTCACATCCAAACTGCCTCCCTCTCAGTGCAGATGATGAGTGGTTTCCACAGAAAGTCTTTAGAATAAATCTTCTGTGGTCACGTTCTCAGCTTCAGCCGATAACCCTTAAAAATACATCCAGATAGGCCTTCAGAGGGAGCAACTGTAATATTTGTGGGGCCAAGAGCATGAAATCACCCAAGTGAGCATCGAATAAATGAAACAAAGTTCTATTCCAGGTGGACTCTAATTTTTCTCCCACTTTGATAGCATATGCTGTTAATACTTTCATCAATAGCACCTTTTACAGCCTGTCTTTAATAAAGAGGATTCCCACTCCATTTATCAGGATCCTGAGTATATGAAACTGGTCCCTGGGAACTCCTTGATGTGGTTGGAATGAGACTGAAATTTTTATTAAACAATCATTCAGTGTGAATAAAATTTATCATAAAGGGCAACCCTCACATGAAATCTGTATATGTAGCAAAGAGATCTTAATTTGAAACAAACAATAAACTGCAGAATTCAATTATTTCAGGCAACAGGTCCAAGGTCATAGGATGAATGAGTCATAACCAAAACTTTAAAGCTAGAGGGAGAAAACTAAATGGCATTTAAAACTTGTACTACATTAATTCAAGGTAGCTACTGCAAGATGCAATCGTACCCAAAGGTACATAGAAATTTCTGGAGATAATCTGATTCTTTTTGGCTGTCCTGCCAACTTCATATAATCCTCCTGACAAGAATAACTATTGTATAGTTTCAAATAGCTAAAAAAAATTTTTTTGAATGTTCTCAACAAAGAAAAAATAAATATTTGAGGTGACTAATATGCTAATTAGGCTACTTTGATCATTCCACAAGGTCTACATGTATCGAAACATCACATTGTAACCCGTAAAGGTTTACAACTGTTATTTGCCTATTAAAAATAATACTTTAAAAGGAAAAGGAATTTGGACTGTCTCATTGCTCATATTCTTGAAATGTGTGTTCAACAAATATGTAATGGGCTAATGGTCCTTTTATTTGCAAGGTACCTTAGAAAGTCCTGAAGGGACTGCCAAATAAAAAGACTCCTAATTTAAGGCAATAGTTTCCTAAAGTGGATGTGTAAGCTCAGGTGACATCTGAGTCATCTTGAGTACCCTAAAAATACATATTCCTGGGCCCCATTCCAAGCCAACAAAATCAGAATCTCTAATGGTAGGATCAAGAATCTGCATTTAAAACATATTCATCAGATGAAACTGACACAGAGTAGGTTTGGTCCTACACATACCAGAACTTCTCTGTTATAAGTGACAGACATCTAACCCCAGCTGGCTTAAACCAAAAAAAGGAATCCATCAACCCTAGTAACTGAGAAGTTCAGCGGAGAGAACAGGGTTTAGGCACCGCTGGATCCAAAGGCTCAAACAATGACATCAGAGATTGAGTAGGTTCCTGTCAACTCTGCTTTCTTTTGCACTGGCTTTATTCTTATGCACCACAGAAAGTACAATCATAGCAATAATAGAATTTTTACTATGTTTTAGGCACCACACTTTACCTGTATTGTCACATTTAGTTTTTTATGAAGATAATATGAGGTAGGAAGTATTATTTCCATTTAACCAATGATGAAGCAAGCTCAGAGAGGCAACATGATTTACCCAAAGTCACACCGTGATCAAAAGAGATGGAAAGAATTGTATCCAAGGCCGTCTGGTTGTTGCTCCCACTCTCTTACCCATACTTATGTACTCAGAGGTAAAGTAGGCCCAGGATACATAAAATGCTAAAAGAAAAAATGAGTGTTAGAAGACAGAAGAAGGGCAAGAGAGTATAATTCAGAGGGCAATCCTTATTTGTGCTTATAGAATGTCCCATATGACCTCTCTATAAGGCTATAATAGGCCCAGGAATCTGTACTTCGAATATTCATTCAGTTGGCCTAATTCACACCTCCTACAACTATAAGAACGGTGTTTCATCACAGCTCAAGGAGATTTGCTGAAGTGTTTGCATCCATCAACAGCATGCACAGGATTATTGCTGAACTTTGGTTTTAGTAGAGAAGGCTTAGGGAGTCATCAGCAAAAAGGCAGAGAAAATTGTTCCAGGGCTGCTGGAGGCAGAAGGCTAACAAAATCTTTGTAGTTTCTGGCTGATAGGGGCTGATAAGCCATAGACTGGTGGTCTCACTATAGAGGGGGTAAAGGGAAGAAGAATGTAACACAGAGAAGCAAGATTTAATAATTAAAAGCATATAAAGCATGAAGACAGCTGCAAAGCAAGTATTAAAAATGGTTATAGGGGGCTGGGTGCGGTGGTTCACGCCTGTAATCTCAGCACTTTGGGAGGCTGAGGCGGGTGGATGACCTGAGGTCAGGAGTTCAAGACCAGCCTGGCCAACATGGCGAAACCCTGTCTCTACTAAAAATACAAAAAGTAGCTGGGCATGGTGGCACATGCCTATAATCCTAGCTACTCAAGAGGCTGAGGCAGGAGAATTGCTTGAACCTGGAAGGCAGAGGTTGCAGTAAGCTGAGATCGCACCACTGCACTCCAGCCTGGGCAACACAGTGAGACTCCAGCTCAAAAAAAGAAAAAACAAGTAGTTATAGGGGCTAATGAGTTCCAGATTATTTCTAACTCTGCCTGTCCTAAGAAACTGTGGTGGACTGTGGACCCCATAACCCATGACTTCTGGCGTTCCAACTTTGGGTTACTCTGAAATTGGTCATATGATTTGATTTCATCATGAGACACATCACATGAGCAGAGACTTGATAAGCACTTGTATATTAAGGATTGTCCTGTTGGAATTCTCCCTGTTGCAATGCTAACTTGAGTCTGTCATGCTGTTAGGAAGTTCAAGTTCACCACGTGGAGAAGAAATAAGATATTGTGATAAACATCCCCAGCTGATCCCAGCCTCCAGTGATCCGTCAACTACATATATGATCCTGTCACATGTGTGACCCCAAGCAAGATCAGCAGAACAATCACTCAGCCAACCCACAGAACCCTGCAAAAATATAAATCATTATAGTTTAAACCACAAGTTTTGGGGTAGCTTGTTATGGTGCTATTGATAATTAAAACAAACTGGAATATTTTCATCTAGATGACAATCTACTCAATTGTTGAATCCTTTGTGTTTCCCTCTTTGCCCTGGTTGGTAAGAATCTCAGAGCTAAGTTGTGTGTTCATTGCTGTGTCTTTCTTCAACCAGGAATTCTCATCAGAGTTAGTCCATTTCTCTTTCAGATTTTTGTCTTTTATGTCAATTGGTTTGGGTCTTACTATACCTCTGGTTTTCTTTTAAACTGACTAAAATTATTTGGAAAGTAGTCAGGGTACCTGTAAAATAATAAATAGAGGTTGGTGGTAGATGAGTAAAAGAATAATGATTGCTAAAGGGAAAATAATAGTAATTATTAATACGTGAATACAGCAAAATGTTAATATATTTTTAGGCCAGGCCCTATTCGGAAATATTTTCATGCATCCTATTATTTTATTCACCCAGCAATTATGAACAAATACTGCTATCCCCCATTTTACAGGTAAAGAAACTAAGGTACAAAGCTGTTGTGGCTTGCCCCAAAGTCTCATAGTTAGTGAGTATCAGTGCCAGGGCACAATTCAGGCCTGCTCAATGTCAGAGCCCACATTCATGGCCACTAAGTAACATTTCTTCACATGCCTTTTCTATTGTGTTAGCCTATTTGGCTGTTGTATCAAAATTTACAAGACAAGGAATTATCTCCTAAGAACTTTTAGGTGTAAAACTTGTCATTAGGTTATTTAGTTTTATAAAGAAAAGATTAGAAAGTTGGAAATGGAGTAGCTGTTCCTGAATCGGGCAAATATTGCATTCAAAGAAAATTAATTTTCTCCACTTTCAAAAAAGAAATTCAAACCCTAGTTTCTGATGCCAAAATCATTGCAGTTAACAAAGCCATTTTAATAACCTCATTTTGTCCTTTGGTAGATGGATATTCTTTCAAATGTGTATTCTCAGAGAAACTAGTGCTTTTGCAAGACTATCTAAAATGCTCTGAAAAAAGTAAACTACTCTGTAAATAAAGGGCGTTATTGTCTGCAGGTGATCCTCAAACTGTACAACCAACATATTGAATTTAGCTTTTATGTTTTTATTTTTAAAGGAGTACAAATTGGAAAGCAAGCGTACTGATTCTAATGATCAAGTGTGTTGAAAATTAATGAAAACCGTAAGTTTGAAAGAAGTTATTAGGCATGCCAAATGTGAACTACTTTTAACCCCAGAAGGATTAATTTTACTTTTAGGTGGTCAATTAAGAAGGAAAGGAACAAAATTTTAAAATGTGTGTTATGGAGCTAGGTCATTGAATTTTGTATCAAAAAGGTAAAATATAAATCAGAAATGTATAATTTTTAGTTTTTACATTATGAACAGGAAGTTTGCAATTGCAGCATTCTTTTACTTTATGTCTAACTCAAAAATTGGACAGCCTTAATGACAGATTCAAAATTACATTTGTCAATTTCAATGTAAGTTCAACCCTCAACTGTTATTTCATTAAAGTTAAATGTGCCTTTTTGAGGGATATCTGCCATAGGACGGTCACTTATCCAGTGTCCTTTATCCCAAAAGCAGGATGCTGACCAGGTTGACCTCATGAGACTCACTCTGCCTGAAAGATTCCACTCTCCAATCAGTGAGACTGGCTTTCCGCTCCCCAAAGGTAATTTGAACTTGAACAGCCCAGAAAAGTGAGGAGCTTCTCTGTCCTGATTTGTTCATAACAACCAGGTTCTCACAGGGCTAGGGCCCCTGCCAATCAGAGCCCCCCATTCTGCCCCACACAAGTGCAGATACGAATCTGGCCCTACCTCTCTGGCTTTGTCTAGGCTACAAGTGAGAGCTTTCACTGCATGAGGACAAAGCTTTCTGTTTCCTCTCAAGTTCTCAATGACAAACACACTGACAAAAATATTTTGGTACAGTTCCTTTAAATGTTCACTCTTAATGTGTGGGAAGCAAATGTTCGCTAAAATAAACAAAGTGCTAAGAAAATACTATCACTAGCAAAAGCATCACTCTATAGTTAATAATTCATGACTTGATCACCTCATCAATAACTGTCAGCCTTCTAATCTGAATGTGTGGATGGTGGGAAACAGGCCTTTCCCAAATCCCCCTTCGATATTTTGTCATCCCTCCTTGCCTGTTTTCTCCTCAGCATCATTAATTTTCAATCACCATGGATAGGGGGACAAAGTTCTGTTTAGAAGTTATTCCTTCTTCCCAAGGATAAAATAGTTCAAAGGAAGAGAAACATCACCCTGTCCTTATTTTTTTCAAGTAAGCTCCACTAGTCCCTATGCTGAAGAGAGCAATTTCTTATATTGGTGAGGAACAAATGCAGCAAAAGATTAGTAATTCTCCAAGGTTGCTGACAGCTTTTGCTCCCATCCTAGAATTCAAACCACAACAAAGAACCACTTCAAAGTTACCAAACAAAAGAGTTCTCAAATTTTAGTTAATAGTAAGGTCTCTGCCTATCCCAAGTCCACTGGGTACCAGAAAATTTCTTTGTAAATGAAAAAAATCACATTTTAAACATATGTTCTTCCCCTAAAATATTATTTACTTTCAAATAAGAGACAAGAGAAGAGAAAACAAAGACCCCCAGACTTGATTATTTTTCTACATGGTTTTGGGAACTGGTAGCTGAATACAGAACAAGATAATTTGTGAAAATTTTACAATATAAGTAAAGTAATTGACTAGTCAGGATCTTTTTCTTCTAAAATTATAGCTATTGTTTTCAGGGTAAAGGGTTCAGAAGCGGGTGATGAGCTTCTAAAACTGCTATTTGGTATGACTTGGCTAAACTTTAAAGCTGAGAAAAAAAAAATCCATACAAGCAGGTGCTACTGAAATAATGAATGCCATAAATGTGAGAGCTTTAAATCATAATGGCAAAAGTAATTAAACAGAAAGGTGACCAACAAACTTAGAAAGGGCCAGAGATTAGATATAAATAATGTGTTCCAGCTGCTGGCTTTTGCTCTTAGAAATGATGCAGCGTGTGCTATTTTTATCTCCAAAGGGAGAGCTTTCTTTCATCCTGTAATTTTCTTTTTATCTTAAATTGAGTATGAGAGCTTTGAGGTGAAAGGAAAATAAAAACTTACGAATGACTCTCACATCTCAATTTTCCTTGTACAGCCACTTCTAATTGGAGGTGTTTCATCTGACCCATCAGGGGCTGCAGGCAAATTTAGAAGTCTAAAACCCAACCATTTTTCTGGAACTAAAAAGCAAAGATACTACTATTGAGCCCCCCTTAGTCAAACAGACATTTTGAATTGGTGGGAAATACAACATAGACATATACTTATGTCTGTTGAATCCTCTTTCTTCTCCTCCCACAATCCAGAATCCCCCAGAACCCTTCCACGCACCTCCTTATTTCCACCTCCAAACTCCATCATCCCCGCTGCAGACCCAGAAAATTGCAACGGCTACAATGGGGTTTCTAGGCACAGAGAGAAAGTCATGAAGAAAAATGAAAGGGTGTAGCTTTAAATCCCAGTTCTGCCTCCGCTTAGCTCTATAACATTGGAAGAGTCACTTTCTGAGCCTTGGTTTGTTGTCTGGAAAATGAGGAAGCCATGATTTCTAACTTTTGGAGGTGTTGTGAGGATTCAGTCACATGCCTCACAGAAAGCTCCTGACGTGAGCCTAGGAGGTATGAGGAATTTAAGGTTGACTACTGATCCCAGTCCCCATCTCCCCTCAGTGCCTAACTCCATTTTGACCAGCCCCAGCAACACCGAAGTAGAGTTAAGGGAGAGCGTAGAGAAAAGAAACGAGAGGAAACAGGAGGGCAGAGCAAGGCCACAGGCCCTGGAGCAGTGACAATTCTTCTCCCGTCTTTTCACCCTCGTGTTAACAATAGCAAACAGCATCCACAGTATTAATGGTAACACTTTTTGAGCACTTAGTGCATTCCTGATACCACATACAGTATCTCATTTGATACTCACAAGAAATACTCGTTTGTTCATCACAGGTCACATTAGATTTTTTGCAACCCTGTCTATTATTTATTCACACTGAGTCTCCTCTCAGTCTAAACCTTGAAGTCTCTTCACTTCTTATACTTGTACAGGTAGTATTAAGCATGTCTTCTGTATTGTCATCCAAGTCATTGATAAAACAGGTCTCTTTCTAAACACTTTCAGCTAGTCCTTGTCCTAGTAGGTGAGTCCTTTTGGATCTCCAGTGGAGTCTGGGGGACAAATTCCATAATATATTCCCACTGTTTGTAGCAACTGTCTGGGAACACCAGCTGGTCCACCTCAAGGTTCTGGAGACCTTGAGGCCAAATGGAACTTGAAGCTACTCCTTGACAGAAGGGATACCCCAACCCCATTAGAAACCATGCACAGGTGCATCCCCTCCCAGTGAGGATCGACGGGTCCTCCTCGGGTCCACCCTGTCCTTGCCTGGTCAGCCCAGACTGAGCTCTCACAGCCACATTTGACAATTACCTAATCTTAAATACTAAGAAAAAGTTGAATTTCTAATGGGTTTCCTTGACCCCTTGGAAAGAACTTATTTCTGCTTTCTTCCTTTCCTCCTACCCTCACCTGCCTCTCTCTGTCTCTGTCTCCCCACCCCTTCTCTCTCACACAGACACACACACAGACACAGACACACAGACAGACACACACACACACACACACGCAGTCCCTACTCCTCCCTCACATCACCCTAAAAGAGGGGCCTGCTCTGCCTCTCCTTCGGTTTTCCTTCATAAGGGTCTTTCTGTTTCTCAGGGATGACAGTGTAAGACTGCCTCAGCTCTCCCTCTTAAGAAGACTCAGCCAGCTCTCCTTCTCGTTTCCCTCCCTTGCTTTTTCTTTTTTTTTTTTTATTATACTTTAAGTTCTAGGGTACATGCGCACAATGTGCAGGTTTGTTACATATGTATACATGTGCCATGTTGGTGTGTTGCACCCATTAACTTGTCATTTACATTAGGTGTATCTCCTAATGTTATCCCTCCCCGCTTCCCCCACCCCACGGCAGGCCCCGGTGTGTGGTGTTCCCCACCCTGTGTCCAAGTGATCTCATTGTTCAATTCCCACTTATGAGTGAGAACATGCAGTGTTTGGTTTTCTGTCCTTGCGATAGTTTGCTCAGAATGATGGTTTCCAGCCTCTTCCATGTCCCTACAAAGGACATGAAATCATCCTTTTTCATTTACACCATGGAATACTATGCTCCCTTGCTTTTCCTTTGAACACTCTCTCATCCCTGTGGCTGGTATAGTTTCCAAACTCCAGACAGATACTAATGTTAGGGATTTGGAAATAAGATCAGAATTCTCCAGAATACCCCAAATCATAAATTGTGATTAAAATACTTCCAATGTTCCCCATGTACTACTTCATTAGGAAGATCAAAAAATTGTTCAACAAGTAAGATACATAGGTTTAGTAAGACTATTTACAAAGAACTGTAGCCTAGACTGAATATATAAGTACTAAAAAATGTGAACATTATTGGGTGGCTTTTAAATGATGTAATTCTAACCTTGTTAGATTAACAGCTCTACACAGAACCATGTGTAGAGATCAACTGAAGAACTTATTTTGCTTTCAAAACTTTTTATTTCTTGGAACACCATCTATAGGTTTAGTAGAGAGGATAACGTGAAGAACCTTAACATTCACTTTAATTGTAAGAATTTACCATTAGTGAGAGACAGCATCATGACGTGTATTTATTACATGGCCACAGCTACAAGCAAAAGTGGTGAGACAGTGATTTTTTCTCCCCTTCTTGCCCCGTCCCAGTTACTGGAAATGTTGACTTTGACCTTCAACTCTGCATGCCAGCTTTTCCTGTTCTTGCTTTCTTCTTGACATTACTGCATTGCTTTGAGAAGTAACGTCTCTAAGTTTAATGTTAATCTTTTATTCTCACAGGATAATTGTAATACTTCCCCCTCCCCATTTTTCTGATTTCTAAAACCCATTTTTCTCAGGATGTGGGATTCAGAAAAAATATGTAATTTTCCAAAGAAATGCCAGAAGGGAACCCCCACATAGAAAGTGTTATGATGATGAATATCTATTATTTTGGCCGAACCAAGAATAATTTCCCCTTCTTTTAGAAGGAGCGCTGTGGTTTTCGTTTGTGGAACTTCCCTGTCCCACTCTGTGTGGCTGATAACCATGGTGCCCCCCTTCTCCAAGTGGCAAACAGATCTACCACATTCTTTCTGACGACTTCATCCTAGCCCACTGACTGTGTACCATGGTATAGTTACCTGGTCCTTTTTTCAGACATGATTCAAGCCTTTTAGCAGCTATTAGTTGTGGGTATGGAACTCCAGCTAAGATGTAAAGACAGGGTCAAAAGTACTTGATGCTGAGTCTTCTCATTGCCAAAAGGAAAAAAAAAAAAAAAACAGGATGCTAAACGTTTCATTAGTTCCTGCTCTACCCAAATTCCCAGATGTCTGTGACATTCCAATAAATTATTCATTTTGCTTGCTTGGAACCCGGAAAACCTAACTGATTCCAATGGCAAGGAAAATAGACTCCAGAACTACTGGCTTGGCCAAGAAAGGTTTGATCAAATGGCCCATACTATGTCTGCTCAAGACATTAGGCTAATTTTCTCTCATTTGGACTTGCATCTTTTTGCTGCCTATATACATTTGGCCTAAAATAGATTTATTTTACTAACAGATTAGATGTCCAGGATTTTGGTGTGGGACTTCACAGAGTGACTCAAAAAAGTCCACCAACCACATAGCTTTGGTAATAGATCCTAGATTAATTTTTAGCCCAAGCAACAGGAAATTTCTCTTAGGCCTTAGGGCCTTACCCTGCAGAAATATTTTTGTTGGTACATATATTAGTCAGGATTGTCCAGAGAAAGAGAATCAATAGGAGATAGATAGATAGATAGATAGATGATTGATAGATAAAAGAGATTATTATAAATTATTGGCTCATGTAATTATGGAGGCAGAGAAGTCCCACATTCTGCTATCTGAAAGCTGGAGACCCAGGCAAGCTCTTGATGTAGTTCCAAGGCCTGACAGGAAGAGAGTCAATGGAGAGCCAATCATAATCCCGAAAGGCACAAGCCCCATCACTAGAATCCTGAATGCTGAAATCCCAAGAGATCAAAATCCCCAAAATATAATTCTAGAAAAAATAATTTTAAAATTATCTAAAATATTTATTTACATTTTTAAAGGAGGATTTATCTAAGAAACATAAAAAACATGAATGGATACTTCCTAGGCCACTTTATACTATAAAATAAGCAATAATATACATATGTTTGCAAGATATGCTAACACCAGTCACATGGGTATAACAGTTATAACCAGATGTACTATATTCATAAAGAGGTCAAAAAGGAAAATGTATAAACACATATCACTGTGGTTGGTAATTGTGTGCACCTAGCTTTATAACTGAGGTCATCTGAAATACCGTGACAAACCACCTAAGTCTTTTGATGGCACCAATCAAAACCACCATTTACACGATCCCCCAAAGAGCTAAGATCTTGAGAAATTCTGTCTTTCACAATGTAGATATACAGAAAGGATATCTCTTTATTTATTGAAGAAGTTTCAGCATTTTTATGTATACACATAATGTTTAAACACCATCCACATTGTGATAATGTACTTTATGGAATCAAATTTGAAAATGCATAAAAAGTATTAGAACTCTCTAAAAGTTCCTACACCATTTACACTGCCAGTATGGAAAATGATACAAAGATGAAACACATAGTAAGTTGTAAAAAATTACACAATTTAAAATAGTAAAAAAAAAAAAAAAAAAGTACTAAGAAAGAAAACTAAAAATAAAATTTGACATATGAAAAAGTATATTATTACCAGGATAGATTGTGGGCAATTGCACAGAGATAATCCCTAAGAACTGGCAGACTTTCACGGTCATTAACTATATTTTGAAGTCTTTCATCACAAAGAATAGTTGCTTTTTTCTTTTAGGGCATGGCTCTCTTCAGATAATATGTTTACATTCACTTCCTATGTGGCACTGCTCTTTTCAAAATTCTTCTATGATTCTATATATACTGACATGAGCATTTCCTATTAAAGCTTTCTACCTTCTATGCCACACTTCTATGTTGTTTAGGTTTTACAGAAATCCATTTCACATGCCCTCATATACAGAACAAAAGTTTGACAGAAATAATGCTGGTGATCGAACAGCAATGCCATTGTGAACATTACGTCTTCTTATCCTACTGTGCACATAATAATTTTTGAACCAGTCAGTAAGCTTTACTGGCGTCTTCAGGCAAATTCAGCTTTAATTCATTAAAACCTCCTGAAATGTCACCAGTAGGAAGGTAAATGATGCATTTTTAAGTTGAAGTTTTCTTTGTTGCTGTAAGCAGTGGCTAATCCACTCATTCGACTTTTCCACCAAGTGCAAATAAAGACAACAAGATAATAGTTTTGCCTAACATGATGTAACTATCCTGCATACAACTGAAAATGCACTGATCCCTTTCCCAGACTTTGGCTTTCAGGATTTCAACATTTGGGATTTTAATGTTTTGGGATTGTGAATTTCATGATTTTATACATTGGGAATTTTGATCTTTCAGGATTTAAACTTTTGGAATTTTGATCTTTTGGAATTTCAACATTCAGGATTATGGCATTTGGAATTGTGTCTTTCAGGATTATGATCCAAACACAAGCCACTGATATAAATTCCAGTCTAGAGCTGAAGGACTGAGAACTAGGAACATCGAAGGCAGGAGAAGATAAATGTCACAACTCAAGACGTTAGGCAGAGTTAATTCAAACTTCTTCCACCTTCTTGCTCTATTCAGGCCCTCAAAGGGTTAGATGATGCACACTCAACATTAAAGAGGGCCATCTGCTTTATTAGTCCACCAATTCAAATACTTATCTCTTCCAGAAACACCACCACAGACATACCCAGATATTTTAACCAGGTATTTGCCCCCCTGGAACCCAGAGAACTTGGCATATAAAATTAAGTATCACAATGCGCATAGTATTTTTACTTGAAAATGTTGTGAAAATTAGCTTGTCAATTGAAAATCTATGGATTTTACTTTTTAAAAATCTGGATTTCCATTTTCTTTTAAACAAGTAAAAATATCAAGAAATACTGAGGCCCATGTTCCAGAACAACAGTCCTTTACGTGAATCACACATTCTCCAGTACGCCACGCTCTGCTCAGTAAGTTTTGCTTCTTTGCACTTACCTGCCCAGCCCGTTGGTGACCAAGTTTGCAACATTTGCTCTGCATGATCCAGTGGAGCAGAGAACTAGAGTTTGAAACTAAATCCTCATTCACATATGCAATTTCCTTGTGCACCTAAAAGGATAATAGATGGCTAGTTAAGAATGGGATTCAAAAATTCAGTATTCTGGGTCCAGGTCAACTTTTAATTTTTCCTCATATCCAGTAAGTTATTGATTTGAGTATAAGCTGCTAAGACAAAGAAAAAACACAATAGCAACAACAAAAATACAGTAGCCCAAACAAACCAGAGATTCATTTCTCTTTCCTGAAATATTTCAGAAGTAGGCATGTGATGCAGGCTGTAGGCAGCTCCTCTCCACTAAATTACCCAAGTGTCCACGGGTGGATGCTTCTTCCTTCTTCCATGGTGCTCTGTCACCCTCTAGTGTGTTTCTCACCTACCTGGGTAAGAATGGTTCACACTATATATCCAAGTTCCTGTTCATGGGGAGGAGGAAAAAGAGAAAGTAGAGAGGAAACAAATTGCATTTAAGGAGGTAGCTCAGCAGGTCTGCCTGTCACTTCCACTCTTGCTCCACTGGTGATAGCTTAGTCACAAAGCATCACTTAGCTGCTGGGAAGCATTTCTAATATTTCTAATTGGCGGCCATGTGACCTGCCAAAAACCAGTGAGGGGCTGTCACTCAAAGGAGAAAAGAGCAAATGTAAACTGGAGAACAATTGCTGTTCCCTGCTTTAATGGTCCTTTAGGGGGGGAATAAAAAGGGAGACAGAAAGGCCTTTTTTCTCAGCAACCCCCCGAACACACACACACACAACCAACTACCACAGCCAACATCTATCTATACGCCCTGAATATTCACCATTTTTTAAAACCAAACTGCAACAAACAGTGACATTATGAGGAAATTATTTTCTTGTTAACTTCATTGGACAACAAACTCTGGCTTTCAATGCCTCTTTACAGTTCTTCCTTTAATTATTTATTCATCTAATGGGTAAGACATCTAATTTAATCAGCATGAAAATTAGACATTTCCTGAAATGTCTGGAGTGGAAGAAGTCCCTCCTCATTCAACGTTTATATCAAAAAAAAAAAAAGACTAAACTTAAAAAAAACCCATAAACCTCTAAGTTATAGATAAGTACCCGTGTTTATGTATTTAAATAGAGTGTTCATAGCCATTATATTCATCAGAAAAGATGAGAGAGAAAAGCATAGTCAGACAGTGATCTTTCATTGTTTCTTCAAATCTTTGATTAGAATTGCCTAATATCCTTTCTCACCCAATACCATACCTACACACAACATTTATTTTTCAAAACATGTAAGTTACCACCTATGATTTTTATTCCACTGGAAACTTTTAAGGAACTTTCGCGTTTAAAGCCACTTTTTAAAAGATGACTCAAAGAACATCTTTATTTACTCTTCACAAGGAGCCATAGCATGTACACCATTTTCAACCTTTGTGCGGGTCCCAGAAATCTCATTTTCAGAGCCACAGTGTATAATATAGAGTCAGTGATGCTCTGGTTAAAGCAGGGGTAGTCAGCCTGGAGCTTTGACCACTGAACATCACTGTCATTTGTCAAAGACGTCCCTGCAGCCTCTCTGAGGAGTTTCCTGACCCTCTGTGAGCATGTCTGAAACCATGCTGCAGTGACTCTTTGTTCTTGGATTGAGTCAGAAAAAGGGAGAAAACAATCAGGAAAACTTACATCTTTTCTATGTAACAACAATGCAACTTGCCATTCTGTGAATTCAATGTAATAGGAAGAAATCAACAAGATCAAGCCTTACACCGACAAAGCAATGGTATTAGGAGACTTGTGGAGTTTCGTGTTTCAACCGGACTTACTAATCTCATATAGTCACAGCCCTCTTCTGACCTATATCTGGATATATGTGAAGCAGAGGCTGTGTTGAGATGTAGTAAGATCGTCATCTTTTATTAAATAAGAGGCTTTGGGAGCTTGGTTACCCCATCTGCAGACAGGGCAATCCCCATGCTTTCTTGGCCTGGGCATAGGACTCATTCCCTTGCTTCCTGGACCTTACCAAAGAGACCTATCTGTCCACCCTATTTAAATTCCACCCACCTTTCCTTCTGGCATTCTCTCCTTTTTTATATAGTTGTATATATAATATTTTTATGTTCATATATATAAACATTTTTGAGACAGGTCTTGCTCTGTCACCCAGACTGGAGTCCAGTGGTGCGATCACAGTTCACTACAGCCACAACCTCCCTGGCTCAAGCAATCTTCCCAAGGTAGCCTTTTAAGTAGGTGGGAATATAGGTGTATGCTACCACGTCCAGCTAATTTTTTTGAATTTTTTGTAGAGACAGGGTCTCACTATGCTGTCCAGGCAGGTTGCAAACTCCTTGGTTCAAGTGATTCTCCTGCTTCAACCTCCCAAAGTGCTGGGATTACAGATGTGAGCCTCCCTCTGGCCTTCTCTATCCTTACCCTGCTTCATTTTTCTCCGTAGGGCTTATCGTCACTTGACATTGTATATATTTGCTTATCATCTCTCTCTCATCAGAATTCCACATCATAAGAACACAAACTTTATTTTGTTTACTGCCATCTCCCTGGAGCCCAGGAGAGTTTCTGTCATGTAGTAGGTGGGCAATCAAGTAAGTTAGTTGTTGAGTGAACCATGAGATTGTTGTGGAAAAAATGAGAATATCTATAAAATGTTCCACATGGTACATGGCACAAAGGCCCTTGACACAAATTATTTTTGTTATTGTCATCACTTTTCCACAGAGACTCTAAGAATGATGACTATGATCTCATCCAGTTCTTCATGGCTTAGTGGATCTCTTTAATGTACTCCCTAAGTTACAACAGAGATTCCCACAACAGCAAAAGGAAGTAGGTGTAGCATTCTACAATTCTGGAGTCAGCACATGAGGTAAGAAAAAAATCACATATATTATGAATTGTCATTGAAGATTATTTAGGAAGACATTACTTCAAAGATCAATGTGCCATTTTTCTCTAAACTCAACCCAAACAGGTTTTCTTCCTGCATCACAATAGATCAGTGATTCTTTGGTTGAATACCCAATGGAATATTTGACTTGTGTTCGAGACTATGCTGTACCAAAAATAGCAACAAATATTTAAACCACTATAATGTTTAATAGTAGCATGTTTAAACACCAGTGTTTTTCCAGAGGGTGAGATGCTCATACTGTAGGTGCCGAGACCAAACATGAGGGGTGAAGAATCATGTGTCTTCTAAGTCACTCTGGCTAAGTCGCTTCATAGATGTGAAGATGGGCCAGAATTATCATCACTGCTTCATTTATGTGTTTATTCTGTCTTGGTCTTGGTCTTTCTCTCTTCCCCTTTCCACTCCACCTACTCCTTCTCTTTCTGCCAGTCATGCAGTTGAAACAGACTCTGAGTTAAATGTGTGCGTTTATAGACTCAGAAGCAGTGTCATATAAGACTGTTATGCTCAGATCATTTTCTAGTTGGAAGGACCTTTAGAAGGCATCAGACCATTTTATTTTACACAAGATCCACAAGAAAAGTAGAAATAATTTGTCTAAGTCACACAATGAGAGTTCCAGTGCTAGAAGTCAGTTCTGTGGCTCCCTAATCTGAGGAATTTTCTCCATCTTTCTCAGTTGCCTTCTAGTGTGTCCCATGTAACACTGTCATTCCCCTTTCACTCTTTCCCCTTTCCAAACCATTCACCAAAGGGAGTGCTATAGCCTTTAGTTCCTCTCCTACTTTGCTCAGGACCCAAGCATCCTCCAATGACGGCAGTATCCTCTGCTTCTCCCTGTAACTTCTTCAGGCTCTTCCCCCTTCCTCACTGCCTCAGGAATCAGTTGGATTTCTACACAGCCTCCTGAAACTGACTCACTGCTCTGTAATCGGGCCAGTGCCTGCCTCCTGCATCCTTTGGCAGCTGCTGTCATTCTTGGTGGGAGACATCATTCATGATGCCCCTGGCACATCATGACAAAACTCCAATGAGTCTACTATTTTCTTTTTGAGTCATGTTGAGCAGGGGCAACTTACTCACACAAAGATCAGGAAACACATCCAGACAGACAGCACAAACGGATAGTGCAGAGGACTTAGAGACTCCAACCGTATAAACAAATCTGCATTTCTGAAATAAGCATTCACATACAATGCCAGATTATTGTTGTAGATTAGATTGTGGCGAGGGATGAACTCACATTACATGTATGGCCTGAGGGGGGTTTTGATGAGGTGAGACATTACATAGAACAATAGTTTGTTGCTAGAGAGCCAACAGAGTTCTAGAAAATGTTTGACCACTTATGAATTGGATCCTTCCTTAGTGTTTTGATTGGAGCCATTAGGCTGGTTTCCCAATGATTGCAGCACAAATCCACCACCACCACCCTCAGTCTACCTCACCCCCATCTCTCCTCTTATTCATTCCCCCTGCAGATCCCCAGCACACACACATTTCTTTTCCAAAATTTTGCCAACAAATATATGCATCTCATTTCCTCCCACTCCAGATGTGGCCTTTTACATATTCTCAGGGGTTACAACCATGGAGAAAATTATAGAAACTAAAGACGAGGCGCCTTAAAGGAAAAGCTATATTGGAACAATGCTGTCCATGGACTTCCCCAAGGTCATTTGATGGTCTGGGCTTTAATTACCAGTGTCCTCTGTCCTAGAGTTCTCTTGCCTTTTGATTCCTACTAGTGATCATAAGACTCTCCATATGCTGTTCCATTAGATCCTTTCCCCGCCATTCACCATATTAATTCAGGCAGTGGGAGGAGAGAGAAGAAAAAAAATCTGTATAAAATTTCTATCTGCACAACTCTTCCTTCAACCTTTTGGCTGCTGCCTGAGGTAAAAACTCTAATAGGCTTTGAAGTTGAAAGTGGATTTGAGTATATTTTAGTAGCTGGCTTCACAGTCTGACTTATGACATTTCTTGTTTTAAAATCATTTCGCTCCAGTGGTTTCTTCTCCTGGTGTTAGGATGGGAAAGCTCCAATGCATGAGGATATTGTAGGATGAGTGGATAATAATCAGTGGAGACACAGAAGGGTGCATAAATCCACCATGTGTGTTATTTTTAGAGCATTCATGTGATATGATTCATCTTAAAAGCATTTCTAAAGGCGAGGATCTGAAACTATCACCGTGATTTACTGAAGTCGTGAAGAACACATGTGACTTTCTTGTTTTGAAAATGACATTATGTGGACACCATTGCTTTTTTCTTCCCCCTTAGTTTCTTACAGACTTTTTGGGCTAAACCAAAAGACCAGCATAAATTCCCTCTGTACCCTGCTGTCCCTGTTCAAAGTCTTGGAGTATTTGGTGTACATGATCTATGTACCAAGGTGATATTCTAACAGAGACAAATTATGTTCAAACATCTGAAAGTCATCATTTCTATGCATATGCAGGCATTTTGAGAAAAATCTACAAGAGGATCAAAAACAAGATTAAACCACATCTGTTTGGGTTTAAATGACATTGTCTATGTAGTTCAAAGTTGTTTCCTTTTGTGTAGAAGAAACCTGCCCAGCTGTTTTTTATCTTAAATTCTTAGCTTTTATCAAAGAAGTGTTTTCATTGGCTAGCCAGTGTTATTTCTAAAAGTTAAAGTATTTAAGAAAGGAGGCTAAGAAAAAAAAACGCTTTATTCATTTAAGGTCTATCCCCAGAGCCTTCCCTTGGCACTCACAAAATACTAATACAGAGGTTTTGTTCAATTCTAAATAGAAAGGCTGTGTCTACTGTGTGTCATCATATAGTAAATGAGAACTTCCATCTTTTTCTACAGGTAATTGATTACAATTGACACTGATAAGAAACATGAAACCAAAAAAAATGAATCCTAACAGGCATTTATTATCATATAATAAATATTTGACTTCCTGAATGTTATGCACTGTTAAATGAGAAAGGGAATGTTTTTGAAACTCACCATCTATCAGTAAATAGTCTTATTTATAAAACAAAGAAGTGGGTGTAGAGCAATTTTACCCCGGGAGTGTGTTTCTTCTGGACATCTGACACATTTATATATTAAAAAATCATATGTGATTATAGGGTCCTCCTATCTTATGCAGAATAAATAAGCTCTACTTTGCAGCTCCACTAAATGGTTAGAATGAAACTTGAAAGCAAAAATAAAAATGAATCAAAGGAGTATAATATGACAGCCAAACCACTGTAAGCAATTGCTTAGCTGCTTTCTGCTTAGATGATTCTTTGTGTAATTTTTAGTTGAGTTTAGCATAACAACATAATACAAACAGGTTCACACACACACATACACACAGACATTGACTCTATTATTCTTACCATGTGCCAACAATCAGCAGGTAATTTAAAGAGGACGTTATTACTGAAAAGACTTCATTGTAACATTTACAATCAGTTCTCTGTTAGACACAAACAGAATTCTTTTTTCTGATCAAACAAAGGCATCTTTACAGCTTTTTGTCCCTAATTTGTGACAAAGAAGTGAAGTGGTTTCAGTTTTCCTCAACTTTAATTGACATTAGAACATATTTTCAAAAATTAATTAAGTAAGCCCTGGGTATGAAAGCAAAACCCAAAAGACATTCATTAGGTCTTTCCCATTTCTTGTTTCCTTAATATATTCAAAATGCTTAGTTGCTTAGCATAGGGCTTGGGCTCTAGAGTCATACTGCCTGCCTTTAAATCTCCTAAGTCATTTGGGGCCACTTGCCCTCAGTTTCCTCATCTACAAAATGGAGATAATATGAGTAACTTCATAATGTTACAGTAAGAATTAAACAAGAAAAGCATACAAAGCCTCTAACAGAGGACGTAGCACATAATAATTGCACAATAAATATGTCATTATTTTATGTGGAGATTTAGATTGGATAGCAATCTAAATCTTCCCTCTGCTCCTCATCCCCTGCTGCTTCATTGCTATGTTGTGCACTTAAATCATAAACCAGATTCCTATACTGAAGAGGCAATTGAGTTATCTGGTAATTTCCATCTTGAGATTCCATTGCTAGATTCACCCTCCCTCTCTTCCTTAGCTCCTACTCCTGGAAAAGTCATGCTCCTCCCTTTGACGATGAGCTCCTCCATCTCTAAAGAGAGCTCATGGGTTGTGCCAAGCTGAAGCCAATGGCATTAACGCCTACAGAGCTTGCTCAGGGGGAAAGACCGCCATGACCAAATGGTGCCATGGGCCTAGCCCACGGAAAGGAGATGGACAGAATGAGCGATAGATACATGCCACCAAGTCCCAAATTCTTAATCCTGGTCCCTCTTGCCTCCTCTGAGCCTTTACTCGTTCATTTATCATCTTCCTCAATCACATTTTCCAGGCCTGCCTCTTGGAGATGATTAAAATATCATCTTAATAGGTCTCCTAACTACTGCCTGACCTTCTTTCATTCCCTCCCCAAACTGCTGCCAGGTTAATTTTGCACAGTTACTCCGGTTCAGAAACCTTCCTGGATTCTATTACAGACATTAAAAAAAATTCCCTTTTCTTAAAGCTGATAGAAAAGAATATCAGAATTTGACTGCCTTTATTGAGGAAAACAAATTTAAATTGTCTTTTAAAAAGCAGATAAATTTATGGAGTTTCCTGTGTGCCAGACACTATGCTCAATGCTCTGCCCCTCCTATCTCTTCTAATGCCTACAAGAATTCTATGAGGTAGGCCTTGTTAATGTCACCCACCTTATTACTAAGGAAACTCAGCCTAGAGAAGTTAACCTTGCTCGAGAATAGTTGGTTCTATGAACTGCTATGTAGTCATTTTTATTTCTGTGTTTCTCGTCTCCCCACCACTCCTACTCCAACCACACCCCCACAGCTCTTTGGCACCAGGGAAAGCATGCTAAATAAAGAGGAGGTGTCTGGTAAATTCCTTTTAAATCGAACTGAGCCACAGGCTTCAAACAAATCCCTCATCAGTCCCAAAGTGCAGCTGTATCGCTCTGAGAGTCTTCATTTAAAAAAAAAAAAAAAAAAAAAGCTTACATTACATTGGGTCTTTTAGCTCTCAAGGCATCTTCCCATGCCTCTTATTTAACCCTCACAACAACCCTATGATCCAAATCTGAATATCCCCATTTTGCAGATGTGGAAAATAAAGTGCAGGGTGGTCAAGCGCTTTTTCCAAGGTCATACAACACATGAATTGCCTAAAAAGAAAATGGACCCAAGATTCTCCCATCATAACTAAAGATTTTTTAGGCTAAGACTTTAAGAACGCCTCTCCATGGAGCTCAGAGGCTGCAAAGAGTTGGTAACTTACACTATTTTTAAGTACAAATAGCCGTTGAAGATCCTAAAAGCTGAGCCGGAGTTCAAGAGTGTGGGCTCCCAGTATGTGGCTTCTTTGCCCATTTCTTGTCTGGGAGGTGAGTTGAGGACAGTGTCTCGGCTTAACAGTGAATGTCTTGGTTTTCCTGAATTTATTTAACAACCACCCTGGATGTTATTTCAACACAGTTTATCTTCCTACGCAGTCATATGTCTCTTTATAATTTAAAGGCAGATCGACATGGACTGGGGCTTTTGAGGTTTTTGGACAAAGGTGGCACTGAGGCTTATTCAAGGGATTTGAATTTCAAATGGGCAGAGGAGGGCTTGGCGAAGCGCCTGCCTGGAGACGTTGAGCTGAAATGCCAGCAAGGAACATTAATGCTGCCGCTGTGTTCAGCTGATCTTCATCCAGGAAAGGAACAAGCAAGCACAGAGATACTTCTCACAGTGGGATGAGGTAATCCAACGGTTTTTAGGAGTATTTTCATCTCTTGGTTCCAGAATGGTTCGTTTAAGTGGATTTTCAAAAAACAAATAATGAAATAGCCAGGTGGCAGGATCTATAGTCCTGCCAGCTGTGGAACTTCACTCTACAGGCACTGGGGGTGTAGCAATTCTACAGAGAAGACTCTGCGGCTCGAGGCTGGCCCTGTCCTAATGCTACAGGAAAGGGGTCCCGATCCAGACCCTAAGAGAGGGTTCTTGGGCCTCGCACAATAAAGAATTCAGGGCGAGTCTGTAAAGTGAAAACAAGTTTATTAGGAAAGTGAAGGGATAAAAGAATGGCTACTTCTAATGCAGAGCAGCCCCCAAGGCTGCTGGTTACCCTTTTTTATGGTGATTTCTTGATGATATGGTAAACAAGGGGTGGATTATTCATACCTCCCCTTTTTAGACCATATAGGGTAACTTCCTGACATTGCCATGGCATTTGTAAACTCTCATGGTGCTGGTGGGAGTTGTAGCAGTGAGGACGACCAGAGGTCACTCTCATCACCATCTTGGTGTTGGTGGGATTTAGCCGGCTTCTTTACTGCAACCTGTTTTATCAGCAAGGCCTTTATGACCTGTATCTTGTGCCGACCTCCTATCTCATCCTGTGACTTAGAATGCCTTAATCGTCTGGGAATGCAGACCAGTAGGTCTCAGCCTCGTTTTACCCAGCTCCTATGGAGTTGCTCTGGTTCACATGCCTCTGACACTAGCATTGACTGAGTCTTCTGTTGGTGACTTCTGTATTTATTTATCCTGCACATTTGGGACAAGTACACACCTTCACAGATTCAGCTACATCCATCTGTCATCTGAAATAGAAGGAAAAAGTTCAACATACCTTGGACCAAAAGCATAGATTATCTGTTCCTTAGAAACAAATTTTCTGTAAGCTTACTATTTTACAGGGAACAATAGAATTGTTTTTGACAAACCCAGCTGTTTTTCCTTATAGCTAATAAACTTTGACATTTTGGTGCTGTCCAAATTAAAATCTGGTGCTGTCCCCTTGTGTTATCGTGGCTGGCTGTTTTTTAAACTCAGCTATCATCAAAACATAACCTCTTCCAAGAGGCCTTTCCTCAAACCCGAAATCTAAGATAATACCACGAATTATTAACTTGTCTTTAGATGTGATCACGATGGTGTGGTTTTGTATAAAAGGAAAAAAATTGGTTAGTTATCTTTTGCAAATAGTTAATGAAAGATTTACAACTGAAATAATCAGAGTTGGTGGGAAGATAGAATAAGAGTGGCTATGAGATGACATTGTTGAAGGAGGCTGTGGTTACTTGGGAGTTCATTTTGCTGTTCTCTCTGCTTTGTATATTTGAATTTTCTCGTAACAAAGAAAATTTTGAGTACCTTTTATAATTAATATAAAATGGTTCTCCTTCACTCTACAGTCTTCCCCCCCTTTGTCCTATTTTCTATTTCTCTCAGTACCTGTCTCCATGGAATCATCTTGTCAATGTGTTTACCACTCCGTCTCCCACTATAATTTAAACTTCTTGACGGAAGACACCTGGTCAGAATCATTCATGTCTTAGTAAGAGCACAAATGATGAAACAGTAAGATCTAGGTTTAGTCTCAGTCTCACCGTTTTCTATTTATAAAGACTTGGAGCAAGTTGCCTAATTTCTGAGCCTATTTTCTTACCTTCTCCATGAAGATGGTCTCTGTTCCTCAGGAATGTTGAGAGTATGAACAAAGACATCTATAAAGGGCCAACTGGAGGACTTGTCACTTAGTAGCCTTTTAACAAATTAACTTCTTTAAGGTCTTTCTTTGTTATGAGTGTGGGAAATTAGTTCATATTTACATTTTAATTGTGTCCATAATTTGGGGAGATTTGGTAACTAAACATATCTCTCTTTATTTTATAAATAGACCTAGAGAGCAACGTGTGTTCTTGGCTCTACCAGTTCTGACTTGATCTGTAAATGTTTTCGCTGATTTCTCCTGCAAAATGGAAAACCAGAGTATACAAGCTGGGGTGATTATTAAGATGAGAGAGCTAAAAACTATTTGGAAACCCATATAAATGTCAAGCCAAATTTTATAGAAATCCAAAACGCACTTGAGATATTCAGCAGTTCTCCTGAGGCCTGATTACAGGCTTGATGGCCTTAATTTTTCTCTAATATATAATTCTCTGTTATAGTACTCTACAAAATGCTGTAGCATATCATTAATGCTTACAAAATGTCATAAAAGTACACAGAGAAGAAAACCTCCCAGCTAGAGGAATTTTACAGTCTGAAGATAGAGGCAGTTAGCTTTAATCTAGGAAGCTGAAAAACTAACCAGAATGGGTATCTTGAATGCCCCTACTCACTCTTTTGAAGTAGGGAACAGTATTTGGGAATGGACAGTGTCCCTTGACTGCAGAGGAAAATCCAAAATAAGACCCAAGAATACTCAAGGTGGAGGGAAAGAGAAATAGGTAGAAGGGCAAGAAATTCTGAACATAACAGAATCCTGTACTGAAACTGATTAAGGAACAAAAGAGAGAAATAATTTGTCAGCAGACAGATCTGCTTAAAAGGCAAATCTACGTTTCAATTTGTTGGAGATAAGAGACAAAAACAGCATTATAGAAATTTGGGAAGCTGTATTACATTGGCCACCAAATGCACTAGAATACACATAAACTCAGTATATGATTTTGAAGTTGCAAATAATCTGAACTGTTACAAGCGTATGATGATTCTTCCTAGAGTGAAAAAATCAATGTATCCCAACTGTTGAAATCAATCTGTGAAAGCAACAAGTATTTATTGAACACTTGCTGTTGTATACCAGGCAGTAGGGTAAGCACTGGAGATGTACAAAGAAGAATTGGGCACACATAATCCCTGCCTTCATAGCATTTATAGTCAACAAGAGAAGACAAATAAATAACTATAGATAATTAAATTAAGGAAAATTAGCAAAATAACCATTCAAGAATCCTCAGTAGCATGTAATCAGGAGGTCTATCCAAGTTTGGGTGTATGTAAAACTGGGTGGGGGAGACACAGAAAAGTATCCTTGAGGAAATACCATTTATTCAAGTTTAGTCATAAACCACTGGTTATCAAGGGGAAAGGCTTTCTACAAATAGTGAATAGCTTGTTAAAAAAAAAAAAAAGAAGAAGAAGAAAAGAAAAGAAAAAAGAAAGCCCCGTGGCAGGAGAAAGCAAATTGAGTGGGTAAAGCTGAGAGAACTTCAGTAGAGCTAACATGGAAAGGGAATCAGGACAAGTAGCCAAGATGAGACCAGAAGAGAAGGTAGGGGCTAGAAACTGTAGGGCCCTGTTAAGGATTTAGGACATTATTTTAGGTGCAACAAGAAATTATAGGAATTAAGGCCAAAGAAAGCATAATGATTCTTCTTGTTAAAATCATTCCATAGTGAGGTTAATTATCATTAAAAAGTGCTGGAAGACAGGTCATTTGTACACACTGGCCAAGAGACCCAGACACCTCCAGAACTGTAGGATTCTGAGAGCTCATTGTGTCCTGCGACTGAAGAATCATAATGCACCCTGCCAAAAGGAAGATAACCACACACACACACACACACACACACACAAACACAAACACACACACACCCTGGAGGTCATCACTGGAAAACAGACAAAATAATTCTGAACCACATCTGAAGTACAAGGACTTATGAAGAGATGTGAAGTGGGTGGAGTTGACCCACCCCAGAGGCCTGTTGGGAAATCGCAATAAATTGCTTGGGGTGGAGGGATAATCCGAACCATTGGCATCTTCAGAAAGTGCCACTTGCCACAAATGGGAGTGGTGGACTACCATCCCTAATTCTGGTTTGCGGTCTGTCGCACAGGAATCTGCTCAGTGTATCTTGGGAAGGTTCCACCCATTTGCTTAAGACAAAAACCTGGGAATCAACCCTGGTTCCCCCCTAATTCTTTATTCCACATTCTGAAACCACCAGCAAAGTACTTGCTATTCTTACTTTCAAAATTAATCTGGAATCCGTTTCTACTGCTACTACACTGGACCAACTTACCAGCGTTTCTGGCTGTGACTACTGATAGAGCATCCTACTCCTTTGCAGTCCATTTTCCATGTAGTTGAGAGTGATCTTTTAAAATGTAAATGAGATCTTGTCACTTCCCTAATCAATAGTGTCCCCACACTTAGAGGAGAAAACCATTCCTTTATCGGGCCTACAGGGCCCTTCATAATCTGGCCCCCAACCACCTTGCCATTCTTATCCCATGCTACTCACTGTTCTTTAAAACCAGCCTTGGTTCCACTCTTCAAATGTGCCCAACTCTTCTTCCTCAAACCCCTAAACCAGTACTTCTCAAAATGTGATCCAACTACCTTCTGCAAAATCTGAAAGGTGACAGCAAATGCAGATTCTGAGGTTCCACCCTGACCTACAGCATCAGAATTTTTGGGGTGGGGATCCAGAAGTCTGTGTTTTAACCAGCTCACCAGGTGATTTATTTATTTATTTATTTTTTTGAGTGCTAACCTTTTGAGAGTCACTACCCTACAAAATTTTGTCCCCTGGACCTGGAAGGCTCTAGGATTTCAGCAGTTTACCCAAAAAGCAAAATAATAGGAGATGAAAAATGAAGAAATATATTTCTTTTCCTTGAAAAAGTCTGTACAGGTAATCTGGGGATTTTACTTTTCCATGGACTCCTACTGTCTTGTTGCTGCTTCACCATTCATTGCTGCTGTTCTCAGATTCACATCATGATCCAAGATATCTACTCCAGTTCACATTATGATCTAAGATCTCTATTCCAGCTCTAGCTGTCATGGCTTCATTCTAGGCAACTGGAAGGAAGAAAGGTTATGGCCTTCCCACTAAAGACACCTCCCAGATGTTGCATACACCACTTCCATTTATATCCCATTGACCAGAGTCTAGTCACATGGTCATACCCAGGTGCAAGAAAGATGACCAGATATAAATATTTATTCTGAGTTGTCTCTATTCCCAGATAAAATTTGTGATTGTGTTGCTAATATGGTTTGGCTCTGTGTCTGCACCCAAATCTCATCTTGCATTGTAATCTCCGTGTCAAGGGAGGTAGGTGATTGGATCATGGGGGCGGTTTCCCCCATGCTGTTCTCATGATAGTGAGTGAGTTCTCATGAGATCTGATGATGTTGTAAGTATTTGACAGTTTCTCCTTCAGAAACTCACTCTATCCTGCCTCCTTGTGAAAAAGGTGCCTGCTTCCCCTTCTGCCATGATTGTAAGTTTCCTGAGGCCACCCCAGCCATGCAGAACTATGAGTCAATTAAACCTCCTTTGTTTATAAATTACCCAGTCTCAGGTAGTATCTTTATAGCAGTATGAAAGTGGACTAATACAGTTGCTAAGGAAGAAGGAAATAATATACAGAAGGGGACATCCCCCACCCTACATGTGCTTATTTATTTATATGTACTTTAGAAATGGACTCTTGCTATGTTGCCCATGCTGGCCTCAAACTCCTAAACTTAAGCAGTCCTCCTGCCTCAGCCTCACCAGTGGCTCCACAACACCCAGAAATATGCTTTAACTTAAATTTATCTTTCCGAAAAAGCCAAGCCACCAGGTCAGAGTAAACACCATTCCATTGTTTTATTTCACTCCACTCAAATTATTTATTTTATCACTCATAATAAAATGTGTAATATTGTACATATATATGCACTGTCTCCCCTCCTAAACCATAAGCTATGTAAGGACAGAAGTCACATCTATTCTATTCCATACTGATCATCTAGCCCCTGGTACAGAGCATGGTACATAGTTGGCTTTTAGTCAATATTAGGAAAGTTAATAAATGAATAAATAAAGAAATAGCTAAACGAAATAACTCTGCTGTGGCAGATTGAAAAGGTTGTGCAGAGAAATATGAGAGTCACTGGGGAGGAGCCACTTATCCTGTCCCTGCTATATAGATTGACATGTGCTTCAGTTAGGGGACCTCTTGTCCCAGCAACATGAAGAACTGAGCACAAGTCCTACTTCTGTTCTAAACCTATATACTCTTAACCTAGGTAGTAGAAGCCAGGGGGGGAAAAATGAATAAAAAATCAAAGAAAACTTCAAATAAAGGTCACAGAAATAAATCCAAATATATTGGTAATCACAATAGTATATACAAATAAAATTTGCCAGTTAAAAGGCAGAGGTTCTCAGGTCTAGATTTAGAAAAATAAAATAAAATTCACAGTTTACAGGAGACATATGTAGAACATAATGACATAGAAAAGTCTAAACTAAAGTAGTATAAAAATATATACAAGGCCAACACAAATCTAAAAAAGCTCTTGTAAAAAAATGTGAATTTCACACAATATAGACAAGGCTAAAAGAATCATTAAGAATACACATGGATGTTATGCAATGAAAAAAGATGTAACTATTCTGAACCTATATGAACCTAACAGAATTTCCAAATGTGTAAGTCAAAAACTGATAGAACTAAAACAAAGAATTATTCAGTCTACATTTGTTGAGGTGGATTTAACACACCTGTCTCAGAAAGTGCTTATCAGAAGCTAAATATTAATAAGAACTAAAATGCTATGAACACAGTTAAAAAGTTGAAACTAGTTCCTGTTTAGAACCCTTCACCCAACAATATAATACTTTTAATCCTCTTCAAAAGGATATGCAACATATTTTTTTTTCAAATTCAACATACATGAAGTTACAAAGCAGTGTCAACAAGTATCAAAGAATTTAGATCATGCAGACTATGTTCTCTGCCAAGAATACAATAAAATTAGAACTCAATAAAAACAGTCATCCCTCCAAATACACTCTGCTATTAGTCATTATTAAAAGAAGAAAGCAAATTAAAATATTCAGAAATAAGTGACCAAAAACTCCCTCATATATAACAGCATAAAAGCTCTACTTGGAGAACAATGTATCACCTTAAAAACGTATATCTAAGTAACAGGAAAACTGAAAGCCAATGAGCTAAGTGTGCAGCTCAAGAAGCTGAAAAAAAGAACAACAGAGTAAATGCAAGCAAGCAACAGAAAGGAAATAATAAAGATAAGAGCAAAATTTAAGAACATATTAAAGAAACGAACAGTAATGAGGATCAGCCTAACCTAACTTCAGCCCTTTGAGAAGTTAATGAAATAGACAAACTTATGGAATAATTTATGAGGAAGCAGAGGAGAAAAACTTGGTAAGTGGAATGAATTAATAATTGCCCCACAGGTAACTTGACTTCCGTGATTACAGAGATAAAATGGAATTACACAGGTGAAAAGTATGGTCCAGTGCCTGCAACTTGGTAGGAACCCCGTAAGTATCAGTTTCTCTTCTCTAAACAAAATAGTAAATGAATTAAAATGAAGTATTAATGGACAATTATGGCTTAGCATAGGGATTTTGAAATCACTATTTGAAGAACAAATTGTAAATGGAAACTCAGAATATAAAACAAAGACTAGCAGAATGGCTCAGAATAAGGTGGTGGCAGAGGAGAGAAACCCTTTCTTCACCGTTTCCCAATAATCCCTTACATATCTCCTGGGAATGCCTAGGACTGTAAGACTCCAGCTTCAAAACCAAGAATATATTACCTAACTCAACAAATATCTTTTGAGGACCCACCATGCCCAGAGTACTCTGCTCTCCTGCTCTCCAATGTCTTCATGTGTGACTGCAAGGACTGAATGATAGATGGAGATATAAAACTGGCCAATTGCGGGACCTCTTTTTGGACTGCATAAGTCTTCTGGCTATACTAAGGGTAAAGGTGTTTTCTCTCCCATCTTTTCTATGGCAGAACACAAGCCTAAACCACATCTACCATCATTAGTGTCTCTGTTAGAGTTCTTGGATTGTAAGGAAGGGAAAACTCTGGCCAACAGCCATCGAAATCATTTATTGGAAGAATACTGGGTGTCTCACTGAATTCATGGAAGAGATAAACAGCAATGTACAGGGAAGGATAGGAAGCAGGACAGCTTCAGCCTTTGGACAGTAGCAGTCAAGGAGAGTTTATTCACACAGGCGCTGCCATGAGATGAAATGAATCCAACAAAGACCCATTTCCATGTACTTCTGTACAAGATATTCTTTCCCACGAGAGATATTTCGATGGGGCCAGCATCATGATAGGCTGGACTTCCTGCCATGTGACCATGGTCAAGGTCCTTCATGTCCAGCCCTCTGGGTATCTGGAGAGCTGGATGCAGCTCTCTGGATTCTGGCCCATTTTCCAAGTCTGGTCTTCCAGCTTCCCTCTGAATCTGTAAGCCATTGATGTTCCCTAGACAAATCTCTTCTCTAGGATAACTATTGTCACTGCCTGTTGCTTGCAACCAAAATCTTGGCTAATACAAAAGAGCTTTGTTCAAAAGGTTGGGGGATAATTAATAACCATATCTTTGGGGGACCATGGAAATTATAATATTGGTAGAATAATCTAGAGTCTTATCAGTCTGTTGTGACTTAAAGCTAAAACTAATTGGGGCTATAGATATAACTTGACTGAAAACCTTTAGTAAAACCTAAAAGCAAGACAACAATTTCTGTTATTGGTTGCTATTATATATTTATACCTTAGTCTGTATTCTGAGTGAATAGTTTTCATTGATTGCAATTGTCTTCTTGCTTCTGACCATAAAATCTTGAAATTAAAGCAGAACGGCCTGCAATACACCCTTGTCCCTGCCAAAGTGAGTTTGTCAAAACAACAGACAAAATAGAATTCGATTTGATCATCTCAAGAGAATGGAACTTGGAAATCCTTTGCCAAGAATATTTCCAGAGCAGGCCTTCAATCAGAAGGTGCCTTTTATCTTTAGAGACATCAGTAAGCTGACCTTAAGAAAATTTAGTTATATGCTTTCTAGCCTCAAATGTGTGGGAACCAGACATACGTCTCCATATGCCAGAATTTTTATTACAGAACTAACCCAAACCCCTCAAAGAGTATCGTAAATTCACAGTAACATGTCCATTGAGACTTTTACCCAGTAAATGTGTGGGAAAAAACAAATACTGTCTAGGCCAATGTTCACCACACAACATCCAAGAGACCATTAGTGACCCAGCCAAGAGTCTTCAATTGGCTTTCCCTGTAGTCTCTCCTTGACTTTTTACATTTATTAAACCAACTCCACATATAGAAAGTTTGCATGAAGAGAGCAACTTTGTGAGAAAGAACAGAACCCCACAAATCTAGAGGTTGCTATGTTAAAGAAATAATCAAAACCATGAACTCAGAGAGTTGAAAAAAATGACTGCACTATCTTTGGAAACCATATCTATTCATTCTTAAGGCATTTAACCCTGAAATACATGCCAAGAAGTGGCCATCTGATAAATAGTACCATGGAAATGACCAGTAAACATATGGAAAATTGTTTAACATCACTAGTCATCAGGGAAATGCAAATTAAAATCACAACAGGATAGCCCTATATCCTCCAGAATGGCTAAAGTTAAAAAGATTCATCTTACCAAATGTTGCAGAGGATGTGGAGAAACTGAAACTTTCAAAAGCTGCAGGTGGAAACTTAAATTGGTATAATAATTCTGGAAAACTATTGGGCATTATCTACTAAAGTTGAACAGTATATGCTCTATGACCTAGCAATTCCACTCCTAAATATATGTTCAACAAATTTTATCACACATACACCAAGAAACATGTATGAGAATGTCCTTGGAAATATAATTTATAGTTTCCATAAACAAAGTAAGCAAACATCCATTAACTATAAAAGAGATTATTCCTTTTACACAAAGGTCAAAACCAGGTACAACAAAACTATGCTGTTAGAAGTCAAGATGGTGATGGCCAGGCGCGGTGGCTCACGCCTGTAATCCCAGCACTTTGAGAGACCAAGGCAAGTAGATCACGAGGTCAATTCAAGACCAGCCTGGCCAACATAGTGAAACCCCGTCTCTACTAAAAATACAAAAATTAGCTGGGTATGGTCGCACGTGCCTGTAATCCCAGCTACTTGGGAGGCCGAGGCAGAATTACTTGAACCAGGACGCAGGAGGCAGAGGTAGCAGTGAGTGAGATAGTGCCACTGCACTCCAGCCTGGGCTACAAAGCAAGACCCCTTCTCAAAAAAAAAGTCAGGATAGTGGTTACCCCTGAGGAGGAAGGAAGGGTATTGATTGGAAGGGGGCCATAGAGAATCTTCTGCAGTGCCCAGAGCGTTCTACATCTTTAATCTCAGTGGTAGTTATAAGGTATTCTTTTTATAATAAAATTATTGTGCTTTACATTTATTTATCAAGACACTTTTTTATACATGTCCACTTCAAAATAAAGAGTTTTTCAAAAATTGTACTGGAATCCATTGGCATAAATATATTTCTAGGCCTCAACTGGAAGAGGGCCATAGTGGGTAAACTCAAGGACTCTACAGTCAGTCCAGGATTTGTTATTCCTTGGCCTCAGTTTCCTCAAATGTAAACTAGACCCAAGAATTCCCACCTCAGAGGATTACCTTGGGCTTTCCTTTTGTTAGCCCTCTTCTTCCAGTACCTTTAACCTGGATAATTCCTACTAATCTTTATGATGCAAGTGTAGATGTCACTTGGTGTAGGAAGGCAGTGTTTCCTGCACACTGATGAGATCACACCCAGTCTTTTCCATATTACAGTGGGCATCATCAGGGTACCTACTTTTAACAACAGTAAGTGACTGAGATCCAAAAGAAAAGGAGTTATTAAAAGAGTAATGAGGGCCCTAGCATCTCTGGAAAGGCTGCAGAAAATCACCAGAAACAAAAATATCTAAAACCATGCTTCTGAGAGATTCTGATGGGGAAATTGCCTCACCCATCACAGTCACCATAAGAAAAACTAAATGCCTGCTCCATTGCTTGAGGTACCAGGCCCCTACTCAAAGTCTAGCAAGATGCTGTCTGATTGGCAAAACTTGTGTCACATGCCTGTGACATAACTGCAAGGGATGCTAGGAGAAAATACCCAGCATTTTTAGCTTTTATAGTTGGAGGATGTCTTTGCCCCCACCTCAGACTGATAAGAAAAGGAATTTCTCTGTATAGAAAGGTAGTCAAATGCTGAGGGGCCAAGATGAATTGCAAAAGTTAAATCATGTTGTAATCTCTAGTTTATTTGTCTGCTTTCCTCAGTAGACAGCAATTATCCATGAGACCAGGAACCATATCTAATTTGGTACCATTTCGTCTTTGCATTCAGCACAATGACTGACACAGATCAGACCCTGAGTAAATATTGTTAAACAAATGAATCACTAATATAATAGTTACAAAATATTCAGCATAGTACCTGGCACACACAAAAGATTCTTTAAAGATATACCGTATACGTAAGATGAAGCAATGCATTCTCTGTAGTCAGGGAACATTTCTTCTTCTGTTTTGTGTCCCTAGAACCATATCAGACAGTATGTGTTCAACAATGTTCACTGAATGAATAGTTGAATCAAAGAATGGGTGAGTATGCATCAATGTAATTAATCTCTAGTAGGGTATATCCAAAGAACTGCTTAGATCAAAGACTGATGAATGCTTGAGGTTGAGCAATGACCCACTGAGGCAGCTGGATCCTGCAGGAAGGGGAATATGGGGAGTAGAGAAGTTTGATGATGGGATGCGCTTCCTACCAACTGTCACTTCAAGTCCATTGAAGCCCATATCTGCATATACAATCTATATATGAACCAGATATAATACTAATGCTTCTTTTCTCTTGTTCATCTACTTCTGAACGTTCATATTGCTTCTTTTACTCCCAGTAGCCTACCCAGGTAGAAACAAAGGAATATTCAATGTGATTCTCACTATAAAATCACTAGATGAAGTGTAGTTCTTTCTGAACAAAGTCCAACTAATAGTATGTCAAAACCCCATGTCCCATTTTGCTTTTTGAGCACTCATGGCTGAGCAAGATGGGAGCATGACTTCTAATTTCTGACAGGCACTATTAATGTATCACAGTTTGTTGTAACTGTAGCTCTCTTAAAGATTTCTTTGGAAGCCATCATTCTCAGCAAACTAACACAGGAACAGAAAACCAAATACCACATGTTCTCACTTATACGTGGGAGCTGAACAATGAGAACACATGAACACAGTGAGGGGAAAAACACATACCGGGACCTGGAGGCAGTGGGGCGAGGGAAGGGAGAGCATCAGGACAAATAGCTAATGCATGTGGGGCTTAATACCTAGGTGACGGGTTGATAGGTGCAACAAACTACCTCGGCACACATTTACCTACATAACAAACCTGCACGTTCTGCACATATATCCCAGAACTCAAAGTAAAATTAAAAAATAAAAGGCTTCTTTAAATAAGGAGTGTCTGACTCAGTGCAATCACAAAATCCCAAAGTTTGGCCCAATTGCATGTCTTCAGGTGCACCCTTCAACACAAATCTAAAAATAGATTTGATCCAGAGAGGAAGGAACTCTACAGATTGTATCAGGGTCCATGATAATGTGTAGTCCCATCAGAATACAGCATAATGCAATCATTTGTCAGGAGATACAACGTGAATCAGAGGAAAGCCAACTAAAAATGTCATCAGATTGTTTCAGCAGACAAGCTAGGCTAAATGAGGAGAAGGAGTTGAAAAACTCCAGATGGTTAGATTTCAAAAATTTCAAAAAAGCAAATTTTGAAGCATGATGTTTTCTTTTTCAAATTTAAAATAATTTTGGAACTATTTTTAATGTGTAAGTTTAAGTAATGGTAAATTAAAAGGATCAGTTAACTATGATTGCCCAGTTTCCGAAAGTTTTAATTCCGAACTATCAGTTAACTGTGACTGATCACCAGAAGATGGCAGCATTACCTCCACCATTTTAATCTTCATCTGCCAACTCAGAGGCTATCAACATTTGAAAGTTAACAATTGCAAATTGCACACCAGCTGCCCAATTTGTTGGCTGTTGTATCCTTCCTTTTATGATGCAGTTCTTCTCTTTTAGAAGAGATCAATTTAGCCAATATATCCTTTAAGTCTGCACAATACTAAAGCTGTATTAGCAGTGTGCCAGCTTTCCTCTTTTTATTTCTTTCTACTGGCTTTTATACGAGCAAATCTTTGCATGTCTAATTGTATGGAGACAATTAGCTGTTCTATAAAATGTTGTCTCCTCCTATGTTGCATGTGCAACCACTTACATACAAATTTACTCACAGGTACCAAAGCACTGCCCGTGGGAACAGAAAAGTCAGAGGATTTATTTTAAACGGATTGTCATTCACATCCCAATTCTATTACTGAACTTCACTGAGCCACGTTCTATTGTTATTTCACTTCATTTTGGTTTGGCTTGTTTTGGTCAACAAAGATGAAATTACTGGAGTTAGTAATATCAGCCCAGCAGGATTATTGCCATAAGTATATACACTAGTTGGATTCAGTAAATATTTCCTGAGCCCCTACTATGTGCCAAGCATTGTGTCAAGCACAGAGAATCAGTGCCTGAAGAAGGGCACAGTCTAGAGCTGTGCTTTCCAATAGAGTATTTACTAGCCACATGCAGCCATTTGAATTTAAATTAATTACAATTTAAATTAAAAATTCAGTTCCTCAGGTGCACTGTCACATTTCAAGTGCTTGATAGCCATAGCTGAGTATGGCTATGACTTGCAGATTTGGAACATTTGGATATGTAGATACAGAACATTTCCATTATTGCAGAAAGTCCTATTGGATAGCACTGATCTAAAAGTGAAATGGACGCAGGAGTTTACGATCCATTTGAAAAGTGCCATCAGAGATGAATATATAAACAGAGAGGTCAAACAAACTGGGGAGGATAAACTCTTTCCAGTGGTATCAAAGCAAGTCTAGATTAGATATAGATATATGTAAGATTTTTAATGGAAGCCTTTACAAAAAAGATGGTAAAAAGTAGTCTGAGGAGTGTCAAGGTGTTTTCAGGAAGACTTAAGGAGAGGAAGAAAAGGTCCACTTTTGATCATGTATAAACATATTAAGAAAGACAGAAAACAACAAGGTATTTTAGGAAATTTGAGCTGTTTCATGTTGTGGAAGGATAAAGATTGAGGATTGAGGAAGTTTACATGGAAGGAGATGAAACTAAGAAGAGAGAATCACAAACTAGACTTTGAGTGTGTACAGCAGACAGTCAATATGGGCCAGCTCTTCTTTTCCTAGTGTAAGAGAATAGTGACCTTCTTATGCCTAAACACAGGGAGAGGGAGCAGAGAGAATGATTCTTTTCACAACTTTCCATAACTGCTTCCGAGTGGAAAATGAAACTAAGTACCTTCCAGACCAAGGCTACTTTCCTCAGACTGTGAGAACAACCCACCAGCCATGTCCCCAGTAACACAGCTTCCCCCACCAGCCCTCCGTGGACACGTTACCCCCAAATGAGTGAGGAACGCCTTCTGCCAAGGTTAGAACATATTCAAGCCTCATGAATCCTGTGCTTTGAACCAATCTCCAACTTTTTGTGGTTAGTTAGTTCATAGTCGGCTGGCAAAATGTGACTTCCTGGTTCTAAGATAAAAGACTTACGAAGGAGGGTGGAGGGGACTAAAAAAACTTACTTGACATCAAATGGCTCTTGCAAAATAGAACTTTGATGAGCAAAGCACAAATGAATCCTAATCATCCTGATTACATTTCTGAAAATGTCCACACTTTCAAAATTTCAGAAGGAGGAGCCTTGGTGGAAATGTGTTTGGGATTTCTCTAGCCTGAAAACATTTGGGAACGAGTTGGAGGCATATGCTGACTTGCAGCCACAGCTGGGATTACAAGGGCCTTTTTCAGAGGAGAAAAAAGAGAAAGGAGGAAAACAAAACAAAAAAAAGCCCTGTTGTAATAGATGTTCCAAGAATTGCTGGTCTTTCATAAGAGGTGAGGTGGGGATGGTGGGGGAGGAATCCGGCTGAGCTCTTCATATGGTTTTATTTAAGCTTGAATAGAGATAATCAGCTCTGCTGTTTATTTCCATACCAAATGCTCTGGGGCCAGAATTCTGTCACATTCTTAACCCAGATAATTTTAGCAGCAATCTTTCTGAAATAGAAAAGTACTCAAGACACTTCCTGGTAAAGAGTTACCAAGAGAATCTAGAAGAGTACATCCAGGACACTGACAAGCAAAAGAGTTCTCCTACTCCCTCCCTCCTGGGTGGCCAATTATTTGTGTGACAACACTTCATACTTTCCATGTGATGCCATTTGACATAGGAGAACCCTCATTAGGCACAATGCACACCCACTTGATACTCAATCTCTATCTCTTTATCAGCCCACTTAGAAAGGGAAGCTGGCACCAAGGGTCAAGTCCAAATCCTCGTTTTAATGGTGATGCAATAGGGCGTGGTTTTTAAAACTCAAGTTTCGCCATTAAACAACCCTCTTTAGAAATGCTAGCTTGGCAACTTGGATACATTGCTTGACTCCTTTTAGCCTCCGTTTCCTCTTCTGCAAAAACAGGAAATCTCAGGTCTACCCCACAGGGTAATTTTGAAATTATGTGAGCTACGTCAGCTGGATGCCTAGTACAGAGCTTGGCGCACACAGGAAGTGTTCCATTGTGGTGCTAGGTATGGATTTTGTCATTACAGTGTCACACAAGCTGATGACTATATTGCCAAGCCAGAAGGGATGATGATTCTACTCTCACATTTTCAGTTTCCTTAAGAACAAATGGTGTATCTAGGCTTTCTCTTGCCTGATTGCTCTGGCTGAGACTTCCAGTCCCTTGCTTAATAGGATTGTTCACTGCAGCACTATTCACAATAGCAAAGACATGGAATCCACCTGAATGCCCATTAATGGCAGATTGGATAAAGAAAACCTGGTACATATACACCATGGAAATCTATGCAACCATAAACAAGAACATGTCTTTTGCAGCAACAAGGATGGAGCTAGAGGTTGTAATGCTAAGCAAACTTTTGTTTCCATTGTGGTCAGAACATTTAACATGAGATCTACGCTTTGAACACATTTTTTAGTGTAGAATATAGTTAACTACAGGCACACCGTTGTATGGCAGATCTCTAGAACTTATTCATCATGCATAACTGAAATCTTATGCCCACTAAATAGCAAACACCACCCATTTCTCAATTTCTCCAGCCACTGGCAAGCACCATTCTACACTTGGCTTCTGTGTTTGATTATTTTAAATAACTCACATAAGTGGTATCATGCAGTATTTGTCCTCCTGTGACTGACTTTTTAAACTTAGCATAATGCCCTCAAGCTTCATCCATTTTGTTACATATGACAGAATTTCCTTCTTTTCTAAGGATGAATTATATTCCATTGGGCGTGTATACCACATTTTCTTTATGTATTCATCCATAGACGAACATTGAAATTGTTTCTTCATCTTGGTAACTGTGAATAGTGTTGCAATGAACATTAGAGTGCTAATATCTCTTTGAGATACTAATTGAACATTTTTGGATAAATAGATGTAAGTGGGATGCTTGGGCCACGTGGTATTTCTATTTTTAATTTTTTGAAGAACCTCCATATCATTTTCCATAGCTGTTGCTCCATTTTACATTCTCACCAACAAATTTTTCCACGTACTTGCCAAAGCGTATTATCTTGTTTTTTCAAATAGTCATCCTAATAGGTATAAAGTGATATCTCTGTTGGTTTGATTTGTATTTTCCTGATGATTAGTGGTGTTGAGCATCTTTTTATACACCTGTTAGCCATTTGTATGTCTTTTTTTGGAGGAATGTCTACTCAAGTCCTTTGCCCATTTATTAAATTGCATTATTTTTTTCTGCTATTGGGTTAAGGGAGTTGCTCATATATTTTGGATAGAAGCCCCTACAATTTACAAATATCTTCTCCCATTCTACAGTTTGCTTTATCACTCTGGTGTGTCCTTTGCTGTGCAGAAGCTTTTCAGCTTGATCTTATCTCACTTGTCAATTTTGCTTTCATTGCCTGTGTTTTTGGTGTCATAGCCAAGAAAGCATTGCCAAAACTAACGTCAAGAAGTTTCTCCCTTATGTTTTCCCCTAGGTTTTACAGTTTTCTCCTAGGTTATACAGTTTCAAGTCTTACATTTAAGTTTTAATCTATTTTGAGTTGATTTTTATGTATAGTGTAAGATAAGGCTTCAATTTCATTCTTTTGCATGTGGATATAGAGTTCCCCCAATACCATTTGTTGAAGTTATGCAGCCCAAATTTAATTGCTCAGTACCTGGAAACCTTTTAAATGGACAAATCTGTCCTCATTGACAAAATTTGACCTGTACCTTCCTCATATTAGCCTAGAATCATTGATCAAAACCTTAAACTTAGTCAACCTGTATCACCTCAAGGGATCATTTCATACCTGTGTTATCTATCAGGGAATGGAATACTTCCTTTCCTTGAAATCAAAGTGGTTTTCTTAAGTCTGATGGGGTTTCCCTTGACAGAGGAGGCAGGGCCTTAAGAAAGAGGTTGCACGTTCCTTCTAGCTTTGCCTTTGCCATCATCCTTAGACTCCCCACCCTTCCAGCTAGGAAATAATCCAATTTCTGTTGTCATTGTTTTTATCCTTTCCTCCTATGGAATGCTCCTGCCAAATTCCTGGTTTATTTTCCTTACTCTTGGAATTCTCCAGAGCGACACCTATTCCATGAAAATATTTTCTCTCCAATTTACAATTTGTGGTTAGATTAAACAAGCAGAGATACCTATTTTAGGTATCTAAAATACTAACAGAGCAAAGCGTAGCTGCCAGAACTTAGGCCAGGATGTGATCATTTTGGTGTACCTGCCTAGGCTGTATCCTCAAGCTTTCTTCCTGTGTTTGCTGTTACCACTCCCAAACTCCCTAAAAAACCACTTCGCTATGTTAAACCGAGTGCTAGCTATTCACGGTTTGACTGTGTCCCCTAAAAAGCATGTGTTGGAAATGTAATCCCCAATGCAACAGTCTTGGGGGATCGAGTCTAATGAGAGGTGATAAGGTCATGAGGGCTCTGCCCTCATGAATGGATTAATGTTGTTATGGCTGGAGTAGGTTTGTTATGGGGGGAATGGGTTCCTTATAAAGAACGACTTTGGGCCGGGCGCGGTGGCTCAAGCCTGTAATCCCAGCACTTCGGGAGGCCGAGATGGGCGGATCACGAGGTCAGGAGATCGAGACCATCCTGGCTAACACAGTGAAACCCCGTCTCTACTAAAAAATACAAAAAACTAGCCGGGCGAGGTGGCGGGCGCCTGTAGTCCCAGCTACTCGGGAGGCTGAGGCAGGAGAATGGCGTAAAACCCGGGAGGCGGAGCTTGCAGTGAGTCGAGATCTGGCCACTGCACTCCAGCCTGGGCGATAGAGCGAGACTCCGCCTCAAAAAAAAAAAAGAACGACTTTGGCTCCCTTCTCTTTCTCTCTCTCTCTTTTCCTCTCTTCTCTCTTCTTTTCTCTCTCCCTCTCTTTGCCCTTCCACTATGGAATGACATAGAAAGAAGGCTGTTGCCAGATGTCCACCCCTTAGTCTTAGACTTCCCAGTCTCCAGAACCTTAAGCACATTTCTGTTCATCATAAATTACTCAGTCTCAGGAATTCTGTTATAATAGCACAAAATAGATGAAAACACTGAAGAAAAGAAAAACGCCTATTACGTTGAATCTACTTCTCTTTGAATTAACATTAGCAAGTATGTATAACCACTTATTTAGCATCCCAAAAGCCAAATTATGAGGGTAAGGAGCATTGTAACTTCTATTCTTAAGAAATATTTGAGATACTATACTATGGCATAATAAGAAATACATTAGGTCTTTGTCCCCTACTCTTTGTCCTGGTACAGAGTACCTAAAACCCTTGGAATTTCCCCAGTGATCAGTGATCAGAATGTCTTTTGTTATTCATAATCAGCCTCTTTCCTTTCACACCTGAGTTTAAGCTAATGAGGTGTCTTAGGGGAGCACCCCTAGAGAGACTCAGGATAGGGCTGCTCATCAGAAAGCCTAAGTGATTAGAAGGTTCGAACATTCAGCCCCACCCACTCACCTCTGAGAAGGACAGGGCTGGAGATACAGCTGCATAAACATTCTTGAACAATGAAATTTCATGAGCTTTCAGGATGCTGAACACATGGAGGTGCTAGGAGAAGGATGTACACAGAGAGGGCGTGGAAAGTCCATGCCCCTTGCCCCATACTTTGCCCTACACATCTCTTCCATCTGATCATTCCTGAGCTGTATCCTTTATAATAAAACAGTAAACATAAATGTTTTCCTGAGTTGTATGAGCCATTCTAGCAAATGATCGAACCCAAGGAAGGAGTTGTAGGAGCCTCCAATTTATAGGTGTTCAATCAACAACATAGGTGACAACCTGTGGCTTTTGACTGGTGTCTGAAGTCGGGGCAGTCTTGTGAGACTGAGTCCTCAACCCATGAAATCTGATGCTATCTCCAAGTAGATAGTGTCAGAATTGAATTGAATTCTCCGCATCCTGGGATCTCGCCATTCTCCTGCCTCCCTCCCCTGTAGCTGGGACATAGGCACCCACCACCACGCCCGGCTAATTTTTTTGTATTTTTAGTAGAGACGGGATTTCACCGTTGTTAGCCAGGATGGTCTCAAACTCCTGACCTCATGATCCGCCCTCTTTGGCCTCCCAAAGTGCTGGGATTACAGGTGTGAGCCACCATACCCAGGCACATTCAAGGTTATTCTTTATAAGCTTTAATTTAGAGGATTTAGAAGGGCAAGAAAATGCTAATTTTTCTACCATTTATGTCCAAGACAGGAGAGGAAGGAAACAGCCAAACATAGCTACTGTTCCAGCATGTGCAGATGTATTTTCAGGACATACTACCACGGCCTGAGCACACACAGACAGCAGCCCAGTTTTCAGGCCACGCCCTCCTCACGCCCCACCCATGACACCCTGCCTTCATTGGCTTGCTGTGTGCTTCCCTTGGTTCACCATTATGGATGACCCCAATTCTTGTTTCACTGGTTCTCCTCTTTTGGAAATTCAGGTCTCGTGTTTCCTCTCATTAAAAGCTGCACACTACAATGAAGCATCAGGGAAAAATGAAGATAGTGAGATAGAGAAGAAAACAGACAAGACTTAAAATCAGATGCCACATGGTTCAAATACCAACCTTGCACTAACTAGCTGAGAAGTTGGTCAAGTTACTAACCACCCTGAGCTTTTGTTTTCTCATTTAAGACATGAATACTGTTCACTAAGGGTATTAAATGCCTAAATAAAATGCCTAACAGGCTAGGCACAGTGGCTCATGCCTATAATCCCAGCACTTTGGGAGGCCAAGGCAGGAGGATCACTTGAGCCCAAGAGTTCAAGACCAGCCTGGGCAACATGGCAAAACCCTGTCTCTACAAAAAAAATAGCCAGGCATGGTGGTACACACTTGTACTCTCAGCTACTCAGGAGACTGAGGTGGAAAGATTAACTGAGCGCAGGAGTTCAAGGCTGCAGTGAGCCAAGATCATGCCACTGCACCCTAGCCTGGGCAACAGAGTGAGACTCTATCTCAAATAATAATAATAATGCCTTGCAGAGCAGTTGTATTAGTCCATTCTCACACAGCTATAAAGAACTGCCCAAGACTAGGTAATTTATATATAAAAGAGGTGTAATTGACTCACAGTTCTGCATGGCTAGGGAGGCCTCAGAAAACTTACAATCATGGTGAAAGGGGATGCAGGCACTTCCAAACACTTATAAAACCATCAGATCTCATAGGAACTCACTATCACAAGAACAGCATGGGGGAAACACCCCCATGATCCAATCACCTCCCACCAGGTCCTTCCCTTGACATGTGGAGATTATGGGGATTGCAATTCAAGATGAGATTTCAGGTTGCTGAACCCATGGAGGTACAGGGACAGAGAACCAAACCATATCAGCAGTGCTTCTCAAACATTCATATATGTCAGAATTTTCCTGGGAATCTTGTGAACCTGCAGATTCTAATTCAGTAGGGTTTGGGCGGAATCTGAAAGTGCATTTCTAACAGGCTTGCAAGTGTGCCAATAATGCTGGTTTCTGGACCATGCTTTGAGTTGCAACACTGTAGAGTGCTTGATCACAGTACCTAATATATATTAGTTCCCCACCCCTATCTCCTATAACAGCTTGTACTCCCAACAAGAAGTCTGAAATGGAAAGTTGGAGGCAGGTAGCTATAGGCACTGATTTTGTTCATTTTGCATGTGATTCCAGTAAGCTCTGGTCAACTAGTTTCCTTTATAATGGTGACAACAAACTCCAAGCCTCAGCCATGATGACTTTCACATGGTGAAGCTGGGATCCATTTCAACCCATGGCGGTGGTCAACACGGGTCCTGAATTAGGAAATGAGACAAGAAGAGTTAAATGTGCTTCTCTCTAGGAGCCTTCTCTTCGTCTCCTCAAGACAACTACCAAACTTACTGGACTGTTTTTTCATTTGAATGTTTTATTCTATGAATAGCCTAACAATATAAATGTGTTTCAAGTACATGAATAAACAGCATAATAATAAAAAGCACATGACTTTCCTAAGAATTTATCCCTGAAATTCTGAGTTAACAAAAAGACAACAACTTTCACTCTGGGGGAAGGGAATGAGGGCAAAGTTTCAAATGTACTTAAGCGTCTAAAAGAGGAAAGGAAACAGCAGGGAAGGAAAGAAATATTGTTTTTCACTATTTGAATGTTCCCCAGAACTACAGAGTGAGGGGAATCTGGCAAGAAAAGATGCATCTGGTTTTGTACTGATTTTGAAGATAAGAAAAAGAATACTCTTTGCCGAGGAATATGAGAAAGAGCACAGGCTTTGGAATCAAGCACAGCCTGCTATAAACTGACCTCATCTCTTTCACTATTGGACAAACCTGTGTAGACTTTAGGTGGAACTAAACTAAGGAACTATGATTACCTGAGTCTTAGTTCCTTCATCTGTAACACAGAGTAATACCTACCCTGTTGAATTGTTATATGAAGGCACTAAAATCCCACATGGGGAAGTGCCTAGCTCAGTGGTCACCTAGCCTCATAGATGCTTAATAAATGTGTGTTTCCCACCTTTCTTCTCTAGAGGACTGTTTTAGTCTATTCTCACACTGCTATAAAGAACACCTGAGGCTGGGTAATTTGTGAGAAAAATAGGTTTAATTGTCTCACAATTCTGCAGGCTATACAGGAAGCATGGCTGGAAGACCTTAGGAAATGTACGATCATGGCGGAAGGCAAAGGGGAAGTAAGTACATCTTACCGTGGCAGAGCAGGAGAGAGAGTGTGTGAAGGGGGATATGCTACACCCTTTCAAACGACCAGATCTCATGAGAACTCTATCACAAGAACAGCAAGGGGGAAGTCCACCCCCATGATTCAATCACCTCCTAACAGGCCCCTCCTCCAACATGTGGAGATTACAATTCAACATGAGATTTGGAAGGGGACACAGAGCCAAACCATATCAGGAACTGAGGCTACTGACCACAAACCCCGAACCCAGAAAGAGCACCATATCCTAATTCCCTAGATTCATCTAAATCATCAGCACATGTCTTTGTTAGGCAGATATGGAACACGTGGTGGCAGACTATGGCACACATTCATAGAGTGTGTTACAAATCATCTGTGCTGTCACTTTTGCTCAACACCTACTATGACCCCCATGGCCAGGCAGCCCCTCATTCAAACCCAGGTTCATCCAGCCTCACTTCACCCAGTACTTAGTTAACCCCCACCCTGCACACCTCTGAGGCTGTTGAAATGGAGTCAGAAAGCTCTAGGTATGAACTGCAGCTCCCCTAGTCACAAGCTGTGAGAACTTGGGCACACTGCTTAACTCTGCTAAGTCTTAATTTCTCCATCGGTAAAATGGGGTGATAATGACCCTGCTTTATAAGCTGCTGTAAGATCAAAACGAAGCTTTAGCCCAGCGCCTGACACATGGGAAGTACTCTGATATAGTTGTTGTTGTTCACAATGAGCTTTGCTCTCATTTATAGGTGAGAAAATTTACATTCTAAGTGAGGAAGTGATATAGCCAAGCTTGACAATTTGCTGATTCCATGGGGACAGGGAGGCTCCAAAACGCAAAATAAAAGGTGTTCAAGACATTTAAAATATTTGCTGTGTCCAAAGCCCATGTTCTCTGTACTGCAGCACACTGCTGCTAAGCACTGAAGAAGATATGAGGAGGTTAAGATGAAGATGCTGCCCTAAAGTGCTTTCAAGGGCTTGTCTATTAATTCTATATGGAGCAGTAAGCCATGAATGCCATGAACGGCAATGTCCTGCTTGACTTCTGGGATGTTAGTGTCGATGGACACTTTTTTCTCTGTCCTGTGGTTCTTCCCTCCAGCTGAGTACTTCTACTTACCTCTACCTACAACCCCTGAGATGTTCTGCTTTCATAATTGGTAAGTCTCATATGTCAAAAGTCATTTCAACGATTAACTGATGTTACTAAGTCATCACATCTATTGAACTGCCACTCCATTTCCTGCTCTGCATATTTACTGAATACCCGGACTTGGACCTCCCATCTTTAGTTTCAGGATGTTGGACCTGTCAGACCCTTATCAAACTTACTTATTGCCTACTTGTTCCCCAAACATCATGCTCAGTGCTTGTTCATTTCAGGTTTGTTTGCCTTTATAGTTTTGACTCCTTGTGTGGCTCTAATCATGAATATCTCCCTGGTTCCCTGAAGCTTGCCTTGGTTTCTCCAGTACCTGCCATTCAGCCTGCATTCACAATTCAATGTGTCTGAGAGTCTATACCTTCTTTAAAGCTGGTGTCTTATGCTTTGATTTAACTTTATCTTTGAACCAAAAAAATAATAATAATAAACAAAAATAAAAATAAAAAAAACTTCGATAGAGCAAGCTTATAGTCTGGCATTTCTCCTAATTAATGAAAAAGTAAGGTACTAAATAAGTTGGAAGTGGCATTAAGTAAAATAGAGAAAAACAGAAGCACAAAGATTAGTACTTTTGTTTTGTACCTGGTTATAAAGCACCATGGCTCTAACTTTCTATCTCTTTATTTTCTAGCAAATTCCTCTTCCTCCTGGCCTCTAAATGACAGAGTGTCTTAGGGTTCATTGAACCTGTCCTGTCCTCTGTCTAGACTCACTTCCTAGGTGATCTCATTTGGTCTCAACTTTAAATACCTCCTGTCCACTATGTCTCCTAAACGTGTGTCTCTAACCCAGACCTTTCCCTTGAACTCTGGACTTATATGTCCAACCACCCACCCAGAGGGTCACTTCAGTGGCTTGAGTCTAACAGGCACACATTTAGCAGGTTTAATCCAATCTTTTCTCCACCCATCTTTCCCCATCTTGCTTGAAGGTAGCACCACCTTTTTATTTGCTCTATAGTTTCTCTCACATGCTACATCCAATGTATCAGCAAATCCTGTTCTACCTGAAAATACGTCCAGAATCCAACCCCAACTGTTACATCAGCTCTTTCCAGGACTGTTGTGGTAGCCTCTGACTTGGTCTTCCATTTTCACCCTGTCCTTGATAGTCTATTCTCAATAGAGCAGTCAGAGTAATCCCAACAAATCAGATCATGGCACTAATCCAAATGCCCATTGCTCCCAGGGTCAAGGCTAACATCCTTAAGATGGCCTCCAAGGCCTGATGCAATTTGACCTCCCCCTTCACTATCCTCCACTCACACTTCTCCCTGACACACTTGCCCTTGTGTACTCCCCAAACATGCCAGGTACGTCATTCCAGCTGAAGGCCTTTGCATTTACTCTTCCCTCTGCTGAGAACACGTCCCTCACATATCTGCAGAGTCATTCCCCATTTTATTTATGCCACTGATCAATGGCCAGATATTTCTAGCCAAAATTTCCAGAATAGTACACATACTCCTCAGCACCCACCATCATCACTCTCTAGCCCTTTCCTGCTTTGTCTTTAATGGCCCTCTTCTCTACCAGCCTTTTCATACACTGAGAGGCTTAGTTGTCATCCACTTCCCCCATCAACTAGACTCTCAGACACTCTTAGAGCACAGATGCTGTGTTTTATTTATCATTGTATTCTCAGCACCTCAAATGGTGCCTAGCATGTAGTAGTTACTTAATAAATCTATGCCAAATGAATGAATATTGTTAATATCCTGGCCCTTTTTGTCACCTGACCCCAGATGGATCAAGGATTACTCACATAGTTCGTATTAGTAGTGATGCCCCTGTTTACATCTGAGTTGTCGTCAAAGGGTTTAGCAGCCTAGAAAATTGCATGGGTCTGTCTCATCTTGACTAATCTATCTCAAGCCCAGCTTTACAGGGTGCTAGCTCTTTACATTCTCTACATTTTTGCATCTTTCATACTGTAGTATTCTAGCTTATTTTCACTCTAAGTTGCAGAAACCCAACTCAAACAGGTATAAGGTAAAAAAAAAAAAAAAAAAAAAAAGCAGAGGTAGGGGTTAGAGGGATTGGGAGTCATTGGCAAATAAAACAGAAAACCCCAGTTCAAAAGCAGGTGGGAGAAGGTGCTCAAGATATCACATCAGGAATGTGATTCTTTCCTTCTCTCAGCTTTGCTTTCCTCTATCTGATTTCATTTAAGTTGATTCTCCTCAACCAGGGATACAGATGATCATCAATATCCCTAAGCTTATATTCTACCAGCTTAGCAACTTCGGTGTCAGATTTGACCTAAGACGGCATCAACTTCACTCAGATCAAGTGGGTTTAGTAGAGTTCAGGGTGGTTTCCCTAAGAAAAGTCAGCCTGTTGAAACTAAAAGAATGAGGATGGTTGCTGAGCACATAAAGAAAAAAAAATCAATGCCCACTGCATTTATTTCACTTTGTATTCTTATCTTTAAGCTTCTATTTCTTAACTCTGTGTTATCTAAGAACAGAGACTGGGGATTGCCCCTTTAAAATGCCAACATCTCACACGGGGCCTTAGTTAGGCTAAACATGCAATAAATATTTGATAATAATGATAAAATCTCAAATCCAAGTAGCCCAGCCCTGACTTTATATTAGGTATTTTTGTTTTGTTTTGTTTTGTTGCCATCCCAGAGAAATTTAGATTTTCCTTCAGAGACCAAATTTCCTTTCAAAGACTTCCTTTAATGAAATCTGCTAAATTCTTGCTGTGTTAGCTATCTATTGCTGTGCAACAAATTATCCTAATAGTTGGTGGCTTAAAACAACAGCTTTTGTTATCTCATAGTTGCCATGAGTCTGGAATCTGAGTCCTCTGGCTCAAGGTCTCTCACAAGGCGGCAAGGAAGGTGTTGGCCTCGGCTACAGTTATCTCAAGGCTCAGCTAGGGAAGGATCCAACTCCAAGCTCACTCACATCATTGGCAGAATTAAGTTGCTCACTGTCTTTTGGACTAAGGACCTCAGTTCCTCTCAAGCTCTTCGCTAGAGCTGCCTTCATTTCCTGGCCCTGTGGGTCCCTCCACTGGGCAGTCCAAAACATGGCAGCTGGTTTCCTTAGAGAGAGGACAAGAAAAAATGCTGGCAAGATGAAAGACACAGTCTTTTGTAAATTGATCCCAGAAGTGACATCCCATCATCACTTTTGCTATCCCTTCACCACACAGCAAAAGTGATGATGGAATGTCACTTCTGGGATCAAGTTACAAATAATTAGGTCCAGCCCACACTCAGGATGGAAGGGCAAGACAAGGACCCAGATCTCAGAAGGAATACTTGGAGTGGTAGAAAGCTACCAAAAATGCATGACACTTTTGGGTCACCTGGAGACAAACACTGATAGACTGACTACCCAGGGCCTGATTTTGACAAGATTTCGAGGCATCATGGACTTGCTAGAAATGAGTGCCATCATTGATTAGTGATGTCCGCCACAAATGAGAGATGGAAGAACAGTGTAAACCCATACATGTGCATGCCCCATTCTAACAACATCAGAGCCCGTTTGTCCAGGCTGGATATACATAAGCATTTCTCTATGGCATTTGTCAGAGGAAATGGTGAGCTGGCTAAAATTCACGTATCTGATAGCTGTGTCTCAATGTGCTCTGGTCGAATGGCACAGCTTGAGTTACTGTGAACAACTAGGTGCCTTGTCTTATTTGCTTTAAACACATGCCCAAGACAATATTGAACCATTCTGTGCTTCTGCATCCAGTTCTCCACTAAAAACATGCTTAAGAAACAGAGCAAGATAAATTGTTCTATTTTTCTGGTTTGGGTTCTGAGGTTATGTGAGGAGCTCAGACCAGCTGCTGCAATCAGTCCCTAAGTTACATATTGATGTCCTGATGGTGGATCACCAAGTCTTCCCACTCTCAGAGTCAGTAACTATAAATGCTGGACCTGTAGGTAGTGTAGTAGAGGGAATTAACTCAAGCGTCACATATGCCTTTCTCTTCCTCGAAAGAACTAGCAGCATGTTTCATCCATGCAAAGAAACAAAGAAAAGAAAAGAAGTCTGATTAAAAACATGTTTGTAAACACTCCCTTCCTTTTCATTTAAGCAAGAAAATAAAGCTGAATTATTTTTACCTTACTCTCCGAATAAGTTTCGGATAACATAGTAAGTGAAAAAGAAAAGCCACTCTCTGCTGCCTTAAAATATTAAGTGATGTTTTAGAAATTAAAATATTTCTTTGCTCATGCATGTTGGGGCAACAGAGTCATGTTTCCTAAACTTTTTAGACGGTCAGTTATTTTAAACTAGTTTTGTCATTTTCCCTCTCTCCCCCTCTCTTTCTTCCTCCCTCCATTTCTTCTCTTCTTTTTTCTTTCTTTCTACCCAATTGGATTCAAGGCTTGGGAATTAACAGTGGAGTCTACAAAATATAAAATGAAAAAAATCAAGACCAAAATAAGTTGTGAATATTCCTTAGAGTTTATTTTTGTCTTTTCTGTTTGGATGGCTTTGTTTGTCATGTGAAGACCAGGGCCATCCTGAGATTAAAACTTGCTCAGAGAATAAAATCTCTACTCCCAAACATGCAAACTGCACCCCAGGCAACCAGCCTTCCAGGAGTTCGCATGTTAGTATGGTCTTGTGTCAAACTCAATCTGCTAAAGGGTATTTATAACAGCCCCTGAAATCAGCATCTCAGGAAGCAAGGCCTGCATCCTGAGGCCATCTGGAGACTGCTTTGCTGAGCCATCCATTTTTCACCAGATTCATTGCAGAAAGGGTTGATCAATCACCATGCCAGTTCAAACACACAGCCGTCCTCCAGCTTGCTGAAGCTCACACGCCCCAACTCCCAGAGCTCATTGAACAAGGCCCAACATCAAAGCCAGGGCCTCAAAGCAAATGTGCCAAAAGCCCAAATGGAAGAGGCCAAATTGGAGAAGCCTTAAGAAGTGTCACTTCTTCATACGGCCCACGATACCAGCAGAGGTGATGACACTCACACCCAAAGCAAAATGTAGGCATGTCAGCCTGAATGGAGGCTAAGGCTTCCCATCAAGATCTCTAGTCTAACCTCGAATTTGCTTCTTTAATAACCTACCTTGCAAATGCTGCAAACACAAATGACCAAAGTGCCGTTTTCCCCACGGCACCAGAACAAGCCATGCCCAGGGACTCTTCTGTGAGCTTTCATGAAAATGTGCAGACAGCATGCCCCACTGCCCTTCTTGAACTTTGCTTTGAATTGAACACAGATGGCAATTCCTTGACCATTCTGCAGGTCCTCTAAGAAATAAAGTGCAGCTGAAATAGTTCTGTTGTCTTTCCTGACCTGGCTCTTTGCCCCTTAGAACATTTTTCACTATCTTCAGGAAAAAAAAAAAGGTGTAGTTCAATCTTCCAGTTTCACCAAACAGTATCTTGCAAACAGCATCTTCAAAGTCAGATGGACTTGTATGAGAACGGTGGCTCTGCTGCATACCCGTTCTGTGGCTGTGCACCTGTGAGACTGAACCTTCCAAACCTCCATTGTATCATCGGTAAAGTGAGGATAATAATCCCTGGGGAATTGGAATTGTTGAAAGAATTAAGTGAGGGAATGCTTATAAAGGTTCAGAACAGTGCCTGCCAGATAATAAGCACTCAATATATGTGTTGCTGCTGCAGTTGATCATGTTTTCATTCAACAAACATTCTCTGAATGCCCTTTTTGTGCCAGGCACTGTCCTGGGCACTATAGGCAGTGGTGAACAAGATAGACAAAGTTTTTGCTCTTACGCAGTTTATGACTTCATCAGTGGAAATGGAAGAGAAACAAATGAATAAACAAGGCTGTGACACACGCAATGTAGAAACAAACACGTTAATGTGAGACAGAGAGAGAGACTTGGAATTGGGAAATTTCCACTAGGAGTCTGGGAAACCCCTCCAAAATTGTGAAGACTGAACTAAGGCCGGAATGAAAAGAGATGCCAAGCATGTGAAGATCTTGAAGTAAAAATGTTCAGGCAGAGGGACAAGTGTAAAAGCTGAAAGTCAGGACTGAGCTTGGCACTTCTGTTTGTGGACAGAAAGAATGCTAATGGGACTTGAGCACTGTGACAAGCAGGCATAGAAGAACGAAGAGAGGATGGTGTGGTGACACCATTATTACTTATGTTCAAGTCCCAAGTTTTCACCTGACTCGAGGAGTATGTTTGCATTTTGCTCTGCTAACTTCATTCTCAAATTTGCTAGTCCATTGCACTGAACAGGTAGAGTGTTAATTTATTCTCCCATAACCTAAAAGCCCCCCTGTGTTATTCACAAAGGCACAGACTGTTTCCAAGAGGTATGCAGAACCTGCAAATCAAGCAGTTTAGAAATTTCTGGAGGGAAGTTCACATACATGCGAGTGAAGGCAAAGGGGAAACATCTTTATTTTCCTTCTCCAAAGCTGAATTGAACGTTGCAATTGTAAGATACCCAGTGTCTAATATCTCAGTTCAATTCCATGTAGTCTTTCATGCGTTAGGCAGAGGCCTAAACATCTGATTAAATGTGTTGGTTCTTCTGTGAGACACAGTATGTTGTGATAGAGAGAATATGCTGTGTGGAATCATGTGCCATGATTCGCTGCTTCTCAGGTCTGTAACTTAATCACTGTGTGACCTAAACAATTTTCTTACCCTCTCTGGGCAGAGCCTCTATTTCTTCATCTGTAAAATAGGGACAATATTAAAATATTATGTTAGGATTAGATAGGAGGAGCACCAACCATGGTCCTGGCCATGAGTAGGGACACTCAGTGGATACCAACATCTGTAGTATCAATGGAATATACTCGAGCTCAGCAGTCACCAAATTGCTTCCCATGAGCCAAATCCTCACTCCTGCCTGTGTTTGTAAATAAAGTTTTATTGGAACACAGCTACACCCATTTGTTTCCATATTGTCGTGGCTGCTTCTACACTACAATAGCAGAGGTGAAGAGTTGCAACACAGACTGTATCACCTGCAAAGCCTAAAATATTTACTATCTGGCTCTTCACAGGGAAAGTTTGCCAACCTGTACTCTTAAATCCAAATATTACTGCTCCTTCCAGAACTTCAAAATGCCTGAAATGTCACTTCCTGTCATAAAATTCTCTTGTATTCCCCGCTGTGACTTGCACATAGAAGGCAGTTACTACCTAGCAGTTTAATTGTATTAAATTAAATGGAATTGAATTAAATGTATCTATTTAATATGAATTACTTTGGGGCTGTTGCTGATGCTCAGCCTTTTATTTTCCCAGAAAGCCCTTGCCTCAGTTACATGTTCATTTTCTTCAAATCAGTTTTGGCTCCTACAATATCTGTGCATGGCTGACAGATATTATAGGTATGCAGTCCCCCAGATAACCCTTCCCCTTCATGGTATCTAATATCCATGGGTCCAGCAGACCCTGCCAACCAGCTGATGCTTGAGCATTCTATCTTAATGCTCTCACCCCTAAAGGTGTCAAGCATTGGAAGGGGTTACTGAGACCTTCTAACTGTCCCCAAGAAGGAATTGTAAAGAACGGGCTAGACTATAGGGGTCAGGAGATGGGATCTAAGTAAAGCAGCTAGGACCAGGATGCCCTAACACAGGTGTCCCCTCTCTGACTTCATTTCCTGCCTTGCTAGCCCTGCTCACTCTGGTCCAGACACACTGGTTTAGGTGCTGTTTCTCAGTCCCCCTCAGGGCTTTGCTCCAGCTGTTCTGCCAGGAGCACCCTTCCCTGAGATAGCCACAACTTTTTACTCCAGTTTCGTCCTCTCAGTAAGTCCTACCCTGAACACCAATTACATACTGCAACCTAGAACCCCAAGGACATTCCTGATGGATCCCCCCCTGTCCTGCTCTACTTTCTCCATCACATGTATGACCTTCTACCATACTCTGTTCCCTCCATACATGTAAGCTTCACAAAGGCAAGGATGGTGATATGCTTTGTTCACTGATATATTCCAATCAAGCCAAGAACTTATTTATTTATCAGAGGCACACAGCACTTATTCTGTGCCTGATGTTATTCTAACCTCTTTAAAAAGAATCAACTCCTCTAATGGTAGGTACTCTATAAATATTTGTAGAATGGTTAAAAATGGGATATACCAAGGGGCACTGACCCCAAGTACACCTTGGGGGTCAGATTAAGTGGTCCTCCAGTCCTCACTCTGACATGCTGTGTGACCTTGGGCAAGTCACTTAACCTTTCTGAACTTCCTTTTGAGAAAATAGGAATGAGAATTCTCGTGTATAAATTTCAGGTAGGATTAAAGAAGATATTGTTTATAAGGTCTTGTTATAGTTTGCTCCACAGAGAAAAAGCTAATGGTGGTAATAAAGCGATGGTGATGGGGCTGTGTGACACTAGGCAGAGTCTTTAAACTACCAGGTTGGCCATGATAACTTCCTATTTCCATGACTCACTCTCTATTTACAGGGCAAAAGAGAGATAAGAGGCCTATTAGAGTTGTCCATAAGATATCAGTTGAGACAAATTAAGGAAGGAACAATTTTCTTTAGCTAAGTTCCCTTAAGATTAAGGGGAGAATTTTTTTAAATTTCAGTTCTTGTGCATTCTTTTTAAACTTTCAATGTAAACACAAGGATGGATGACTGAAGTATAGAAATGGATTCATTCAGCCATGCAACAAACATTTGTTGTGTTTCTTGAATACCTGATGTGTATTAAACCTGTGTGTCAGGAGCAGAGGACACGCAGTGATCAATATGGTTGGGGTAACCACTAATACACAGCTCATACTCCCACAGTGGTGATGGGTGGATTCACAATGTGACAAATGCCAGGATGGTGGAACGCAGAGCTACAAGGACACACAGAAATTACATTATAATGACTAAGGCTATTGACCTTACCACCTTTCAAGTACTGAGTACTATGGTAAACATTTACGTATTAACATTTCATTTAATATTTCTGCCATATCTATGAGGTAGTGTCTATCAGTATCCACTTAGTTCAAAGAAGTTAAATTGCCCAAGATCAGAGAGTTTATAAGAGATGTAGGTGGAATTAAATCTATATCCCCAACCCTTAAACCCAAGCATGGATTCACAAAGGCAAGGATGGTGATATGCTTTGTTCACTGATATATTCTAATCAAGTCAAGAACTTATTTATTTATCAAAGGCACACAGCACTTATTCTGTGCCTGACGTTATTCTAACTTCTTTAAAAATAATCAATTCCTTTAATGGTAGGTACTCAATAAATATTTGTTGAATATTTAGAATTGTAGAATGGTTAAAAATGGGATATACCAAGGGGTACTGACTCCAGGTACACCTTGGGGGGTCAGATTAAGTGGTGCTCCAGGATTTGTAGTTGGCTGACACTAGCTCTCCTAACTTAGCTGATGGTCACTTTCTGAGTTTCTTGCCTTTTTAGAATTTGTTTTATCATCTGTGGAGATAGTATCTACTACCTAAGATTATAAAAAGAATTAACAATAAATAGCAATCAGCCAAGACCTATCCCATAGTACTCAATAAGTGTTAGTTCTCACACCTCTTTCTTCTTCTTAGATAACGTTATGATTATAGAGTTCTAGGTGGATGAATAAACATACAGACCAAATAATTATATTGATAATAACTAACATCAATCATACACTTACTATGTGCTAGGAACTGTGCTAAGCTCTTTTCATGGATAAACTCATTACATCAACACCATAACCCTATGAGCAGGTACTATTATTATCTCTTTTTTCTACAAAGGAGACAGAGCCACAGAGATGTTAACTGCATTGCCCCAACGTCACAGAGTTCATACATGGTGGACCAGGAGTCAATCCCTGGTGCCCTGGTTCCAGGGTTTACTCTTTACCACTTGCTGTCTACAAGCCATCATAACAAGGACTGCAGATGTCCTTGGAAGAAGTTGCTGGTAGTGGTGGTGCCATAGCTGGTGTGATACAAACAACCTAAGTACTTTATTTATTCTCAAAATAATGAAATACTATATACACACTTATTTGCAAAGCACATTTTTCTGTCACCTATAGTTTCATGTGGCTGATGAATGCATATTTTCTTCTTTTAGCATCAATGCCATAATAAAGTCTGCATTATCTTAGAATATGCTCCTGCTTCTCACTTGTCTTGCTTAGTATTAGTGCATAATAGTGCATAATCAAGTACAGTAAATGGCCCCCCTGGTTAGTTTTAATGACCTTATAGCACCTATCACGCTTTGTGATAGAGCTCACAATTTAATTTGAGGATGAAAGACTGAAAATCTTTCTCCATATTGTTACTTTTCAAAACTGCTCAGATGTTTATATTAACTAAAAGTCATGCCAACTTTCTCAATGACTCTATTCAACTCAAAGCATACAGTACAAACTGTAAAAAAATTATTATTATTATTTTTTGTTTTAAGACATGTTCTGTCTGTTGTCCAGGGTGGAGTGCAGTGGAATGATCACAGTTCACTGCAGCCTAACCTCCTGGGCTCAAGTGATCCTCCCGTGTGCACCACCAAGCCCAGTTAATTTTTTCTTTTTTTTTTTTTTTTTATGTAGAGACGGGGTCTTCCTAGGTTGCCCAGGTGGTTTTCAAACTCATGGTCTCAAATGATCTTCCCACCTCGGCATCCCAAAGTGCTGGGATTACAGGCATGAGCCACCATGCTCAGCTTTGTAGAAAATACTTTCTATTCTTTCACAGAATTATCCAAAGAAGACATGAAGGCAAATAAAGAGAGGAAAAGGGTAATTGTTTCTTTGTGCTCCTTTTCAAAGCTGCAAACTCAGCCAGGGACCCCAAAACTTGAGTCTTACCTCATCTGGATGCTGATTTGCAAAAGAATTGGTCCTTTTTCAGGCAGTAAAATGTTTGCAAACTTTTCCTAATGAGTGTGATTTGCAAACTGTAATTTCGATGCAGCTACATTGCCAGGGCAGGTTTGGACAAAAATATGCGAACAATAAAGCGGGACAGGGCAAGCAGAGTTAGGTCATAAAACGCATGTCCCCTGTGCGTTGTGAGGCAAGACGCCAACGGCCTTGTGCCCTCAGCCACCTGTGTATGATTCTAGCTGATCATCTGTGACTCACTGGAGGCTGATTAGATTGTTTCTGTCCTGAGGCCATTTTACTATAACGTTGGGTTGTGAATTTCATTAAGTTTTACAATCCTCCACACGTGTGTTTATAACCAGAGTTATCTCCCTTTGTGGGATGACATTTGTTTTTATAAAACCAAAATTAAATCAAAATCTAAGCTTACAAAGGCTTTTTAAAAGTGTGTGGAAAACAATAGGCAGAAAATAAATAGTCAGCATACACCACCATGGAACATAAGTCAATGTCCATGGAGGGGCTTGCAGAGATATTTTTGGCATTACTCAAAATTCAATATGAGACATAAATGGAGATGACATGGAAACATGCTCCATAAACCAATGAATAGTTGAATTTTTATTTTTATTTATTTCATTTTGAGACAGGGTCTCACTTTGTTGCCCAGACTGGAGTGCAGTGATCACAGCTCACAGCAGCATCAACTTCCTGGGCTCTCACTATCTTGCCCAGGCTGGTCTCAAATTTCTGGGCTCAAATGATCCTCCTGTCTTGGCCTCCCAAAGTGCTGGGATTACAGTCATGAGCCCAGCCAGAGTCTTTAATTATACCAAGTGTTAAAACATACCTAGAAAGCAGAGTGTGAAATTTTGCTGAGGAGACAGAAAGGAGCCATTTCCATCTTCGTTAACAGAAAATGGCAGATCCAAGTTGCATTCTGCAGAGAGTGTTCAGGGAGTGTCAGGGATCATTTCATCTGCATTTCCTGCTTTCTCAGAATGTGGACTCAAGGAGGCAAATGGATGCATCAAGTATTCTGTTCACCTCTGTCTCACGGGATAAAAATGTTCAGTCTCAAACCTTTTAAGAACCATCTAGAATTATGACATTTTATATCTGGGGGAATCATTTAGTCCAGAGATTGGCAAAGATTTCCGATAATGGGCCAGTAAAGATATAGAAAATATTTTCAGCTTTGTGGGCCATACAGTCTCTGTCCTAGCTACTCAACTCTGCAGCTGTAGCACAAAAGCAGCCAGAGACAATGCGTAAACAAATGAGCATGGCTGTGGTTCAATAAAGCTTTTTTATGTCGCTAAAATTTGAATTTCATACACTTTTCACATGTCACAGATTATAGTCTTGTGTTTTTTACAACCATTCAGATATGTTAAAAGCATCTCTAGCACACAGGTGGTACAAAAACGGGCAGTGGGCCAGATTTGGTGGTTTACCAGATTTGGTTACCAGCCAACTTTTGTTAAGCCCTGATTTAGCTCAATAACAAAAACCCCAGGGTGAGATTGAGAAATTGTTACATGCAACCTGGATAGCTTTGCACATTTGCCTCAGCCTGGTGGCTACTTCTCAAACAGGCTGCAATAGAAAACATTTGAGAAGCTAAAAAGCAATGACAATTTTCTCACTGACATTCTGATATTTAATCATATACTTAATCTATAATTTTTATGGAGATCATCAAATTTATTTAATTTTGACTTTTTAAAGGGGTAGCTGATAGAACTACCATATGACCCAGCAATCTCACTTCTGGGAATATACCCAAAGGAAATGAAATCAGTATGTCAAAGAGACATCCTCCCCACAAAGCTCACTGCAACACTATTCACACCAAGATATGGAATCAACCTAAATGCCCATCAACAGATTAATGGATAAAGAAAATGTGGCACATATACACAGTGGAATATTATTTGACCTTAAAAAAGAAGGAAATCCTATAATTTGCAACACCATGGATGCACCTAGAGGACAAAATCCTTAGTGATTTCTAAGCAAAATCACTCAGGCATAGAAAGATAAAAATTGTGTGATCTCACTTATCTGTGGAATCTAACGATGTCAAATTCATAGAAACAGAAAGCAGGATGATGGTTACCCGGGGCTGGAGATGGTGGAGGTGCTATTGGAGAGATGTTGGTCAAAGGATACCAAATTTCAGTTAGACAGGAGTAATAAACTCAGGAAATCTATTCTACAATATGGGACCACAGTTAATAACGAGGTATCATATACTTGAAAACTGCCAAGAATAGATTTTAAATGTTCTCACCACAAAAAATGTTGGTAAGTATGTGGGGCAACAGTTACGTTTGCTAGCTTTAGTCATTCCACAATGTATACATACGCTAAAACATGTTGTACACAATAATATATACAATTTTTATTTGTCCATAAAAAATAATGAATGGGTAGTTTCATAAACATTGTTTCCTGATTTAATCTTTGGCAGGATAGATTTTTCTCTGCCTATATGGTCCAAAGCCTTATTTTACAAATTTAAAAAATAGAAATACAGTTGTAACTTAAAATCGAGTTGTAGCAAATTCTAGTTTGTTTACTCCTCATCCCCCTCTAAGGGAGGAATATTCTCCCCTCAGCCCCACTCCCAATCTTGCCCTTTGAGCCTAGGTTTGGTCAGCTGGTTCAGTTTGGCCAATTAAGGCAGAGAGTTAGCTAAGCAGGGTACAGTGATCATGTGCCAGTTCTTAGCACAGGGCTTAAGAGGAATCAAGTGTTTCCATTTGGACCTCCAGCAGTTTCTGGCCTCCTTAATGAGGAAGAATATGCCCTAGGTAGCTGCTGCCCCTTCAGCCTGGCCTGCCCTCACCTGACGCGGGGTCACCCCAGCTGACCCTCAGACCCACCACCAGAAGCAAAACTGTGTCTGCCAACCCACAGTCCAGTGAGGAAGAAATCAATCCTTATTGCTGCATGCCATTGAGATTTCAGGTGGCTTGTTTTGCACCATAATCGCAATTTCCTGAACAAGATAGAAGAATTGGTGTTTATGGGGTGAAATCAATGATGAACCCTAATTCTTAGGTGAAGCTTCTGAGCTCCCGTAGGGTACCAACCCTCACCCACTTTCTGCCACGTTTTGAGTTTGCTTCCTACGTTGTCCTGTTTTGAATAATTGTTACTATATGTATTTTTCTTTCTTTCTCTTTTTGCTTTTATTCCCAAGAAAGCTTGGCACATTGTGAGTGAGGAATCTCATTTTGTTTATCTTGAAAACGGATTTGAGAGCAAACGATCACGTTCCCTCCAAGTGAAAAAGACAGTGTTATAATGAAAAAAGCAATATAAATAAAGAACTAAAGAATGATTCAAGTAGCATCGAAGCTCTAAAGAAACCCATGGGTAGAGTAGGTTTCAATGGAATTGTGTATGTCTGGAATTTTTCGAGATCATATCCACAAATTCTCACTGGGAAGAACCAGCTAGCTTTGTTTTCTTGAACAATTGTTATAAATTTGGTGCCAGGCTTCATTTAATGGTTGGCCTAAATTGGGCCAATATTTGGCATACTGACTATATATTTGAGAAGCACAATTCAGAAACAAAAGATAATTGATTGAATTGAGCACAGTATTTTTCTCCATTACCATTGATAATTTTCCCTAGGCTCAGTGGTTTGTGGGAAGAGCCTTTCTAGTAAATCGTTTTGTTTGTTTCCCCCTACGTTCTTCAGCAATTGAAACTACATTTTAAAAAATGTTCAAAAACTAAGCATGTTCCCTTTATACCCGATTGGCATCAGACTGGACTTTCTGAAGGCATAAAGAGCTGTAAGTTGGGGCCTTTCTAGACCATGAATAAAGAGACAGAAAATGCCAGAGAGGTATCTGCAAACAAGAGTTGTATGTCTAGCAGAGCAGAGATAAACACTGTAAGAAAATAACAGAAACTATAAATGAACAGTGTCCTTAATCATAACTAAATCTGCTGAACTTCCTTGTGGAAATAAGATGTCAGTTGTACAGTACAACCTAATTGTCATCAGTATGGAAGATTAGACTGGGTTACATATTGGATCAAATATTGGAAAGCATATAAAAGAGGAGGTGGTTTGCAAATATTGCTTTTTTATTTTTCAAGTTTCCTGTGAAAAATCATCAAAATAAAAGATGAGGCGAGCAACCTCACAGTCATGCCTTGCATCACAATGAGCACAGGATAGAGCAAGGCCACTTTCCAATATTTGATCCAGTATATGTAACCTGGTCTTTCATGCTGATGACAATTAGGTCGTACTGTACAACTGACATCTTATTTCCACAAGGAAGTTCAGCAAATTTAGTTATGATTAAGGACACCGTTCATTTATAGTTTCTGCTATTTTCTTACAGTGTTTCTCTCTGCTCTGCTAGAAATACAACTCTTGCTTGCAGATACTTCTTTGGCTTTTTCTTTCTCTTTATTGTGGCTGGCACAGAGGTCCCCAGATATGGGGCCAAGTGAAGCTGAAGTGCAGCCTACAGTCCGTCCCCCTTGTCAAGCCATACATCTCAGTGTGATGCCACAGTGATGGAGAAGGGGAAGGCTTATCTTTTCCTTATTCACACTGACAACATATAAGATCACTATGCCAAGTACCTGCCATGGGGATGCCATTCTCTAATTCACACAAAGGGTCTGTATGAGCTAGGACCAGCCCTAAAGCAAAGCAATGTGACTGCCAAGTATTGCATCTGACTAGGAAGTGATATTTTCTTTAGAAGCCTCACCAGGAGTGTCAACAAATAACCATGTCAAAAAATAATGGAAGTTTTCATGAAAATGTGTTCTAATTCAGCACCCTGTCCAAGAATATCATGGAATTTTGTCAGCTCAGCTATAGCATTCTTGCCTTTAGTCCACATTGTTCTGCTCTACGTACCATATTTTTATATGACTGAGAAGAGACTCGGGCCAGGATTAGTGGTGGCAAAATGGTTCTTTGATGAAGCCTACCCCATGTGAGGGGCTGTCTGGTTATTCTGCTGATCTGTTGAGCTGGTGATATGGATGTCTCCTTTAAGCCCAACCAGATGAGATCTTAGATATGGACCATTAGAAGAAGTCACAAACACTATAAAGTGGTATTTCTTATACGTCTTTGCAAATTCATCCAGGTTTACTCAACCTTCTCAATACCATATCCATTATCCCATATTTAAATTTGCTCCTTAGAATGGTTTAAAACTCAAGGGGCATTTTAAATGTAATATAATTAAGTACGATATGTTTCTTTTTACTTTTACTTTTTACTTAAGCTAAGACCTGGAATTACTATATCCTTTCAATCAGCAAGTCTTTGCAACCTTCTGGCTGTGCCTGCTCCCCTAATGCTGACCTTTATTTAGTCCTTTACTCTAGAAAATGCCCTGCTGCCCTTAAAACTACCTACTGTTCCTTCTCCCTCTGGTCCTCTTACTTTCTCTCTTTACCTAATTGTTTCCGGTTCATCCTTCACATCCCAGCTCAAGTGTCACTTCCTCAGGGAAGTCTTCGTAACTTGCCTAAATTAACCAAATCTCCTCCTCTAGGTCCCCATGGAGTCATGTATCTCTTTGGCACAGTGCTTGTTACAACTGCTACTTTAACATTCTTTCTGTGTGGCTATATGATTATTGCCTATGTCTTCCACATGAAGGGAAATAGATCTGTAACCCCAGAATCTCACCCACAGCCCAACACCAAGGAAACATTCAGCAACTAAATGTTGAATGTTCATAATTCAAAATTCAAAACTAAATTATGAACTAAATGTTTATTTCCCCAAAAAATGTATAGGTTGAATCTCCAACTCCCAATGTGGTGGCATTTGGAGGCAGAGCCTTCGGGTGGTAATTAGGTTTAGATGAAGGCATGAGGTTGAAACCCCCAGGATTAATGTTTCTATAAGAAGAGGAAGAGAGATTGGAGCTCTCTTCCTCTCTCCCTCTCTCTCTGTCTCTGTCACATGAGGACTTAGTGAGAAGGTGGCCATCTGCAAGCCAAGAAGAGGCCCCAAATCTGCCAACACCTTCATCTTGGATTTTTCAGCCTTCAGAAATGAGAGAAATAAATGTCGGTGGTTAAAATTACCCAGGGTATGGTATTTTGTTATAGTAGCCCAAGCTAAGACAGCAACCGTTTGTTGATGTCTTCCTCCCATCTGTTGGATGAATGGATGGCAGAAAGAAAGGGAGGGGAGAAAATTTATATGCAGGAAATAATCAGATAAATGTACACGATTTAACTACTCAGGATATTTATCAGACCAATAATTATAACCACAAAAGCTTGGAAACCAATGTTTTGTGTATCAATATTCTAGCCTCTACCAATGACACCCTACAGTCAGAGAGATGACCCCAGCATGTTGTCAAGCAAATGAAAAGAATTATAAAGCAGTGTATACTGTATGGATCTCATTTTCTTTTGAGAAAAATATAATAGAATGACACAAATGTGCACCATCTAGAACAAGAACCAGACAACATCAACACATTAACAATAGCTATCTTGGGCTGGTAGGAATCTGGATATTTTTTCCTTCCTTGGACTCCCCCATATTTTCTCATTTTTCCACAATTAGCATGCGCCTCTTGTGTGTACCATATGTCGGTTTCCTCCCACTCAGCCTCTGTTTTTTCCTGACACCCAGTTTTAGGCAGACACAGCACCTCTCTGCATTCTCCAGAAAGAATCTACTCCACCCATGAGCTCTGGTGAGCAATGTAAATTCTGTGGAAGTTTTTATGTGAAAGAGAGAGAGGATGCTTTCATTTCAGAGCCCACAGTGTTTATCTCAAAAAAACCCACAAGACATTCTCTTACATCAGAGCTCTTTTCCAAGTAACCAGTGGGTTTCCTGCTGTCTCTCATCTTTTTTCCCATGTAGCCTCTCAGTCTCCCGTGGCCCCTCGTCCCAACTCCAGCTCCTAATTCATATAAATGTAGAGTCACTTCTTTCTTCTGTATGAAATCTTGTCCCAGCCCCATACTGTCTCCTACTCCACAGCTGGCTGAATGCAGCTTCTCAGCAAAGAGCATATTTCCTCAGTTAGAAAAAATTCTCAAACCAGCTGCTGGGAAGATACAATTTCATCCATATTGTTGCACATAAACAATAGAAATTAAACCACAATTATCTAAAGATGAAAAAGTTCCTGTGCAATTTATCATTTTCCCACATGATACGCTATCAGTTCCTAGTGAAGGCCATTGCTAGCCTTTAAAGCAGAAGCATTTCAATTAAGAACAGAGGTGTCAACCACAGCGTGATCTAAGATTTTGCTGATCTTTGGGGAACATTATCCGCTGCACATTGGTCTAGTTATCAAATATCCCATCATGCCCTAGACATTGGTTTTCAAATTCTCAGATCTGATAGAACTCTGGAAAACCCAATTCTTGGCAGGATTTTAGGGCATCTTTTTTAAAAGGCTTGGCACAAATACAAATGAACATATATCTACTAGGACCCTACTTGCTTAAGTCCCAACTGTTGCCTTCTGAGACTTAAGGACTTCACAAGACCCAATAAGAAACCACAGTTCTCGGCAAGGGAGCAGAAACCAGAAGGGAGGTGCACAAGTTGTAAAGCAAACTTCCACAATTCCAATTCTAATTAACCCCAATTTTCATCCAGAGTGCCCATGTATAACTCAAGTCAGAACTGCTTTTCTTTTTTTAAATAATAATAAGAGCAAACATTTGTTGGTGTCAGTAATGATAACTCTCTCTTATTGAACCGACATACCAGATCCTGTCCTAAAAGCTTATCATGGATCATCTCATTCAATTCTCCCAATAACCCTATCTAGAGCATATAGATACTATTCACGTCCCCTATTTTATTGGAAAACTGTGAACAAGGAGTTAAATAACCTGTTCAAATTCCCACAAAAGTCATGGAAGCTACACTTGAAACCATGGCTAAAACTTTTGAGATACTCCTGCCTCCCTCATAAATTTATATCTTCTCTGTCTTCAGTTTAGCAGATAACTGGACAGAATTCTATGACATCTTCAGAACAGATGCACTCATAATATATGTTTGCATGAAAGGTTTTGTTGTTCTGGCCCAGCCATTTCTTAAAATGACCCCTATTAGTTAACAGACATCTGTGTTCCCAAATGATCGGGAGGAACGCTGTCACATGTGTTCCAGCCTCTAACAATGTAACTGCTAAAACAGACATAGAGTAAAAGAAAATTCAAGGACTATTATTATGAAATATATTAATATTATATTGTTCCACAGTACTGGTCTTCTGAAATTAAAACTACCATATTACAAATCTGGAAAAAATTGGCATGTACCTATACATCTGGCATATACATACACAAGGGCACAATATTGCAATTTTCCTTAAAATTTCAGAAAGTATATACTAGTATTTTATCTTTTCCTAACTATGTAAGCTCAAAAATATTTTAATTATTTGTCCTTTAGAATCTATTTTTCAAAAATATAAAGGAAGAATATACAATTCAAGATATAGTTTTATGAACACAAAAATCCTCTCTCCATATAAACTTGTGGAGATTTTCTTTCAGGTCAAATTCAATTAATCTTCATTGTGTCTTCATAGAAGAACTGTTTGCAATTCAGCAGAAAACAAAATGAAGGTATAACGAAAGCAGTCAGCTTTTTTGGTTTTATTTTTCAAGTACAAAAACTGAGGATAAGGCTTAAAGAGTATTTTAGTTACAATCCAAATTATTGACTTGTACTATGAAATATTATCATATGCAGAAATAAATTATAAGGAGGGAAAGTCTTTTTTGTATCCTAACCAGTCCCTCTGAATTTTGTTGTATCTGTTTTGATGGTACCAAAAATTAGATGTCCACAGTACGTTTTTAGAAAGCCCTGCTTCTTGCACTCTCTTGTCAGTGGGATTCTCTGCCATCATCAACCTGAGTTCCAATCTCAGCTCCACAAGCTATGTGACCTTGGGTCAATTTCATAATCTCAGCTTCTGTGCTTATGAAATAGGATAACCGTAAAGTATGGATTATATGGGATCATATCTGTGAGGGTAAAAAGCCCTACAGGGTGCTCAGCACACAGCAAGCACTTAATATGTAGCAGTTCTCATGACAATTTCTAATATTCTTCTAGCCTCTTTTTCTCAGGTCTCTTACTGTCCAAAAATGAATGTGACCCCTCCAGTCCAGCTATAACTTCACCACTCTGAGGTAAACAAAGTTATGGTCATTAATAGCCATGACTATTTATATGGTGGTGTTTAATGAGTCTTTTGGGGTCCTCCCTGACACTCCAAATTTCCCATCGTCTACTTAACTCTTCGGGATGAAAACACTGTCTTAGTAGTACCTATAACATAATGCAAATGTCTGGGATACCATCTTAGCACTTTTAACACTGAGTCAAGATTTTGTATCACCTAGCTCTCATGTGGCAACAGTTCTTGAGAACAAGGAACACAGACAGGGCAGTTTTGATGAGGGAAAGGGATGGGGAAAAAGTACTAAGCAACAGGTGACATCAAGAGAACACATATCTGAGGGGTCTGCTTGCCCACCTTTTTTTTATGCAACAGTAAAGGAATCTTGTTTCCTATCTTACTGATGGGACCCCTGAGTGCCAGAATCCTTCACTCACCTGCCTGCTGCCCGCCCCTCCATCACGGAGTCCTTTGGAGTGAGAGCTTATGTGTGTTTTGCCAACACACATGGACCTTATTAACAACAATTGTAACTTTTATTGTATAGTCCTTTAGAGTAGTGCTTCTGAAACCAATGATATGCATGCAAATTGCCTGAAGACATTGTTAAAATGTAGATCCTGATTCAGTAGGTCTAGGGTGGGGCCTGAGAGTCTGCATTTCCAACCAGCTCCTAGGTGTGCCAATGATGCTGGCCCAAAGGCCATAAAGAGCATCCTTACAGTTTACAGATCATTTTCACAGTGACCTCATGCATCTTTACAGCAAACCAAGGGGGACTGAGGACCAGTATTTTATCTCTATTTTATAGGTGAAAAGCCTAAGGTGCATGGAAGTTAAATGGCCTTCTTAAAGCCAGATGAGCAGACATTCAGGATCCTAATCTGACATTCTTCCAGCACCACTGTGCTCTTCCCCTTCAGTCTTCCGTGTCCTTAAGTATCATTACTGACTTCAGATCAGTTCATAAATTAACTTTAGAGGAAAGAGGGTAAAGGATGTAGCTGACTCTTCTTTCTGGTGATCTTGGATCTGTTATGTACTACATCATATCCGTCTCCTTCCCTCCCTCTCCCAAGTATGCCTCCTACCTCATCCCATAGTCTTCACTATATAAATGCATCTGTAGCATGCAGATGAACCTCTTATAATTCCACTCCACAAATATTTATTTACTTTATATTTGGGCAAGACATTGAGTCATGATCTAGGGACAACAAGATTTAGTCCCTGCCCTCAAAGAGCTTACACAATAGTAGAGAAGGCCAATGTCTATCCAGCTCGCTACAGTAAAAGGCATGCTATGCCAATGCAAGGCATGATTTGACAAGTGTAAACACACTGCTATGAAAGCAGTGAGGAGGGGCAATTAGTCCCAACTTAAGAGGATTAAGGAAGATCCTCCGAGAAGGCAGTATTTGTGGCTTGACCTTTAAAGTAACGCAGAATTTCAACATGTGGGGAAAAAAGGTGGAGGAAGAAGAGAGGGAAGCAAGGCCAAATCCCAGGCATGAGTAAAGGCTCCATGGAAGAGATTTGTTGTTTTGTGGTGGTTGGTCTGTTGCACCTCCAATTGCCAGTCAGGTCTGTACATCTGTAATTTAGTCCAGGGGAAAATGCAATACCTTGCTTCTGAGGGTACTGGCGGCAGAGAACAGTCTGGTATCACTAGCCCTCAGAATGGAACCCATCCAGGTTCCCACATCTCTTTCTTCCTGAGTCCAATCCACCTCAGGAAAAGTATCACTTTTCAAGAAGGGACTTAGAGGCTCAGGTAACAAAGCTCTTATTGGTAGGTCATGTTCTTCTTGGCAGTCCAACAACCTGCCCCTGGATATTTCCTTTCTAGCCTCTTTCTTTTCCAGTCATCCCTAATGGAAACATTGCCTCATACCTTCCTTTGCCAAGCCCTCCAGCTTACCTTAAGCCCCACTTCTGGGATGTCTTGCACCAAATCAATTCCTGTCTCCTACAAACAAATCAGCCAGGCTGTCCTCTTTGAGCTGTTTGGTTGCTAAGCACAGGTGATGCTGAAGCTTCTGAACCATGGACCTCACTCTGGCAGCACAGATCTAAAGTGCTGTTTTCCCATATTGACCCATCACAAGAATTATCTGAGGCACCTGTGAGAAATGATCATTTTCAGGAAACCCCTCACCACGCTGAATCAAAATCTCTAGAAGAGAGGCCAGGAAAGCTACACATCTGTCAGGCACATGAGATGACTCAGGTCATCAACCAGGTAGTTACCCCTGGTCTAAATTACCCTAAAAATCAAAGCCTGACACTCTCTGATACTATGGATATACAGGAACAACTGCCAGCTTTAAAAATCCAAGTTGTGCCCTCTTTCAATGTGTCATAACGGATCTATGCTTAATGATTTATGGGATTTCATTATACCACTAACTGTATGTATACTACGCAGTCTTAACAACATGATCCCCTCTGTCTCAAAGACCCAGATATAAAACTTTGCTGAGAAATGAATTAAGGTGAACAGATACTATACATATGCATGCTTGGTGTTGATATCTATGTATGGCTAGGGTTTTATTTGTCCAAGCATGTCAGTTGCTCCGTGGTTAAAACTGGAGGAGAAGAAGGTAAAGAACAAGAAGAAAGGTTATAAGACTTGAAAACCAGTAAATTTGGGGAATGTTTGGTTCTTTGCAAAGTATTTTTTAATCACAGATTGTCAGTCCTCTTTCAGATGTGCCGGGTTCTTGTTTAATTACTGTATGTAAATGTCCATATTATAATTAGCAACTGATATATATACATAAATACATACAAACAAGCACATACACATGTAATTTTTACATTTGCAAAGAACGTTCTTCTCTGGACAATCAGAAAGTGTATTTGCATAAATTGTGTTTAGGACTTCCCTACTCAGCTCTGCACCCCCTTCCCACATTCACTACCCCTATTCTCACGAGAAAGAATTTTTGAGATTAATACAATCATCTGTCTTATATTGATTAAATTATACAAATACTACTATTATTAAACTGTATTCTTCAGCTTTCTGAGACAAGGGAAAAAATACTTTCTGGTATGTAAGTTCAAAGAAATAGACCCCTTACCAGACATGAGCAGTTGTCTTGGGAATGCAGATTTATGAAAATTGATAGCCTTTCTTTGTCTGGCAAAACAAAGTGCCTTTCTTTCCCATTTTGTTCTCTGCCTGTGTAACAGAGACAATTTTTTTTTTTTTTTTGGGAAGGGAGGGGGATGTGACTTCTTAAATTAAACATACCTCGCAAGTCCTCTGCAAGGAAACACCTCTAGGATCTCTGCAACTCCTCTGAGCCCCGGAAAAAAAGATGTTGACTTCAATATCAAGCTTAAGTAAAGACTGAAAGCAAATAAGTTGGGGTAGAAGGAGACAGATGTTCAGATCATGTGTTTAAATTGATAAGTAAACAGGTTATTATAAACAAAGCCAAACAGCTGCACATGGTTACAGAGGCTTTTTTTAAAAGTAAAATAAGTAAAATTAAAATGTTCTTTTTAAAAATGAGAATGCAGAAAAATGTTAAAAGATAATTTTGTTCTATTTTGGTATCAGGGAGATGGTATCAAGGATTTTATATTTTTCATTTCCATAAATTATGTTTATATGCATGTTACACTTACCTAGGCTTACTCGGCATATGCTAAAAATAATACAGACTTTTCATCTCCTGGGACACATCACGTGTTCCTCCAATTACCCTGTTTTCAGTTTCAGGGCAGTGACCAGGACCACTCAAAAGGTAAACAGGCAGCTGACATAACACTACAAATTTAAAACGTCACTTGTTCATACCCATTTAATAAGGAGACAAAGGGACCACGGTGGCCTTTTTTTCCACCCTAAAAATCTGGAAAGCAACTGCATTTTCTATCACACTTTTGGGGATTTGAACAGTATCCAGACATCTGTAAGACGTGTATTTTTAATCACATCTGACTTTCACTTCCAAGTCTTGTGTATGAAAAACTTGAAACTGCCATGTGGCCTACAAGCCTGTGAAGGTCTCCTCACCCCACCCCCAAACATGTGGGGTTCCAAAAGCGTTTGTTCCCAATTTCCCCAGTTTGGGTTAGAGTATGTCCATAGGGCTCACTGACTCTTGGTAAACTGGAAACCTGATTTGATTTGGCAGTGTTTCTGCTAGCTGCACCCTCCTGGGGGTCTTGCCTTCACTCTCTTTCTGACCTGAGTTAACTATGTATTTTTTTCATTTGCCTGGAATAATGGAACAATTTTACTACTAACTAATCACAACATTTATTAAGCATTTATGAGTTATGAGGCATTGTACTAGCATTGAAGTGAGAGGGGCCTGGTAGACAACGGACTATCTGCTATTACTGAGTTTGGCATCTAGTTAACAGAGAATATACAAGCAGATGAAATGATCAATGATGATCAAAGATGTAAATAATAATCTGAAAAAGAACCGAAAGCAAAAGGTATGTTTGTAACAGTTGCCTAGGATGATATATAAGAATAATCAGAGTCCAAAATGGCAGAGAGAGTATTATAGTGGAGATGCAAACTAAGTAAGGGACTATGATGATTGACCAAGTATACTGATTGGCTGTGCAAAATCAGTTTATACTTGTTGTCCTGGTATCATATTTATTCCTTTCATTCTTTTTTTTTTTTTTTTTTTTTTTTTTTTTTTTTTTTGAGACGTTGTTTCTCTCTGTCGCCCAGGCTAGAGTGTAATGGCACGATCTCGGCTCACTGCAGCCTCTGCCTCCCAAGTTCAAGCAATTCTCCTGCCTCAGCCTCCTTAGTAGCTGGGACTACAGGCACCCGCCACCACACCTGGCTAATTTTTATATTTTTAGTAGAGACGGGGTTTCACCGTGTTGGCTAGGCTGGTCTTGAACTCCTGACCTCAAGCGATTTACCTGCCTCAACCTCCCAAAGTGCTGGGATTACAGGCATGAGCCACTGTGCCCAGCCTCCTTTCATTCTCATAAGTGTTGCAGTTTGTATAAGAAATTATGTGCTCACCATATTTATGCAAGAGTGAATTTAGATACAAGGAAGGAAAGTGAGAAAGATACTCCAAAACGACATAAATGAAGACTACAAACAAGAGAAAGGGAAAAGTAAGGCATGTACAAAGATTCAATGAGTAAACCAATGTGTTTAGCAATAATACAGATGAATATAAATATATATAGTGTATTTGAAATATATATAGCTTATCATAGTTAATCCACTACCTATGTATAGGAAATGATTTTTAAATTATTAAAATTACACACTCTAATATATGGTGAAATAAACAGAAAATACAGATGATAAAAAGATTTGTAATTACCATAATTTCTCAAACACAGTATTCATCATTGTTAATATGTTCACTGCATGTTATTTAAGAGTTTTCTTTGCAGATGTAACCAAACAATGGCATCATCATATGTCCATATGATTTTAAATATGCTCTATTCACTCACTACACTATGAATGTCTGTCCATAGCAATAAATAGATGTATGGTAACTGTTTCATGTAATAGCATTATATAGTGAACTGTAATATGTTGAACAAGTTCCTAGATTTGATATCTGGGAAACTCATGGAGAATTTTTGGCTATTACGAACAGCTTTGTAATGTATGTTCTTGCACAAAATCTGTGTTCAGTTGTCCAATTACTTTCACTTAATACACAATGAGAATGATAATTTCTAAATAGACTAATTTTTAGAATTTTTAACTTGCAAAAGAGAAGTTGAGTCACCCAGACCATTGACCTATTGTCGTTTTGTTTCCACATCACCACAAAGAATAATCTTAAGATCCTTGACTTTTCTCCACTGCTATTACAGCTATCTTAGTTTTCCCAAGGCACTGTGATAGCCTCTTAATTTATCTTACTCCTTCCACTCTAGCTCTGTCCCAAATATTTTCCACACTGAAAGGAGACAAGTTACTTTAAAATATCACCCAGATTATGTCATTCACGTGCTTGAAACCCTTCAGTGTGTTCCAGTGAAACTCAAACCCAGGCTATTCACAATAACAAAGACATAGAATCAACCCGAATATCCATCAGTGATAGACTGGATAAAGAAAATGTGGTACATATACACAATGGAATACTATGCAGCGATAAAAAAGGGACAAGATCAGCTAGGAAAGTGGCTCATGCCTGTAATCCCAGCACTTTGGGAGGCCAATGCAGGTGGATCATGAGGTAAGGAGACAGGCACCATCCTAGCTAATATGGTAAAACCCCATCTCTACTAAAAATACAAAAAAATTAGCCAAGTGTGGTGGCATACGCCTGTAGTTCCAGCTACTCGGGAGGTTGAGGCAGGAGAATTGCTTGAACCTGGGAAGCGGAGGTTGCAGTGAGCTGACAGTGTGCCACTGCATTCCAGCCTGAGTGACAGAGCAAGACTCAGCCTAAAAAAAAAAAAAAAAGAATAAGATCATGTCCTTTACAGGGGCATGGATGGATCTGAAAGCCATTATTCTCAGCAAACTAATGGAGGAACAGAAAACCAAACACCACACGTTCTCGCTTATAAGTGGGACCTGAACAATGAGAACACATGGACACAGGGAGGGGAACAACACACACTGGAGCCTATTGGGGGTAGCGGGTGGGCGGGGGAGAGAGAGCATCAGAATAAATAGCTAATGCATGTGGGGCTTAATATCTGATGGGTTGACAGGTGCAGCAAACCACCATGGCACACATTTACCTATGTAACAAAACTGCACGTCTGGCAACACATGTATCCCAGAACTTAAATTAAAAAAAAAGAAAGAAAACAAGCTCAAGCTCCCTTGCATGATCTGACCTGTGCCCGCCTGGCCTTCCCAATCTCCTCCCCACTCCCCGTCATCTACCACACCCCAGTCCCAGGGCCACCTTTCAGTTCCTAGAAGAAGTCAAGCTGTTGTCTGCTTCTGAGTCTTCACCTACCACTTCCTGCAACACTCTTCTCCTTTATGGCTTTGCTCGTATCGTAATTATATCGATCTGTTTCTAGCTAGTTTAATTTTCAGCTCCTCTAGTAGATTCTACGTTCTGTGGCGGCACTAATGAAATTGGATTTTTTCACTATCAATTTGGCAGTATCCCTAATACGGTGATTGGCACATAATAGGTGCTCAGGAACTATTAGAGAGGTAGAGAGATGAAGTTTGCGGCCATGGACCCAAAGAACCACCCCCACATAAGCCTGGGTCGTTTACTCTTTTAGCATGGTATTCTTAAAACCTTAGCTAACCGTAGCAGGAATATAAGCACTGTTGGTGTCAGATAACAAAACACCAAGAACAGAAGTACCTGGAGATAGACTAATATTATCCGTAAACTTCCTAGAGACTGGCACCTTGGCTAGCTCTTTAGTCCACGTGAGGGCTTGCTGCCCTAAGACGAGGACGGAGACAAGCAGTCCAGCATTATTGGTCTGACTTTCCAAAGGAAAGCAGAAGTCACCCCAAGGGTAGGATGAGTGACACAACACAGCCGGCACCAGGATGACCAACAGGATTAGCTGGGTCAGGGTATCAGCCAGCCAGAGCAGCCGCGACAGGCCCAGCAGATGCCAAGGAGTGATCGTGTGTCACCTCTGCTCATCTCCATCTGTTTGTTCGGCTGACCCCGGCGCTGGCCCCAGCTTTCTTTCTGGACTCACAGGCAGCTGGGACCCAAGGAAAATGAGTATCACGTGAGAATGTTTGGCAACTGTGTGTCTGATGTGCACTCATAAGTCATGGGAATGACCAGGGCGAGGTGTCAGCTAACAATTTCTGCATGCTTCCCCTCACTCCTGAACCCACTCTCCACAAGCAGAGATGGGAGATGGCGAAGGCAGAAATCTTTGCACAGGTAATTTAGGGGATAAACAAATCTCAGGGAGCTGGTCAGAAGTCTGACTGGGGCTAAGCCTTTGCATTACCCTGCATTCACCAGACTGAAGGAGATAATCTTGAGCCCAAGCCCTGTGGATTCTAAATGCCCACTTAAGACCGACACTCTGTAGGTAAACCTTTTAGGTCGGAATATTAGGTCAATCATTTCCTGGCCGTGTGGCCTCAGGCAGATTTCCTAATTTCTCTGAGCCTCAATTTTCTCTTCTGGAAAATTATGCTTAAAACATATCCTAAGGCAAAACATAAATGACAGAATGTTACTTGGGGTCTTAGCACAGGCCTAGAACATATTAGGTTGTCAATTAATAGTTGTCAATGACAGCTATTGTTATTATTAAAATGTATATAGACAGAAGTATGCATATATACATGTGTTTTGCTCAAAGAGCCTCATACTCTTTGGGGAAAGAAAGAATGATAGCATTTCACTTAGAGCTTTTATTCTATCCTACAAAAATCTCACCAATTTGAGGGCTCAAAATACCAGCTGGCAAGTATTGTTCACACAGTGTTTCTATACAGAAGTTTAGTGAAAAACAGGTGTCAGAATATTCAATGAGCAACACGTCTATGGTTCCTCATTGAATATGAGATACAATATTCAAGATACCAAGATAGTATTCTGCCAAGTTACGGAACAACTTGGAATCTTAATAATTTAGTTATCGAAAGCCTCCAAAAAATAAACAAGAAAGTCCCTGTGTTAAATGATTTCAGTCCTATGGGGGAAATAAATAATAAGGGAATTAAAAACAGGGTGATATGTGCTGATTGGAGTAATCATAAGGTACTGTGGGAGTACAGGGGAGGGACACCTAAGCTGCCCTTAGAGGATGTGTGTGTTTGTGTGCACCCACCCATGCAGTTTTGCACCCTTTTGAGTGTAGGAAACCGTGCCTGACTATAGGTGACAGATAAACTCTAAATATAAGATAAACACTGGAGGGAGAGTATGAGGAATGAGATAAGAGGGTAACTACAGGGTAAAATATAGTAATGACAATAAGCTACAACCTATTAGCTGTGTGACCCTGAGAAAGTCAATCAACCTCTCTGAGCTCAGTTTCTTCACCTATAAAATGGGAATGTCAGCCCCTCACAACACTGCTATGAGGATTAAATGACACAAAAATAGCTCAGTGCCTGCATATTGAAAGTGTTTGATAAATAATAGCTGCTTTTATTATCATTGATAGAAATTATCTTAGGTTTCTCATAGTCCTTTGAAAGGAATCGGAGAATCCCCCAAAATATTTTGAAGCTTTGGAACCATTCTGTGATATTTGTCTTGTTTCTACATTTCGTCTGGTCTGAGACATTCTCTCTGATCTTCTCCGGTGTAATGCTTACGCATCTTCAACCTCATCTGGAGTACTAACTCTAACCTATTGCTAATGACTGCCTCAAGTGAAAAAGGGCACGGTGATCCATTGGCAATGTCTGTCATGGGGTAGGCTGAGGTGAGCAGTGCTATAGAGTTCCTGGTATTTGCTACCCAGGAAGCACTGGTACCATTTCTGTCACCAAGATGGCCTATTGTTCTCTCTGAGGACACCTCTGGCCTTGGCAGATGACATCTAGCTCCCTAGTCCTCCCTAGCACTAGTATATGTCCTGTATTCCTTCTCAAAGCTCCCCCATTCCCGGAAAGAAAAAGGCAAAACAACCATATGCTACCAAACACACTTCTTCTTTCCAGGATGTCTTTGATTCTCTTTCATGAATCTGAGTCATCTCTCCACACCCACCAGCAGTCCCAGCTGAAATTACTGTTTTCCACAGCACTTCAAATTTTTATATCCTCAGGGCCTGCTTTCTATCTGGATCAGAATGCCTTTGGGGGTGGGGGAAGGCACCCAGCCTTCTCTCCTACTGGGATTTCTTCTTGAAATGTATTTTCTCCTCCACATCAAAGTCCATTGGAAACACAGAAACCTCAGCCCATCAGGGGTTATACACACATATAAATACATTCATCACTTCCGCTAACCCTGGTCAGTGTCAAGAGTAACTCCTCTGTGAGGGCACAAGTAGTACATTTCATAAGGCAGCCGACATGATCACTGGCCCAACACCATTTTCCTCTGCATTGCAAAACCCTGCATGATGTCCACATTGCAATCAGTGTGCTCTCAGGGCCTGCAAGCCCCATTCCTAGCCATCGCTCAATTGAGGCCACTTCAAGGAAATCTTACTGAGTAGCAACAAAATCTGTGCACAGCGTGATGCAGGCCACAGGTTCTGCAGCAAAGGAAATTCCACTGTAGAGGGAATGTCAGCCATTCCCAGAAGAGCCAGCTTCTCTGGCCCTCTAAGCAGTCAGAAAGCTGAGCTGACAAACGGATCTGAGTAAGCTCACTGCAACACGACAAACTAGCAGCGCTGTCTTTCCCAACTCTTGCCTCAGTCATGAAAAAGACCAGAATCATTACATCTAAAGCAAAATTCTCAAAGCTTGGATCAAAATCATGAAGAGGAGAGGGGAATAAAGGATGGGGAGGAAGCATTTGTTTAAAATGCAGATTCCAAGGCACCCCACCCACAGGACCTACTAAGATTGTCATCCCTTAGGGCAGTATCTAGGAATCTGATTTAAACCCAAACATGCACAGATAGGCATGGACACATATGCTGACATTCTCATGCACAGTGAGGTTCAAAGCTGCAAAGAAAAGTTTAACTCTTCAGCCATAGTACTGCCTTCTTCTTCACAGACCAGTAGAGAAATGTGCTACTTGATTGCTGAGCAGAGGAAAATTTCATGGCACCTACTTCCCAGAGGCAGGAAATGTTTTCAGCTCTAATTTTTCCCATGACACCTCTTTTGTTGTGAAGCCTTTGTTGGCCACATGCAAACTCTGCACCATCTTCAATACGAAGGTTAAGTTTTCTCCATCTTTTTCAAATTCTTAAACGGATAAGCCCCATAGCCACATCTGCTGATAAGAGCCAACAGGCAAGACAGTTTTAATTCACATCTATAACAGTCCTTCTTTAAACTTATGAGTATATCATACTACGTTTTCCTTCACTTACATTATCTTCCCACTTGCCTTTGTTTTACTTCTGGATCTTTCGGGTTGTAAATAACATAATCTACTGAAATGAGTTGAAGCTAAAAAAGAAAGAAGATTATAAAGTAACAAGGTAGGAAATACAGTTAGGCTTCCCCAGGAGCTAAAATCTGGATCTTTGCAAACACTAGGAATTATAGTAGACCCTGTTCACTGTCTGCCCAGCATTTTCCTCTTCGCCTCCCTCACAGAGCCCCAGTCTCCCTCGAGCATCCATCCCTCCCCTGGAGGCTCAAGGGTCTCTGAGGAAGCTGCACCCACCCCGCTCCCAGTGTTGATTCTGAGGGATCCAAACCATCGATTCCTGTTCTAGCAGTTATATTATCCAGAAATGAAATTCAAAGCTAGTATAATCTATATTTTATACAATCTACATGATTTCCTAACTATAAGAGATTTTAAACATTTCTTATAATAAAATTATATGCATTCCAATCAGAAAATGCCCAGGCATGACTCCTTTAAGGCACATAATAAATAATAGGAAAGTGGTATACTTGTGAAAAGAAGCATTGTGAATTTGAGAACTATGAGTTGACATCACATTTTCTCAGCCTCAGCACTATTGACATTTTGGGCTAGGTAAGTCTTTTTGTTGTTGTTGGAGGCTGTCTTATGCATTGTCAGATATTTAACAGCATCCCTGGACTCCATCTACTAGACACTAGTAACACACATACACACACACACACACACACACCTCACAACCAAAAATGTTTCCAGACATTGCAAACCACCTCTGGGGGAAAGATTACCTCTGGCTGACAGCCACTGGTATAGACTGATAGAAGATGTGTTTTGTTGGTAGCTGAAATACAACGAATAGTGTGGTTGCCAATTGTATCTTGCAAATCAATGCTTTATGTTTATATGTAAATCAGTCATATAATGCACTCAAATGATTATAGAGATATTCCCACCTGCAGATCAGGGAAGAATGTAAAAATGGTGCAGCTGCTTTGGAAAACAGTCTAGCGGTTCCTGCAAAGTTTAAAAATAGAGTTACCCTATGACCCAGCAATTCCATTACTAGGTATCTACCCAAGAGAAATGTAAGCATATGTTCACGCAAAACTTTGTATATGAATGTCCAAAACAGCAACGAAGAGAAAACAACTCAAATGCCCATCAGTGATGATTCAATATTCATTATGATGCATGGATAAATAAAACGTGGTATCTCCAAACAATGGAACATTGTTTATTCACACTGAACATCTTATTCACACTGAAAAATAACTAAGTACTGATGCATACTACAACATGGATGAACCTTGAAAACATGCTAACTAAAAGAAGACAGCCACCAAAGACCTCATATTGTTTCATTCGATTTACAGTCATGTGCGGCTGATGTTTTGGTCAATGACGGACTGTATATACAACAGTAGTCCCATAAGATTACCATACCATATTTTTACAGTACCAATATAATTTGCGTGTGTGTGTATGTGTATGTGTGTGTGTGTGTGTATATATATATATATCTCCCCACCAAATCTCACGTTGAAATGTAATACCCAGTGTTGGAGATGGGGCCTGGTGGGAGATGTTTGGGTCATTGGAGTGGATCCCTCGTGGCTTGGTGCTCTCCTTGTGATGGTGAGTGAGTTCTCACAAGATCTGGTTGTTTAAGTGTGTGGCACCTCACCGCTTTTCTCTCTTGCTCCTGCACTGGCCATGTGGCACACCCACTCCTGCTTTGCCTTCTGCCATGAGTAAAATCTCCTTGAGACCTCCCCAGAAGTCAAGCAGATGCCAGAGCTATGTTTCCTGTGCTGGCTGCAGAACCATGAGCCAACCAAACCTCTTTTATTTATAAATTACTCAGCCTCAAGTATTTCTTTAGAGCAATGCAAGAATAGACTAACACAGGTACCTCTTCTATGTTTACACATGTTTACATACATAAATACTTTTGTGTAACAATTGCTTACAGTACTCAGTACAGTCACATGTTGTACAAATTTGCAGCCTAAGAGCAATAAGCTATACTATATATCGCAGGTACGTAGTAGGCTATAGCATCTAGGTTAGTACAAGTACACTCTATGGTGTTGCCACAACAAGAAAACTGCCTAATGACACATTTCTCAGAAAGTATTGCCGTTGTTGACACCAGACTGCATATCAAAAATCCAGACTAGGACAATCTGTAGCGCAGGAAGTAGATTAGAGGTTTCCTAGGACTGAGAGTGGGAGGTTGAGTGAGTATGCAAGTATGGGGTTTTTTTGGGGGAGAGAGAAAGATGAAAATGTTCTAAAATTGATCATAGTGATAGTTGTAAAACTCTTTGAATAACCTAGAAAGCATTAAGCTGTGTACTTTAAATAGGTGAGTTTGAGTTCTATGGTATGTAAATTATATCTCAATAAAGGTCTTTTTTTTAAATGTCCTGCAGGTCAGAGGACAGTGTATTACTGTGTGAGACTATACTGTCATCATCTTTATGCTTTGTAAGACATTTAACTTCTATTCCACCTGTTCTCTCAAATCATTGTGACAACAGCCCCTTACATTTCCTCACAGTGCTAGTTTCAGCCCTTTGGAGAATCAGGAACTACTCACTGGTTTAAGCCATTTCTATAAATCAGTTCTTTCGTGCCAGTGATTGGTTGAGAAATTTGGATTTAAGCCAATCAGTAAATATGTTTAGACCAGAGTGGTCACACAACTTGTGTTGGCCCAATCAGAACAAAGAAAAGACTTTTAGCCAGTGGTTTTGGGGAGCCTTGCTTTCTCTCTCCCTGACAGAGTCTGAATAAACACACACGTGCTTCTGATTGCTCCTGACAGCCACTTTGAGATGAAGAGTAAAACCAGCTGTAGAATCAAGTCAATGGTGTGGACAGTAAGGCAGAAAGAATGAATCTGAGTTCGTTGCTGAACTGCTGAATTAACCAACTCTACAGCCCAGGCTACCTTTTGACTTCCTGTTTTGTGAAATAATAAAGTTCTTTTCTATTTTAACCACTTCGAGATCTGTTTTCTGTGAAATATAAACCAAAGTGGACAGAGAATAGGGAGTGAGATTTGCTACTAGCCTACAACAAGTTGAGGTCTCACGATATCTGTCCATTCCTGGCAAGATTTCCAACTCTGCCAAGGAAGCACAGGAAGTGGAATCCATCCCATTCTAGAGTAAGCAACATATCAAAATCATGTTTTGGGACCCCAACTTTAAAATTAGGGTTCAAATCAAGGCCCAGATCTAAAATGGGAAATTGGCAGACCAGGCTGTGTAAAGGGCTATGGTAAAGGGAAAAGCTAATGAAAAGATTCAGCTACAATGTTACCCAGAGTTCATCTCTGCCATTTTTAGAGTTTCCTATTACTTGTAGCTATTATCAAGCTTGCTTTTTATTTATGTAAATACTCTGAATTCATTGTTTTATAATTTTGTATTGATTAGTCCAATATCTGAAGTCTTTATTTATTTTTTGTTCTCTGTTGTCTCTGCTCTCACTCTCAACTCTCACTCTTTTTGCTTTATTTCCTTGTTTCCTTATGTGCTTGATTATTTTTAACTGTATGTTGGTCATTGTCCTTAAGTATCTGAGGGGATTCTATGTGACTTAAGTTGAAGATGACTTCCTCTGGAGATAATTTGAGTTTGCCTCTAGCACATACCTAGATGCATAGGCAGTCCTGGACAACTTTAATGTAAATTCCTGAGTTGAGATCATGATGAACTTCACAAATGACGAGCACATTGTAAGTATCAGCATCAGCCTTATTCCTACCATTATTGAGCATTCTGTGCATGTATTATCTAAGCCATTGATCCCCAACCTTTTTGACACCAGGGAATGGTTTCATGGAAGATAATTTTTCCATGGACCAGGGAAGGGTTGGGGGAGATGGTTTAGGGATGAAACTCTTCCACCTCAGATCATCAGGCATTAGATTATCATAAGGGGCACTTAACCTACAACCCTCATATGCGCAGTTCACAATAGGGTTCACACTCCTGTGAGAATCTAATGCCACCACTGATCTAACAGGAGGTGGAGCTCAGACAGTAATGCTCACTTGCCTGCTGCTCACCTCCTGCTATGCAGCCTGGTTCCTAATAGGCCCGCGTATATGTCTGCAGTCTGGTTCCTAATAGACCCGCGTATATGTCTGCAGCCTGAAGGTTGGGGACCCCTGATCTAATCACTTCACTGCATCCTCACACTTTAACTGCACAGAAACTGTGATGCAAGTATCATAATAACCTGCATAATACAGAAAGAAAACGAGGGCACAGTATATTAAGTAATTAACCCGAAGTCATATAGCTGGTTATATGATATGGTAGAGATATATAGTAGAGACATAAAAGACCTATAACCTAAAGTCCTATATGCCATGACCTACTTACTAAGATATAAGTACTTAAGTGTTTCTTGATGATGTTCATTGCTGTAAAACTATTATTCCTGTGAGTGTAGAAAGGAAATAGAAATAAGATACAACCTCAGCTGGATTGAAGTTTTGAGATGAAGTCCTCCAATCTGTGTTTTTCTCCACACTACATAGATGAACTGAGTATGTGGTAGTGAAACACGAGGCAAAGTTTGAAGATGCAGTCAAATGTTATGCATAGAACAGTAGATCTATGCCAACTCCTTAAAATAGACATCTGAGAATCACAACTACCACTGAACTCACAATTAAGTATAAAGTTATTTTACAGGAAGATGAAGCTTTGCAGAGGCACTGTCAGTAGCAGCCTGAATAAATTATCCAAGAAAAAAATCGGAGAGAAATTTCTTGGAGTTTCCTGCTATCATTAAGCTAGAAAGTCAGTATGAATTGAGGGTTCCCAAGGGCAATTTTCTGAAAGGGCATAGGCACTTTATCCCGCTTTGCTAGCCAGATTCTTATTACCCGTCCTTGGGACCCTGCCATCAAGTGCTTTGGAGGCCACCAGGGCAGGTGATGAGGCCACAGAGCCAGTTGATCTGAAACACTGCTACTGCCCTAGGTTGAGCTTTTCCTCATTATTCACCTGGACAATTGAAATTGAGTCCAGACTGGACTCCAGCCTCAAGTTGTCTTCAAGCACCTTAAGGGCAGGAATTACTGATCTTTACTCATTAGTGCCCAGTATAGTGATGGCACATTTGCCCACTGGTTCAGCAGCAATTACTTCTTGAACATCTACTCTCCGGTAGTCACTGAGGATACAATGGTGGACAAAAACTTGCACGGTACATGCTCTTATGGGGTGCACAGTCTAGAGGAGCATATAGTTGCCAAATAATAAAAGCCAAATGCATAATTACAAACTCTGTTATAAATGTGATGAAGGAAGAGAACTCAGGACACTGAAAATCTGATCTATTCTAGAGGTACAGGGGAACCTCTAATAGAAAATGGCATTCAGGTTAAGTTAGGAAAAGTACAGTTTATTCAGGTAAAGAGGGGGAAAAACATTGAGGTGAAGAGAACTATAGTTGCCAAGGCCCTGTAGCCAGAGGAGTAGAGCACAGATAACCCAATAAAACTTAGATGTATAAATGAATGATTGAGTGACTCAGAATAACAACTAACATTTCTATGGTACCTACCATATGCCAGGAATTACTCTAGTGCTTAATTTATATCAACTCATTTAACCTCCACAACAACCCTATGCGATAGGTATTATTTTTGTCTCCATTTCGAAAATGGGGAAACTGAATTACAGAGAAAATATGTAACTTGTGAAAGCTGAACAATTACCAAACTGTGCAACTGGGATTTGGACCCAGGAATCTGGGCTGAAGCAGATAACTAGAGCTTCTTTGGTGACCTATGAAATCTCTGCAATAACATGTTATTAAATAGAGCAAATATGGTGGCCTGAAACAGGGAACATCACTCCTAAAATTGACTCTATGAGATCCAGGAGCAAAGTTTTTTAAAAGATGTGAGCTACTCAAAGGAATATGGAATAAAGAAGAATGCAATGGAATTAAACATGCTTGAAGGTTTTAAAAACTCAACTAAAATGCCATTGTAAAAGAAAACAATGTTAAATTCTATAAATTTGCAATAAAAATAGTAGAGAATAAGAAAACAAATACTACTAACTTCATCAAACTTTAGAGTGCAATATTTATATAATCAGTATTGTTTCTTCTGAGTATCTTTCCCATGTGCATACTCTAAATATTATGAACATCATTTCTTCTTGTATTTTTTCCCTCCCTCTGTCATCTATATATGGACTCTGCTTATCATTTTATATCCAAGTGCTAGAAGTATTGAGAATTGGGAAACCCTGGAAAACCCCTTATTTCTTCACAGTAAGGATGTACTCATGAGCTCTGCTGGGAAATTCATTCTGGTTGTCAGCTGAGACTTTATTTCCTCTCTGATGCTCATATTTGCATGAATCCAAAATCCAAATTAAGTTATAGGTCGTGGGACTATGCAGGCAGGCAGCCAGCAGCTCTGCCAGTGCCAGTTACCTTCATAAAACCAAGACATCTTTTATTACCCAAGGATCCTCCAAGTGAGGCTTGCCCTTTCCGCTGAAGGTTTTTAGCAAGTTAAGTCCAGGATACTTAGAGCTGCTTGTTTACTTTAAAATTTTCTCTCTCTCTCTCTCTGTCTCTCTCAACCCGCGACCCTCTTTTTCTCTCTTGTCTCTCTGTCTCTGTCTCTTTCTGGTTTTATTTTTTCCTTTCCAGCTTCTTTGCTCCTCTTGGCTACTCTTAAGAGCAAGCACTGGCAGGCAATGAATCAAAAGCTATTTTTGCTCTCGCTGTGAGGATGTTTACAACATATTGAAAACTCGGCCTGTAGTTTAACGTCATTTTCAGTATATTTTCAGAAAAACTGACTGGTTTCCAAATTCAGTAGATGACTGTGAAACCCACAGAGGGCCTTATGTACCTCATACCTTACCTTAGGCGGCTGTCCTGACTCTTATGGCTCACATTGCATCAAATATGGCCCCACATGTGCAGAAATGGAAAGATGGGCTTGCTGACCTACTTTATTTCCTAACAAGGCTGATTTCATAAACAGTAGCTCAAACTTGTGAAAGAAGAAATTTAAAACTAGCTGTATACAATGAGAAATTCTACGAACACTCTATCTCTGGCCTAATTAAGCTGTTTTTCCTTCCCACCCAACCAAGCTGCCCCCAAATGTTTTGGATACATGTACCATCCCATTAGAATACAGTTAATCTTGAATATATTTCAACATGAAATATGAACATAGTAATTAGAGAATTTTCCATTCAACATCCCCTATCATATTCCTAGCATATTGGAGTCTGTTAGAATAGCATTTAACTGTTTTCATATGGGCTTCAGCAGACATCCTGGAAGATTTGAAATAGCCAATAAATTCACCGCACTGAAACCAAGTCAAACTTCTGTCCTTTTTCTTCCTTTCTTTTATTTTCTTTCTTTCCAACTCCAAGTTCTAAAATACGGTTAAGGTTGACCTAATTTTCTAAGAGCCTCCTGCTGATTTATCAGCTGATAGCATGTCTGAGGTACTCAAGCCAATTAAACTGATTCACAAAGTATTGCTCAGTGGGTAAACATGAGGTGGAAACGTCCAGGAAGTCTTCTTTTTATCTGATGCTGAAATCAGAGGTCTGGGCAGGCTAACTGGTGTTTGTAAGGGGGGTGGGGAAACAGCCCACTAGTGTTCACTAAAAACTCTAATAACTCATTAACAGAAACCTTAAGCAGAGACGCTCACACGTGGACAGTGCAGATAGAGTGGGGCTGAAATCAAGCTGGCCTGCTTTCTTGGACCAAGGCTAACTTTCCACTGAGGTTTTGATCCGTAGCACTGTATTAAGTCCTTGTTTGTGAGTGACTCCTATTGTCTAGGTACTCTACGGGCTCACACCAGGCAACACTGGGCCTGTTGTTCCAATCCACTTTGAGATTCGTAATTTAAACAGCATAGAGCATGGGCCAGCCCTGAGAGTCATAACCTAGTTTAACTGGATTTAGAAAACTGGTTAAACTAGGCTACAACTCCCTTGGTCTTGAACCTGCAGTTTTGGTTTTGGTTTTGTTTTTCTTTCCCTTCTGTTGAGAGTATAAGTTCACTTGCTTTAGAAAAGTGGAAACAAGAAAATGGAAAATGATAAATATGCTGGGGAATTTATTTGCAGTGGCATAGTAGTCTTACCTGTAGCAAAGAAATTCTTTAAATTTCTAGCATTTGCTAATGACACTGGCCAGCACTATACCATAACTGCTTGTTTAAGATCTGACTTTCCCACTAGACCAGTAGTTCTCAAACTCCACCCCACGTCAGTGCTGACAGGAGGGCCTGTTAAGATGCAGACAGATGCCCCACCCATGGTGTTGCTATTTCAGTAGGTCCGGATGGGATCTGAGAATTTATCTTTCTAATAAATTCCCACATGATGCCAATGTTGACAGCCCAAGGAGAACATGTCAAGAATGACCGCACGAGACTGGCAACTCCTCGAGGGCAGGAATAGTCTCACTTGTCCCAGTATTCATAGTACCTACTGCTGTGTCTGTTACACATCCATATTCCAATAAATGACAGTAGCTATTTATCTAATTCGTATTTATTCAATATCTACAATTTGTCAGAAATTGTTCTAAACACTAGAAATTCCACAGTGAACAAGAGAAAGATGTCCCATGTCCTCAGAGAGTTTCCATTCTAGTAGTGCAGCCAAGTAGGAAACAAAGAAATTTATAAAGTCATGTCAGTTAGTGCTAAGTGCTATGAAGGAATTCAAAGCAGGACAAGAGGATAGAGAACAATGGAGGCAGTAGGCACTGTTAGATGGGGTGTCGGGGAAGGCCTCTCTGAGGAGAGGAGACATGCGCAGAACATTGAATGAAATGAGTGAGCAAGTCATGTGAAAATCTAGTGGAGGAAGATTTCAGGTGGAGGTACAGCAAGTGCAAAGGCCCTAAGACAGGAGTAGGTTGGTGATACGGTTTTGCTGTGTCCCCACCCAAATCTTACCTTGAATTGTAGTTCCTTCCCATAATCCCCACGTGTTGTGGGAGGGACCCAGTGGGAGGTAATGGAATCACTGGATTTGGCAAAATGGAGGCCCTTGGTGACTGTATTAGTTCCTTTTCATGCTGCTGATAAAGATACACCCATGACTGGGAAGAGAAAGAGGCTTAATTGGACTTACAGTTCCACATGGCTGGGGAGGCCTCAGAATCATGGCAGAAGGAAAAAGGCACTTCTTACATGGTGGCAGCAAGAGAAAATGAGAGAGGTGCAAAAGCAGAAACCTCTGATAAACCCATCAGATCTCGTGAGACTTATTCATTACCACAAGAACAGTACAGAGGAATCTGCCCCCACGATTCAAATGATCTCCCACCAGGTCCCTCCCACAACACATGGGAATTATGGCAGTACAATTCAAGATGAGATATGGGTGGGGACACAGAGCCAAACCATATCAGTGAACTTGACAAAAGCAGTTTCAGTAAAGTGGTGGAGATGAAAACCTGGATTGGAATGAGTTAGGAAAGAATGGTACATGGAAAAGAAAGGACAGTAAGTAGAGATAACTATCCCAGTGAACATATTTTATAAAGAAGAGCAGAGAAATAGGACAGTGATAGGACATGGAAGTGGAGACTTGGGAGGTTTTTCAAGGAGGACGATTGCTTATCCTGTTTGTAAGCTGGTGGAGACAATCTAGAAGACAGGGAGAAATGGATTATGTACGAAAGAGTGGTGTCAACTGCAGGAGTGAAGTGCGTGAGTAGATGAGAAAAGAAGAGACCCAGTACACAGAGATGAGAATGCAGATGCAGTACATGTTCAGAGGTGATTGGGAAGATGGGCAAGTTCTCTTCCACCCCAGATTAGGGAAACACAAAGCTTTAATAAACATGAGTGGCCTAGATGAGTAAGCGAATAAACTAACTAAGGATATGTAATCAAGTTTCTGAACTATACTCTTTCCTACTTGATATGGTGGCTGTAAATGTAATGTGGAACCTTCCTCACATCACATTTTCTTGCTGGGTATCAAGCACGGAGCAGGCAGAGGGTTGGGTTGAGGATATAACTAGGGATGGGATGTGCCAGGGCAAGAAATTTGAGGGTATAAGGAAGACAAGAATAAGAATGTTAGACTTCAGACTTTTACCTGGGCAAATGGGGAAAATATATGAGAGATACATGAGAGGTCTCTCAGAAGAAGACAAAATGGTAGAATCAATGGCTAGACGTCTTGAAGGAATGGGTGGAATTATTGTGCTGGGAAAATGATTTGGAAGGATAGGAGGAAGTTTTTTTTTTTTTTTTTTTTTTTTTTTTTTTTTTGAGGCGGAGTCTCCCTCTGTCGCCCAGGCTGGAGTGCAGTGGCGCGATCTCGGCTCACTGCAAGCTCCGCCTCCCGGGTTCACGCCATTCTCCTGCCTCAGCCTCCCGAGTAGCTGGGACTACAGGCGCCCGCCACCTCACCCGGCTAGTTTTTTGTATTTTTTTAGTAGAGATGGGGTTTCACCGTGTTCACCAGGATGGTCTCGATCTCCTGACCTCGTGATCCGCCCTTCTCGGCCTCCCAAAGTGCTGGGATTACAGGCTTGAGCCACCGCGCCTGGCCGGAAGTATATTTCTTGATAAGTGTAGTTCTGGGCCGACTGAGGTAAATGGAAGAAAAGATTATTGGAAGTGATAAGGTTAATGAACGGAGAAGCTAGTGAGTTGGTTCAATCATAGAGCTGGCAGATTGAAGCCAAAAGCCACCATTGAGCCATGGTGGTTCATGTCTGTCATCCCAAAATGTTGGGAGGCCAAGGCAGGTGGATCACTTGAGCCCAGGAGTTTGAGACTAGCCTGGGCAACATAGCAAACCCCGTCTCTACCAAAAAATAAAAACATCAGCCAGGAGTGGTAGTACACACCTGTAGTGCTAGCTACTCAGGAGGTTCTGCTGGGAGGATTGCCTGAGCCATAGGAGGCCAAAGCTTCGGTGAGCCCTGATTGTGCCACTGCACTCCAGCCTGAGTGACACAGTGAGACCCTGTCTCAAAAAAAAGAAAAGAAAACATGAAAAAGAGCAAATAACTCAAAGCAATGAGAAGTTACCATTCGACGTAGAACCCCTAGTCACCTACAATTTCAAAGTTTTGTACAATACATAAAAACAAATAAGGATAATATTTTAGCCTTAAGGAGCACATAAATGTCAAGATAAATAATGTTTGTGACATAATCTACTTTACAAACAACGCACTTGTTGCACAAAGCCAAATTTACCTATAAACTAAATGAAATTTGGAGGGTTTTAGTCCAAATCATTATGTGACTATAATGTTTATGGCCCAAAGAGAAACCTAGATGAGTGAATTTTGTGATTCGGAATAATATTGAGAAACTAAGAGTTAGATAGATTATTGCAGGTAATTCCCTGTGGCCTCAACAGCAGGAGTAGTTGGATAGCTCTATACAACTTGTTTGCATTCATTTATTTAATTCTTTTAATAAACCTGTGGAATTCTAGAAACAGGTGATAAATAAGATCAATCTCTCTAGTCTGGAATTTCACAGTTTCATGTCTTTTATGTATGTTGTGATTTATATTTTTATTTTTTTTAAGACGGAGTCTCATTCTGTCACCCAGGCTTGAGTGCAGTGGCGCAATCTTGGCTCACTGCAAGCTCCACCTCCCGGGTTCATGCCATTCTCCTGCCTCAGCCTCCCAAGTAGCTGGGACTACAGGTGCCCACCACCACACATGGCTAATTTTTTGTATTTTTAGTAGAGACAGGGTTTCGCCATGTTAGCCAGGATGGTCTCCATCTCCTGACCTCATGATCCTCCCACCTCGGCCTCCCAAAGTGCTGGGATTATAACCAATTTCACTGTAAGTTTAACCATGGCTCTTGAAATATCAGAGCTAAATGTGTGGCCCACCATGAAAATGTACAGAACTTCCTAGCAGATGTTTTGCAGACTAACATATTTTTTTCCTCTCTTTTGCTCCCTTATCTTGTTTTTTCCGACTATTTTTTAAACTCTTGATCTTACAGTTCTATGTACCTCTGTAAGCATCTTTAAGTTCTTCGTGAAACAGATTTAAGAATAAATGAATAAGAAAATAAATAGCATAAGGCATTGTATTATTGACTTTAGTAAAACTGGCTTTAGTTTCTTAAAAAAGTACACATTAGCTCAGGTGACTGGAAAACTCTAGGGTTGGACTTTAGGCATAACTGGATCTAGGTAGTTAAGTAATGTTGTCACAAATCTGCCACTGTACATCTCTGGACTCTGCTTTCTTCTGTTAAAGCATTAATTCCAGACAGGAACTCAAAAAGTAGGGCAAAGAGATATACTAGAAATTTCTAGCAATCTCAATAGAAAAGAAGTACTCATATTTCCCCATCAGTACTTTGATGGATTCAATAGACATTTCCAAAGCAATCCCTGTTGTTAGAGCAACGCCATGTTCTATTCAGATAAGTCTGGGCCACACATCCATCCCTGGGGCAGAATAATGTTACTCCAACCAAAATCACATGGATTAAGAGATGGAGAAAGGATAGCTTCCATTAAGGAAAATTAGAGTGCTGTGCCAAAGGAGGCAGATGGGATCATTCGCAAGATGAAACCACAGATGTTACCACTTCAAACTTACAGTCTAGTTGGGAAGACAGATCATGGGTACCAGAAATGAAGTGAGGCAGTGAAACGAAGTGAAAAGAATGGTTCAGCCATGATGCATATCGCAGGACAACAGAGGAGGAAGAGGTCATTTTGAATGTGACATGTCAATCATTCAAATATCATTTCCTGAGGAACTTCTATGTGCCAGAACATCCATGAGCAGATCAAAGATCCCTGCCCTTCTAGAACTAACATTCCAGACAGTAAACCACAGAGGTAAAAATAACTGTAGAGTTTATTAGAAGGCAGTAAGTACTGTGAAAACGGAAAATATGGAGTAAAGTAAGGGAGATTGGAGATGCTGCAATATTAGAGCAGGCCTCACCGAGAAGGTGACATATGAGTCAACAATGAAGGAGCTGAATGAGCTGTGTGAATATCGGGAGGAAGGGCATTCGAAGCAGAGGGACCAGCCAAGGCAAAGGCTCTGCAGCCTCAGTGAACCAATAATATTTCAGCAACAGCACAGAAGTCAGTGTAGCTGGGCTGGTGTGAACAAAGGTGAGAGTAGAAAGAGATCAGGTTGGGGAGATGATGGTAGGGAAGTGGGAAGTGGAGCAGACCTGGTTGGGTCTTCCTCACCTTTCTACACACTTAGAACCTTAGTGAAATGCAAGCCATTGCAGGGTCTGGCAGAAGAGTGACCTCTTTTGATGTACATTTTTAAAGGATCACTCTGGCTGCTGTGTAGAGGACAGGCTGTAGCTGGAGAATAACAGAAGCAGGTAAAAGCATTAGGAGGCAACTACATCAATCCCAGAGTGAGCTGATAGTAGCTGGGACCTGGGTAATAGCTGTTGGAAGTGGGATTGGGCCAGATTCTGAATTAAGTGTTGAAGGTAGAGCCCACCGGATTTCTACTTCCTATGGCTCTACCTCCCACCTCCACTAGGTCACGTACTTTAAGAAATCGGCAGGATTTGCAAGAAGAGAAAGAAAAAAAAAATCCAAACTAAATGAAATAGAAAAGCAAAGCAGAGAGAAAGAAAACACAATGAATTAGCAGGCCATTGTGAATAGGAAATTTGACTGGAGTGGAGAACTAATAAAGGGAAGGCATGGAAGGTCAGTTTGGAGTCAGATATTATAATAAATGCCTTCAGTGTGGGTTAAGAACTTCTGACATCATCCTGTCCTCAATGAGAAATATTGCAATGTTTTGGGAAAAATAACATGACAGAATGTTAAGGCTTAGGGAAATGAGTTAGACTCTGGGAAGCATTTGAGGGTGAGTCTCTGGTGGCAGCAAGATTTCTCACAGAACTTCTAATAAAACAAGTGTTTTAACCAAAGTGATGCAGCATTATGTAGGGAGTAAGAGAACAGGTTTTAGCATCAGACAAACATGGGTGGGATTCTGACTCCATTCTGTTGACCATGATCAAACTATCTGGCCTCTTTGGGCCTCCGTTTGCTAATTTGTATAATGGACATAACTGTATCTAATTCAAAGGGTTACTATGGGCATCAAATGATACCGTGAGTGTTTAAGAGTTTTGTCCAATACCTGGCACAGAGTAAGCACTCAAAAAAACTATTCATGACTATTTTTACAGTAACCACTTTAAATTCAAATGAAGTTGAAGGAATTAATAAATATAAAGGGAATGAGGGAAATAGAAAATCACTGTTAGAACATCACAGTAATAATTAAGACAGGCAAGATCCACTGATGGATGCTAAAATTAGTGGGCAACAAAATGATACAATGGCATATCTGTAGGATCTCAAAGTATCTTCCTGAAGATATTTATTAATTACAAAGGAGAAAGTATTAATTTGAGGGCAGAGGAACCCAGAAGACATATTATCCAAGTAATTAAGATGAACATTATCATTGTTTCAGGCTGGAGGCAAGGAGATATGACAGCTAAATGTACTTTGGGATCCTGGAGCTGAAAAGATATTACTGGGAAAACTGGTGAAATATGAATAAAGTCTATTGTTTAGTTCATGGCATTATACTTAGATTACCTTCTCAGCTGTAATAATGGTACAATGGTTGTGTATGGTGTTAATATTAAGGGAAGCTGGGTGATGAATGCATGGGAATCTTCTGTACTAGTTTTGAACTTTTCTGTAAGACTAAAGTTATTTTTAAACAATTTTTTCAATGGCATGGAAATTATCTTTGAAAGGTATCACAAATGGAGGCATCCATAGTGCTTAATGGGTTTGCTCTGAGGAATCAAGGAGTGGGTGGGTCAAAGCCACCTTGAAGACTGTCCCTTGAGATACTGTGGTGCAGGATCCAGGATTAGGAAGCCTTTAGTGAGGAGCAGGTTGTGTGAGTGTGAGCATGGGTGTGGGAGTGTGGGGGCGGGGGAGGTGTGTTGGAGAGGCAGTAATCACTCTTACTTTAGATATGTATGCAGAAGCTTTCCAAGCTGCTGAATAATGGAAGTATGAGATGAAAGTAAAAAAGACACAAGGCAGAGAAATCAGGTTAGAACCAAATGAGAGAAAATATTTAAAGACAATTACAGAGACAAGATCCTCAAAAAAGCGGGCTTAGAAAGGTATGAGGAGACCTCAGTGGGCAACCAAACATTATGACTTTCCGTGTAACAATTGAAGAAAAACCAAAGAATGACAGAGATGAAGTCAGAAATGGAAAGAGAATCAAGCTTATGTAGCATCACAGGAACTAAGAGAGGAGATTGCTACAAGGTCAAGCGAACCTTGACCAATGCTGTTGTCATACTAGGTAGGAAAAGGACTGAGAGAAAATCAAGAGTAGTTGGTGAGTAAGAAGCAAGGGGTGATTTTCAAGACCATTTCATTAGACCAAAGTACACAGAGGGTGGATATCAAATGGGATAAAAGGTGATAAGTTGAAAGTGGTGTGCCTTTAAGGTCTGGAAGCCACAGGTATGGCCCTAATTAGATCCTCAGACTTAGAGGGAACTAGGAAATTAGATATTCTTTAATTCACTCATTGAATAAATATCTGAGTGCCCACGATGTGATTGGGGCTTTCCAGAGGAAGTGTAGCAGATATACAATGATCACTTGCTCTAGAAAGCTTTGAATTTTGTTTCTGGAAGAGACTGAGAAAAATCTGGATGAGTTATGAGTAACACATCTTTTTAACTCAGCACTAGGAGTTTGGTCGAGATGGTAATGACTTATGTGATTAAGTCTCTGAACATTTGATCCACAGTTCAATCTCCTAGGTGCAACTTGTTTTGTTCCTGGGTTTGAGGAAATCTCCTCCTTTGTTCTCCCACAGAACACAAAGCCCATGACACTATGCTTAGTCTGGCTGAATTTCCAAACTTCCCATCATGAGCTTTTATGAGTAATATGCTTTCTTTGAAAATCTCACTCTTAAATTGCTGAGTTTCATCTTACAAATAAGAATGAACTAGCATAAGAATGAACTAGCAAACTGATATTTACAGTAGACAATTTACAAAGAGTATGTATATAGGACAAAATTTATACTTGGTTTGACTAAAATAGTACAACTTCTCATCCTGAAACGACAAAATGCATAAACAAAGAGCAAAGAATATTGATTTGCACAAGCAAAGTACATATACAGGAACACAGCTTCAAAAAAAGAAAAAAACACCTTATAAGTTTTAGAGCCTCAATAAATGTTAAGTTATTAATGTCTAGGAATGGTGAAAATCCAAAGATAATTTATCACTTGCCTAAATTTCCCAAAGGCTTTTTACTACTGTTTTATTTTGGCTTTAAAGCTTAATAGTAAAGAGTAGGAGAGTTTATGGTAGGAGTTCATGTTGGTCTGCAGGAATTCTACCATGCTAGAAGAAATGAGAAACTCAAGACACTTATCAAGAAAGGATATCTCAACTCCTGTAAATTTCCAAGGATGACTCAGCAGCTTTTCGAAATGCTGGCCTGTTTACTAAATATGTGATCTCAGCCAAGTTACTTAACCTCTCTGAGCCTCAGTTTCCTTATCTGCAACAACCTTGTTTCATATGGTTGTTTTGATGACTTATAGCACAGTGCTAGCACTTAGTAAATGGCCAGAAAATGACCATTACTTTTCTTATCTTCCCTTAAATAGATTTGGCAGAGTTTGTTATATTTATTTATCCTTTGGTCTTTAGCATAAAAACCCTGAGCAATGTGTTCAGCTGAAAAAAATTACTTTTCTACCCTCTGTTATACATAGGAATGGCCAATGATATGTGTGCAGAAGCTTTGGGCAGAGGGCTTCTGGGAGAGAACCTTGCCCTTGCTCTTCTTTTCCCTACTGCTTGGCAAGCTGAGGGTTGGAGCTCTAGCAGCCATCTCAGGACCTAAGGATGGAAGCCATGCATTGAGGCTGGCAGACCAAAAAGATAGTGGGAAGCTGGATCCACAGTGATTCTACGGAGCCTCTAAACTAGCCCTGGACTACTATCACCAATGTTCTTTTAAATGAGGGAAAATTCATCCCTAATTGGTTTGAGCTAATATTGTTGAGTCTCTGTTATCAAGAGCAAAAAGTAATTTCTAACTAATACACTAAATACTGAAAATCTTCAGAATTTCCATCCACTTTCCTGTTGACCTGCCAACAAACACTTGCACATGTGTAACTAGCTTGTCTCCCTTTTCATTCACCACTTGCCTCTGTGGGAATAATCTGCTCCTTCCATTTAACCCAGGATTCACTTTTCCTTTGGGGAGACAAACATCCCTCAGTTACCTACAACTTTGCTCATTGAATACTGTACTCTCATCTTCCCTTTCTTCCTTGATCCACACATAGACACACAGAAACATGAGCTCTGATCTAGACATGCAAGGATGTCTTTAATAGGAAGATAAGAAATTCAAGAACAGTCTCTGACAGTGGAACTGAAGCCTTGGACAAACAGATTTCTTTTCTTTTCTTTTCTTTTCGAGACAGAGTCTCGCTTTGTTGCCCAGGATGCAGTGCAGTGGCACGATCTCAGCTCACTGCAACCTCTGGTTCCCGGGTTCAAGCAATTCTTGTGCTTCACCCTCCTGAGTAGCTGGGATTATAGGTGCCCACCTGCCACTATGCCTGGCTAATTTTTGTATTTTTAGTAGAGACAGAGTTTCACCATGTTGCCCAGACTGGTCTCAAACTCCTGACCACAGGTGATCCAACTGTCTTGGCCTCCCAAAGTGCTGAGATTACAGGTGTGAGACACCACACCTGGCTGGACAAATAGATTTCTCAACAAAACAAAATAAAGTGTGTGCATGAGTGAAGTGTATTTTTATCAGAAGACTATGCATTCTATAGTGGTTTCTCTCCACCTCCATAGAAATAGAAAAGTTAATCTCTCCTACAGCAGAGCACTGACCTCATTCTCCATTTCAAACCTGGAGTGATAAGAAAGAAAAGAGATCAAAGATAAGGAGGCAGGAGGCCTACTGAGCAAATTACATGATAGGGTCATTTTCTACAGCTTGGGAGTACAGAACACAGTTTACCAACTCTCTGGCCTACTTCAGCCAGATGGGTGTGAGAAAAATCACATGAACACCTGGTTCATCTTTTATTTTCCCCACTTTGATAGAGACGTGTTTTGGGATGATTTCTACACTCTAAGAACAACAATATTGTAAACACAGTAAGAAATGAAAAGCTAAAAGAGCCTTGGTGTCAGGGAGAGATAAGCAAGAATGCCAGGGACGATAAGGAACAAAAGGGAACCCGTCATCTCTAAAAGGGGCCCCTTCCCTTCGTTCTAGCAACTGTTTCCATGCCAGATCTTCTAATTGTTCAAGAAGAGCAGGAACTCATATTTTTGTGTGAAACCTCCTAACTTTCAAATGTTGACTCATGACCTTAAAACTCTATGTGAGCCAAATAAAACACATTGGTTGGCCTAATAGGGCCAACCTGCAACTGGGCCTTGGTGGAGAAAGACTAGGGAAGAACAGCAGGGGAGGAAACTGAGATTAAAGTCAAGGATTCATTCATTCAATAAATGTCCATTCAGGTGGACTTCATATGCGCCCAGGACTATGCTAAGCGTTAGATGTGAATGAAAAACCAAGACAAGAAGTAGGAGGTGATAAGAAATTGTTAAATCTAGCAAAGAAACTTCGAAGTAATATCAGTAAGAAGCAAATTATTAAGTTTGTTGAGAGGAAGTCTCTAAAAACTCAGGCAGAAAGATGAAAAGCTCCATCAGTAAGAATTAAGGGCCAGGTGTGGTGGCTCATGCCTGTAATCCCAGCACTTCGGGAGGCCAAGGTGGGTGAATCACTTGAGCTCCACCCAAACTAGGAGTTTGAGACCAGCCTGGGCAACCTGGCAAAATCCATCTCTATATAAAATACAAAAATTAGCCAGGAGTGGTGGTACGCGCTTGTAGTCCCAGCTACCCATGAGACTGAGGTGGAAAGACCACTTCAGCCTGGGAGGTGGAGGTTTCAGTGAGCTGTGATTGCGCTACTGCACTCCAGTCTGAATGACAGAGGGAGATTCTATCTCAAAAAACAAAAATAAAAAAAAAAAGAAGAAAAGAAAGAGAAAGAAAGAAAAAAGAAGGGAATGAATGGCAAGGTGTGTCCAGCAGCTTACCAGTGGGTGGTGTTTAGCCAGGCTCGCAGCACTCTCACCTGGTATGCACACCCTCACAGAGTTTCCTCCCATGCTGAACAGGGTTGGCCTATGTAACCAAGAGGATATTGCAGGACAATGGAGCACTACTTCCAGAGCTAGGTCATAAAAGGCACTTTGCCTTCCATCTTGCTGTCTCAGATCACTCACGTGAGGGAAGCCAGCTGCTACGTCATAAGGACACTCAGGAAGCCCTATGGAAGAGCTCACATGGTAAAGAACTGAGGCCTTCTGGCAACAGCCAATGAGGAACTGAGAGCCCTGCTGGCAGCTGCCAGATGAGCAAGCCATCTTGGAAGAAGACCCCTAGCCTGTCAAGCCTTCAGATAACTGCAGCCCTAGCTGACACAAGAAACCAGATTCAGAATCACTCAGCAAGGCATTCCTGAATTTCTGACCCACAGAAATTGTAAGATAAGAAATGTTTGAGTTTTTTTAATCCACCAAGTCTATGAGTAATTTATTATGAGCATAACTTATACTCTAAGAAAAATAGAAACATTAGATATAAACCACCAGTCCAAAAATTTTAATGAACAGGAAAAAAAAAAAAAAGACAGCAAGTGGTGGAGTGGAGTTGGAGGCAGGAGAGGTTGAAAGAGAATAGTGTCATGGTAAAGAGCATGGGTTTTTAAGATAAATCAGACATGAATTTGAAACCAGCACTGACACCCATTAACTATGTGACCTTGGGCAAACACTTAGCTTCTCTAAGTATCAATGTCTCCTTTTATCTGTGTTCTCAAAATAATAGTAACTACTTCACATAGTTGCTATAGATCAAAAGATAAAATGAACAGGAAATACCTAATTCACACATAGCAGACACTAGACAGGTATAAGTTATTAGTGATCGCTTCATTGAAGGTAAACATGACACACTCTGCTGACCTGCACTGCCTGACTTTGCAGGGAACAGAGTACCATTTCAATGCTTATCCGATTTTTTCTTTTCTTGTTTATTTTTTATTCTAAAATATATCAGAAGCATGATTTACTTTATTTAACTGGATTGTCTTAAACTTAAGTTTTTTGTATCCAAAACATTCCAAGGAGAGCAGAAGCAAATAAATCTGAAAAAAAATGTATTTGAATAGAAATAAAAATTGTTTCAAAAAAAAGTCTCCTTTTCTTTTCCTTTAGAGCAATGTAGACACCATGCTTAGGGTACATACACAAAACCTCCAACATCATCTGCTGACAGATGGTTCATGTCAGTTCCATGTTTATTACTTTGAAGATAGTAAATTTCTTCAACAAGAGCTACTACGCACTTAAGGCTTATTTTCAAAGTCTCCAGGGCTTAGTGTTCATATTTATAGTAGCAATTCATTTAAAAACATAAATAAAATAAAAATATTTAAAGCAAAGTAAATCAACCTCAGTGGTATAATACTTTTTTTTGTTACCTTTAAAAAAAAAATGATGTATTTCTTTTTTTTCTTTTTTTTCTTTTTTTTTTTTTTGAGACAGTCTCACTCTGTCGCCAGGCTGGAGTGCAGTGGCGCAATCTAAGCTCACTGCAAACTCTAGCTCCCTGTCAAGCGAATCTCCTGCCTCAGCCTGCTGAGAAGCTGGGATCACAGGCACGCACAACCATGCCCAGCTAATTTTTGTATTTTTAGAAGACATGGGGTGTTTCACCATATTGGCCAGGATGGTCTCGATCTCTTGACCTTGTGATCTGCCTGTCTCAACCTTCCAAAGTGCTGGGATTACAGGTGTGAGCCACCATGCCTGGCCCCAGTAATGTATCTCATCTACCCAAAGTGTGAGCCATAATTCTTGCTTGGTCAGTAACAAGTCAGCACCAGCAAGGATTAGTTTGTTCTTACCAAAGACTTGACAAGGTTTATGCCCTGGTTGTCAGACATCACTGTTTTCTAAGTGTGGATGTGGGTAGGATTTGAAATGTGTGTCCTATTTGCTTTTCCTTTCCAGGTAATCATCTCATTCTTATAATAAAATATATCTGCTCCCTTCAGAGTGGTTCAACAGTCAGATCAACCTCATCCAGCTAGTTAATACAAAAGCCTGACCTAAACTCTGGTATCTTGTCCCCGAATTGGTTGGGGATGTTTTCTTTTCCTTTTTTATTTTTACTATAGTCGACTATCTTAACAGCTTTCTTAATTGGGTCACCAAGTCAGTCCTCTTTTCCCTTCCAGTAATCCTGGTCTTTCTTAACATGCCCTTACTCAGGAACCTGTACTGGTTCCCTGTTCTCACCCTCATCAATCCCAGACAAAATTATCCACCTTTCTGCCCTGCTCTTACAGAATTAGCTGTTTTTCTAAATGTTCCTAAAAATTGACTTTCTCACTGAGCAAGAATGCTGTCCTTAGGCAATTAAATCTCCTAAAACAGATCATGCCAATGTACCCTGGTCTGTGAGCTTCCTACCCGCTGAATGCCCTCTCCCCTCCTTTTGAAACCTTTATAATCCCTCTGATGAAATTCCATCTCCTCCATGAAATCTTCTTCAGCTCTTCCAGTCTGCTTGGCTTTCAGCCATGCTTGAACTCCCATCACACATGTAATTAATACTTTTTACTTCATAATCTGTTGTGTTTTGTTGTCTATTGTGCCAGATATCTTCTGTTTTCCCCTCTAAACCCATTCTTCATCCTTCTCACCCTGTTCTGTGCCCCTGGAGCCTGACTTGTTCAGTCTACTGTAGTGGTTCTCAAAGTGTTACCCCAAACTGCCGCATCAGAATCACCTGAGAACTTGTTAGAAATCCAAATTATCAGTCGGTCCCCACACAAGAGAGGCGGAATCAGACTCTGGGGATAGGCTCCAGCAGTCTATCATGCAGCAGGCCCTCCATGTGTTTCTGAAGCACGCCCAAGTTTGAGAACAACTAGTCAGTATCCACAGGCTCTCCTGTCTTCTGGCTTTTGGGTTGGGTCGGACCTGTGTGTAGCCCTGGCAGGAGACAGAATGGAAAAAAAGAATGGGACATTCGAACTATTCCTTGTGGTTCTCCTACCCCTAGAAAACACCTTTTTGTTTGTTTTGCCTTGTTTTGTTTTTGGAAAGCACCTTTGAAAAAAAATCACTTTATTAAGCACTTTGAGTGTGTCATTTATTTCCTGTTAGTACTGTGACTGGTATACAAGCCATATTATTAAATTAAGTGGTATTGCTCAATTATATTCTTATTTCCCCTCTCTGCTTCACTCCAATCTGTGATGATATTGAGACATGCAGGCAAGGATTTTTGTTGATTCCTCAAAAATCTAGACCTCTTAGGTGGAGTGGTAGACAAAAATAATGCCCCCCACCCAAAGATGTTCATATCCTAATCCTCAAAACCTATAAATATGTCACCTTACATGGCAAAAAAGGGACCCTGCTGATATCATTAAGTTATGGTTACGGATATTGGGAGATTATTTACATTATGAGGGGAGGGGGCTAATCTAATTACAAGGGTCCTTATAAAAGAGAGGCTGGAGGGTCATAGTCAGTGAAGGAGATGTGACAAAGAAAGGGAGGAGAAGGAGAGAGATTTAGGATACTGCCTGCTGGCTTTCAAGATAATGAATGTAGGAAAAGGCAAGGAAATAAAAGATTGTCCCCTAGAACCTTCTAAAGAAACACAGTGCTGCCGACACCTTGATTATAGCCTAGTAACACTCATTACAGACCCCTTGCTTCCAGAACTATAAAAGATCACATTTGTGGTTTTGAGCCCGTAAGTTTGAGGTAATTTGTTATAGGAGCAATACAGAACTAATATGGGTGGTTTATGAAAAATGGGCCCCTTGATCAAATGAATTTTGGAAATCCCACACACCCTCCTGTTAGAGCTTTTACATGAAAACTACCATGAGAAATATTGCACTAAAGAACCTTTTCTAACTTCTTGAAATCCACTGTTTCCAAATATTTTTTCCTAGGAAGACCTATTAATATTCTACAGGCTAATAATGATAGTAATAATGGCAGTTAACATTTATAAAGTGCTTACTACATTGCAGACATTGTGTTACATGCTTAAATGTCACACAATTCTACCAACCTTAAGAGGTGATTATTATTCTTATTTTACAAAGTGGTAAACTGAGGTTTGGAAAGATTAAGTAATTTGATTCATTGCCACACCATTAGTAAGTAGAAGAGGTCAGAATTGAAACTTTGCTTAACTCCAACACTCATATTCTCAACACGCAACCCTGTTCTTTATTTTTGAGAAACATACTTTGAGAAACAATAAGTAGACCCACGCTCCTCTAAGGCTAAAATGAAAACATTAACATATAATGTCCAATGCCTTTACAGATTCCAAATGCATCTCTTGTCATAGTTCAAAATGTTCCATGTTGATGTCATTACTAACCTCAGGGTCAAGCACCAAATGGAAACCAATTGCAGTCTGGTTTGAAAGCAATTGTCACTGTGTGTGTGTGTGTGTGTGTGTGTATGTATGTATGCAAGATAAAAGGAGCTTACCTTTCCATGCAGGAACAGCTTTCAGATTATAAAGTAGCTGAGGTACAGGGATGTGACCCGGCCAAAGGATTAGCATAGTTGAACAAAGTCAGCCCTCCATATCTGTGGGTTCCACATCCATGGATTCAACCATCTACAAATCAAAAATATTCAGAAAAAAAGGACAGTGTGTATGTACTGAACAAGTACAGACTTTTTTCCTGTTATTAGTCCCTAAACAATACAGTATAATAACTATTTACATAGCATTTACATTGTATTAGGTATTATAAGCCAGTGGCCCCCCCAACCATTTTGGCACCAGGGGCTGGTTTTATGGGAGACAATTTTTCTACGGGACAGCAGGGGAAGGGGTAGATGGTTTGGGGATGAAACTGTTTAACCTCAGATCGTCAGGCATTAGATTCTCTTAAGGAGCGTACAATCTAGATCCCTCGCATGCGCAGTTCACAATAGGGTTCCCACTCCTATGAGAATCTTCTGCCACTGATCTGACAAGAGGCAGAGCTCAGGTGGTAATGCTCTCACTTGTCCACTACTCACCTCCTCACAGGCCACGGACCAGTATAGGTCTGCAGCCCAGGGATTCAAGACCCCTGTTATAAGCAATCTAGGGACAATTTAAAGTATATTGGAGGATGTGAGTAGATTATATGTAAGTACTATGCCATTTTATATTAGAGACTTGACCATCCACGGATTTTGGTATCAATGGAGGGCAGTCTTGGAACCAGCACCCATTGATAACAGGGGATAACTGTGTAACTCAGAAACACCATTCAGAAACCTCAGGCCTATCAACATTTCTCTTTTAAAGAGCTGTGATTTGCCCATAAAAATGAATTATTGGCTAAAATTTGAGAAAAATCTCAGACTATTAAGTACAAAATGTTTTTGCAAGCAATCCAGTTGAGAATAATGTTTGAGAATTTACAGAAAAGAAAAGCTCATGCAGCGGTTAGACGAATTTTTGTTTCTTAAATAAATATCACTCAAAAATAGTTGCCATAGGGCATTTCCTGTGTTTCAAATGCATGTTTTGGTAAGCAAACTTGCTACTCTGTGCTATAATATTTTACTTATCCATTGGCACGTGCTTAAACTTCTTTAGTGATTACTATCAAAAAAAAAGCTTGTGCTTTTAATTTTTCTAACTAATTTTTCTGTCTTTGTCAGTTTCCCTGTTAAACATCATGAATTATTTTGACCTGCATAGGCTCTCATGAACATTAAGCAAATTTTAAATTAGTTGGTATACTTTACTTATCTTTCACACGTTTGTATGGAAACAAAGTAATTTCAAAATGTGATCGTGGCCAGCACAGTTGTTTGCTCCCATAATCCCCAGCACTTTGGGAGGCCAAAGCAGGAGGATGTCTTCAGCCAAGAAGTTTGAGACCAGCCTGAGCAAGATGGTGAGATCCGATCTCAACAGAAAATTTAAGAATTAGCCAGGCATGGTGGTACACACCTGTAGTCCCAGCTTCTCAAGAGACTGAGGCAGGAAGATTTGTTGAGCCCAAGAGTTCAAGGCTGCAATGTGCTGTGATTGCGCCACTGCACTCCAGCCTAGGCAACAGATTGTGACCCTGCCTGTCTCTTAAAAATAAAATTAAAAAGTAATCATATGTACTGATGGAGGTTTTTTTTTAAGCACTTCTAATTTATAATTTTTTATCCCCCAAATCAATAACACTACATGCAATATTTACTTCTGGAAAAGAAAGAGTCATCAGTGAGACAACTGAATACAGTCTGGAGTTTAATAGAAAGGCACTAACGTTAATTTCCTAGTTTTCACAAATGTGCCTCAGTAGTGTAGGCTATTAACATTAGGAGAAACTGAGTAAAGAGTATACAGGAGCTGTCTGTACGATCTTTGCAACTTTTCAGTAAGTCTAGAATTATTACAAAATGAAACACTTAAAAAGCTTAATAAAATCAACCATGTTACAACACATGGGTTTAACGATATCGTTAATTGTGTATTCTACTCAGAGCTCAGATGACTTTTGAGACCTTATCTTCCACTCCCACCTCAGTTGCCTATGTTTAGATACCAAGTATCTAGTAGGAGTCTAACCAGGAAAACAAAACCAATTAGCAAAGCAGTAAATGCCCTGTGGTTGAAACTTCTTAGGGGTAAAAGCTGTTTTGTTTAACCAAATTATTTTAACTTGAGGCTTCCTGTGGGTATCACCTTCTTACACAAGGTGCCACACAAAGTAAAACACAAGCAAACAAAACTACATCAAAAGGTCACCTCACAGCCAGCCTGTGTGTGATCACTTGCACATTTACCTGTTTGTCACCATCTCCCCATCTAGATTTCAAATCCTTCTAGGGCAGGAACCACATCTGCTTTAACCCCTGATCAGGCCCCCAGGTACCTTGCCTGACACAGTGGATGCTCAAACACTATTTGATCATGGATGTGTGAATGAATGAATTAGCTGCCATTTATATGAAAGGAGTCTTGCAGGATGCAAAGAAAGAATTGGATACCTCTGCATATACAGGGAAAAGAGCTCTTGTACCCACACGTATGTTTTTCAGTCAGTCAAAGAATAAAGTTCCCAGTGTCCTGAGTCGTGAATGTGGATTCAGAACTGAATGAGCCCATGAGGCAAAAATAATATGAACAGTAATTTGCTCCTTAGGAAAACAAATAGGTAAAGAGTTCAAACCAATTCCAACATGATGACAGCGAAGAAGGTGACTGCCACGTTAAAGCATGACCCCGTATCTTCTAATGTGGGAAGGCTCTAATTCATTCATTTAAAAAACAAAATTTTTTTTAGCTCCAGGGATTTAGTAGTCAATGAGTAAGTCAGACAGGAGCTCTGCCCTCACTGGGCTTATGGCCTAGTGGAGGAGATTGACAGTAAATATGAGATATAGGAAACAATATGATTGCAAGTCAAATGCCTCTCCACAGAGCCAGGTCCAAGAATAGTAGTAGGAGAGAGAGCATTCATGATTTGAAGTTGCAAGTCCTGGGTAGGCTTTCTGAGCTAAAGAAATTCAGGCATCAGCAAGGATATTATGAGAATCAAGTGAAATTACATGGAAACTCTTTATAAATCTAAAACACTAGAAAGTATTAGTGTGCAATGCATGCATTCATTTGGGTCACTATTTCCACACTTACTCATTTATCATACTTGCACTGAGTACCTACTATGTATGTGCCAGATGCTGTTGTGGAGATACAAGAATAAAGGAAATGCAAACACTACTGTCAACACAAATTATAAGTGTTTGGGTTATATTCTGGAGTCTACTGCCTTAATCAGTAGCCGGGATCACAGTGACCCTAGTTCTCAGACACACCCAACAGATAAGCCTTAACCTTTGAAATTAGCAAAGTCGAACAAGGCTGTCACTTCATTTTCTTTTTCTCCTCAGCATTAAGAATTACTGTCAGTGGGAACACACAATTTCCCAGAAGTTGACACTTCAACAATTCTGGCATCTTATTTGAAAATTGCCATTATTACTTTTAGCATGTGAGCAATTTCTTACAGCCTAGTGGTTTGGAGAGTTTTTCCTTAACCTTTTCACTAATGATGGAATGGCACACTGTATTTTTGAAAGTCTCTTCTAGATTCTACCAATAGTAAGACACTTTGTTTTTTGAATTGCTATTTAAAAAATAAGATCAGTTTAATCTTCCTGCATCTCTATCTTCTTTATTTGGATGCCATAAGGTTAGTCATGAAGGTCAAAGAAATTGGAAGTCATTAATATTCATTTCTCTCAGACATTAAAAAGTCAGTATTGTGAAGAATTTGGCAGGTAGGTAGGTCACGCCAAGTACTAATCTTCTGTTTAACTCTTGGTTTATTATCTTCCTTGCCATATGGAGACAAAGTGAGGAGCATTAATTTATACAGCATTACACAGGGCTAGTGCACAAGTAAAGTTGTTAATAAATAATGATAAGGACAATCACCACCATCATCATCATAGCAAAGCCCTATACTAAGTGCCAGGCGACCCTCTAAATACTTGATACAAATTAACTCTTTTTCACTATGGTGAAATAAAGACAACTTGAAATTTACTGTCTTGCCCATATTTAAGAGTACAATTCACTGGCATCAAGTACATCCACATCGTTGTATGACCATCATTACCATCCATCTCCAAAAGTTTGTCATCTTGCAAAACTAAAGCTATGTACCCATTGAAAAGTAACTCCTCATTCCCCACTCTTCTCAGCCCCTGACCACCACCATTCTACTTTCTGTCTCTGTGAATTTGACTATTCTAAGTACTTATGTAAAGCAATCACACAATATGTATTCTCTTGTGACTGGCTTATTTCATTTAGCATAATGTACTCAAAGTTATTCTAGTTGTGGAATATGTGAATTTTTTCGGTTTTGAGGCAGAATAATATTCCATTATACATACATACCACATTTGACTTATCCATTTGCCCATCAATGAACACTTGAGTTGCTTTCACCTGTTGGCTACTGCGAATAAAGCTGCCATGAACATAGGTATTTAGTCCTTGATTTTAATTGAGTAGATAGTCAGAAGTAGAATTGGATCAGATGGTTATCCTATGTGTAACATTTTTAGGAACTAACAACTGTTTTCTACAAAGGCTTCACTATTTTGCACTCCCACCAACACTGCACAAGGATTCCAGCTTCTCCAAAACCTTGCCAACATTTACCACTTTCTGTTGTTTTGGTAGTAGCCATACTAACAGGTACAAGGTGTGAGGGATTATTTTTATCTTCATTTTGTAACTGAGGCACAGAAAGGTAAAAATAAAACCTGCCGAAGGTAAGATTGCTATTAACTGTTAGAGAACTGGGACTCAAACCCACATAATGGAGTCCAGAGTCCATGCTGTTCTCTACTGACCTTTTAAAAATAAGATAAGCTACCATTTATTGAGCACTTACTATGTGCACTGCGTTTTACATTAATTATTTAATCCTCATAACTGGCCTGCAAGATAGTTCTTGTAATTGCATCTACTTTTCTAATGAGCAAGACAGAAATTAATTACAGTGTTCCTTGGTATCTGTGGGGAGATTGGTACCAGGCCTCCTACCAATACCAAAATCTGTGGATGCTTAAGTTCCTGACATAAAATGGCATAATATGTGCACATCCTCCTGTATACTTTAAATCATCTCTAGATTATAACACTTAATACAATGTAATGCTGTACAAATAGTTGTTATAAAAATATATTTTAAAAACCCACAATTAAGAATTACAAATAAAAATACATCATATTTTTGATCTGTGGTTGATGGAATCCATACATACAGAACCTGCAGATATGAAGGGCGAACTATATTTTCCACAGTTACTGAGCTAGTTAACAGAGCTGGAATTTGAATCCAGATATCTGAATCCAGGACTGGAGTAATTAGTCTCTCTCCTATACTGAGTTTTAGATAAATCATTATCCTATTAAATTCTTTATCTTTCTGTGTGTCCTCAGTGGAGATATTTTTCCTTCCCTATAGCTAATCAGCTTCCTTCAAATTGGATTTCATAGTGATATGGATCTGTTCACAGTCTTATGGAGGCCAATGCTGGCATTTGAATGCAGTTCCTCGAGGCTTTCCAATGAGCTAAGTAAGTTGAAACATGTACACCTGATGTAACATTTCTTCCAAGGTAGAGTAAGTTGGCAGATTCAACATTTCACAAGGGCCATGACTCTCAAAAGAGCCTCTCATTTACCACTTACTCCTTCCCAGTTACCTTGTTGTTTTCCTTACGATACTTTCCTCTGATAGGTAATGCTAAAAAGAAAATTTTCTCACAGCCTCTCCTGATAACTGTTTCCTCAAACCTATTATAATATCTTTGGAGCAGACAAGCAAATTTTGCCATCTTCACTTTTTGGCATGCCCCAAATACCAATGTCTTAGTGTCCTTCAGAAACAACTATTAGGTCTTCCCAACTATGTATAAACTGGCTTTGTCAAACAGAGTCCCCAAAGAAGTGGGAAATGCTATTCAGTGTAATGGGATGTAAGCACAGGAGAGTGGGTGCTGGAATCATTTAGACACGGTTATGAGTATGGACTTTGGAGGTGAGTGGTTATGAGTATAGACTTGGGAGCTCACCCAGCCTAGCTTCAAATTTCTACTCAACTGTATCATAGATGCTTTTCTTTGGGCAAGCTATTTTACCTCATTGTGGCTCAGTTTCCCCATCTGTGAAGTTTGGATTTAAAAAGTATCTGTGCCATAGGGTTTTAAAAGGACCAAAAAAGATCATATTCATCAAAATAATAGCATGGTATTTGGCACACACTAACATCTCCATAAAACTTAACTGTTCTATTAAATCACAATTAGATGATAGCATTCCAAGGGTGAAGATTATTGTCCTATCACAGAGCCTTAGACTTAACAGGTGATCAAGAATTTTTTTAGATAATGATTGCTCATTATTTTAATGGGATATTCAAGGCATTTTTCAACATTGTGACTACGCACTTCAAAATCACAAGTTTCAAAACTAAAGAACAAGAAGAATAAAGATAAGGAAAATAAGAAGGCTCAGGGAAGCAGGCATGGAAGACAGGCACACACAGGAGTTTCAGAAGTCATCATTCTGTGAGCTCCATCCTTGCAGATTCCTCATACTTCAGGCCAAAAGCAGTTGGCCAGAGTCTCTGTGTGAAGAGATAGGTTGTTGAGCAAGGATCTGCATGTCTAAACGATTCCAGGTTCTTGCCCACCGGAGGAGGTGTCCTGACACTTCTCATCAACAATTAATCTGCATTTCCACACTCACACATTAGGAAATTTCTTCTCTCTAGGACATCCTACGCCAAATCATCTTGATTTGGACCTTTGAATGCAGTCAGGCCTGGAAGCATTTTGCTTGTAATTGGAATGTTGTACATTGTACTAGAAAGTTGGCCCAATGCTTTCATCACTTCTAGAATTTAACTCTCTTTCCTTGTTCTACAATTGAGCTTCCCAGTATAGTAGCCACTATGCACATGTGCCTATTTAAACTTGAATTAATCACAATTAAATAAAATTTGTATTCTGTTCTTCAGTCTCATTAGCCATATTGCAAGTGCTCAGTAGCCACCTGTGTATTGGTCAGAGCAGATATAGAACATTTCCATCATCATAGAAAGTTCTGTTGGGCAGTGTTGCTCTAGGAAATAAGCTTAAGCATCATGGAACAAGTGATTCACATGATAAACAGTGCCATAGCTAGTTAAGGAGCAATGCAACTGTTATACTCCCAAACGCTGTGCTGGTGCCATAAATTCCTTGACATGCGTCCAATGAAAATGTGGAGTCTAATTCTCCTTCTCTTGAATACAGGCCAAACTTGGTGACTTGCTTCTAATGAATAGAATGAGATGACAGTGATGTTATGGGACTTCTGAGGCTATATTAGAAGAGGCACTAGAGCTTCTGCTTGACTTTTTTTAAATGCTCACTTTTGGAACTCAGCCACCACGCTGTAAGAAAGCTCCTGCCATATGAAGAGGCCACATGAAGGTGCTCTGGCCAACAGTTCTTACTACAGTTGCAGCTGATAGCCAGCATTAAACTCTAGACCCAAAAGCCTTCTGATGATTCCAGGTTCCAGCCTTTCCTACCTGAGCTAATACCGGGTGGAGCAGAGATAATATGTTCCCGCAGTTTCCTGTGTTAATTGCAGAACCATGAGCCAAAAAATGTTGTTTTAAGCCACTGTATTTAGGATGGTTCATTACACACAAATGGATAACTGAAACATACATATTCTCAAAAAGTGGCACATTTTATTTTAATGAAGTATCTTTAACAAAGTATCTTTAATGAATCTTTAATGAAGTTCAGACCATGATGTAAAGATGTTAGCAGAAACACAAGGGTCCCTCTCTTTAGTACCTAAAAGAAACATCAATGGTCAGAACATGATACAAATAGAAAGAGAAGGAAAACTATGATGTGCTTCTAAAAATAGAAACCTCACCATCCAATTGCAGTAAATCTACTTCTAGCTAGACCCTTTCTTTAGTCCCCTTCTCATATTCTGTGCTTGTTCCCCAAGATGTTAGAACCTCTGATTCAGTGGCATCTCTATGATCCTCTATAGGGATTATGATCTGGTTGGAAGAGGCTTTATCTCGATACTGTATTTGCATAGAAGTCTTGATGTTTTTAATATTATATTTGACAGTTAAAACAAAATGTCAAAGATTTCTAAAGATGCTTTTTATTCTTAATTTACCTAAAATTGAGAAAATGTTAATTGTCCATAGTAGTTTTCTCAAACTGCTTTAATTTTAATTAGTTTTGGATTTCCACAAGAGTAGACTGAGGTTCAAGTAGCTTATTTTGAGGGTGTTGGATAGATAAACACAGAGAATGAGAAGACAAAACACAAGTATGCATTATCAAGATGTTACTACTGGGGGAGACTGGATACTTAACCCCATGGAACTGTCAGAAAAAGCTTGATCTACACCCCAGAGGAATAAAAAAGGAACCATTTATCTCTTGGCTGCCATTTCTCGTGGGATCAATTGTTGATTGGACTATGCCATGTGAGTGCCAAATGGGTTCCCAAGGGCATCTCATACCATGACGCAAGAAAAATCTAAAGCAGAAAGAGGCATGCCATGGAAGTCAGAGGTGCAACATGGTCATATTTCTCCTGCAGGAAACTGGATGAAGCATGAGTGGAACCAGTCGTCTTGAACTGGCTGAAATGAGAGGTGAGGAAAAAAGGACGTCAGAAGCTTTGAGATGGTACATGAGATGTATTTGATATAGTCCACCTCTTGAACAGCTCAGCTATGCTTTTGCCTTCTAAGTTCAAACAACACAGTCTCCTTCAGGGTGGTAACCAACACAGTCTCTGCAAAGACTTAGTGCAAGGGCATTAATGAACCAGGTTATCATGTTACAGCTGGTCCTGAGGCTGTGATTTATATTCAATAAATTTCTCTTTCACCAACCAGTCTAGATACCTTTGATGGTTAATTTTAGGTATCAATTTGACTGGATTAATTTTAGAGTCAACTTGACTGCATACCCAGATAACTGGTAAATGTTATTTCTGCATGTGTCTGCGAGGGTGTTTCCAGTACATGTTCACAAGGTTAGCATTTGAAACAGTGGGCTGAGTGGGGGCAAGCACCAGTCAATCAACTGAGGGCCTAGATAAAACAAAAAGGCTGAAGAAAGAAAAATTTATTTTCTTTCTTTTTTGGAGATGTAACACCCTCTTTTGCTTCCCCTTGAACATCAGGACTCAAGGTTCTCTGCCCTTTGGACTTCAAGACTTGCACCAGCAGCCCTGCAGGTTATCAAGCCTTCAGAATTTTAATTTATAAGCAGCCATCTGAGCGGAAATGAACAGCCAAAGGAATTGCTTTGAAGCCACGAATCATAGTAAACACACTATATTCTCTTAGTTTGCTTATTTGGAATGACTTTCAGCATGGTGAAGAGGCATAAACATCACCCTTTGGCACCTGGGTGGCATTCACATTCAAGCGTAGTGTTCAGGTAGGAAAGTAAATGGATGTATTTTAGAACAATTTTCCACACTAAGGATTGTAATAGAAACCCATCACAGCAGATTACTTTTTGTCTCCTGTGTTCTATCAGCTAGATTTGCTTCCTGTTGCAGTCACAGTCCCACCCACCTCACGCTGGCAGTTGGCACTCACCACAAGTGCATACCCTACACCTTACATTCCACCTCAGTACCTTTTCTGAGACTTCTAGAATCTACTGGACCCAGAGCAAGCCCAGTTCCTGAGGGTGAGGAAGTTAATTCCCAGGGGAGCCCTCATCCAAAGGGGGTTGGGGTGGATGAATGCCCCAGCCCATCTTTGGGGTAGACAATTCTGGAAGGCATTCCACACATTTCTCAGATGTCCCAGCAGAATCAAGCCACCATTTCTCAGAGTGGCAGTCTCAGTATTGGCTTTTGTTCCTTTCCTGTTCTCATCCTTCTTACTCCCTCACTCTCAATTCTTGGAATCAGCTCCCATACAAAAAATATAAAGCAGACTTCAGGAAAAAAAAACTATCAGAGATAAATGGGGCATTTCATGATGACGAAGAGCTCAATTCTCTAAGAAGACGTAACAATCCTAAACGTGTATGCACCTAACAAGAGAATGTCAAATACACGAGGTAGAAACTGATAGAACTTCAAAAAGAAATAGATGAATCCACTATTTATAGCTGGAGATTTAAATCCCTTCTTTCAGTAATTGATAGATCAAGCAGACAGAGAATTTATAAGATATAGTTGACCTGACTAGCACTATCAATCAATCTAATTTATGCTTATAGAATACTTCACCCAACAACAGCAGAATATATGTTTTTCTCAAGCTTACATGAAACATTCACCAAGAGACACCACATTCTGGGATATGAAACCATACCTTGATAAGTTTAAGAGAATACAAATCATGCAAAGTGTGTTCTCAGACTGCAATAAAATTAAACTAGAAATTAATAACAAAACAATACCTGGAAATTTCCCAAATATTTGTAAATTAAGCAACACACTTCTAAATAACAAATGGTCAAAAAAAAGAAGTCTTACAAGAAATGTAAAACCATTTTGAACTAAAATGAAAATATAACATCAAAATTTGTGAGATGCATTAAAAGCTTAGAGGGAAGTTATGGCATTAAATGCTTATATTGAAAAAGTAGAAAAATCGGCCAAGCGCGGTGGCTCAAGCCTGTAATCCCAGCACTTTGGGAGGCCGAGACGGGCAGATCACGAGGTCAGGAGATCGAGACCATCCTGGCTAACATGGTGAAACCCCGTCTCTACTAAAAAATACAAAAAACTAGCCGGGCGAGGTGGCGGGCGCCTGTAGTCCCAGCTACTCGGGAGGCTGAGGCAGGAGAATGGCGTAAACCCGGGAGGCAGAGCTTGCAGTGAGCTGAGATCCGGCCACTGCACTCCAGCCTGGGTGACAGAGCGAAACTCCGTCTCAAAAAAAAAAGAAAAAGTAGAAAAATGAAAAATGAATAATCTAAGCTTCCACTTTAGAAAACTAGAGAAAAAAGAAAAACTTAAACTTAAATAAAGCAGGAAAAAATACAGTAACAAAAATTAGGGCAGAAATCAATGAAATTGAAAACAGGAAAACAAAGGGAAAATCGACAAAAGCAAAAGCTGGTTCTTCGGAAATATCTGTCAAATTGACAACCCCTGGCTAGACTAACCAAGAGAAAAACAAAGAAGACACAAATTATTACTATCAGAAATGAAAGAGAGGCCATCACTACTCCATGAACATTAAAAGTATGATAAAGGAATTATACTTGTGACATTTGTGAGCAAACTCTATATACACAAATTTTATTATTTAGATAAATGAACCAATTCCTTGAAGGACACAAACTATTAAAACATACATGAGGAGTAACAGATAATCTGAATAGGCCTATGTTTATTATAGTAATTAAATGAATAATTAATAACCTTCCAAAAAGAATGAACGAAGGCCAGGTGGTTTCACAAATGAAATCTATCAACCATATAAGGAAGAAAAAATAACAATTCCCCATAATCTTTTTCAGAAAATTGAAGTGGCAGGAAACACTCTGTTACTCATTCTATGAGGTCAATATTACTCTAATACCAAAAAAACATAAAGGCATTACAACAAAGTAAAATACAGACCACTATCCTTCAGGATCTTCAACAAAATATTAGCAAATATATTCCTCAATCAATGTAATCCACCACATCTATATATGAAAGAAGAAAAATTATATGATTATATCAATTGCTGATAAAAACCTTCAGCAAAATAGAACTGGGGGTACTTCCTCAATTAGATAAAGAACATCTACAAAACAAACCAACCTCCAGCAATCATCATCCTTAGTGGGGAAAAATGGGTGATTTCTCCCCGCTCGTATTTACACCATACTTGAAGCCCCTAGTGTGACAGAATAAAAAGCTAAAATAAAAGGCATACAGTTGGGGAAGAAAGAAACCAAATTGTCTGCAGACAATGTGATTGTCTATGTAGAAAACATGAAATAATTTTTTAAACCTTTCTGTAACAAAAAAGTGAGTATAGCAAGGTTGCAGGATAAAAAGTGAATATACAAAGGTCGACTGTTTTTCTTTTCTTTTTCTTTTTTTTGTTTTTGTTTGTTTGAGACAGGGTCTCTCTCTGTCGCCTAGGCTGGATTGCAGTGGCGCAATCTTGGTTCATTGCAAGCTCTGCCTCCCAGGTTCATGCGCTTCTCCTGCCTCAGCCTCCCAAGTAACTGGAACTATAGGTGCCCGCCACCACACCCAGCTAATTTTTTGTATTTTTTTAGTAGAGACGGGGTTTCACCGTGTTACCCAGCATGCTCTTGATCTCCTGACCTCGTGACCCACCCACCTCGGCCTCCCAAAGTGCTGGGATTATAGGCGTGATCCACCATGCCTGGTGGTTCGACTGTTTTTCTATATACCAGCAATGAACCATTGAAATTTGATTTTTGTGATTGCCATTTACAGTAGTATCAAAAAAAAACATACTTAGATATATACATTTTAAAATGTACAAGATCTATATGTGAAAAAGAACAAAACTCTGATACAAAAAAATCACAGAACATGTATATAAATAGAGACATATTCTGTATTCGTGGATTGGAATACTCAATTTATCCCAATTTGATCTAGAATTCAAAATTCAACAAAACCCCAACCAAGAGCCCAGCACGCTATTTTGATGATATGGACAAACTAATTCATATATATATAAAATGCACATTCTAAAATGTATATATTGGAATGCATGTAATACACACACACAGACACACACACACACTAAGGCAAAAGGCCTAGACTATTCAACACAATAGTAAAGAATAAGAACAAAAACAAAATGAAAACAAAAAAAAAACACAAAGAAAAAAAAGAAAAACAAAGTTGTAACTCATATTACCAAATTTTAAGACTGACAAACAGCATGGTATTGAGGAAACTATAGACACATAGATCAATGGAACAGAATAGAGATCCCAGAAATAGACTCATGCAAATGTAGGCGACAGACCCTTGACAAAGAAGCAGGGGCGTTTTTTTTTTTGAGATGGAGGCTAGAGTGCAGTGGCCTGATCTCAGCTCACCACAACTTCCGCCTCCCCGACTCCAGCAATTCTCCTGCTTCATCCTCCCAAGTAGCTGGAATTACAGGTGTGCACTACCATGCCCAGGTAATTTTTGTATTTTTAGTAGAGACAAGGTTTCACCATGTTCTGGTCTCAAAAACCTGATTTCAAGTAATCTGCCCACCTCAGCCTCCCAAAGTACTGGGATTACAGGCATGAGCCACCCAGTCTGGCCAGGAGTAGGGGCATTTCAATGGACAAAAGTTAGTTTTGTCAACAAATAGTCCTGTGACAGCTGAACATCTACATTGGAAAAAAAAAATGAATCTAGAGGGATATTTTATGCCTTTCATAAAAAACTGGATTTTAGACTAAATGTAAAATGCAAAAACAAATAATTTCTAGATAAAAATGTAGGGAAAAATCGAATAACCTTGATTTGGCAATGAGTTTTTGAGCCTAACACCAAAAGCATAATCCATGAATGAAATTTGATGTTAGATTTTATTAAAATTAAACATTTCTGCTCTGTGAGGGACATTATTAAGAAAAATCAAAAGACAAGTAACAGACTGGGAGAAAATATTTGCAAAACACATTTAAAAGGACTTCTATCTAAAATAAAAGGACTTGTATCAGAAATATACAAAAAACTTTAAAACTCAACAATAAGGAACCAAGAAACCCAATTTTAGAAAGGTCAAAGAATCTGAACGACATCACACAAAAGAAGGTGTAATAGCAAATAGGATACATATGGCAAATGAGCATAGAAAGAGATGTTTAACATCGCATCCTGGATAGGATCCTGGATCAGAAAAAGAACATTGGAGGAGGAAAAAAAAAAACTAAGGAAATCTGAATAAAGTATGTAAAGTATAAACTTTAGTAAAATAATGCATTAATATTGGTTCATTAATTGAATCAAATGTACCAATACTAATGTAAGATCTTAATAGGGGAAACCGAGTGTGAGGTACATGGAATTTATCTGTACTAGTTTCAAAAATTTTTTATAAATCTAAAACTTCTTAAAAAATAAATTTTGTGTTTTTTTTTTTTCTTAATGAAGAAAATTGAGGCTAATAAAGTAGAGAGCAACATCATGTCAGTTCGGGTGGAGGAGAAAGCATGGGACTGGAGACTCAAGACCCCACTCTATTTGAGCCCTTTTATTAATACAGTTGCATGACTCAGCTTCCTGGAATTTCAGTTTTCCTCATTTATTATAATAATGGTAGTTAAAATTTTAATAAAATTCATGAGATCTGGAACCCCAACTATCTTGTTTATCACTATAACCCCAGTGCCCAGAACAGGTTAGACACATCATAAATATTCAATAATTATATGTTGAGTAAGGAGATGAATGAGGGAAGGAAGACAGGAAGGGCTCTCCCACCCATTACTCCAAATCATGCAGTCAATACTACATGAGGCGGGAACTACTGTTCTTCCCCATTTGGCAGCTGGGGCACTCTGGCTGAGAAAAGTTACATTTCTTGCCCACACACAACCAAAAAGCAACACAAACAAGACTCAAAGCAAATGGTCTGACACCAGACCCCACACACCTAACCTATGCCCCCTGTGCCCTTAACGTCTAGTGTAAGAACAATATGGAAGGAATTTGCCCTTTCATATATCCCATGCTGCAATGCTTCTGCACCATGATGGACCCTCATTAGATTGTCTCTAGGGTCCCTTCCATGGTACCAGTCATGGGACTCAAAAGAACAGAATCTTCTCCCCAAAGACTCTCCCTAGCCTTGCTCTGTTCCTATTTGCCTTCTATCCTATACCATTTATCTCCATTCAAACTTTGCTTGGATAAAATCACCTCATCCATAATTTGCCTTTCTCTGGATCCTGCAGGGGAGACAGAGACAAAGATAAATGTATGACCTCCACGTTCATTTGTATGATAGCAGTATCTTGTCCTGACATCCAGAGGTCTGGGCCTACTCCACAGGTTCAAGTGAAGAGAAGAATAAAGTGGGGGTTGGGGGTAGTTGGACAGGAGGCAGAACAGAGACTTTTCGCTTTAAACGTCAGGATGATAAAAGAAAAAGCAGTTCAACTCAGATAACATCAGAAAACTGCAGCCCACGTAAGATCCCTGTGTTGGAGTTCCTGGTTTTTGTTGTTTTTTTACTCCTAAGTTCAGACCTAATTGTAAGATAATGACTCTACAGTAAGGTAAAACACAGGGAAAATGTCAGATTGTGGAGGAGAAAGCTTTTATTCAAATTAAACATCTTTGATGCTAAGAAAAAAATATATAGAGAGCAGATGTCAACTGCTATTTTATAGACATCATCTAATTATTAAATTCCTCCTTAAGCACAGTGCATTTCTTTTTGTTGTTGTTTTGTTTTGTTTTGTTTTGGAAAAAGAGCAAAGACGAGTTCCTTTCAGCAAGGATTCCAAGCCAGTCATCTCGTGTGTTTTGAAACAAGCTGACATTTTAGTAGAAAATTAGGCTTTCAATATACTGCTCAAGATAAAAGCTTGCATCCTGTACTATGTAGTCCGCGAATGCTGTTTGGATTTTTTTTTTTAATGCTTTTACAGTTTTTAGCGGAACTGTAAGCACCACACATTTTTTTTCCCTGAGTAATAAAACTGGGGGAGATGTTTGCAAGTCATAATGTTCCATAAATGGTTCCAAATTTACGGTTGCACTATAAACTATATTAAGCAATCCAAAAGCTAGCTTGTTTCTTTCACCGGTGCTTTCAGAGTCTATAAATTAGACAGTTTAAACCATGTAAACACCAAACGAACAGTCACGGAATCACTCTGGGACAAGATGCACACGTTGACTTTTCAGAACATTTTGTGTCCCTCCACTTCCAGGCATATTAAAATAAATCATTGGTGGGGCCGGACGCGGTGGCTCACGCCTGTAATCCCAGCACTTTGGGAGGCCAAGGCGGGTGGATCACGAGGTCAGGAAATCAAGACCATCCTGGCTAACACGGTGAAACCCCGTCTCTACTAAAAACTACAAAAAATTGGCTGGGCATGGTGGCGGGCTCCTGTAGTCCCAGCTACTCAGGAGGCTAAGGCAGGAGAATGGCGTGAACCCGGGAGGTGGAGCTTGCAGTGAGCCAAGATCGTGCCGCTGCACTCCAGCCTGGGTGACAGAGCAATACTCCGTCTCAAAAATCAATCAATCAATCAATCATTGGTGGAATGGAGTCAAAGTCCCTGCCTCAAAAGGAACCCAACAGGCAACTGGATTCTGATGTCAGATTCCAACCAACTAACAAAGATGAGAAAGGTGACCCACATGGTGGAGAAGGCTTATTAAGTGACAACTGTTTTGCCCTCAAGAGACAACTCTGCCTTTCCATCAGAACCCTTCTTTACACAAGACCTAAGGCGGCCTTGCAGAAATTGCTAGAAAAATTAGTTATTATTTTTATTGAAATTGTGTAAGGTCCAGGTACTATGTTAAACATAACACATGAATTATTCATACTAGTCTCACAACCTTATGAAGATTATTACATGGGGCAAGTGAGGCTCAGGTTAACTAAATTACCTGGTTCAAGGTAAAACAGCCAAGTCTTTGGGCACCCAAAGCTAAGCCACTGGCTTTAGGTTTATAAATGCTTATTTCTAGACAATTATTTTGAGCTTAAGCAGGTAATAAAATGCCTTGAGTCAGGCTTGTGTGCATTATATCACACACTACTAATTCTGTTTAGCCAAAATAAGAGCAGTAATCATAAGGATGAGAAGGAAGAGGTGTCGTCATCACCTTTATTGAGTGATTACTGCATGCCAGGCACTGTGCTAGACACAGTTCATTAAGTTTTTTGTTTGCTCTTATCATAGCCGTCAGAAGTAGACACCATTAGCGCCTCCATTTTGCAGATGAGAAGCCTGAGGCTTAGACAGGTAAAGCAGATTTCCTAGGCCACATGACTAAGAGTCTGAACTGTGGCTTGAAACCATATTGAACTATGAGACCCATTCCCTTTCTACTGCACCAAGCTGTCAATACCATCTTTGCAAATATGACAGGATTAGAAGCTTAAACATTTATCAGGTATATGGTGAAACCCAAGTTCTCTTCTAACTTTTTAATCTGTTCTGCATGATAAAACAGGACCAGAAAGCCCTAGTGTTCAGGCCGTACCCTTTGCCATCCTGACCTACTCCTGCCCAAATCATAAAGAGAACCTTCCAAGTCCAAGTTTTGGTACTGAGAAACCCATTGCCCTGCTTTGTTTATTCGTTTGTTTTTTAAAATATCATTGAAAAACACAAATCTCACCTTTCAAATCATGTGTAACACAAGTCCCCATTTTCCTTTCTTTCTTATCCTGCTGTGTCTGGAATTGGTGGGTTCTTGGTCTCACTGACTTAAAGAATGAAGCCGTGGACCCTCGTGGTGAGTGTTACAGTTCTTAAAAGTGGTGGGTCTGGAGTTTGCTCCTTCTGATGTTCAGACGTGTTCAGTTTCTTCCTTCTGGTGGGTTCGTGGTCTTGCTGGTTTCAGCAGTGAAGCTCCATACTTTCAAAGTTCAGTGTTACAGCTCTTAAGGTGGTATAGAGTTATTCGTTTCTCCTGTCTGGAGTTGTTCATACCTCCCAGTGGGTTCCCGGTCTCGCCGGCCTCAGGAGAGAAGTTGCAGACCTTCCCAGTGAGTCTTACAAGCTCATGAAAGCTGCATGGACCCCAATAGTGAGCAGCAACAAGATTTATTGCAAACAGTGAAAGCACAAAGCTTCACAGTGTCAAAGGGATCAGAGGCGTTGGCACTTCTGCCACGGACAGCCTGCTTTTATTCCCTTATATGACCCCCCCCACCCACATCCTGTTGATTGGTCCATTTTGCAGAGAGCTAATTGGTCTATTTTACAGACAGCTGATTGGTCTGTTTTACAGAGAGTTGATTGGTCCATTTTGACAAAGTGCTGATTGGTGCATTTACAATCCCTGAGCTAGACACAGAGTGCTGATTGGTGCATATACAATCCTCCAGCTAGACATAAAAGTTCTCCAAGTCCCCACCCCAGTCAGGAGCCCAGCTGGCTTGCCTAGTGGATTTGGCACCAGGGTGGTGGGCAGACTGCACTCCAGCCCCATGCTGTGCACCTGCATTCCTCAGCCCTTGGGCAGTGGATGGGACCAGGAGCCTAGGTGCAGGGGGTGGTGGTCGTCGGGGTGGCTTGGGCCACACAGGAGTCCAAGGCAGTGGTGGGTTGGGGAGGCTCAGGCATGGCGGGCTGTAGGTCCCAAGCGCCACCCCATGGGGAGGGAGCTGAGGCCCAGCAAGAATTCTAGCACAGCGCCAGTGGGCTGGCACTGCTGGGTGACCTGGCACACACTCTGGAGCTGCTGGCCCTGGTGCTAAGCCCCTCACTGCCCAGGGCGGTGGCGCCAGCAGGCAGCTCCAAGTGCAGGGCCTGCCGAGGCACATGCCCACCGGGAACTCGTGCTAGCCTGGGAGCGTCTCCCTCCACACCTCCCTGCAAGCAGAAAGAGCCAGCTCCAGCCTCGGCCAGCCCAGAGAGGGGCTCCCACTGCCGTGGCGGGCTGAAGGGCTCCTCAAGTGCCGCCAGAGTGGACGTCCAGGCCGAGGAGGCTACGAGAGCAAGTGCCACTAGCATGTTGTCACCTCTCATTGCTACAGTGGACATTTGTTGTTTTTGCCTCTCCATCATCCCTTCCCCTTATTTCTGGTAACAGAAACTTAATTTGCATTTATAGAATAACCCTGGCCCACTTCTCAATCCATGTCTCAAAAAAAAATAGAGACATATTCATGACAACTTTATTTTAGCACTTTGATCCCTTCTTGTTTGAAATTAATTGCTTTTCTGCTACATGATACAGTAAATTCCCCTTTTTGTTTAAGCCAGTTTTATATGGGTTTTGCCATTTATAAGCAATATAGTCCTGAGCCTTCCCAAGCCACAGTTTCAAGCCTAAGTAATAATTTCAACTGAAAGATTGAAATTACTCTTCATCTCTACCTCCACCCTTTCCTCCAGTGTCCTCTGCAGCATTTCCAAGCACTTAGCACTAGAGTGCACATTTCTCATAAAAGGGGATCGCATTCACTGGGTTCAGCAGACTTCCTGAAACACCTCAGGTACAGACAGCACACTCTCCAATTAGCAGCATAAAGACCACACCACCATCATTGCTTTCTGCTTCCTGGTGTTGGTAACTAGATCCCTTGCAGCTGTCTGCACCCCTGAATCCTCCTATTGTTTTGGGGATTAAGGGCTGGGGTATGAAGTGTGCTCAGAGGTTGACAGCCATGATTATTATGAGTGCTCAAATGTTGGAAGGGCTCCCAAGTAAGGGCATGAAAAAGTACGCCTATGTGTACCTTTATTATGCAAACAAAAACTAATTGAAAAGCAGCTTGACTTTTCTGATAAATACAGCTTTAGGCAATTGTATTTTTAATAAACTCCTCCAGATGATTTTGAAGGACACCTGAGGTCGGGTGTTGGAGACCAGGTGTCTCCAACTGACCTGACCAACATGGAGAAACCCCATCTCTACTGAAAATACAAAATTAGCCAGGCGTGGTGGCAGGCGCCTGTAATCCCTGCTACTTCAGCGGCTGAGACAGGAGAATAGCTTGAACTCGGGAGGTGGAGATTGCAGTGAGCCGAGATCGCGCCATTGCACTCCAGCCTGGGCAACAAGGGTGAAACTCTGTCTCAAAAGAAAAAAAAAAAAGAAAATCACAGCAAAATTTAACATTCAATGATTGACTACATGAGGAAGAGATTCATGTGAAACTTAATGCTTGAGTTTATCAATATTAAGGTATGTTATGAAATCTGGAATACCACCTCTATGCTAATGACTCCCAAGTTTAATACACTCAGGTCAAAATACTCCTTTAAAATTCAAACTTCTATATCCAGATGCCTGCATAATAGGCATCTCAAATAGAATTTTTGATCTTATTATCTGCACTCACTTGCTGCCAGTCTCCCCAACCTTAGTAAAGAATACCATTATTGACCTGTTTGTTCAGGCCAAAAATCTTAGAAGTCGTACATCTTTGGCCCTTCCCTTTCCCTCACATTCACATCCAACCCAACAGCACATTCTTCTGCAATTGATCCCTTCAAAGTTGATCCTGAATCAGACCACTCTTCATATCCTTCATTACTCCTAATCTCATCCAAAGCACCATCGTTTCGTACAGACAGCTGCCTTAGCCCCCTAAGTATTCTCACGCTTCCTCTCTTGTCTCTTGGAAAAATAATCCTCCACCCAGGAGGCAACGTGATCTTTTAGGAATGTAAATCAGATTATTTCTTTATTCTAATCCTTGATTTGCTTTCCATCACACACCCAGTGTGATGGTTAATGTTAGGTGTCAAATTCATTGGACTAAAGGATGGCTGGTAAAGTATTGTTTCTGGGTGTGTCTGTGAGGATGTTGCCAGAGGAGATTAACATTTGAGTCAGTGGATTGGGAGAGGAAGACCCACCCTCAGTGGTGGTGGGCACCATCCAATCAGCTGCCAGCACAGCAAGAACAAAGCAGGCAGAAGAAGGTGGGATAAACTGGCTTGCTGAGTCATCTGGCTTTCATCTTTCTCCTGTGCTGAACGCTTCCTGTCCTTGGACATCAGACTGTAGGTTCTTTGCCTTTGGACTCTTGGACTTACACCAGTGCTTTGCCAGGGGTCCTCAGGCCTTTGTACACAGACTGAAAGCTGTACTGTTGGCTTCTCTACATTTGGACTCAGACTGAGCCACTGCTGGCTTCTTCCTTCTTCAGCTTCCACACAGCCTGTCGTGGGACTTTGCCTTGTAATCATGAGAGTCCATTCCCCTTAATAAACTCCCTTGTATATATACATATATCCTATTAGTTCTGTCCCTCTGGAGAACCCTGACTAATATAGCCAGAATGAAATCCAAAGTCCTTAAGTTGGTCTACACATAAGCATACATGCCTTGCCTGCTTCTCTTCCTAACCTCATCACCTGCCAGGACATACAGCCAACATCCAGCCTCTGCACTAGACACGCAGAGTTCTTATTCTGCCTCCAGAACTTCATTCCTGCCTCAGGGACTTTGCACTTACTCTTTCTTCTTTCTAGAAATCAACTTCCCACTTACTCATGTGGCTGACTATCTCTCTTTCTTCAGAGCTCTGCTCAGATGTTACTCCATCAGAGAGGAGGTCCCTATCCACACTCTAACATAGCCCCCGGAATCCCCACCTGCTACATACAAATGCTCCCCACCGACTCTTACCTTGATTTATTATTCTTCGTGGCACATATTATAGTATGTATTTTTAAAATCTATTTCTCTGTTTCCCTCACTAGAATGCAAGCTCTCTGAGGACCCAACAATTATTTCATTCACCACTATGTCTCCCTTGCCTTGCAGGAGCCTCCTCATATCAGGACTCAATAAACATTTGTTGAATTAACGAATTAACAACCAAGTGCCAGCTTCAGCCACAGCAGCCCTCAGAGCTCCCATTTTTACCTGCTCCCCATACCTTTGGGAAAACATCATTCACCTGCAATTTCCCCACAGATAGGGGCATTCATCTTAAAGAGACAAATAATTAGCAGTCACATATGATAAGCATCACTCTAGGGCAGGTATTACACTAGCCCTTTGCCTGCAAGGTCTCATGAATTTCAAGAACAACACTCTAAGAAAGTTAATGATAATTGTCCCCATTTTGGTGACAAGGAAACTAGGATATGAAGAGAGGTGCCTTGTTCAAGGCCTAGGATGCAGATAAGTCAGAATTGAACCCAAGCCTTCTCACTTGATAGTTGCACTGCTCCTCTTCCTCATCTCCTCTTTATCCTCAACATGCTGAGTAAGTTTCCCAGAATCGTAACAAGCAATAAACAACAACAAAAAATGGGATATTCCGCCCCCCTTTTTTTAAGCTCTTGATGTGTTTCACTGGGTTTTTAATGAAGACATACCAAAAGAAGGTAAAAAAAAAAAAAATTGTGGAATATTTTACATTCACCTACAGTTATACTTTTCGCGGACAGAAAAACCACAATGAACGGTAACAGTTCTATGTGTAAGGTGATGATGAGATTATTGAAAAGAAAGTGTTAATTTACAGTAAACTGTAGGTAGGGAGATATGGTTATGACATAAGAAAAATGTGACCTTCTTCTAATCCCATCACTGCACTGCTAGGATTACATAGATGACCTCATTTGGCAGTAATAATTTCAGTAATAATTGGAGGCACCTGGCTGCTGGAAGGCCGAGGCTCAAAAGCCCTACTTCCACGTGTTTCTCAATTTGCAGTAGGCTCTGACAATGATGAAAAGAGCTGAATCAAGAAGTCCATTGCAGCTGAGAGGACCATAGCGGCAAAAGCCAAAACCTGGTGCAGGGATGTCCAATCTTTTGGCCTCCCTGAGCTACACTAGAAGAAGAATTCTCTTGAGCCAAACATAAAATACACTAACAGTAATGATGAGTTAAAAAGTAAATAAATCAGAAAAAAATCTCATAATGTCTTAAGAAAGTTTACAAATTTGTGTTGGGTTGCATTAAAGCCATCTCAGACCGTGGGTTGTATAAGCTTGACCAGTCATTGAGTTCAGAATCCCCATCCCCAGGCCTCCTGCATTCATGTAATGGCACAATCCACATACAGGGGCATGTGTTCCAGGCCAAAGGAATGTGTTCTTCCAAGTTCTCACTTGCTTGGCCACCTAGCTAAGCCCCGATGACCAAAGCTGATTCAGACTTTGGTCACACCCACTTCCTTTTTATTTGGGGAAATACTAAGAGAACAAATCTTTTAAGGTTTGCCTTTATAATGACTCATGCATTTCAGAGTTTTCTCTTGCTTTTCCTTTCTTATTTTCTTTTAAGCTGAAGTTGTCAAAATGAAGGCACTATCTCAGTGTGCAGGTTGCACACTGCACAACTCTGGGGAGCACCATTTACGAAGACCACACAGTGAGACTCAACAGCTCTGGCTAAGGTGCTTTCGTGCCCTTTATGTTCTGGAGCCTCATTTTTTTTCATTTGTGAATAGAAGATAAAACTTGCCTTATTCTCTGAAGTCATTTGAGGATGTAATGAAATAATAGAGGTAAACATGATTCATGAATTGCAAAGTTTATTAGAAAGGATGTGAGAGTGTGCGTGTTGGGGTGAGGTGAGAGGGTTGAGTAGCTGCGTTTCTATAAGCAGAATTCCATTGTTACAAATGGCTCACTTTATCCGTAGAGTGGAGGCTCCCAGCCTACCCTCTGCTTACTACATGAGAATGTTTATTCAGACTACAAACAAGTGCAAAGAATTAAAATTTTTACACCACTTCCCTCAAAAAAATATGCTAGATAAAATAAAATAAAATAGTGTAGGCTCATTTTTTAAGTGGTTGCTATTTAACAAGATATTTAAAAGGTGAACTCTGAACTCCGAGGTATCTTTGAGCAAGTAGGTCCATGTCCACATAATCTCAATCTAAATTTTTAATCAAGAAGACATCTCTTTCAATCAGATTTTTACAGTGAAATAAATGTTGTTTTCAGGATACATTTGAAGAAATGGATATACCAATCAGGAGAAAAGCGAAATAGCCAAGCAAATCAGACATTCCATCTTAGTCCAAGCACGACCAGCCCAGAAGCAACAATAAAGTCCTGCCAGCAAAACTGATGTTATCGCTAGGGAATAGGAATTTCTTGAGCCATGTTTTGACTGTCCTTATAGAAGAGAGAGCAGCGTGCTGTAGCCAGGAAATAATTATAATACAAAGCTTCGGCCATCTGCGTGATTTTTGAAAATCGAACTGCTCTAAAATTACATGGAGACAATCACATTCTGGGTTGCCTTCACTTTGTATTTTCAATTAGTGAAAGAGTAGACGATTTCAGCTGCTTACAGTTCTCTGCTCAATAAAAGCAATTCACAGTTACATTATTTTTTTAATTGATCTTCATTCATTAGTGCCAAATGAGAGAAATAATTGGGCTCTAATTACCCTGGCATCTGAGTAAGTGGTAGTATAATTTTCCATTTGGCTCCAAAGTAGTCTCAATAATTAAGTCATGTCTCTCCTGCTATCTAATTTAAGAACCTGAAAGAAATGAAAGAGTGAAAAAAATATTGATAAAAACTTAATCACAAGCCTTATTGATATGCAACTTCTTTCCTATCTGCAGCTTCCTTTTGGTTTTAATCAGGACTGGGGCATAATGCCAAATTCAGGGAAGATGGGAGCAAATAGCAAACTGCATTAAAAGCATAAGTCTCCTCCATTGCTTATTTGAGATAGAAATCCAATACTTAAAAATGTTTAATGCTAAGATGGACAGAAAAATAAATACCAACCCACGACATGCCTGAGTGTTTTTATTTTGATTAACATCAATTTGATTGCAATCCAATCACTTTAGAAACCCAGATAACGTTGTTACATGAATAATTATGATCGTTATCAACTTATATTTATATAACCCTTCATCGTTTTCAAAATTCTTTAAATTACATTATCTCATAGGAACCAGAGAGGCAGCCTAACTTTGTACTCAAGATGCCAGACCTGGAGTGAGATCTCCTGGCTTCTAATCTGAATTCTACCATTTCCTAGTTTAGTACAACCTTGGGCCAAGGAATTCATCTCTCTGTGGCTCATTTTCTTCATCTATAAGATGGAAATGATACTAGTAACTCCCTCATATGTATGTAATAATAGGTAACATATATGTAATAATGCTTAAAACATTGGCATACAGTAAGCTTGCCCTAAATGGCAGCAAATGGTTCTTTCAGAATAATTATAAACCCAAAGTTAAGTAGTGTGGTATAGAACAAGGGTTGGTGACTGGGTGCACTGGCTCACACCTGTAATTCCAACACTTTGGGAGGCTGAGGTGTGGGAGGATCATCTGAGGCCAGAGTTCAAGACTAGCCCAGGCAACCCCTTTGGCAAGACCCTGTTTCTACAAAAAACTTTTTAAAATTAGCTGGGGGCAATAGTGTGCACCTATAGTCCCACCTACTTGGGAGGCTGCAGCAGGAGGATCCCTTGAGCCCAGGAGTTCGAGGCTGCAGTGAGCTATAGTTGCACCACTGCACTGTGGCCTGGTGACAGAGCAAGACCCTCTCACACACAAAAAAAAGAGAGAGAGAGAGAACAAAGATTGGTAAACTGTGTTGCCCATTTTAGCATGGCTCATGAACTAAGAATGATCTTACTTTTTTTGAGTGGGGAAAAAAAACAAAAGAATAGGAGTAATTAGTGACGTGAAAATTATGTGAACTTCAAATTCCAGTGTCCACAAATAAGATATTATTAGAACATAGCTGCACCCATCATTTATGTATTGTTTATGGTCACTTTGATGCTACAATGACAGAGTTAAATAGTTGTGACAGAAACCATATGTCCTAAAAAGCCAAAAAATTTACTATCTGGCCCTTTACAGAAAAAGTTTGCTGACTCTTGGTATAGGTGTTAAAGTAAGTTACAAGAGCAGGACCCCCAAAGTAAACAATTAGGAAAGAAGGGAACAGAAATAATTTTGCATTTATAAGAAAGAAGAAGTTGGGGTAGTACTTTGGAGCTAAACAAACCAGGTTGGAATCCTAACTCCAAACTTAGACTTCTGTTTCCAGCCTCCTCACCTGGAAAATGGATTATAATAATAATACTTACAATAATCCTGCCTTCCTCACAAGATTGCTTTAAGGACTATACTAAATATATATGAAGCACTGAATATTCAATAACTTTTTAATAAATATTCACTATGTGGTGGACTTAGGCTATGGACATGTACAAAGGTCAAGGTCAAGAATGACAGAACGAGAAAATACAAAATCAAGTTCAGAAACTTCAGTCTGAGAATCAGAGAACCAAGTCAAAGTTCAGGAGAAACAGAGGTTACAGTTAGGAAGGATAGGAAAGACATGTCCTCAATATTATAAACTTGGTGAGACTAAGGACAGGGAAACAGAATGCTTCTAACAACGTGGCCTCCACCTAACCCCTGCAGCGCTTTCCCCACCTGGGTGTGACATGTACTTGTGGTTTCAGCTGTTTCTATTATCCATATTGATCTCCAAGGGTGTAGCCAAGTTGAGAAGTATGTACACAGGAGTAAAAGAAGTTGATGTGTTCTACTGGGGATCTGTTGGGTTTGAGGAGCCAATGGGACAGTCAAGTACACATGAACAACAGACAACTGGAAGTGAGGAATTGAGACACAGCTATAGACAGAATCCACTGGGGAAGTAGTGGTAGTTAAGGTCCTCAAAGATGAGACCAAAAAGAACACATAGGTAAGGAAGACGAGGAAGCCAACATCAGAACTGGTACAGATGTTGGCCAGGTGCCATGGCTCACGCCACGCCTGTGATCCTAGCACTTTGGGAGGCCAAGGCCGGTGGATCACCTTAGGTCAGGAGTTCGAGACCAGGCTGGCCACCATGGTGAAACTGTGTCTCCACTAAAAACACAAAAATTAGCCAGGCGTGGTGGCAGGCGCCTATAATCCCAGCTACACAGGAGGCTGAAGCAGGAGCATAGCTTGAACCTGGGGTGTGGAGGTTACAGTGAACCACGATTACAGAGAAAGAGTGAAACTCCATCTCAAAAAAAAAAAAAAAAAAAAAAAACTGGTGCAGATGTAGATGGCCAGATAGTAAATTTTTTGGCTTTTCAGGACATATGGTTTCTGTCACAACTATTTAGCTCTGTCATTGTAACATGAAAGTGACCATAAACAATATATAAATGATAGGTGCAGCTATGTTCTAATAACATCTTATTTATGGACACTGGAATTTGAATTTCATATAATTTTCACATGTCACTAATTACTCTTATTCTTTTGGTTTTTTTTTTCCATCCATTAAAAAAACTAAAATCATTCTTAGCTCATGAGCCATGCTAAAATGGACAGCATAGTTCACCAATCTTTGTTCTCTTTCTCTTTCCCAACCTCTTTGTCACCGCTTCCTTTCACCATAAAGTCTGGAAAGCCGATGCTCACTTAGCTGATTTCATCTCAAAATTCCACGTTTGGGGGAGTTCTGGGTAACAGAAACCCACTCAAACTAGTTTCAATTTAAAAAAAGGAATATACTATAAGGACATTAGACCATTTCAGAGACTACAGGAGTAAAAAAGAGGCAGACCTTACAACAAACTCTGTTGGGAGGCCAAGGAGGCCTAAAACATAGACTTCTTCATTTCTTGGGTTCTACACCAGTTGGAAAATAAGGCTGAAGGGTCAACAAATGAAAGACTATCAACTTTTGTTCACTTGTACATTCTCAGATCCTAATATGATAATGTCCAATATATGGTAGATACTCAGTGTTTATTTGTTGAATTGCATGAATGGATGAGTATAAATGAATAAACGAAGTTTTTGTTATCCCAGGCAAGAAAAACTTTTTAATGTAGAAGAATAAGGCCCAAATGATTAAATTTCAAAAACCAGTGGCAAGTGATGAGTATGTATTATAGCTTTTAACGATATATTGAGTATTTGATTAATGTCTGTCTCTCTCGTGAGATTGTAACTTCATAAGGGTAGATGTTGTATCTCTTTTGATAATGATCTAGCAGAGTTAACAAACATTTTTGATAAGGGGCCAGATAGTAACTATTTTCATCTTTGCAGGCTACGTAGTATCTGTTGCAACTACTCAATTTTGCTATTGTAGGACAACAGCTGCCATAGACATATGTAATGAGTAGGCATGGCCATGTTCCAATAAAACTTTATTTACAAAAATAGAAAGTGGACATATTTAGTCCACAGTCTGCTGACTCCTGTTCTAGCAAACAGAGTTCAATAAGCACTGAATGAGTGAATGTTCAGTATCAACTCAGTATCAGTTCAGGAAGATCTCACACTGTGCCCTGACGAACATCAGTGTAAATGGTGTCTCCTTCCCTTCCTTCTCTACTGTAAATTCCATCAGATCCTCAGGTTTTATTCACTTAATTTGATTGTCAGTTAGGAGTCATCCAGAATACAGGAGGATGACACGATGATAATATTTTTTAATTTAAAAAGAAGAGTTGGGGGTTCTCATAGTAGACCTAGGGCAAAGGAAAAACTGACTTGTCAGAATTGAAGTGGCCCAGATATGAGAAAGCTACTCTCAAGTGATTTTATGAGACAACCACCTGGGCTTTCAGGTCAAAAAGGCCCAAGTTCAAATATCTTTCTGTCACCTCCTAGCTATGTGACATTGAGGAAGTGATGTCTTAGTGATGAGCCTTAGTCTCCTGACCTGTAAAATGGAGATAACAATACCTTCTTTGCAATGTGATTGTGAAGATGAGATAGTGTGTTTAAACACTTAGATTTGCTTATGATGAAAAAAAATGCTCAACAAATCTTATCTCTGTTGGTGCTGATATTATCATTGTTTTTTATTCAGTTCTGAAGCTCTTTTCTTAAAATGGATTTGTTATTCTCCCAAAGATCTGCAAAAATGCCATTTGGCCCCAACCAACCTTCATGAAAAATTCAAGACCTTTACTCAATGTACATATTTCCTTTGACATCATTACACAATGCAGAACATGTGCACAGCTACAAAGGAGAAAACAAGGCTTTGTGGCATAAATTATTGATATGTTTTGGGGCATATGCAAAATGAGACATGGGGAGGGAAATAAAGTGAATAAAGAGATGAATTTGAAAGAAACATGATTTACAAGCACAATTAAATCCCTATGAAATGATCCTGGCCAAGTAACAATAATTTAAACAGGCTGCCTATAAATTAGGGAAAATTAAGTTCATTAAACTTGTTTATTGGCAGGGGTGGTGGGTGGGGGTGGTTATTGTAAAGCCATATTCCTCATGTTACCCTCAGCAAACAACAGGGCTTATCTTTAACATGAAAATAAAGTTGATGGATGTAATCAGCATGCCTTAATGGAGAAGGGAGAGAATATTCGTCTTTGGGGTGTTTTGCAGAATCCAGCCAAACTACAAACTGCAAGAAAATAAACCATCATTTGGTTAATTCCCCACCACCACACATGGGTGCACACACACATTTTGTCATTGTAATTAAGGAATTATGTTCTTTCCCCCAGAGTGTCTCGAGCTATAGAGTTTCTCAATTAACGTTGGCTCCTGTGAGAAGCCTGATATGTAACCTAAATAAGAGTCAAGTAACCCTCAAGTGTGCAAGTAACCCTTAAGTGTGCTCTTGTTTCCTTTCCAATTGTACATTTCATCTATCCTTACAAACAAATTTCAAACAGGAGCCATAGAAATTGCTTCTCCCTAAGCAGAACTTTTCTTCCAAGTGGAGAGCAGGTGAATTTTACCAAAATAAATGGATCTTCAAATAAAAACAGAATTATTGGTCTTGCAGAATTTGAAACATCATTCATCTTACTTTGTTTTGTTTTGTTTTGTTTTTTCAATTTCCTGTAATGCTTGGAGTCTGAGGGACAATTCAGTGAGATGCTCCTATAATTTCTTAACCTGAAATTGTGAGAAATAGGAATGCTTCCAAAGAGACAGGGTATATGGGAAACTGGCAGAAAGAAACAAAACCAAGTCTCTTTCTCTTCTTTTAATCCTAACCGTTCAGGACTCCTGTCCAGAAAGCCTTTCTCACAACTGTTTTGGTACTTACCAAGTTCTATACCAACTTAAAAAAATTATCAGATACGTATTGAATCAGCAGACTTCCCGTGTACAGCAAGTCCTTGACTGCAAAACTTACTCTCTTTTATCTTTCTATTTGTCTTGTCTACAGAAATAGGACCCCAAACTCCAGTGCCCACAGGGATCAACATAATATAAATTAATGTAACAGGTCAGATATTTCCACATTAAATACATAGATGTATTCTTTACTTCTACAAAGAAATACACTAATTCCATCTTTCTTGAACGATATGGTCATCTGTACTTTTTTTTTTCACTCTTCTGAGTCATCAACCCAGAGAAATATTTCCTCACTGCATAAAGTGCTTTTGCAAGCTCAATAACAAATGGCAATTTGCACTGTGGTGTGGGAAAAACAATGGTGAGCGGTAGGCTTTGTGGTGAGCTGAGAATACAGTGGCCTCACCCAGAGAAGGCTGAGGCTGCTGAGCAACACAGTAAATAAGGAACCAACCGGTAAGGTTTGTGTGAGGGTAACAAGCACTTCTTTAGAACAGTACCTGGCACGGAGCAATCATTCAACAAATATTAGCTGTCATTGTTATTGTCGTATTATTGTCACTGGTTCTAAATGCGTGGGGTTGGAGATGAGAATTAGTGCTGAGTTAGGTCAGTAGCCAGAGATCAATTTGCATTTAAAGAAACAATTTACTCACTTTTTCCATTCCTACTCCATGCTTTTTGTCCTCAGATTTCTTTACGGATTTTCTCTCAGGAACACCCCTCCCCACCCCACGCCAATACCCAGAAGCAACTCCAGAACTCAAGGGCCGCCTCCTGCTCTATTCTGCCCCCAATTTAGAATCCAAATTTTCATAGTCCTTTGACCACCAGTGTGCTAGCGTGGGCTTGTACCAGCTCAAGAACTGCAATTGTTAAATTTTCAGGAATTTTCTAAGCCAGTTGTTCAACACAGCATCGTTTAAAATCAAATTATATAAAATTAAAATTCAATGAATTATATTAGAAACAAAAATAATACACTTCCTAATTATTTTACTGTTGATACATTTTACTGCTATGTTTTTGAGATTATTTAGGTGTATCCTATCTGTATGGTAGAGATACTATTTAATGGTGGGCTGCTACATGTCTCTTCTCAACTCTTTGTTCAGTGATTTCAGATGGGTAAAGTTAGCCATGATGAAAATATTTACATTATGGAAACCAGCAATCGCTAAAAATCAGGGCTTCTTCCCAGGCCACAATCCAGAGTCAGGTGTTAACTCTTTAGTAAAATAACACTGCTTTTATCCTTCTATTGAGTGCTCATACTTTTTTTAAAAGTCTACACCTCTCTTAGGACACTGTGTTCTTCTTTGTATTATACATCATTGGTTACAAGTCGTAAAATTTCTTCTAAAATTTCTTCTAGACATTCCTGGAGGCCAGGATAGATATCTTGTTCACATTTTTATTCTCCAAAGCATCTAGCACAGTGTGTGTTCAATATTTATTTATCACATGGAATTAATTACAAGTCATAACTCCGTTCTGGAAAATGGAAAGATGTGCTCAAGCATCACATTTAAGTAAAACAACATACTCTCTCTGTGCATCAACCAAATCAAAAGCGGAAGAGTTGGCTGCAGGGAGGCCAGCCAGAAGCTGGTTGCCAGAGGAGTCTGTATGGAAAGAGACAAGGTGAAGGGTAATGTGTTCGGGGTGGTGTGGATGGAAAACGACAGAAGGGGGAGATCAAATTTGGACATAATTACTTTGGGGACACTGATAATATTGAAGTCCTTGTTTTCTTCATTTCTTATATTGGGATAAATAATTCTCCTTCACAAATCTCTCTGCTTCTTCTAAGTCTATCAAATGATTTGGTTGAAAGTATGTCAGAATAGAAGCTAGAGTGATTCTTCTGTGCCAATCCTTGGTATTTCAGATGTCAATTAATTCCTTCCTGCCTGCCCACACCTCTTTCTAAGGGGAACCACCCTATGTAGAACCATTACAGTCCACATGGCCTTGTTTTCTGTCCTGGGACCTTGCTTCCATGGCTGAGTGGCTCAGGGATGTTTAATATCTGACCCAGTAAGCTGGCCAGTGATGTGCTACATGTGAAAAAACTGCACTGGCCAGTCACATCATTGCTCATAGGAATTTCACCTGGGAAACACAGAGAGCTGGAGACAGTTAGAATGGGTAGAAAGAACTGAAAGGGTGCCACAAAGATGATATAGTTTAGAACTGGTGCCACGGCAAACAGAGGCCGTGTTCTAAAGCAGCAGAATGTTTGAAAAAGCAGAAAAAGGCATTTAGTGGATACAAGAATTTGCAGCAAATAGACTGTGAGAAAGACAGTGATTGTAATAGCTATTTCAGTTCCTTGTTTAACAGTTATAGTTCATAGTTTTAGACACAGGAAATGTAAGTTATCTACCCAGGGTTCCATACAGTAAGCAGTCTGACTTCTCAATCTCAGACAGGTGATTTTTCTAAAACAGATAAGTGGTATACTGGCTACTACTCCTACTCCATGCCCCAGACAGAAATGGCTGGATTAAACCAGTAACATTTATCATGAAGCCTGAATTTAGCTACTAAACTCTACTCACACTAAGCTCTCAGCAGCCACTCTATGATTAAGAATGATTGAGTCTATTACTTATATGTTCATTCTGCTATAAAATTCATTACAAAATATTGTTCAATGATATTGATAATAAGTTTCTTTTCAAAAGTCAAAAAATGATCAATGAAATTAGTTAAAATCCAAATTAAATATCCAACAAATTTTAAATGTTTTTTGAATAGGATATGGCCTATAATTTTGGCCAGCTATGAAGAACTCGGATTCATTAAAGAAAAAGAAAGAAAACTATTTTTTAGAAAGAGACATAGTAAAGAAATTAAACTCCATTAAGGAAATCAAACTAGAAAATCACAGAAAAAGACAAAAAATATATAAAAAATTAAAGATCATTGGCAAACAATTGCCCAAAGAATGTAAGACTTTTCTAATGATGTCAAAGATCAAATTATTCAAAATATGAAAAAATTGCAACTACTTTCTTGCAGCTTTCTCTTTTAGCAGATACACTGCCCAATTATTACTCTGGGTATATTTGATCTTAAAGGATTTCCAAATTGACTAAGAAATGCTTAGTCAAACAAAAAGTCAAACTTGGATATATATTTTTCAACTTTTTATATCTGCCAAAGAAGAACTTTAGCTAGATATGAAAGTTTCTATCATGATGGATTGGCATTCCAGATATGTTAGGTCAAAAATTCAAAGTTAATGCAACTTTAAAGTAAGAGATGGATGATAACTTTATTGCTTGGTTCTACTGTAAGATTTATATTGAAAATATTTGGGCTCCATTTTCTTAAAGAATACTCTATGAAAAGTATCATGGTACAATTGTTAAAAATCATTCAGTATATGTGCAAATGCTCGAAATTATTGCCACATTATAGACTTGCTGATGAGAAGAGAAGGCAATGATTGTAATGATCTCATATATTTTGTCAATATCACTGGCTGAGTGATGGAAGAGTTTTATAAAGATTTAACTCCAACCCTAGATTCTCTTGAAACAAAATGAATGTTTGCCAAATATTCAATAATCAAAACCAAAAAATGTCAGGATGATTTTTTTTTCCACCAATATCACACTAGGTTTGAACAAGCTAAATTTGAAGCTTATTTGTGATGCAGCTAGACAAGTATGAGAATTTATGTTAAAATGTAAACTTCTCATAATACAAATCAATAATGATTTTACATATTTTCTAACATTAGTCATTATGGAGAAGATAATTGTTATAAGAGCTAGCCTTATATAAAGTCACTTCCAAAACTACAAGAAAAAAATTGAGGAATACTTTGTTACTAGAAAAACTGAGAGTTGCTTTTCAATTTATCTTATACCTATTTTGATTTGATGTTAATAATTCTGAATTGACATGAGAGTGGTGAATTTGTTTAATCTGGACACGATCTGAAACTTATATGTGAATCTAGTTTTTCAAGTGTAAATCTGGAGAATTTCCAGTACAAATAGGGTATTCAAATTGAGACGTGCTTTTTTTCCCCCTGCACTCAGCTTGTGGCCCCACCAATGATCTTCTCTCTGTCCTATTAGATGTATTTTAACTGTAAAATATGCACCAAATTTTAAAGACTTAGTATTAAAAAAATAAAAATCACATTAATCATTTTTATATTGATTATATATTGATAGGATACTGTTGTGGATATACATGATTAAATGAAATATACTATTAAAACTGATTTTACCTATTTCTTTTTGCTTTTTAAAATGTGACTACTAGAGAGTTTAAAATTGCCTATTGACTGACGCTGTATTTCTACCAGACAGTGCTACTCTAGAGATGTGACACTTTTATGTCAAGATTTATGCTTACTACCTTACATTTTCTCAATTATTAAGAGAGTATTAAGATACTCAAAATCTGCAATGTAATTTCTATTTTTGTCTGTGGGATCCCACCAAACTTCAATTTTAACATCTGTAATATTATTTTACAATCTGACCAATGAAATCAGCACCCTGTACTAACAATATAGAGATATCCTACAGCTGAATATTAACAACTGTAAATTATGTAGCTCATTGGGCCTTTCATAATTGTGTCTTAATGCTTGGAATATGTGTGCTGGCTTGACAGATGAGAGTAGCATAACTTAGTCAAAAAGTGAAATTACAGGGCAACTCTAAGAGTTATAGTACTGAAATTTATGTCATTCTCAAGATTATCTGATGTTGCCATTATACTACATACATCAATGTCTTCTGCTAGGGAAAAAGATAGATGGATGGATGAAGGAATTGGATGAGACTCAAGTCTATATAACATATATGTAGGCTGTAGGCTATTTCCACATTTCTTCATCTCTGTTTTTTCCAAGAGAAAAGTCAAATATTATTTTAAAATATATCAACAACCAACTCATTTTGTCGTTATATGTTTTCTTGACTCTACAACAATTGTTGGAATAATCTATGCCTGTAAACACTTAAATACAAGTTTGTATGCTTACAAACAACCAAAAGACAAAGGGATCAATAAACCTCCAATTAATTCCCTCTGTATAGATACTCTGCTCTATTTTAGAGGCTTACCAAAGGGTAAAAGAAAAATCTTTTTATAATAGAAGAGAAAATGAGATGATATGGGAAAAGTACTGAACCAAGTTTCACATTAGTGCAAAAAAACTCATTAAGCTATTGAAAATGTAAGAAGTGAAAGAAGAAAAGGAAGTGGCTCCTGGTAGTAATAAATTACAGAACTAGAAGAATCTTTAGCATTCACATTATTATTTGGTTGATATTTTAGAGATGACACTGAGGCTGGGAGGAGGGTGGATATGACTCACCCAGGGTCATAGCTGGGGATAGCATAGAGCTCCAAGCCGGTCTGGTTCTTTTTTAGCTTCATCCCACATGATATCGTGTCCACATCTGGTCATGTAAAACAAACAGGGCTTTCATTTATTTTTTTCCTTCATAAATGCAGGAAGTATCTGCATTTCTAAGAAAAATATTTATGTATTTTTAAAGTGGATTCTAAGACCAATTGAATACACAAATTAAACATATATATTTGCCTGCTGGCCAATGCATTTCTGAGGCCCAGTTTTGCTTTACACATGAAAACAGATATAAAGGTTTAATTGGAATAAAAGGTTTCCTTTGATTTTGTTATCTTGTTTTTGGAGGAATTTATGCCCCTCCTTCTCCTTAACATTTATTTCATCATATGGTGATACTGCCTTAGCAAAAACACAACAAAACAAAGCAAGGCAGAAGTGATTTGAAAGCCTTAAAGTTGTATTTCAGTTGTTCTTAAAGGAAAATGGATGAGAGGGCAGTGAGCATTTTTAGGGTTCCATTTTCACTTCAACATAGGATTGTGAACTTGGTTAACCCAAAGTGTCAGCACAGATTTGGAGAACTATTTTTCACTTAAGAATGGCCAACCTAGCTTGCTTTTTCCATTTTAATGGAACGATTACAAAAGCCCATCATGGGACCACTACAGAAAAAGCTCATTATCTCAAGGCCATGTGGCATCCTCAGCTCAGTAGCCAAAATAATCTCAAGAAATTAAAGAAAAATAATGGTACTCCACTGCACTTTATAAACATGATTAAAGTCAATGTAGGTGGGGATAAAATAGGCTTAGATCTCTGAGGTTTCTATATTTGAATGAACTGTATTGACTCTGCGGCCGTGAGAGCATGCCACCCTGGTATCTTCCCCATAGTCACGTTGATTAATTGGCTAATGTAAATTCCAAGGAGTCTCATTAGGTAGATTAAAGAAATTGCAGTAGGTCATGTTAAGTTTAAAATTAATTGTGGAACTTAATCATCAGTAACAGCCATGAAATTCATCCTTGAAATATTTTCCAAAGGCCAAATGAGATATAATAAACAAGAAACCATTATAAATATTAAAATGCAGCCCTTTCTAATCTAGATAACATTGGAGCTCTAAAAAGACCCATTTAACTGGCGTTTGGGTGCTTTTCTTCCACTGTTTTCTCTTAACAAGCCTGTACTCATGTACCTAGTCCCATGTTAACCTCTTCATCCCTATATTCATTGTCTCCTGACTGCCCCTAAGTCAGGACAAAGGACAGCCATCAATAATTGCTGTCATTGGCGACTTTAGGCCACAGCTGCAAGTTAGACTCTTCCTCTGACCCCATCTACAGGGTTCGCTGCTGGATGACCTTGGTCAGCCTGAAACCTGCTCAGCAGAGCTCTCACTGGGCCTGGTCATTAGACTCCAAGCCAAAAGTTGCTAGGGTCAGTGCCAAGAATCTCGTGTTCAACTTACTGCTTTCACCAGCATGGTTCCTTGAGCCTTCCTCTGGCTTGACAAGAAGCCATCTTTGTAGAGGAGAGAAGTTTATGACATCAATAATTTTTTGTTATTGTTAAACTTTTAGACTTGTTGGTTCTGCCTCCAAAAATATATCTCAACTCTGTTCTTTTGGAGGCCTGGAAGACTCCATTTTGACAATCTACCCCAGCCACTGTCAACTCTTATCTAAATAGAAAAACAGCCTCCTTTCTTTCCATTTGCCCATGATTTCTTTTCATCCAGCAGGAAAAATAAGTAAATAAAAAGACCTCTTCAGAATATAAATCAGAGTATATCTATGTTTAAAATCCTCTGACAGGCGGGGCACAGTGGCTCATGCCTGTAATCCCAGCACTTTGGGAGACCAAGGCAGGAGGATCACCTGAGGTCAGGAGTTCAAGACCAGCCTGGGCAACATGATGAAACCCCATCTCTACTAAAAATACAAAACATAGTCAGGCGTGGTGGCAAGTGCCTGTAATCTCAGCTACGTGGGAGGCTGAGGCAGGAGAATTGCTTGAACCTGGGAGGCAGAGACTGCAGTGAGTGGAGATCACACCACTGCACTCCAGCCTCGGTGACGGTGCAAGGCTTCATCTCAAAAAATAAAAATAAAAATAAAATTCTCGATGGGTTCCTTAACTATAACCCACAATGTCTCCCTAGTACCCATCCTCATTTACACTCAGGACCAGCTAAAAAAAACCTGTGGGGCCCAGTGCAAAATGAAAATGTGGGGCCTTGTGTTCAAAAATTATTAAAAATTTCAAGATGATGACAGGAAAGTATTAAAACAAATGTGGGACCCTTCTAAGCATGAGGTCCCATGCGACAACCATGATGCCACTGCCACCTGTCTCCACTGCCACCATCACTAACCATCCAACATATTATATTCTTTTTGCAACCAGCACATTGGAGCACCGAATCCTGCTTTGGAAGACAGAACTGTGTATATGCCATGCATTCCCATCACTGTAGAGCAGCAGGGTTTCGGTACATATCTTTCTGGCATTTTTCCTTTATGATTATCACTATTTTCAACTGTTATCTCTTTGGAGCAGTACAGCACCCGTAGTGATATCACCTTGTATAGGTATGGGAAAAATCAAGACAAATAAGAATGTTTCACACTGCAGTTTTACTGGTATATCCACAAGGAAATATAATTTACGGTAATAAAACAAGTTTCCATGACGTGTACTTTTAAATAAGAAAAGAGCACAATGTCACAGAGATTAAAATCAAGAAAGCTACAAGTACAGAAGATTGGACTCACCAACATAATTAGCTGATGGTAGTCTATCTACCAGTTACCTAAAGCTCTCTTTTTGGCTTGGCCCTAGAACCCCATTGTCTAGTATTTAAGTCACTTTAGTACTTCTTTGAACATGACTTTTTAAAATAGCAGTAGTGATAGTCATAATAATTGTGATATATTGAGTTCTTATCATCTATCCAGCGGTGTTCTAGGCATTTGACTGACATCAATCCATACTTCAGGGGACATACCATTATAATGATTTTATAGATGAGCAAAATAAAGCCTAAGGAACGAAGTCAAAGAATTTGACCAGTGATCAATGCTTCAGTCAAACCCATGCCATCTGGCTTCCCAAGTGTGAGTTCTTTCCTGTACCAGTTAGCACCCATCGAGTCAGTTATTTCTGAAAGGATGGTCAATGGACTACCTGCCTCCAAGTACCCGGGAGCTTGTTAAAAGTACAGAAAGCCTTGCTTAAGACCTAGAGAATCAGATTCTCCATAACTGGGGTCTAGAATGCTGTGCATGTGTGTGTGCACGTGCATGCAAGTGTGTGCTTTAGCAAGTTCCTGGTAAATCTTTTTTTGTTTTGTTTTGAGGTGGAGTCTTGCTCTGTCGCCGAGGCTGGAGTGCAATGGTGCAATTTCGGCTCACTGCAAGCTCCGCTTCCCGGGTTCATGCCTCAGCCTCCTGAATAGCTGGGACTACAGGCACCCCACCACGCCCGGGGTTTTTTTGTATTTTTAGTAGCGACGGGGTTTCACCATGTTAGCCAGGATAGTCTCAATCTCCTGACCTCATGATCCGCCCACCTCGGCCTCCCAAAGTGCTGGGATTACAGGTGTAAGCCACCACGCCCAGCTAGTTCCTGGTAAATCTTATACAAAGTAATTTGAAAATTGCTGCTCCAACTATCTTCATTCTTCACGCGTTTGTCTTCTGGAGACATCTTCCCCCCTTCTCTGGTCCTTTCTGGAGGCATTAGAGTTCTCTGGTCTTTCTTTTATCTTAGTAAATGATAGGATAGAACTTAGCATATGGCATAGCATGTTTTCCATGCTAGTGATCTATGCAATTCAAGCAAAGACACAGTGAACAAAGTTAACTAATTCCATACAACAAAACCTAAAGCAGATCATTTTCCCACATATGATATGAAACAAGATAGGCAAAACAAGGCCCTGAATGCTCGGATACACACTTTGCATCTGCCTCCACGCATGGAAGGTCATTTGTTATAATACATGTGACATTCCACAGCACAGTCTAGGGCTCTGAAGATCATGAGCTGCATTGAAGAGTGAACCCAAAAGGATGACACAGAACAGGCAGTGAGATAAGAGCCATCTCTGACCTAAGGGCCATTTACAACATTGCAAGATCAGCATTGCACTGAATTCCCTAAGTCATGCTGAGCTTACATACGTTTTGAGATCTTGCCTCCTATCACTAAAGAAGACTGCAAAATCTTACTGTGTAAGCCTTCAACCTATGTTTTCCTCCACTTAATCTATAGCTTGTCATTAAATTCCAGCCTATATTTACTTTCCAAATACCAAGTCATGATGTCATGTTATTGAAACTGCATTCTATTTAATTAGTTATACCATTTCACATACATATCACTCTTCAGGTTCACTTGGATCTTGTCTTTTAGGAGTCACCTCTTACCAGTAAAAAGTGAAAAGAAAAAAGGTGGCTGGTTGCCTGTAATAATTATCTGCCTTGTGAAGTTGGAGGAGAAAGATGAAATAATGGAATCTGGCCCCAGGATGTTTAAAAATTACTATGCAGGAAAAAATAAAAACATTGCCCAAATAAAGAATTTTATACCAACATCATGAGCATGCCTTGTGAGGTCAGGATTCATCCAAGTACAAATAATAAATAGATGGGAAAGAAACAACATTATTAGATTTACATTTTCCAATTAGCATGCAGAACATAAAAGCTCTAACAAGAGGTGAAGTCCTTTCTATGCCTGAGGATGGGAAGCTAAGGTGAAATCATCATATCTCTCTGCAAAGGAAAACCTCCCTTTCAAAGGCCTTTGCTTTGAATACTCTTGACTACAGCTCAGCAAACCTCACGACCTTTCTGGTCCTGTGCTATAACAGCACATGCCCTACCCTGAAAAAGCCTCCTGTCGTAGCTGAACATTTCTTATCTCTGGGAGGATTGAAACCAGAGTGCCCTCAAAGGGCCCAGGACTGTTTAAAAATAGCAGAAATATGGCTTCATCAGACCCCGAGAATGGAGAATTCTCAAAGAGAGGAGAAAAGTGCCTGCTGATGGTCAGCATTTGCCCTAAGCACTCACTCTTGCATTCAGCTCTTCTCTCTGCCTGATTTCATTAAGACTTAATTATGAATATCATCATTTTTTCCTTCGAGGAGCAAGTGCTGGTTTGGGGAAAATGGCCTTTATTCCTCAAAATCCTCCTGCATGCTTCAAAGATGCCTAGATTTGAATGCCAAAAAAGTATAATCCAATGAGTTTGGTAACTCCTGACAAGGTTCTTTTATGAACAGAACAAGAAAGGCATTAACTTTCCCCAAGTATAAAAACACATGAAATGTCAATGTAAAAGACTGATAGGAAAGACATGAACATTTATAGTGTCATGGGGAATAGAAATATAGAACTATGCTGCAGTATGTGACAGCACTAGGTACCTAGATGTACTACTCATGGCTTAAATCACATGGATGTATAATATTTTGACACGCTAAGGCATATTTATTTTGCTTAGCGTATTTATTTTGCTTTAATATAGTGAAGTGAATTGAATTTCAATCCAAAGAACAGTAGTGCCAAGGGTTTTTGTTTGGCATCTAAGTAGATTTGTAAAATGGTGAAGGACATGCACCCAGTAGGCATATGTCATCAATACATTCTTCACAGAGTATCAGTACTCTGCATGGTTTCTGCAGAAAAAGCTAAAGCTGTGTAAGTAACATTGCCCTAAATCTCTTACCAGAGCTGTTCACACAAAGTCTTTATTGTAGTTATCTCCATGACCATGACTATGTGGAGATATTGTATTACTGACAATCAGATAATGCAAATTACATTTGCTCTGAAATAGCACTGGTTGTTGCTTTTGAAGCTAGCCACGGTCAAACTTAGAAGATGGAGAACATATGCCCATATGGCTTAAGAACTAGATTGCTGTCTATTTAAAGTGTCAATTCCTTGAAACGATCAAGACTGATGCTAATGGGAAAAACCCACATGCTTGTAACATACCTAAATTTGTCCACTTTGAGGAGGTACACAGGATTATCTGGGGGAACTGAAACGAGGGGAAAAAAGGGGGGGATTTGGCATATGCCAGGAAAATGGACACTGCACTAAGTAGTTTACATTCATCACTTCTTGAATGAGAACAAAAATAACACCTTTCATTTGTGTTGTGCTTCATAGTTTCAAAGGACTTCACATGCACTTTATCTTGTAATGTCAGTTAATCTGGCCATCATAAATGTGCAGGTGATACAAAGCTGAAAGTTTTTGTTAGAAGAGAGAATTCAGATTTCAGGCTATATAGGGCAATGATGGATCATATCTAACAAGATTAATTTGTGGGGTAAGGGTAAGGACAAATCAGCTGTATTTGTGCAAGGAGTGGAGTTCAAGAGATGATAGAAGAAGCACTTATGGAAACAACTCATGGGTCTTGGTTTACAAAAAGCTCAATTAGAGTTGACTGTGGCTGATGAAATGTACATTTCACCTCAGGCTCTGTTACTAAGGGTCTGAAATGAGGAAGTTGGCATCCCACTCTAATACACCTGGAGTATTAAATTCCATGTGGGGTCCCCTACTTGCTAGAGGCTTACTATGCTCACTACATGCAGACACTATGCTAAACCTTTCATACACATTAGCCTGTTTAAGCTTCAAGACAATAAATGTGGCAGTAACTATTATTATCCCCTACTTACAAGTGAGGACGTGGAAGGTTAGAGAGTGCAGTGGCCATCTGCCTATTGGCCTGGCCAATATCCATTCCATCTCTTTTTCTTTGGGTAACTACCTCTCCGCCATTAGGGACAGGGTTAGTTGAACACCAATCAAACTCTAAGCCAAAGGGTGAAAATTTGAATCAAACCAAACCCATAGTGTTACCTTTTTTAGGAATTTGAATAATGAATGGAGTATTATAAGAACATAAAGTAACATAAAGTAATAAGACCCCAACATCTCAACAGTAGTCCTCTGAAGGGATGGCCATAGAGCTCTGGCCTCCAAGTTCTTCTCCTTTCTGACTTTTCTAGGACCTGATATTTTTTTTTATCCTATGTCTTAGCCAGTTTATATATCTCTAATAAATTTATCTTTTTATTGTTTAATTTAGTTACTATTGCTTATTATTCAAGAATATCAAAAGACTTGTGTCAAGGTAAACAAGTCATTAGTGGTGGAAACTGGATTTGAACCTTGCAGTCTGATCTAGAACTCACACACTTAACTACTACACTGGTTTGGCACCAGTCCCTGTGAGAAGGTAGCTGGCAAATTGAATGGAGGAAAGAAAAGGGAAGCAAGAAGGGAGAGGATTAGAAACGATGTGTAGACCAGTGATGGAAATTGGATTGTTTATTCTAGAAAAAACATGGTGTGGAAATAAGTACGTATCTCCAAATGATGGAAGGATAGTTGTTTGGAGGAATTATTAAAAATGATCTGTATTCATTTATTCATTTACTATTTTCATAACATTACTTTATTAAAATGTGGTAAGCATTAGGGTTATAAAAGTGAGTAAACACAAAATCCTTACTCTTGAGGAGTTTGCAATCTAGTGGGTTATAGAATAGACATATCAACTAGCAGGAGATGAGAAATGCTATGAACATCATCAAAGCTGAGAATAAAGAGCAGTGGTGATATCTTAGACTGGGTGGCCAGAGAAGACCTCTCTTGAGGTGGAGACACTTAAGCAGAGACCTGTAGAAAGTAAAGGATGTAATCATGTGGCTACCTCAAGGAATAGCATTCTAGGCAGAGGAAACAGCAGATGCAAAGGCTTGGATTTTTTTCAAAGAATGTCCAAGCATGGTTAGAGAGCAGTGAATTAGAAAGAGGCTAGAAAGAGAACCAGGGGTCAGATTACATATATACCCTTGTATGGCTCCACTATGGGTGGGTTGAGAAGGCACTAGCAAGTTTTTACAGAGATGATAACAGAACAGATGGTCATGCTGCATAATGATGTTTTGTTCAATGACAGACCACATATACAACAGGCATCTGTAAGATTATAGTGGAGCTGAAAAATTCCTGATGGCCAGTAACATCATAGCCATCCTAACGTCATAGAGCAATGTATTACTCACCTGTTTGTGGCAATGCTGGTGTAAACAAACCTACCACACTGCCAGTTGTGCAAAAGAATAGCACATGCAATTATGTATAGTACATAATGCTTGATAATAGTAATAAACAACTATATTAACTAGTTTATATCTTTACTGTATTGTGCTTTTTTTTTTTTTTTTTTTTGAGACAGAGTCTTGCACTGTTGCCCAGGCTGGAGTGCAGTGGCGCAATCTCGGCTCACTGCAAGCTCCGCCTCTTGGGTTCATGTCATTCTCCTGCCTCAGCCTCCCAAGTAGCTGGGACTACAGGCACCTGCCACCATGCCTGGCTAATTTTTTGTACTTTTAGTAGAGAAGGGGTTTCACCGTGTTAGCCAGGATGGTCTCGATCTCCCAACCTCGTGATCCGCCTGCCTCGGCCTCGCGAAGTGCTGGGATTACAGGCGTAAGCCACTGCGCCCGGCCTATACTGTGCTTTTTATCATTATTTTAGAGCATACTCCTCTACTTCTATTTTTAAAGTTAACTATAAAACAGCCTCAGGTAGGTCCTTCAGGAGGTGTTCTAGAAGAAGACATTATTATCATAGGAGATGACACCTCCATGTGTGTTCTTGCCCCTGAAGACCTTCCAGTGAGACCACACGTGGAGGTAGAAGACAGTGATATTGATGGTCCTGACCCTGTGTAGGCTTAGGGTAATGTGTGTTTGTGTCTTAGTTTTTAACAGAAAAGTTTAAAAAGTAAAATTTTAAATTAAAAGTTTATAGAAAAAGAACATAGAGGTGAGGCGCGGTGGCTCACACCTGTAATGCCAGCACTCTGGGAGGCCGAGGTGGGTGGATCACCTGAGGTCAGGAGTTTGAGACCAGCCTGACCAGCATGGAGAAACCCTGTCTCTACCAAAAATACAAAAATTAGCTGGGTTTGATGGCGGGCACCTGTAATCCCAGCTACTCAGGAGGCTGAGGCAAGAGAATCGCTTGAACCTGGGAGGCAGAGGTTGCAGCAAGCCAAGATCGCACCACTGCACTCCAGCCTGGGCAACAAAGCTAGACTCCATCTCAAAAAAAAAAAAAAAAAAAATATATATATATATGAGGTATATTTATAATATATCATATATATATTATATATTACATTATATATTATAAATTATATTATGTATAATTATATAATATATAAAAATTATGTATATTATGTATTATATTATGTTATATAAATAAATATATAATATATTTTTGTGTAAAATATGTTTGTATTTTAAGGTATTATTACAAAAGTTAACAAATTTTAAAAATTAAGTTTATAAATTTAAAAAGTTACAGTAAAGTTAATTTATTACTGAAGAAAGTAAAATAATATTTAAATACATTTAGTGTAGCCTAAGTGTACAGTGTTTATAAAGTCTACCGTAGGGTACAGTAATGTCCTAGACCTCCACATTCACTCACCACTCACTCAGTGACTCACCCAGAGCAACTTGCAGTCTTGCAAGCTCCATTCATGGTAAGTGCCCTATACAGGTGTACCACTTCTTATCCTTTATACCCCATTTTTACTGTACATTTTCTACATTTAGATACACAAATACTTACCATTGTGTTACAATTGCCTACAGTGCTCAGGACAGTCACATGTTGTATGGGTTTGTAGCCTAAGAGCGATGGGCTATTCCATGTGGCCTAGGTGTGTAGCAGCCCATACCATCTAGGTTAGTGTAACTCTATGATGTTCACACAGCAACAAAATTGCCTAATGACACATTTCTCACAAAGTATTCCTGTCATTAAGTGATGCACGACTGTATTTTTAAAAGCATCCTCTTTGGGTGCTATAGAGACAACAAATGGTGGCAGGCAACTATGAAAGCGTGAACTCTAGTTAGAAAACTATTGCCATAGTCCAGGCTAGAAATGATGGTGGCTCAGATTAGGGCAGTGGACTTGGACAGGAAAAGGGACAAAGCTTGGTATAAAATTCGAGGGTGGATCTGACAGTGTTTGTGGATGGATTGGAAAAGGAGTATGTGACAGAGGAGAATAAAGAATGACTCACAATTTTGACATGAGCATCTGAGTAAAGATTCCATTTGCTGTAGGGCCTTATAGGGTTGAACTGGGACTGATGGTAGATGGACCGGGATGCTATGTAACTAAAGTCTTCCTAATAGTCCTATCTGGCAAAAGAAAGAATGAAGTATTAGGTTGATGCGAAAGTAATTGCGATTTTTGCTGTTAAAAGTAATCACAAAACCACAATTACTTCTGTACCAATTTAATACCTCCAAAGATGATGAGTTATGCATACAGGGGGTTGGTACAGGTAAGACAGATGACATTTGGTGGGGGTTTTATAAAGGTATGGCAAATGCTAGGAGGGTAAGGAACTCAGTGATCTGAAAGCGTCCTTCCAATCGTGCAATTCTGCCAACCAGGAGGTTTATGGAATTTATAAGTATCTCATTATCTATTTCAGTTCATGCCTGTAAAAGATAATAAAAATACACAGTCAAATTTTATTTTACTTGTTTCAGACTTGGGCAAATTGGGGACAGTGAATGTTGATATATCTGTCCCACAACACACTGTTTATTACTTAAGTGTAAGGCAATCCCTTTTCAAAGTCAGAACATCCTACGAAAACAGCAGGGTATGACTTGTTATTCTTTCTCTTTTCCGTTCTTTTCTCAGTGTAAAGCTGGAAAATTGTATGTGTCTGTATAGTCTGGTTAGGTAGCGGGACTATAAAAAGCAATGGCTGGGATCTGACTATGCCTCACTCTATGTGTTAACTGTCCTTGGAACTGGCAAAGATGATAAAGGGAGTCCCAGACAAATCAAAGAAAAGAAATAAGAACCAGGCCTGCTGACGTTTTGTTTTTTTTGGAACAAGAGGTAACTCCTATAAATTTGATAAAAGAGCTCCAAGAGTTCTGAAAGGCACATTTAAAGCTGATTCCACATGTTCAGGGAGTACAAAGGTCTAAACTCTTTAGTTCCCCTTGATTTCATCAGTTTTCCAAACTTTCCAGTTTTCTCTCTAGATATGCCACGTGTCTCACTCCCCTAGGGGCAAATCAAAGTGGTGAGTGTTCCCAAGTCTAACCCACTCCTATCTTCATACAGAATAAATCAAAGGGAAAACATACACCTTGATTCCATTTACTTTTTTATTTCACTGTCCCTGTCTTCCTTTGCTTGCTTCTGAGAAAGAATAGCTCCTTTTCCTTGCCAAGACTAACCTATGAGCCTGTATCCATCTCTGCTTGACTGCCCTTAGGAACTTCCCTGGTGAACCATCCACTTTTCTGCCTCCTTTGCATTCCATTCAAGCTGTTTTTAAATACCTTTGAGTGCCTATCCATGTCTAGCACTATGCTAAGATGTGTAACAGGAAAGACATTTCTTCACCCTTGCAATAGTCCTCTTTGTTCTGGTCCATGGAGAAGAGATTCTAGCAAAAGGGTATGATCTTGAAGTGTGAAGTTCCCTCTAGTTCTTTGTCATGCTAAGGCTAGACACCTAGTGTCAATGGTCCGTCGTGTAGCAGAACATCACCAGGAATTTGGGGATACACAAAAGTCGAGGCATGAATTGGAAGTAGGAAGAGAAGAGCTCACCTGGTAGGCATGAAGAAATAAACCAGGATTTGTGAGCAGCTGCCTATTGGGGATGGGGGAGGACAGGTACTATGATTAGGGAGAAATTTTCCAGAGGTGAGGAATAGTTATTAGATTGTGGGAATTGTGTGGACAGAGGATGTCAAATGCCAAATCTGGAATCATATCTGGCTATGGTCTGTGATTACCCAAAACTTCAGTAAAAGGCTACTACTCTCCACAACATTTCTGCTTAAAGTGCTTTAAGGAAAGGAAAAAAAAAGTGGTCCAGTCCAGGGTAGAGGTGGTGAGAGTAGATGGCAGTGCCAAAAGACAAAACCAGAAAGAGAAGAGAGACCACAGAGGGGTCAGCACGGTGAGCAACCCCCATTTTCATAAAAATACTTAAAAGGGGGGATTTGAAAGTGGCAGGGAGATTTCATTACATTATATGGAGGAAGCAAAAAATAATAAGATATTGGTCCTCACCTCCCTAAATAGACTAGTATCATTCATCCCTTGGGGACCCACCTAGATTACATTCTGTCTCCATTAATAGCACCTATCCCCTCGTGCCACATTTATACTATGCATATTTGCCTATGCCACTATTTTTATGAATTCTCTGAGAATGAAATTAGTCATTTATTCAACAAACTGTTTTTGAATGTCTGCTATATACCAGGCACAGGGATAAGCCCTGGTCATGCAAAGATGACTAAGACATGGACTATAGATTTGTTCTTAATGAGCTCCCAATCTGGAATAAACAAAGGTACAAAGAAAATATATTTTCTTTTTATGTCTTTAATGTGCCTGGAAGAAGGTGGGTTCATAATGAATATTTGTTAAGTGAATATCTGTTTTGAAAGGGTCATAAATTAGATGATGAATACATTCAACAAGAGAAACCACTGGAAAGAAAGCAATCTATGTAAGTCATTAGATTGGAAAGCACTTTCTTCTATTTTTTGGAATTATATGAATAGTAGTGACTACTTTGTATGAAGGAGCTGACTTGTGTGTTTTACATTTTCCTAATGTTGCTTTGATATTTCATCAGACAAGAGTGCATCCTCATTTCTTCTCTAAATATCACCCCCATCAGCCTAAAAATGATCTGCTTTTTGCATGCAACTCTTAGAAATCCAAGACAACAATGAAAATTAAAAGTTAAAAACCATGCATGGAATAGATGACACAATGTTACCAAATCACTGAAAATTCAATAAAGAAAATTGGACAGACTTCTTTGCCAGTTATTGTCACTTGGCTTCATTTGAAGAAGTTTTACTTATATTTTAATGAAAGTTTTTCCCCCTTTTGCTGGTTTAATCCCAAGCTTCCAACATTTTTAAATATTGTAAACCAGATGAATGTTTTGTGGTCAAAAAGAAATGAGGAATGCAAGAAACACATGGCAAATAGCAAAAAATTATTACTGTGGCAATTTAATAATACTAAAAATAAGACTGCTAGGGTAGAAATGTAGGTCATAGTTTGTGCTCCCTGGGGAGCCTCACAGTATAGATTCTGGTTCAGTGATGGGAGCCCCACCATGGGTGTTAATAGAGTAGATCACCAATTATGATCCAGTTCCTGAACCCTAGTGCACTAGTGGAAGTTCTTGGTTACAAACAATGGAAACCTCTCTGGTTAGCTTACTCCAGAAGAAATTTATTGGAAGGATATCCGATAGCTCTTAGATCCAAAGAAAGCAGAGACACTCACAGCTCAGGCAGAAACCGGGAGAAGGCATTCAATTCCAAGTTTAGCCACAGGAATGATCATGATCTATGTAGGGTGCTGTCAGGGCCATTGTCACTACCACTGAAGCTACTGACATTGATGGCCCCCTTCATGCCCCTGGGCTCTCAGTGCTGCAGCAAATCATCTCTGATGCTGCTTTGTGTCTTCACCAAGACTCAGCACCTGATGGCTCATGAACCCTTGATCTCACTGCAGGGAGCAGGAGAGGGCATGGGCATTTAGCCTCTTAGCTATTGGGCCTTGCTTTACTCTCATCTTGGAATTGCCCAGTGTAGAATATTCAGAGGTTATGTAGTCAAAATGTCAGAGGACCACTCTTTCTGAGTCTGGGGCCAGTACTGTCTGAGACAGAGCAGAAGCTGACCCAAAGGTGATTCTCCCAAATAGAGATTGAAGCAACATTGACGGTAGCTGAGAAATGTGAGCAGAGGTGGCTTGAAGTTGACATCAAATAACCAGGAAAGACATGATTGGAGACCAGTAGGTCACAACTAGAACCAGTTGGGATATACTATAAGGCCAAAATTTAAAGGCAGGTCACCAATGCTCATGGATATGGTTTCTACCATTCTTAGATATTTTGGGGGTAGATCTTGAACATTGAAAGAGCAGAGACAAGCTAGATGCCTGTGAACACTATTAGTTAACATTCCCCTTCTCGGCTGGGAGTGGTGGCTCATGCCTGTAATACCAGCACTTTGGGAGGCCGAGGCAGGTGGATCACCTGAGGTTAGGAGTTCAAGTCCAGCCTGGGCAACGTGGTGAAACCTGGTCTCTACTAAAAAATATACAAATTAGCCAGGCGTGGTGGCACACGCCTATGGTCCCAGCTACTCGGGAGGCTGAGGCAGGAGAATTGCTCAAACCTGGGAGGCAGAGGTTGCAGTGAGCTGGAATCGCACCACTGCACTACAGCCTGGACAACAGAGCAAGACTCTGTCTCAAAAACAAACAAACAAAATTCCCCTTCTCCTCCAAACACTTCTGCCGTCCATCTGTCAGCACAGTACCTTCCCCTAGGTCAGTGTTTCCCAGATAATAGTACACATACCATTAGTGGTATGAGAGCTGATATTTAGATGGCTATAAGGTAAATATTTTTTCGTATTTATGCATTTATTTTAATGGCATTCAGAACTATATAATGCCAAGTAACATTTACTTACTCTGTGCTAGGCATGGTTCCAACTCCTTTACATACATTCAGATTCATGTAATCCTTACAACAGCCTAAGGAGATGATTGCTAGTATTATGTATTACCCACATTTTGCAGATGCTGAAATTGAGGCCCAGAGAGGTTAAGTAGCATGCTTACCATCACAGGGCCAGTGAGGGAGGAAGCCAGGATTAGCACAGGGGCAGTCTAGCTCCAGAGTCCTTGTTCTTCCTATGCCATGATGAGGGTCTTTACCATGAGATGAGCAGCTACCAGCGCATTATGAACAAAAAACATAATTTCACCTTTTTTCTTTTTAATAAACATGAATGGGTTTCCTCACTACAACCTAGTGAGTGTAGCAATATTTACATAGCTAACACATAGTATTTAATACATGCCAGTTACTGTTTCAAGTGAGTCACATATAATAAACTCAGGACTATGAGGCAGAGGCTCTCATCATCCGCATTTTACAGAAGCAGCATCTGAGGCACGGAGAAATTATTATGTGCCGAAGTTACCCAGTTAGTAAGTAGCAGACATAGAATTTGAATTTTTTTTTTTTTTTTTTTTTTTTTTTTTTTTTTTCTGAGACAGAGTTTTGCTCTGTCGCCCAGGCTGGAGTGCAGTGGTGCGATCCTGGCTCACTGCAACCTCTGCCTTTCGGGTTCAAGAGATTCTTCTATCTTAGCCTCCCAAGTAACTGGGACCACAGGCATGTGCCACCACACCTGGCTAATTTTTGTATTTTTAGTAGAGATGGGGTTTCACCATGTTGGCCAGGCTGGTCTTGAACTCCCGACCTCTAGTGATCCATCTGCCTTGGCCTCCCAAAATGCTGGGATTACAGGTGGAATTTAAATCTTGATCATCTGGCTTCAAAGTCTGTGCTTTTGCCCATGTATTACATTGTCTCCTAAGCTGTCTGTCTGCCTAGAATATAGTTACCATTATTATCCCATTTCATAGATGAGGAAAGGGAGGCTCAGAGAAATGAGTTGCCCTGGGTCAAGTATCAGCAAACTTTATCTGTAAAAGGCTAAATAGTAAAACTTTTGGCTTTGTGGCCTTAGGTTTCTGTCCCGATGATGCAATTGTGCTGTTTTAGTACAGAAGTAGCCATAGACAAAACATAAACAAACGGGCATGGCTATGCTCCAATAAAACCTCATATATAGACAGTGAGATTTGAGTCTCATTTTATTTTCACATGACACAGATTACAATTATTTTGGCTTCTTTTCAACTATTTAAGCATGTAAAATCTACTCTTACTTCATAGGCTGAGTACCATCCCTGAGAGTCAGTTATTGACAGTTATTAAAGTTGGAGCATTCTGGTGGATGGAAAGAAAAAGAGACAAGCCATACCAGTGCTGCAAAGAAGCCTGTATGTTTCCAGCTAGGGCTGATTGTGGAAAGCAACACTTAAAATCCAAACGTACTTTTAAAGCATGTTTTATAAAATGTCCTCTCCATTACAAAAACACTGCACACTTTTTCAGGGTCACGATGAAATGGATAGTTTTGAACCATGGCTTGCATTTTCCTCTTTACCCCAAAGAAAATCAAACTATAAAAGCACGAATTTCCCCGAGAGGGTTTTTCGCCCATTCAGCCATGTCTTCTAAGGGGTTTGACTTATTGAAAAATAGAAACCACTCGTGGTTGTAAAACCAGTGAACCTCTTTCCTTTATTTAACCTACTGCCCTTGAAAATTTACTTTTTAATGGTTTGCACGTGATCCAACCAAGCCTGTTCTCAGCTATCTTATGCATGAGTTATATATAGAAGCACTTCAAAGAGAAAAGAGAAATGCTGCATAAATTCAAGGTAGTAGTGTACTCAAATCCAATCTTAACTCATAATGGTGAACTATACTGCCAAGTACTAGAGTCTGTTATTGAGACAGGAATTCTTTGGTGTGTGCTCTGTTCATGTTTCCAACTCCTTAATCCCTTTACCATTTTTGTGCATACTAGTTCTTAGAAAATGATCACACCCAATAGCCAGCACCTGTAGCTGTTCGTCAGCTTTGGGCTACTTGAGAGGGCTTTGCCTACCTGCAGAAGAGAAGAAGTAGAAGTACCTAGGAATTTATGCACCCTCATTCTTGGGGCAGCTCTTAGCCAATGACTGATGGGTGTGTGGCTATAAACACTCAAACTCCCTCACCCCTGACTGAGAAAACACTGAGGTGTGAGCCATGATGTGTTCAGAGCTCCCTACATAGGATTGAGTTACCTCTGGGAGGATATGGTACATAATATGGCATCCACGTTTGACCTTCTCCTTCTGGTTTCATACCCCTACTCTGCCACTGGTTTTTCCCAGGAATACTTCCTAATTAACTGCTTTCACACAAACCCCTATGTAAGGCTCTGCTTCTGGGGACCAATCTAAGCCACAGGGTTATAAGAGCATCTTCAAGTTCTGCCTTCTAATATACAGTATTTTGAAATTAGATCTCATTACTTTGCATAACTCTAAAATGTTTACCAAATGCTTCTAGAGCATTATCTAGATAGTCTTTTCAACTAATGTTATTACTTTCATTATACAGGTGAGAAAACTGAGGTTCAAAGAGGATAAATGATTTTCCCAAGGTCACGCTGATAGGAAGTAACAGAGCTAGGTGCTCCTGCCCCTATGGTAGTAGCACTGGGGTAAACAGTCATCAAGTTATTACTGATGCATCTATGACCATTATTTAACATTAAACTGTGATCGTATGTTCTCTTAGTAGTCACTCTTATAAGGCAAAGGAAAAGACGTATGTTTGGATCATATATTCATACCACAAATACTTACTGAGCACCTACTACATTTCAGGCAGTAGGCTAAAGGATACAGATATGACAGCCAGCTCTCATGGAGCTTAACTTTCAGCAGGAGAATTTACAAGGAAAAAGAAACCAATTATGATAGCAATAATTGCTATGAAATATATAAGTAACTGAGAAAGAGAAACACACATGGGCTTATCTTTAGACAAAGGAATTGGAGAAGGCTGCTCTGAGGAGTTAACATTTAAATTTAGAACTCAAGGAGGAACAGGGGTTAGTGAGGCAAAACTCTGGAGAAAATGTGCTCAAGGAAAGAGAACCATATGCCCCCCCTTTACTTAGAAAGGTAGAATTCCAACATTTGGGTTTATTGTTGATTACAGAATCAAATTTCTTTGGAAGCAGAGCAGATGATGACTTTGTAGAATTTCAGGGCCACCTATAGGTGCTTAGATAAAATATCTACCACTCCATGAGCCTGGCCCTTTGACGGAAATATCCGGCATTTGTCCTCTTTAAGGATCCCCTGGAGAAGCTCAGTTGATTTACTTTGGCTCCACATCTGCTGTTAACTGAGAGGAAACACGTTTATTAGCTTATGTTCAGCACCACCAGCCTATTAGACTGCCCCTTGATAAACCCTTCTGAACAGTGGGAGGCTTGTGGACGGCCCAAAGTCAAATGTCAGAGACTGCAGTGGGAAGTCTCTGTGGGAAGGGCAGAGAATGGAGACCTGGGTTTGATTTCCTCTTTTGTCATTTTGTTCCAGTGTGATCTACAGCAAGTAACTTATCTCTCTGACCCTCTGTTTCTTCCTCTGTTAATGGTGAGAAAAACAAGTGCATATTGTCTTAATCTCTTCAGGCTGCAACAGCAAAATACCATTGACTGGTTAGCTTAACAACAAAGATTTATTTCTCACAGTTCTGGAGACTAGAACGTGCAAGATCAAGGCACTGGTAGATTCAGTATCTGGTGAATGCCCACTTTCTAGTTCAAAAATGGCAACTTCTCCTGAATTCTCACATGATGGAAGGAACTAGCTAGTTCTCAAAGGTCTCTTGTATAAGGGCACACAATTCCATTCACGAGGGCTCCATCTTCACGGTCAACTCACCTCCAAAGACCCGACCTCCTAGTACCATCACTTTGGGGGTTAGGATTACAACATAGGAGTTTGGGTGAAAACATAAACATCTAAACCATAACACATTCCTAGTCTGCTTGCAAAGGATCAGAAAGAATGTTTGTAAGTAAGAGCTTGCCTCAGTATCTGGAACTCTGAAAACAAGAATTTTGGTTTTAGTAGTGGCTGTAATAGTAGCAAAAATTGTGGCATTAGAGTGGTTGGGATAGTAACAGTCACATTAATGAGCATTCATATTATTACTGTTAGCAGTTTTCCTGCCTTTACTTCAATTGCTGTGGTAACAAATTAGTCCCTGAAGGGTGAACAGTAACTCTCACACCATCTAAAATATCAGTTACTGCCTATTGCTATTGGGAAGTGACTTGAGCTTTGGAAAGTTTCCAGCACAGCACTGTTCAATAGAGATAATGCAAGTTACATATATAAGATACATTTTTCTAAGAGTCATATCTTAAAAAGCAAAAATAGGCAAAATTCATTTTAATAATATATTTTCTTTAACCTAATATATTAAAAGATGATTTTATATGTAATCAATATAAGATAAATTATTGGTGAGATATTTTATTCTTTTTTCACACTGTCTTCAAACTACAGTGTATATTTTACATTTGGCAACACATCTAATTTCAGACTAGACACGTTTTGAGTGCTTAATAGCCAAATGTGGCTGCTGGCCACCATTTGGGGTAGTGCAGTTTTAGACAATAACAATATATTTGGAATGACTAAAAATGTAGTGTCAGAGTAGTTCATGGGGCAGTTTACATGTTCCCAACTCCACAGGAAAAAAAAATGCAATTATTTGAAACATAGTAAAATGTTGTTTAAAAAGCACAAAATCAGCTATGTAAACTGTGAATATAAGAAGCAATCTGTTCATTCTCTAACAGGAAAGCTTGCATTTCTTCCCACCATGAAGATATACAAATGAACGAATCAACAAATAAAAACTCTGAGCTGTTTGGTATAACCTGACTGAGATGTAGCTTAAATTTTTCTTCTTCCCCTCCTTCAAGTCTCCACTCTAATGTCACCTCTTAGAGAGGTAACTGCCTCACATTTACACACCTTTGCATGGTCTGGAACACAAATGTCCTCTCTGTCACTTGTGAGTTCAGTTACATGGTTTCTGTCTTAATAACTGTTACCAATTGAAGATGCCCTCACTAGGAAGTCTCTCTTTTTCTTCCTGGTGATCTCTGCGCCTCCAGCACCCCAATTATTTGGCTGAATCCTGCTCTAGTTGCCTCCCACTTCTTTTTCTCAGTGGACTCAAAATGCTTAGAAGAATTGTGTGCAGGAATCACTTAATGAAGGTTCAGGAGACACACAGTAGACATTGTTGGTGGTTTTGAACCACACAAAGCTGTATGAGGGCTCTTCACCCACTTCACTCCCCACTCCCCTCAGTGCTGGACCTAATGCTACCCTCTCTAGGGCCTCAGTTTCCTCACCTGTAAGATGAGAGTGTTACACTAAGCCAGTGGTTCTCAATATTTTTTATTATGGGGACTCAGCCCACATTTTTAAAAAATAATAATTTTGAGATATGTAAAAAGTAATAAAATTTTAAAATTATACCTCCCCAAAAATTGCTCAGAATACCCAGAAATAACAATTTTTAATACCCTATGACAATTTTATTCAATATTTCTTTGTGCATAAGAAGAAAAGGAAGGCAGGAAAGCAGAGAGGCAGGAAAAACAAAGAAAATGAAAGAAGAAGCAGGTGGGAGGGATGGAAACAAAGGGAAAAGAAGGAAGGTACACTATAAATTAAAGCTAGTCCTGAAGATGGCAAAGCAGAAAGATAGAAAGAGTTTGGACGTGTTATGATGCTATTGAGCTGTGACTCAACCAACCCTGAGATCCCACCTGCTTCTAGACTTTTAATGCAGAAGTTCTCAGCTATAGCTTCCCATTGGAATTGTTTGACCTGTTAAAATATAAAAATGAAATGTAGCCTGAATCCCAGAGTTTCTCATTTAATCAATACAGGGTGTGGCCTTGGTGGCAAAATCCCTCAAAGCTACTTGGAGAGTCTAATATGCAGCTAAGGTTGAGAACAACTGTTAAAAATAAATCCTCTATCATTTAAGCCAGCGTTTCTCACACTTTAATGTTCACCTGAATCACTGGGGATTTGACAGGAATCTTGTCAAAATGCAGATTTTGATTCAACAGATCTGAGGTAAGGCCTCAGATTCCGCATTTCTTCCTTTTTTTTTTTTTTTTCTTTTTGAACCATAAATGTTTATTGCAGAAATTTGGCCACGGTTCCAATTAGGGGGCCCTAGGGACCCTCTGCCCAGGGCTGGGCAGATGAGATAGGAAAGGGTAGAGAGAGTGTTTCTGGGCCTGGGGCCTCCGAGCTGTGCGATGATGTTGGGTGCCAGGCTGCAGGTGAGGCCTGTGCCATCTGCTCCCACATTCAGAGCCTTCACTATGTCATCCTCTATCACCATGGAGAACCTCTTGAGCCATCTCCCCTGCCGGTGGGACTGTCGCTCAGTCTGTGGCAGCAGCAGTGGCACCAAGACATCTACGTGAAGGAGGGTGGGTACCCGGCCAGGTCCACAGTTTCAGCAGAACCACGGCAGCCATGGCCCCAGTCAAGGTGGGAAATGCCATCCCAGCAGTTGTGGTGTTTGGAGGGGAGCCAGGGAACATAGTGAACCTGGCAGAGCTGTTCAAGGGCAAGAAGAGTGTTCTGCTTGGAGTTGCTCAAGACTTTAGCCCCAGCTGTTCCAAGACCCACCTGCTGGGGTTGGTGGAGCAGGCTGGGACTTTGAGGGCCAAGGGGTGTCCCAGTGGTGGCATGTCTGAGTGTTAACGATGCCTTTGTGACTGGCGAGTAGGGATGAGCCCACAAGGCTAAAGGCAAAGTTCGGTTCCTGGCTGACCCCACTGGCGCCTTTGGGAAGGAGACAGATTCACCGCTAGACTCTGCGTTTCTAACAAGCGCTCAGGTAAGGCCAAGGCTGCTGCTAAAGGATCGCACTTGGAGTAGCAAGGTTGCAAGCCAATTTGAGTAAGTCTTTCTGTTCCTTGCAACCAAAAGCATCCCAATGGAAACATATTGCCAACTTGCATGTTACTTGATTTTCTGCCCTGAATGCCCCATTCTTCTTGTTTAAAAAAAAAAAAAAAATCAAATAGACCAGGTGTAGTGGCTCATGCCGTAATCCCAGCACTTTTGGAGGCCAAAGCAGGAGGATCACTTGAGCCCAGGAATTTGGGACCAACCTGAGGAACACAGGGAGATCCTGTCTCTACAAAAACTTTTTTAAAATTAGCCAGGTATGGTGGTGCACACCTGTGGTGACTACGCCAGAGGCTGAGATGGGAGGATCACTTGAGCCTGGGAATTTGAGGTTTCAGTGAACTATGATTGTGCCACTACACTCCAGCCTGGGCAGCAGAGCAAGACCCTGTCCCCAAAACAACAACAAACATACAAACAAACAAAAGTGTAAATAATGTTAAACTCTCCCAGGATATATCTTTTGTTCATTGTAATGTGTTATTTTTCTAAGAAACTGATGTGGCCTTTGGTCTCCAAATTAAAGTATGTATTTCAAGAAAATTTCTTCTATTTTATCTTTAAATGTATTCCACTGCATTTGTTGATACTCTTCTTCAGTAACCCAGTTACGTGTGTGGAATCTCCTTTGTCTTTATTCTATATCTATCGTCTTTTCTACAACTGTTTCTATATTTTTATTATGTACATTTCATTTTGCACAATTTCTTCAAGACTTTCACTAGTTTGGAGTTACAATTTCTTTCTTGTTCCGTTTAATATGGATTTCACTATGTATGGCTTTTTTCTTTTTCATTTGTTTCACCAAATATGCCAAATTACTTTTTATCTCCTTCTGTTGTCTTACAGTCTCTTTTGTGAATCTTTGTATCTCTTACTTGAGATATTTCCTTAACAACACTATGTTTTATGTAATTCCTTTGAGATTGCTTCTGTCATATTTTCTGTATTTCTTCTTGTTTTCCATATATAGAATGAGAGACAGAGAGAGATAACATGTTTAATTTTTTCTGCTTATATTATTTATTAGGGTTCTCTAGAGGGACAGAACTAATAGGATAGATATATATAAAGGCGAGTTTATTAAGTATTAACTCACACAATCACAAGGTCCCACAATAGGCCATCTGCAAGCTGAGCAGCAAGGAGAGACAGTCTGAGTCCCAAAACTGAAGAACTTGGAGTCTAATATTCGAGGGCAGGAAGTACCCAGCATGAGAGAAAGATGTAGGCTGGGAGGCTAGGCCAGTCTAGTCTTTTCACCTTTTTTTGCCTGCTTTATATTCTAGCCACATTGGCAGCTGAATAGATGGTATTCACCCAGATTAAGGGTGGGTCTGCCTTTCTCAGCCCACTGACTCAAATGTTAATCTCCTTTGGCAACACTCTTACAGACACACCCAGGATCAATACTTTGCATCCTTCAGTCCAATCAAGTTGACACTCAGTGTTAACCATGACAATTATTTTTCTTATTTTTCACTTTTTATGCGTATATTACATGTTGATTCTTTTCTTGGTGCTCATCTTTGAATAAGGCACACAAACCCCCAAAGGCAGTGCGGAGTGGTGTAATTAGTGGAGTTAGTGCTAAAACAATCTGTAGCTTCCACCCAGCTTTATTGTCTGTTATACCTTTTCACCAAATCTGCACCTTTTTATTTCCTGGGGACATATCTCTCTTATTTTTGACAACCTCAAAATTAGAATGTCTTAATATGAATGCCTCAATAAGGACCAAATTTTGACCATTAAAAGAGAGGGGAATAGAATTTGAGAAATAGGCTCATACAAATTACCAGGGTCTAGTGGTCAGGTGGTGGAACTGGGGGAAATTTCATTTAAAAAGGCAAAATAAAACAAAACAAAACCTGGATTAAGAAAATACCTAAAGACGAAAAGCCAATATGAATTCATTAACATCGTAAATGAACTTGTGCTTTCGTACACACAACAGCATCTGCAAACATTTGACAAAGAGCCCATGTGTGTGCAACACATGTTATTTACTCTGTTTGTGGAAAATGCCTTGTCTGCACATGGATTCACAGATCTCCTTTTCATTCACTTCTATTTATCAGATGCTCACCATGTGCCCGCATGGAGTTTGGTTGAGTGGTGAGACAAACAGTAAATAAGTAAACCAATAAATAAGTAGCATAACATGTGGAAGTGTGTGAAGGAAATAAAAGAGGTGTTGAGATGAAGAATAACCTGTGCCTAGGATTGGTCTCTTTAAGCTGGGAACTGAAGGACGGGAAGGTGGGAGTCACGTAAGGAACTGGAAAAGAGGGACAAGCAGGTTAGGTAGAAGTTACACTCCAGGAGCTTACCTTCAAGTGGCTTGCATATATACTAGAAATGAAGAAAAAGCTCAGGGAAGTGGATATGTGTAAAGGAGTTGTTACAAAAATCACATTAGAGATGCAGATAAAGTCAGAGCATAAAGACCCCTTTAGACCACCATGAGGAGATAATTCTATGTCCAATGCAAAGCAAAGTGTTGTAATGGCTGTAGTGTAGAAAACGGATTGGAAAGTCACTGTAAATGGATTAGGAAATAGATATAGACTACTCCAGTAATCCTGGAGACTGTTGGCAATCCTTGAACTAGGGTGAAGGCAGTAGGACAGAGGAAAATCTGTGAAGTTGAGATATATTCCAGAGATAGAATAGATAAGATGCTATGAATGTCTTAAATGTGTGAGGTGAAGGAGAGGGAGGCATCAAATCTGTCTCTCCCGTTTCTGGCTTGAACAGTTGAATAGTAGACAGCAATGTCTCTTACGGACATGAGAGCAAGGAAAGAAAATGTCTTCTGTGGGGAGAAATCAGAAGCTCAGTTTTGAAAATGTAACATTGAAGATGTTTCTGAGTATCCTACTGTGATAGTTAATTTTAGGTGCCAACTTGACTGGGCTAAGGGATGCCCAGATAGCTGGTAAAACACTATTTCTGGGTGTGTCTGTGAGAGCATGTCTGGAAGAGATGAGCATTTGAATCAGTAGGCCAAGTAAAACAGATCCGTCCTTACCAAAGTGAGCCAGCTTCATCCAATCAATCCATCAAGGGCCCAGATAGAACACAAAGGCAGAGGAAGGACAAATTTTCTCTTTCTTCTGGACCTGAGACATCATCTTCTCCTGCCCTTGGGCGTCAGAGCCCCAGGTTCTCAAGCTTTCAGACTCTGGGACATACCCTAGTGGCCCCAGTATTCAGGATTTTGGCCTCAGACCAAGAGTTATGCCACTTACTTCCCTGGGTCTCCAGTTGCAGATGGCATATCCTGTGACTTCTTGCCCTCCATAATTGCATGAGTCAATTCCCATAATAAATCCCATCTATGCTTCTGTATAAAGAAAGAGAGATCTCCCTTGGTTCTGTTTTTCTGGAGAATCCTGACTAATATACCTGGTGAACACATCAGGAAATAATTTTGATTGAGGCATTGAAGAAAGATCTGGAAAGCACATGCAAATTTTGGAGTCATCACAGCACATAAGGTATATAAAGTCATATAAATGAATGAGGCAATATAGGGAAACTAAAGAAAGGAGCCTAGTGAACCTGAATAGTTGTAAGTCTTAACATGGCCCACATGTTGAAAACCATTGAATAGAGTTACACAGGCCTTATAAGCAAGTCTTTTGGTCACTCATGACAGAAACCCCATTCAAGTTATATGAAGCCAAAAAAATAAATGACTGTTTCATACAGTATAAGACCAAGAGTCCATATGGCTTCAGGCACAGATAGATTCAGGAGATCATATATGTCACCAGGACTTAGTCACTCATCATTTCTTCGCTCTTTTCCTCTATGTTGGCTTCATTCCAGGCTAGCTCTCTCTATGTGGTACCCAACAGAGCAGACTTATATTCTTTTATTAACAAATGCAGCATTGAAGAGAGCTTCTTCCTTTTAGTAACTCCAGAAAAATTCATGGATTTCTTCTGATAGTACTATCATGGATCACGGATCCAGCCTTATACTGATCACAGCGCCCAGAACATGCTGATTGGCCAGGCCTGGGTCCCATGCCCATCCTCAGATCCAAGAGATGTGGACAATGACTTGACCTGAAAACAGGGAACACATGATGCCTCAAAGAAAAAAAAATCAGGGTATCACTTCCAGAAGAAGAGTGTATCAATGCTAGGCAAGGAAAAGCAACAGCCATGCATAGAGAACACTTCTTTCTCTCTCTGAAACATGCTGACTATATTTAGGCATCTGAAATTTCCATTTTTCCCATCAGACAATCAACATAAAAGTTGTCTTACTTTTGGTGGGTGGTAATTGTGTGTCAAACCCTGGAGACAGCTGTGAATGGGGATGTGAATGGGGTTGCAGGGTGACCCCGAAATTACAAAGTTGAAATAAAGAGGTTAACCTCCTGTCCCCTAAAAAGTGAGAATAGAATTGGACAGATGAAGGGGAAGGCATAAGAAATGAGAACAGCTGCTTATGGAAATGGCCAATATCAGGATTATAAACCAGAGTGACACTGTGGTGTGACTGATATCTAAGTGCCACCTCTATATCTCTTCTTGCTCCAAGGCCAATGGCTGACAATTCTGTCAGGTTCTAGGGCCTGCACTCTAATAACGAAACTTTGACAGTGAGTGTGATAACAAGTAAGTTTAATACACAAAGCTTATAGATCCATTTTTAAGCTTTGCAGGAAATAGTGTTGAGTTAGATGAAATATTTGTAGTTTTTTAAAATGGAGCCTGGCCCAACATTTCTGTGAAGCGATAGCTTGGAAAACACAATTGTGGTAATAAGTCTTAGTGATACTTTATATGCTTCATTCAAAAATACTAAATCAAACCCAGGTCCAGACTGCAGCGTGGAAGTAGCACACAGAGTAATTAGGTGTATGTATGAGCTATAGTCTTTATTCATCATATAAAAGCATAAAGCCAGAACCACAGCGGGCTGTAACTGGGTGCCCTGTCCATACCTTAATTGTATGCACTTTTCCTTTCTCTACCCCACTGCAAAATGTAGAGTAGAAAACAGAGGTTTTGTTTTCAATTATCTGGGAATACACAATAGGCACCAACTTCAGTAAAGGTAGTTCTTTATCTTTATGCTTTCAGGATTTGGCATATCAAATATGAATTCTCAAACTTTTAAAATACAGTGGTTTAGGAATGGTCCATAGGTACATTCATTTTAAGGCTAAAAGAGGTTCTTGTGCTCATTTTCCAAGAAAATTACCTCAGTTCTATGTGGGTTTTGTTCTTTTGTTCTGGTTTTTTTTTTTTTTTTGCTTGTGGCCATGTGGACAGGGAGGCTTGGCAGAAGGAAGCCTCCAGCTGAAGGAGAAGAACCCGCAGACTCGACAGCTCACTGTAACCTTGCAGATGTCACTTAGTTTCTCTGGACTTCAAACCACCTGGAAAATTCATAAAAGTCAAGTTGGCCCAGAAACCAGATACTCAACTAACATGTGACTGAGGAAAAGGAGGAGAATCAAGTCTAGGCAAAAAAAAAAGTAAAAAAAAGTCACCAATTAAAAAAAATAACAGTTAACAGCATTCTCCTGTTTTTAGTCTGAAATAATTGAATAGTCAGGACACTTTTCAGCTTGAAAAGGAGCATTGTCTGATGTCTTTTTCACATTTTCCCTGCCAAATAGCTGTTTTGCTTTATTTGAAGGCAAGGACAATCACAAACAGTTTGAAATAATAGCCATGTCTAACCAGTCATCTTTGAGTTAATGTTGTCTGAGGATTATAGAGAAGCTCGTTTCATGAAGCCATTGGATTCATTTTCCATTTTCTCATGCTGTCTGAGTACTACTTTTTTGCTAGTTAGACAAGAAAAGGGAAAATTTAAGGCAAAGAAAGAAGTTGTATTAGGTAGTCTGAACTACTGTAATCAATAAATCCTAACAATTTTGATGGCATAATCATAATAAAAGCTTATTTCATACTCACGGAAGCGTCCTGAGGGGTGTGGCTAATCAGCCTCATTCTCCTCCATGCAGTGCGATTAATCAGAGACCAAGGTTCCCTCCATCCCCAAGTTCAGTCATCCTTTTTTTTTTTTTTTTTTCTTTTTAGAGACAGTGTCTTACTCTGTTGCCCAGGCTGGAATGCAGTGGCACAATAATACCCTTGATCTCCTGGGCTCAAGGGATCCTCCTGCCTCTGTTTGCTGAGTAGCGAGACATATAAGCGCATTCCACCCCGGCTAATTTTTTTAACTTTTTTTGTAGAGATGTGCATGTTAATCTTAAGATGCATATTGGTTTACACATACTGTTGTTGAGGTTTTGGGGGGTTTTATTGTATTTTTTGAGACAGGGTCTTGCTCTGTCGCCCAGGCTAGAATGCAGTGCCACAACTTCCCATGCCTAAGCGATCCTCTCACATCAGCCTCCCAAGTACCTGGGGCCACAGGCATGCACCACCATGCCTAGCTAGTTGTTTAAAAAAATTTTTTTTTGTTTTGTTTTGTTTTTGTTTTTGAGACAGGGTCTTGCTATGTTGCTCAAGCTGTTCTTGAAATTCAGGCCTCAAGCAATCTTCCGCTTCAACCTCTCAAACTGCTGGGATTATAGGCATGAGCCACCGTGTCTGGTTCATCCTTTAAGTGTTTCTTGTCCTGTGAATTCAGCTAGTGAAAGGGGAAAAAGAACATGGAGAAGGCATGCCTCCTTCATAAATATGTTCATCCTGAAGAGGTACACATCACTTCCAGTCATACTCCATTAGTGAGTGTGAGTTTTATGGTATACCACAATGCAAAAAATGTCAAACAAATGTTGTTCCTAGCTGGGAAGCCATTTCACAGCAATATCACCATGTCATAGATGGGAAAATGGGTTTGAAGTGGACCTGGCACCCTCTACCACAAAGATCTTCCGCCTTTTCACTACATGGAACGCTTTGGAACCCACCGCATGCCATGCTGAGTTCAAGATCTGGCAACACGTGGGAGTTTGAAATTCTGCTTGGTTATTTGCAGGTCTGCCCAAAAGTTTTGGGTAAATATGGGCCTCACCTTTCTCATCTTTCAAATGAGAGTAACAGTATCTACCACACTAGGGTTGTTCTGAGGACTAAATGATATAGTTTGCATCTTTGCTAAATTTGGGGCATATAGTAAGTGCACAGCAAATTGCAGCTATTATTATCGTTATTACCCAACTAGGAACAAAATTCCTCGATGCTTATTTAGGCTCGGTTTGATAATTTACAGCTTAGGATTCTTTTCTTTTCTTTTCTTCTCCTTTTTATTTATTTATTTTTTTTTTTGAGACAGAGTCTCACTGTATTGCCCAGGCTGGAGCGCAGTGGTGTGATCTTGGCTCACTGCAAGCTCCGCCTCCCAGGTTCACACCATTCTTCTGCCTCGGCCTCCCAAGTAGCTGTGACTACAGGTGCCCACCACCACACCCAGCTAACTTTTTGTGTTTTTTAGTAGAGATGGGGTTTCACTGTGTTAGCCAGGATGGTCTTGATCTCCTGACCTCGTGATCCGCCTGTCTCAGCCTCCCAAAGTACTGGGATTACAGGCGTGAGCCACCAGGCCTGGCCCAGCTTAGGATTCTTTGACACTTTCCTCTTATTTCTGTCTTTCCAGCCCCACCCTCACTCTGATGTGGCTTCACAATCTGTCTATGCCCTCTTCTTATTCCAAGGCCTCTTTTAGCTGTTATGCACACCTTCCATCCATGACTCCAAACAATTCTAGCCAAGTAGGGGAGGAGAAAGGAAGGCTCTGAAGCTGGGCAAATGTCTGCAGGTTCTTTGCAAAATTGACAGAGCACAGCACAGTGATTTTCACAGAAAAGTCACAAGATAACAATTTCTTGAGTAGCATATCAAGGTTCTGAGAAGCTAGCATGAGCTTGCACACATGTGCCCAGGTTTGCACACATGCATACAGTGAAGTCCTGTGGAAGGGCTAGTGTCAGTACACAGGTACTGCTTGCCTTATGTACTCCTAGAATTAGGGTGGTAAAGATATTCTGTCCCTTGAAATATCTGCCAGAGGCTACCTCAAATGGATGGGTCAAGGTAAAGTTGTGAAGTCCCATATGGTCTGATTAGCAGAGGACAGTCACTGTCTGTCCCATCGCCCAGCTGGTTATCTCAGGAATGTCTGTAACCAGCCCCAGGGGTCCTGGGAGGACAGAGTGAATTGATCATAGAAATAACTAATATTCATAAAATGCTTACTATGTGCCAGGTGCTAAGTAATTCAGTTCACACAATGTTACCTTGAAGTAAGTATTATTAGCCCCATTTAAAAGGTAAGTAAACTAAGGCTCGGAGAGATCATGTAATTTGTTACAGTATGCCTAGCATTATAATAACTGGTAGAAATAAGTCTCAAAACCAGATCTGATTCCAAAATACATGCTTTAGGTATGTTGGTAAAATATCTCTTGCAACCATTAGTGCACACATGTGCACACACATACAACTAGTGTATGTCCTAGAAAGGGAGGAAAAAGAGAGTCCCTTTATTACAATGTCCAGGTTCACTTACAGAATTCTCAGGATCTTGAGAAAGAAAGAGGTTTTTGCTTTGCAGGCTCAGAAGTCTGACAAAAGGGGTTGAGAGAGAGACAAAATCTAATTGACTGAAGAGAAAAAGAAAGTAAGGTAAAGGTATTAAGTAGACCACACACGTCTCTCCTTACTGCCCTGTGCTAAGGAAGCATACAGACCTGTCGGAATGTTTCACCTCTTACCTCAGAGGATGGCAGGGACTGGGGAATGTAGGGCTCACATATTTATCTGCATGTGAATGTAAAATGTGATCCTAGGGATTATTTTCAACTTTACTTAGCAGAGGGTAGTACAGGGTTAATAAATCATATCACATATAGCTTAGCCTGAAAAGTGCAGGGCTAAAAAGCAAATGATTTCAAAACCAAAGAAAGTATAAATCCATATGTTGCTCTGAAATACAGAAATGCACCAACTTTAGCAGATGTTCTGGCCTGCTAAGCGAAGGCAGGTCCCTTGGTTTATGGGAATCCTGGGACATAAGAAACTCTGCTCTGGCTGCTTCTCCCTCATTTTCTAATGAGCAATATGAACTCCTCTCCCCTCAGTCAGTACCATGGTAAGACCCATGTTTGCCTCCTCTACCATAACTATTGGCTTAGTGCAAAAGTAATTGCGGTTTTAGGGAATACAAGAGACTATTGCAAAAGTAGTTGCACCAACCTAATAGTCTCTTGCTTTCCCCTAAAAATTACAATGGCACATCAGTAAGCCAGTCAACAACCATTTACTGGGGGACCTTATGTGTGCCTATGAGTGGTGAACAATACACCAGTAATCACAATATTGCTACACAGGAACATTAGAGGCAACTATCAGAGTGTTTATTTAGTCAGAGGATCATTGGAGTTTCCCTGAAAAGGCAATATTGAAGGTGACGTGAGAAAGTTAAGTAGGAGATCGCTAAAGGAGAAAGGGGTATGAGCATTTCTGCAAAGGAGACAGCACGTGTGAGTCCTGAGTGGTTGGGGAGAGGTTCTGGCATGCTTGAGGAGAGTAAGAAGCCTGGCATAGCTGTTTAGGTTGTTCTAACACAGTAGTTCTCAGGCAGGGGTGACCTTACTCCCCAGGGGACACTTGGCAATGTCTGGAGACATTTTTTAGTTGTCACAACTAGAAGATGAATGCTGTTGGCATCTAATGGGTAGATGCCAAGCATGCTACTCATCATCCTACAATGTACAGCACAGATCCCTAAAACGAGGAATTATCAGATCCACAATGTCAATAATACTGAGGTTGAGGAACTCTTCAACAGAAGCCCACAAACAGAGGATAAACAAAATAGATTTACTTTTTAGATTTAACATCCCAAACAGGCTGTTTGGACTGATATGGCTAGCTCTAAACTGCCATAAACCAAGGCTCCTTCTATCATGTTGCTCTGCATCTCCTAGGACAGGGGTTGGAAAATTTTTCCATAAAGGAGGAGATTGGAAATATTTGGCTTTGTAGTTCAGATGGTCTCTTTTGCAGTTTCTCAACTCTAACCTTGTACTGTGAAAGTCAGCACAGACGATGACTAAGGGAGTGGACATGGCTGTATTCCAATAAAACTTTATTAACATAAACAGGTAGTGGGATGAGTTTGGCCTGTGGGGTATCGTTTGGACCTCTACCTTGTCAAATGTGCTTGGTCTGCATGCTAGCCAGTAGAAGGGAGAGGAGTTGGAGCGGAGGGTAGGCCTCCTTCCTTTTGAGGAACAACACGGAAGTTTTCTACATCCCTTCTGCTTGTGTCTTACTGGTCAGAACTCTGAAAGACTGAAAGTGGGTTAGATTTTGTATGGGTCACCACAGGCCCAGGGAAAACTCAGCTTGTTTTATTTAAAACATACACACACACACACACACACACACGGAAGAATGGCTACTGGACAATCGGCAGTGTATTTAATTGCTGGATGCAGAAGTAGAAGGAACTCAGAATGAGGCTGGCAAGACAGGCAGAGTGAGATCATGCCCAGTCTTAGAAATGAAATGCAGGATGACAATTTTTCTCTTAAGAGAAATAGGAACCTATTAAACAACTTTAAGCAGGGGGGTAGTTCTGGACCATGTTTCCATTTTAAAAAGACTTATGGCAGCGGTGTGCGGAATAAAACGCAAGGGTGATGCAGGGATGGGGGTGGGGCTACTTTGAAAAGCATCCATTATCCAGGAAAGAGAGATGGTGGCTTGAATGAGGATGGTGGCAAAGGAATGAAGTAAATGGATGGGAGAGAGATTTAGAAGGGAGAGTCTATGACATCCTACAGATTAAACTCGCACTTGAAGATTTAAGAAAAAGTAGCTTTATTCATAATTTTTTTAAGCAAAGAGAAAACTGGGAAATGATCTCCATTAGTACTGTCCACATTGGTGATCTGATTCAGCCTCAGCTGGTCCTTGTCTTTTCCTTCTGGACTCAAATGCCGATTATTTGTCATCTTCTTTGGACAAAAGCCATCCTGATTCTCCCAAGCATGGAACTCTGGGCTTAAGTGACTCAGGATATAGATACAGAGTTCACAAGTCCCAAATGTAATGAGTGGGCAACCCCAGTGCTTGACATAAGCAAAGGGAGGATGTGACATGTGTTTTGAGACTGGCAGGCACCAAGGGAGACAAAAGCCTATGGTATAATTATGCCAAGCATATAATATGATGCAATCACTTTCTGTCTCCAATATGCCCCTCAGCGCTGTGAAAGGGCTTTGTATAGCAGAATGCTCCAGACCTGTGTGTCTGTGCCCTTGGAAGTCTGAGAAAGCCATGGCACCTTCTCTTCTTTCAGTCAACAATGCCATGGGCACTTATTGAACATCTACTGTATGCCAGGGACCATGCTCAATCTTGGGGACACAGAGGTGAATAAGACATGAACTTATGACTTCCTCAAACAAATAGCTCTCCAATTGCTGCCTCCAGTTGGTCCTGTAAACAAAGGATGAACAAATGTTTTCCTCATTTGTTAAAAATGCATTTTTGTAATGAGGGCATCTTAACTGGCAATCTCAGTTATAGGGTTCCTGCAAAGTTCCTTTGGTTTTTTGTTTAGTATGGTGGACACATTTGGCTTTGAAAGACAGTGATGTCTAGTTATTCACTTTCAAGGAATTGCCTGAAAGACTATTGGAACCATTTCTTTTTCTAAAGAGAGAGGACATCACGTTCTTTGTAGCTTCATTTGTTTCGTGTGCTGTCAAAATCGTTACAGTGATTAACTGGCTAATAAACAGAATAATAAATAACTACAAGAGACAGATGATTCACATGTAACTCTGATATGGCCTCTTCTTATCTTTTATCCTCTAATTCCTTTATGGCAAAATTTGCCAGAAAACTGCTTCTTAATATCACTCCATTTCTCCCTCCATATCTATAGCCAATGAATAGTCATGTGCCACGTAATGACATTCCTGCCAACCATGGACTGAATATACAATGATGGTCCCATAGTTTACAATGGAACTAAAAACTTCCTATAGCCTAGTATTTGCTAAACTGTACTTTTTATTGTTATTCTAGAGTGTACTTCTACTTCTTTTTTTCTTTCTTTTTTCTTTTTCTTTTTTTTTTTTTTTTGAGATGGAGTCTTGCTCTGTTGCCAAGCTGGAGTGCAGTGGCATGATCTCAGCTCACTGCAACTTCTGTCTCCTGGGTTCAAGCGATTCTTCTGCCTCAGCCTCCCAAGCAGGTGGGATTACAGGCTCGTGCCACCACACCCAGCTAATTTTTGTATTTTTAGTAGAGATTGGGTTTTACCATGTTGGCCAGGATGATCTTGATCTTTTGACCCCATGATCTACCTACCTCAGCCTCCCAAAGTGCTGGGATTACAGGCATGAGCCACCACACCTGGCCTCTACTTATTTTTTAAAGTTAACTATAAAACAGCCTCAGGCAAGACCTCCAGGAGCAATTCCAGAAGAACGCATAGCTATCATAGGAGAGGACAGCCCCATGCATGTCATTGTACCTGCAGACCTTCCAGTGAGACAAGATGTAGAGGTGGAAGATGGTGACACTGATGATCCCCTGTGTAGGCCTAGGATAGTATGTGTTTTGTGTCTTGTTTTTTAACAAGTCTAAAAGCAAAAAAAAATTTTAATGAAAAATAAGAAAAAGCTTATAGAATTAGGATATAAAGACAATACTTTTGTACAGCTGCATAATATGTTTGTGTTTTAAGCTATTACAAGAGTCTAACAGTTTTAAAAAATTAAAAAGTTTAAAAGTAAAAAAGTTACAGTAAACTAAGATTAACGTATTATTGAAGAAATAAATTTTTAAAAATTTGGTGTAGCCTAAGTGTACAGTGTTTATAAAGTCTACAGTAATGTCCTAGGCCTTCAGTTCACACACCACTCACTCACTGACTCACCCAGAGCAACTTCCAGTCCTATAAGCTCCAGAGTAAGTACCTTATAAAAGTGTTCCATTTCTCAACTTTTATACTGTATTTTTACTGCATCTTTTTTGTGTTTAGATAAATAAATACTTACCATTGTGTTACAATACATGTTGTACAGGTTTGTAGCCAAGGAACAGTGGACTATACCCTATAGCCTAGGCGTGCAGTAGGCCGTACCATCTAGATTTGCAAGTACGCTCTATGATATTCACACAACAACGAAACTGCCTAATGACAATTCTTAGGACATATCCCCTTTGCTGAGCAACGCTTGATTGTAGATGCCTGGTATCTTTGAATTCCATGGCTCCAGGGCAGAGCATCTGGGCCTGGGCCTGGTTTGTGGCTGATGGCTTCAGGAAGCATAGGCAATGCCATCCACTGTAATGCTTGCCTTCCTTACAGCCATTCATTTAGTCTTAATGTTATTCAACTTAGTGTGTGCCTTGCACTACGCCAAGCACTTTACCTGTGTTTCCATTTAATCTAGCTCAACTCTATGAAGCAGGTACTAATAACATCTCCGTTTTACAGAAACTCAAGTGAAATGAGTGAAGTGACTTGCAAAGGTCGTACAGCCAATAGGTAGTAGAATCAGGATTTGAATGTAGGTTTTTCTGACTCCCAAGTTCATACAGTGCTGCTGCCTCCTTTAAACAATCTTTTCTTTTTTTTTTTTTTCTGTCAAGACAGGATCTCATTCTAATATCCAGGCTGGAGTGCAGTGGCATGGTCATGGCTCACTGCAGCCTCAACCTCCTGGGCTCAATTGATCCTCAGACTCTTAAGTAGCTGGGACCACAGGTGGGTGCCACCATGCTTGGCTAATTTTTAAACAATTATTTGTAGAGATAGGGTCTCCCTATATTGCCCAGGCTGATTGTACAACCATTTATTGAGCATCTATTTATTATAAGGTCCATATTACTCTATTTTGTTTTCATGGCCTCAGTAGTCTGAAGTTCTACTCGTTTTTTCTTGCCAAAAAAGCAGCATATTCATAGATACTTGAGGAAACTAGGACAAACTAAGGCACATGGACCAAATACAGCCCTTTTGAAAATAAAGTTTTATTAGAGCACAGCCACGTGTATTCATTTACATATTGTCCATGGGCTGCTTTTGTGCTACAACATCAGATCTGAAGGGTTGTGACAGACACCACATGGCCCACAAAGCTGAGAGTATTTACTATCTGGCTCTTTGCAGAAAAAGCCTGCCAACCCCGATGCAGAGCACAAAATCATACATACTGTTTCTTTGCTGAAATTCTTTCTAATGAATGGACTCATCTTATTCAATGACTCAGGGTTGGTTTAACCATACATATTATCTGCTTAATTCAATGATTTTTTATCAAATGCCAAAAAACCAAGATAAGAAGTCTATCCATGGGGTGATTTCTATAAGGAGAAAGAAAATGCACCATTCCCAATTGAAGTATGGAATGTGGAGCCTCTTTTGGTTCTTCCCAGAAGATACTCATAAGTCTTTTCTAGTCTCTGGAATTGTGTGCAATTTTCAGACCATCACTCCTCAACTCTGCCTACCTCATTCCATTTGTAAACTGGTTCGTCCCCATCGTGGCTAGGCAGTTATGACCCTTCTGGAAAAAAAAGAAAAGCAAAAGGAAAAACATATATTGCAAAAATTAGAAACACTATTATTTAACTCCTATAGTTTAAAGAACCATCAGAAACTTAGAATACAGAGAAATTCAGTAGGAGCTCTCTGATCCCAGCTTTATCTTCATCTGTAAGCTTACACAACCCACAGATAAATTATAAGTTACTACGAAGATTCCCACCAGTGACAAACTGACTCACTGTCCTTCAACTCCTTTCATCTTTCTGGATTCCACTTCTAAGGCGCTTTCTATGCTGTCAAGATGGAGTGTGATGTTTGCCAAAATTACAGAGAGTATGCCAGCATTTGCACACGTTTTCCATTTTACCTGTATAGAAAAATATTACCATTGCTGAAGTTTTTTCCACGATTACTTTTTGTCCCTGTAGAAGTTCATAGCCAGCTTTGTGAAACATTACGTGTCTGTTCCTGTACAACAATGAAATCAGAATGAAAGGTTAAAGTGAACTTTGTTAAAATATAACAAACGATTATCCTAGAAACACCATACCACTGTAGGACTAGTTTTGTTAATATTTTGTTTTGGCTTTTTCATTGCCAAATGCCAGTTTGATCTAGGTACCAAAACCACAGTCTCAGGACATGATTTCAAAGAACAGGGATGTCACATTTCTCTTGGTTGGCTGACATCTGAAAAATGCCTGAAGCCCTCCCAGAAGAAAAGATGTTATTCTTTTGCCATAAAAATGATTTAAAAAAAAAAAAAAAAAACAGCAACAGTAAAACAAAACACAGGGCAAGCCTTTTTTTAGTACAACCAAATGACATTTAAATGAAAGCATTGTGTGCTATGTAGTATGGGCAGGAAGCTCTCTGGCAGTCACTAGTTTTGAGAGCTGCAACACTGCATCATCTGTGTTCAGGTCTGTGTCTGCTGATGTCCCTGCCAAAGCAGTTTATATTTTACTGTAAAGAGGTCCCCCTGGATGAAACACTGAATATAATTCTAGGTATTTGAGGCTCTAGACATCAAGAGAAAGTGCTATCATACTGCAGGGTTTCACATGTCAAATCAATCAGCAAGGAGATGGCCCATGGAAGCAGTTTATAATATTCCATTCCTGAAGAGAATGCAATATTTGAGTGTGACCTGTCTCACTTGAAAACAAAAAGTCGAATCTTTACCACCACCCTGAAATAATACTACTCAGCACCTGTGTAAAGTCTTCAGGGGTTTCTACATATAAAAATTAGTTAATTAACAATTATTACTATATGCTAGGTAAACATGGATTATTATTATCATAATTTTACAGACCAAGTAAATGAGAGTACAGTAGAAGGTGCCAGGAGAAAAATTAAAATTAATGAGTTCCTAGATCACAGGCTTGAGCTGCAAAGACTTTAAAGAGCTTGTTTATGTTAAAGAACATACTATAAAGTGATACTTAAACATTGGAAAAGCAGCTTTTCCAAATTAGTTATTAATGAAATTAGTGCTTGTATTTGTATGTGTACATATATGTATGCATGTATGTATATATATATTTTTTATGATTTTATAACTTCCCATGCATTTGTGATGATTGAATTGTCTTATTTTTGATAGAGGAATTAATGTAATCATAAGTTTTACTCTTCAGATGTCATGGCTTGATTTTTTTCACCTTAGGAATAACCAAGTATCTCTGAGGTTTAAGAACCTAAAAAGTGTGTTAGTACCAGGAAATATATGGGTAAATTACAAAGCCAATCAACATGTTTATTGAGTGGTCAGTAGGAGCCAAACAACATCCCTGGTCCTGGGGATGCAACACTGACCAACATTACGGATATTTTTACACTTTAAAACTTTAAGTTCCAGTTCAGAAACTGTACCTTTCTTGTGATTTAGCTGAAAGAAGAAGGTGATGACTAGTGATGACTCCTGTAATAAGACTATAGTGGACATACATTTTTTGTCTTTCTGGCATCTCTTTGTGGGAAACACCTCATTCCCCTACCTTCATTTCCTGTAGTCTGGGTGAGAATGTTTCCACTCCCTGGCTCAGGAGTCAGCAGATAACCTGAGGCAGGGCAGGAGTCATGCCTTGAACACTCATTGGAACTATTAGGAAAATAGTGCTTTGTGCTAGGGATGATAAGCTAGTGAGATGCAAACGTGGACTCCAGAAGCTGTATAACCATGTGGGGAGAGTCTGCCTGAGAAGGAAGCTAACCCAGAGGAAAGCAGAGCAGATTCTTCATGTGTTAAGGAGAGCACCTGGATGCAGCCATGCCTGAAGTCACTTTACTTCCTGGACTTTTTAATGATGTGGCCTATTCCCCTCATTTTAAAAATTCCTATTCACTTTGAATTGGGCTTCAGAAACTTGCAGCCAAAAAGAGTCTGAATGCAATTTAATTCAATAATCTTTAAACATCTAGCCTTTAGCATGAACAGGAAAATAAACCCTAGTTTAATGCATATAATTTTGAAAAACAAAATAGCTTACGAATGTACATAGGCAAATGGAGAATGACACTTGTGTATCTAATAGCCATCAACCCCTTCTTCCTTATCAACAGAACCCTATTACTATTTTTGCACTTTTAGAATAGCTTTGAGATGTAATTCATATGCCACAAAAATCACCCTTTTAAAGAGTACAATTCAGTGTTTTTTAGTATATTCACAGAGTTAGGTAACCATTGGCACAATTAATTTTAGAACATTTTCATCATGTGAAAATAGGAAACCCCTACCCATTAGCAGTCATTCCTCATTTCCCCCTTCCCCAAGCTTTTGGTAAGCCCTAATTTCTACCTCTACATATTTTATATAAATGGAATAATAAACATGTGGTCTCTCATTTGTTCTTTCACTTAGAATAATGTATTCAGTGTAAGTCCATATTGCAGTATGAATCAGTACTTCATTTCTTTTTATGGTGAATGGTATTCTATTGCATGGATATAGAACCTTTTGTTTATACATTCATCAGTTGGTGGATATGTGGATTGGTTCAACCTTTTGGTTTTTATGAATAATGCTGCTATGAACATTTGCGTGTGAGTTTTGGGGTGAACATGTGTTTTCAGTTTTCCCCACGAGAGGGACTCCTAGGTCATGTGGTCACTCAATATTTAACATTCTGAGGACCTGCCAAACTATTTTCCAAGGTTGCTGCCCCATTTCACAATCCCAACAGCAACATGTGGGGATTCCAGTTTCTCTGCATCCTTGTCAACACTTGTTATTGTCTGTCTTTTTGACTTAGGTCGTCATAGTGGGTGCAAAGTGATGTCTTAGGGTAGAACCTATTAATATCCCAGGAAGCAATGTGCCTTTGTAAAAGAGTACATTTCATAAATTCTGTTGCTGTTGAGATGTAAGAGAAGGTAGTTGGGTGGAGCTTCCAGAAAAGCTCCTGAAGGAAGGAGCAGGTCAACCTGATTCAGTTAAGCTACTTCCCCTAGGTTAATCAGGTTGGCCTGCCCCTTCTTCTTCCATTTTTCTGCCTGGAATGGTTGGCTGGGCAGCAGCTATCTCGCTCCATGAAATGAGCATAGAGGTCAGGCCCTACAGATGGTGGAGCAGAAAGAGAAAAGAATCCTGAGTCCTTGATGACCTGGAAGCCACTATACCAGCCTCAGCCTGCTAACTATGGCTTATATTTTTTTACTTGAGAGAGAAATTAATTTCTAACTAGTTTATTCCATGGTTATTTGGATGTTCTGTTATGCTCAGCTAAACAATTTTTTTGTTCCACCAGCATGTATGTATGCATGTACATGTATGTTTATACATAGGTATGTATGTGAACATTTATATGTATATATACACACGCATATTCTGTACAAAACCTACCAATTCACAACCAGATAGTGATCTACTTATTCATATGGGGGTTGGCTGTTCATAATTCTGAATTGATTTTGTTATGGGAACAACGTTCTAAATGTTGACAGGTACTCCAACTAGGCCACAGAGGCCTATTTAACTCATACTGTGATACATATACCTCATGCTGGTAGTACCAACCCACACTTAAGATCTGAGCAGCAGGAACTTACATGAAGCAAGAAGAGGGAACAGTTATTTGTTCAATATTTATTATTTTTCTACTAAGTGTTAAACATGGGGGACAGAATGTGAACTTGATTGCCCTACTCTATAATAGAGTGTAATATGTGACATGGAAACTAGACATTGATCAAGCTGTGCTCCTCTGCTGCCCAAAATACTTCAGTGCCATCCAGCACTAGAATCAATTCAGTCTCCTTCCTCCACAGGTCCTGCAGGTCCGTGTCCATTTGGTTCTCACCTACACTTCTACCCTTGTTTGATTCTTCTCTGCTCGGCTTACTCTGCTCCAAGTTCTAGGTACACTCTGTCTAATTCAAATAGACCACGTACTTGCTTCGAACCTCAGCACTTTCTCTTGTTCTGTCTGGAATGTTCTTCTCCCAGCTATTGCTGGCTCATTCTCATCCTTCAAGCGACAACTCACACTTCCCCTCCCCAGACAACCCTATTTCAAATGGGCCCCTTTGATTTTTCTCCAGCACGTGAGCTTCTTTTATGGTGTTTACAGCAGTGATTCTCAAACTTTAAGTGCACACAAATCACTTGGTGATCTTGCTAAAAGGCAGATTCTGATTTGTAGATCCAAGGTGCAGCCTGAGATTGGGCACTTTCAACATGCTTCCAGGTTACGCCCATGTTTCTGGTCCCCAGATCATACTTTGAGCAGCATTGTATTAAGGAACTTATCATATTCCATAGTCATCTCATTTATTATTCATTTATTGATATCTGCTGCTCCTTACCCTGAAATGAAGGATTAAGAGGGGAGGGACACTGATTATTATTATTATTATTATTATTTTGCTAGCCTCTGTAGCCCCAGTGCAAGAACAGCCTCTTCTTTGCATATAATAGCTACTAAATAATTATTAGATAAATTAAGACATTTCAAGTGTGATCAATGTTATACAAGGGTATGTGCATAGGGCTATGGAAGCTAATCCCATCTGGAGAATTGGGAAAGGAGAGCCAGACTTTTGCAGACCAGACTTTTGCTCAAATTTGTAAGAAGCATTTTCACAATTCTTGTTCTTCTGTCCAGCGTCCCTACTGTGATAACTCATCCTGACTTACCAAAGTCTTCAAAAGTCTCCAGAATAGAGAATTACTTTCTCTTCTCCCTACCTTTCAACCCAAGGCCAAACGAATGTGTCAGGCCCCAGGATGGCTGACCTTGGCTATGTTAACAGGCAAGCAGTCTGACTGAAATGTTTCACACTTGTTTTTGTGGATGACTGCTGCACCTTATTACACTCTGGTGGTACTTTCATTTGGTAAAAGCAGATCCTTATCTAACTGTACAGTGCTATTTTAGCTAGCAGAATACAAATATTTAAGCTTCGGGAAGAAATTTTAAAAAAAAAATGTAAAAACCCTTGAGTTTTTGTTTGTTTTTTCCAGTCCTAAAGCCACAAATTATCCAGACCCTAGGAGCAGCTGAGGATTGATACCCAGAAAACATGGAGGGGTGGAGTGATTATCCATATCATTTGTAAGGGAGTGCCTCCTGAGCTGGAGCTTATGGAGGAGGATGCATAATGCTCATGGTGATTAAGAGTGAGGGTTCTGAAGTTCTCCTGTTGATATCCCTGACTGAAGGGGTATCTTATATAACCTTATAAGGTACCTATACCTACTTAGATATCTTATGTAACCCCTATAAACCTCAGTTTCTCCATCTGTAAAACAGGGTGGATAACATATCTACCTCTCTATGTGCTGTGAGGAATAATGAGACAACGAAGGTCAAGTTCTGAGCACAGTGCTTGATACCTAGTAAGAGTTCCAAAAAAGTGGTAGATATTATTATCATCTTCTGATTAAACATGCTGATGGAAAGAACACTAAAAACAGTTTAAAATCAGAATGGGATAGTGGTGAATATAGAAATAGTATTTTTATTAGGCTTGGGGCCACATTTTGGTTAGTAAGTGCAGAATCAGACGATAAAAGGAAGGGGTAAGAGCAAAAAGTAATGGAAGCCCCAAAAATCATTTGCAAAGTGACCAATCCAGCTGTCCACAAGGAATTCATCCATATATAAACACTCAGATGCTTCTGGGACGGTTGAGTAAGTATCTAATCCATGTCAGAAAAATCAGCTACTTTTCTCAGGAGGCCTCCCACACCGAACATTCATCTTCCTACAGTTTTCACTCATGTTTATTGGTATGGTGCCTTGAGTTTCCAATTTATAATAACATCCCTCTCTCACTGTGCTGCATTCACCAGGTGGTTCCACAGCCAGCAGAAAATGTGGGCTGACAGCATTGCCTGACTTCAGTAATGAGCATAATGCTTTCTTAAAACTGTGGTTCTCAATCTGGCACTGGCCATGTCTGGTTGTCACAACAAGGGGTTGTTACTATGTCTAGTGGATAGTGGCCAGAGATGCTCCTAAATATCCTGCAATGCAGACGATAACCACCCCCCAACCCCTCACCACAACAAATAATTATTTGAATGATAATGTCAGTAGTACCAAGGTTTAGAAACTCTGCCCTGAACTCCTTTTTCCTAATATTTTTGGCTCTCATTTCTCCTGTGAAGTTTGGTGACTGAAATCATATGTATGGTCTTGCCAGATCTGACATTGTAGAATATTTTTTTCTAACCTCCAAGAATTTTGATACTAAAATTAACCAATGAGGAGTGGCATAGACTTTCCTTTTGCTTAAAGAGGCCAATCCACAGTAGGCTATGGCTTCTCCGCGGCCTCAGCTGTAGCATTTCAGCAACAACCTCTCAATCTGCCATCTGGAAGACCACCCGAGGGGTGGTAGAACATCTCCAAAAAGAAGTGTACACCCCAAGTAAGCACTATTTTACATTTATGGTGTAGGACAGAACTTCCCTGTTCCTCAAAACCAGTTTGGTTTGAAGATTATCACCCTGTTGACACTAGCTCATCCTGTGAAACTGACAAGCCCACACACCTTTGGTGAAAGAATTTGTTTCCTACCCACTATCTGAGAGCCCATGAGTAGCTTAATGAATATACTGATGGAGGATTCCCTGGCACAAGCTTATCTGAACAAAGGCCAATAATATTCCACCCCATGCAGAATCCTATCAAAGTAATGCATTAATTGATTAAAGCAATTAAAAGTCTCCACCACAAATAGGCAACAAATGCCACCAACACTGATTAAAGAACCCTGTCCAGTGACCTCAACCATGCACTGAAAAATCTAGTGAGTGACAACTTTTTAAAGGTCAGTTCGAAACAAGTAATCCTTATGAACATCAAGGCAATTCTTTCACTCTGATGAAGCAGTTAAATAGTGAAGGTCATGGGGCTTTAGCAGCCACATAAAAGAAAGAAGGAAAGCAATTAGACAAAATGGATGTTGTAATCCCACTTTCCAGGCCCCAGAGTCTCGCTGAATACAGAGCTCCCGCTTCACTGTTCAGAACTCTCCCGCTTCACTGTTCAGAAACTGGCAGCAGATTCCAAATGAGAATTCCATAGCTTGATTCCACTCTCACCAATGCTGACTGCGTGTTTCTTAGGAATGTCTATAGCCTTGAGAGGTAAAAAAATAAAATCCATGGATGATGCAATGAACTTTCCACCCATTTGGAATTCCAAAAATGTTCCTCCAATGCTCAGGAGTGTTGCTGAATGCTACCCAGCAAGGTTTGCTGTACTGCTTGAAAAGCTACACTAAAGCAGGGAATAAACGTCCAGATCTATGGATCGCCAGGGTTTTCCAATCAAGTGGGAATCCAAGGACCAGCAGGGACTAGCAGTATTGGCATCACTTGGAAGTGCTTTCAGTACGGAGATTCTCAGACCCCCGCCCCAGACCCCCTGTATCAGAACCGCAACCACATTAAAATGTGAGAAACACTGATCTACAGGACCCTACAGGGGTCAAGTTTGGTTTGATCTACAGGGCAAGTTTGGTTTTTGTCTTGTTTTTTTTTTTTTTCCTTCTTCCAGCCTGAGTTGGAGACTCAGGAAATGACACGGAAAATGACAAAGTGTACACACAAAGTCAAAACTGAAGGAGGGCAATTGTTGACATGATCATGGGGGTGATCAAGTCTTCTCCCAGTTCTAACTTCTGCAGTCAGCATCGCTTCTTTTGTAATCACGGGAAAATAATTTTCAAATGGAGCTAACCCTCTCACAACATTGTACTAATGATCTTTAAAGCGACGGATTTAGAAGCGCTCAGCACCAGGCTTGCCACACTGCAGGGCAGACACTTCAGAGGTGTTAGGTGAAGTGGATGGAGCCAGCACGCTAGCCTCTCCCACTCCGACAGCTGGCGAGCAGCTCTTATCCACCAAAATTTCCCCGGGTAGATTCACCCAGCGGTCCTGGAAACCTGCTAAATCCTGGAGGTTCGCAGAACCTCTGATCTCGGAACTGAAGTTGCAGCCGGAGCGTCCCGCAGGCTCTGTAACTTTCCCTGGAATGAAATAAATAAAGACCGTAAGTGCTGAGATAGCAGGCCCCAAGATATTTTTAGTCCTCTGCAATCAGCCACTAGAGGAAGGGGGAGGGAGAAGGGAGTAAAAAAGTTTTGATCCGTTTGGGAAGGGGCGCCAAGAGAACTCGTCTGGGAGAAAGCACTAGCCTCAGCTCCAAACTCAGCGAGCTTTTTTCGGCTGGCGTTTTGCCTCCTATAGCGTAGACTGTAAGAGAACAGAAAGGAGTTGCCTGAAAGGATTCAGGCTGGCGTCCTGGGCTGGCCCGTCCCGTTTGACGAGCCTCAGTGTCCACCCACGCGCTTCTGCCTTCCAGCCTCCTCCCTTTTTCAGGGGGCTGGCAGGAGGCCTCCGAGGCAAGATGTTTGTGCGCTCGCGCTCGCGCAAATACGGCCGGAGGAGTCCTGTTCCTCGGGCATTTTCCGAGGAAGTCTGGATCAATTAGGCTCAGTCCGGGGAGAGCAAGCGAGCGGGCGGGCGGCGCAGCCGGCCTGTCTGGGCCGCCTCGTGGGGAGGGAGGGGGCGCCCGGCCGCCCGGCGGCGACCCCGGGGTCTGGCCGCCACCATGGGCTTCGAGCTGGACCGCTTCGACGGCGACGTGGACCCGGACTTGAAGTGCGCGCTGTGCCACAAGGTCCTGGAGGACCCGCTGACCACGCCGTGCGGCCACGTCTTCTGCGCCGGCTGCGTGCTGCCCTGGGTGGTGCAGGAGGGCAGCTGCCCGGCGCGCTGCCGCGGTCGCCTGTCGGCCAAAGAGCTCAACCACGTCCTACCGCTCAAGCGCCTTATCCTCAAGCTGGACATCAAGTGCGCCTACGCGGCGCGCGGCTGCGGCCGGGTGGTCAAGCTGCAGCAGCTGCCGGAGCACCTCGAGCGCTGCGACTTCGCGCCCGCGCGCTGTCGCCACGCGGGCTGCGGCCAGGTGCTGCTGCGGCGCGACGTGGAGGCGCACATGCGCGACGCGTGCGACGCGCGGCCCGTGGGCCGCTGCCAGGAGGGCTGCGGGCTGCCCTTGACGCACGGCGAGCAGCGCGCGGGCGGCCACTGCTGCGCGCGAGCGCTGCGGGCGCACAACGGCGCGCTGCAGGCCCGCTTGGGCGCTCTGCACAAGGCGCTCAAGAAGGAGGCGCTGCGAGCTGGGAAGCGCGAGAAGTCGCTGGTGGCCCAGCTGGCCGCGGCGCAGTTAGAGCTGCAGATGACCGCGCTGCGCTACCAGAAGAAATTCACCGAATACAGCGCGCGCCTCGACTCGCTCAGCCGCTGCGTAGCCGCGCCGCCCGGCGGCAAGGTAGGCGCCTGCTACCCGCCCTGACCTCCAGCCAGGCTCCCCGGGGACCCCGGGCCCCGCCCCATCCCTTTGGGTACAGGGATGCCCTGAGCTTCCCCGCAACATCCCTGCTTCCTCCCTCTTCTTCCACTGCTTACCAGCTGTGTCACTACGTGCAGGTCGCTGAACCTGCCCGAGGTGGAACACTGTGGCCCCTATAGTCTAGACGTAACCGGTAAAATATAGCTGCACAGCTCCAGGGGTTCTGGAAGGACGAAAAAGAATCCACAAGCAAGTGTAGGATAAGAATGAAGAATGCAGCTCCAGAGTCAAAACTGCGTTGAAAGGCTTTGCTGCTCAGACCAGCTGGGGGATCTCGGGCAAGTTGCTTACCCTCTCGAGGTCAGAAACCTATAGACTGACACTCAGGAGAGGAAAGATGGACACACTGCGTGAATTGTATCCGTGCATCCTCTAGGTTTCCAGAAAAAAACTAAAGGGAACCCACAGCCAATGTAGAGTAAGTTAAGAAGGATACCAGAAGAGAGGCCTCTGGGGTAAAAGCTGGATGCAAGCGTGGGCTTTGCAGCCAGCTAGCTGGCTGACCTTGAGCAAGCTGCTTAACCTCTCTAAAGTTGGAAACTGTGGTCCCTAGAGACGTGGTATACAGCGTAAAAACACAGCCAGGCACCCCTGAGGTATTCATCCAGGGACTTCAGAAAGAATTAAAGGACCATCCTGCCCCCAACAAGTATAAAGTAAAATTAAGTGTAAGTTATCTGGAGTTAAAACTTTTCAAATCTGGGGCTTTTTGCTGACCAGCTGGGTGAACGGACTTCATTCCCAGGTCCCTCAGTTTCCCTCAGTGTGGAAGGTTTTTGTCAGGCTTCAGGGAGAGATTTTAGTGGAAGGGCCTGGTACTGTGCCTGGCAGAGAGTAAATATATGCTCAACAAGTGTTGCCAACAATTAATTTTAACATCTCCACCTGAGTGGTCCCCTTGCACGAGGGTTTACTTTGCTCCAGGCTGGGTGCTGCATTCTTCCCAGTCATTTCCTTTTTAATCAAGTGAGGTAGGTGTGAGCCTTCCCATTTAGTAGATGAAAAAAACTGAGGTTCATTAAGGGGCAATTTCATGCCTGGGCCACAGCTTTTGGGTGCAAAGCTGCGTGTTGAACCTTTGTGTGCCTATCTTTCCAGCCCACGTTCTTAACCACTATCATGTTGCCCCTCAATGCAACCACAAGTACCATTTATTGAGTGTTTATTAAGTGCCATCAACAATAGGAAGCACTTTACATGCATTACCTATGTTGTCCTTTGAGATGAGGGAACAGACTCAGAGAAGTGTATAGAACTTGTCCAAAATTAAATAGTGACTGAGGGAGCAGAACTGGACTCGGATTCTACCTCAGAGTCCTCAGTTTCGGGGCATATTGGCATTTTGGGCTCCATAACTCTTAGTCGGGGGTGCGGGGCACTGTGCTGTACGCTGTAGGATGTTTAGCAGCATTCTTGGCCTCCCTCCCAAGTCGTGACAATCCAAATATTGTCAAGTGTCCTTTGGAGGGGCAAAGTCGCCCTGGTTGAGAACCACTGGTTTCCCTGATTGCAAAAGCCACATTTTCAACAGCTGGGTGCTTCTGCCTTCCTGGGGAGGGGCCTGGGCCTGCTGCCACCGCTCTGGTTGCCTGCTCCAGATGGCGTGGCAGAAAGGGGAAAATATTTGCCCGAGGCTCCCCCAGGGGCCTGTGTCTGCTTTGCCTCCCCCTGCCCTCTCCCAGCCCCCCTTCCATACGTGCACACCAGGCCTGCAAGTTTTCGACCTGGCCCCCCTTCCTGGCCCCTGGCCTGTCTGTCAGCTGCAGTCTCAGCAGCTGGCCAGCTCTGGGCGAAGGGCAAATATTTACAGCTCCACAGCTCACCCAGGACCTCACAGGCACACAAAAGACTGGTGTGAGCCTTCGAATCACCAAAACAGAGGGCAAAGCTTGGTCTTCAATCAGGCGCCAGATTTAGGGTGAAGGAGTTCCCGAGTTTCTGCTGTTTATGCTGTCATCTGGACTTCCTTTGTCGTTTTAAGTGACACTTATTTATAAATAAGCCATTCACTGCCCCAGAGTTTATGCATCATTTATTGTTGAGCTAGGTTATTATTTCTTCTTAACTTTCTGTTTTCTTTCTGGAGTGTTTGGGTAAAATCTCTCTTAGAGTCAAAAATATGATACTTGAATCAAAACTGTGGATGTTTTTGAGGCTCTTTTGGGTTAGTGGGTAGCATAAAGAAGGATGTTAAGCTTAGGGACAAGATGTTGATTTTGAACTTACGGAGAAAGATTTGTTCTGGAGTTGGAGCCCTGCTTGGAACTTTGACGAACCTCAGTGCCAGCCTTGAGAACAGCAAAGGATGGTCTGGCCCAGAAGCTGCCCTAGATGGTTTCCCTGGCCTCAGACCTAGGGTGGCCTCAGCTGAGGCCTTAGGGAAGCTTGCTGTCTCTCCTTGCCCCGAAATTAACCCTCAGTGGCCCTTGCTGAACGCTTTTGCTGTTCCTGCGTCAACCGTAAAACTCCTCCCACTGGAAGCTGTTTAAGAACTTGTTTATTTCATTGGGCCGGCTCTCTGCTCCTACGAGAGTACTGTTTATTCTCTTCTAAAAGGCAGAAGGATTTATATGTCCTAGAAACTCTCATGTGCAACATTTTTATTTTTTTTTTTAAAAATAAGCCCTAATGTTTGCATCTCTGTTATAAGCTGAAGGAGATTGGAAACCCTCAGATTTTCAGTACCAGCTCTTCAGCAGCTAGAACTTGCATAAATAATGTGGCATTCTTTAAATTATCTTAGGTTTCAGGTTTTTTTGACGCCTGCTGAGCAGTTAGGGTTAGTGCTGTACCAGCATAGACGTTATTTCTTCTATTCTACCATGTGATCTATATTAAGGATTCTCAAGCCTTAGCATGATTGGAGTCACTGCAGAGCTTAACAGATTCCTGAGTCTCACCCCTAGAGATTCTGATCCATTAGGGCTGGCCAGGGGCCTGATATTCTGCATTTCCAATGAGCTGCCAGGTGATGCTTGTCCTTTAAGTAGCTGCTAAGCTAAAGGAGGAGCTTACGCTCAAGTAGATAGAGACCAAACATGTACTGGTCTTCACACAGTTATGGTTTTACTGACCATTGTCTGAACACCTTCCTAAATTTCTTAAGACCAGGATAAAATTTTAAAACCCAGACTGCCTACCAGTTAAATGACAAATAATCGTAGCCTAGACAGGCATCTCTGATCTCACTGAAGCCATGTCTGAGCTGCAGCAGACTTGGGATTGCTACACTTGAGTAAGTTAAAGAGTTCTGCTCCCAGCCTCAGTTTCCCACCCTGACTTACCCCTCTGATTCTTAGAGTAGAAGCACTCCAGAGCAAACATCTTTTTTGCTTTTCTTTCTGGGAAAGGAAAAATTCTGAACATAACTTTCCTTGGATTGATTGAAAAACTTGAGATACATCCTCGGTACCTTTTGTTCTTTAAGCTCCCATCCAGTCTGTCTTTGAATCCTGCGGATTTTACCTCCTAAATACATGTTGAATCTATTCACAGCTCTCCAGCTCACTCTAATGACCACCTTGGTCCAAATCAGAGTTTCTGAATCAGCACTCCCAACATTTTGGAATGGATAATTCTTGGGTGTGGGTGTGTTGGTGGTGGTGGTGGTAGTGGTGATGGGGGTGGGAGGCTGAACTGTGCATTGTAGGATGTTTAGCGACATCCCTGGCATCTACCTACCTACCTACTAGAGGGTAGTAGCACTTTCTAAGTGGTATCAACAATATTTCTGGATGTTGCCAGATGTCCCTTGGGGGGCAAAATTGGCCTTTGTCTCAAACATTCTCTCTTGCCTGGACCATAACTCTTTCCTCAACAAATCTTCTTGCTCCTCTTCAATTCCTTCTTTACCTAGCATCAGGAATTAATCTCTTAGAAATGTAAATCTTTTATCACTGTCCCTCAAGCTTCCTGTGCCATCCCATTTCTCTTGGGTGGCTATAAGGTCCAACATACTCTGGATCCTACTGGCCTCCACCTGTCTGGATTCTTCTCCCCTTCATCCTCTTCTTCCAGCTTCTCATGTCTTTTTGATAGTCCACGCATGTGCCCCTGAGCTCCTTTCTGCCTCCGGGCCTTTGCACTTGCTCATCTGTCTACCTGTAACAATCTTACCAAGTACTCTGCACTAAGTAACAGCAAAATTTCCACCTCTCCCCTCCTGCCCATAGCCTTTCTGTCTGCACTTAGGATTTGCATATCACTAGACAATCGTTTTTTGTATTCTCATCTCAGCTCAAGTATCACTACCTCTAGGAAGCCAGGCCTCTCGACCTCACAGATTACATCTGGTGCCCTGAGACTCGTACTTTGGTAACCCTCCTGCATGGCATTTATCATAGCCGTAACTAAGTAAGTGGAAGAGTCTGACTTGTCCAGGGCCATGTCTATGGCACTAATTCATTGCCATGTGCACTGTAAGCTCTTGGTATGTATTCATGTGGTGATGAGTTCAAGGTTGAAAGGTCTGTCTTGGCAGTCATCAAAACTTTTCAGATTGCTAACCAAAAGTGGGCTCGTGTTTAAAAAGAATGAGTTTCTCCGTGATGCCCCAGTTAACAAAATTGTTTCCAGGTTTAGAGGAGGCATTATTTTTGTTCCACTAGATCCATCCAGATCAAGTTTTATAAAGTCCCAAATCCCAGAAACTATTTTGTCTTTTTCAGAACTAGAAATAAGTAAATCTGATAGACAATTGTATCAAAAGGTGTTCCAGATGTCCAAACACTTTGAAATGTATCTATTTAGAGTATTCACTATGAAGTATATTTTGTTTCTGAAGAGCTCCTGCATAGAGCTATTCCAGAGTGTATCTAACAAAACAGCCCACTTCTGCTAAAAAGATTATAGATTGTCACTTCAATTTCATTTCTGTGATTCATAAGGAAAATTAGGATTTGGTTTACAAATATGTTACCCAGCTACACTGGATTAAATGAGCATAACCAGACAATTTGAATTGGCAATTCTGTTGAGATTTATCTGTAAGTGGCTCTTTCTGTGTTCAGAAATGGTGCTTGCCTCGCTATAAAAATATTTGATGAGTAAGAATCTATTTATAAGGCAATTATGCATTGGACTGTAGACCAAGGAGCTTAAAAGGAAAAGAAATAATATTCATTGAGTTCCACTGGGTGCCGTACAGTTAAGGTGATTTCTGTATGTGCATATGTTATCTTCTCCATGTTCTTCATTAGATAGACCTCTTTTTTTTTTTTTTAATGGGAGTGGCAGATTATGAAAGATTAAGGCTAGAAGTTAGATTCTAAATGGAGAGCTGGGATTTGAACCCAGTGTTGCCTATCTCTGAGCTCACGTTGTTACCAAAATAAGACATTTTTTCCTGGGGCAGTGTCCTTTTCTGAAGTCTCACACAGGCTTTCAAAGCACCATTATTATATATGCCAAGTACTGTTTGGATTGGAGGTGTACACGCATTATTTTATTTCATCCTCAGACCCTGCAGGGTAGCTGCTCTTACCTATGACTCTTTCCTTTCATTTTACGGATGAAAAAACAGAAGCTCAGAAACTTAAATAACTTGCCAAGTGTCCTCCACTGGCTCATGTTAGTTTGCCTGTTGGCTTCTGGTCCATGAAATGTTTTCATCCCGTACCATGTTCCCATTTACATAGGTCCAGTGTAGAGCACATAAGAGTACAAAACAAAACAGATCCTGGCTGTGAAAGAGATTTAGGCCGGGCGCGGTGGCTCACGCCTGTAATCTCAGCACTTTGGGAGGCCTAGCCGGGAAGATCACTTGAGGTCAGGAGTTTGAGATCAGTCTAGACAACATGGTGAAACCCTGTCTCTGCTAAAAATACAAAAATTAGCCAGATTTGGTGGTGCGCACGTGTAGTCCCAGCTACTGGGGAGGCTGAGGCAGGAGAATTGCTTAAACTCGGGAGGCGGAGGTTGCTGTGAGTCAAGATCGGGTCGTGCCAATGCACTTCAGCCTGGGCAACAGAGCGAGACCCTGTAAAAGAAAAAAATAGATTTAGACAAAAAAGAGATGATGTCCTGGATGGAATATGAGCACGTCTCTTTAATTTTTATCCTGGTAACTTTAAGAGTGGTTAACAGTAGGAATGAAGTGAAGTTCTTCCAAATGGATTCTGCAGTTTAGCTCCTTACATTCTCATACCCCTAGTGCCAGGCCCTGTGGTTGGCACCATTTGATAGAAAGGTAAAATTGAGCAGCTTTAACCCAGGGGATCAATCAGACACCCACGTATGCCTTTGAAAACACAAGTCTTACTATTCTTTGCTCACCCAAGCTTTCATGCTATGGGTTAGCCTCTGTCTCCCCTTGACTAATAGTGTCCTAATAAGCCTATTCCAATAAGAAAGGGAAGTGGTATAACATAATGATTACTCTTATAAAGAAAATAACTACCAGATGGACCTGAGCGGCCACCTTTCTCACTCATTCCATCCATATATTTACAGGGAACTTAAAGAGCAGAGGCATCGCATAGTCTTTGTATGTTGCAGGCCTTGCAGCCACCCCATCCCCAGGAAGGGCGATGATGAACTTTTTCCCTGGCATCAGCAGTGTGTGTGCAGAGATGATTCCTGGGCAGGAGAGCACCCTGAGTATTCTGCTAAAAACTGTTTTTAGGTGCCCCGTGTCTTTGCTGTGTTTGGATAGGTGAGGGATGAAGTCCCATCAGACTGTGGGTCAAGGTTGGTGCAGGCCTTGGGTCCACAGGCTGACTCCAGGATACCCTGAATAGAGCTAGTGTATTGTGTGTGGTTAGTATCCATATCCTGGGATCAGCGATATTGGGGGTTCATGTGTTCCCTTTGCTGTGTTGTTGAGGGGCCCTGGGAGGCTCTTCTAACCTCTAAGCCTTAATTGCCTCACCTCTAAAATGGGATCATAATATGCCTGTTCTTAGGGTTGTTATTAAGATAAAATGAGGTGATGTACGTAAGGGCACAGTAAGTCTTATCAAGCATTTCTTGACTGTCTATTAATTGCTGGACACCTGTAGGATTTTAACATTTTTTCAAATAAATCACTGAAGAAAGTGTAGGAATTTGAAGTGGTTGTTACCTAGAAGAAAAGAGATTGTTACTCAAAGATTCGGTTTCATTATAAGCCTCCTGCTGCCCCTGAGTGACCAATTCTCTGGATTTCTATCCTCCATCTGTTTTGCAATAGTGGAAATGTGTGAAAGAGGGATATTCAAGTTCATTTGGGCTAAGATGTAAAGTGGGAGGGCTAAAGCTCATGAATAACATGAGGGTTACATGGTTGTTTATGTTTTTCCCACCCAAATTAACAAAGCTAAGGAGAGACTGGCCAGACAAACTTCTTACCTTCATGTAAGCAAGTGCATTTATGGTTTTATAGATGAGGAGCCTCTGCTTTCTATCTTAATATATTTGTGTTGCTATGAAGAAATACCTGAGGCCGGGTAATTTGTGAAGAGAGAGGTTTATTTGGCTCATGGTCCTGCAGGTTGCACAAGAAACATGGCACCAGCCTCTGCTCAGCTTCTGGTGAAGGCCTCAGGCTGCTTCCTGTCATGGCAGAAGGCCAAGGGTAGCCTGCATTTGCAGAGATTACATGGAGAGAAAAGAGGCAATGGAGAGAGAGGGGAGAGAGCTCTCTCTTAAAAGAGAGAGAGCTCTTTTAACAATGAGCTTTTGCAAGAACTAATAGAGCAGAGCTCACTCACTGCCCACCACCACCCTGGGACAGCATTAATCTCTTCATGAGGTGTCCACCCCCATAACCCAAACACCTCCCATTAGACCCCACCTCCAGTGTTGGAGTTAGATATCAACATGATATTTGGGGGGACAATTATCCAAACTATAGCACTTTTTTTTTTTAATTTAGGGAAGAAAATGCTTCTGGTTGGTAATTGGATGTGTACATTTGAAAACCACTCTGACTTAGTCTATTTAGGCTGCTCTAACAAAAATACCAGAAATTGGATAGCTTATAAACAAAAATAATTTTGGAGGCTAGGAACCCCTAGATCAAGCTGCTAGCAGATTCAGTCTGGTGAGGACTCACTTTCTGGTTCATAGATGGCTGTCTTTCTGCTGTTGTGCTCACATAGAAAGGGTGAGGGATCTCTCCTGGGCCCCTTTATAAGGGCACTTACCCCTAATCACATCCCAAAGGCCCCACCTGCTAATACCATCACTTTGGGGATGAGGATTTCAACATATGAATTTTGAGGGCACATAAACATTCAGATCATAGCACACCCCTTAATCAAGTGGAAGTGTTAAGATGCTGTAACACCTTAAAGGTTCATTGGTATCATTTATGGTGAAACATTGCTTGTGGTTGTTCACCGGAAAAGCAGATGAGTCAGTGACAAAAATGAGAGAGAAAATTTGAAATCAAGCTCATGGAAATAAAAAATTGGACATTTATGGATTTGTTTTCAAGTTGTGTAAATATAGCAGCAGACTTTAAACTAGGAAAGTACTGAAACGTCTTCTCATATTATTTTTCAAAAATGTTTGGCTTAGGACTGTGTATGCTATTGTGCAGATATTATGACTCTGGAAAAGCTCTTCTGTTTTTTTTTTTTTCTACCTGTTCCCCCATGCCCTTTGTCTCTCTTCATTCTCTCTACACCTTTTTTTGATGACAGAAACATCCACTAATACTTCTGTTGAGTGTCTCATCCAATTTCAACTTAATTTCAAACACCATCCTTATGACTATCTTCAGTCTTAGGCTTTGAAACAGTTTCCTCTTATATTCTTCTGCAAGAATCACTTCCTTAGAGCTGGGTTGAATTACAAGGCAGGGCTGGTCCAAACAGCTTTACCATTAAGAATTTAGAAGTTTTAACTACAAAGAGAACAAAAGCATCTGAGCATAGGGAGCAAAGATATCACCAGTTCTTCAGTACAGAATTTCTGGCAGCCAGCTCTACCTCTTGGTCCCCTCAGCCCCCATCTCTGCACATTTTTGCCTGGAAACAGCCAAATATACAGTGCTTTCATATCACTAGTCAACAGACAGAGCTGTTTCCCAACTGTGTGAAGACTAGTAAGTCTCTGTGAGCTTTGCATAATCTAAGGCTGTGAGGTGTTACATCACACAGACTAGCGGTCAATCAGTTACATTTCTCAGAACCCACTGTGCAACTTTCCAGTCTAGCCAGTTCTCTGCTGTGAGTCCCACAACAGACATCATCAGGGAACACCTGTCCTTGGGCAGAAAGGAGTTTTTAAAAAGAGTCCACATTGACAGTGGCATGGATGGACCCTGCGAACCACCACACTGATTAGGAGATGTCTCATATCCAAGCTTTTGAGGCTGGATGGTTTGGAGGAGAATGGCAACAGAGTAATATTAAAGAGAAAAGGGACTTTGCCAATAGATGGTTCACATTCTTGGATGCTTAAAAAAATGCAGCCGCATAAGATGTCTTTTTGACATTCAAATTACATTCAAGTTTTGATTTTTCACTGACTTTTCTTCCCCCGCCAATTCTTATCTAATTAGACCTTGAGTTGAAAGCTGAGAAGATTATTTGGGGTAATTTTAACATTGATCTAATAGTTACATGTTCAAATATGATAGCAAAACTTCTTTTAAACGAAATCTGTTTTTTGTTGAAAAGTGAGCTTCCATTTCTGCTTGTGACTTGGCTTAGGCACTTTGGATGGTTCGTGTCAGTGTTAAGGTCTGAATACCCACATCACCTTCTCCAAGGTTAATATGTCCCTGCCTTTTCTCAATCGTAAAGACCTAAGCTTCTCCCAGGGAGATCCTACATTGCATTAAGGGCCCAGCTAACCTCTTGAATTGGGTTCGGGTGGGGGCTGGAGTGCTAAAGATCGTTTAGAGCTTCCTGCCCAGCCCAAGGAAACAGAGATGTTGCTGGACTCCAGAATATGAGCAGTACTGCCCTTCTGGACCCTGCATCCCAGGTTCTTCTCGAGAACTTCTTAGTCTCCTGGGTTGGGGTTACTGAAGGGAGGAGACACTTGCCCTCTGGGAAGAGTTATTGAATAGAAGGCAACTCTGTGAAAGCTGCCAAGGAAGTGCCACTCCATTTCTATTTGTTGTTTTTCCTCTGTTCTTCACCTTCTTTTTGTACCAGCCCATCGAGACCCACTGATATGCTAGACCATGAAGCAGTCTATAGTGTGTAGCAATCCCCAAGTTCCCTGTGCTCCCAGAGTCCCCAGCTCGTTTCTGCCTCCACTGTTCCTGAGTTCACCGTTTCTTAGCCTTGATGTTTCTCCTATCCTGTTGTGAGTCAAAATCTGTTTCCCATCCCCTTTGCTTCTGTGGCCATCCCCTTCCAGGTATGACCATGTTATGTATGTGATTTCCCCTTCTGGCCCACAGCCCACTTGGTCAGTATCATCTTCCTGTCTTCCTATGCTCCACTGAAAGTCCAAGCTGAGCTGCGCCCCTCTTCTTCTTTCCCATGTCTCCTTCCACCACCTTCAGAATAAAAATTGTCCACCTGGTGGTCACTCCACTGGTCCCCTAAAATGTGCCACTCTTTTTCCAGTCATGGAAAAAGATAGACACAGTTAGGAATATATAATGATATTTATTTACTTAACTTTCAGGCCCCAGCTCTTCCAAACTTGCTTTAGACTAAGTTGAAGCAAGATTAGGCATTCTCCATTGCCTAGATTTTGTGGAAGAGTAACGTATGTGGGAAAAGAGCACTGTGGCCTCGCTGTTGAGCTGTGTGTATGTCCAGCTTAGCACTGTACCTTGTGTTTTGGTTGCTAATTATTGGCCAAGTGCCGTACTGAGACAGTCTTTTGGTATCTGTCTATCTCAGTCATGCCTCCTAGTAACCTGGTGACATGAGAAGGAACCATTATCATTCCCTTTCTGTGGATGAGGAGAAACATCTCAGGTTCTGACTCTGATGTTGCATCAATCTGAGATGCCTGAAGACATCTTAAGTCTAGCCCTGAACTCAGAGAATCTCTCTCAAGGAACAATTAAGACAATGTCCAAAATGCAACATTTCTCAGCCGGACAGCATCTTGCAAAGAGTGTTTTTAAACAACCAAGTTCACCTCTGTGCTTCCTTGCCAGATGCAATGGACATAATGGTCCGAGAACTTCACCGTTATGCTGCTCCTGTCATGGCATAGTCTTCTTACACTTTTCAGGGTATAATAGACATTCTTAATCTTTGCAGTTATTATTGCATAGTCCAAAGAAGCCTTACTTAAAACTCTAATTGCCAGAAGAATTAATGTCTGATCCGTCATGCCAGGCTCAGTCTTTGGAGGCAGGATTTAGAATAGGGTGCAAACATTTACCAGCACAGTACAAAGATCGTAGGCACCAGAGTCACATGTGGACCTGGGTTCCAGTCATGACCTTCCTACTTTGCCACCGTGTGATCCTGAGCAAGTGTGTGATTTTCCCTGAGCCTCAGTTTTTCCAGGTTTAGAGCACTGATATAATCCCTGCTTCAGAAGGCAAGTGTGTTTATTGGTTTATCAGTTTATGTGAAGTTGGGCTCATTTCCCTCTTTGTTTTACTATGTTTTGAGACCATTGCAAATCATGGGTTATGATAAACTACCCAAACAGACCCATATTGGTTAAATTTTCCTGTAAATGAAAGATGCTGCTGCCTATCACAGTTACCATGTCTGTGAACAGTCGGGAAAGCAGCTTCAATAGGAGCCTTTGTCCTTATCCCATTTACACCTTTTTTCAAGTGGTGGGATGTAATTGAATGAGAATTATTTAAGTACCCTCTATCCTGAACCTTTCTGACCCTAGGAACAGATTAATGTTAACATGTTAAATGTTTTGTATGAAGAATATCTGTTTACAATCTCAATTAATACTTCTTCTGAAAAAATAGAAGTTAAACTAAAGTAGTTAAGGCTGTTTATGGGGAAAGGAATGAAAAGGAAAAACCAGAATCAAGTTGTCAACGAATAGCAAATAACCTTTGGTAATTAGTTAGAGAAATGAAAGGAATTCAGCCCAGTCTGAACTTTTCTTGTATCCCTCCCTGCATCCTGTGTTGAATCTTCTACATGTTGCCCTAAAATTGGCAATGCAACCTAAAGCCAATGTCTGACCCTTATGGACAGTAGACTAGATCAAGATGCTTATAGAAAATAAGAACACCTTTGTTTCTCCCTAGCATTGCATCTGGCAAGGAAGCACAGAAGGTCAACTTAGTTGTTCAGAAACATTCTTTGCAAGATGCTGTTTGGTCAAGGAATGTTGTGTTTCAGACATTGTCTTAATTATCCCTTGGGAGAAATCTCTGAGGACAGGGCTGGACTTAGATGTCTTCACACATCTCAGATTGGTTCCTTTGGAGATAAATAGTTCAGTAAACAGTTTGGAATTTTGTTCTGATACTGGCCTCCTGGATAAGCCCTCCTTTGATAAGTTCCTTTTTGGAATTTCAACAATAAAACCATCTTGAGCAGGACCTAAGATGTTGCTAACCTATGTGCAATTATTTTCTATGTTCTACACAGAAAGAGAGTAGTATGGAAGTGTAATTAAGGTGTAGGATTGGGAAGTATGGGTCTGAATCCCAGCTCAACGTTTTACTAGCTCCTTAGCATGGGACAGCTTTCTTAATCACGGTCCCTCAGTCTTCCCACCTATGTCATGAGGATGGTAGTAGTGCAATTTTTAAGATTGGTTGGATTAAAAAAATGAAATAAAGCACTTAAATGCTCATTATAGTTTCTGGCACATAGTTTGCAGCCAGTAAATGTTAGCTGTTATCATTGTCAATGCAATGTAATAAGATTATTTTCTTCTTTTTTTTTTTTGAATAAGTGGTTATCACACAGTGGATTGAAAACCAATCTTTTAAATCATATGATTGTGCATTCTTCTTCGTGCATCACTTGAGATTGTCAAATTAAAGCCATCTGCCTTGGATTACTGTGTAACTGTGCAGTTTCTATCATTGATTAATTATGAAAGCCAGACATGTAAGATATGTAAGATAACTTGCCAGATTCCCATGTATTTCTAACTTTTCACCCCTTTAAGATAGCAAAGTCAGAAATGGACTTAGTGAGATTTTCAGCGTCCTAAGTAGAAAGATATAAACTGTTTCAATTTGAAAATCATGTTTATATCTCAAAACTGTTAGGTTGATTCTGGATTTTCTTTTAAAGCAGTGAAAGTCATTGCCTTTTAACTTGCTACAGTTCAAATTGGTTAAAGAGGGGCAGCATTGATAGATGCTTTGGATGGTGGTGCTGGTTATCAGAACATTTTTAAAAACCCAATAGGCTGTCATTAAAGAGGCCCTGCTGTTTTTCATTGGGTACAGTAACTTGATAGAGACCAGCTTCTTTTTTATATGTAATTCTGTATTTTATATATTGAGTAAGTGATCTTAAGAAATGAGTGTTGTGTTGTCCTTATAGGACACCTAGTTATTTAATCAGAAACAAAGTATCTTTTTCTCACAATAAATTGTCGTTTTTGTTTTCACAGTGTATTTCTAATTGATGTTTAGGCTCACAAGAAAGTTTTGAAAATATTTTTAATTTGGTTGTATAGTAATAGTCATGAGAAAGGGGTTGTGGTTACTAAGACTTTAAGCATGGAGATAATTCTACATGGTGAAGCCCGTTGATCTTTAATAATATTTTTTTAGCTCTACTGGGCACAGTTCTCCTGGCAAAATGTGACACCAGAGTTGCACATTGACAGCCATAGCAATAAATGAGGCAGTGCTCCGGAAAACTCACAGGGCACTGTAGGTAGAAACAGTACTTTCCTTTGCAAATGAGATTGAGTCAGAGAGTTGCATTCATGCCTTTCAAATATGGCCATTTATTTCCCCAGAAAAGGTAGAAGGCAAAAGTTTGAACAGAAAGCAAAAATATCAGAGTAAAATCTCTTTTGTCATAAGCTGTCAGTGTTATTTTTAAAACAGCTTATTAAATATTTTATATGGAAAAGAAATACCACATTTGAATGCTACCATATTTAAATAGAAAACGTTAAGTGAAGCAAATGCCGATTTGTAGGCAGTCCACAGGCTGCGATGTTTTGCATGTCATTCATATAATTGGAAACATGTCAAAGGTGTATCAGCGAGTTGAATGTTTATGTCAAAGAATATTACGTGACAGTTTTCACATAAGGTTAAATCTATTTTTATCTGTCTGCTGTCACTTGAGAGTGTTAGTTGAGAACACGCTCCCTGACATCTCTGTTGCCTTTGACTGTCAAACATTACGCTCTGTGACCTGCCTGGGTCACTTCTACTTGTTTGATTTAAAGGGGTTCACAATGGCCAGCCTTAAACAGAGTGCTTTCTGTTAAACAGCTCTGCATCTCGTGTGGATTGGACAGTAATTACTTTGTGAAAATGCCCCCTCCCCCTTTTCGGTAAGATTCAGGATTTTTTGTTTTCTGTGTTTGCATCTCACTTTTCATGCACTATTTTTCCCCAAGTCTCCCAAACAGAGATGGCTATTGATGGGCCATGCATGCACTCACACTTCCGAAAGGATTGCTATTTGAACCTTTCATGATATGACATGAATGCTGCTGTTGAGAATGGTTGAGAAACAAACAGAAAGTAGCCGTCTAGACAGCCTGCATACGATGGGCCAGTCAAAAGAAAGATGCATTTGCAGACCAAGGTGTCATTCACAGAAAATGTTCATTGGGCATGTCTGGTCATCTCCAGACATTCTTATGTGGTCATTCCAGGGTTAGATGGTATCTAGAAATGTTTATAAGCTCTTAAACACAAGACAGAATTTCAGATTGGGTTCCAGAAGTTTCTTTGGTTAAACTTCCCAAGAGATAACAGGATTTGTAATGATTAGCTGAGTAGTCCTTGAGTACACTTAGATAGAAGGAAAATTCCTACCATCTATTCCCTGTTGGTAAATAAAAATTTGATCTTATTTGTTACCTGCAGGGTGAAGAAACCAAAAGCCTGACTCTTGTCCTGCATCGGGACTCTGGCTCCCTGGGATTCAATATTATTGGTGGCCGGCCGAGTGTGGTATGTTAATTACTAAAATGTGTTTTTCCTTTTCCTGGTGTAGCTGGAAAGAGAGGTCAAGGTTTGAAGGGGACAGCGAGGAGCAGGAAACCTTGCTCACTTCATTCTGCTCTGTCATTACGAGTTCATTGGCTATCTAACATCTTCACACTTAGGGATTTTTATTGTGTAGTCTCCTAAAACAGCATTGGCCTAGTAATATAACAGCTAATTTAAACTGTTTGGTTCTGGGGGTGCATTTCTTTTTTTGAATTTCTTTTTTTTATTAGGGGGTACATTTCTGATTGTATAGCAGTTGGGCTGAATGAAGTTGCATGAGATGTGTGCAGTTGGAATTGGTAATCAGCCACCCTCCTAGACCAAGCTGGAGTGTGGGCTCCAGACTGGAAGCCTGATCTTGAGTTCTGCTCTGTCAGCTGTTCATTAGTCAAAGACAATTCCCTAATTTGTGGGTGACTGCATCCCTTTGCTTCCTCCTCCCACTGCAGCTCTTTGACCACCGCATTGATCAACAGACACTCCTCTAGAAAGAAGAGGTGGAATTCAAATTTGCCAGTTTAATTATGGGGAAAATGTTCAAAGAATGGGCTCCAGAGAGTAGCAGTGTTTCAGAATCTCACATTTCAAGGGGAATTATCTGAATATGTCCCATCCCTTACCCTTTTCTTTTCCTGACCATCTCCTTGTTTATTAACTTGAAAGGAAAATAGTTAAAGGAAAGGAAAAGAAAACAAAAATCTTTCATTCAACAAATAAGTATTGAACATAGGCTCTTTGCTAAGGGCCAGGAGGTACAATGGAGGCCAGAAAGACTGAGGCCCTGTGGTCATTGAGTCCTGGTGGGGATATCAGACAAGAAACAAGTGAATACTATAATTACAGATTGGATTGGAAGAAGTATGATGAAGGAAAAAACTGGGAGGATGGCACATGGCGGATACCAGCCAAGAAGCAAAGGGTATCATTAGCTTGGGTTATCAGGAAAGACAAGAGGAGATAGTAGTAAGCAGAAACCTGAAGGACAAGAAGATGCTAGCCATCCAGATAGGAATAGTGTGTGCCCTGCCCTCATGGAGCTCACCTCCAGATGGGGAGACTGATGAGTTGGGAGAGCATAGCGCTGCTCTCATTGATGTACTCTGTGCCTGCCCCCAGCTAATGATGCCTTGGGATGAGTTAACCCTGCGGGAGGAGGTGTCTTGGGGAGGGGCCATTGGAGCTGAGTTCAGAAGGTTGAACAAGAGTTTGCTAGATCTGATGACCAAATTTTATTTGTATATATAATGTGTACACACTACCAAACTAGTACGTTATGTGCCTTATTAAAAGTTACCTGCAAAAGGGAGTATTTTAAATAATAAAATTAAAATATGACTATGAATAAAATGTGAAGTATGTTCTCCTGCCATTCCAGTGCATTGTGTTACATGCATCCACCTGTGAAGACCCCTGGGCTAAAATAAAGCGGTTGGACACTAGGGTTTTGCAGGGATGGGGATTGGCGCTCATAAAAGGCCTGGAGCAGGAACAGAGTTGGGAATTGGGGGAGCTGCAAGTAAGCAGAGTGTGGAAATGGAAAGAGTTGAGGGATGGGCGGGGAAGTGGTCAGAAAGAGGGCTGGTGAAGAAAACAAGGGCTTGACCCCAAAGGGCCTAAGTCTTGAGTCTGGGATTTAAATTACCTAGGGTGGGAGTGGCCAACACATGGCTTCAGTTGAAGGGAGTGACACAAAGAGATTTATGATTAGAATCCCTTTGCTTTTAGCCCATTCCGCAGTTTCAAAAACAAACAAACAATGGTTTATTATAAGAAACGACAACTTTATGTGATTTGTAGTTGTTAAAATGATGAACATTATCTGTCTTATCCAACATACATATAAAAAAGAACATTGTAAATGATGAGACTAAATTATAAATATGAAGGTAGATGGGGACAGGGATCATTCCCACTTTATTGAGCCCCAGGGATGTGATCACATAGTTGTGTTTCTTGTATTCTCTCCGTGGAATTCTTTAAAAACTGTAGAACTGTGTGAGGTTGGTATATTTTTATTTTTACCTTTTACTGGTTGAGATCCCAGGCTGTGTGCCATCATGTGCTGTTCTGATTTAATCTTTGCTGGCAGGGGTCTGCTGCACTCTCCAGTCTTAGGAGGGACTGAGGGAGCAAGCTGCACTCAAATATCTAGACATTTGGCTCCAGGAAGCAGCAGGGTCAGACTTGAGCCAGTGGGTCAGAACATGAGCCCATGTTCTACAATTTACCATCAAGAACATGTTTTGCCATTTAGCACAGATGAGTTGGCTGTTCCTTGTTTACACTCATAATTATTCCTCCACCCTTTGTTACCAGTTTTGAGAAACAACTTCAATAAATTAATATTCACTTCACAATTAGATGTTTCATAAGCTGTAGCAAACAAAAGAACCCAAACCAAGAGGACCTATTCTCTGCCCCAGGTCTAAACCACACCAAAGCCTAATGTTGGAAATTGCTCAAAATGGAGAGGCCTGTGGCCAAGTGATTGTTGGGAAACCTACTATGTTAAAGCCAGTGAAGATGGTGTTCAGTTTCCACACTCACCAGGTGCAAAGTGACATTCCAGCCCCACTGGAATGCAGTTCTTCCATGTGCTTATCAAAGAGCATGTTTCAGTTATTTTCTTTTTCTTTTTTACAAAAGGTGATTTGAGTACAAGCCAGACCTGATTTTGTAGCTTGCATTACTATTTTCAGTTTATGTGGTCCTTTTGCAAGAACTGCCTGCATGGCCCCCAGAGGAAAATTTAATTCCACCTGCATGTGTTTGCCATAGTGTTTTTCAAAATTTGTCCTGATTAGCAGAAATAGCATAGTGAAACCTGAGTGTATTCTGCATTGTTGCCTGGAAAATCTGGCAGGTCATTGAGTACATGTTAAAAAGCCAAGATGAGCAACAATGCACACACATTAGTTACTAGAAGAATACAGTACAAATGATGTCTGTGTTTCCCAAGGAATTCCTGCGTTAGATGCTTGGTTCGGTTGTGAAATAGCCCAGCCATAGCTCTGACGTAAGGCTTTTCATTGCGTGATCAGTATGCAATGCTCTTAGCAAAATCATATCATTTGTTAGTCCTCAACCCTAAAGAAACAGCAGCTAGTCTGTTGTATCAAACCTTTCACCTAAGCTTTTGGGAAGTGTACTTTATTGTTAGGTACCCCTGCTATGAAAACAGTCCCTTTCATTTCTCTCTTACTTAAGCCAGCAAAACAAATTCCAAGTCATATTAGTTCACCTTGATAAATAGCTTTAACTTTAAATGTGTTAGGAGAGGAGCCAAACAAACTTAGAATAGAGATACCTTTTAAGAGAAAAATCTAGCTTTTTTTTTTTTTTTTTGAGATGGGGGTCTCACTCTGTCACCCAGGTTGGAGTGCAATGGCACAATCTTAGCTCACTGCAAACTCTGCCTCCCAGGCTCAAGCCATCCTCCCACGTCGGCCTCCTGAGTAGCTAGGACCATAAATGCCAGGCTGATTTTTTGTATTCGTAGAGATGGGGTTTCACCATGTTGCCCAGACTGGTCGTGAATTCCTGAGCTCAGGCGATCCACCAGCCTCAGCCTCCCAAAGCGCTGGGATTGCAGGTGTGAGCTGCCATGCCCTACCTGCTTTCTGTGCTTTTTGCATCCTTTCCCACCCCTCACCACTGCCTCAATTTAATCTAACTTCTGGTGTTTGTTCTTGCCTCTTCCTCTCTGATTTTTGCTTAAACTTTCTAGTGCTCCTTAAGAGTTATTGCTTAGGTGCAGTGTGGTATTTTGCAAAACAAACGAAAGCCAAAATCCCATCCCCTATCTCCCTCTTTCTCTCCAGCCAAGAAATGCAAAGTGGTTAAATCAGAGTAAACACAGATCTCTTTTCATTTGATATATTGACATCACCTCTTAGGGAACTCAAGCTTGTTCATAAATCTTTTGTGGTCCATTGAGACTCTTCAAGTTCGTCTAGTGGAATATTCCATAGCCTGACATGTTGGACTTCTGAATTCCTGTGTGTTTTGGGTTTTCTCAGTGGGAGACTATATTGCACACAGAGCATGTGCAAGAGGATCCACTTCGCCTCAGTTTGAAACTGAGCTGTACCACGTTTTAGTTGTGTGACCTTGGGTGAGTTACTGAACCTCTCTCTCAGTCTCAGGTTTTTCATCTGTGGAATGGATAATAATAGTACTTATCACTTGTGGTTACTGTGAGGATTAAACAGTACACATAGAACACTCACTATGTACCTGGTATCTAGTTTGTGCTCAGTAAAGGAAGCTACTGTGTAGCTTTATACATACATTTCAGGTGTGCATGTAGGGAGCTGCACAGATGTGTTTAGACTAGTGCATCAGTAAGGCTGCCGTGAGAGAGGAAGGAGGCACAGAGGTATTCAGATGGTAAAGGGTTAGCATACAGGAGACCTGTGCAGAGCACTGTGATGCTAGGCAGAGATGCCTTTTGAGGATAGCTGATCCTACACAGCACCCACAGGCTCCCTGACCCCTCTCTTGAAAGAGCGTTGATGGAATCCAGATGCCAGTTAGAGACATATCTTTGTCATGTGGGGATAAATGTCGGGAAAAACACTTAATGCTCATTTTAGGTTGTGATTTTGGTTTCTTTTGGTGAATCATATAACATTTTACTCTGTGTGTGTGTGTGTGTGTGTGTTTGGGGAAGTGTGAAGAAGGAAGGAGAGAAGGACTGAGATATGTACATTTTTCCAACATTAGTTATTGCTGTTGCATTTGAAGGGGTAGATTGAATCACACTTGAAGTCGTTCCCTTCCCTCTTTAGAATATAGGGATTGTTTTTTGGTTTTGTTTTTTGCTGTTTAAAGAGGAAAATGTTTTATTTTCAGAGTTATTTTTAACAAATGGAATTTTTATATATTTGTATTCAGAGTAATTGTTACTGAAATAAATCTTCTAATGACATACGACAAGGAATTTACCATGACTAGATTTTGGAGTTTTTGTGGAACATTCTGAGCTTACATTTCAAATGATTTTGTTTGGAAATATCACATGCTTGTGCCATTTAATTTATAAATCCATCTGTTAATCACTAGAAATTTAATCCACACACTTGGAGAGAACTCATTGCGATGCTGTTTAAAAAGAAGTTCGTGAACAAGCTGTGAGGGTTTTTTATGAGCTTGTTGGAGCCTTTTGATTTTAAAGAAAGGAAGGAGTTTGAGCAGTGAGCCGTCGTCATTCCCAGAAAGTTTTAGTTCTGACATTTAATTCAAAGATCTAAAGGGATTCAAGGAGGTCGGAGATCAGAATGTATTGGGACTAGAGTAGTGCATTGGAACAAAAACAAAATATCTGTTTTCACAGTCAAATTATTAGATATTTACAAGCTTAATAACATCCTGTGCAAATGAAGATGTGGGAAAATACCGTCTAATGAACAATCAGTATAAACTCTCTGAAAAGCCATTTGGCAATATCTATGAAATGTACATATCCTTTGACCCAACAGTTCCAAATCTAGGGATTTGCCCTAGAACTATAATAGCAGAGATAATTTAAAATACAAGCAGGAGAGTATTGTCACAGCATTGTTTAATCATAACAAGTGAAAACAGTGTTTATTAGCCTCTTGTTGGATATTGTTCAGTCACTTTAAGAAGGCAGACCTGGGGAATTGGTAGTAGAAGATCTTAATGATTTTTAGGGTTAAATGAGAGAGGTAAGGACATAAAAGTCAGACTAGCATAATTGCATTTGGGTGCAAAAAGGAACAAATGCATATTTAGGAAGATGATGCATTAAAATGTTTTCAAAAGGATGCATAAAGTCAAATAGCTACCATGGGGGGAAGAAGGACAGTGGGTTGGAGATTGCAGGGACGCATTATTTTATGTCCTTTGGTGTGGTTTAAAATATTTTACTGTGTGTTTATTTTAGTTTAAAACAAAAATTAGGAGAAACAAATACCTTTTACCCTATTGCCACTTTTGACACAACAAGAGTCAATTCCTGTTTTAAGAGTGCAAGCTTTACTTTCATGCTCAACTTAATGTCTAGCATTCATGCTTGTGTTTTTTTAACCCAAAGGATAACCACGATGGATCATCCAGTGAAGGAATCTTTGTATCCAAGATAGTTGACACTGGGCCCGCAGCCAAGGAAGGAGGCCTGCAAATTCATGACAGGATTATTGAGGTATGTGAATACTGGCCAGTGTCTTTTAATAGGCTAAATGCCATCCCATCTTCGTCCAGCTCAAAGCAAGATGTTTGACTGGGGAGGGAGGCCTAAAGTGGTGGATGGTTGAGCCGGAGTCACACTTCTCCCATTGTGTGGAACCAGATTGAGTGCTGATTGCCTTGGTGTTAAATTTTTGTTACATGTAGAAAAGCCAGATGATGAGTGGAGTGTTCACAATTTGGCTTTTTTCATGTGGACCTGAATCTGTTTCATATGCATCAGTTACAGCTTCGCGCGGAAACCATTGGAGAGTTGGGTGTCAGAACCAGATGAACAATCCCTGTTTTACAAATTGTGCACCGTGTACATATTGGTTACCAGGGTACAATTATGTCAGCTTTGGAGTCATTCTAATGTCTTCAGAGCTCACAGCACACACTTAATTCTACAAATGCATAGTTTTCTCTATTATATTTGTCCTCTTAGCCTGTTGTTAGGTGTACAACCTGATTGCCCAGGGATTTGCGGGCAGAGGTTGATATTAGGGTTCACATATCATCACTCATTTTCAGTTCTTTCATCATTTCAGACTTTTATATAGCAGGTTTGTAGACTCATGTAGGGGAAGTGGATCTCTCAGCCCCACCAAGACAACACTTTGTAACAGGGTTGCAGTGTTCTAGGATGCTCTGAGTCACTGAAAGGGAGAGAACGATTTGTTGCCTCTTCATATGGGCTCTTGTTGCAAAGTTTGATATAAATGAGTTTGATATAAATTTTTGATGAGTTTGATATGATACAAAGTTTGATATAAAATTTTTACTGGTGTTTTGACCATTTTCATCGCTCTTTGGATGGATACGTATATGGGCTAAATTGATTGGCTTTCCTATTAGGCAAAAAGTACATTTGAGAATCTGCAATGATATGCCAGACCCCACAAGAAATTCACCTATGGGCCATAGCCGTAATATAGTGCAAATAGGAGAAACCAGAAAAACACCACTGATACCAGTGGGTGTTTGTTTTCCACACGCATTTTCATAATGTGTGTATTTCCTGAGTATTTTCATGGCCCATTTCAAAATTTCAGACTGAGTGGGAGCTAGGACCATGAGCTAAGCCATAAGTGAGGTTCATGTCACTCACTGGAATGTGGCCACAGGCTTCTCCTGGGGAAAGGAGCCTCAGCAGGACAGAGAACAAAGTCTTGCGTTTCCAGTCTCATCTGGACACATTGTGCAATGTGCAGTATGCTTCAGGATAATTTAAAATCCTCAGGAAAATACACAGTTAAATCTCACAGGGAAAGCAAACTGAACTAGTTAGGGTGTAAGGCTCCCTCCTCTGAGGGAGGGAGTGCGATGTGCTAACTTACATGTTAAAATGACACTTGATTTTATTTTAAGGAGATTATTAATATTGTTGCATCCCCTTTGAATGTTTGAAGGGTTCTTAAACTTGGAGCTTTTTTGCTGCATGGTTTAGAGTCAGTCTTTATACTTCCCAGGTCAGGAGAGCAAACAGGAATTTGCTTGGGCAAGAGTGCTTTCCTAAGAGCTCAAATGCGTTACTTGCTGTCTTTTTTGAGAGTGAATACATTTTCTGAGACTATTGTTCAAAAAGATAAGTACAGCTTCCGTTGCCAAGGGTTTGGTGGAACAGCCAGTTTCTCTAAGTAATGGAATTTCATTGCTCTTATGTTTTGCAAATGAGAAATCTACAGCTGGGCAGGATTTTCTCTTGGCAAAGGATGATTTGTATTTGAAATGTTCAGTACGGTTTCTGGTAAGTCACATTCCTCTTTTGGACAGTATGTAAAATATTAATCATGTCTCGGTGTTGAGATGGAAAGAAGGATGACCACAATAGAGAAACGATATATGTGTAATTGCAATTGACACATTGTACCCTTTGCAGTCAAATTCTAATCTTTTTTGACATGATACAGTGATTCCCATGACTGAAAATATGTTCTCTGGTTTACCTCGTCTGTGTCTGAGTTTATTACCAGGAGGCATGAGTGTGATTATTTTTAAGAGAGAGAGAGAAAGGGAGAGAGAGAGAGAGAGAATGTGTGTGTGTGTGTGTATGTGTGTGTTTCATCACTAAGAAGAGTCAGAGTCTCTAGTTTTCCACCATATGTTTTCTTTTTCAGGGGAGTGGGCGAACCACCACCAGATCTTCACCATAAGACCCTTAATTGTTGCAAAGGGGTATTATTAAATCTAGAGATACTAATTGAGTCTTTTCTTTGCTGCAGAGTTCCTCTGCTCTTAATGGTATCTATTCTCTGAGTCCAGGGCAGTGGCTCTCACCCACATCAGTGCCAGCCCAGCTCCTCCCTGTTTTTTATAAGAAACATTTTGGAATTCCACCAATACTGTGGTGAAATGAAATTTACAAGTAACATTTATATGCATACATACACAAATAATTGTAAAAATATATGGCTGTAGCATAAAAGAAAATCAAAGGAAGATAATTTATAATAAAATATATCAATATGCCAGTGTTCTGGCACAGTGACGCTAGACGACACCATGGCACTGTCAGATGCTCGCACCTCTGTATGGACTCGCTGGGATGCGCCTCATGTGGCTGCAGATGCTGGCAGATACAAGAGGCTGCTGCTGGTGGCCCAGGCATCGTGAATGGCCTTGCTGTACAGGATGTGAATTTCCATGGTGGTGAACAGGTCATGGTTAAGTTCTGACACAGGCAACTACAGTGTTGCTGTGATTTATACAAGAGTTTCTTTCCTTGAAACGTCTGTGTGTGTATATGTATATATGGCAAGACATACATGTGGTAAAATATACATAACAAAATTTACCATTTTAACCATTTTAAGTGACAGTGCAGTGGCATAAACTACACTGATTTATGTTGCAGAACCTGTACCACCATCCATCTCCAGAACTTTTTCATCTTCCTCAACTGAAACTATACCCCCTGAATACTAACACCCTCCCCACCTCAACTCCTAGCAACCACCATTCCACTTTCTGTCTCTAGGAATTTGATTTATAGACGGAATCATGTAGTATTTGCCTTTTCTGACTGCCTTATTTCAGTTAGCGTAATGTCCTCAAGGTTGTTTAGCATGTTATAATTTTCTTCCCCTTTAAGGCTAAATAACATTCTGTTGTCTGTATTTACCACATTTTGTCCATTCAGCCAGTGATGGACACTTGGGTTGCTTTGATCTTCTGGTTGTCTTGAATAATGCTGCTGTGGATGTGGGTGTACAATGTGTGTATATTTACACTGCAGAAAACTCTTTTGTGTTTATATGCAAAACAGAGTTAGGTCTATGCTCAGGTAATTATAAAAAGCTTGTCATTTTATCTTCATGACTATCTGGTGGGATATGTGAAAGTTGTGCTGGAGGCAGAACCATTCTTCATTGCAGGAGATTCTTCATGTCATCTCTGGCACATACCCCTATTGTTGTGATGGTGAAAACTGCCCCTGCAGATTGTTGAAACTCCCACTGGGGAGTGACAGGGGCATCAGGAACAATCACTGAGGTAGAGGGTTGACTTATTCCAAAACTTTGGGATAGAAATTGAGTTGCTCAGAGACAAGGTTGTCAATATCCCTCTCTTCCAGCTAGACTGCCTACCTGATGTCCCCTAACTGGATTCCCTGCACGAGTGCTCCCAAGGCCTGATAAAAAAGCCTGAGCTGGCCTGTCCTGGGGCTGTGGCTGGGAATCTGGGGCCCCCTTAGATTAAGTGCCCTCCCAACCCACATGGCTGGAGGGCCCATGCTGTCCCCCAGAATCCTGTGTGTCCATCTGCCCTGGGCTTGTTGGGCAGACTTTGGTCGTACCTATTCCATCTCACGTTTGGTACTGAGATTTAGCAAGTTCTGACTTACTCAGTATTGGCTTGTGATTTTTTTGTGTCTTCCCGGCACCCCTCTTACCTGTGAGCTGCCCCGGTCCTTTTTACGACTTCTGACTCCACCTTTGATTGCATATACTTATTGCATTTAGAAAACTAACTTTAATTTCTCTTTGATGTCTTTAGTATTCATTCAAAACTGTAAATATCTCAGTGCCTTTTGTTTTTCTGCTTCTTTTACATTTTAAAGACAATGTAAGGCTCCTATACTTTAATATCACCAGATTTCTTAAAGAAACTATGCTCATATTCTTTCAAATAGTTTGAGACCTTTGGAAAAATTTTTCCCTGTGCCCAAAGTGTGGGTTATCCAACTGAAGCAGATTTTCTCATCCACAAACACACCACCTTTCTCTGTGGACTCTGGAGTCTACTTTAGGCCAATCTTATTCTACTGAAAGTTATTTAGGAGAGGACAAAAAGGTGAAAAATCACATAAGGCCATTATTACCCTCAAAATTATCTTGGGAGAGGTGCCACGTGGAGAACATACCATCTCTTTGTAAGTCCAGCCAGCTGGTTTTGCACAGCATTGGATCACTTCACTGTCTCTCAGTTGACTACCATATGGAGTGTTTGGCTTGTTCTGTGAATACCTCATTTGGCAAAATGCTTACACTGATAAAACACCGAGAAACTGAGACCTACTAAGAAACCAGCAAATTCGGCCAGGCGTGGTGGCTCATGCCTGTAATCCCAGCATTTTGGGAGGCCGAGGTGGGCGGATGAGAAGGCCAGGAAATCGAGACCATCCTGGCTAAAACAGTGAAACCCTATCTCTACTAAAAATACAAAAAAATTAGCGGGGCATTGTGGTGGGCACCTGTAGTCCCAGCTACTCAGGAGGCTGAGGCAGGAGAATGGTGTGAACCCGGGAGGTGGAGCTTGCAGTGAGCCAAGATCGCACCACTGTACTCCAGCCTGGGGGACAGAGTGAGACTCCGTCTCAAAAAAAAAAAAAAGAAAAGAAAAAAAAGAAAAGAAAAACAGAAACCAGCAAATTCACTTTGAGGCATGTGCTATTCAATATATTATTTATCTCTCCACTTTTTTTGTTTTTTGTTTTTGGCATGACTTGCCTATAAGTTAAACACTCCTCTGATGCAACTCCACTGAAATTCTTTCTCAAAGACTTCTAGAGGCCATCCACATCTATATTTCTTGCCAGTCTTCAAACTGTATGGCTTGGAGAACCAAGCTCATTTTTGTGTTATAGTAGGCTTGCATTTGGTAATAAATTAGTCTGTGTAGCGTTAAACGCTGTTCTGCTTTGAGATAGCAATGTTGATTCCCTGGATCCAATGAAAGTGGGAGACTTAAGCCCTCTATTCCCAATAACCATTATTTCATACAATCTGCTGTAAATATGCATTCATCTTGCAAGTGTTATGATTTGAAGACCCAAGGATATGATTACAGAAGCTGTGGAAACTCAAAGGCTTTTGTATAAACCAATCTTTCTCTTTTTTTGTTTATTTTTGGTTTAGTTGGACTGTCATTGCTAACAAGGTTTGTTACAGGGTCAGCTAGAAAGGATTAGCAATGCTTTCCCTCCCAGAGCCAGGCTACTTGGTGGAACAAAGTGAGATTTCACTGCTTGTTATTATTAGGTGAGAAGATACTGTTCTGAGACCCACTAAAGTTGCAAAATGGTATATGAATTAAGCTGGAGTCTTTATTTAAAAAAAAAAAGTAATAGAAGACTCCCCTTTAAAAAATGTTTCATTTCAACATAATTTCAGACTTATAGATATGGATTTCTGTACGCTATTGACCCAGATTCTCCGAATATTAACACCGACTACATTTACTTTATTCTTTTCTTTCTCTACTCTTTATCACTAAATTCATCAGTGTGAACTTTTTAGGAATAAGAAATTCTCTTATGTAACAGTATGGTAATCTAGACCAGGAAATTCACATTGGTAAAGAACTGTTATCTAATCTTCAGAATTTATTCTGATCTTGCCAGTGGTCCCTATGATGCCCTTTGTAGCAAAATAAAACCACTGTCATGGGTTTTGTTCCATTTTTGTATTTATTTAGTTTCCTTTACTTTAGAACAAACAATTGCTCAGTTTTTGTCTTCCATACCATTGATATTTTTAAAGAATCCAAACAAGATCTTTTGTAGACTGTCCCTTAATTTCTGTTTGAAGTTTCCTCATGGATGGATCCAGATCATACATTATGGGCAAGAATACCACAGAAGTGATAGCGTGTCCTTCTCAGTACATAATGTCAGGTCTCACCTGAGGTGAATTTGTCCCTTTATTTATGTTAACTTGAACCACTCGGTTAAAGTCGTATCTCCCTGTCTCCACTGGAAAGTTACTATTTTCTTCTTTATAATCAATAATTATCCTTTAGGTAGATGCTTTGAGGCTATGTAAATGTCCTGCTACTCCTCAAACTGTCACACACTGGTTTTATCATCCATTGACTGTGTTTGGTTGAATCTACTATTGTGGTGATTGACAAATGGTGATTTTTCTAACTCCACTCCTTCCACATTAGTTGACTTTCTACTATAAGAAGGAGTATTCCTTTTTCCCCTATTTAATCTGTTTATCTGTCTGTCTCTTTCTCTATCAACATGGACTCATGAGTTTTTATAATTTGGTGGTCACATTGGCCAGGTTTTGGCCAAATGGAGCTCTTTCAAGCTTTTAACCTGTGTTTTTTTTTGACATGTTCTCATCATGTTTTGAGCACTTTCCTATTTCCTGGCACAAGATACTCCAGGTTAATCTTCTGTCCTTGTCCCACTTCTGATGTGTCCTTTTTTTTCAAGGACCTCCAGCTTCATTTAGTGGAGAATAGTGTTTAGAAACCAACATGTGTGCTAGGGTGCTCATTATGATTGAGATTTCATTGCTTCTAGGCACCTTTAGCAGATAGAGCCAGAAAATGTAAATATGTAATATAAACACATGTATATGTGCACTATGGTAATAACATATACATCTGTCTTTCTGCATTCATCTATCTGTATATCTTGGAAACTATGCCTATATCAATACCTCTAATTGGTCAGTCCAAGTCAGTTTGTAATCCAGTTTGTAATTCTTAGGGGAGTCCTTTTTAAAACACTGATCCATTTGCTTTTCTCCTTTGAATTAAATCTGTGATCTTTGCTTAGACGTTATCAGTGGATTAAAAAATTATTGGTGAAAATTGTTTAAAATGTTTTAATGTTTGGTTTGATTTTGGAGAAAAAATATGCTGTAAACCGAATGATTTTGTAATGATAGTTTCTTTTCATTGTAGGAGTAAGAAAGGCTTGATATTTCTTGCTTAACTGTATACAGGAAACTTATTTTGCTAAACAGGCACAGATATGCATAATCCATTTTTGGTTAATGTTAGAAATAAACACACGAGGCTATACTGCTCTCCTCCACAGGGACTGATAACCATTTACCATATTCAGCAAAGGAGTATGAAAAGTTTGGTAGCAGTTATCCATTTAAGAAGTAAAACCTATTCATGTTAATTTGAAATCTCTAACTGTTGTCTTGGTTACCCAAATATTCTGTTTTGATGAAAGAAACTTGATATAATTCAAGCTGCATTTAGAAAATTCTAGCAGATTTTAGAGATCAGTTGTTAGTAATGGACTCCAACTCGCCATTTCCAAAGGTAGAAACTAGAGTTACATCTTATAAATCAATTTCAGTATATACAATGATAGTAACATCACTTTGGATTATGGTGTCAAAAAATTCTGAGGCCATTCCTGGATTGAGTGCACATGAGCATTGTGATCATTTAGTGATATTTGTCATGGGCACACAAACAAGGGGAAGGGTGACATTTTTTGCTGTATATTTGTCGTCTCTGGATGGACTCACTTAAATTATGTTTTTGACACTATTGCATTGTCATTTGATAGTAATGACACTCTTTTCACTAGCATAGCTGCACTCTAAGTCAGTCCATCTCCATTTTTTTAGTCTTCACATGTAAAATAAAGTGAATATCATATTTTCCCCTCTCCTATTCCCCAATTTAGCCGCTTTTATCACTTTCACTTTACCTTAATAGTCTTTACTACAGCAACAGAAGACTCTAACACCATTAGGTAAGGCTTCTCTGAAATGTAGCATATCTCCTTACTATTAGAAGGGACATGTTGAAATTGAAAGAACCATGTGGCAGGCGCCTGTAGTCTCAGCTACTTGGGAGGCTGAGGCAGGAGAATGGCGTGAACCCGGGAGGTGGAGCTTGCAGTGAGCCGAGATCATGCCACTGCACTCCAGCCTGGGTGACAGAGCAAGACTCCGTCTCAAAAAAAAAAAAAAAAAGATTTAAATCAGGAGACCCAGGTTTAGGTCTCCACCCAGGTATTCACTCTGGTGTTGGGATTCTAAATGTTGAGTCTTCATCTCTAGAATGGGAGGAGTATTTACTGCTTGTCTTTCCTACCTGTCATGCTGTCTGGGTGTACCAAGGAAACAATGTAAGTAAAGGATTTTTGCAATTAAGTACAAAGGTGGAGAATTGTTATTTCAAATTAAAATTTTTGTACAGGATGCAAGAACTTAAAGCCAAATATAGAAGTTACCAAAAACATTTCTGAGATCTGTTTTCTTCTTATTTATGTATATCAGCAAGAATGTGGAGCTGCAAATGGAATTATTGAGAAAATCTTAAACTCTTTCATAGAGACATACTTTCCAGAATTAACAATGTGACCAATTAAAACTAAATAGTCCCCCTTTAATCCATGGTTGCCTTAAACAATATATTATGTATTAATTTCTTCCTAATGACTATGGATAGCTTATTGTGTGATGTATGGGCTTTGTTATATTTATTACTGCCATTATTTTCCTTATTTTCCTATGAAAACTAGCCTTTCAGTGAATATATTTCTAACGTACATCACTTTATACTGGTCAGATAAACATAAAGCTTAGGTGAAGAGTGGACAGTATGGAGTGCTACAACTCCTGCAGAATTTTTCACTTTTTACTAGAAAAATCAGTAGAAACAAAAAAGTAAAAGGTGGTATGATGCAATTTGTTTGTTTTAAAGGCATTTATATTAGTCTTTGCAGGGGGAAAATACTCTAAGCTAATGAACAGTTTACAGTTACTATAGTTATTTTGTTTGGTGGGATTATGGGGAACTTTAATGCCACATTTCTGTAATGTTGGAATTCTCCAAAGTGTATGTGTGTATGTATGTGTGTGTGTATATATATATATTTCAGTAAACAGTAAGAATGAAAAACTTAGTGATTTAAAAGTTTCTTTTGAATTTCAAATATCACAAAGTGGACACCTGCTTATAGATTTCCTTTTAAAAGTCACTTAACATTCTCATTTCTACAGACTCATAGCATATGGCACCAGGTATGGAAACGCAGAGGCATCTGTCTCCTGCTGAAACCCTGCAGTTAGGATATTGGGCGCTTCTCTTTGGCAGAGTGTCTCTCCCATCCTCTGCCCGTGTTAGAGTTTACTTTGTATTGACACTGTACTTTTGTGGGAGTTCTGACTCCAAAGAAGTTTTAAATCTGTCCCTCAAAGTCTTCCTTTCATAGGAAGATTTAATTAGGTGATCCACAAAGCATTTTAAAATGAAGAATAAATTAGAAGAAACCAATGTCCGCATTAAATTTTTGAGTGACGATTAAGTAAAAAAATTGTTGGGTAATATCCTGAGGACAATAAAACAAAACAAACTCTTGACAATAATACAGGTCAAATATATTTTATATTGTCATATTTACATGTGATATCTAGACACTTATCTTTAAATATGGGGGTTTTGAGAGCAGTAACCTTATCTGATTTTTTTTAAACGAAATTTCTGTCCTTTCATCTGTTGCTATAACACAAAAAGAGCCAGATGCATTTGTATTGAATTTGGAAGGTGTGTTAGGGATGACCTGACTTAAATGCTAATCTCTGAGGTATATGTAACATGAGCGAACACTAGGGGAACCCTTCAAAGCTGTAGGCAGACATCATTGTGGAGCTAACTAAGCACAGTGCCTATAGACCAGGGTACTATGAACAGGCGGAAAGAGTGTTGACAATCAGGAATTGTCAATGGGAATTGCAAATAGGAAGATGCAAGGGCAGAATGGCAGCTGCAAGCACTGATTTGCAATTATGCCACTTTCACTGGGAACTCTGAGTACTCCAGTGTGGGTAGCTGCCGCAGCTTGCTCTCTTTTAATGAGGATTAGTGATTCCTTTGAGCCTCACAGTGGAGAGCAGCTGGTATGGAATGAGTCTGCCATGCCAAGTGCCACAGTGCTCAATGGAGACCTCTGGCTTTTACCCTGTTTAAGTCTATTTTGATGACCACATGAACTGCGTCTCACCCCTTTTCTCCTGAGAGTGGCACTCCCCTCTGCCCTTCTGCCTCTTTTGATTCTCTTTATTTCCTGATTTCATCACTTTCCTGCTAGCCCTAGTGGGTCATTTGACAGCTTTTGGGGATCAGGAGAACTTAAAGCCTAAGAGTGTTTGCTTTCCTAGGCACTCCTCCACCCCTCAAAAGAAAAATGCAAGTCAGCTATTAAAACAAGCTAAAGACGTTTATTTTTTGTTTTTCAATATTTGGAGACACTCTGGGATGGAGCAAAATTGATGCCAACAGTCTAATTTAAAAAGAGTTTTTTGTTCTTTTCATAGAATGATTTTTGCTAGGAAATGGATATATGTTTCCAGACATATTGATTTGAGAATCCATTAGCCAAATACATGCAACCCATATCCAAAAAATGCTTAGGCATTGATTTTAAACATTGGATAGGGGATGAATTATATAGCATGATCTATACAATTGTTGCGACTTGTTAAAATGTCTTCATGTTATATGAGTTCTTAGGATACAAGAGGATAACGGGGAAGAGAAACCACGAGTAAACATATGTTCACTTGTTGGGTGTGCACTGAGTTCTGCCTAATTGAGATAAGTCAGGATACCCAGAGAACTAGTACATAGTAAACTCCCTGGCTCTAGGGAGTTTACATGTGAGACCTGTGTTTATAGGAAAATAACAAACACCAAGTTAATTAGAAAGGCAGCCAGTATATGCAGAGGTTAAGAGCCAAGGACTCTGGAATCAGATCAGCTTTTGAATTCTGGTTCTACCATTTGCTAGCTTCATGAGCTTGGAGAAGCTTCTTATCTCTAGCATTGCTTTCTTCTGTAAAATATGGATAAAGTTGCCATAATAAAGAAAATATTCTTGTGTGTCTGAATGCTATAAATTTGGCCCAGAATAAATGCTCACCAGGTGGTTAGCTATGCTGTGTTGTTTCCTGTGGGTCTTTAGAGGCTGGGCTGGAGGAACCTTCCAGCAAGCCAACACTTTGATGACGGCTATATGGCACAGTTTCATAAACTTGAAATTACAGTTGTGAGTAGACCATTTTAATATGGTTTTTATTTCTTTTTGAAATTAGTGACCCTTTGTATCTGGATTAAGAGCTGCCACTTCCTAAGGCCATATAAATCACAATAATTGATCAATCAGGAGTAATTCTTAATTTACATCTTAGTGTGAACAGCATGGTAATTCATTGCATATGTGCTGACATAAGTGTTCCAAAAATAAAGTCAAACAATTGTGTGCTCAATATCAGCTATTTTTAAAGTGCCAAAAACATTACGATTTCTGTTTCTATGTTGACTCACGAGGAATATTGGGATTTTCTTAAAATAATGAACAGTTCATCTTTCTTTAGCAAAAATGTCCCTTAAAATTGAAATAGTTGAGTTTCTTTTTAGGGTAACTTTTTTATGTCTTGATATGAATGTAATACACCATTGTTAGAAAAATTGAAAACTACAGTAAGACATAAAGATGAATATAGAAACCCTTACTGATACTAAGCATTATCTTGACAAAATCTTTATCAGTTTGATCATTTGGGAATGGATACAGTGGCTTCTGTGTTAGAATCTAATGGGGCATGGGAATTGCATAAGGAACAGTAATATTTTCATTACTTGTTCTAAACTCTAGTTTAAATGAAGTGGGATAACTTCAAGTAAAATAGGATTAAGTATGATTTTGTTGCAGCATTATTATTGGATTTCTGATGCTTTGTGTCATTGTTTGAAATAACTGAGTCAGTGTGCTTGCATAAGTGAGATAATATTGACATATGAGGGGGACTTGGAATAGAATTGCTGGTGACACAGAAATTTGTAGAAGCAAGAGAAGAAGAATAAAGATTTCATCATTTTTATTGAAAGCTTAAAACTTTTTAATACTCTCAACAGAACAACATCTTAATTTTACTACAAGGTAAGTTTGAAAACTAGAAAAAAGAACTACATTCTTTTTAGATGATGGTACCAAAGTTGTTGATGTTTATTATTTCTCCATTCAAATGCCCAAGTTAGCATCTTAGTACCTAAAGGACTAATTCCCTCTGGTGTGTTGAACCAATAGAGAGAGACCTAACCAGAGGAAGGACAATAAGTGCCAAGTTAGACAGAATTGTTTTCTCAGAGAATTGTTACCTATACCTTGGTATTTGCATTTTAATGAAGTTCCAGAGAACACTTTAACTTATATCAGCTACAGTCTTTTAATCTGCTTTTTTTTCTTTTTCTTTTTCTTTTTCTTTTTCTTTTTTTTTTTTTTTTTTTTTTTTTCTGAGATGGAGTCTTGCTTTGTCCCCCAGGCTGGAATGCAGTGGCGCAATCTCAGCTCACCATAGTCTCCACCTCCCAGGCTCAAGCGATTCTTGTGCTTCAGCCTCCCAAGTAGATGGGATTACAGGTGCCCATCACGCCCAACTAATTTTAATATTTTTGGTAGAGATGGGGTTTCACCATGTTGTCCAGGAGGGGTTCGAACTTTTGACCTCAAGTGATCCACCTGCCTTGGCCTCCCAAAGTGTTGGGATTACATGTGTGAGCCACTGAGCCTAGCTAATCTGTGTTTTGACAAATAATATTTTTTAGATTGCTTAGCATTAAAGAGCTTGTGAAATACATATGAATGTGTGACTCTATATGACTATATATGTGAATCTGAACATTGATGCCTGAACACAAGCACCTTGTTGGCTTCACATTAGTAACTCATGAGATTTCGCCTTCATTTTGTGTAAGTCACTTGAAGACCCACGACAAACTGGATGAAGTTTTAAGCTGTTTTGTATATAGTCTGTGTTTAATAATCTTCATTAATACTTTGTAAGAAATGAAAGGAGAATCCTTTGGGCAGATGGTATTATGTAAAGTAGTGACAAGGAAATCTTTATTTTGATGTAGGGACCTAATTGTGAAGCCTATTTATAGGTAAGTTTAGGTCAATTTGCTTGATACACTTAGTAAATCTTATAAGTGAAATTCAGAGGTTCTCATCTATTAAACTTACCAGATTTAACAGAACATACAGGGAGTTACACTGATTCAGAGGGAAAGGGACAAGGAAAGCAATTGGTTTTCTATTTAAATAACATTTTTCTTTTCTCCTTTAGTTTGTTTGAAAGATAAGCCCACAACAAGTGTTGGCTGCTTTTTGTCATGATCAGAATAATAAAGGATTCAATAATAAGAGCTGTTTGTGGCCTTTTGTAATAATCCGTTCCAGTTCTAGGTGATCTTTTAAAACTTAAAATAGTAGAGATAGAAGAGAGAAATTCAATGTGCTTCCTTTCATTCTGAGTCAGCTTCTTCCAGTCTTGATTAAGCATGATGCTTGTGACAAATACAAACCGAAAGCATATAAAAATAGCATCATATCTCCTGGGAGGATGGCCATTAAACTGTTTTATGAATATTCAAGAGAAGAAATCAGTCCTTCTGATATATCACAGGGCAATGGAAAGAGTCCTCCTTCATCAGAGAAAAATCAGAGTGAGGGATAGTCAGTGAAGCCTGTTTAGCATTTTGCATCGATCATCAAACCTAAACAAGTGTTTCTCAGACTCGAGTCAGTCGTACACCACCTGCTCAGTTTTTGCTATATGTGCGCCACCTGTTTTGCTAAATGTTCACCATTATTCTTAAAGCAACATTGTTTTAACTTTATTTTAAAAAGAAACTGTGTCATGACTGTAAATGGAAAGTCATTGTCATGTGTTGTAAATAGAAGATAAGAGTAAAAATAAACAATGAAAATGTAGAGTTAGTCAATTTAAACTAGACTGCTAAAAACTCTGGTCTTTGAGCCTTGCTTTCTCTTTGTCTAAGAGCAAAACTAGTGGGAGTAGAAGTCAGGACAGTGGTGGGAAACAGGCCAGAGGAGGGCTTTTGAGGGTGCTGGTCCTATTTTGCTCCCGATCTGGGCCCAGATCTGCTCCTGATCTGGACTCCCATTCAGGAGCGTGTTCACCTGTGGAAATGCACCAAGATGTACACTTAGGATGAGTTCACTTTATGTTACATTTGGATAAACTTTATTTTTAAAGGTGGCGTTACCTGTTTACAATGGCATAGACATGGAACCAACCCAAATGCCCATCAGTGATAGCCTGGATAAAGAAAATGTGGTACATATACACCATGGAATACTATGCAGCCATAAAAAGGAATGGAGATCATGTCCTTTGCAGGGACATGGATGTAGCTGGAAGCCATCATCCCCAGCAAACTAACATAGGAACAGAAAACCAAACACTGCATGTTCTCACTCATGAGTAGGAGCTGAACATTGAGAACACATGGATACAGAGAGAGGAACAGCACACACCAGGGCCTGTTGAGGGGTAGAGGGTGAGGGGAGGGAACTTAGAGGACAGGTCAACAGATGCAGCAAACCACCATGGCACACATATACCTATGTAACAAACCTGAATGTTCTGCACATGTATCCCTGGTTTTTTTTGTTGTTGTTGTTTTGTTTGTTTTGCTTTTTTTTTTTTTAAAGAAACAATTTTTTTTTTTAAAGTAGTGTTACAAACATTTTTGCCCCAGATTGACTCTGTCCTCTGAATGTAAGCAGATGGGTTCGAGACTGACAATAGAGTGACCTGGATAACTTGGATTAGAGATTGACAGTGGAATGACATCATGTCATTCAAGGTCGTTTAAATGGCAGAGCCCAGGGTCACCTAAAATAATGCGAAGTCCTCCCTGACTTCAGCTTGCCCAGGGCTGTCATGTACCAGTCTGAGCTGAACTCTTCATGTGGCTACTTTGTTTTGGTAGGTTGAGGAAAGGAAGAGTCCTTGGAGATTAGAATCCACTATAGAGAGGAAGAATTCTTTCAGTGCTAAAAACCTCAGAGGCAGGAAGGTAAATATTAATGTCACTGACCAGAGATTGGGGAATCCCTCTTTGATAAACTTTTGTTTGTTTTTATACAATTCTGAAAAACTGTACTCTCTTTATACCTTTGTTGTAGCTATTTACTGTATGTACATTTGTCCGTCGTGCGGCCCAACCATAGATGTAAGTATGACTCGAACAGCAACTCATTCTACACTGTTCTTTGAAAGAATATTCTGCAAACTTTTTTGGTACTGACCTACAGTAAGAAATACATTTTATATGTGACCCAGTGCAGCACTCACAGATGTAAGCGGGCCTGGGATGTGTATAAAAATGGAAAAAATGTTTCATGTGAGATATTTCCCATTACTGCATACAATGTAGTCTGGTATTTGTATTTTATTCTGTTTCTTTTAATGCCGTTTGCCACTCACTAAGTTGATTTCATGGCTCACTAAAGGGCAGTGGCCCACAGTTTGAAAACATTCTGCTTTGGAGGACAGAGCTGTGCCTTCGTGTTAACAGCAGATGTCTTTCTGATATTATACCCTGGGGTCTGTTGGATCTGCTCATGGCAAAACTAAATTAAACCTGTTGCAAAAAGAATGGAGTCAAGTTTGATATTAGGCTATATAGGACTATATTTGTAAAAATAATCTCCTCTTCCTGTCACCTTTCCACTTATGAACTTCTTACTTGAGGCAAAGTTCATGGGCCCTGCACTCCATCAACAGATGGATGGCGTTAATTGGTGGTCATTTGCATCATCATAGACTTACAACAAAGGGACATAGCTCCAGCCTTTGGAGGCGTAACTCATTTCTGAGTGTGGAGCTTTGGTGTGCAGGGTAATTTCATCTCCACTTGAGGAGATTTGTATCAGCTTGATGTTTGATGTGGATGCTTTGTGTGGCATGTGTGGTGATTGCCTGCACTCTGGATTCTGGTGGGAAGGTGGGAAGTTACACCTAAATAGGCCTCTGAATCCAGCATCTATGAAACCCCCTTGGTGAAGTGTCCCTGTGAGGTTTGCAAGTTAGGAAAAGATCAAGGAAGGCCCTGCTTGAGTGGAAGCTCTTGAGAGCAGGGACTCATTGATTGTGCTCTGTACACCGCGTATTCTCAGTACTAAGCACCATCCCTGGTACAGAGTATTCAATCAGTAAATGTGTGTCGCCTGACTCAGAAATAGATGTTCAGGTCACACAATCAACTTCTGAGGGTAAAACTGCAGGCACTCTAACATTAGAAGTATTCAGGGCAGGTGATAGTATGTCATGAGGCCTTGGGGACATTTGATACTTTGACAACACCTCCTGCAGACAGGTGGAATCTGCCAGCTGTCCATACAGGAATAGCAGCGGGTTAAAATAGACATCTTTCCCAGTGTCAGGAGGAATTTAGGAGTAAAGAGTTCCTTTATTTAGAAGCAGGGGAATGAGTGGGGTTGCCAAAGAGAAATCGTGAGGAATCCCTTATTTTGCTCTTTTTAAAAAAGATAAATATGATGGTATCATAAGAAAATCCGGAGTTTAATTTTTGGTGTGCCACATTGGGTTTTATAAAATCTAAACTTTAAAAGTCTGCATTTATGAATTCCATTATTTGTATTTCAAGTAAACCTTTTTCTTAGTCCTGTTTAACAATAAGACTTAGGAAATTGTGTTATTTCTGGTAAACTGGCTCCATGCAAGACAGTGTAAGTTTCCTTTAGCAGTTGTGCTCTTTGCTTATGAAGGTACCAGCTTTGCCACCATGTTTGGAAAATAATTAACATTGGTCACCTTTGTCCTCTCTTCCTTCATTGACTTGGATCTTATCTGCCTGTCAAAACCCGTTTTGGCAACATAAAATCAGTAGCAACTAAGTTCTGGAAGATGCCTTTGTTGACACCTATTTTGAGTGCGTCATTTCTTTGATAGAAGTTTAGTCACTGTTGTCACAGAATTTCCATACATCTTCCAGGAAATAATTCCTTTGCCACAGCTGCTTAATTAAACCGAATTCTCAGTGAAGCAATAAAACACAGTGGAACTTTCTGAGGGTTTCTGGGGGTGTGGAGGTGTGGCAAGGGGGTGGATGCAAATGAGGACATTAAGCAAAGGCCTTGAGAAAGGTCTTCATGGCTTCCTACCAACAGGCCACAACCTTGCTTTGACGAGCAAGATGATGTTTAAAGCCTGTTGTAGTAAACAGATTTATTTTACCTTTGTATTGCTAGCTGTCTGCCAAAATGTTGATTTGTGTTGTGTGCTGAACTAGTGAGAAAATGTGACAAGCTGAAAATAGAGGACTATTCTCATAGAATGACAATTATGCTGAACACAGTGTAAATCTTAATATAAACAAAGAGACCAAATAGAAACTTCCTAATAAGACATTTCTGATCTGTTTTTCTAATATCATTTGCTAAGAAAATTTAAAACTTGAATTCCTAAACTTCAAAATGGTAAAACTAAGGGCAGCTATCTTAGTTTTTGCTTTAAACACTCAGCCAAGAAATGAAACTAAAATTGTTTAGAGTTAGTGGGGCATCTGCTTGTGTGTTTATATGCCAGCCAATTTAAAGCTGAAATGTTATCTCTTCAAAGTGGAGGCCGCCTGGACTCACATTAAAATAGTTCATTTTGAAAAAAAATTTTTTTAAAGATTTCTAAAGGAGTAAAGGAGAAGATAAAACCAGTGCAGTTTCTCTGTCCTTTTGGGGTGTTAGATGGCAGAAGTCATTTAAATGGACATTTTTAGTGGGTGATATCCCAACTGCAAAAGTTAAAAAGATAGTGATAAGCTCTCTGCATACTTAGCTGCTTATGTCAAAATATATTGGTAATTCTGAGTGCATTTAACGTAGCATTTTGCTTAGCTTGGTATTCTACCAAGAATGAACATATTAATGATAGAATGCAACATAGTTTTTGTATTACTTTAGAGAGACTGCCATGGAATGCTGTTAAGGACATACCATAGTAATACTAGAATCTAAATCAGAACACTAGAGGAATCAAAAGAACTGTTCCAAGTGACTTTAAAACAAACAAAATCCTAGGTAGTTTTGTTAAATTTAATTAATGTTTTCTCTTTTTTCTAAATCATCTTTTATTTTCTTATCCACAACACATATGCATACACACACACACACACACACACACCCCCCACACACCCACACCATTAAATGAAGCACCACTTAACTTGTGCTAGAAATGTAGCCACTTTCTTAGTTGAACAAAACATGTTTTTAGCACTCAAGTTCAACGTGAAAGGGTCTGTCGCTATCGTGTTTCCTAGATGGAAGTGGTTATTCTTCTCTATTCATTTTTTTTCCTTTCCTTCCTAACTTAACCCCTGTGCCACCTAAAGTTCAGTAGCAATCTTTGAAGGTGCTCCTGTAACAAGGATGCCAGATTCTGCTCATTAAGAGCATTGAAGTAAAAGTTGCAAGTTATAAATGGCCTGCTATTTTTTCCTCTTTTTTTTCCTCCCCTCATTTACCACGCTAGACAGAGGGAATGTCCTGGCCTTGTCAGAGAGAGAAAAGAACTGCCCTGGCATTGGAAGGGAAAGCATAAAGCTAACTGTTGGTGGCTTCCTGTTACAGACCACCTAGGAGACAAAGCTAGAACTTGACGTCTTTTAGACCTTATTTAAGGAAACTAAAATGCCATTTTCATTTAATTTAGGAGAATACTGAAAGTGGTGGTAGACACCTTGTCGAAGATCTCTGGAGATTGGTAATAAGCTATTTTTGCATGATGTTAGGGTTGCCTAGTAGGTTTAATAAGCTGGTCATGGCATTCCCATGAGCAGAGTCTAATGTGGGAACAGTCCTTCCATCGTACGTTTGTGAGCTGTTCGCTGTCATGAGTTGGCCAACTTGAGGGTGGACTCCTACAGTGATAGATTGTGTGAGTTACTATGGTTTTAGGTGAGTATAGACCAGAGGCCATCCTGTCCTATTTGACTCGCAGAGTTTTCTCCCTTGCTGTTGTTAAATTTTGTTTTGGGTGCTGAAGGGGCTTATGGGGGAAAGAGAAGCTCCTGGCTGCCATGTCTCCTTGGCAGAGTGTGACCAGATGGACACATAGGGAGAGTGGGAGGAGGGTGCAGAATATCACAGTGGGCTAGTGTCGGGTATCTAGCGGAGTTCACGCTCTGTTCCCAGGTGAAAAGGTCTCGAAACCAGTGCTGAGAATATCAACTGCTAGCCTGAGGCCATTTTTGCCGTATAGTTAATCTGTTATTACATGGTCCATGGAAGTGCTTGTGTAGGAAGAATTTACTTCCATAAAATTCTACCTCAGTCATAGCATTGAGCAGCAATATGTGTAGTGGATAAGGGTAAGCTAGCTGTGTGGGTTTGAATCCCAGCTCTGATATTTTTGCTATGTAGCCTTGGGCTAGTTCCTTAAATTTTCTGGCCCTTCATGTTCTTGCCTGAAATATGAGCACGACAGTTCTTATCTCATAAGTTAGGTGTGCTGATTTAAATGAATTAATATATCTTGAGATTTTAGGGGCTGTTAGAAGAGTTCTTAGTAAATAGCAAGTCCTCAGTGACATTATCACATTATGATTATTGATAGTTTCCATTGTTGAGTGGCTCCTATATGCAGTTGAGTACATACACAATGAGCTCAGGCAGTGAGCTGGTCCAAAAAATGCAAAATAATGTAAGGATATGTCAGTAGAAGTATCACTGAATAAGCTGGGGTCACATCTGTGTGATGAAATAGTATGCATTTATTAAAACCAATGAGTTATATCTGTGTCTGTTGGAGTAATGGGCTGTTTCCTAAAGTGCTATTTCATTTCATTGTCCCCACAACACTGCAATAATACATAGTATCATTCTCACTTTACAAGTGGCACCACTGAGAATCAGGGTAAGTGCCTTCTCAGAGGTCACACAGCTGACCATTGGGGATGACAGGATCCGAATCCATATCTGGCTCTGTGTGCTCTCCTTTATGCCACATTTCTGTCCAGCCAGCTCCCATGCTAGTGGACTATTGGAGCCTCACTGAGTGAACAAGTATAAACAAAACTGTGTGTGTGTATAAACAATAATCATCATAAAAACATTTAGCCAACTATGTGTATGTGTGTGTGTATGTGTGTGTGTGTGTGTGTGTATATATATATATATAAAATATACTCCTCGTTTTAAAATTTATTTTTATTAGTATAGGTATAGGAAATAATGAGAATTTGTACACAGCAAGTTGCCAGCAGTGGTCTATCTTGGCAAGCAGAGTGGTTTCCCAGATTTTTTTTTTTACTATAATGTATAGTTCATTTTCTTTAAAAGAAATACTTTATCGAATGCCATCCCCCAAATTAAAATGTTATGTGGAGTTGCCACAATCATTGAAACAATAGACATTTTAAAATAAAAAAGACAAATCTCCACGTGCCTTCCTCTCCTTTTCTTCTTCCCATACCCTGAGGTAAGCAGTTTGCAGCCCAGCACAAAGCCTTCCATAGCCTTCTTCATGATTAAACAAAATAGAAACACATGTACATGTATGAGATGTCAGTTTTTCTTTTCTTTTTTGAGACAGGGTCTCATTCTGTCACCCAGGCTGGAGTGCAGTGGTGTGATCTTGGTTCACTGCAGCCTCAACCTCCTGGGCTCAAGTGATCCTCCCACATCCGCCTCCTGGGTGGCTGGTACCACAGGCATGTGCCACCACACACAGCTAATTTCTTGTGTTTTTTGTAGAGATGGTTTTTCGCCATGTTACCCAGGATATTCTTGAACTGCTGAACTCAAGCCATCTGCTTGTCCTGGACTCCCAAAGTGCTAGGATTACAGACGTGAGCCACCATGTCTAGCTTTTTTTTTTTTTTTTAATCATTGTCTTTACACAGATGCAATCCTCTTGTGCTCATTTTACTACATGTTTTCTGTAATAGCATATTGTGTCCATTCCTCCGATAGATACAGATGTAACTTACTGCTTTTAATAAATGCATGCTGTTGCATCATATGAATGTGAGTCCACTGTATTCAGTGACACTTCCATTGACAGAGCCTTAAATTGTTCTGCATTTTTTTGGACCTGCAAATAGTACTGTAATAATGTCCCTCTACCCATTTCCTATAGTCTTGGGACTCGGACTCCAAGAAGTTGAATGTATAATATAGACTCATACAATTTTTAAAATTGGATTTCCCACAATAAGCAGATACTTCTTTATAATCAGAAAAGAAATCTTGAATAAAATAGAAATGAAATCTTAAATAAAATATAAATAACTAAATCACACATTCACACCCACACACAGACATACTCACACAAATTCCAAGGCTGGTTATTGAAAGATGTGTCTTCCAAAAGTAGAGTCATGTTTATTCAAAGACAAACATAACATGGTTGGGTGTATATGTTCATAGCATGGGGAGCGTTTAATGTGTTTTAAAATATGAGGAAAAATAAAAAACATCATAAGCAAACCATCAGTTCTCTTTGAGAGAAAGCTGCTCACACACACAGGTGATTCTTTCTGTGAAAACTGCCGAAGGAGTGTTGCTTATGCTTTTCATAGGTCTGTTCTACTTACGTAGGAGTAGATCTGAACTTTGGAAATTTACACTTGAGTAAATCTCAAACTCCAGAATGTATCCCTCCTCCCCAAAAAAGGGCATTTTACTGAAATAAAATCTGTTGCTGGTTGCTTCTGGTATGTTATATCCAAGTTGTTAACTGGATACAGCAAAGGCAGCCGCATTGTATTTCAGAATTAGTTCGAGGTAGATTTTATTGTTATAAAGCAAGATACAATTGAAGCCACACTCTGGGAAAATAGCGATAACACAAAACATAGTCATTTAGGCAGAATTACTCAGCCACAGATGTCCAGAGAGGTATAGGAAGAGGTCCATATGCACTTTTTGTAGGCAAACAAGTCAAGGTTAAATAAAAGCCCTATTTTGAGTCTTAGGCGGGATGTCAAGAAATTGCCTCACAGGTGAAACAGCCCCAGCCACAGAAGAGGCTCTGTTGTTACTTGAGTCACTAAACCATTTGGATGGAGGCCAGTGCAGCCTTCTGCTCTTTATGTCAAGTTCCCATCTGTAGGAAATCGTGCCTGGTGACATCACAGGATCACTTTGAGTCAGTGGTGAGTAAGGCGTAATGCAAAGAGTAATGGGAAACAGTCTACTCTTGAGAGAGTTCAGAAGAGCAGGGAAGATGCTGGTGTGTTTGCCTCTCTGGCTAAACCAGTATGGCTGTGAGAGCTGGCTGCATGACAGACAAGAGGACTGCATTATCTCTCTGCTCAGATTCTTTGTGGTTTGGGGAGGACAGAACCCCAAAAGGATCTGATGAAAGTTACGGATCTTCATGCCAAAAAATTTACATTCTCAGAGGCTCTCATCCCCTCTCCCTCTCACTTGTGCACGTACAATTTCATGGAACTTGTAGACTCCTTGGGACCATTCATGAACCTCTGTGAAGAATTCTTAAGTCCTTTGCAGGGTCCTAGACAAAGCTCTGAAAATTGATATTTTTCCTCAGCCAAGATCAACTCAGTTCTAAAATGGATTTTCAGTTTTTCAGCTGAATAAATCAACACCCATAGGAGCAAGACTTGGGGGTCTGAGGTACCAAATAACATGGAAATGATAGGTGGAGACTTAACAGGAATGTGAAAGGCCTTCCTTTCATGCGTTAAGTTCATCTGGAATCATGGCTGCTTTGGTGAGATTTGAAGTTATAAGTTTTTCTGTATAGGTCTGAAGGAGCTTAGTCTAAATATTATGATGTGAATATGACCACATATAAATACACACACACACACACACACTCCATACCTAATGGTATCCAGATCCCATGGAGCAAACCTCAACAATGGTGCAGTGATTTACAAAATAACCTCTGAGTTGTGCCCTTACTACAGTCAGATTCTCAGTGGCGGGCTTCTTCCTTCTCAGTGAAATTCACTCTTACACAGGGACAACTTGCAGTGTGCCACATTCAGAAAAGCTGGTTAAAGTGTAGTCTCTGTCGTTTACAAATTTGGGCTAATTCTCAACACCTATCCACCTCCATGTTCTTATCCAAAATATGGACATCGTAATAGTACTTTTAAAATAAGTTTGTTGGAATCTGTAAATAAAAAAACAGTGTAAAGTATTTGTAAGGGCCTTGGCATATCTAACATGCTAAATATCTAACATGCTGGTAACTCAAATTGATTACTCTTTATGATTATCTAGCGGTAGCTGTTTATTGGTCTTAGACCCCACAGAGTAGGACTACCATTTATCTATGTAGGTTATAATAAAATACCTTAAACTGAGTAATTTATAAACAACAGAAAGGTACTGTTCGTAGTTCTGGAGGCTGGGAAGTTCAAGGTCAAGGTGCTGACATATTCAATGTCTAGTAAAGGCTCTCTGCATCAAAATGGTGCCTTCTTGCTTTCTCCTCACTTGGTGAAAGCAGCAAGGGAGCTACCTTGAGCCTCTTTTCAAAGGGCAGTAATCCTAGTCTCAAGGGTAGAACCCTCATGGCTTAACCACCTCCCCAAGACCCCACCTCTTAATTACTATCACATTGGGTATTAGAGTCCAACGTATGAATTTGATGGAAACACCAACATTCAGACCAAATCAAGGACCTTCTAAAATCAGTGCACCTTGGAAAATTTTTTCTTCAGATATTACTGAGGTAATTTTCAAAATCTAGGGAGTAGGAACTGGCTAAGAGGAACTGTGTTTAACCATGTAATACTCTTTTAGCAAACCAAGTGCCTGTGTAATTTTTCACACAGTTCAAGAATGGAGAAAGAATTCTGTCCTAAACTCTTTCCGCTTCATTAACTGAAATGTTCACATTTCTCATATCCAAGCAGAAAGGGGGCAGGCTCCTCAATGGTCTCTAAAGCAAACTTGGATTAATGGCTCCTATTAATTTATCTTTGAAATAAAGAAATCCTGTGGATCCCCAGTGTAATGACAAATTTTTAACACTTTGCCCATAAAATCAACCAATCAATCTCTCTCTCGCACGCGCCCTCTCTCTCTCTCTCTCTCTTTACCCCTTCTTGCCAGGCTTTTACTTTTTGTCACTGATTCTCCCTTTCCTTTTCATCAAAACATTTCGTTCTAATTTCCTTTTGCCCTATGTAATGGGAACAGTTATAGTAACTAAAGGTACCTTGAAAGAATGGTCAAGGACCATACCGTAAAGGATCCCAGGAGTCAACAAATGGCACACTTAAGATAGGATCCATCAGAGAGATTAGTAAAAGGACCATTTTCAAGGATATGAGAAGAGTGTAGGACACAGGTCGGCAAACCTCTCCTGTAAAGGGCCAGATGGTAAATATTTTCAGCCTTGCAGGCCATGTAGCTTTCGCTTCAACTATTCAACTCTGCTCTAGAGGGAAAGCAACCATGGACAGTACCTAAACAAACAGGTGTGTCTTCCAGTAATATGATTCACAAAAACAGGCTTTGGGCTGGATCTGGCTCCGGGGTCATAGTCTATTAAACTCTGGGGTACAGGAAGAAGAGCATAGGGCAGTAACTGGGCTAGTAGCAACGCTCTGACCAGGCTTGGGCTTAAAGGGCAGGAGTGGAAGCAGGTACCAGAACCTAGAAGAAAGGCAGTCTGTTGAAGGGGGCTGTCTAGACAGGAGCTGTGCACTCTGGAGAGAGCACTATCAAGAGTCACCCCACAGGAAGGAGCTTTGGGGCGGGACCCAAATCTAGGCTGCATTTCTCCTCTCTCCCTTGGTTTTCCTCTCCTGTACTCCATTGACTGATCCCAGCTAGAGAAACCAGGGCAGTGAGGGAGACCAGAGAACCATTCTATACAAGGTATCCTCCCTGGGGACAGAGAGCAGGGTGGAAAAAGGGAAGCTCTCTGGCAGGAGGAGGAAATGAGATACGGCACACGGTGCGCTCAGCGTGGATTCCTCAAGTACCAAGGGCTCTTCTTTATTAATCCTAGTCATCACAAACATCTGCGTCTCTGAATACATGTGGTGTTGCAATGTAAAACATAAGTGAGTAAAGGACGCATAAGTAGAACTTTCTACAGAGATCCACTCACAGCAGAAGCTAGTCATGCAAGGGTTTCTCATCCCTTGGGTTTATCAAGCTTTCCTCTAGATTCACTGTTCTGAAAAGTTGCTTTTGGAAAGACATTATACCAAGCTCTGAATTTGGGTTTGAAAGCTGGGAAAAACCCTCTTTGCTAAAATGAATGAATGAAAATTGACCTCTTATAGAATGATTCATCAACCATGCATGAGCGAGTGACTCCATTTAGAAAAGTATTAATTTAGTCATGTCCCAAAACATCACATCACATTGCAGATTAAGGTCAGCAAAAATGAATGTTTTGACAGCCCTGCAATCAGTGCTAATAGAGGCATTGAAAATAAGTGTCTTGAGAATGTGGGTTGTGCTTGATTTAATGTGTGCTTTGTTTTTTTTACTTACTCTAATTTAGTCTCATCACTCTTTCTCCAGAAATTTCACTTATCTCTAAGACTTTGACTTCTTTGTCTGTAACTCTAAATGTAGAGTAATACACACCAGCAAGATGACAGTTCTGTAATGTCCCACGTTTTTAGCACACATGATAGATATTCGTGTCTATCAAGTGTATTTAGGACAGTGAGTTCAATTGTGCAAAACTGAAAAAGGTAAAAGCTGGATGATTTCACCAGGCTCTTTAAGAAACTTGTGTTTGGTGGTGATGCTTGTCTTGAAAAGATAAATTTCCTAGTATTTGGAGGGACTTAGGATTCTACTTGCATCACCCTGAAAACTTGTTTCTCTACCTTTTAGATAGCTGGGATCACTGATTTTTTTTATATACAGAAAGAAAAAGTACATGTAAAGTCCCTGCTAAAGTCAGGCTATATGGCATTCTTCTTTGGCACACTGGAACCTAGAGACACTAGCAGTTGTCTTGATTTGTAGATTGATTATGGGACACAATGCAACTTAGGTCTTGAGGATGCAGTTTCGCTCAGTCTATATCACGTATATAGATATCAGCTTTATCAGCTTTATTTCAGCTTTAGTTTTGATTGGCTTTGGGTAACACCTCTCATATGTGTAAATTGTTATTTTAATCCATCTCAATTTAGACTGTGTTCTCCCATCCTTAACACTGGATAGAGCTCATTTCCTCATTTTGGAGTAGGGAAGGGTAAAGGAAAGATGTTGGAAGAAAATAGGCAGCTCCCTATACCAGTGTGTGTGTGTGTGTGTGTGTGTGTGTGTGTGTATGCACACACGTGTGTATGTGCGTAATTTCTTCCACATATAGTAACTCCCTGCAGAATGATAGCAACATAACTGAAGATGACTTCGCTTGATTTTTCTCTTTTTCTCCTGTCCTCCTTTTCTCATCTCTCTGCCCGTCTCTCTCTTTCTTTCCATGATATTTCTCCTGAACTTTCAAATTATGTGACTCTAAGTTTTGGCAGTCAAATATACATTTGTTAAGAGGCTCACTACTTAGGTAATATGCAAAAATTGGTTGGATCACCATAAAGAATCATAGGAAAAATTTTAAAACTCAGGGATCAGTTAATTCAGTCTCCTACTTGTCTAATGAGAAAACAGGGGCATACAGAGCCGAAGGACCTGTTCCTATTCCGTCATCTGATGGCTGCAGAGCTGGGGCTGGACCCAGTCTTTATTTGCCCTTTCTACAATGCAATGCATGTTCTTTCTAATGCCCTCCTCTTTCTCCTGAACTTTCTCAGAAAAAGTTCACATTTGTCTGTAAGCAATTTATTTTTTAAGCACAACTCACATTTGTGTCCCAACTGTAAACGTTATGAAGTTTGGTAGTTAACTTTCTATTCAATTTGACTGCCATTTCTCGCATTTCTACTTGAGAAGGTCACTGTGTTTGATCAACTCCTGGGAGAAAAAGATGAGATGAAGATTTTTGGGACAACTTCTACTTATGTGGTGCTTCACTGAGCTCGTGGCACATGTTAGTTTGGAAAGGAGATTTGCCTTGAAAATGGGGTCTCCGAACCCTCTGGGAGGGATAAGGTAGCACAGTGGAGTTGGTCATGCAAGGATGGTTTTCCAGGTTCTGGCACCGATGTGAGCTGTGAACAGCACACATATTGTATTTGCTCTGTAGTTATTTGTGAACTTTCTCAAGAAGTACCTGTGTAACTATAAACCCCTGTTCTTCCTTTTCAGTACAGTATAATGCCATTTATGTTCATTAGTTCTTTAGGCGATCATGTTGAATTACAGAAATACCAATTTTTGTGATAATCATGAACTCCTTTAGAGCTTGGAGATTTTCTGATGTATTAACTTATTAACTTTTTTATTTAAAAAAAATCACTTTGCTGTCTTGTACAACACTTCAAAGGAATGACACCTTATCACAGCCCTTTGGTGAGCTGAGAGATCTAAAACTCGGTTATATTTGATAGTATGCCCCAATAGGACTGTGCTGTAAATGATGGGATTGTTGAGCACAGGCTGAACTGCCAGAGACGGAAAGGGGCTAGATGAGGGGGTAAGTTGAATTTGTTGTAAAAAGCACCTTCTTATCTTTTAGGTTGAGTCAATACTGTTTTCTGCCTTTTGGCTATTTTGCTATATTAAAAGTGCTTCTTCCCACTTTGGGAGGCCGAGGCGGGTAAATCACTTGAAGTCAGGAGTTTGAGACCAGCCTGGCCAATATGGAGAAACCCCATCTCTGCTAAAAATACAAAAATTAGCCAGGCGTGGTGGTGGGCTCCTGTAATCCCAGCTACTTGGGAGGCTGAGGCAAGAGAATTGCTTGAACACGGGAGTCAGAGGTCGCAGTGAGCTGAGATTGCACCAGTGCACTCCAGCCTGGGCAACAGAGTGAGACTCCATTTCCCCACCCTCCCCCACCCAAAAAAAAAGTGCTTGTTCCACTGAACTCATTGACTTTATTTCTGTTTTTAAAGAAGTGTTGTGAGGGGAGTGGCTAAAAGGGACTTCTCAGCTATACCAGCTCACTCTGCCTAATTACATGGTCAAGTACTCAGTTTGGTTTTATCCTGGGGCAAGTTCTCTTGATAGTGAGAAGATTAGCAGTCAAGAGGCTCCAAGAGAGGGGTTAGAGTGTACTTAGAGGACAGCCTTTAGCTTTAGAAGATAATTGATGTTTGACATTTTTTTTCCTTTATAGGCTGAGTGTCAAATATCGGACAGGGCTAGAGCCCCCTCATTAATCCTGACAACTGTTACTTCTCTGTGATGTTAGAATAAAGGGTGTTTGCTCTTTTAATGTCAGGCCTTCTCTCCTCCTGCAAACCACTCATGTCTAGAGGATGTACTAAGAGGCTAGCTGCATGCTTTTCCGGGCAGCTAGAAGTTTGCATATATGGCAAGGCAAACTTGACCAGCTTATCTTGAATGGGATAGAAACACCCTTCTATATTTGCTGTGAATATTTTTAAAGTGGTACAGCATGGGTTAATGTTTAGAGCTGACTATAGTAAGGACCGTCTGTGTGTGTGTGTGTGTGTGTGTGTGTGTGTGTGTGGCTATTTTTAAAGCCTGATAAAGTATTTTTGGTGGACTTGCAGAGATTTGGAAAAATGAAAACCATCTCTGACACTCACCTTTTACCACTGAGGTATTCCCATAGAACAGGGGTTGGCAAACTTTTCCTGTAAAGAGCCAAATGGTAAAGTTTTCAGCTTTGGGGGTCATACAGTCTCTGTTGCAGCTACTGAACTCTGCCATTGTAGTGTGAATGCAGTTATAAGCAATATGTAACTGGATGTGCATGGCTTTGTTCCAATAAAACTTTATTTAATAAAACAGGTGCTGGGACAAATATGACCTGGTGACTGAGGTGTGTTAACCCCTGCTAGAAAGTTCTACTGCTTAAATATAGCTCTGGCTTTGTGGCTAGATTTCATCTTAGAGGACACTTTGCCCCTCTCTTTGCCTCCTTGTCTTCCCAGACACCACATTGCAGATTGTCCCTTGCTGCAGTCTGTAACAAAAACATGATTCTGGGTGCTTTGTATGTACTGTGTCTTTCCCTGGCAACTGAAGGCCCTGGAGATCTTGCCTAGCTGTTGATCTGCTCTGGGGTCCTACCTTAATATGTTCTGGGGTCTTGTCTTGCCAGAGAGGGTCACTGTAGGACCTCAGAGAGGCCTTTGGGACAGGTAAGACAGATCAGCATTTCAACAGATCACCCCTGGTTTCCAGCCAACTATCAACAACCAACCTCTGTATCTTACTAGAGGCTCTGAGATAAGCCTTAATTCCGGCACACTGTGGGACACAAAAGAGCCGAAAACGTCCCTTTTGCTAATGAGTTGTGTGGTATTTTCTCACTTTATCTCAGGTTTCCAGGAGCTATCTTTTCAAAATTCCAGCAGTTTTTTCCGAGTTTCCCATTAAACCATTGAAATCCACGTGATACATATGCATAGTTTTCCTAAATGCAGGAGGGAATCTGCATTTTTTTATTGAAAAAGGGAGGGGGCACTCTTGCAAAGTAAAGCTGCTCCCTCTGCCTCATCCCTCTTGGCTTGATGTACTTATTTCTCTGAGTATCTGATTTGTTGCTGTCTCTGGGCAGTGCTGCTCCTTTTTTATACTGCTGTCCCACTGCTTGCAGTGACTCAGGTGTGCTTGGAACCAGGACGCAACCAACTGTGGTTGAGTTATATTCACCTTGACAGCCGGAATGTACAGTGTGATTTATGGGAGTTGTTCACACAGAGATCCCCAGATAGCTTGGTTTTCTGACATCCATGTGTAGTTTTGAGGCCCAGGGAAGAGGAATACACTCCAAGGAACCAATGGATGCTAATGACATTTCTAAGCACTATGATGAATTGAGCCTGGACTTTTTAATGTCAACTGAAGAGTACACTAGAATAGAACACAGCATTGGATTTCCATACAACTGAGTTAGCAGCTAGCAATTTAACCACATGAACTTTGTTACTTTGGAAGAGCTTATTGAAATATCTGAAAGAAGGATGGGAGATAGAGGAAGAAAATCAATCTGTGTGACCACACATTAAATGGATCAAAACTTAGCAAATTCACAGCCTCAGCAAACAGATTTAATGGTTTATTTTTATCAATTTTTTACAATGGAATTTGAAACAAGAATGACTTTGGACACCTGAATTCTACCTATTCACTCCAGCTTGCTTTTCTTTAAAAGAAAGATACCAAATGAAATTATTTTTAAGACCTTTTTTGCATTGAGTCAACATTTTGTTGATGCAAACCTAGTTAGATTTCTAAAAAGTATCATACTGTCCCTTGCTCAAGTTAAGTACAAAATTGCCTAGGAAATTTTTTCTAAACCCAGTGCCATGTTCCATTCTTTACCCTGCCCTATCGCAGCCCAAGGATTGGAGTGAGTGGAAAGTATGTTCCTGTTTTTTCAAAACAGTGCTCAGGACACATTTGTGACCACACCAGCTTCCGTCACACTGCCACTTCTGGTCTTCCGGTTCTGAGCAGCCGTCTTAGAGATCGACTTTTGTAGCAGTCTGTTGATGAGGTGAGGGCCGCCTGCCCAGGGGAGATAAAGGTAGGGGTCTCCAGGCTCTTCTCTGGGGGCAGGACTCACCCCGGCAGCTGTGGCTTTGATTGAAAAGGTATGTGGCCCTCTGGAGCTGACTTCAACCAAATGGCATTGGTCTTTGAAAAATGTACTTTAGCACAGCCCCTGTGGAACGTGTTTACTTAAGGATTTTACCCGTTAGAAGTAAGAATGTGACTACAGCTGGACTGCCCCTCACTGAAAGCATTTGCTGCGAATGTGTCTTCTGCTAATATGTTTGAGGATCTATAATGAAAACAGAGTCATTCTGAAGTAAAAGGACATTGACATAAAAAGCGGTAATGGTTGATGCTATCTGTTTTTTAAGATAAGGGTTTTGTCACAAAGGCACGATTTATGGTGGGAATACTGAGTAGCAGTAGTGTGGCAGGTGATAAATCACTTTTCTCACCACTGGATATTGAGAAAAAAGGGATACAAACTCCTTTTTAAAATAGGAAAATTAAAAGCACTCCAGGGCATGTAGTTTATGGAAGACATAGTAGAGAAAGTGTGGTAGGACTGAGATTGTGTGTATGTTGTTGACTGAAATGTTTTAATCTCATTTGGAAGAAAACCATAGTTAAGATATATTTTCGTAAAACCGAATCTTGAAAAGCTTAGTCCGTACACTGGGCAGCATATAATCATGCTTTTTAATGTAGGGCTTTCACGGTAGCTATGATGGTGGTAAAAATCACGATCTTTCTCTTCTCTTTATCTTGTGCACAAGTTTTCTTCTGCCCACGGCCAGGTAGATGAGAGCAAACAAAAGCAGATGCGTTTATAGGATGTTAAGGGCAAGAACAAAACTAATAACTTAAGAGACTTTTTAGGAACCTCTTGGAAGGCATGAATCCAGGAAGGGGTTATAGAGTCTGGGCACCTCCTGGGCACCTTCATCCTCCTCCTCCTCCTCTGTTCTCTGTGCTGGTGGAAACTTGATACATTCCCACATGGATGGGGGCTCATATGGGCCACCACTGATGCTTCCTTGCAGATGGGAAGGCTCTGCTCCCGGATCAGTCAAAATCGAGGGCTAGCTTTTGAGGAAACCTGAATCTAGGCAGCCGGTCCATTGGAGCAATAGATTGTCTTAGAGAGGATTCTTTCTCTTTTAGAGGACTCTCAATGCATAATCCCATCAGTAAGTGAGCATGTGGGTTAATGCCGCATTAATTACATACCTGGGGTCATGTTGGGTGCAGATGTGAGGACTCCTGTGCCATATAGCATAACACCAAAATTCAAGAATTGTATTCACATGCAGCCTTTACTTTTTGGCCAGTACAAAAACAAGTGAAATATGCCTGTAATTATTGCCATAAAATAGCAATTCATAGTCTCGCATTTTGTTAACATCCATTGTCTCTTCCAGATGTATGCCTCGTAAGTTGGTCAGCCAGTATTCGTTTGTTTCATCATTCATTTATTTGTTTTCTCATTCATTCATTCATTCATTCATGTATGCATTTGAGGAATACTTGAGACCTTCTACATGCCCATTGTTGTCCTTGGTGCCAATACACAGCAGAGAAGAAAACAAGTCCTGTCTTCATTCTGCTTAGTCCTAGTAGGGCAGAGCCAGGCAGTAAGTGAGACCAAATGTATAATGTGTCAGCGAGGTAGTATAAGTGCTTGGAAGAAAAATGAAGCAGGGTAAGAGAACAAAAAGTAATAGAAGGCTAAAGGCTGAAATGACATCATTTTCTCACCCCCTCTCAGGAGTTAGTGTCACCCAACTCCTCTCTGTCTCCTGCCTTTTATCCTAAAAACAGCCCTGTGAGGGGGCAAGCAGGACTGTCATTTCCATTTACAGATGATGAAACCGAGGCACAGAGTTTAAGAGATGGTCAAGATGGCACAGCAGGTAGATGTCAGGTCACTCAGAGCCCCTGTTCTCAACCTCTCGAGAGTTCCTTCTCTTCACCACTGCCAGCCCTAGTCCAACCCAGCGCCTGGCCCTTTGGCCATGGGCAGGCTCAGTAAGTGCATGTTTGAACCAAGGCACTGTGCTAAGCGCTGGGGAGGAAGAGAAAGGTAACTTCAGGTCCTGCCTGGAGAAGACCCCAGACTAATGAGGAGTGCTTCTGGGAACACCCTGCCACAGGGCTGAGGTTTGGCACAGGGCTGTCTGTCCTGTGTGTCTGTCAGTGTGTGTGCGGGTGTGGGGGTGGGAGGCTTCTGAGAAAGCTTCACTGAAGAGCAGCTGATCTCATTGCAGAGAAGAGGAGAAAGGCATTCCGTGCAGTGCAAATTGCCAGTGTAGAAGCCTTAGGGCTTAAGAGAACGTGACATGGAAGAGACAGGAAATATGTACTCTTGTACAGGTATGCGGCACACGTGTGGCCCCCTGCCTCTCAGCCTCCTCACTAAAGATTATTAAGCTGCTTATTCTCCTGGTTCACCTGAGGCTATTTTGAGAGAATCTCAGAATCTCAGTGTTCATTTCATACGACGTTCTTCGGGCTCCTCTTGTTCATCTTTGCAGACTGAAGTATTTATGAAGGACCTTCAGAAATCTGATTACTCCTGATGAATCAAAGAGTAAAGAAGAATCAAACATGATTAACCAGGTGAGGCAATGTGATAAAAGGGGTGTATGATTTAGAATAGGTGAGCTGGGTTCAAACTTTAGCTGCAGCACATACCTTGGGCCAGTTATTTTACTTCATAAGACCTCAGTTTTTTCATCTGGAAATGGGAATAATGATACTTGTGTCCTGGGAGAGAAAGGGCAGAACAAGAATTTCAGCAAGGCTCTATCATTTCAGTTATCCTTCCCCTGCTACAGTGCAAATCTGTCTTAAAGACTGTAGGTCTGGCTTCTGCTAATCAAATGGAAACAGTTACAGCATAAACCTGGGCTACTGTGTTGCCCTGGGATATGCACATCACCTGTTTTAATCCCAGAATTTTACTTTCCTCCTAGTGCTATGGCTGGTTATTTAATTTTTAGATAATCGTGTAGCAAATATCATGTATTAGAAGGGCTATAAAAAGAGTATGCCACGAACAGAGTTTGATTGTTGGCCAGCAAGTCCTAAGCTGCCTCTGCTGCCATGTGCTACCCTATCAAAAGAGTTGCCCGGGAATCCCCCTGCTGACATCAGTCTGTCTCACGTGGGTGATATTTGGAAGGTAGTTTTGGTGTGTATTTGTGTTGGTCATTATAGTAATGACATGCATTTACCACAGTTCTGTAGGAGAGCAACTCTCAGCTGTGGTTTAGAGACATAGCCCTTTGGATCTCCAGGTATCTCAAAGGCTATAAAACTTCTCAAGTCAAAACTAGTTTTAATTTTACTGCTTGAGAGATGCAGTATGAAACATATGACAGCAATGAGTGTCTATTTTTGTAGCAACTCAAGCCACCTGCTTTTTTAGGAGAAGATTTATAATAAAAGCACATAACTGGAGGGCTTTTAACCTTGATTAAAAAATAAGACTTTCCTGTTCATTATCATATCTAGCTCTGGGGAGATGGGCAGGTTAGTGATGATCTGCACCATTTTACAGATGAGATCCCTGAGGTGGCTTTGTGGCTTTGGTCCAAGAAGCCATTTATTTTTGATTCCTGGCTTCACATGGCTCCTCCCTTGACTGGCTCCTTCTTATCCCTAATCCCCTATCTTTGTAGCTTGTCTGTTACCTATCAAAGGAAGCCATGTCTGATTTCTCTATTGGAAGTTAAACTGCTTTTCCCACCTCTGGTTTCCCTTCAACTCCTTATTTATTTCATTATTGCATTAGCCACTAGCTTTATTTCTTGGGTTTTCAACTGGTAATTATTATTTAATTTTATTGATGAGTCTGTTTCCATCATTAGAACAAAAACATAAAAACTCCATGAAGGCAAGGACCCCATCGTTGTATTTCTGTTGCCCTAGGTTGGTGCCTGACACACCAGACACCCTTTGTTAACGTGTTTGGAAGGGAGATAGAAGCTAAATTTAAAAGACTAAGCTGATCTTTAAGTGTCTATGTTCCAACAGCAGAAAATGGACTAGAGGAAGGCTGTTTGAGGTTTGAGAATTATTATGAAGGGACATTTTTACAAGTGAACCAGGTTTATACTTCAATATGTGTAGAGTTCTCTGAATCATGTCTGGCAGATAAATAAGACTTGCTTTTGGGGGAGTTTTTTTTAATTCAGTGGGCTTTGAATTAGAAGGAATTCCAATGTTTGTTCTTGTTCTGCTTGAGTAGAATTGATAAAATCTGTTAATCATCAGTTTTGCTTTAAACCCTTGAGGAATTTTTAAACTTTGGGAACTCAGATCATGATTTTGAACTTTTATTTCTAATAATGTTCCTGGTGTTTTTTAAAAAACAGATTTTGTTGTTACTATTTTTTTAAAATCCTTCTCATATGCATATATAGTTTGAAAGTCTTGTTCCTAAATCCCCATTTTACAGATTGTAGAGTCCAACATATGGAAATAATTGAGGCATTGTCTGCTCAATGTGGAAGTATCCAGGAGAGTTATGAAAAGCTCCAGGAAGGATAGATGTCCATGTTGATCAAACTACCAGATTCTTAAAAATATGTTGCTTTTACATTGTGTCATATAGGTGAAGCAGAACAATTCTGTTCTGGACGACTTTTGGAGGGCATGTCTAATAATAACTAGGTTTTTCTCGTGTATTTTTCCACTGGGTCAACTCTATTACTTTAGATATCTGGGGCTACAAGTAATAGAGATTTCAAATCCAAATAGCTTAAACATGTTATTTTAGGTATGAGGACAGGTGATTCCCAGGTTAGTGCGTTGAGGAGCTGGGTGGCCTTGTCAAGGATCCAAGTTGTTTGTGGTCATCCTTAGCATGTCAGAGTAGTCTCCTCATGGTCAAAATACAGCTGCCGCAGATTCAGGCATTGCATCTCGTCATGACAGTCTCCAGAGACACCAGCAAGACACCGTTTTCTTGTCTTTATAGGTGTGAAGAAAGCTTTCCCAGAAGCTCTAGAACAGACTGCCCCTTGTCAGTGGTTTGCTGGACAGAATGAATCATGCCAGTAATCCTACAGTGGGCCATAAATTACCATGAATGGCTTGGACCAATTGGGATTTATGTACTTTCTCTGAGGGCAAATAAAATATGGGTCACACCATCAAAGGAAAGGGAGCAAAGAAATGAGTAGGCAATAAGTGGTCATTGCCATACCAGATTCATCCTACTGGAACCTCCCTTTATGGATACATATTTTTTGCTCTGAAATAATGAGCATTTTCAAAATCAGGACAAAAGGGTGGTTCTTTTGTTGCAGAGTTCCTTACATAAATTCAGATTTTCTGTCTAAATTTTCTAAGAGAATTTTATGGATAAAGACTTTCCTTCATTATTTTCTGGGTTGAATCTTGTGCTCGCAGTTCATGTGAATATTTTGAGAAAATGTTATAACTGCATTTTTTAATTTTTATTTATTTTTATTTTTTATTTTTATTTTTTGAGACGGAGTCTCGCTGTGTCACCCAGACTGGAGTGCAGTGGCCTGATCTCAGCCCACTGCAAGCTCCGCCTCCCGAGTTTACGCCATTCTCCTGCCTCAGCCTCCCAAGTAGCTGGGACTACAGGCACCCGTCACCTCACCCAGCTAGTTTTTTGTATTTTTTTAGTAGAGACGGGGTTTCACCGTGTTAGCCAGGATGCTCTCGATCTCCTGACCTCGTGATCCGCCCGTCTTGGCCTCCCAAAGTGCTGGGATTACAGGCTTGAGGCCCTGCGCCCGGCCATAATTGCCTTTTAATCTAGAGACTTGTGATCCTGCCTATTTACTATTGAGGTTTTCTGCAATCCTTGTACTAGAGGAAGTGTCATTTTGTGTAAACCAAGAAAAGAAATTGGTTCAAGTAAGTCTAATTGCAGGGTTGCTGAATGAAGATGTCCTTTTCTGTCTCTTACAACAAAAATTTAAAATTTAATTTAAAATTGTCAAACAGTGATCATGTCACATCTGGAAATTTCAGGTTTTTACTCCCTTGCTTTTTTTCCTAATTACCTAAATGCTCTGGATATTCAGACTTTCAGCTGTTTGACTTTGCTGGAGGTAGGGGAAGGTATCCAGTTTATTTCACTTTTCTCAGATGTGACTCATTTCTTTGACATAAAAATCCTTATCTCACAGGATAAGCCTCAGGAATTGGTTTGAAGAATGAAGACAAACCTGGCTTTTACGAGAACAGGGAATTTTTTTTATTGGAAGCATAGTTTTCAAGAAAGAGTCAGCTTGGAAAGCGGTAGGATTTGTCCCAACTTCCCAGGGCATAATGGAAAGTGAAATAAGACCACAGATTTATCAGCCTGATCATTAGAGACAACATTCAGAAACATGAACTGTTAGTTCATCCAGCATTCTCTCCTTTTCAGATGAGGAGATATAGGCCTAGAGAGATTAAGTGACTTGTTCACTTCCATTAATTTTTGGTGGATATAGGCTGGGCATGGTGGCGCACGCCTGTAATCCCAGCACTTTGGGAGGCCAAGGTGGGCGGATCACAAGGTCAGGAGTTCAATACCAGCCTGACCAACATAGTGAAACCCTGTCTCTACCAAAAATACAAAAACTTAACCGGATGTGGTGGAGGGCGCCTGTAATCCCAGCTACTCGGGAGGCTGAGGCAAGAGAATTGCTTGAACCCAGTAAGCGGAGGTTGTAGTGAGCAGAGATTGTACCACTGCACTCCAGCCTGGGCAACACAGTGAGACTCCATCTCAAAAAAATAAACATAAAAATTGGTGGATATAGTATTTCCCTAAAGCCCTGGAGAACAGGTGGTATATACAGTATTGTATCATGCTATACTGTCTGATATTGTGTATACAGTTACCTTAACACTCTGTACTTGGGTAGCTTTGATAATGCAGATGTAGAAATTGGTAGTGATGGTGGTAATGAAGATGAGGATGATCATGAAAATCATAAGAGAGCAGCTACCTGACATTTATTGAGCACTTACTATATGCTGGGCAACATGCTTACAGCTATTAACTGTAACACAGTAATTATATTATTGCCCCATTTGACAGATGAAGAAAGTGAATTTAGAGGTTAGACTTGCCCAATGTCACACAGCTGGAAGTAGCAGAGTTAGCATTCTACCTCATATTTGCCTAATTTCAGACCCTGAGTTCTAAAGTATGAGGCTTACCACTAATTATTGGGGAGGGAAAGGATAGTGTTTATGAAGCTGAGAAGGAAAGTTCCTGAGTGGCACCAGGAATGACGTGAAAGAGTGAAAAGCCCTCAGAGGGATTGGACCATCCAGTGATCCTAGGGGATTATGTAGATCAGGTGAAAATTGGACCTGCCTCTTCAACCCACAAGAGAAAGTGCAGGGTGGAGAAGAAACCTCAAGGAAGGGGGTTGAGCTTTGAAAGGAGAAGTTGGCTACAGGTGCTGGAGGGGCTGATGGAATGTAGATGGGGCAGAGGTTGAGATCCTGGCCCTCCCATGTCACACACCTCAAATTGAGGCCACATGGCTGTCAATGAAAACAAACCCAGGTGCTGGTTTCAATAAAAGGTGGGACTAGGACGCAAGGGTAGGGAGGGCAGAGAACAGCTAAGGTCTGAACAGCTCTGCATAGTAGGTACATGGCTCCCAGGATTATCACACACATTTTTCACGTGGGAAGACAGAATTTTCGAGATGTTAAGTGACTGTTCTAAATCATTCAGCTGAGACTTTCAGTTCCCATATTTGGAATATTTGGTGTAGAATTATACAGGCTTGGCTATGGAAGGCATGATTCGGGCAGAGAGAACTAGAGGAGCCAGGAAGAGGGCAGAATAGGCACAGCCTCTAAACCAGCAACCATGCTCACAGCAGCCCAGAAGCCCAGGGGAGAACATGTGTGTTGAAGGTGGTTGCATGTTCATGATTATAATTACACTAACAGCCAGCAACAGAGAGGTTACCTTGTGATTATGAGCCTAGGCTCTGGAGCCAGCCTGCCTCAAGTCCTACCTCTGCATCTTCTCGCTGTGTATCTTCTATCAGATTGTTTTCCCCCTCTGGGCCTCAGTTGCCTCTTGTGCAAAATTGGAATAATAATTATACCTCATAGAATGTTGCAAGAGTTTAATAAGCATGTAGAGCAGGACTTAGAAACCTTTTCTATTAAAGACTCAATAGTAAAATTTTTGGCATTTATGGCCATATAGTGTCTGTCATGACTACTTAACTCTGCCATAAGTTGGTAGAAAATTCAGGCATTTAAAAAATCTGTTTGCCATAGGAAATTTGCAAAAGCCCACAGCAGGCAAATGTCTCTTGATTTGTAAATGAAATTGTTTAAAATAGTAACCATAGAAAGTAGACTTCTGATTCCAAATTATCAACACAGTCATGCAGGAAACAGGCAACTTTTTAAAAAATACAAGGTTTTAGTCTGTGTAAAAGTGATTATAAGAGGTATGTTCCTTCTACAGGTCTGCTTAGCTTTCTCCTAAACACTGCTTTTGATTTATCCAGCTCATCTTTTTTTTAATAGAAAATATAATTTGGCGGCCAGGCGCGGTGGCTCACACCTGTAGTCCCAGCACTTTGGGAGGCTGAGGCAGGCGGATCACAAGGTCAGGAGACTGAGACCATCCTGGCTAACACAGTGAAACCCCGTCTCTACTAAAAAATAAAAAAATAAAAAAAATAGCCGGGCATGGTGGCGGGCGCCTGTATTCCTAGGTACTCTGGAGGCTGAGGCAGGAGAATGGCGTGAACCTGGGAGGCAGAGCTTGCAGTGAGCAGAGATCACACCACAGCACTCCAGCCTGGGCGACAGAGCTGGAGTCTCAATAAAAAAAAAAAAAAAAGAAAATATAATTTGGCAAGTTGCAGCCCATGGTTAAATAACTACCACCAGAAAGTCTGAAAATGTATTTTCCATTTATAGAAAAAAAGGGTTACACTGACTTAGAAATATTTTATGTTGACAGTATCACTTAAAGGAAGAGGAAGAAAACCAAATGAAGTACAAAGCCTTAAATTTCAGTGAATAGACAGCTGTGCTATCTATTCAGGCTTTGATGGTGGGATGGGGGTGGGCCCCATATGAATCCATTGTACCCCAAATTATGTGAGCTTCAGAAGCATTTGCACTACATGAAGTCCAGAAAATGTAGATGGCATGCATTTAATGGGGCTGACCTTGGTAAATATAGATTTGTGGACGGGAGAATGGTTTTGTGATACAACTTCACCAAAAGCAAAATGAGGTCTGAGTAATGATATTCTTTGTATGTAGTTTAGAGGGAATGGAGACTTTTTTGTTTTATTCTTTTAGAGGGACTCTGGAAACCACATCTAATTTCAATCTAATGAAACAGCTCCTAATGCCAGGGGTTTCTCAGGTCAGTTTCCTAAGAGAGGCATCTCATGCCTGTCTTGTACTGGATGTCCTATGTACAAAACACTGACCCTGGTGATGTTAATGGTGTTCTCGTGCCTCTTTTTTATCTGTTGGACATTAATGTATCAAGGGTCAGTTAGCTCCCACTGCGCGCAGTAGAGAGAGGTACGGAGGGAATACTGAGATGTCAGTTCATACATCTCTATACATGTGAGTGTGATGGGGATTTAGGCTTTTCTATTCTGTTTTAGAAACTGTAAATCAAATCAGATCAAAAGATGGTTTTTGACCAGAATTTATAAATTTCTTAGTGAGTGTTGGCACTGAAATTTAAGGAGCAGATGTATCTTCTTGAAATTCAGGAAGCTCACATGAATTCCTAATGAAAAACAAATAGCTTTTCCAGCAAAAAAAAAAAGGGGGGGGGATTTCTTTGTGATGTTAATTGTACCAAGTTCTGATTATGTGTTTCAAATCACAGTAAAAATCGAGGAAAGAGGATTTTTTTTAAGTTTGCTTGTCCGGGAATTGAGACGTGGGATTTCAGGAGCTCTGGCCCAAATACGTGCCTCAGAAAATGGGGTAGACAAGTGCACAAGCATCCGCCTGTGAGGAGCCTCATGTGAAGATGCACGTGAAGACCACAGCTTCCTTTCCTGTCCTCACCATGTGAGCGCATCATTCTTCAACAGTAGTTCAGTTCAGCTTTTCTTAGATAATAGCCTTGCAAGTGAACGGACAAGCAAAGTCAGTTGCTGAGTAATAAAGCTTCCGTGCTTATGCATCCAAATGTTTAGGATATACCTGAGATGTCTCTCTTACTGAATAGAAACAACATCCGTGGAAGCTCTAGACCTCTGAGGCACCCCAGCTTTCCCCGGTGAGTACATTAACCTTTTCCCTTCTTGACATGCTGTGGAATCAGCTGGAATGCTCATTTCGTTGTAGCCACTGGACAGAAATGCAGCTTGCCCTGGTCACAACAGTAATGACCGTTAAAGTATGGGAGTTTGTCTAAGAGGGGGTGAACCCTAATGGTTGAAAGGTTGACAGCTTTCTGAATGTTTGCCACCTCTCCTTAAAAGCAGCTTCACCAGAGCAGTTTGGCAAAGGTAAAAACAAAACAGTTATACTGCTTGCAGCTCTAGGATTTTAAAATACAAACTGTATATTCAACCATCCAGTAGATCAATGAGAAGTAAAGAATCCTAACTGAAGGTGAGAAAGTCTTGTGTGTAAAGTTTATTGCCCTGATCTCTTTATGTGGTTATGTTCTGCTGATAGGCAAATGCACTTAATTTTTACATGGTTTCCCCGGATGAGCTGTTTACATAGTTGCTTGTTCTTCTCTCCCCTTCCCTTGTCTTCCCTGCTTCTCTGACCAACACCATCTAGACCTAGCGAATAGACTTTAGTGTACAAATGTGCCAAACTCATTTCATGGGCAAGAGCTGTGACTCATTGTCAGTCACCTGGAGCCTAGGGGGCTTTCTGCATCAGGAAACCTTTTACTCCTAATAATGGTGTTTTCTGGATCACAAGTAATGCTCAGCCATGGTTGTGCTAAATACGGAAATATCTGTGTTCTAAAATCTCCATCTCCACAAAATTAATCTGATGCTGATGCAAAGGGATCCATCTGCTGAACATTTCCCAAGAATATGGGAGAAGGGGCGGACACAATTGAGTATGCAAAGGTGCATTTAAACATTTTAATGCCTTTGAATGATGAGTAGGTTGAGTATTTCTCAATGGAGCAAAATGTGTCTGGCATGCCATTGAGCAGGCACATTTAAATGATTTCCCTGTTCTCCCACCTCGTAAACAGTGGTGCAAATTTTCTTATGGAAGGTATTGTTTCTCCATCTGTATATTGTGCTCCAGAGCTTTTGCTCCCAAACACACCCTTGTATTGTTGGGGGATGGGAGCACTCAGCCTCGAGGTTGAATTCTGTCCCTTATTCCACTCACCCTCTCTTTCCTGGCCTATTTCTTCATCGGTAAAATGGGGACAGTAGTAATGGTAAGTCATAAGATGCTTGTAACTTGGCAGATTTGTGAAAATTGTCCAGCATAGCTTTGGCACATAGAAGGAGCTCTTCCAAAATGTTTTTCTTCTGTTGAGGGTTTTCAGGAAAAAGATTTTGAGGAAAAAGGTTTCAGGCCATATTGGATTAAAGTCATGTTCATACCTACAGATTGTTGGTTCTCTCGAGAGCAGGCACTGTCTGGCGCAGACTCTGGGAGATGTCCCCTGCAGAAACCTAAGTTTTAACATAACCCATGCTAATTACGTCATGTCAGTGACAGTGGGCATGGCAGAGCTGCTCCCACCCTTGACAGAAAATAGTGTATGTGATTTGTAAATGAACTGTGTGCTCACATGTTCTCTGGGAATGTAAATATTGACTGTAAGGAAGAACTAAGATAATTTTGTGGTGAGATAGTTTCTAGTTGTTTAGGCTTTCATTTTGCTTTGTTTTAATTGCACACACATTGAAACTATATTCCGGCTTGGCCAAACTTCAGTCATTCAGATACCACCATCCATCCTTCTGTTATCCGTGTTATTTAATATTTTTATTTAAATCCCCTCTTTTAAAATGTAAACTTATTTTAAAAGCAAACCGTCTCTTTCTTACATAAATAGGAAACAAGTATCACATGCAGTAACTAGAAAGTGGCCTTGATGTGCAGTGAAAAACAACATCTTCAGATCAACTGAAGGCTCCAAGGCCTGAAACTCGTGTGCAAGAGGGAGACTAGCAAGTGTGTGAGAGGCGTTTAAGACACTTTCACACCAAACAGAGAGGTTCTCCTTAGTATAGACTCCTGAGACTAGTTGGGAAGGTTTTCTTGTTTGGGTTCTTGTGTCAACATATTTTGTAGATTAGACCTCATTGAATATCATAATCTCATCTTTTATTAATATCATTATCATTGACGGGTTTTGTCACCCCTTTCCATAAAATGGCACTGGAGACAAAAGAAAATAAAATTCTACACATTACTGGGCCAAACTGTGAAACTGTATTTAAAACAAAACAAAACCCATAGTTTTGAGTAACTCTTTCTCAGTTAAGCCTTCAGGTTGAGAACGACATTGTCAACTGGGCATAATATTAATTCCAAACCCACTGAAAGGCATCAGCCAGAGAAAGGTTGTGACAACCCCCGCCATCCCACTAATTGCGGTTAATTGTGTCTGCCTGGGTGTTCCAGTTGCTTGGTGTGCCTGGGGTCTTATTGAGGATAGGAACTGTGTCTCAACACTACTATAGCATTTCTCTTGAATTCTTAGCCTAGTAAAATGCATATGGTCAATTCCATCAATAGTTCTTGGGTAAACTTGAAGCCTCCCGCAGCTTGCCAAGCAGAGCAGATGCATGTCCTTGGAAGCACTTGTGATCCCCTTTGCTTAGGCTGTCAAACAGTGCAGCTCTGGGCTGTTCCTGGCTTGTAGGGTTAATGTCGAAACTCATAGGCTTAAGAGAGTCCATGATTAAGAAGCTATTGTAAAGCTTACACAGCATATTTAGTTAATTACAGTTCTCAGTTTACCCTCTCCTGCCATTTGCATTTGCAAGGAATTGAGAGAGGCTGCTGTGTTTGTCTTGGAATGGATTCTCCAAAGGCTTATAGACCTACTTTTCCCTTTCCTTATCAGGTCCTCTGGGTCCCAGCCCCTGACCCAGGGAGCGGGACTGAACAGGAAAAAGAGGAGAAAGGAGAGTTTGCTCATTCACATTTCTGTGTCTGGGTGGCTGTGTCTCTTGCTGCAAAAAGGCCAGTGAAGGATGAATCATCTAGTTTATTTTGCATATATATATATATATGTTTTGTTGGAGTAGATACCATAACATGAGAGTATACCATAATTTGTTCTGGGAAGAGTTGTTAATGATAAAGAAAATTTAGTTTTCCAAACAATATTTTTGAACCTTGCAGTGATACTTATACCTTAGAAGAAACTGATCACACTGTACAAAAATTAGGACATTTAAGATTGATATTTAGTACTTTGTTTTTTAAATTATCTCCCTGCTGACTTTCCAGATATGCTCCTGGAGAATTTTTTTTTCTCACATACCCAGCAGCTTTCCCTCCATGATATAGAGCTAGCCAAAGATTTTATTTGCATTACATAAACATAACTGGTTATACTACAGAGGGCTATTTTTGGCAACAGGATTTCTGTATTTGATTTTTTTCAGTCCTAAAGAAAAAAACATGTATTAAAGATATAAACTTTTTTAATGTAAAAATTATGCATTTTCATTTTATAGAAAATACAGAAAAATATGTGACAAAGTGAAATTCTACATCCCAAAGCTAACCACTTAATATTTTGGTGTGTTTTTTCTTTTTATGCATAGAAAAAAATTGAGGTCATACCATTTAACTCTTGAGTTTTTGTATTTTTGCTTCTTGCTCTTGTCTGCAAGACATAAGTTGAAGTAAATGGTATTTAATGTTCTAAAATCACTGATTACAGAATTAAGTGATTTTAAATGATGTTTTAAAATTTTATTAAATTGCATACCCTTTGAATCATAACAACATAGTCTCCCATATCTTTAAATATTTTTCAGAATTTAATGTTAGTCATAAGACATAAGATACAGCCTTTAAATAGTGAATGGCAGAATGGCAGAAAGTTGTCCATGAGATTAATTGGTTAAAAGTGCTGAGATAAATTCCAGCTTTGTAATTACTTTTCTGTTATTTACGGCCATTAGTTTGATTACATAGTTTGTAATATGAGGCCTTGGATTTAAAGTGTATCATTGTTAACCTAAAATGGGAATAAAGAATAACCACATGCTCAATTCTATTGCCACATAAGAATGAAGAATTCATATCATAAGATGAGAAATAGTCACAGAAATCCAACTTAAAAACTAGTGATCAGGTTCCAAGCGAAGATATTTCAGATTTTATTAACTTGAAGCAGCTGTTGTCTCTAATATGACACACCCCTCAGAAATGGAATAGGTCTTATGAAGAATACTTGTGTTTTTTTCTTTTTTAAAGCAGCTGGGTTCCCATCATTGAGCTGTTTTTGAGTTCAGGAACTCCAGCTCTTGGCCTTTTCCTTGTGAGAGGGAAGGCTGAGGCCCTAGAGACTTTTCCTGGTGCAGCTGCTGGAAGAACAGGGTGAAAGAGGAAAGAGGCTTTGACCAAGTTCTGTGCAGGGTCTGGGCACAGTGGTGAGGGGATTTGGGAAAGAAGGATGGATACACCCTCCCTGCATCTATGAGCACCAGCCTTGCTGCTAGGCATCTCATTGTCCTAAAGTCTCAGTAATAGGAGGGACAGGACGGGAGACAGTCCCAGGGGCACGTGGGAGGGGCTGGAAAGAGGAAGACAGGCAGATTCCAAGGGGCAGCTGCCAGGAGGGAAGGCTGCTCCTCAGTCAGGTTCAGGGTTCCACTGTGGAATTCCAGGAGTACTCCTCGAATCGCAGCCTCCAGCATTCTTGAAAGAGACAAGTGGGGAAGACCCTTGGGCTGGAATATACCGGAGTTCCTGACTCGCTGCGGTTGACTTGCTGCCTGACCTCTGGTGTTCTTCAAAGAGTTGCTCAGATGTCATTCTTCGGGGCTACCTTTGATTCCTGGCATGAAATCATCTCCATGCACTGGGTGGTTGTCCCTACCACAGTTTCTAGTTATGTATTAGCATGATTATTTGAGTAATATTTTCCTCCCCGTATTTTATCCAACATTCTATCCCCAGCACCAGGCCCCCCATACCTGGCATCCTGAAGTCCACTGTAAAAATTCATCAAAGGAAAAGATGACCTTTTGAAGGTCATTTTACCTCTCTTTGCTTTATTTAGCTTTCTGAAATCTTTTGATAAAAATATATATGAAAATTTTGGGACCTCTTTTTTGGGTGAGGTAGCATTATATTTTCCAACAGGAAAAGGACAAATTACTATTTGTATTATATATTTATTATATTTCAATATAATTATTATAAAATAATTTGCTGTTTTATATAACTTTTATATCCTTAGTTTCTGAAACCATTTTTGGAAAAAAAACTTAACTTTCTATTTAAATATTTTTCTCAAATGAAAAACTTTCATAGATTATGATTATTACTTATTAAATATGAGATTTTCTTCATGTTTAAGCCACTAGACGAATTTCAAAGAGGAAAGAGTGTGTTGGCAATTATTATGTTCATTTTAAAGATGAGGATATTGAAAGTTAAGAGGATTTCTCAGCCAGTGGTGAATTAAGGAAAGAAAATTGGGACGTAGGGAGCATTTCTAGGAATTTTCTCTTATGAATCCTTAAGCATGTTTTGTAATTACTGCCTTTTCTGAATCACCCTCTTCAGTTATTAACACAGTACTCTGCATGTGTTAAGTACTGGAGTTACAACTGAATTTATGTATATAAGGACAATAAGGATGTGGAAGGAAGATGTATATCCAGCTATAGATAGTCTTGTATTTAAGCCTATTCTTTTTATTTTTCTACAGTTTAGATAGCTGTTTTCAATTCAGAAATAGAAAACCAAGGTTACCATTGACTTTCCTTTCACCTCTCCAAAGTTCCAATCCTGAACTTCGATCTTTTCCTAGAGCTTTCTCTTCTGCTGCTGTTAAATTCACTGGGTATATTTTCTGTCAGTGTTACCTCCCCAAAGCGTAGGACTTGGTACACATGCTGTTGGTTGAGACTCAAGCAATGTGGAATTGGAGGTCATCATACTGGAGCAAACCTGAAGACAATCCTTGTTTTCCATAAGGAAAGGGTATACCAAAGAGAATAATGCTTTTAACAAAATGTCAGTGGGAAAGTTTTAATTACTTTAGAGAGTTGGATTCTTTCTAAACATCCTGGACTGTAGGAATCTCTGCAAATTAGGATTCTCCCTACAGGTTTGTGGATTCAGAGTTTGGCTCTGCATTTCAATAATCATTGCAGCTGTTTTATTCTGTTGTTTTACTTTGAGAACAAAGGTGTTTCTTCTGAGAGCTTCCCCAGGGCCTCGCACTCAAATTTTCTTCCTCGTCCCAAGTGACATGGCAAGTTTTAGTAACTAGTGCTTGTTCTAGGGAAACAAAGTTATGGCTCCAAAATGTTCCTTAAAAATGTCAGTGATTATAGTATAATCATCCTCTCTGAAAGAAAAAAAAAATTACTGGCTCTGATTCAAAAAATAACAACACTTTGGCTATAAATCCCCTAATTGCCTCTGAAAAGCAAAAACAGACATGTTTAATTTTTCTCTCCCCCCTGCAACTTATCTGCTTTGTCTGGCGATTAAAATAGGCGACAGCCAGTCAGGCCTGTTGGAATCTAGTCCCTTCCCTGCCACTGAGGCCTTGGGCTCAGACTTCATCATGTGGAAAAATGTAAGAGAAAAATCTCATTGTTATTAGACATGCTCTCCAAAAGTCACCTAGAACAGAATTGTTCTGGTTCACCCATTTGGCATGATGTAAAAGCAACATGTTTTAAGAATCTGGTAGTTTGATCATCATGGACACCTATCCTTCCTGGAACTTCTTGTAACTCATTCTACCAATAAATTACCAAGACACGGAGAATGTGTGAAAGAGCATAGTCACTGCCCGTGAGTGTGGAGGAAAATTCAGGAATTTGGCTTATTTTTTTTCTCTTATCTTTATGTCTTCGGGGCCTTTCTAAGTTGGAATATAGAAGTCTCCACCTCAGTTTTGAAAATTGCAGTGTGACAATCCATAGTATAGATATTTATTTCCTTAGCCATTCCCTTTGAACATACATTATGGTTTATTTCTCATTTTTCACTGTTGCAAACAATGCTGTGGACCACACTTCTGTCAAGAGTGACAATGATGATGATGATGACAATGACAACAGCAAGCGAACACTTACAGAGCACTTATCTGTGCCTGGCCTTGTTCTCATCTTGGGGGATGGTGTGTGTGTGTGTCCTCTCTCAACAGTCCTGTGAGATAGATATTCTTATATACCTTCTTATTCTCATTTTATATTTGAGTAAAATGAGGCGCAGAGAAGTTCTGTGACTTGGCCAGTGTCACAGCTAGTAAGCTGCATAGCTGGATTTGAATCCGGGTGGAACCTCATGGGTATATATAAGACTGTAAAAATACACCTTCCCCTTCACCAGGCCTTTCTTCTGACCTAAGTGGTGGCCATTCTCCACATCAGTCCTTGGCCCTCTGTTCTCCATGTAAGGCTGTATATAACCTTCACTCAGCAGCTCTGTGCTGGTCGTGATCAGATATCCAGATCTCATGGGCCTCTACTTTGCACCTCCAGCTGCCAGTGAGATAGTTGTATACAGTTGTCAATTTCTTCCTTCCAGCCCCATTCTTTCTCATTCTTGTTTCCATGAGTCCTTATGCCTTCTGTGGCTCTGGCCAGCATGAACTTCCTGGTCATATGTTTGCCGTGCATATTCCAGAATCTCCTGTCACCCTGTCCATGCCTTCCTCACCTATCCAGATGCTGCCACTACTTTGCCAGAGCTCAAGATAAGCTACTCCCTGCCACCTTGGCCCACTCCTCCAACCTGTATTGATGTGTCTGCCTGCGTGTTCTGAAATCACACCATAGAATTCTTAAGGATATAAACTGTGACATTAGAGGGCTTGAGTTCAAATACTGGGTCTGGGCTACTTTGCTTTGCTGACCTTTAGTTTCCTTGTCTCTGAAATAAGGATGATAGTTCTTTTTTTTTTTTTTTTTGAGATGGAGTCTTGCTCTGTCACGCCCAGGCTGGAGACCAGCGGCGCGATCTCAACTCACTACAACCTCTGGTTCAAGTGATTCTCCTGCCTCAGCCTCCCGAGTAGCTGGAATTACAGGCATGCGCCACCATGCCCAGCTAATTTTTTGTATTTTTTAGTAGAGACAGGGTTTCACCGTGTTGGTCAGGCTGGTCTCGAACTCCTTACCTCGGGTGATCCGCCTGCCTTGGCCTCCCAAAGTGCTGGGATTACAGGCGTGAGCCACCACACCTGGCCGATAATAGTTCTTACCTCAGAGTCAGGAGGAATAAATGAGATCGTTGTGTCAACCATGTTAATTATCAGAAGCATAAGCACTATTCTTAACTTGGTGCATGACCTTCCCATGTTGGTGCATTTTTATAGGCTATTTCTGGAGTTAAGACATGTCCGCTTACTTTGAGTCAAACATGAAATGTTTTACATTTTCAAAACACTTTCCCTTCCTTGTAGTCTCTACCCTAACCTTTAATTATTCTATTTTGTATGTTGGCTTTCCCTCTTTAAATTATTCGGACTCGGGTCACCTGATACTCCTCTCCTCACCAGGGAATCAAGCCACCATGATGAGCACGTAGTAGGTTGTGTTATTGTTGTGTGATGATCCTCAGTGAGTCTCAAGTAGGCTGAAGCTGCATGATGAGTCATCACACTGAGCAACTGTGCTTGGTAGGACTATGTTGTTTATACTCTAATAGAAACATTTACCTTCCTTCTGAAGATCTGTTTTCCAAACACCTATCTGAGTATCTTCAAATCCTAAACAGTATTTATTAATCATACTTCTTCCAAGGACTAGCACGTATTCTCCTTGGGCAAATAATCCATAAACAGACATCTAGATAGGTCCAATTAGAATTCACTAACGTGGTGATGCCTTGTCAGTAATGTTTTCATCATGTTTCTCTTATGTGCTCCAGAATCGCATTAAGAGTGACTGTTCTTTTGAAAGCTACTGTGGACACACACACTCACATGCACAAAAACCTCATACACACCATAAATATATGTTCTTTGTATTTTGTATTTCTTCCAGAGAAGAAAACACCGTAATTTTACAGGGTCATGAGGAATGCATGAGATAATTATGTAAACAACTCAGTGAATCTGCTACTTAGTCCAGTTATTATCCAATTAAAGTTAATCATGAAGGCACTTCATGAAGGGAGAAAGTTTTGAGTGGTGAGAAAGTTCCTAGGGTAGAGAAGTATAATGGTGATTATGTATATAATGCTATTTCCCAGGGACTGTTCTAAGGTATATAGGTACACACACACACACACACACACACACACACACACACCCCTTTAATTCCCACATGAAACCTAAAAGTCAACATTTAGGTGGGGAACCTGAGGTCCTGAGATGAGTGGGAGGATAGAAGAGGAGGACTTGAGAAAGAGAAAAGGAATGTGCCCCAGGTGATTGGAGTGTTTCCCTTTGTAGTGCTGACCCTAAACTCAGGACTGTCCACAAGGAAGAAGAGGCAGTGAAGGGGGATGGAAGGTCATAGGCATCAGTCACTTGGACAGGCATGGGTATTTCAGCTCAGCCACTGCCTAGCAGTGTGGCATTGAGAATTACTGACCTTCTCCAGGCCTCAGGCTTTTCACAGGTACAACAGTGGAAAGACAATGGCCTTTGTGTTGCTATGAAAAATAAATAAAGTCACAGGCAGGTATAACCATAGGCTTAGTCTACTGCTTCAAGGAGATAGCATCTCAAAAATATGAACCTTTAGCACTTTCAGGATTTTCTCTGTAGGCTTATAATATTAGAAGTGGGGAAATAATTATATGTTTGTTTTTTTCTTTTTTTTTTTGAGACAGGGTCTCTGTTGTCCAGGCTGGAGTGCAGTGGTGCAATCACAGCTCACTGTGGCCTTGACCTCCCAGGCTCAGATGATTCTCCCCCTTAGCCTCCCAAGCAGCTGGGACCACAGGCATGTGCCAATGCCACCATGCCCAGCTAATTTTTTTATTTTTTATTTTGTAGAGACGAAGTCTCACTATGTGGCCTAGGCCAGTCTCAAACTCCTGGGCTCAAGCGATGCCCCCACCTCAGCCTCCCAAAGTGCTGGGATTACAGGTGTGACTTACCACACCTGGCCTCTGTAAGTTTCAAATGATGGCAAAGGAACGTTAAACAATGGGAGCTATTACTTTCATTTGACAAAGCTGATGATTTTTTGCTACATTGACTTTTCTTGGGTTCCCTCCCTTTTTTCTTTCTATACGGAAGTATTTCAAAGCTCATCCAAGACAGTGTATCATTTTCCCCTACAGACTGCAGTATCCACCTCTCAAAAAAATACATTTTCTTAATAAGCCACAACAGGAGTGACAAAATTAAACCTAAATTAAAAATTGGCAATATTACACCTTTAGCCCTGCACATACAGGGATGTTTAGCTGGTTTACTTGTTCCAAGTGATCTTGTTTCACTCAAATTTAAATGAATGACATCACAGTTTTTACAACTTCAAACATAAGGTGTTCCCTGAAAGCATCCAGTGATGTTCTGTACTGTTCCATTTTAACCAGTTTTCTTTCTAATACTCTCATCGTAAACATTTAAAAGAAAAATAACATTCTGTACCATTCTGCTTCTCCAGGGCAGAGACACTTCAGAGTATTGCTGTCTATATGACCCTGTTCCAACAAATCTGCTGTTTCCTGAAACAGCCTGTTTTTGTTTTAGTTTGGTTTTGCTTCTGTTTCAGTTTATTCATCCTTTCCTTACCCAGATCATTGGCACTTCTATTTCTTTATAATTCACAAACCTGATGTTAGACCAGGACATCTTTGGGTAGAAGCCCCATATGCAGGTATGCCTTCATTTTTCAGAAAGCAGCATTTAATAATAGTAAGTTGCTTTGGGGCAACTACTTGCAGTTATTGGCAATGTCTGCTGCTATGAGATTTCGCTTGAAGCTGCACAGGGCAGGTCTGCTTACAACAGTGGTTTTCAATTTTGCCTTTGCAGTCAGATCAGCTGGGGGGCTTTTAAAATAAAGACTGAGGCCTGGGCCCTGCCTTAGAGATTTCTGGTTTAATTGGTCTAGGGTAAGACCAGGTATTGATTGTTTTTAAGAACAACTCTCCAGGTGATTATAATGTGCAGCCAGGATTGAGAACCAGGGCCTTAGAGCAGCCATTCTCAAACTTGAACGTGCAGCAGAATCACCTAAAGGTCCTGTTAAAACACAGACCACTGGGCCACACCCCAGAATTTCTGGCTTATTAGGTCTGGGGGTTGGCGCGTGGTGGCGAGACTCTGCATTTCTAACCAGTTCCCAGGCGATTCTGCTATTGCTAGTTCTGGGAACCCACTTTGAAAACCACTGGCCTACAGGGATCTTTCCAGTAGCTTTATAAGATTTCATAACAAGAAAAAAGACAGGATTTCCTGTGCGTTTAAGTAAAACAACTGTTTAAGGCACAAATATTAAAATATTATGCTTCCCGGTTCATAGGCAAGTTGGACCATACCCTCTGTTTCCTAAGCCAACATCTACACTAACAGGCAGCCAGGACCCAGGATCTGAAAGGACATGGATAAGAGGCAAGTGAGAAGTTGGTTTTTTAAATAAAAAATGCTATAAGGATCTATAGAATTGTTACTAAGATTCACAAATTACCTATGGATTCTGCAGCTTTACTGAGATATGTAGCTTAAGATGCGATGAATAATTCCCTGGGCAGCATGAAATATGGCACAGAAGTGCGAAGGTGACTCAAACAAACGTGATAACTGACACCCTAAAGAGGGCAGTTTTCCTGTGGATTGTACAGTCTGTGATGAGACATATCAATTTCTCATTTAAATGCACACCCTAAATTTCTCTTTCTGCCATTCTTGGGACTTCCAGTTCATTTCCTTTTCCAAACACTTCTCTCCGTCTTTGAGTGAAAAAAGCCATTATGAAATGTTTGGCATCAAAGGATGCCACCTTTGCCAGTTACCAGGAGTGTACTTGCTGCATCATCATCCATTTGTCCTCACCTGATTTTATGGAAGTGTGAACTTGTATAAGAAGCTGTTCTGTGTCCAAAGACTTGGGATTTGGGCTTGCAGGGTTGGACTTTGAACCTAAGCTTTCAGCAGACAGTGCAGCTTGATTCACTCTTTCTTCCTGCCATGCAACTTTTCTCGGGTAAATTGCCCTTTGCTTGCTGATAGGGAAGAAAAGAGCCTATTCTATCCATTTGACAGACCTCTAATGAATAGTAATCATGAAAATTGAAGTCGTGCACTGCCACTGCATTCACCATTGTTATATTAGCAATTCCTGGACTTCACGAACAGAGCACCCCTTATTCTGCAATTAAATGAAAAATAATGGCATCACTTAGCTGTAAGGAAGGAAATGTTCAAGTGCAGCCTCTGTATAATTAAGCTTAACATTATTATCAACAGAAAGTGATTGTAGTTGTGTTCAGAGGTGAGAAGAGATATGCCACCAACCATTTGACCTATCAAAAGAAAATGGCTTTTGTGATGTTTTATGTTCTTCCTAACAGCCAGCCTTGTGCCTTGCATGGAGCAGATGCCATTTTCTGCACCATTTTCTGTCTTTTCCAGCTGTTTTAAAGTTCTTTCTCATCAGTTCTCATGACTGCCTTTGTAACACTTGTCTGTTTTCCATTTTTCCTTATGTCTTGTCTTCACCAGCATCTGTTGTCCTGCTTTTTGTTTTATCTTTTTCTTTCTTTGGCAACCATCTATTTTCTTGACTCAGACACACTGGCTTTCTGATATATAAAATTAAAACAATCCGTTTGATTTTTAACTAAAACAGGTGTTGAGTGATTGACCCTATCAAGTGGCTCCCTGCAGAAACCTCATTTACTCCTAGCTTCTTTATTGCCCCCTCATAATTCATTAGCTTAATAAATGCTTGTGTGAAAAGGCAGAGGCCAAGATTACCAATCTTACAATATGGATGTCTGCCCACTCCCTCTCCAGCCTGCATCCCAGGGAAGTCAATTAGGTTGAGCTCTCTGCAAGACAGTCAAAGCTCCAGGGAGTGTGCTACAAAGAGCCTCAAATTAGTGAGTGCTCTAAAGTAGGATCCCTCCTTTGCTTCAGCATACGGAGTGTTCGCCTCAGGAAAATGCTGCCTGCATCCTCTTTAGTGGAATCTGGGGAAATAAAATGTCTGTATCTTCTGCTTCATGACTCCCAGCAGCCAGCAAAATATTCAGTGTTTTGGAGCTGGTTACAAGAAACTTCCAAATCCTCAAACATCATCAGAGAAAGTCACAGACCCCAAGCGCCTGTCAGATTTGGGTATGTAGTGCTTGCTGTCTCTCTATGTAGCACCTAAGGTTAGCTGGTGGATATCAAAGCCCCATAGAGGAAGGGGTGCAGGTGTGGGAGTGTTGGCCTACTCTTAATTTAGGTTTAGCATATGTCTGAAGCTTCCCCCGCTTTAACATTTTCACCAGAGCCCAGACTTATCTCGGCAAGCACTCCCCAACCTCTTCGTTCTGAAACCCCTGTGTATTATGAAGGAAATGAAATCCATATGTTTGTGATTCATTTACATGTAGCTCATCAAAATGTAGTTTTGTAAGAGCTCTTTGGTGTCCAAGAAGCCTTTGGAGCCTTTTTATAAGACTTTTAACCCTCCCCCACTTCATTCCCCTTAGAACCAGGAAGTTGGGACTTGCCAAGAGTAAATAAAAGCAAGCTTCAGAGTTGACTCTGGCTCTGGCCTGACCCTTCTCTGGTCTGAGTCTGCAGTGGACTCAGCTTCAGCAACAACAGAAAAGACTGTCTTTACTCTTTTTCTGGAGCCATGGAAGTAGGCACTAATCCCACTTACAGCCCATGTGACAGTGAGTTTGGGCTCACAGCATCTCTTGGAGGCAGCCACTTGACTTTATGCAGTTGTTTCCAGCTGAGCCTCTTCCCTCTGTCCTGTGAGCAGAGAGCTGATAGAACCAGATGGCCACACCTGGACCAGAAGCTCGAGAAGGAGCTCCTTGAAGTGGTCCCCCTCATCTACCCGCTTACAGGCCACTGTACTGTATCTCCAAGACTTTCCAGGCCAGATTCTTACCAAGGGACTGCCTATACATCAGGGACTTGTATCTTCTCACTGGGACCTTGACAGAGGCACCCACAGCTATACCAGGCTTCATGGTGGTATCGTTGATGTTGCTGGCACTTAATGATTCTTTCGAGTATTTAGTTTTTCTTCATCAGGAAAGGCTTATAAGCTTTAAGGAAAAAAAAAAAAAAAAAACTACTGCCATGAAGACTCCAGAGCTTTTACTCTGAAAAAACCACAGAAATGAAATGAGTCAACCTATTTCCAGAATTCGGCTAGGGAGAGATTGTGGGGTATTTTTTTCTCCTCTATTCTAGGATGATGAATTATGGAAAGCCATTCAAGAGCTTAGTATTCCTTACTTGGGCTGTTGTCATGAGTGGGGTAAAAGGAATTCTGCCCTCATCTTTGCACGTCCTGGCTTGTTTCCTTGATTCAGAGTGGTGCTGTGCCTTTTAGAGGCAGAACCTGGGTGCGTGAAAATGCATAGGCATGTAGTGGGGAGAAGAGCTGGACCTGGGAGTTCTCACCTTGCCTTCCAGCTGCTGAACTCGGGCGTTTTCCAGTTTTATTTCTTTGTGTGGATGCTTACGGTATAATAAAATCATCCACTCACTTACAAATTACGTCAACTCCAAGCATGCATCTTCAGAAACATGCCTCATCTTCCAGGATACAGAATTTGATAAAGTCATTGCTCAGCTTCAGCGTGAAGACACTGCATTTAAATTTTACCATACACATTTTGTGTTATATGTAAATGGGAGAATCATTCTCAGCAGAATTTTTGAAATACTTCAGGGCAACTATAAAACGTTTTAGACAAGTTGGAAAGGAGTCTGAAAATCATGTATTGCAAAACCTTGAAATCTGAACTTAACCTGAAATCCCATGGCAGGGGAAGCCATTACAAAAAACTTGTGTTGAAGCTGTTTCCTCACTGATGAATGGGCATGGCACAAGTGTGCTTGGCTTATTTGGTTACATTTATTTCTCAAAATGAACAAGCCAGCACGTTTATGATCTAAGGGTAGACAGCTGTGAGTCCATCCAAAAAGTACTTTCAAGTGGCTTTGAAATTTGCCTTATAGACAGTGATGATCATTTGATGCAGTGTGGTGGTGAGATTGTCTTCATTTTGTGTTGCCTCCAACAAGTCCGTACTCTCCAGTAATATTGGTTTACAGATAATGAAGCACTACACACATCTTCCATTTAATACCCTCACTGGGTCACCCGTGGTATCATGCCAGGTGGAGAAACAGAAGCTAAACTTCCTCCAGTGAATTTTACCCAGAGTTATTCATTTATTGACTTGCTCATTTATTCAACATATATTGAGTGCCTACCCTGTGCTGGGCCTTATTCTGTATACTGAGGACACAGTATACAGAATAAGACACAGGAGGCCCAAGTCCAAGACACAGGAGGCCCCTGCCCTCAGGCAGCTGCTGTTCTTGTGGATGGAGCTTATTTGTGTTTTAGCATTCCAGGGAGTGGCAGAGCCAGGTAGTGAACCTGGGCCTTTTAGCTTGGTTAAAAAAAAAAAAAAAAAAGATCCTCCGATCCTCCCCCTCACCTCCCACCAACCCCCTCCCCCACCCCCCACCGATAAGTGTCTTCCCTCAGAACAACCCTTCTAATGTGGTATGGAAAAAACTCTGCCATGGCCTTCAGTAAAATCCACACACTAAAAGCCTTTGAGGGAAAAGCTTTTTCATCAGAAAGTTGCTGTGGTCAAGAAGTTTAAAGATCCAGGGACTTTTGTTGACATGTTTTGAGTACTTTCTAGTTGATAGAATCTCAAAACTGGAACTGCTGTGGTGTGCCCTGTGAAACTTCCTTTTTCTTGCAGGTCAGAATGGTTGGACATTGGCAATTCCTCATAGTGCAGACTGTGACGTTTCTTTCCTCTTTGTATCTGGTGTGTAGTAAGTGCTCAGTAAATGTACCCAGAATTACTGTTATGTCCCAAGCACTCAGACATCTCTGAGCAATCTTAACCATTTGCCTCTTGTCCAGTTTGCATTTTTTTTCTTACGTAGCTAAAGTTGTAGAACATTTTATTAAAACTTGGTTTTCATAAACTTTACAGCAGTAGCTAATAGGATTTTTCACAGTGTGATCCTCCCTTCCCCAAAGAGTTTCTTAAACCCTCTGATCCCCAGATTATGACCTTTCTAGGAAAGAGGTTGCTGTTATTATCACCTGTGGAGGCTTTAATGAAAGGGGCCCTGGTGGTACAGGAGATAAAGCAAGCTCGAATTCAGCACCATCCTTCGTGGTGGGGACTTCCACTCATCTCTCCCCATTAGAGAGAGGCGCTGGTCAGGAGACACCAGGTGCTTGGCACCCAGTGTGGGCTCAGTAAAGGTTAGCAATGATTTTTGTTATTGCTGCTAAATGCCAGTGTAGGCAGGCATGCTGTAAAATGAACGGGATAATCTAAGTGAACCTCTTTTTTTTCCCTTTTATTTCTTCCCTTTCACATCGTTTCCATTGTTTTGTTGTTATTTGTATATATGTGTGCATGTATTGGAGATGGGGAATACAGCTATGGAGGTTTTGAAGAGGCACAATATTGGGTTTAGTTTTCATATCAAATCTCACACATTCTGAAATCTGTGAAAAAATGTGTCACATAGTGATGCCTGGCATATAATCAGCTCCTCAGAAAATGCTGTGATTAACAGTAACTTCACCAGATATTTCCTTCTCAGAAGAAAAGCACATAGTTTTATAGCATTTTTAAATGCCAGGGCATCTCATCAGCTCAGTCTTTTCAGTAATTAAAAAAAAAAAAAAAAAACCCCAGATAGTGGAAATTCAAGGTAGTCAATGGAAAAAATTCAATAAAGCTGAATATCTTAGCACCACAGAGTGATGTCCTTTGAATGTTTATCATTCAAATATACATAACAACACCAAAAAGAAAAAAGCATGTGAGGTGATGGATATGTTAATTAGTTTTATTTTGGTGATTTCACAATGTATACACATACTATCCTATCAACTAGTATACCTTAAATTATTTTTATTTGTCAGCTATACCTCCATAAAACTGGGAGAAAAAGCCACTCTTTTAAAGGCTTAATAGAAAAAAAAATCCAAACATACATAACAGTTCAAAATGCATTGTTAAAAGAGCAAGTTTAAAAATACTGTGTATAATATGGTCTCATCTGTGTAATTTAATAATGGACATGGGAGTAGAATAACAGTAGGAAGACACACACCAACGGTGTGGGGTTGGATAAGCACACAAAACTTTAACTAGTTTCTTTGTTTTTGAGACGGAATTTCCGTCTTGTTGCCCAGGCTGGAGTGCAATGGCGTGATCTTGGCTCACTGCAACCTCCACCTCCTGGGTTCAAGCAGTTCTCCTGCCTCAGCCTCCCGAGTAGCTGGAATTACGGGCACCCACCACCACGCTCGGCTAATGTTTGTATTTTTCGTAGAGACGGGGATTTCACTATGTTGGCCAGGCTGGTCTCAAACTTCTAACCTCAGGTGATCCACCCACTTTGGCCTCCCAAAGTGCTGGGATTACAGGTATGACCACCGTGCCCGGCCAGCAAGAGAGTCTTAAAATGCCTTTATTTATGTCATGGTCTACGTGGAAGATTTGTTTACATTTAACCTTTACATCTTCTAGAACAATCAGTTACTGAAGATCCACTGAGACAACATGGTTGGCCTGGGATTGACGCCCAGGCAGTGTGATCGTGGTGCTATGGTTCATGGCGACCATGTAAACAAACACATCCTTGTATTCTTGCCCAGGTGCTGGTTACCTGCTGCTTTCTGGTCATCTAGAGAGACCTGTAAAATATTTCTGCTGATTTCATTTTTGCTTTGCCTTTCTCTACCTGTAATTATTTAATAAAGCCATCAAAGTGGGAATTTCATTGTGTACTTTTTTCCTTAGGTTGTTTATAGAACTGTGAAGACCTGTCCTAATGGAACCCCATTAATAGTTCCCTCTGCAGAAAAACTCCAGACTATTCTTATCTTCTCTTTTTTCCCCTCATAATTTTAGGTTCTAATGGCATCTCTTTTATCAGTAGCTCGGGGTCTAGAATATTTCCAAAGCTCTTTTGAAAATTATTACTTAAATACAACCTTTTAGCTTACAACTCTGCTGAAACTATGTCAAGCACCCATAGGTTTCTAGCATTTACAAACATTTATATAGTATCAGAAAATTGGAAAGTGGAAATAAAATAAGATATGGTCTCTGCATTCAGTGACCTGTGCAAATACATTGAGCTAAACACCACAGTGTAAAATACTAGATGCTTGAAACTGCTAAATTAGCCACTTACGAGACTATGGGTTTGGAGACATCTAGAAAGTCTTCTTGGTAAAGGTGAGAGTTTGCTAATAGTTATTCAAAAAAATTGCTATAGAAGTCCAACATGTATATATTGCATATATAATGTAGAAAAAAGACTGGAAAGAAGTAGCAGAATCCCAGCCAAGTGGCAGCATATGTAATGATTCAGAGCTTGCAGCCTTCAACCAGAATGCCTAGTTCTTCCTATTACTGGCTGTTGGACCACATAACTAAGGTTACTTAACTTCTCTCTACATCAATTTTCTTGTGTAAAAAGGAGATAATTATGGTACATAACTCATAGGCTTATGTGGGTTAAATGAATTAATATATATCAAGAATTTAGACCACTGTCTGACCTAAAGAGTACTCAATAAATGTTAGCTATATTGGGCATATTTAAAAGGTGAGATTAGGGGAGATTATATTTTCTTCATAGTCTTAAATTTTCTGGACTTTCTACAGTGAACATGTTGGACTTTGATAGAAGAAAAATATTTTTAAAGTCAGGTCTTTCAGTAAGCTTTTAAAGATATATATACCACAGGTGAGTCATACTTTGATGACTGAAAAGTCAGTTTGAGCATATTTTAATGAAGGTTAGGCAACATTTTTTGCTGACATTCAACTCAAAAATTTTTATTAACCGCCATAAATGGAATTAAAAGTTTTCCACAAGTTCCTAGGACCCCTTTGCTTCTTAAGAAGTCTTAGCGTACATTAGAGTAGACAGTTTCATTCCCTTTATCGCTTGTAACAGTAAGGTATATTTTAAGAATTGGGTAAACATGCATCTCAGGGGTAATGTAATGTGTTAAAGTTGTTTCCAGAAAAGATTAATAAATATAAGTTTTTATACCTTCTTAGAGGAACTTTCTGCTACATTGGAGTCTCTAATCATTTATTATACTCTTGTGCTTTATCATTGTATTAGTCTGTTCTAATGAGTCATAAAGAACTGCCCAAGAATGGGTAATGTATAAAGGAAAGAGGTTTAATTGACTCACAGTTCTGCATGGCTAGGGAGGCCTCAGGAAACTTAAAATCATGGTGGAAGGGGAGGTAAACACGTCCTTCTTCACATGATAGCAGGAAGGAGAAGTGCTGAACAAAGAGGAAAATGCACCTTATAAAACCATCAGGTCTTGTGAGAACTCATTCACTATCACAAGAACAGCAGCATGAGGGTAACCGCCCCCATGATTCAATGGATGGGAACTACAATTTCAGATGAGATTTGGGTGGGGACACAGCCAAACCATATCAGTCATTTTATGAAAATACTACATATGTCCAATATAGAGGGTAGTTCCCTTATTTCCCAAATAAGAAGATTCAAAAACATGTTTTTTGGTTTTGTTTTTATTGGAGGGGAGCATCCTGAACCGAATATGTAAATGTTTACAGAAGCATGTGAACTCTCCATTCATACCATTTTTTTAGCTATATATATTTAGGGTCACAGATAAATCACATATAAAATGCTAAGTGAGAAATACTGACTTTTTGCTGTCATATTTTATGAAAATTTTTATTAAAATTTTCCTCAGTGTTTAACACCAATTATTTGCTTTGTCAGCTCATGAGAACTGTTTTTTTTTTTTTTTCATCCAACAATTTTCAGAGCATCTGTCCTCACTTTTATCTAAGTCATTAGAGACACGGCACTTCCTGAATCATAGTTGTCATAGGAAGTATTATCCTGAGCCATAAATCTTCGTTCATGCAGTACTTTAACATATTTTTTCCATTCATTCTGTGAAAGTATATTTATACTCACCACAATTAGCCACTTGCTGATTGCTTTTTAAATTAATCTTAAAGGTTGTTTCCAGTGCCATCTGATGCTTGGAATTGTGTAGATATACCTAGCAGGAATATATACTAAGTCTCTGTCAGTATTTTTCCCCTTGGTTTCAGTTGTCTATTGCTGTGTAAAAACCCTTCCCAACTTTGTTGCTTGAAACACCCAGGATTCATTGTTTCTCATAAGAATTTTCTGCTAGTCTCATGTGGACTTGCTCATGTCCTAGCTGGGATGGGTGGATTGTTCATCTTGCAGTTGGTGCTGCACAGTGGTGGGCTCTCTCTCAGTGGCTTTCATGTCCAAGGAGGCTCACACAGGCTTCTTGATACAGCAGCCTCAGAGCAGCAGAAGGGCAAGAGCGGATGCTGTCTGGTCTTTGAAGTCTCACTCAGAAGTCATATTTTGTCACTTCTGCATTCTGTTAGTCCAAGTGAGTCCTGAGGCTTGCCCAGGTTTGCAGTGAGGAAATCGATTCCACCTCTTGCTGAGAGGAGCAGCAAACAATTTGTGGCTATTTTTAACCCAGTACAACCTCAGTTTTAACTGATCGTCTCTAATGACTTCTTCTGTAAGCATCCCAAACATCCCTTGATTGAAATTATCTCAAGGTGACCTGTCTTCCTTCAACAATATTTTGTGGTTCGAAACTATGTCATAAAGAGAGTGACTTGTGAAAACCTATGTAAGGACCCAGATGTGAGGTGACTGCCTGGTCTGAGGAATAATGACCTTATGTTAAATTTTTGGAAAGGTGGGAAAGCCAGCAAAACAGGCCCATGGAGAAATGCAAATCTGTCATCAGCCTTGAAGGATGGGGCAAATTTGGTGGTGCCCTGGTTAAGGGGGAACAGCACTGTGTCTTGCTGGCAAAGCCTAGGAGACTAATTTATAAAATTAACATTTCCTTGGGAATATGCTTTGTTACGAGAAAGCAGTTTGATCAACGTACTCTTGTATAAGCAACTAGATTAAGGAACAAAAGAGACACCTTGAGAAACACAGTGAGCCTTCAGAGAAGGAGAGCCATCATATCACTGTAATTAGCAAACATCTCTTAGGCATCAGTTGGGCTGCCATGAGGCTGTAATTACCAGGTCTTAGAGTTTGCCTCTACCTACATCATTGTATAAAATGAAAACCAGATGAAAAATCAAATGTTCTATGCAGGAGAAAAATGGATGCAAAACAAGGCTTGCAAAACTCTTAAGTGCTCTATATTGCTAAAGGTTAACTGCATTGCCTGACATGAGGAAAAACCAGGAAACTACTCTAAATGAGGAGTAGCATCAAGAAACCACAAAAGAAAGAGCTCGACATAATAAATACATTATTAAAATGCATAGTATACAATGTAAAAGGCAGTCTGCAATTTTTGAATTATGTGTCCTATAAAAGCACATCAGGTAAATATGTGTAATTGGAGTCCCTGGTGCTCTGGCAAAGCTCATTTTGCTGACCTTCAGAAAACTGCACTGACTTTTTTAGGAGTATTATTTTGATTTGAAAAAGCTCTTCTTTGCCAGTAAGGAAAAGTACAGTATTTACAGAAAATGAGACAACCACAGTGTACTTAAAGTGTATGTAGTTCATGCATGTTCTCTGCAAGAAAATTAAAAGTCTCTGTTTTTCATTCAGAAGTAATTAGAGAAGGTTTTTTGTGGCTGCTGGAAAACAGATGCAAGACTCCTAGAAGTCTGAAGTGTAAAATTAAAGTGGAATGTATCGTTGGGTGTCCTAATCTTCAGGTAATGGCCTAGGCCTGGGTCAAGTGAACAGACTTTGTGTTCCCAGTTGTAAATGTACTCCATGGAGTCTATGATCATGCCCACTCGAGATGTGACAGAGCATTAAAGAGTCATTTTGGTCCAGAAATCCCTGTTAGAACATTAAACTGGGTGCTGAGATTGACCATCATACCTGGAAGAAAAGCCTCCCATCATTTCTTAAAGAAGGTAACAGTTGGGCTGGGCGCAGCAACTCACGCCTGTAATCCCAGCACTTCAGGAGGCCGAGGCAGGTGGATCATCTGAGGTCAGGAGTTCGAGACCAGCCTGGCCGACACAGTGAAACCCTGTCTTTACTAAAAAAATAAATACAAAAGTCAGCCGGGTGTGGTGGTGCAGGCCTATAACCCCCACTACTCGAGAGGCTGAGGCAGAAGAATCGCTTGAACCCAGGAGATGGAGGCTGCAGTGAGCTGAGATGGCACCACTGCACTCCAGCCTGGGTGACAGAATGAGACGCTATCTCAAAAAAAAAAAAGAAGAAGATAACAGGTCGTATTGGCCTTTCACTAACTAGTACTGTCTATAAGTTCAGAACATTCCATAGAAGGTGGAAAGTTGAGGCCCTTGCCTGGGAATTGTTGATGCCAAGTATCAACACATTTCCAAATATTAGACTGATTAGTGTCACAAGTTTAAGCCACCTGGTCAAACAAAGCAAATTTTTCACCCTTATTAGAGTAGGTTAACTGTTGTAACAAACAACGGTAACACTTCAGAGGCTTAACACAATATTTATTACTTGTTCAAGTCAAGGGCCAAATAACAGTTCATCGGGGCAAGGGCTCTGTTCTTTGCAAGGATTCAGGAACACAGTCTTCTTCCCTCTGTGGCCCCGCCTTCCCTAGGACCTCTGAATCTTTCCACTTGGAAAGAGAATGAAGATCCAACAGGGGAGATTTTTATGGGGCAGGCTCAAGGGTGGTGTACATCGCATCTGTTCACATTCTATTGGCCAGAACTCTGTTGCCTGACCCCCAGCCAAATGCGAGAGAGGCTGAAGGCTGAATTGAGCTCAGAGCCCAGAGAAGCATCAGTGAGCATTAGCAGTCTCAGCCCTAGCTTTCCTGTTGAGGACCAGGGCAGAGGGTCATAGCAACTGGGACTCTCAGACATAATTTTCAGTCTGAGTACAAAATAGGAGGCCTCTCCAATGAACCTGGATTATATGCAACGAAAACAACTCTTGCAATACAGCAGAAATTCTCCACAAACAGAGAAAATAAGACCCCACCTCTGCAACCCCTACCACCTAACAGAAGTAAAGCCACTTGATCATATTTCCTTCAGCATCCATTTCCTTTCTCGTCTCTGATGCAGTGGTTCTTGAATGTGGAAAACCTCTTTCCCTTGGGTAGAGACCTACCACCATGTGGGACTTAAGGACCAGGACAGCTGAATAACACGTGTGGCATTCTAGACACATGGCCTTCCTTTCAGTCTCTAAATTATGTATATTGGTTTAAAGAAGCCTTTGTCTCTTAAAATAAGTTCTCAATGCTCCAGATTAGAAGCAGCTGGAAATCTTTGGGAAGGGGCAGAGGTTTCAGATGTGCCTCTGTGTATTTTTTTTCAGTGGACATGACAGATGCTCCAAAATGACACACATACCTGTCGTGCCAGCAAAGCCACATCCTCAGGGTGTCTGCCTTAGCGGCAGTGATGCCTGGATCATCAGGGTGGGCTCTGGACCGCCACAAGCAGTACCTCTGGGGATCCCATTGTGGGAACCTCTCCACCATTTCCATCCTGTCAACTCCTCTTGCAGGCAGGCTACAAGGACTCCAGGAGAGTATGGAATGGAGCACTGGAATCAGAATGCTCATTCTTGTATTAATTCAATGTAATGAAGCTTTCAGCATCTCTGGGATGCACAGCTGGTTCCTTGGAGTCATTAAAGATAGCAGATGCCAAGACCTATTAGAAATGTCTTACAGTGGAGTGCAGTGGCAGAGACCTTTGTATTTATTACCATGAGCAAAGGTTACATCCTAAAGAAAGAAATTACAGTTACATTCCTTGGGTGGTGGTGGTGGTTGTTGTTGTAGCTCAATCACATTTGTTGTTTGTGTGTGTTAAAGGGACCTGTCTAAATCATACCATATTTTCCTTTTACTTTAGTGTTACATAATATATAATTACAGAGAAACCCCAAATCCAAATCCTTGTAGAATTTCCCTTTACCTGCAGTTAATTCCTAAGCCAGGTTACTTCAGGGCATAGCTAGAGTCTGCTTTGCTTGTCTGTGCAATATCCCATGCATGTGGGTGCATAATAAATGGTATTCTACAGTCACCTTCAAGGTGTACATTATGGGTAAGATTTACACCATATGTAACAACAGAAGACTGGAGAATGACAGTTTAGGAAATGCAGGTTATAAGGGTGCAATTACTCTAATTATGGACCTAAATGGAACTTGACTTGTTTTCACTCTGTAGTCAGCCCATGTGAACTGTCAGGTGAAACTTTCACAAGATACTCTCTCCCCGGAAAGACAGCTCTATGGACATGTGTTTGTTTTTATTTTCCCTAGAGCCTTTGCTTTTACTTTAAGCTTTGGGAATAGGGATGGGGTACCAAAGCCCATGGCTTGGCTGACAAATCTTTGCCTTTGCTGTTAGTGGGCATTTGTATTACTGATGCTCTAGTTAAGTCTCCATTCAGGTGTAGAGAGAGGAATCCTTGGATACTGTTAGGGCATTTCCAAGTGCTTATTTGCATATCTTGATAATATATTGGAGTGTGAAGAAATGCATGATCATCACAAAATGATTGTCACTGTATTGTTCTGCTTAGACTAAGCTCTGCTGCAATAACAAGCAACTTGGAAAATTTCAGAGACCTGCAACAATAATATATTCTTGCTCTTGATATATTTCCATTTTGGGTCAGCAGCTACTCTGTTCCGTGTCATTAGGTTTCTGGAACCCAGGCTAAAGGAGCAACCTGCCACCTGGGTCATTGCTGGTGTTAAGGCAGAAGGAAAAGACAACATGGCAGACCCAGGTGATGGTCCTTAGCCTTAACCCCCCTGAAGGGGCAACCGATGACTTCACAAGGCACACTGCATTAACAAGTGACAGGATGAAGTCTAACATCAGCAGGGCAGGGAAGTATCATCTTCCCACAGGGAGGGGCAGCAAATAGACTGAGCAATGAGTAATACAAGCTGCTGCACTTGACAAGGCACAAGAGTGACTTGCTCAATGCTGTCCTTTGTAAACCAGAAGTTTTTTGAAGACCAGATAGCAAACTATTAGAAAGACAGAAATGGCATCTACCCTCTTTTCTGAGCCTCAGTTCCATAAAGGTGTCTTAGAATCACCAGTGTCAAAAGATGTTATCTATAAGATGTGAAGAGAAGAACAGGAAATCTGTGAAAAGTGGAGCAGAACAGGAGCCTAAGAAAGGCAGTACTGTCTAAGCAAGACCTAGGGGTTCCTGCTGGCTCATGGACCCCTTGTAAATCTTGACCCATGGTTTTCTGAACCTCCTGAGATCTGGTCATTAGTTCCCATGAACATATTCCTTTCTATAAGCATTCCATTCCAAGAAACTACTGGAATGAGTCTGCTCCTTTCACCACTTAAGAGTTAAAATAATAAAAATCAACACATAATATGAGATGCACTAGCTGTAAAATTCACTTCCAAAGATGTGGGGATGTCCCAAATTCAAAAAAAGAGAGACAGAATTTAACCTCCATTGGAATCTTGACTGAACATGGAATATTACTGCCAGTGGAATTAGCATAGCTTCAGAATAAACAAGAGTAGGTCACTCATTCACCCACTGATTCAGCCCTTCATTGCTATGTGCTGGGAATTGTTGCAGGTATTGGGGAGTTAGAGGAAAGACTGAGACAAACAAGAGCCCTGCTTCTGAAGCATTTACTTTCTAGTGGGTGTGACAGTTAATGATCGATCATTTGCTCACTTGTAAATTATTCAAAAAATATCTATTAATTAATTATTAAATGTTGGGGACTAAATAGTAAGCAAAAGAGTCAAAAGTTCAGTCCTCATGGATCTGCATTTTAATGGGGGAATAAATAGAGAATAAGATGTAAATAGAAAATAATAACCGCCAAATCGACATATAAGACATCCGGTGGTACTAAGTGATACAATAAAAAATGAAGAAAGAGGAGTGGGGGTAGGGAGTTTGAGGGTAAGGACTAGAGAGTTGGAATCAGATGTGCTATTTGGTATAGGGTGGCCAGACTAACCTCATTGAAGAGGTAACCTGCACGCAGAGGGAAGAAAATGAGGCTGATACTCAGTGAAGGAACACAAAGAGCAGAGTGCAACACCCAGTAACACCATCTATAGCTGATTTCTTTGCTTTCTCTATCCTGGGTTTCTTACTTTGTGTATTACACCTTGTAAGACCCTCCCATTTCAAATGCAGGGGCAACTGATGACTTCACAAAGATAGTGGTGGTTACTGTGGATATTTGGCGGATATTCTGTTATATGGGATATACCCAGGATAATTACCTAGGCCCCTCCTGTTACAAAATTTTGAAACAAAAACAATTTTTTAAAGCCCTTTGAGTTTCTAATATGCCATGGATAGATATTTTTTCAATTACTGCATTTGGAGTTGAAAATAAAAAAGATGGATACATGATTTAAAATTGTGGTGATTCTACAGCTCTATAAATAATTGAAATTTGTTTTTGAAAAGATTTGAGTAAGGGGATAGAGGTAGAAGTTTTGGGAAGAAGTTATATCCTCCTCAGTGGGTTAATCATCAAGCAAAATTAAGGCAAGTAAAAATTGCAGCTGGCCTGTGCACTAATTTGGGATTCAGTTGCCTTTGCCTTAACTTTCGCCAAAAATAAGCATTAAAGAATACGGAAACTTTATTAAGTTAATTAAGAGAGATTGCTAGATGAGGTTATTAGACTTCTTTTGTAAAATGCTTCATTTCTGATCCATTTAATGTCGAACATTTTTTCCTGTCTTTGATGTTGAAATAATCAGATTAAAATCAACTTGTTAAATGTGAAACCAATGGACATGAAGACCCATTGAGTTAAAGACTTCTCAAAGAGTTTCTGGGTTTGCCTTTTTTAAACTATGATTTTTAGTAGCAGTTTTGTTTGTGAATGCAGTTAGTGTCTAGATTTCTAGATTCTTCTGGTCAGTAACACTCTAGCCAGCAATCACTACACTGAAGGGCTGAATGATAAATTTGAAATAAGATCAAATTCCTCACTTCTTAGATTACCGCAATAGACCATTAACCCTCTAAACAACAGCCATGGCAATATATGCCCCCAGCAAATAACATGGAGGTCTGTAATGCCACTTCCCTTACTCTCCCAGGACTGAACATGCCCTTTCTGCGAGGTCATCTTTGTTCTTGGTTGTTTCTACATGCAATTCAGGTGGTTTAGTGGAAAACAGGTAGATCTTAAAGTCTTGCAAACCCAAGTTCCAATCCTGCTGCTGCCGGGCTATGAAAACTTAGACAAGGTCTTTTCTAAGCACCTTTTTTCATGTGTTTGCCAGAAGTAACAATATCACAGTGAGTGTGTAATGAGGATCAAAGTGAGATGACATGAGGAACGCCATCAGCACAATGCCTGGCGCACAGTAGGCGCTCATTATTTGTTGTTTATGTTTGCAAAGCTGGAGAGACGGAAATTATTATTCAGGTGTCCTGACCTTGTTTGGGAGTTATCTCCACAATTGGTAGGCTTCAGCTGAATGTCACCAAAGAAGAGTTTTGTTGAACTAACACTGTGTTTAAAAGTGCTTGGAATTTGGCCGGGCGTGGTGGCTCACGCCTGTAATCCCAGCACTTTGGGAGAGGAGGGCAGATCATGAGGTCAGGAGATCGAGACCATCCTGGCTAATACGGGGAAACCCCATCTCTACAAAAAAATTAGCTGGGTGTGGTGGTGGGCGCCTGTAGTCCCAGCTACTCGGGAGGCTGAGGCAGGAGAATGGCGTGAACTCGGGAGGCAGAGCTTGCAGTGAGCCAAGATTGTGCCACTGCACTCCAGCCTGGGCAAAAGAGCGAGACTGCAGCTCACAAAAAAAAAAAAAAAAAAAATTGGAATTTGTTGCCAGTGATTCAAAATTGGGAGACTTTTACAGAAAAGTCTGGAGTTTTGGCATTATTTTCTGCAACACTCTACCTCTCCCTGAGTCCTCACAGGGCCAGCTATCGGCAGGGGCTGAAAGTGGCTGCTTCCATTGGGTGGAGATGTGTGTGCTGGGTTCACTTCCCTCCTTCTTGTTTCTGTCTGAACCCTGAATGCAGCTGAAGTGTTGATGACACTTGGTCTAGACATTAGGCTGATTAGACTCAGTGAGCCAATGTGTGTATTTTCTGTGTGTAGTATCGGGAATTTGGGAAGTTACATGTTTGCCTTGAGATGTGTTTGTCTCTGGACCAGGAAGGCAGTCCCTTGCACACCCCTGACTGAAGGAGAGATGCCTCCTTCCAAGGAGGAGGCTATCTCTTTGATTGAGAATACAGCTTTGGTAGCAACTAATCAGAAGTAGTATTTGGGAAGGGGATTGGGACACTGGGTCGGGCAGAAAGATCAGCCACTCTAACCAGCCATGGAGCACAGTGATAGATACAAACCCAAGTCATCCTCAAGTGTAACACAGGCAAACGTGGTTATGAAAGAGATATGAACAAGGGAAGACAAGGGAAGATTAGGGAAATAGCATCAGTAGAGTAGGACACATGACTGACTGTGGAGAAGCCAGGGAGAAAGGCAGGATTCATTTGATTCAAAACAAACAGGATAGTTCATTTTCCAACACCTTTTGGGACAATGTTAGCACTCTTGTGGTTTTTTTTGTTTTTGTTTTTGTTTTTTGTTTTTTGTTTTTTGAGATGGAGCCTCGCTCTGTCATCCAGGCTGGAAGTGCAGTGATGATGCAATCTCGGCTCACTGCAAGCTCTGCCTCCTGGATTCACTCCATTCTCCTGCCTCAGCCTCCCAAGTAACTGGGACTACAGGTGCCCGCCACCACGCCCAGCTAATTGTTTTTGTATTTTTAATAGAAACGGGGTTTCACTGTGTTAACCAGGATGGTCTCGATCTCCTGACCTCGTGATCCACCCACCTCTGCCTCCCAAAGTGCTGGGATTACAGGCCTGAGCCACTGTGCCCGGCCAGCACTCTTGATAAAGTAAAGATAATTAGAAATTATAGTCAACTAATAATCTTTTCAATTTATCTGGTGTTCTTCAGAGCTTTGTCCCTTATCTGATCTTCATCATAACCTGCTAAATTTGTCACAACAAAGTTACAGAGTTGTTGTCAACTAATATTCTGGTCCATTAAACGAATTAATGACATCTCTTTCTTAAAATTCAAAGTTTTGATCAATTACATTTTGAGGTACACAAGAAATGAATAGAAACCAAAGGGTTTCCTGATTTTCTCCCTAAGAAATAGATTCAAACTTTCTGGCTTAAATGTACTTTAAAAAGTAAATAAATAACAGAAGAACATTTGATCTGTATTGTTCTTACCACCGTTTAAGAGACTACATTCAGCTATGAATGCCATTTACAGTTTTGTTCTTATATTTGCCCTGGATTTAGCATAACCAGGTACATGAGGACTTTTTACAAGATCACTTTAATGGTTACTTTGATTTAAAAAAAAAATTCTCAAAGCACCAAGAATTGCCTTGGTTTTCATAAAAACTTGAATATGTTGTCATTGATACTGTGGTTATTCATGTTAAGTTTTCAACTAATGTCCATTTCTGTGAAGGATTTTGTAGGGAGCCAGTACATAATCGTGGTTTTGTCGTTTGGTAGTGGTCTTATGTAACCACTTAATTTTTATTGCAAGAGTGTTAAGTCATAAAAAGTGTCTACACTGCTCAGTAAAAGAACCAGATCTCTCTAGACATCTTTGTGGTCATTGTTCTAGCATTCCAGCATTAACTTCAAGCTGATAGAGAATTCAGATCAACAGAACCACTGTGGTGAGGCCAAAATTTAACCCCCAGAGGGGAACGGGAATTTGTGTTCTGTGGCTTTGCATTGGGCTTTTGTAATGGTTATCAGAGTTTAAGAAATTATGACTACATGAATGGGTAAGAAGTAAAATCATGCTAATAATGTTGATGATGATGGTGACAGCTAACATTTATGGAATGCTTACACTTGCCAGGTACTGTTCTGAGGGCTTGCTGTGCATTAATGCATACAGTTTTTACAACCATCCTATAAGAAAGGGACTGTTACTCTCTCCTGTTTTTAGATGAGGAACCTGAGGCATAGTGAAATTAATGGACTTGCCTAATATGTGCATTTAATGAAGTGGCAGAACTTAGATTCAACCCAGCCTGACTGATGTTTGTTTTTGGTTTGTTTGAGGGAATTAATGAGTAAGTCAATCAAGACGATGTAGTTGGACACAGGCACTTTGAAACAGATTTCTTATCTTTCTATCCAGCCCCTTTCCATCACCTTGATAACCAGCTTTATTTTACTGTTGCTGTGATTTCCTCGCCCCACCCTCCCATAGCCCTTTTGCTTAACAAAGTGCTTTGCAGATGATAGAAAGCCAGTATTTGCTGGCTTGAATTAGAAATGAATGATCTGAGCCATGCTAGGGTGCAATGAGGCAGAAGGAGTCCCAAAGGTGGCAGTGCAAACTTTCTCACCATAGCAGGGGTATAAAGCCACAAGGAGGGGTGGGGACTGTGGGCAGTGAAGAGCATGTAGCAGAGAAACCTCAGGCCACCTGTTTACAGCCCTAGATAGAGGCAGGTGTTTGTTTGCCCTGACTTAGTACAGTTTTGTCTTAATGCATTGGGACAAGCACATGCCAGTGGCAGGGGTGCTGGCACCGAACACTTGCAGTCTCTTTCCCCGCAGCTACTGAACAAGAAGCTAGACCTCCGAGCTCTTGAGATTTCTTAGTCCACGTTTAGAAGATAGTGAACAAAACCTAGCTTATGTAGAAAGGCAGAGTATAAGATTTTTTCCAGCAGAGGTGCTTACTTTTTATTTGCACACATGGGCCACAGTTCCAAATCCTTTCTCCACAGTCCTAGCCATGGGGACACAAAACGAAATATTTATAAGTATACATTAACCTTGTCAGAGTGATTTTGGAAAACAGGGTGATCAGCAAGTTTTATCTCCACTAATCTTTGGGTTAGTGATCTTTTTTTACAAGGTTTGCTGTGTGTGTCTGTGTGTGTGTGTGTGTGTGTGCGTGTGTGTGTGTGTTTTTCCCACAAAAGATTCTTAGGACTAAATGTGTCTACCTTACCTTGCCATTCCCCTTCTTCCTCCACTCCAAAAAGCATCGATGCACAGAACTCAATACCAGATTGTACAAGTTAAGAAATTCGGCCAGGCGCGGTGGCTCAAGCCTGTAATCCCAGCACTTTGGGAGGCCGAGGCGGGCGGATCACGAGGTCAGGAGATCGAGACCATCCTGGCGAACATGGTGAAACCCTGTCTCTACTAAAAATACAAAAAACTAGCCGGGCGAGGTGGCGGGCACCTGTAGTCCCAGCTACTCCAGAGGCTGAGGCAGGAGAATGGCGTGAACCCGGGAGGCGGAGCTTGCAGTGAGCTGAGATCTGGCCACTGCACGCCAGCCTGGGCGGCAGAGTGAGACTCTGTCTCAAAAAAAAAAAAAAAAAGAAATTCTTCACCAATATCCAATCCTGCAATCTAGTTCATGCTGTTTCACCATCCTGTAAAAATGGTTCATTTTGTTACTTTTTTTGTTCTTCACAACATGGCCTTATTATGCTGTGAATATAATTAAAATCCAAGTGGAAATAGAGTGAAGAATAGCATTTAATGTTTAAATTAGCAGAATTTGAAATCAACCAATTACTTCATAATCGCATATAAAAGATCATCCTCTTTCTGAATCACTTGTTTATTCTTTTTTTTTTTTTTTTTTTTTTTTTTTTGAGACGGAGTCTCGCTCTATCGCCCAGGCTGGAGTGCAGTGGCCAGATCTCAGCTCACTGCAAGCTCCGCCTCCCGGGTTCACGCCATTCTCCTGCCTCAGCCTCCCGAGTAGCTGGGACTACAGGCGCCCGCCACCTCGCCCGGCTAGTTTTTTGTATTTTTTAGTAGAGACAGGGTTTCACGGTGTTAGCCAGGATGGTCTCGATCTCCTGACCTCATGATCCGCCCGTCTCGGCCTCCCAAAGTGCTGGGATTACAGGCTTGAGCCACCGCGCCCGGCCTAGTTGTTTATTCTTGACAGTTTATCCCCAAGAGTCTCCCTTGGGCTAGAACTGGGCCATGTTTTCTTTTGGTAACGTTACTCTAACAGTGCTCCACTGGATATTGCGTGATTTGTCTAATCTTTATGGATGATTGCTTGCCTCCATTGGCCATTCTTCCCATTGAAATGTTTTTCTCTACACTGGTAACCTCAAGACTCCTTAGGAAGCTTCCCCTGGCCTTCAGTAAGGATAACAGCCTTCCTGGCACACCAGATAATGCAGGACTGGGCGTCGGAAGATTTTTAAAGCCAGCTGCTCAAAATACCTGCATCCCAGGCAGGTCTAAGGTGGAGAGATCCAAGGCAACCACGTCAGTAATAAGCAGTCATCCAGCCTTCAATCTCTTTAGTCTGGGGGAGCAGCCCTTGACCTCTGAGCCCACTGTTTTTTGACCTTGACCTTCATACTTCTGAGTGTCAGCAAGAGTGATTTGTCCAGGTTTATTGTGTGCGGACATAAGCCGGCGGGCTTTTGGCTGTGACAGCACAGAGAGACCTCATGAATGGAGCCAATGAACATCTGCTCATCATGGGATAAGAGTTCTCTGTTCGTGTTTTGCCTAATCTGAGTAAATAGGGGTTTATTTCCATCCTTTGGTTTTTAGGTCAAGTGGTCTTTCTGGGTGGTCTGGGACATGACATGAAAAGTGATTATTTAGGATTCCTCTTGTCCTTCTTTCAACAATGCTGAGCCCACATTAACCAGAGTTCTGGAAAATGAGTCTTTCTACTATTAGGAATGGGCAAATTCTTTTCATAATTAGATAGATCACTTTAAATAGCTCAAGGAAAGACAGCCACTTTCCCTGAAACAACTTTATTCATAGACCTGAGAATTCTGAGAACAACTCAGAATTGTATGATTTTTTTTTTCATGTCCTAGATTTAAGAATTGGAAATAGCAATGCTGACAGTCAGATTCTAGTACAGATGGAGTTTTCGATTCGTCATATTTTATAAGAGAAATTAGAGACTTTTAGAAAGAATCGCCTAACCTAATATCTACTGCACACTCAAGGACCTCAGCATTCTAGCTGCCCTTTACTATGAAAGCAAGGTATCTATGTCTAATGGATTTTCAATATTGAATTGGTAAGATCTAGGATGGAGTATAACTTGTGGCCTTAAAAACCATTTACTGGTTCATATCCTGTGCAGAGGATAGGAAGTGAGTAACAGAAGCTAGCTTTTACTGAGCACCTACTCGATGCCAATCTCTACATGAGGCCTTCTCCATATATCGTCTCCTTTCATCCTTACCACTGTGCATGAGGAAGCTTATATTGTCCCCATTTCACAGAAAGTAAAAACTAAGACTTAGCTGGGCGTGGTGGCTCACGCCTGTAATCCTAGCACTTTGGGAGGCCAAGGCAGGTGGATCACCTGAGGTCGGGAGTTTGAGACCAGCCTGGCCAACATGGTGAAACCTACTAAAAATACAAAAAATTAGCTGGGCATGGTGATGAGCACCTGTAATCCCAGCTACTCAGGAGGCTGAGGCAGGAGAATCACTTGAACCCAGGAGGTGGAGGTTGCAGTGAGCCAGGATCATGCCATTGCACTCCAGCCTGGGTGACAAGAACGAAACTCCATCTCAAAAAAAAAAAAAAAAAAATTAGCTGGGCATGGTGGCAGATGCCTATAGTCCCAGCTACTTGGGAGGCTGAGCCAGGAAGCTTGCTTGAACCCAGGCAGTGGAGGTTGGAGTGAGTCAAGATCACACCACTGTACTCCAGTCTGTGTGACAGACCGAGACTGTCTCGGGGGGGAGGGGGAAACTAAGACTCGAAGAATTTATGGGACAGGACTGGAGAATATGCACATTCTCCACATCACTCCATCTGTATGTCCTCAGTTCATAATTGAATAAGCTTTTGTTTCATGGCTACAGATTTGTTCTTCATAGATATGTTATAGTTTGTTTCTGACTGCTCCTGGATGCAAAGTTGATGTGAAAACCTGACAGGAGAGATGTAATGGAGATAATGTTCTGAGTTTATGCTGGCGAGACTGGGCTTAGAAAACAGAAGTCTCCAGCTCTCTAGTTCCTAATCTGTGGAATGGATATGGGGATACTTTATGGGTTGGTGTGAGAATACTCTGATATAATTATGAATATATAAGTAAATTGATTTAATGACTACTTATTCAGCATCTTTTAGTATTGAGGCTGTGGATGGCATTAGATACACAGTGGTGAATAATAATAGTGCTCATTTTACGAAGGGCTTATTATGTACCAGAGAGCATATTAAGTGCTTTTCTTGCGTCATCACTTTTGATTTTAAGCATAGAAAAAACATGAGGTAGGTAATATTAACCCTACATCCACTTAAGATGATGAAACTACTGCCCAGAGAGGTTCAGTAGCTTGCTGAGATCATATAGCCTGTGCACAGCAGAGCTGAGATTGGGACCGGACAGTCTACCTCTAAAGCCTGTATTTTCACCATGACATCCTAATGTCTGGCTCTACTGACACAGAGGGTCCCTGCCCTCAGGAAACTCGCAATCCAGTGGGGAAAGGAAAGAAACGAAGCAAACATAAAGACAACGCACAGCTAAGTGCCATGAAGGAAAGGGACAGGGTGAGATGAGAGAAACAAGCAAGGAAAAAAACCACGTGAGACTGGCGAATGCGGGAAGCCCTCGCTGAAGGGGTGAGACCCAGAAAATGCAGAAGGCAAAAAGTAGGGAGCAGCATGCCTTGCCTTGGCAGGGGGAACACCATGTGTGAGCCTAGAGATGGGAGAAATCTGGATACCAGGGGCTCAAATAGAGTAGCTGCTCATCATGAGTGCACATGGTTATTGGTAAAGAATACTTTGAGCTTAAAACGTATTCCCAATCATTTGGAAGAAGGACTCTGCAGCTGCCTATCTGGATTTAGTGCCTTCTCTATTTTGTTACATATGTTCAAATTTATGAACATGAAGGAGATTCAGCCTTTTCTTGAATGCCTATAAGTGGCCACATTTCACAAATCCTCTCCCTTCTCCCAAATGTGGGAAAACAGAAGGAAGGAGAAGTTTTGAAGTTCTGCCTCCAAATATTTCCTCATTGGTCTTTTATGGGGCTTGATTCCTTAGAAACTGACATGTGTTCACAAAACATGGCATTCCTCTGCATATATATATATATATATATATATATATGACTTAACAAAATTATAACTATGAGCAGGGAAGCCCTCAAAAAAGCAGTTATTATAAATGCTGAAACACACTATGCATAAAATTAATGAATGTTAATTTATTTGCTTTGCTTTTAACAGAGCCATATCATGGAAACCACCAAAAAAGATTTCATGAAAAACCTTTCTTCTAGTACCTACCCATACCTTTTGACTCTGCCATAGGAGGCAATATTTTAAAAATTATATAGATAATATATATAATTTTATTTATATAAATACATATATTTTATTATAAATATATTTATAATATATAATTTATCATATCTATGATTTTCATATATTATCTTTCATCTTTCATGCCCTTCTGTGGTATGTTTCACCTCCTGAGACACACTGAATATTTTCCCAAAATTTAAACTAGGATTATGTTCACTTTTAATTTGCATGCCTGGGTAACAATGTCACTAACCTTTGCTACTCCTTTATAAATCGAAATTAATTAAACTGGAGCTTGCCAATGAAAACATACCCTTTTAAACATAGATTTCTGGTCTGTAGCCCTGTCTAGGGAAAAAAAAAAAAAAACTCTTTTATTAGAAATTGTTGATCTCACATCAAAGCAGCAAGAGAAAACCAAGTTCTCTTTCATTTTTAATAAAAAGGCTTTCTGATCTCCAAGGGCACACCTGACCATGCCGCTTGCAGTACAGGCAGCCTGTGATGAGTGGCCCACAGCAGTCAAAGCCTGTGCTTTCAGAGGTCGCTGTTTTTTCCGAACTTGAACTTGATCTGTTCAGAGAGGCTAATTTGTTACTCAGAGGGAACTTGAAATCTCCCTGTGATTTCCTTCAGATTGCTGGTGGTAATATGCATCACTGTGGTTTTTAAGCTTTTTTAAAGACTTACTATGAATATCTTTAGGAGAAAGGAGTTTTGTATTTTCTTACTTTACGTAAATTAAGCCTCAACTTGTTTTAAGTTTGCAGCTAGATTGTCTGCTGGGCTCCAAAATTCTTTGATATATTTACAGCCTTGACTAATAAAAAGGATGATGGTATCTTGCCATGGCTTCTTTTTTGCAGGACTCTATATTAAATAGTAAAAGTCCAAATGTTTCCCAAATACCCAGAATACAGGGCCTTGTGAAGGGAGAGGTCCTGGGGAAGTGTAAGCATGCCCTGTGGTATCTGCTTGTAAGAAATATTTCATTTCACTGAAACTATCCATTACTGATTTTTGCAAATCCAATAAATTGACTCCCAGGCTCTGAACTCCTTTTACAGAACTCTTTGGATCCTTTGCCAGGGTCTCAGTGAATGCATTCTCTACTTGTTCATTTCCTGCTGCTTTTTGAAAAGCCTTCTGCCTCCTTTCTGCCAGTCGCATCTGTTCATTCCTAAATGAATGCAGCTTCCAGAAAGCAGTGGCCAAGGACATCTGAGCAATGGGAGGGCTGTCTGCTTTCCTGCTGTGTAACACTGAGGTTGATGCTTGTCTTCTGAAGCCCTTCCATCCCTGTAGTTGTGCCACCATATTTTTCTTCAGACCTTTAACCAACTGTTCTGTTTTTGTGGTCATATTTTTCACTTATTTGAAGTGCTGTAATTCATAGTCTTTCATAACTTTCCTTGTGACCCTCAGTAAAACATTGGTTTTTTTCTTCCTGTAGAGAATCACTATACAATGCTTTTGTTGTTTGATATTTTATATGCACAAATATGTGTATTTGTATGTATGTGTATATATTAATATGTGTACATACATATATAGCTATTGTAATTTGTGACTATTTAAATAAATGGTATTATAATTTATTCTAAATTTTCTTAAGGTAGTCCATTATGTCATCTCTAAATAATGAGAATTGTTTCTCTCTTTAAAATATCTCTCCCTTTTGGCCCCGCATGGTGGCTTATGCCTATAATTCCAGCACTTTGGGAGCCCAAGGTGAGTGTATCACCTGAAGTCAGGAATTTTAGACCAGCCTGGCCAACATAGTGAAATCCCATCTCTACTAAAAGTACAAAAATTAGCTGGGTGTGGTGGTACATGCCTATAGTCCCAGCTACTCAGGAGGCCAAGGCAGGAGAATCACTTCAACCAAGGAGGTGGAGGTTACAGTGAGCCAAGATTGTGCCACTGCACTCCAGCCTGGGCGACAGAGTGAGACTCCATCTCAAAAAAACAAAACAAAACAAAAAAACTCTTCCTTTTATTGTATTTTTCTTGTCATATTTCATTGGCTAGAGCATCCTGTGCTGTCATAACTTTTCATTTATACACACATCATTGAGGTTTGAGTGAATTGATAGTAAACAGTTATGTCCTAGAGTAGTAATTCCAATTTCGTCATAAAACATAAAAACTGCAGACTGATACAAGTAATTCATGTTAGGTACAACTATTAAAGACCAAATTATGTCATCTCTAAATAATGAGAATTGTTTCTCTCTTTCAAATATCTCTTCCTTTTGACCGGGCATGGTGGCTTATGCCTATAATCCCAGCACTTTGGGAGGCCAAGAGCAAATCTTCTGTAAAGTGAAATATTCCTCCAAAAACAAAGAGGACAATTATTGTAGTTCCATTTATCGGGTGCTTCTAAGAGGTCAGATACCAGGTTAAGAGGTTAAAAACTCAATGTATTTAATTCTCACATCAAATTTCTGAGGTCTTACCATTGTGCACCTTTTACTGCCAAGGAGATTAAGACCTAGAACGTAAGTAACTTGTTAGACATTGTCATAGCATGATGATAAATGCAGACCCTTCTGAGGAGCACACAGCCTGCTCACTTTACGGCACTACCATGTTTTGATGCTTATGCCCCCAAGGTAAGTTAAAATGTCTCTCATTTTTATGTCAGTAACTGGAAAGTCTAAAAGTTAAATTAAAAAGAATTCCACTTGTGAGGAAGATAATATTTGGATGTATATCTCATGTATATCTCCACATTTAGTGTTGCTGTCGATCAGGGGCCAGCATACTTCTTTAAAGGGCCAGTGAGTCAATATTTTAGACTTTGTGGGTTATGCTATCTCTGTCGTAACTACTCAACACTACTGACATGGCATAAAAGCAGCCGTCGACAAGATGAAAGTGAATGGGTGTGGCTGTGTTTCCATAAAACTTGATTTATGAACAATGAAATTTGAATTTCGTATAATTTTCACGTCATAAAATAGTATGATTTCAACCACTGAAAAGCCTATAAGCCTTACAGAAACAGTCCATGGGCCAGATTTGGCTCACAGGCTGTAGTTTGTCAACCCTGCTCACTACACTGAAGTCTTAGAACTTGGACAAAACAGAGAGGGAGAGGTGCATGCAACCACTGCTTCTACAAATTGTCCTTCCCCATGACAACAGGTATTTAACAAACATTTCTGAGGGCCTGCTACTGCATGACACAGCCCCAATTTGGGCAGGAAAGATACAGAGACAAGACAAATTTTTTTCTAGAGGTTTTGCAGTCTACTTGAAGAGGCTTTGCAGGGTGGAAGAGGTTAAAAAAAAAAGCAATTACAATGCAATATGCAAAATGCTTTAGACTTACAGCAGAGTGTGCAGCAGCCATCAGCTTCAGCAGGCATCTGGTGGATGCTGGGCTTCTAGAATCTCAGGCCCTCTGGAAGTGCATCTCAATCCCCTTCAGTATATTGTAGCAAGCTAAGTCTTTTTGGAGAGACTCACAAGTTTTTAGGTCATATGATGGAGTTCCTGATTCCACACTGCCGTGCTGGAGGCAATTCAGAGACCTCAGAGCAGCGAGAGAGCCCAGCATCTTTTTAATCTGGCGCCATCTGCCTGCCTACCCCTCCCAAATGCACATTTTGATGCTCTGAAGCTTGGCGAAGCTTTCCTCAGCTGATCTCAGCTCCTCAAAATGAGAGTTAATGGGGCACTGAAGGACTGTGCACTGGCCCCAGAAAAGATGTCCATAGCGTGAAGTCTTTCTGCAGGCTGAGCAGAGGAGGGGTGCTGACAGAGTGGCACGCACACCGACCCGTTTAAAGAGTCCACTGGCAGCCCAGTGCTCCTGAGGGAAAACATACATTGGCAGCACTTCCCCATGCTTGTCTCCTCCTTTTTCTCTTGCTGACACGTCTCACTTGAATTAAATCCTGGGCTCTGCCATGCCAAGAGTTCTTTGGTTGTATTCCTGCTGGCCTTTTCCAGCTGCCTAGCTTCCAAGCCATGTGCAACACGTTGCTTCGCTAGCTCCTGTTCTTAAATATAGAGGTTCTCTAGGGCTCTGGCCTCAGCCCACTGATTTTCCAGTGTTTACATGCACCTTGAATGATCTTATCCTTGCTTGTATTACCATCTGGGTGCTGATGGCTTTTGAATCAGTATTGCCAGTCAGACGTGCCCCCTAGCTTCAGGTTTCTTCCTCAAACTACCTGCCCAAGGTGCTCACCTCTTCCTCATCAACACCTGCTTGCCCCTGCTCCCCCCATCCCTGCCTTCATTTTTTTCTCTGTGTGTGTGCTTGTGTGTGTACAGACATGCATGTAATGTCGGACTTGGGAGTCTTTCATTGTCCTCCTTTTTCCTTTTCCCACCCCTCTGCTAATTAAGACCCAAGTATCTGGAGGCCTGGATTCAGGGTTGGGCTGTTAAGACAACTTGGATTCCATTCAAAGAGTCTTTTACTTTAGTTCACTCTTTTTGTTGTTGTTGTCACAGGGTCTTGCTCTGTTGGCCAGATGGGAACATGTAGTGGTAGGATCTTGGCTCTCTATAGCCTTAACTTCCCGGGCTCAAGCCATCCTCCTGCCTCAGCCTCCCAAGTTGCTGGGAACACAGGCGCACGCCACCACACCCAACTGTGTTTTCATTTTTAGTAGAGACAAGGCCTCACCATGTTGCCCAGGCTCCTCTTCAACTCCTGGGCTCAAACAGTCCTCCCACCTCAGCCTCCCAAAGTGCTGGTATTACGGGTGTGAGCCACCACACCCGGCCTAGTTTACTCTTGACCTAGCTAATTAGCAGCCCCGACGGTATATAGGAGACAAAGCAGTTGGATATAGCTCTCTGTTACCTCTTTCTTCTCTAAGCAGAGTGCCGGGGTGTCTTTCCATATGCAAACCTGATGATGTCATCTGCCTGCTTAATACTCTTCTGTGTTCCCCACTGCTTTAAGGGCTGACAGGTATGGGATACAGGTTTTGCACTGCGCCACCCCAAGGAACACCATTCTCATCATAGTCTGTGAATAACATCTCCTACAGTTGTAGGAGCATTGTACAGCCTGTACTGCTGTCTGTGGCAGCTCTGGCCCATAAGGTCTAGCAATGCTTGGCCTTAGACTCCTGTCCCACCACTTCACATATGACCCTCTCCCTGGTAGACAATCCCAGGGTTTCTGAGTCAGTAGTTCTGGGGTCAGGTATAATAATCTGCCTTCCTATCACATTCCAGGGTGATGGGATGCTGCTGATCTGGGGAACACGCTTTGAGAACCACTGGTATAGCCATAGCTTGACATTATTTGATGTTTTTTCTGTTACGACTCTTTACTCACTTAGGGCTTCCAGGACATGCCTGGACATGGGCTACCTAACCCAATTTTGCAAAAGCTGGAGGTATCTCCATTTTATAGAAACAATTAATTATTTTACTTACTCTTTTTAAATTAATATTGAACTTTCCATGAAGCCCATAAACACATTCCTCGTGGAAGAATTTGAAACACTACAGATTAGTCTAAAGTTCCTTCTTTGTCTCATCTTTGCCCCAGAAGTTAACACTCTTGTCAGTTTGGTATATATCCCTTTTAGACTCTATTCTGAGTTTGCTGGTAGAAAACAGCCTTCATGCTGGTATTTCCTCCTCCTCCTAACCATGAATCACATCATACTGGACCTCCTGTTCCACAGCTTGCTGTTTTTCATTCAGCTGTATGTTCTGGCCTCCTCTTTATGCTGGCATGCATAGATTTTGCTGAATCTCCTTGATCTTCACAGCCACTTTTTCCTACCCTACTGTCTGCTCAGGGGACTCCATCAGCCAGTACTCCCTGGCTTCCAGGTAGGTGTGACCAGCGGGAGGAGATCAGCATGAAGTAGAAAAGTGAGGTTGGGGTCTCTCCCTTCAAGGTGGTCTCATGCGGGCTGTGGCTGTGGAGGGAAGTTTCCTGAACTCACTGCACCTCTTCCAAGCACATTTTGCCCTCTGCACCCACTTTGCAAGTAGACCTGATTCATCTTAAGTATGTCACCTGTTTCCTCAGGGAACCTCACTATGTAGGTGCTGTGGGCTGGATATTAGTGCTCCCACAACATTTATGGGTTGAAACCCCATCTCCACAGTGATGGTGTTAGGACGTGGGGCTTTGGGAGGTGATTAGGCCATGACAACTCTGCCTTCATGAATGGGATTAGTGATTGTAAAGGAGGCCCCAGAGAATTGCATAGTCCTTTCCACCATGTGAAAACAGAAGGCACCATCTATGAACTGGGAAGCAGGCCCTCAACAGACACTGTATCTTCCAGTGCCTTGATCTTGGAGTTCTCAGCCTCTGGAACTGTGAAAATAAATTTCTGTTGTTTATAAGCCACCCAGACTATGGTATTATGTTATAGCAGCCCAAGCAAACTGAGAAATTAGGTATAACTCCATCTTTTTTTTTTTAAAGTTTTTGAAAAATATTGTGGTAAAATATAAATAACATAAAATGTACTACCTTAACCATTTTTAAGTGTACAATTCAGTGGCATTAAGTACATTCATATCATTGTACGACCTTTGCCATTATCCATCTCCTGAACTTTTTTGTCATCTCAAACCAAAACAGTGTCTGTTAAACAATAATTACCTATTTTCCCTTCCCCCAGCCCATGGCAACCACCATTCTCCTTCCTGCCTCTTGAATTTGACTCCTTTAGATACCGCCTAGTTGGTATCACACAGGATTTGTCTTTTTATGACTGGCTTATTTCACTTAGAATAAGGTCCTCAACGTTCTTCCATGTCGTAGCATGTATCAGAATTTCCTTTCTTTTTAAGGCTAAATAATATGACATTGTATATCACATTTTGTTTATCCATTCATCCACTAAATGAACACTTGGGTTGTTTCTACCTTTGGGCTATTGTGAAGAACGCCACTATGGATGTGGGCATACAAATATCTCTTCAAGGCCGGGCGCGGTGGCTCAAGCCTGTAATCCCAGCACTTTGGGAGGCCGAGATGGGCGGATCACGAGGTCAGGAGATCGAGACCATCCTGGCTAACATGGTGAAACCCCGTCTCTACTAAAAAATACAAAAAACTAGCCGGGCGACATGGCGGGCGCCTGTAGTCCCAGCTGCTTGGGAGGCTGAGGCAGGAGAATGGCGTAAACCCAGGAGGCGGAGCTTGCCGTGAGCTGAGACCCGGCCACTGCACTCCAGCCTGGGTGGCAGAGCGAGACTCTGTCTCAAAAAAAAAAAAAAAAAAAAATCTCTCCAAGACCCTGCTTTCCGTTCTTTTGGGTGTATACCCACAAGTGGAGTTGCTGAATCATATGGTACTTCTATTTTTAATTTTTTGAGGATGGTCATACTCTTTTCATCTCCAGTTATGTGTATTCTTTGCTTTGACTCGAAAGACTTAATGTGTATTCTTTGCTTTGACCTGAAGGACTTCACAGTTATAGTTGCCCTATCTGCATGGTATCCCACATCAAAGAAACTTATTTTAGTCGTCCACGTGAAGTCAGCTGTTTTTGTCTTAACCCATTTATAATTTTGATGCTGGAAAATATTTTAGTGTGCAAAACATACTACCAAAGTATTATACATTACAGAAACTCTACATCATCTTGCTTGCAAAATATGAAGCCATTTTCAAAGCAGATGTGTAAATTACAGATATGGATTCAATTATATGGCATACTGAATATTTTGGTTGCCATTGCTACAGATTCTACAAATATCCTCTAGTTTCCTGTCTGCCATTTTGAGAATATTCTCTTGTGTACATTTCATTCAGCCTTTTAAAGAGTCTCTTAGCATCCTTTCGGGCCTAAGCCTCACTGTGACATTAACTTTGAGGGCTTTTGTTTACCTAGTATCTATTCTTCTATAAGTAAATTTTAGGTGCCAAAGAGCTCTCAATAATTATGCAATGTTGTGTTGAGAGCTCTTTCACATAGAAACATGACCAACATAGCTTTTTTCACACAGAAAGAATACCTGTTTGGAAAATCCTTGGCAAACTAGGCTTATAAATGTAAAAGAAACTGTGCTTTGTTCTGAAGTGTAGTATAACTTGCCACAAGTTAGTCACATGTATAAATTATACAGATTAACCAAGTTAGCCAAAGTTACAAGGCTAGGAAATGGAGGATCCAGAATTTAAGCGTGGATCTTTCCACTGTGTCACCTTTCCATCCTTCCACATGTGGCCACCTGTGACAGGGGAAACGCACACATACCTCCTTTCAGATGTTCGGACTGTTTCAGCATGCCCTTGGTGGTAGACCACGAGTACTCTCCCCAGATAGGAAGTGAAATAAGCACTTTGTATTCTCCCTATAGTGATGGGATTTGGGTTACCGGGATTGAGGAGGGCCACCAAAACTTCAGCATGGCTGTGATAACCCCGCACAGCGTCTTGTCCTCATTTTCCATCGTAGTGTTTGCTTTGACCCAAAAAGCTCCTCATAGCCCATTCCGTCAGCACATGAGCACAGCCAGCACCAGACCAAGACCATAAATGGATCTGTAGAAGCTTTGGGCAGGTGTCCAGGACTCCGTGTCCTGTAACACGTGTAAACGTTTTCTGGAGTGTTTGTTTTAAATGTCAGAACTTGAGGATAATTTTGGCCAGGGTTGTTTTTACATTTTTTATGGGTGCCTATTTATAGGTCTGAATCTAATTCTATTTTTTATCCAGCCTACCCAGAAACCATAAAGAAAAAGATTGGTCATTTGACTATATAAAAATTTAAAACTTACATATGGCAAAAAAAATAAAAATAAAAAATAACTGGTAAGAGCAGATGAAGGGCTAATTTTCTCCTTTCTTAACATTTTTCTACATGTCAAGGAAAAAGACACACTACCCAATAGAAAAGTAAGCTAAGAATATAATCAATAAACATGTGAAAATGTACTCAACTTCATTCATAATTAAGAAAATGCACAACCAAATGATGTTGGCAAAGATGTAATGGTCGGATAATAGGCAACATTGATGGGTGTGTTGACATAAGCACTCATAAACTATTGGTGGGAGTTTACATTGGTTCAGCTTTTGGCAATATCATTAAAATTAAAATGTTCATTCTGTCTGGCTAATAAGTTCCATAATCTATACTGTGGATATAATTACAAAAGAGTATGCCAAGATATGTATGTATACAGGCACACATATGTGCACGCAAGAATACTACCTGTAACATTATGCAATGGAAAACCCACACCACAACAATATATCCCTTCTTCCCAAATTAGAAACAAGATAAATGTTAAATAACAATACATCTACACAGCAGTAAGCCCTATTAAAAAGAATGAAGTAGAGCTCCAAACCCTCATTTGGACAGATCTTCAAACTTTGTGGCAAGCATTTATAGAAGTTATTTCTTAAAATGAGATCTCAATACTGGTATATGCTTTTATCTGAAAGGATACATTAAAAATGAGCAGTAGTTAAACTTTGGGGACTATTGTTTTAAGTATGTGCATAGGCCTGGTTGTGTCTTATTTTTATTTTATACTTTTTAAAAGTACTTTTCACCCATGCATTATTTACTTAAAATTTGAAATCCATGTGAAAATGGTTCTAACAGTTATAGATAACAAAATTTAGCTGTAAGTCTTGATTTCATCCCTGCAATATAATTGTCCAGAGCTATGCTTTTGGAAAGGAAAAAATGGAGCTGAGAGCTAATTTCCAAAGTATGATCTGGATATATCCTGGGCTCTGCTTTTCTGTGGAAATCCATATTTTAAAAATACTGGGTGGAGTTACATTTGAAATAGAGATTCTGTAATATGTGGATGAGGTCATTTCCTTATAGGAACTTTTTGGAGTTGGGAGAGAAGCACATTTATTTCTAGATGTTTAAGCAGGGCTGATTTTTGGTGGAAAAGGAGGCTCTCACCCAATTACCTAGTCAGAAAAGGATACCTAGGCTTTTGTGTCCTTGGAGCCCTTTGTTTCTGTACCACCAATGAATCTGTAGAGGTAAATTATTGGGATGGAAGTGGTTATTCATGTTAGAAAACAGTATATAGGGGGATTTTGCTTTACAGTCAGATATACTAGATTTAGATATGGCTTCCATCGCTTTCTCACTTTGTAATCTAGCTGAGTTTGTTTCCTCATCTGTAAAATGGGTTTATAGATAATATCTCCAGTACAGAATTGTTAAGTGCTAAATGAGATTATGCAGGTGAAATGCTTATCTTTGTACCTGGAACATAGTAAGCCTTTGTTGGTATCTGTCATTGTTGGACCACAACTGTAAAATTTTAGCTCAAGATTATGTTCATTTCTGCCAGGATGAAACCAGCAAGCTTAGATAGTTCATTGCTTGGATAGTTCTGATAGTTAATTGAGTTACAGAACCAGCACTGGTCAACCAGGAAAGCAAATCAGAAGATCAGCTCTCAACCGTTGGCTAGGTGCCTGATGAGATGTGCAAAATATAGAAGATTCAGACCTATTAGTTGAAATTTCTTATGTCATATATTCACTGAAAATGTAGGAATTTAAGTATATTTGTGTATTCAGGGCCAAATCAAGACCAGAAAAGTTGCCTAGATAAGATGTAAGTAAACCCTAAGTACCACTCTCCTTCCTCCACCCAGTCTTCCAGCCCAACCCTTTTATCATTATCTTTTCTCAACCAAAATCTTGATAGAACTGTATTTTATTGTTACACACATGCACAGATTACACATTATAGTCCATTTGCGTAATTCATCCATCTGCCTCAGAACTACCCTAACCCTGAAGAGTAGGTTAGGGTCTTCCCAAATGTTTAACAGCATTAATTCCAACTTGAACTAAGTAGAATAAACAGATCCCAGACCTCCTACCTTAGAGACCCAGCTTTTCAATCTTTTTTCTGTCTTCCTTTCAACATGATCAAAGCAGCATTCCCTAATCCTGAAGACAACACAAGTACTTCTAAGTATCCTTTGTTTGTCTTGCTTATCCCAACCAAAGGTAATTTTACATTTGCATTACTAATCACCTTCCTCAAATGCATTGTTCCTAAAATTAGATTAAATGTCTCTAAATGGTTTTACTTTGTTTGACAATGGTAGCCTGACCCTTAAATATCCTATCTGTGAACGTACCAACTAGAAGAACATAGGTTTCTATATAGAAACAAATAAGATTCTTCTATTTTGTCATCTCTGAAGTATAATTTCATCAATGCACTTAAATTTTGTGGGTGTCTCTTTTCAGGTGCAATAAAAATTCATCCCAGAACAACAAACTAAGCTATTACCAATTACCATTCAACTGTGGGTCAGAATATTTTAGTCTAGTGGGAGAGCAATATTTCTTTGATTGGTTCAGTTAAAGGTTCATAAGTATTAGAAAATTGAATGAGCTTTATGCTTAGGTCTTAGTTCGGGACCTCCATGTTAAATTCTTGGTTTGAGGCAGGGAAAGATGAAAACTTACTTGCAGTGTAGTTAGTGTAGAGAGAGAAAACAGTGGCTGTAGTTAGGGACAAGTGAATGTTAACAGGTTTGATTCTCAAGGGCGTTGGTTAAACAACTTCTTAACTGGCCAGGGTCCAGCTCGTTAATCATTAACCTAGGGCTGAGCATCTGCTGCCTGATGTATTCAGAATTAGTTTATCATTACCTCTAACGACCGCCTTTTATGGTTCCGAAGAGCCTCTATGCAATCTCTTATCACCGCCATGCCTAATCTTCATTTACCAGGAGCAGTGTGCTGGTATTTCTTAGACCAGAGTGGGAAGTTTATGGTCAGTTGAAGAATTTTTAATTATAACTGTTTAAAAAGAAGAAGATGACTGTGAACAGCAGCTCACTCGTAGCAATCTTTGGACAGTACTTCGAAGTGACCCACTTTCCCATTTAACTCTTGGGAAGCCTGGGTTGCCCTGGTTTTGACTTTGGAGGTCCGTGGGCTAGGTTCAGAGTGCCCTGGCAGGCTGGCTTGGGTTTGAGGCTGTGGCTGGAGCCTCCGCAATGCCCTGACTCAGCACCTGGGAACTGGCGCTTGGTACCCCATTCTTTCCTCTTTGTGTGTGTGTGTAAATCATTTTCATTTTTTCTACTTATCAAAGTATACATTAAAATAAAGCAATACAAGTGCATGTACATGGTAGAAAATCTGGACAATACTAAAAATGTACAGAAATGACTTTTAAAGATTAATTTTCAGTGTATAAGCTAAGCTGCTTTTCATTTTAGTGTCTTTTTCAAAACAGCTTTTAAAAACATTTTAAAGGGCTCATCATGTTCAAGAATGAGGGAATGTTTGGCTACAAGGCCTTCAGTATGACTCTATCCTATAGCTGGAGGTTTAATAATCAATTATGTTAAAGCTTTTCTAAGCCTCCAGAAGGGTCTGTCTGGGTCTTATTTACTGTAATAGGCAAGTTAAAGAAACCTGAGTTTAATTTATATTTCAATTCACTTTTTTTTTTTTTTTTTTTTAACAACAAGTATGATTTGGGCTTTATTTATGGAAGGAGAGAGTTGTCCTTCTCCCCGAAAAAAAAAAAAAACAACTGAAATTCCCATATGACACTATTAAATGCCTGCCATTGGGTTTTATGTTTCCAGGATATTGTCCACATAAATATATGCAATGTTAAAAGAATGTGGACACCTAGTAGCGTGTACGTTTTAGCCTTCTGAACCAAGGGTTTATGAAACCGGTTGAAGAGTGTTTTGTTGAAACAAGACAAATATTTATGAACAATTTAGAATCATCTGTTTTGAAATGTAAAGTGTGTTCCGAGTGGCTCACAGAGTTCCAGGTGTTTCCTGTCTGAATTTGGAACGGTTCGCTGCTGTGAGGGGCTTACAGAGCTGTGCTCTCCTAGCTTTTAATAAGAACTGAAGAATCACGCAGCTTCCCCGCTAATGCCGGAATGACTGAAAGCACTCACAGGAACACACTTAATTTAATGAGTAGAAAGCCTTCTTGAGACACCTAGGTGTGTGTATGCTGATCTGTTACATTTGTCACGGAATTAACAACAACAAACTTGCTTACCAAAGGAGCGTGTTAACTTCTGCAAGTATATACATGTATAAGCTCTGCTGCTTAAACACATTCGTACCAATCAGAGGTTTACTTTCTGGCCACTCTGACTTCTGTGTTGTCACCATCCTTGGTTTCTGTGAAATGGAAATATTGTGTATTCACCCAGACGGTTGGAAACCATTCATGTAAATACGGGCCGTGGTGATTTAACTGTCAGCCTGAAAGGCCCTGCTTCCAAGGGCTCCTTTTAAACCAAGCACAATGAGGTGTCTGTTTTAGATGCAGCCGCCAATCCTTGGTTGCAAATACATGGATTTGTTAGCCATTTGCCAGCAGAACTGCTTTTTACAACATGCCCCGCTTTGTCTGCTGGCGTGGTGGACGGTACTTGAGGGCAGTGAGAAACGCTGCCATTATCTGCCTCCATCCCCAGATCTGTTCCCAATGAGGGCTCCGGGATGGGATTGTAGGAGGAGGCATGCAGCAAATCATCTTCTCTAGGAGCAGTCGGAAGATAAGGGAAAAGCTTGTCCCACAAACGGTGTCCAAATGCACAAGCAAAACCACGTGTGAAATCCCACCAAATTCACCCCCTGGAAACCCAGCTCTAGAGGATGCAGACGAGGGGCCCAGCCGACACCCAGGGCTGGAGTAGAGGTGTTTTATAAAGGATGACCATTTTTCTAGCATGGACAACAAAGAGCTAAGAGAGTCACCCCGCTTCCTGCTTGGGCCTTTCTGTTTTTGCGTTGGCTGGAGGCTTCAGTAGACTTCACTTTCCCTGATGGTGAGAGTCTCAGAGACCACTTGGGATACAGGCTTGCTTAACTGTTTTTTTTATTGGGGGTCAGAGAGGGGTGAAAAATAGAGAAAAGCATGAAAGAGAAATGAACTCACCCATATTTCTGCCATAAAAAAGTAAGCACTGGTAACATTTTGCCGCCTCTGCCTTCAGTGTTTTGTTTTCTCCCTCTGTATATGTTGGAAAGTGATATCTGAGTATTTTTCCTTCATATTTTCATGTTAGAACTGTAGAGTATTTCAGTGGTCCCCCCTTAGCCACAATTTCTCTGTCCAAGATTTCAGCTACCTGTGGTCAACCATGGTCTGAAAATAGACAAGTATAGTACCTATCATCAGGTATTTTGAGAAAGAGACTACATGCATATGTAACTTTTATTACAGTATATTTTTTAATTGGTCTATTTTATTGTTAATCTCTTACTGTGCCTAATTTATAAATTAAACTTTATTGTATATATATATGTGTAGGAAAAAATGTAGTATATGTAGGGTTTGGTACCATCTATGGTTTCAGGCATGTATTTGGACCCTGGGCGATATATCCCTAGAGGATAAGGGGGAGATGACTATACATATGTAATTAAAACTGTCCTTGGATCTACCTCCTCCCCACTGCAGGGGTCAATCTCTGTGAATGTTATGTGTTCTTTCCTTCTGTATTTTGTGCTTATGTGGTCTTTTAAATGGCCTTCTGACCTACTCAGGCCTCTTCACTGGCGTAGAGCACATGCTTTATTCATTCCCCTATTACGGGACATTTAGACTGCAGTTTTTTTTTTTTTTTTTTTTTTTTTGCTTTTCCAAGCAATGGTGCTGCGAGCCTTCTTAGACCTTTTTCCTTGTGCACGTATATGTGCTAGTGTTTCTTCTCAGGTAGAGATCTAGAAATGGAGCCACCAGTTTCCAGGCAAGACCAGACGTAAAAGGCCGTACATAAGGAGCACTAGTTTTACATACCCATGAACTGTATTTATTATGGTCGTGCTTGAGTTCTGGCTGAAGAAATACGTGACACAAAAATGGACAGAGTTAGCTACAGGAGGCAGAAAGCGTGCAATAGGGATCCTGTTGAATCCTCAAGCTAAGTAGTTTACCAAGCTGGTTGCAAATCTATTTGGTATTTTCCTAATTATCAAAATACTTGCCTCTGATAGGAAACATTTGTTTGAGGGCCTCTCATCCTCCACCCCCAACCTCCAGCGTACCACAAATGAATCAGTCATGGTAGAAGAAACAAATGTCTTTCTGTTGTTGCTGCTTCTTTAAAGATAATCCGTTGTTTTCAAAACATTTGCAACGATTGCTTTCAAGGAAAGGGTGGCTGGAGGCCCTGGCCCCTGATTTCCCCAGGTGGAAACATTTGCAGTGGGTTTTCAGGGAAGTCACAGAGAAGAGCCGCAGGCCCCATGCCAGGATTCAAGGCAGGAAGTTGTCTGTTTGGTATTTACTCAGGCGTCTTTGGGCAAGAATTGATTATTCAATCAGGGTTGAAAGTTACTGCTAGGAGTTACTTAGGCAGTAAGAGAAGAGGCTGTTTTCCTTGGAAAGGCCTAAAAGCCTGAATCTCCAATTTAAACTTAAATTTTGCTGTGACTTTCCTGCAGGATCTCAGGTGAGAGATACTTTTTGCCCTCCAAGACTGAAAGCCTAGTTTATCAGTAAGTTAGTTGAGTACTGAGGGAACATCCCCTTTGAGCCATTCTGGGAGATCCAGAAGGGACATTAGCCACCATCTCGTTCAATGACCTTGTTTTTATAGAAGAGGACACTGAGCCAAGGGAGATGAAATGATCAGCCTAGTTCACACATGTTGGAGAAATTAGGGGACAAACAGACAAACAGAGGTTCAATTCCTGCACCTAATCGTATAAGGGCAGAGACCGCGTGGGTCTCTGTCCTCCTGGATCCGCCCTGTCCTGTGCCTGTTGCATGGTAGATGCTCAGTGAGTATGTTGCCCTGAGACCATCCCATTCTCGGGTGGCTGGTTTCCAATGTGATTATGAGGGCAAAGTCACTTCCTCACAGGGGGCTTGGAAAATAAAAAAGGAAGAGTCAAAACACATAAGAAATGGAAATAACAGAGTAAGCCTGTGTGTTTTAAAAATTATTATTTATATCTTGCCTCCTTCCACAAAGGATTTGAGGCAGCTTAGGAGAGTTAAACACCAACACTAGAGCCCTCACTACACAGTAAGTAACTAATTGCCACATGAGGCTTACAGATAAATGCTGCGAGCCTGGGTGGGGGAAACTGTCTTTGCTGCTGCAAGAAGGTTTTAGGCCTGTCTGTATAAACCATAGGCATAATATATAAATAGAACCTCAAAGGGACACTAGGGGCTCTGTTGCCAGAGGTTTATTTTTCTTTTTTGGTTTTTGTATGAGAAGGCCTTGGTTATGGCTAGGGAAGTGGACAGGGGAGAGAAAAAATATTTATTTTCCAATGTATCAATTTCGTGTGCCATACCCTGCCTTTTCACATATCTCTTTTAGAAAGTCCTGCACGTTTACATTTCCGGAGAAGTTAAAATGAAAGGCCCTGTTTATATTTATAGTTAAAATTAAAAACAGGATTTACCTGGGAGCTAGTACCCTCCAGTGACTTAAGGTTGGAAATTAAGGCTTCCTGGCTTATCTTTCTTAAGGAGAGAAAACTGTTCTCTCCTAAATCGCCCCCTAGTGGTCCCTTAAGTCACTGATCGTCTCCTGCCTGAGGAGCTGCACGGCCGGTCCCAGTTAGAGGCACGTCATCTGTTGCACTGCTTCAAGGTGAATTTGGCCATCACGATGACAGAATTCTGCAAGGAGAAACTTTGGTTGACTTTTCTTTCACTCCCAGGGTTTTCCTTTAAGTCTCCGCTGCTGTTTCCAGATTTCTGAAGAACAGGACTGAGTTTATGCACGAAGCTCTGAGGACCAAAGCGGGAGGGAGGTTTTCCTTGAAGATGACTCTGCTGAGGCATCTTGCTCCTTGTTGAAGGCAACGCTGTGGGAGGGGTTGTATGGAGGTGGCTGCCGCTCAGCAAGGGTGTCCAGCATGTGCGGAGGAAGAGAGATTTTTTGAACTACATTTCTAGTCGATAGCCAAGCCTATTGTGAAGAGTAGGAACAGGGCTGGCAATAGCTGCATCTTTTTTTTTTTTTTTTTTTTTTTTTTTAAAGACAGTTTCAGTTGCCCAGGCTGGAGTGCAAGGCACAATCTCGGCTCACTGCAACCTCCACCTCCTGAGTTCAAGCCATTCTCATGCCTCAGCCTCCCAAGTAGCTGAGTTTACAGGCACGTGCCACCATACCTGGCTAATTTTTGTATTTGTAGTAAAGACGGGGTTTCACCATGTTGGCCAGGCTGGTCTGGAACTCCTGGCCTCAAATGATCACCCACCTCAGCCTCCCAAAGTGCTGGGATTACAAGCATGAGCCACCATGCCCGGCCAGCTGCATCTCAGTCAGAATTTTTGTTAGCAAGTCTGACTTACAGTTGCCAATACCAGACAGTTCCTTTAGTATGCAGTTTTAGAGCTCGACTAAGGTTTCATTTAAATACATCTTTTCTTTGCCAGGTGTTCAGCTGCCAGTAGTGATTTCTCATATGGCTGATTCTAATTAGACCTGACATTATCAAACTCCATAACTTCTCCAAGTTACAGAAGTGATACAGTTTCATTTCTAAAAGCACTGGAAAGCTCAGAGTGAGAAGTAACCTGTCATCTCACAATACAGAAAAATACCTATGCCTTATGTGTGCTTCATTAGGGGGTGTTAGAAAATGAGAATGAAATGGCCGGGCATGGTGCTCATGCCTGTAATCCCAGCACTTTGGGAGGCCAAAGTGGACGGATAACCTGAGGTCAGGAGTTCGAGACCAGCCTGGCCAACATGGTGAAGCCCCCATCTCTACTAAAAATACAAAAATTAGCCGGGTATGGTGGCAGGTGCCTATAATCCCAGCTACTTGGGAGGCTGAGGCAGGAGAGTCACTTGAACCCGGGAGGCGGAGGTTGCAGTGAACTGAGATCGCACCACTGCACTCCAGCCTGGGGGACAAGAACGAGACTTCGTCTCAAAAAAAAAAAAAAAAAAGGGAATGAAATGTATGCTTGTGTATGCGCACACATTTTTTTTTTAAAGAGATCATCATTTTCTGAGTGTATTGTAGTCTACTTTTACTTTGCAGTATGCCATAAACAATATTTTGTCATTGGGTAGTTTTTCAGCCTCAGGGCTTGTAATGGCTGTGTAGTATTCAACCTATGCCTGTGCTGGCTGTGGTGCAATTTACCTCACCTATTACTATGGTTATTTTTACCATTAAAAACAATGCTAGGTTGAAGTTGTTTTTTGTTTTGTTTTGTTTTTTGAGACGTGATCACCTGGGCTGGAGTACAGTGGCACAGTCATGGCTCATTGCATCCTCAGCCTGGGCTCAAGCCATCCTCCTGCCTCAACCTCCCTAAGTACTGGGGTTACAGGCATGAACCACTGTGCCTGGTCTGAAGATACTTATATGTAAATCTTTCCACTAACTTACGCTTTCCTTAAGACAAATTTCTAGAATCGGAATATTTGTGTCATTATTTTAGATACCTCTCCAGCAAAGTTGTGACTATTGCTTTCCCATAGATCATATTCAGGAAGGTCTTTTCCCGTCCCCTTCCATAATACAGGGTCATGAAATTTCAACTTTGGCCATGTTGTTGAGTAAAAAGTGGCACTAGATTATTTAAATGAGTAGCTGATTGTTATCTAGTTGGATTGAATTTTGTTTCCTTTTTCATTAGCCGATTATATTTCTTCTTTGGTGCAGTGCTTATCTTCCCTGTTACTGGGCTGGTCTGTTTATCTTTTTCTTATTGACAAAAAAAGCTTTATTTGTATTAGAGATGTCAGTCTTTTCATCTTTGTTGTACACATTTATTCCCTGTATATGTTTTGCCTTTTCCTGAGACTTGGGAGGTGCAAATCGTTAATTATATGATCAGAAAACGGTTATGCTACCCGGGCCTGACTTCAGAAGTGGACATTGCAAGATCAACCTGACCAGCCCTGGGGCTTGTGCTCTCTCAGCCCTGAGGTACCACCTGCACCATTATTCTACTTGTGTTGATATTCAGACTTAAAATTGTTCTGAAGATATCTTGTGTATTTTATCTCAGTGCAGAGATAATGAGTTTCACATGGATGGGGTGATTACAGTGGACACCATTTCTTTTATTTTTTTTCTACCTTCTCTCTACCTGCCCGTACCTGAGTTCCATGGTTTGTGGCTGTGTTGATTCATGGGAGTCTTAGGGGGATACTTGTCACATTTAAATGAGTTCACTTGACTGTCCAAAAGGTGGCTGAGTGCCTCCTCTGTGCTCATTACAGAGGGGTTGGTTGGAAAGTCAGTTGGGGTCTCTAATCCAGCGCAACTTTGTTTTTTGCCTCAAACTTTTAAATAGAGCTTGTTTTTCCTCACACTGACTTTATGTGCTTTTTTTAAAAAAAAAAAAAAAAAAAAAGGACATGTAAAATCACCTATAAACTGATAGTGTTTGAAAATGTATGCTCTTCTGATACCCAGTAAGTTTCTGATTATGAAAATAAATGACCTTTAATAAACAAGTTATGTAGTAATATGTATATTAAACAAATAGTAATTCATAGTATAAGGTTTCAACCTTTAAAGGCTTGACAGATTCAATAGAATATCATCCACAAGGTAGACAATTTGAAAAATCCTGGTTTTTTGATCGATCCACTGGTTTGTTAAATAAAATGTTTTTTTCTAATTTGAATAACCAATTGATGTTTTGCAGGTTTTGTTTGGGAAAGGTATTTTTGCATCATTATTTCTACCCAGTGTATTTGTAGTCTGGTTCTACTAAAACAATAGCAAAAGTCTTGATGGAGTAAAGAAAGTTGGGTGAATTAAATTTTATGACTTTTAATTTTGTGCCTTGAATCCTGAAGCAAAGTCTATCTTTAAGGGCTGGGGTTTTCTCAGAGGGCCCAGTCAGAGGGTAATTTCATGTCAGAAGTGCTCCCAAATGATTATTCATGGGTAACCAGTTACATAAAATGTCTTCACGTATAAAAGTATAGTTTAGTTCTTAATTAAAAAGCAAAATCTTTGCCTTCAGCTTCGTAATCTCATACTCTCAAATTCCAAGCCACCTCCCATGGGTGTCAAGCTATCTTAGACTAGGAACGGGATTTGGCTATAAATAAAAAACTAGATATAATATTTCCAAAGAGCCAGGAGCACTTGCTGGAGTTGCTACAGAGACTGTCCTTTTTGTATCACAAGCACATTCATATGAAAACATTGTTGTTTGGCTTTTTCCATACTTACTTGGAGAGAACTTCCCGGGAAGTCTTTTTGTGTATTTCCCCACAGGTCAATCAATTATGCTGTTAATTAATATAATGAAAAATTAGATCATATACACGCACTTAAATGATACTAATGCAGTTATCTTTATATATACAAGCTAGTAACTTAAGTGGGTATAAGACCTCCTTAATAAAAAGTGGTATACTTTGGCGATGGGAAACTGGCTTGTGGTTGCAGGGAGGTGTTGAGTCAGAGCATTGTTTCACTTCTTGAAAATGAAGCCCTCAGAAGATGGAGTCATTACAAAATATGTCAGATATGTAATCAACCAAATGATTTGTCAGAAGCAGCCCAGGTTAATAATGACTGTCTAAGAAAGAGTGTTCAGATGCATGTCAGGGCCAAATTGAGTCCACTGGTGTCGCTGAGATGAGGAGTCCAGAAAAATAACATTCTCTGTTTGGAACCAGGAAGGTAGTCATGGAGATGAAAATCTTCCTGGTCCCATAAAAACCCTGCTTGTCATCTGACTTGAGCCCCGTATTTGCACAGGTGGTTCTCCTAACTGAGAAGGGCTGAGGAAAAACAAATCTGTTCTTCCTGAATGGTGCCTTTATGTGTCCAAGAGAATATGTTTCCTTTCTTCAGTCCCTCAATTAATGACCCATTATCAGCTAATTAAATCATGTAAATTTTATGTGAGTTCATTTGTTACACCACATGCTAACTAACTCTATTCCTGTGGGTTCAACCATATAACTGTTTTAATTGTGAGAATGAGGTACATCAGGTGGGCATCTGGAGAGAATAATAGTGTACTCAAGAAAAGCAGACACACATACACAGTCAACAGTGTAATATTTCTGTTTGTAAAGAAGGCAGAAATATGAATAAGTGGATGTCTAGCACATGCCCTGTGACTTCGGGTTACTGTGTTCACCTCTATTCTCTACAGAAAAGGAGTCACATGGCTGGGTTTCTGTTTCACTGAGTTACGTTTTAGATGCAGAAGTCGACTGCGTAATACAAAAACACATCTGTTTAGGCTCTCCCCCTCCCCGTTCTTGCTTTCTTGCCTATGTGTCAAAGAGCAGAACTTGATCTTTGTATACATTTTGTTATAAAAGCCTTAATTGTAGGTTTAATTTCAGTTTGTGATACCTTTCTGCCCCAAAGAAGTTCAAAGCTTTTACCAAGTTTCTCAAGGCACATTCATGGTTGCACTGAGAGAGTTGAGTTCAGACACAATAAACGCTGTGTTATATATTTGGAAACTACTTGTATTGTCATTTAAGACTTTGCAAAGTACATAGGGAAAAGCATTAGATGATGTCTTCTATAGTCAAAAACTACCAAACTAAGCAAAAGAATTTTTTATTGTTCATTGGATAAGATCAAGTAGACATCAGTGGGAATAATATTTTGATTAAAGCTTTATGGATAAAGAAATGATTTAAAGTGAAGAAATTGTACTTTTTTTTGAAGCCTGGTATTTAAAGAATGAAATCACACTTCCTTGAGGTTTAAAAATATTCATGTGTAATGCTAGACTTTGATTATGCATTCCCAGATGTTTAATGCACTCATCATTTGTAAATGGAACTTACATCAGATTTATGACCTCAGTAGAATCTTCAAGTAAATAAAGGACCATTTATACATTTGCTTGAAAAGGTAGCACCTAATAGAGAAAATTTGAGGGAACCATTAAAACAAGTATAGATTTGGTTTATAAAGGAAACACTAGTATCTAAAACTAGTTTAATTTCTTTTAAATGTACTGTGTTACCAAAGTTCTTCATGACATTTTATGTTAGTAAAATGTTAAAATTTTAAAGTTAAAATGAAAGCATTGAGATAAAATTGCTTTATTCAAAACCATAAAGCTACCATCCATGGTAGTATATTCTCTGACCAACAGTATTCGTATACACAGCCACAGAAATGCAAAACCACAACTATGTTTTCACATCTGTCTCTTTTGCAAATATAAAGAATCTCGTTTTTCTTATTTTAACAGATCAAAATGACCATCTTGTAGAAAGTATTTTATGTAAGACACTGACACCTGTGAGCCAGCAGGTGGTGCTCTGGTACCACGTCTTGATCATTCCTTTCAACTGACAGAGGAGGGCTGCAGTCTCAATGATACCAGGCTCTAGGATTTTCTGTAAAATGCCACACAGCTGATCTTTAGAAATACCTGGACCCTGAGGGATTTGCTTTCCAACTGACCATTTCACATCCTTGACCGAGCTGCCTTCTCTATAGCTGTACTGTTGAAATTTGTCATTTCTTACAGCTGCCTGGATTCATGATGCCAGTCTCAGAACATAGCATACCACAAAATAGAAACTCTGACCATGCAGCCTTACTTATGGGGAAGGTGAGGGAGTTGGAGGGAAACCGCTATAGTAAAAGAAAACTCAGAAAGAGAAATATTAAATGGATCAGTGGATATTGGAGAAAATAATTTTAGTTGTTGGTGGCCTTAACTTATGGAGAACTCAGTATCTTTTCTCAGCTCCACCTAATAATTCCCCTCTTATAGGAAAGCAATTATTTAGATGCCACAGAACACCATTATGGAAATGGAATCTTTTAAAAATAAAAACCTATCATTTTGACTGTGACCAAGTTATAATTTTGACTGAATGCGTAATTATTACCCCCAAACAAAAGGTTTTCCACCTGATTCCGTGCCATGATTCTTCCTCGTGTCCCTTCACTCGATTCTCCATCATGAGCAACTAAATCAAGATCCACATGTATAACTAGCGCCTTACTTTTTCTCAACCCACCATTGTTTCTCTTTGCTTAATAGCACAGCTCTAAGAAAACGGTTGCATTCAGCCTACAAGCTAGCGGCAATTCAAGGAACTTTGTTTTCTAATGACTTGTTTTGTTTCATTTTATTTCATTTCATTTATTTTGAGACTGAATCTGGCTCTGTCGCCCAGGCTGGAGTGCAGTGGCGCGATCTCAGCTCACTGCAACTCCGCTTCCCAGGTTCAAGCAATTCTCCTGCCTCAGCCTCCTGAGTAGCTGGGATTACAGGTGTGTACCACCATACTTGGCTAATTTTTTGTATTTTTAGTAGAGATGGGGTTTCACCATGTTGGCCGGACTGGTCTTGAACTCCTGACCTCAAGTGATCGGCCCAGTTCAGCCTCCCAAAGCGCTGGGATTACAGGTGTGAGCCACCGTGCCTGGCCTTCTAATGACTTGTTTTAGAATGTAGATATCAATGTTACCCACCTTATTCTCAGCAAATATGGAGCCAGAGGGCCAAGTTTAACAGGGTTTTCCTTTGACACCCTGGGAGCCTAGCGTTACAGCCACTTCTTTCCAACATTATTGTTTATGCTTTTTACACAGTAGGTGCCCAGCAGGTATTTGTTGAATGAGCCATTGCTAGGTTAGAAGTGGGAAAGACTGACAGTGGAATCGTTAGGAGTTGCCCGCAGTCGCCAAGGTGAGTGATGACAGTGGCCTGTATAGGGAAAGGGGGAGGCTGGAGATGGGATGGATGTGCCCTGTTGGAGAGACAGATTCCACAGAATCTATGAGCAAACTCCAGGAACGTGTTAAAGGTAGATGAGACCCTGAATGGAGGGCATCATCTCCAAAGCCCATGTCCCAGTTGACAGTGGAAAGGACTCAGATGCCTCTAGCTCAGGTGAGGGATTGATGTAATTTTAAGCCAAGGTGGAAATCAAGTGGGGAAGCTGGCTGTGTTGCTAAGAGCCCCCCCCCCCCCAACAGCTGTGGCTATGTGTTTGGATTTTGCAACTTGAATCAGGTTCATCAAGTATGACCAAATGTTAGCAACAGTTTTTAATGATAAGCTGTGCAAAGAGTTTCAAAAATTACAAGTATTTCTGAATTGCCTACATGGACATTGGCAGGGAAAGAGAAGAGAAGATGGAAACCAGAAGGAATATACACTGTGCTTGCCTTTGAGAAATTTAGAGTCTGTCGTGGGAGACCAGACTTGCACATAGGAGGCAAAACACGAAGTAAGAAAAAAAAAGAAATGATATAGCTCAAAATGAGCAGAAGAGTTGGTGGATAGATTCACATAGGCAGCAGTGGATCAGTTAGGCTGTGTGAAGAAATGAAAGCCTTAAGATAGAAGGCTTTGCAGAGAAAAAGAGGTTTCTTTAGAAGGCATTAGTATGGTGGACAGAGGTAGAAATGACCTGGAATATATTTGTAGGTGGTTTGAAGGGGTGACCCAGCTTGGGTGGAGGTGGGAACTGGCAGGTGGGCTAGGCTAGGTTAGTAAGATGCCAACATAAAAAGATAAGCTTTACCCTTAATCCAGTCTAGAATAAGAAGGCATTGTTGGGAGGAAAAGAGCATGTTAAGGCTGTATTTTAAGAGGATTATTCTGGCAACAACACTTATATAGACTGGAGCCATGGCGATTAGCATTCAGCAGTCCTGGTAACTCAGCTCAGAAATATTCAGGGCCCAAAGTGAAATGTGGCACAGCCCACGTGGAAATGGGATTGAGGAGGGGAGTATCAGAAAGCATTTCAAAAGGCCAAGTTCAATCTTAGTAACAGATTAAAAAAATATATAATAAGGGCAGCCAGTTGAGCTGGCTCATGCCTATGATCCCAGCACTTTAGGAGGCTGAGGTTGGAGGATTGCTTGAGCCCAGGAGTTCAATACCAGCCTGGGCAACATAGTGAGACCCAGTCTCTACAAAAATTTAAAAATTAGTCATGGTAGCACATGCCTATAGTCCCGGCTACTCAGGAGGCGGAGGATCGCTTGAGCCCAGGTCAGGGCTGTAGTGAGCCATGATCACACCATTGCATTCTAGCCAGGGTGACATAGTGTGATCCTGTCTAGAAGGTGGGGGAAAAAAAGCAAGGGCTTTCCTGATATTCGTTGTAACCTCCATTCCTGTGGTGATGGGGTTTTCCAAATAATGAAAGAAATCTTCAATACTAAATAGCAAAAACAACCACAACAATAAAATTAGCTAATATCCACCAGCCTTTCTGTGTGGCCAGCCCCACGGCTCTGTGTGTTGACTCATTTCATCATCACAATAATGTAAAAGTAAGTGCTTTCATTATCATCATTTACTATAGGCAAGGAAGTTGTGTCATGGCGAGATTGTATAACTTGCCAAGAAGATACGACTAGGAGGTGGAAAACCCAGGTATGAGCCAGGGAAGCTTCCCCAGATCCCCTTACTGCCTTTTGTAATCTAACAGAAGACCCCAGCCACCACCACCACCTCAGGCTTTGGGCATTTTAGAGGATGTCAGTTAGATGCCACAATATTAAAATTTCATCGATTTCTTATCATCTAGTGATTGACTAGAATAGTTTCAGAATTAGGTTCATTCCAGAAAATCCAGAACTTGTGGTTGTTAGTATCTAGAGCATCCACCCCAGAGCCTTACACGAATAGTAGCAGATGCCTCAGATACGTTTTAGGTGGTGAGTTGGTGTAAGGACTTGAGACCGAGATGACTGTGGGTCAGGTCTGAGAGCCTGGGAGGGGAGCAGCTCATAGCTCAGCCTCCATGTGTGAAAACCACAGCTCGTGGCCATGTGAGTTACCAGCGTCACCTGGGACCAGCCTGGACCTCATAGCTTTATGATTTGGTCATGAGTGCTCCCTAATCACACTATACAGATTACGAATGGAAACTCCATGAGATCAGGACTCTCCGGTCTTCACTGATGTTTGTAACCAGTGTCCAGAGCAGTGCCTGGCACCTGGCATTTGCTGAAGGGAGCAAGGAAAGAGGCATACTGTTGGCAGGTGGCTAAGGGATCCAGGACACTCGGCAGAGTGATTATGGAGTATAAGAACCAGCCATGTGGTTATCCTTTCATGCGGTGTCACTGGGAATCTCCTGGTTAAACCTAGCCTCTTAGGTAGGAACAGAGCCTGGTTTCTGCCTATGTTGGGACCCTGCTACCCCAGCTTGTACCTCAGAAGAAAAGCAGCAAGCCTGACCAATGACCCGCACAGCCAGCATCTGGGTCTATGCTGTGTGTATTGTAAAAATTAACATATGGGACGGGCACGGTGGCTCACACCTGTAATCCCAACACTTTGGGAGGCTGAGGCGGATGGATCACGAGGTCAGGAGTTTGAGAACCAGCCTGACCAACATGTGAAACCCCATCTGTACTAAAAATCCAAAAATTAGCTGGGTGTGGTGGCACGTGCCTGTAATCCCAGCTGCTGAAGCTAGGGCAGGAGAGTCACTTGAACCCAGGAGGCAGAGGTTGCAGTGAGCCGAGATTGCGCCACTGCACTCCAGCCTGGGCAACAGAGCTAGACTCTGTCTCAAAAAAAAAAAAAAAAAGATAACTTATGAATTACCAAAAAAAAAAAAAGTAATTTATGAATTTTATGAATTACTGTGGGCTTGGAGCATTTCACTCACTCCCTTTCTCCTGCTAGCACAAAAAGGTAGTGTTAGGTTATAGGGAATAGCAATTAATTCATTGTTTTTGATGTTGCAGTTGGGGAATAAGTACTCAGACTTACTCGACCATTTTTCAAATGCCTAGTTGTTTAACTCTTATGAAAGCAGCATTTAAGAGTCCTGTGTTCTTTTTTGATACTGGAACCAGCAGAAGTTTGGTACATATTACTAGCAGCTGTCCCCCAACACTAACCACTGAATGTCTACTTATCCCAGCTGGGAAAGGCCAGGAGCTTTTCAGGTTAGTCCGGATACACATAAAGTCACTGTGGATGGACTTGATAGATAGAAACTCAAGTCAGGAGGATGGAGAAAAGGGGATGGGTCTGGGAAGCATTTTCAAGAGGAATGACAGGGATTGGTGACTTACTATGTCTGGAAAGTGAGGGGGAGAAAGATGATTTTTGTATCTATACATGACAGAGGCAAATAACCAGGATCTGTGTCCTTACCTTCTCTGGTAGAACTTCAGATATAACAGATCTCTGCCTAGAGGAGAGGAAGGAGTTAGAACCAGCAACCTCAACTGTTGTGACCTCAGCATCTTCCCAGACCCTACCACCCTTTCAGGTCTCTCTTGAGTGATCAGCATACTATACCTAAAGTGCTTCTCCCTTGGGCAGTGGTGGGGGCTCTTGTGGGTGTGGGCCCAGAGGTTCGAGCCATGCCCCTGTTACCTCCCCATCACTGCACAAAGCTGTGGGGCGGCGGGGGCAGAGGGGTGCTGTGCCAGCCCTAGATGAGTTCTCTTTCCTCCCTTGTATTACTAGATATATATGGAGACAAATCTGTTGCTGTGTGCCATCCCCGTTGTAAAATCATTTGAGGTATATTTGAAACAAGAATAACATGTTGATAACTGTTTAAACTGGGTGATGGGTACATAGAGTTTCAGGACACTGTCCTCTCTAATTTTATATATGTTTGGAATTTTCCAGAATAAAAAAAAATTTACAATGGCAATAATCACCCTTTAATTCTTGAGTCTTTCCATACTTAATTTCTTTCTTAGTTTCTTGAGTCTTTCCGTACTTAATACCTGATTTAAGTTTTCCTAAATCGGGATGCACCTCTAATATCAGCAGTGATAATGAATCATTTGCTTTATAATAGTACCTGATATTCCAGTTCTTTTGATTAGTAAAAAAAAGTTTAAAAATTTTTTTAAAAGTAGCTGAATTCACAAAAATCTGATCATTTGGCTTAAAGATGAGTTTTCATGACTTTCTTCATTATTGATAAATACACCAAGAAAAACAGGACCAAAATCCCACAGAAGCTGTTTTCCGCATTTACCTAAGTCTCCCTGTAAAATGCATGTGTGTTTCTGCCTCCAAACATACATTTTTTTCCTTTTCTGAGTGTAAAAAGCAGACAGCAGGGAAGCAAATGTTCCTGAATGGCCACATTTAAATTAATCACATGCTGTCTTAAAGCAAAATAAACAAGCTCCAAACCCAAATACTCTGTAGTATTTACCCAATTATTTTTAAGCTTAGAAAAAATAAGGCCCAAAGTATGTATTAGTCACATTTTAACATCAGAGTCACCATATAATTTAGTTCATTTGTTAACCGCATCAGCACACGTGTGAATCTCAAAACCCTACCAGTTGCTGTGCCCATGCGTTCCTGATTCTGCTGTACACAAGGCCAAATACAGGCCGGGAGAGGAAGAAACTGTGTCCTCAGTTAGCTTCCTTGAATATAATTGGTAATATTCAGCTGGCTATTGATTACATAGTAAAAGCTCACTATTGTTTGCTAATTTGAGGGATGGATTGGCCACCTGGTAAAGCTTTAAGTAAAATATTTTTTAAATAATGTGGGGTTTTCTTGGGGTTTGTATCTTTTTACTTTTTACCTTTTTTTTTTTTTTTACTAACTATGAAAAGACATTTTGTGTGTTGAAGAAATTTGAGTATGGACGGATGTTAGATGAAATTAAAGAATTGCTAATTGTGTTGTGTGATATTATCATTGTAGTTATGATTTTGTTCTTTTTTAAGTCCTCTTTACTTAGAAATACATTATTTCTGTGTGAAATGACATGGTCTCTGGGATTTGCTTTTTAAAAAAAACACCCAGGAAATAAAAAGAATGGGGAGTTGGCATATGAAACAAGAATGGCAAAATGTAGGTTAATCATTCAAACTGTGTTGGGTACATGAGAGTTTATTAAGTTAGTCTCTGTATGTTCGTATATATTTGAAAATTTCCATAATAAAGTGTTAATAAGGAATCAAAGGAAAGATAAACATAAAAATCAGAATATTTACCTCTCTGAAGAAAAAGAAGGAGGTAATTGGATTGTAACCCTCAATAGGCATCAACAACTTGGAGAATGTTCTTAAGCTAAATGATGGGTATGGGGTAATTTTTATTGTTTGTACTGTATGCACCGTGTGTGCATTATTTTGTATGTATCATGCATTTCACTTTAAAAATAAATGAAGTCCATCAATATGGAGCAGTTTTTTTTTTTTTCAAGTACATATCTTGACTTGAGACTTAGTCTTTCAGGCTGTACTTTGATGAATAGATAATCCTTATAATTAACACATCAATTAAGAACAGATATATGGTGCTGAAATCTTGTCGGGGGGATGGGGATGGGGGAAGGGTAGGGAATTAGATCAAGTAAAAAATCAATGTTGAGTACCAGCTATGGTTTCTATCTTAATTAGACAACCTTCCTTAAAGATATAGCAGTTCTTGAAAAGCAAGAAGAGTGATCTGATCCTTAAAAAGTGGAGAAAAATAAACAACTTTCATTTATATAAACTTTCTTTGGCACTGTATTTTTGCTATTGCCAATATCATAAAAGTCTGCCTTGTGCTTTATAACAGTTATCTGCCTGGAAAAGTGAGCATAAATCAACCATAGAGAAGTTCTACCCTTATGTGTGTAAAGAGGCTTATACCTCGATGTTCATTGCAGCGTTATTTGTAATAGGAAAAAAGACAATCAGAAACATCCTAAATGTCCATCAACAGCAGAATAGTTAAATAAAGTATAGAATTAAAAATGAGACAAATGTATGTGCACCGATAAGAAAGGTCTCTAAGACATGCCGTCAAGAGAAAAAAAAATGTTACAAAATAATACATAATATTTACTGACATTTATGGGAAGATGCATATACATGAGTCAATATAAATATGTAAGTAAAAAGATCTGTGAGGGCACACCCCAGGTAGATGTCAGTGGTTTCTCCTTGGAAGAGGAGATGACCAAAAGGAATCTTAGCTATATTAAACATGTTCTAATTTTTTTTTACAAGCAAAATGTATTTGTTTCTTGCTTCCGTAATGAACAATTCTTTTAAAAAGCAAAGCACTTGCTGAATGAATCTTGCTATCAAAAGAAGCTTTTCAATACATGATTTTGTGAAATGATTGTTTTCAGGGTAAAGTGATTGTTACATGGGTATATTGCATGATGCTAAGGTTTGGGGTATGCCTGATCTCGTCACCCAGATAGTTAGCATAATACCCTATAGGCAGTTTTTCAACGTTTGCGTTCCTCTGTCCCCACTCTAGTAGTCAACAGTGTCTGCTGTTGCCATGTTTATGTCCACGAGTACCCAATGTTTACCTCCCACTTATAAGTGAGAATATGCATTATTTGGTTTTCTCTTCCCTTGTAACACTATCTCTTTAAGTTACATGGTTTGTCCATTTGGTGTTTGAAAAGTAAGCTGTGTCTTCTATACTGTGGCAAGTTAAGGAATCAGAAATCACATTTTTCATTTTCTAAAAGATTATGTGTGCTCTTTAGATATTATCTTTTGGCATTGAGACTACATAAGTGTCCTTCGAATAATGCAGAGGAAAAAGATCATAGGCAGGCAAAAAGTACTTAATAAATTTAGCTTTTTAAAGAAGTGAAAGAAAGAATTATATCCAGAGCCAGCAGCTCTTAAATATTCTATTTCAATAAATACAATTTATATACAATTGCTGTGAAACTTTTTTTTGGCAAATACTCTTCCACAGGTTATGAACATTTCTCTCGATAATTTTTATACTAGATGTATACTAGGTTCCTTTATTGGTGTTTTGGATGACAGCAAATGACTTTACATAAGGCAGATGTAGATTTTATTCACACAACTTTTCAAGAGTAGCTTTATGTAAATATGTTAGGACTGTCCTTCTTTGAGCTTCACAGTTAGCCAATAAAAGTGAGTTATTTTAGGGAATGGTTAATTTGGACATGGACCAAAATTAATTTTCTAATGAGTGGTGTTAAAGATGTGTAACTACTATTACAGAGATAATGTAACGGCCTTCTACTTTTTAATTCTCTGATTTTGATCTTGTTTTGTAGTAAGAAAGGCTTAGTATGAATTTGAGGTGTTTAACTAACTTGAAGTACAGTGGTGGTCAGTGAAGAAAGATTCTATTGGTCAGGATTCTCTGGAATGCATGTGTGAAAACCCCAGCCCAAATTGGCCTCAGCAGAAGATAAAACATTGCAAAAAGCAGTGGAAAAATACAAGGATATCTAGCTTGAGGCTCAGCTAGAGCCAAGTATTCAAATCTGGTCATCCAACATTGATTGGTCTCTTTCGATTTACTTAGCTGTGCTGAACTCTGTTGGCTTAGTTTTGGGGCACATTCTTCCTAAACATGGTGAAAGTGGCCCCTAGCACTGCTAAGATTGATCCTATCACAGCCCAGCAATCCCAGTGGTTGCTAAAAGAAAGTCCTTTCCTTGATAATTCTAGCAAAAATCATGAGGAGGTCACCCATGGGCCCAGTTTAGGTCATGTGCTGTCCCTTAACCAATCAGCAATCTGATCAGCCAGGCCCGAGGCATGTCTTCATCACTAAAACCAGTCGTGATGTAGTCAACTTCAGTGGAACCCTGTTGAGAGAGGGAGAGGAGGGATGGCTGCCCAAGTGGAAATGAGCTATTACCAAGAGTGGATGAGGGTGGGCAAAACAAGAGGTGCACATTACAGGGATACCAGGGATTTGAGTCTGCAGTCTCTCAGGTTTTCCGAGTAAACATTATGTATTATTTTGTAACAGTTTAAAATCTGCATTTGAGCAACGGATGCAAAACCTAACTGGCAATATAAATTTGCATCCTCTTGAAATGGACTCCCAGAAGCAACTTTGTGGCCAGTAGTGCCAGCCCAGAACCCAGGAGTGGTACAAAAAGCATTCAGATATCAAGATTCCCCTCTTGGCTGCCTCTTCTGTGGGGGAGGCCATGAAAGGGGCCCCTAGTGAACCATTGAGTCATTTATAGGCTAATCTTAGTACAGTCCCTGAAGTAGGGAATGACATGGGCTGCAAGAATTCCTCCTAAGCACCCCAGGGAGAACTTCACCGATTTAAAATATGAGCGTCTGTAACCTGAGCAGGAGCTTGCGTGGTGCAGGGGCTTATGTAGCCTGCCTGCAAGGAGGCCAGAGGGTTGCACTTACGAGCTTGAGCAAATGGGGCTGTTGGGAATCAGCAGCCTCCCTGAGCTTTCCTGGAGCGAGCTGAACTGACCCTGAACTTGGAGGGCTTGCCTGGCAGGCTTTTGCTGGCTCCAGATATGGTAGTTTCAATATGAGAGGGGCAGGAAATAGAGGCCCTGTGCGCATTGAAGGACCGCTGTGCCTGCACTTACCTCTGGTCAGGGAGTCCTTGGACACTGTTTTCTTTGGCAGCCAGCTGGTCTGGGTCACTTGAATTCCTCTGAAGTTCAGGGATACAAGGAGCAGTAGCCACTGCCTGCATTCCTTACTCAGGAGGCAGGCATGGGGTCTGCCATTGCTTACCTGCCAGAGAACCAGGCCTTCATTAGAAAGGTCATTTTTATGTGACCATGAATGAATAGTCCAGCCTTTTCCCCTTGAGTGGGATTTTGTGCTGATTCAGCAGTAAAGAATAAGCCCATACCCCCCATTTGTGTTGCCTTTGCTCACATTTGATTTTTTTTTTTTTTTTTTTTTGAGACGGAGTCTCACTCTGTCGCCTGGGCTGGAGTGCAGTGGCCGGATCTCAGCTCACTGCAAGCTCCGCCTCCCGGGTTCCCGCCATTCTCCTGCCTCAGCCTCCCGAGTAGCTGGGACTACAGGCGCCCGCCACCTCGCCCGGCTAGTTTTTTGTATTTGTTAGTAGAGACGGGGTTTCACAGTGTTAGCCAGGATGGTCTCGATCTTCTGACCTCGTGATCCGCCCGTCTTGGCCTCCCAAAGTGCTGGGATTACAGGCTTGAGCCACTGCGCCCGGCCCACATTTGAATTTATTGATGGAGAATTGGTGAAGAGAAAAGACCTTTGTTCGATCTTTGGTACAAACACAGCTGTGAGGCTGTTGCCCACATTTGCCACGATGCAGATGCCCATCCCAAAAGGAGCAAGATCTGCTCTTGCAGTGGGTGTTGGGAGGGCCTGGGAGGCTTTTTCAGTCAAACATGGAGCTGAAAACTGTCAGGATGTGCTGGTTGTACATTATCAATAAGAATCCTCACAGGAGCACAGTTAGGAATAAGAATCCTAACAGAGCAAAGCCACTCTTTGTAGTGGGTGTACGCGGTCTTGGGTTTCCATGTGCAGCAGTGAGAGTTGGTCTCCAAAGTGGAATGGTCAGCATTAACTTCAGCCAAGCAAGCATTCTGTATGGGGCACTCCCTTTAAGCCCAAGGAAAACGGGCTCTGCTGCTTTTGCCACCTTTCAGAGGGAGAGGTGTGCTCCCCCAAGGGCTGCAGGTGTGCTGGGGCGTGAAGATAAAATGAGTTGTTTGGAAAAAAATAATGTCTTTAAGTTTCTGCAGGGCAGATCATGCCAATTAAAATCAGTTCATCAAAGGATTTTTTAGTCAATCCATACGTTTACACATAAAGAGATGTGATTATAAGTAACTTGGCTGATTCCACAAGCTACTCACAAAATCAGATCATTATTTTATAATCACATTTGTGGGTTTAGATGCCTGAGATACATTCTGAACCATCATCGTTTTGGGTGCCTGCAAGAATATTTGAAACTACTGGCCGGGTGCGGTGGCTCACTCCTGGAATCCCAGCACTTTGGGAGGCTGAGGCAGGCAGATTACTGGAGGTCAGGAGTTTGAGACCAGCCTGACCAACATGGTGAAACCCCATCTCTACTGAAAATACAAAAAGTAGCCCGGCATGGTGGCAGGCACCTGTAATTCCAGCTACTGGGAAGGCTGAAGCAGGAGAATCACTTGAACCCAAAAGGCAGAGGTTGCAGTGAGCCAAAATCACGCCACTGCACTCCAGCCTGGGTAACAGAGTGAGACTCCATCTCAAAAAGAAAAAAAAAGAAAGAAAGAAACTGCCTATATGCATGGCTAGGACAGCCTTGATACTGTATTTAGTCTTATGCAATGAAACTCCTTTTAAGTCCTTTAACTTCTCACTGCCTTACACTATTTCTGATAGACAATGGAGAAAGTGGGTTTTCTCCAGCAGAGCTGGAGTATCTACTCTGTACTGGATGCCAAGGATACAGTGCTAAACAGGATCAGCCACATAATTTGCAGGGACTAGGGCAAGATGAAAATACGGGGATCCGTTGTTTTAAAAAGCAGGAAAAGGTACCATTAAAGGTTCTAAAATATAAAACTTTTCCTTTTCTTCCATGATCTCTCTGTCTACCTGTCCTGCTATTTGCTATTTAATGTCATGCATATTCAGGCAAGGAAATATAGAACAAGTGGAAGAAGCTGCACCCTGCCCACTAGCTGCTGGGTACCTCTCCTGCTAGTCACCTGTTCAGTGCAGTGTGCCTTGGCTGGGGCTGGGGAAATCAAGCCAGGTATCTTCCCCCATCCCATGGGCCTGCAGCGCTAATCCACACCCAATGCATGATGCCCAAAGGTATGGCAACCAATGTGCCAGGATGTGTTAGGCCTATCAGACACACTGTGGCACTGTCATGCCCACCCACTGCAGGGACACACAACTGACTCCAACCCTCACCTCTCCCCGTCCCCACCAAGGATGGAAGCAGAGACGAGGAGGAGGAGGCCAGGAGGGGCCAAGCCTCCAAGTCCAAGTGCATGCTCTATGATCCCATCAAATTTCACTTACAAAACACAAATTCTAAGCCAAAATTATTAAGAATTTTAAGACAGTGACCACTAGAGCTTTAAGCCCCAAGCACAAGGTTCTCCTAAGTGCATGAAGCCAGCCCTGTTGGTAATAGAAAGATAGGAAGATGCCTCCCCTTAGCTATGAATATAATTTCTGCTAAGGGCTAGGTAAGACGTAAACAAAGAGGTCAGGGCAAGGAAATGCCAAGAAGATGAGAGACTTGTAGAGACGGTAGGCAGGTGGCTTCTTGGATGACAAGTCATTGAAGCCAAGTCTCAAGCTATGAGAAGGTAGCAACCAAGGGAAGAGCTGGGAAGATTGTTCCAGGCAGCAGGGACAGCCTGTGCAGAGACCCTGTGGTAGGAAAGAACCTGGCTCATTGGAAAAACTGAAAGGAGGTTTTGTGGCTGGGACTTGGGGACTGGGGAGGAGAGTACCGTGGGAGATAGCAGGAAAGATTGATAGGGGCAGGCAGATTTGGAGACAGAGTAAGTTTTATCATCATAGCCCTTAGTTTCCCCAAGGGGTAGCTGTATCTTTCTACTCCTCCCCATCTTGGGTTAATTTCTTCCTAAAAGGCATAGGCTTTAATCCCAAGGAAACCTTTAATAGAAAAATTGACATTTTAGTTCATTTGTTTCCTTAAAAGGGGGTTTCATCTGGTAGCTATCAGACCTGTTCTGGCACCTGTTGTGGCAGTTAATTTAAAACTCAGAACACACTTTGTGCCTTTCATTTGCCACCTTGAAATATAAAAGCCTAGTGCCACCATTGCAACCTTATTGAAAAGGGCTTATCTAAAATTGGGGAATATCAGCCCACAGTAGGCATATAATGTATTTTTCTCCTACACACTGCTGTGAGATAAGAAAATGGTTTCTAGGGTTCTCATTAGGTGATGTTTCTGGGAGGCTTTGCCCTGTTGTGAAATGGCCTTAGAGGTGAATGCTTTAAGTAATGAGCAGTCAAAGGCCCTGCTTCTGGCAGAGAGCGAGAAATTGCTGGAAAGGTCAGATGGGTTTCAAACATTTTCTGCACTTGCCTCAAATAGTGACACAGGAATTATTCAGCTTACATAAGAGCTGATTATAAATGCTTGGAGAAAATCAAGGTTGTGACTGTTTTGGCTATTTAATGGGGCATACTTATCCCAAATTTACAGGGGATAAAAAAGAAAGTTTTAGCCGGAGAAGAAAGCTTAGGGTCACAAGAGAACAGAGCTTTGAAATGGCCTGGACAGTCCCAGCAGTCATTAGCTGGGATCAAGCAATTGTGACATCTTCATCTTGTGTATTGTAATGAACTGATTAGTCCACCCCTTGGAAAACATAGAAAAGCGAAGACAGCCTTCTCCTGGGAGGTGTAAAGAGCGAACGTTTAAAATGACTATCTAGGTTCCTCTGCTCCGTTGTGTTATTTAAGTACTAGTATTGGTGGCTTTTTTCCCCCCGAGGTAAAAAATCACTTGCTTCCTTTTAAAGAAGAACCTGACCTCTAATAATAAGGCAGAGAATTAAATGCCACTTAAACTTATTATAGTCACAAAAATTTTTTTTTAGAAAGTGCCTTGAATTTTAGAACCTAACACTGTCATCTAGGAAATACCTATACATTTAGAGATATTGAAGTTATTTAAAACAATAAAGCATGTTGACATTTAGATGCCCCTATTAAAAGTCAGTTAATATTGTGGATTTTTTATTATATTGCTATAAAAATCCGTATGATTCTCATGTAGATGAGAAGTTTTGAATATTTAGGTGTTTTAACTAATACATTGGGGGAAAGAGGAGACAAAGTGTAAAATACAATGGGCACCAACTTTGGAGCAAAAAGACATTTTAACTAGACAAGAAGATTTAGCTTATAGTAGGCCATAAGTTTAAGGCTGTTTCTTAGGTTGATTTATTTATATCTCTCCAGTCCTTTCCAAATAATTAGTTTTCCTGATATGAAATACAATATCTGACCTTTGATATGTCTGATGATAATGTTTAGTTGTCTATGCCAATCAGTTACCACCAGCTTTACAAATAATCACAAAACAAAATATCTTCCAGCTCTGCCTCCCAACTTAACCAATGCTGCGTTGAGGAAACTTTTGTAGACCTGACAAATTGCATGTATGGCTTTTTCCTTCTTTTAAAATTGTGGTAAAATATACTTACTATTTTACCATTTTAATCATTTTTAAATGTACAATTCAGCAGCATTCGTTACATTCATGTTGTCTTACATCCATCACTTCTATTTCTTAACCTTTTCATTACCCCACACAGAAATTGTGTAACCATTGAACAAATGCATGGCTTTTTGTTTATTTTTTTTGGCTGGTTTAATGGGGCTGTTTTCAGGCTTTTAAGAATCATAATGCTTGGTGGATTGTTTTTTTTTTTCTTCCTTCCACCTCATGCTTTTCTCCATTCTGTGAGTGCCCTGCCAGCTCCAAAGCCATGGGAATCCCCAGCTGTACACTTGTGCCTGGATTAGAATCCCACCCCTCCTATCCATGTGCTCTTACACAGGCCATAGAACTTGGAGTTATTGCCCATCAGAGTCAAATTCAAGCTGTTGACCTAAAAGCGAGCCATTCCCAGCCACTGGCATCTCCCAGCCCCCACTGCCTGCTAACGTGCTTATTATTTTTCCGTTTCCTTCACTATGCAGTCTCTTCTTGCAGCATGCTCTTTCCCATCTTCCTGTCAACTTTATCCACTTACCTTCCTCTGATGAAGATAAAGGTTTTTTGCACAAAATCTGCTCAGCCGCATTCCATGCTGTGTGCTGGTAAGGGCATTGGTAATAGCTTTAAAATTCACTTAAAGAAATTGGAAACAGCGAGTCACGTGCAATCATTGTCAGACATGTTGTTAATTACTTGATAGAGATGCTATATGGACTGCCTTTTGGTTGTAATTAGAGGTTTTCATCATCTTTGCCTTGCCTGTAAGCTTTTCCAAATTTCTTTATGAGCCTAACAAGTGGAGATGGATAGGCTAACACATATCAGATTACCTGCCAGTTTCCCTGAAATTGTCTTATTTAATTGTCACTCTTTGCATTACCACTTACATTTCTTTGGGTGCCTGGATTAGAAAAATAATTTTTCATCGTCTTATATTTTAAAATTAGCATTTCCTGCTACCAGTAAGTTTGGACTTGACCAAGATCTCATTCAGGAAGTCGTCAGAAGATTAAAATTCTCTCACCTATGCTAAAATAAGAGCTTAATTCTCTGCAGTGCTTTATAGTATTTGACTTTGAAGCTGCCAGAAGTTTTAGTAGCCAAGTAGTAGTAGGAAAACTACCTCAACCACGAAGAATCTGAATTAGGAGCAAGATATAAACCACTGAAAAACATTTCAAAATTTGTTTGAATCTGTAGGGTCTTATTTTGGAAAGAAGTAGAAGGAGTTTGAGGAAAGTATTTCTTATTCCACAATGATGATGCTATTAACATATTAGTATTATAATTATTAATGTAAATTAATATACATATTTTAATATTACCAATTATAAGTTAATTGGCAATTTTCTTGAGTGCTGAATCTGTATGTCAGACTTTTTTCTGGGACTGTGTGTGTCTATCATGTAATATTAGGTTGGTGCAAAAGTAATTGCTACTCAGTGGCAAAGCCACAGTTACTTTTGCACTGACCTAATATTTCATGCTCAGAACAGTTTTGAGACAGATATCTTCATTCTCCTTGTTTTACAAGTCAGAGAACTGAGACTAATAAAAAGCTTATTTTCGTCACTTATTTGGGGCAAAGGAAGAAAGGTTAGAATAGATGAATCCTCCTTCTGGCTTCATTTTAAAGTTAAATTTACTCTTTCTATTTTAATCTCATCTCACTTCATCTAGGAGAAGGTTGGCTTACCCTGGTTTCAGGTGCCTCCCAGTCTGCTCAAAAAGAAAGCCCAGGCCTCCTTTATACCAGCTTCTAGGACTTTCATATGCAAACGCATCTGCTGGGAATCTTGCTAAGAGGCAGGTTCTGATTCATTTCCTCTGCAGAGGAGTCTGAGATTCTGAATTTCTGAGAAGCTCATGGGTGTTGCTGGTGCTGTTGGTCTGTAGACCACACTTGGAGCAGCAAGTTTATTTCTGTATTTCACTCCTTCCCAAATCCATATCTAGTTCTCTTCAAGGTACTGCCACATTTCTCTCTTATCCTTTAATACTAGTCAGCTTGAAAGAACAATCTGCCGCTGCTTTCTTTTCTTTCCTTACTCTCTGTGCTATAGTCTGTCTTCTTCCCCCAGCTCTCCATGAAGCTCTTCTGGCAGAGGATTTGTAGGGCCTTTCTGCCTTCACATCCAACAAGTACTGTCAGTTCTCACCTTTCCCTCTGTTTTCTTGGGCATCGAACTAACCACCCCCCTCCATTGGAAAATGATCCTCTGGCCTCACTACTCTCGTGCATACACTGGGTAATCTCATGACTTTGGCAACTGCCAAATCACCCACGCCTCTGCTCCAGAACCCTGACCTGGGACATCTCTGCTCAAATGTCAATATACCTCAAACCTAAGGTATATGAATCCAAACTCCTGCACTTTCTCTCTCTCCTCCTCCTCTTTGCCTTTCCAGTCTTTCTTAACATAGGACATCTTAGAGATGCTTTAGACTCTGCTTCTTACACACCCCCTGTCAATTCCTTCCAGTTCTAACTTTAAATTGTTTCTCATATCATCCCCTCCTTATCCACCCCAGACCCTCCCATCACATTTGCCAGGATTGTTATACCTCCTTCCATAGATTCTGCCTCCCTCCACTTTTTCCTTCCTTCCTGCAACCCTTTCTTTTATAATACCTTCAAGCATTAAAATTTTTCTAAAACCTCGATTTGATATATCTTTTCCTAATGGGTGAAGTTCTGACGGTTTCCCAGTAGAGAATATGGTTCTAGTCACTTTGCCTGGCCTCCAAGGCCCTTCACAGCCTTTCCCACACACCACTTGCCACTGTAGCCTGCTCTGCCCAACCCAAACATCAGCCAAACTGCCTCCCAAATACGTCTGGGAATGTTCTGCTGCCACGCCTTTGCATTTACTCTCTCCTCCTCCTGGGCTACCCTTCCTGGTCTTGTCAATTAAACCCAACTCACCTTTTCGCTGATTGGGTTGTAGTTGTCATTTCTGGATTTCGTATTATCTACCTCTCTTTGTAGCATATGCAATTAATTTATGTCACCTCCATATATGCCACTTAAAGAATAAGTATATATTTGCTTAACTGTATGGCAGCCAGTTTCCCCAGATGAGAGAATGGCAGGAAACCTGAAAGAGCATCATGATGGCATCTGGAAAATGCAAAAATAAATTTCTCCTCTGTAAACACTTCAGCATTTGTGAACCCAGGGCATATTTCCTTCCTAGGACAGCCAACAGCACTGTGAAGATACATTGACAGAGTATCCAGCTTGCATTAAAAATGCATCTAACTAAAAGGCTTTAAGTCAATTGCTTTTTCTTGTATCTTCATTATGTTGACTTTACAAATGGGAAAAAAGCAAGTTCAAGAAGGAACATCTCTGTGATTTCCTATAGGTTGCTTCAAAATGAAGCCTCTTCCCTTCATACTTGTAGATTTTTTTTGGTGACATTCTCCTTTCTGAGTGCTTTGAGCAGCCACTCAGATGCCTGGAATCTCTGTGACAATCACAGTAATCTTTTCTTCATTAATTGACCTCCTCTGAAGTTTGCAGAAAGTTTATCCTCTACCCTGGGTTATAAAGCGAAGGCAAGGCGTGCATGTTTGTTCTCTTCTGTTCCCTAATGCACTAGAGTTTAATTTACTGTAAAATAAGTATCATCAAAAGCAATTTCCTAAGCCCCTTGGTGTCCAGGGAAAAATCATGCATATGTAATGATGAAAGCTGGAGAGCAGTGCCTCCTTTGGATTGACCCAAAGCAAGTAGCATAGCTTCTGAATCTGTGCTGAATAAACAACAGGTTGTGGCCTGTCCTCAGAAACAGTGTAAGTTAAAGACCCCATACATTCTGTGTCACTATGTAGTGGTGTCTTGTAGCAACCCGGGGTCCTTTACTTTTGTTGCTGAGGGGCTGTCCAGACCAGCCCTGAGGATATCCAAGGGCACTACCCGACTCCTTAAAGCGTGTTTAGGTATTTAATTGAGCTTGCCCAGGGGATTTCCAAGATAGAGGAGAATTGCCAGCTTTGGGGTACATGATGTTTTAAAAAGTGGAGTTGAAGACTGTAAGAGATTTAAAAACAAACACAATAACAACAACAACAAAAGCCTCACAGGAGCCAGGTAATAAATGTGTGATTTGGCCTTTCTGAGAGGCCTAGATGACAGTCACTAGAGACACGTAGGAGAGGTTGTGTCTATCTAAAGTTGTCCACTATTTTATTTTTAGAAGAGAATGAAGAGTTGAGACTCTCCAGTGGATTTATCTCCTTTTCTTTGTGGCTTTCCTTTAAGGATGGGCCCAGGGTTTCTATCAAAATGTGTTTTCTCTTAGAATCAGAGAAACAATCTAATGAACTAAACCTGTGGTGGTATTCATATAATTGTTCTTAAAATGAATTATAAATACAGTACAATTAAATAGACACAGTTCTGTGAAAAACAAACTTGATGAGGGAGCAGCTAGCTCTTCCCTGCTTCTGTCTCATACCTGCATTAGACATAACTAATCATCACATTCTTATCCTCAGAGTCCACCCATGGCTTCAGAGTACTCTCAGTGTATCACTCCAGGCAGCCACTGTCAATCTATCAAAGATACTCGTAATGTTGAAAACCGTTTGCTTTCCATCTTTGCATAATGGAAAGAATGCTAGGCGTGATTCAGGATGTCTGTGTTTAGTCCTAATACTACCACTAGCTAGCTTTGTGTGTGTGAAGGGATGGTTTCTGTTTTTTGGAAGGGAGGGGGGAATTCTTTTCTTGTCTTTTTCTCTCTTCTGGACTGTGCTGTTCTTTTCTATAAAATGATTGGATAATCGCTGATGTCCATTATACTTTTAAAATTATACACTAAGTTTTATGAACAACCTATTTATAAATTTGAATATTTCCATTTTTAAGGGCAAGAAATAAGAGTAAGAGGTTTGCTGCTCATGAACTCAATGGGTATCTCTGTGTCTAGCTTTCAGTCTTATAGGAGATAGAATCCTGCCCTCAGGCCAGGTGTGGTGGCTCACGCCTGTACTCCCAGCACTTTGGGAGGCCGAAGAAGGTGGATCACCTGAGATCAGGAGTTGAAGACCAGCCTGACCAACATGGAGAAACCCCATCTCTACTAAAAATACAAAATTAGCCGGATGTGGTGGCACATGCCTGTAATCCCAGCTACTTGGGAGGCTGAGGCAGGAGAATCCCTTGAACCTTGCAGTGAGCCGAGATCACACCATTGCACTCCAGCTGGGCAACAAGAGTGAAACGCCATCTCAAAGAGAAAAAAAAAAATCCTGTCCGCAAACATTTTATTTTAATAAATTGTATTCTCTTCATTCTTGGTTATTTTTAAGTCAAGGGAAAAGATTAGTCTCTGAAGTGATAAACTCCTGGCTGAGCTCTGTGACCCATTTGCCCTCTGCTGTGCCTAATGATCACACCTAGTCTTTGTGTCAGAGGACTCAGAGCCATGTAGGAATCATCAGAGAGCAGGAAGTCTGTGTGCATAGCGGTGAGAGCATGGGTGTCTGCATCAGTGCAGGCTGGGGCCACATTTCAACTCTACCATTTACTAAACATGACCATGGGCAAGTCACTTACTCAAGCCCTAATTCCCTAGCTGTAAATGAAGAAGAATATGAGTATGTAATTCTTAGGATGATTGGCATTAAATGAAATAGTATATATAAACAAGCCATCAGTGACCCGAAGAAAGTATAGAAACAGCTTGTGCTCTTATTTTGATGGGAGAGAAAATGTTATGGAACATGTTAAGAAAGTAATATGAATGCAAGGGTCTTTGGCCAAAATATGCATACCAGGTTGGGAGCAGGGCTTGGGGAAGGACACTGTTTCTTTAGACAGATATATCGTCTGGTGATGTTGTTGTACTGGATACCAGAGATACAGAATCAATTAAAGGCAAGTCTTTACTTTTAAGAAACACACAGTATAGTGGAGAAAGAAGTGGAAATATCAACCCTGCTTCTCTATGAGTCAGTGCTTTTACAGAGGCAAACATACACTCTGGGTGATGAGGTAGGCAGGAGGGCCAGGGGAGAACTTTCTATGTCAGGCTTGAAAAGCTGGCTAGAGAGTATGTCCAAGAAAGAACATGGTGGAGCATTCAGTCAGCATGTTTGAGAGCCAGACAAGGAAGTTAGACTAAAACTTGGAAGCCTTTCCAAGCCGAAGACCTGTGTGTGCAGAAAACCAAAGGTCTGAGCCTTCTTGCCTGGATCTTGAACAAGAGCCAAGAAATTCTGCTTGAATTTCAACAGAGGCAGAATATGGAGGGTCAAGGGAGGTATTAAAACCAGATCACGAAGGGCCCGCCCCGGGTGCTAACCTGAGAGGTTTAAATTCTTTCAGCCGTTATAGCCTATTGGCCACTGTTTCGACAACAGTGACTTCAGCCAGGCTGGCCTTCATGCCCCAGTGGTTTTAGAATCAGGGCACTCTCTGACAGGTAGTCACAGTGGCCAAGGGCAGACTGCTTTGTCTAGTGATGGGGGAGTATTAATAGAGTTATTAATAGTTAGACCCTGGCCTCAGGTCCTACCCCAAGGATGGTGGCTTGAACTTCTTCATAATTGGATTGCCCCCAATAAAATCACATTACAAACAAAAGAGTTTATTGGAACACCTGGTGCCTGCATCTATATTGGAAATTGTATTCCAATGTGCTACCTTGTCCCTTGCAGCTAACCTAATTTCCTTTCCTTCCCCTCATCACCTACCCCCTTAACTCATACATGTTTAGTTTTCCAAAATATTATCACCTATAGCCATGTGTGAATCGTATTTTTCTTTTGTAGTGAACATGAGTCCTTACCACATTTGTGAAAGGGGAGTTGAGTTCACATAAGGAATTGGGAGCACAGGCCTGGGCTGGGGTCCAGCAGGGGAGATGGGATTTTTGGGGGTTGCTCCATCTATCTGGTTATGTTATTTGAGGAGGCTGAGACCAAGGGAAAAGGGAAAGGCTTGGGCCTGTTCGGCAAACTCTTATTACAAAGACCATTTTGAAGCACTCTGCTGTGCCAGCAGAAATTGTGATTGGCTTCTCAGGCTGAGCCACCCATCGATGAAGGGTTTGATCAATTCCAACAGGTGCCTGGCCTGAGCTACAGCAGGCTGTTGGATGACTCCCCTTGGTATTCCTGGAGAGTTATTGAATGTGGCCAAGCAATGGAATAACAGTGAAAAAGGAAGTCACTTTTTTTACTTCGAGAAGGTGTACACTGGCAAAAAGGAGCCCGAACTATGCCAGAGAGACCCTTATGGTCATATTCTGCTAATTGGTCTCTTTACAACTTGAAAACACTGATAAGCAGAAGGAATTTAACTTTTCTTCCTTAGGGGCTGAAATAGCATGTTTGCTTAGAGTGGCAGTTTTATTTGAAGTTGCTGGGTTATTCTCATATATGATGATAGTATCCTAAAGAAATGAGATCTTTAAAAGCCAGGACCTTTTTCAAGCTACCTAAGCTCAAAGGAGCAGAGAATTATTGAAGATAGAATAGGATTCAGGCCACATTTCTTTTAAATGCTCATGGAAGTCAGTCTTGATAGTGAACGGATACTCATTCAGTGGTGAATTATTAGGTTGGTGCAAAAATAATTGCGATTTTTGCCATTACACATAGAACCTAAGTTTCTGCTCCGACAATAAAGGCTATATGCCAATTAATCAGTTCTGTAAGACTTGGCCAAAATGTGTTTTTAACCATTGTTAGCATGTGGTTTCTTTTAGCCCCACTTTAATCTTCTGTGGGTTATAACCCCACCTGGGATGCACTGAAGAAAACAGCAACATGGTTCAGAGAACTGGACCTTTCTTTTGACAGTTTAAAATTCTACAACAACTATTACAACTACCTTTTCAGTCAGTGGTCCCCAACCTTTTTGGCACCAGGGACTAGTTTCATGGAAGACAGTTTTTCCATGAACCGGGGTTGGCGGGGAGGGGTAGGCAGAAGTTGATGGTTTTGGAATGATTCAAGCGCATTACATTTATTGTGCACTTTATCTCTATTATCATTACATTGTAATATATATTGAAATAATTATATAATTCACCATAATCTAGAATCAGTGGGAGCCTTGCAACTGGATGGTCTCATCTGGGGCTGATGGGAGACAGTGACAGATCATCAGGCATTAGATTTTCATAAGGAGTGCCCAACCTAGATCCCTCTTAAGCACAGTTTGCAATAGAGTCCGTGCTCCTATGAAAATCTAATGTCACTGCTGATCTGACAGGAGACAGAGCTCAGATGGTGATGCAAGCGATGGGGAGCAGCTGTAAATATAGATGAAGCTTCGCTTACTCACCCACCTCTCCCTTCCTGCTGTGAGGCCCAGTTCCTAACAGGCCACAGACTGGTACCAGTCCTGAGGTTGGGAACCCCTATTTTAAGTCACAGTTCTATACAGGTTCAGGATTTGGCCAAAGTAATGCAAATTCCCCCTTTGCTTTGATTTCATCTCAAAGTGATATCATTTGGCTGTGTCCCCACCCAAATCTCATCTTGAATTGTAATTCCCATAATCCCCATGTTTCGTGGGAGGGACCCAGTGGGAGGTAATTGAATCATGGGGGTGGGTTTTCCTTATGCTATTGTCATGATAATGAATAAGTCTCACGAGATCTGATGGTTTTATACAGGACAGCTCCCCTGCATACGTCCCTTGCCTGCTACCACGTAAGACATGCCTTTGTTCTTTCTTCACTTTCCACCATGATCGTGAGGCTTCCCCAGCCATGTGGAACTGTGAGCCTGTTAAACTTCCTTTCTTTATAAATTACCCAGTCTTGGGTATTTCTTAGAGCAGTGTGAGAATAGACTGATACACTAAGATAGTGATGACTTTAGGGATTCATGGCAGCATCTAACCAGTTCCATACTCTAAATGTCATTGATATTCAATAAATCCTTAAATACAAATTAAAAAATACTGATTTGTGGGTGATTTTTTGCTCACGAGTCTTTGTTTTCATTATTTTTGAATGTTGGAGAACATTTTTGGACATTAGGGAATACTGTTGGCTCAGTAGCCCTCACCAAGCGGACTTTAATTTTAATAATCCAAGACTATGGTTAATCCAAGACTGTGGACAATCCAGGAATTATCTGTCTCACATTTAGCATGCATTTTTATTTGTTGGAGACTGCTTTGTCAGAGATGACATTCTGAGTTAAGAAGATGGATCTTGGAACCAGTGAGACCCGGAATCTATATTTTTTGCTTCCTAGTTATGTGGCCTGGAGCAAGACACTTCCTCTTGCTGAGCCTTGGTTTTCTCCTCTGCCTAATGGGTATAATAATAATCTTTATAGCTAACATTTAATAGGTTACTACTGTGTGCCAGGCACTGTTCTGAATGCTTTGTCATTTAATCCATAATATAACCCCATGAGGTGTGTCAAGGTATAATAATGATGGTGCCTGCCTAATAGAATATGATCCATTATTAAGCGAGATAGTTCATGAAAAAGATTTCACATGCTGTCTGATACTTTATAAGAACTCAATAAGTATATGGTATCAATGGTAGTTACTGTAGTTATCTATTGTGTATAATAAATTGGCCCCATATTTAGTGCTTAAAAAAAAAACAACGGTTGTCTCACACAATTTCTGAGGGTCATAAACCTGGAAGACACTTAGCTGGGTAGTCCCATGAGGTTGCAGTCAAGCTGTCTACTGGTACTGTAGTCGTCTGAAGGCTCAGCTGAGGGTCGGCTTCCATGATGGTTCACTCACAGGGCTGTTTGCAGAGCCTCAGGTCTTCACTGGCTATGGTAAGAGGCCTCAGTACCTCTAAACATGGGTCTTTCCAAAGGGCTCCTTGCGATACATCAACTGGCTTCCCCCAGAGCAAATGATCAAAGAAAGGGTACATGTGTACAAGAACAAGCAAAAAATGGAAGACGCGGTCTCTTTTATAACCTAACCATGAAAGTAGCATGCCATCACTCCTGCGATTTTCTGTTAGTCACACAGAACAACCTTGGGACAGTGTGGGAACGTACTACCTGATATGGTTTGGCTCTGTGACCCCACCCAAATCTCATGTTGAATTGTAAACCCCGATGTTGAAGGGGGGTCCTGGTGGGAGGTGATTGGATCGTGGGGGTGGTTTCTCATGGTTTAGCAGCATCCTCCTAATGCTGTCTAGTGATAGAATTCTCACAAGATCTGGTTGTTTGAAAGCGTGTATCACTTTTCCCTTCACTGTCTTATCTCTTCCTGCTCTGGCCAGGTAAAGATGTGCCGGCTTCTCCTTCACCTTCTGCCGTGATTGTAAGTTTCCTGAGGCCTCCTCAGCCATGCTCCTGTATAGCCTGTGGAACTGTGAGCCAATTAAACCTCTTTTCTTCATAAATTATCTGGTCTTAGGTAGTTCTTTATAGCAATGGAAGAACGAACTATGATACTATCCAAGGGCATGTGTACCAGGAGGCAGGAATCATTAAGGCCATGTTGGAGGCGGACTGCCTCAGTGGTCCATGTTTCTAAGAATGTTAAATCACATTGCAAAGCCGTGAAGGTGGGAAGCTGAGCTTAGGAAAACTTCCCCAAAATTAAGGATCTGCCACCAAAAGTCTATCAGCCTAAGCAATCAGTCTGTGGTACATTTTGCAGGAAGGTGCAACCACCATGCATGTTTGAACGGTGTTTTCTGTGGCTTCTCATTTGCATATCCTGAGATGGTGTCAAACACTTGGATTTGCTCCTCTGCCATTTGTTCACTCCAGCTTTTATTTTAATACTCTGGTACATATTTTTTGATCTTCCAGTACTGTGGGCATGGCTCATCTTACAGTCAGTTCTAAAAGTATATAGCAACCCCTAGCTAAAAGTTCATTTCATTACCAACTGGCTGAAGGCAGTGAATTTATATTCAATCACCCATCTGAGTGTTTTCCCCCAATTTTCTGGGGACGGATTCACTGCAGTATTCCCTTAAATGGGTTTTTTGGCCTTTCTCTCAGGCCTGCATTTGACATTTTCTCAAGAATGTTTATTTTTTAATTTACAACTTTGAGAGGTTTATTTTATGAGATGGGTTTTATGCAGCAAAACATAATGGGTTCAGAGTGGGGGAGAACCCTGTGAATTTGAAATTGACTGCCATGAGGAGGAATTATTCATTTCATTTGTGGGAGAAAAATGACAGCTAACAGGAAAGTAGAAAGGTTTCAGGTCTCAATTCACAGATGAACAAATCGCCTTTCATAAGTCAGCACGCTTGGTGTTTTGTATTTGCCATAAATATCTATCTGTGAGGCTTTTGGAAGGATGTGATTAGGGTATGATCTCTCAGAAGAGGGTTTTTGCAAGGTCCTCTTAGTTAAAGGGGCCTTTTGAATTAAAACAGAAGAAAATGAAGGCCCGTGCCTCATGAACATCAGAGCTTGGAGTCAGACTGGCCTGTCTTTATTCCCTTTCTTCTTTGTAGAGGTGGTGATCCCTTCTGTTTTTCAAAAAGAAGATGCTTGGATACTCAATGCCTGGGCTTCCTCATTCTAATAATGTAATGGTGAAGTATTAACTTATCTAAGTCCTGGAAGCTTCAGTAACCATTCTGCCTGACTCTTTGAGCAGAAAAGACTGTGGAAAAATCACTGTGCTCTCATTTTCACCCTCACACCCCAAAACACTCCATTAATTTCCAGGCATCACCCTTCATTAGCCACCCCAGGGCTGAAGGACTGTGTTATGAGGCTGCAGGGTCATGAACCTCACCATACACCCCTTGGTTCATTTCACAGCTTGCTCCTTTCTTAATACCTTACGGCCCATTTTCCCCACTTCACTTGGCAAGGGGGACCTTTTCCAGGGCCTGAAATGGATGGGGCTCCTGCTGCTCCTCTTTTGTTTAGTGCCTCCCTATTCTGTGATCTTAAAAGTGTACACCCTTGCCATAACCATAGCATTTGCTCAGTGCTCTCAACATAAACGAAGCTTAGATCACAATGAAACTGTGGACCTGCAGGCCGCCTTCTTCACTGAGTCCATTTTTAAATGAAGATGGAACACAAGAGGATGATCTTATTGTTCAGTAAATTTAATACATAAACCCCATGGTGGAAAATGGCATTTGGCGAGTTTAATCTGCTCCACCTTTTTTAATAAATAAGGTAATTATAAGATGTGATTGTATTTGCTCATTATACACCATCAATAGCAGTTTGCTTTAGAAATACTGCGTGTGTAAAGTAAACTTCCTAAGCTGATCAAAGCAAGAAGAAGGGCACACCTGCCAAGCACTGGGAATTTTCCCATCTGTCTGTACCATGAGCCATGTTACCTTTGATCTTTTTCTTTGGTGATTGACAGGCTGGTGAAGACCATAGCAAGTTCTGAAAGTGCCTATCAATGTGGCAGTGGGAGCAAAATTAATGTGTGTTTTCCCTCAAAGAAGATACTAGGTGCGTAAAGGAGTGGTTTAGAAGCATCGGGGAAACAGGGTAGCACTGTGGTCAAGAACATGGACCCTAGAGCCAGATAAGCTTAGGTTTGAGTCTGGGCTCTACTGCTTAGTAGATGTGTGACAAGTATATTAGTTATCTATTACTGTGTAATAAATTACCCCAACACCTAGTGGCTTAAACAGCAACCATTTATTATGTCACACAGTTGCTGAATGTCAGGCACCCAGGAATGGCTCACTCGAGTGGTTCTGTTTCAGGGTCTCTCACAAAGCTGTGTTAGGATGTTGACTGGGGTAGCAGTCATCTGAGGCTTGACTGGGGCCAGAGGATCCACCTCAAGGTTCACTCCCATGGCTCTTGGCAAGAGGCCTCAATTCCTCACCACATGGATCTGCTCCTGGCATTTTACTCAGAGTAAGTGCCTAACTTCTCTGAGCCTCTGTTTCTTCATATATCCTGTAAGGAAAATAGTAATACTTCAGAGGATTATAGTGAAGATTGAATTTCAGTGAAAGTGCTTAGCATGTCATCTGACTCATGATAAACTCTCCCTTACTGTTCTTACCATTTTTATCATCATTGCGATCATCACCTATCCCATAATTCCTATAATGTTTAAATGGGCCTCTGTATCTCCAATTTCTGGGGGTTTTTTTCCTCTTTACCACCAACAATCCTCCCATTCCTCTGAATTTCACATTCTTTCTTGACTGCCCACAATTAGAACCCATCAAAATGTCAATACTCAAAGACAGATGGAGCCCTGCTGGGTCTCAGTTGGCTGCCAGGACATGGAAGGATGTGGCTAATGGTAGAATTTGCAGAGAACTTGCACCAAATATTGGCCCTGTCATTAAAGCAAAGAGAAAAAAATATATTTCTGCAAAAGAGTTTTTGGTCAAAGAACTACAGTTTGAGAGTTTGAGAGGAAACACAGGAAAAAGACATAGTGGAAGGTTGTAGAATATAAACACAGAGTTCACTTACTAAGAGTAATACTAAGTAGAGAGCATCTCTATCTGTTACACCCCTTTCAGGGGCTCTTGAGATCTTTGGACTGTCTTCAGGGATAAGGCTTAGGTGTACACATCCAGGTTTGCCTAGAATTTTGAGACGTCCCCAGATTTCATCCATTCCCTGCAGGTTAATTAACTAAATCTGTATAAACAAAGAATGCAGTAAAGACCAACATAGTATATCTTTAATGCATGTTTGTACTGGAAAGTGAATAGTAATTTGATATTCCTTTGTACATGTCAAACAATCATTCATACAACCACACATATTAAACTTTTGGTGTTTTTGACAATTTACTTGCTAATCCAGCTTTCTGAACGATACCAGCTACCCGTAATTTGTTTTTCTCAGCCATGATGTAATCATTAAGTTGCCATAATGAAGATTGAAGGTTTAATAATGGAAAGTGTTACAAATTTCAATTTAATCATTCCTAAATTGATTAGCAACTTTCCCCAAATGCCTGGCCACAGAAAAACAGAGAGCTAAGAGAGACAAAGTGCTGTGGTCCGAGTTTGATAAATGGTGCTTTGGTGCAGCTGTAATTGAGTTATTGAATTTACTCCTCTTCCAAATTATGTTTGCATTGTCTCAGCCATATGTGTTGAGGGCCAGAGAAAGGTCATTAGAAGCTTCAGACTGAGGGCATATATGGGTTACAGCAATTTTGAACAGCAACACCGTGGTTAGTCAATTAAAAGGAACACCCAGCAAGGTGTCCCTGAGCCTCTTGCGATAGAATGGTCAGTGGTGAGATCCCAAAGGCCTATTTAAAGGAGTCTGAAGATTCTGTAAGTAAATGTCTACTCTTGGCCTCGGGCTGTTTAGCCCTGACAAATGATGTGGGTGAGACCCTGTGGGCAGATTTGAAGGAAAGGACACTTACAAACAAATCCAGCCTGGCAGCTCTAACAAAGCCAGAATTGAAATAATTAGATAACAGCACTGGCCTCGCTCACCAAAGAGAGGAGCTGTGTGTTGTTTTCTTGCATTGCTTTGCTAACACCAGATGTGAACTTTTTAACTTTCACCTAGATCTCTCTCCACAACAGTATCTTAAAGATAGTAAATCAGCATGACACTTCAGCTTAACACATTTTGAGAAAAGGCAGTGTTGTTGGTCTTTTCCCTCATAGCCCGCTAGCTTATCCCTGTCTACCTGCATTCCAGGTGAGTGTGAACATTAATGTCACTTGTGTTTCAGTGATTACTAAATAGTCTTCCTTTTTTTCCTGTACCCATTTATATTGCTGTCACATGGTAAATTTTTAAAAATGTGATATTGTAGAAATCCATTAGAATTCATGTTAATAAACATTCTAAAAGGAAGGGGCTAAAGCCAGGAGGCCATTTTTCCTGGGAACTAGAAAAGACAAGCCTTGAGGATGTGAACTGAGAGGCCAAGAAGTGGTGAGAAACCGGTGACAGACAGCAAGGGAGTCCCAGCCCTCCTTGAGGGCAAAACCAGTGGGGAAGGCTGACTGGGCCCAGCTGCCAGTTGGCATGGGTGAGGACCCCTCAGAGGACATGGCCCGGGTCCAACACATGCATATGGCAGGCACCACTCAGATAACAAGCCACCTCAGAACACTTGGTTTGCTTTACTCTCATAAAGGTAAAGTTCTCTAGAAGCCCCTAGATTAATTTGTTACATAGATACGAGTTTTTTGGGCTGCATTTACAAAGTACTGTAAACTAGGTGGCTGAAAAAAGAGTAATGTATTGTCTCAAAGTTCTGAAGGCTAGACACCCAAAATCAAGGTGTTTTCAGGGCCATGTTCCCTGTGAATCCTGTAGGGGAGCCTTTTTTTGCTTCTTCCTAGCTTCTGGGTGGTTTGCTGGCAAGCTTTGGCGTTCCTGGGCTGCAAGATGCACCACTCCAATGCCCTGTCTTTACATGGTGTTCTGTGTCTTTTCGCATCATCATCCCTCTGTCTCCAAATATCCCCTTTTTATGAAGACACTGGTCATGTTGGATTAGGGCTGACCCTAATGACCTGATTTTTACTTAATTGCCTCTGCAAAGACCCTATTTCCAAATAAGGTTGCATTCTGAGGGACTGGCCGTTAGGACTCTAGCATATCTTTTGAGTGGGTCGGGTGGAGGGGTGCATTTCAACACATCACAGACATCAAGTTTAAAAATTGCAAACCGGAACCTAAATTTCCTTTTGTTGTCTAAGTCAATTTGGAATGTGTTTCTCCCGGATATTTTCACTGAAGCTTAATTTTCTGGGTGTTTAAGGGGCAAAGAATAGCACATACTAACAATGGATCTCAAAAATGTCAGTTTAGAACTATTTGGTTGGAATGATTGGCACAGTGGGTCTTTGGGTCCTGAATGTAGACTTGAGTTAACCATTTCAAATGGCTTCAGCTCTAGGTGACAGATTTCACTCCATCTGTGGCTGGCTTCTCTAGATGTCTGTGCATTGTTTCCAGAAGGACTTGTCAAGGAGCATAGGAGTATTTCCCTGTCGTTCAAGAGCAGCATCCACAGCACATGGCGGGCAATAGGTAGGGTAGGGGAGCATTAGGCTTTGGAGAGTTACAGCCCTAGATTCAAATCCTACTACCACCTCTTACTAGCTGAGTGACCTTGATCATGTTACTTCTCTTTCCTGAGCTTTTTCTCCTCCATGAAAGCTAGTGGATGAGGCTCAAATGAGCTGGTATGAACAAAGTACTTAGCACACAGCACAGACTTCATGAAGGTTAGTTCTTCAAGCAGCCCATCCTTTATATAGTCTCAGAGCACACTGGTATAATTTTAGTTATCTAACACTGTATAGTTTACAAAGCAGTTTCACTTATTACATTTAATTTAAATGTATTGATTGAGGGACACTATTAAAAATATAAAAATGCTTCTTTTAAATTATTCACAACTGGTAGCCATAACTATGAATCTTTCTATGTTCAATATTTTAATTATTTTTTAGCCAACAGCCACTAATCTTGATTAGTTAGTTATCTCAGAGCTGATATCATACCCCAATGCAGTGGTTCTCACCTGCAGGCAATTTTGCCCCCAAGGAACATTGAACAATGTCTGGAGACAGTTTTGGTTGTCACTGCTGAGGAGGAAGGACTACTAGCATCTAGTGGGTAGAGGCCAGCGATGCTGCTAGACATCCTACAACATACAGCACATTGAACTACCTGCTTTCAACATAGAACTATCTGGCCCAGGATGTCAACAGGGTTGAAGCTGAGAAACCCTGCCTTAAGCTACCAAGATATTTTCATGAGTAAATGCTCACCTTCAATCAATCAGTGCATCCAATCAGAAAATGGGTGCCATGTAAATAGGACTTTGTTTAAATTTCCATCCTGCAAAGAAAACATTTAAATCAGAAGTAATATTTTCTAATGTTATGGGAAAAAAAACAAACCATCAGCTTAAGTCAATAAGCATTTGATGAGTACATTGCCCTGGGATATTGTGTTACTGATAAATGACAGCTGTGGACAAACCTGGCATTTGGGTCGGGCTTTAAACATAAGCTGGCCAGAAGCTTTTGGGCTGACCCCTACGTGAACAGTGATTGTAATCGCAGTGAGTAAGCACAGAGTGTTAGTGAATTTCACTAAAAGCAGAGCCATCCCCAAGAGCATGCCTACCTTGCCTTGATGGAAGACTCCAAAGTCACCGTGACTTCAAATAATGCAACCTCCACTGGTGGCTAGAGTTGCTCAGATCTAATTTGTATTAAAGAGATGAATCATGACTGGGAGTGGTGGCTCATGCCTGTAATCCCAGCACTTTGGGAGGCTGAGGTGGATGGATCACGAGGTCAGGAGTTCAAGACCAGCCTGGCCAACATGGTGAAACCTTGTTTCTACCAAAAATACAAAAATTATCTGGGCGTGGTGGTGGGCACCTGTAATTCCAGCTACCCGGCAGGCTGAGGCAGAGAACTGCTTGAACCCAGGAAGCGAAGGTTGCAGTGAGCAAAGATCATGCCACTGCACGCCAGCCTGGGTGACAGAGTGAGACTCCATCTCAAAAACAACAACAAAAGAAAGAAATTATCTATTTTATTTCTTCTTGAAAGAAATAAAATAGATAATTTGGTAGCGTGAGAATGCCTAGTAACAATAAGCATAACCATAATAATAATAGAAGCCAATATTACTTGAGCACCTATTAGGTGTCAGGCCTGAACTAAAAGTTGGCATGCATCTTCTTTGATTCTCATAGTAGCTCCTTTGAGGGAGGTGCTATTGATCCCATTTCTCAAATGCAGAAACTGAGGCTCTGAGGTTAGGTGACAAGCCCAAGTTTATTCAGCTGGTAAGTGACAGAGCCAGGGTTAAACCTAGGATTGCTGGCTCCAGATCTCCAAATTAACCTCTGGTGCACTTTTGCATCAGTCAACACAATGAGAGAGTTTGGGTGGAGGTGCTTTTAAAAATTAACACTACCTCAGTTGGCGTTATTTAAAGCATGTTAAATACTATTTCAGTCTGTCACCATGGTCATGATGCCTTTTGTGTATAAGAGATCTTGGAAAACATGGTTTGACTTTTACAGCCCAGGAGATAGAGTTTCTTTTCAAACATTAAGCATTCTCATGCCATCTTCATGGTTTTTCCATAGACGTGTACCTTGTCACTGTAAAATTTCCAAATGTGCTTTAATTGACTCAAAAAAAAAAAAAAAAAAGAGTGAACAACTGTATTTGGGGCATGGGGAGGGGAAGAAAGGTTCTTAAAACTACACAAATTTGTAAGCCCTGGAAGCCAGAATCAAAATGTGTAACCAGACTGTAATCAAGGTGTGAACATGGCTGCATTCTTTTCTGGAGGCCTTAAGGGAAAATCTGTTTCCTTGACTTTTCCAGCTTCTAGAGGCTGCCCATATTTTTTGGCTCATGGCCCCTTCCCATTTCCAAAGCCAGCAGTGTTCCATCTCTCTGATGCTGCTTCCATAGCCACAGCTTCTTCCGATCCTCCTCTCTGCCTCCCTCTTCAGCTTTTTATGTATTATTATTATGGTACAATATACATAACATAAAATTTGCCATCTTAACCATATTTAGATGTGCAGTGCAATGGTGTTAAATATATTTGCATTGTTGTGCGACCAATCTCCAGGATTTTTTCATCTTGCAAAAAATGAAACTCTTTATCCAATAAATGACAACTCCTAATTCCCTCCTTCCTCTAGCCCTGGCAGCCTCCATTCTACTTCCTGTCTCTATGAATTTGACTACCCCAGATACCTCATATAAGTGGAATTATATAGTACTTGTCCTTTTGTAACTGGCTTATTTCACTTAGCATGAGTAACTGTATTTTCCATGAAAACATTCTCTAACTTCTAAAAATGGAAAATCAGTAATGTTTGTCATAAGTAGGGGGAATAGCCATAAGAATGAACAGAATGAAAGCAGCCCGTTATTAGATGCTAGCTGGGTTCTACTGTGTGACACTCTGAGGTTCTTATCTCCCACTGAGATTAGCAAATATTAGCAAGGTGCAAAAGATGTAGCAGCACCGAACTGAGACTCTTTCATAATCTGGAAGATGGCAAGACATTTGATAAAGCCAAACTCTCTTGCTACGGGATTCAGTGTTAACTCAAGGCCTGCCTGTCCCTCCACTGCTTAAAAACAGCTCAGGTGTTACTGGGAATCGCTGTGTAGAACATCTAGGCAGGAAAGAAGAAATGAACAGCAACACTGAGTGAGCAAATAATCTAAGTGGAGAAACAAATATTGGTCCTTTTGTATTTGAGTGTGTGTGTCATTGAGTATACTGAAACAAAAAAAAATGGCTTTGCCATCCTGCTGCTTCCTTCACCTGGGTAGATTCCAGTTGATTGTCAATTATATGTCACCAGGTGGTATCAAAAGGAGTTTAATTCCCCATGAAAATTAGGACTTAACCTGACTCTGGCTTTACTGCGAGTGTACATGGTGCTTGGAAGCTGCTCATTAATCCCATTCTGTAATGCCCTTGAGATCACCAACCTGAAAGTGAATCTCCATTTCCTGCACCATCTCTGCAGCTGGGGTCAGATGGAACATCAGATGGGGTCTGATGACAGTCCCTAGATTATGGCTGTAGACAGTAAACTGTGGGTATCTTAGCAGCAGATCCAGGATAAATTCCTGGGGACCCATTTTTGCCCCTTTTTAGAACCTACCCAAATGACCTACAGAGGAAGAATGAAATGATGCATCACTTAATATGTTCAAGTGGAAAGAGAACACACATCCTTGCTCTGCTTTTTCTGGAAAATTTGCATACATTCTGCCTAGTGTTTTATGTTCCAGAGTAATCTTTCTTTCATTCTTTTGTTGAAACAGAAACCAGAGACCTCATTGGGGATGTATGGTTTTAAACAAGATTTATATTATAATAAAGAAGGCCATTTTGGATCCACATCAAAACAATTTGACCCTTTCTACAAATTCATTCTAGAGTTTCTGTGTGTTAAGGGAAAGGGTGAGGTTAAACCCAGAATTGTTGCTAGTTCCCGCATGTCTTTTATTTCCTCTTACTTGCTCTGTGGACCAGCCCCATCCTAAACTGAATAGACTCACTAAGGATTCTCTCCTGGGCCAGAATCTTCACTCCAAATGCCCTAGCCGTAATCAACTGTTGTTAATGAAGCACCATGTTCAGGTGACGTTTTATCGTCATTTCATCACCAACCCTTGGAGACACAGCCACCGTGAGTGTCTTACCTTTTGTTGTTATGAATGGGTTTTTTGTGAAGACCACAGATTTACAGGCCCTATAAAAGAACTCCAAGGGCCGCCCCTGTCCCCTTTTTTTCTGTCACTCTTTGTAGTCCTATCCTGTGATAACTGCATTTGTTTGGGGAGATAAGGAACTTTTGTTGGTCATTTTCGATAGGATACCATATGTCAAATTTGTAAAATCTTGTTAACACTGTGTTTTCTTCACTAGAGAATTACCCTCTAGTAGGGGAAAATGGAACTGCCAATTATAGTAGGCTCCTGCTGTGAATAAACTGGTGTTATATTCCCAGACATCAGGCTCTGCAAGGAGAGAGCCCCCAATTGCCTTTTCCTTTCTTGCCTGATAGACAAAGCTTTCGAGTAAAGCATAATTAGCTTGACTGACAATCAAGAAAATACAGTCTTCAATATCTGTTTTTATTTTAAGATCTTCTTGTTTTGGAGACATATTCCAAAGTCATTTAGCAATTCATTCCTCAATGCAAAATTCAATCAATTGAAGGGCCAGAATTTGCTTAAAACATTCAACATGTGTTTCAAAAGAAAGATAAATGAATCCACCTAGTGACCAACAAAACTTATGGTATATCAGACTATAACTATTAAAGGAGAAACTATAAATCCCCGTGGCAGTAGAGCTAATACATTTTTTTAAGCTGACCCCTTTGGGGGGAATTTGGATCTTACACTACGTTCTTAATTTTATTGAGGCAAAGATATTACAGAAAGAAAATGGTTTCTCTGGCACTAAGCACAAATAATGTACAATAATAATCGTGACTTCCTAGTAGCCGTTTTCTCATCCGCAAGCCAGCTTCATCATTGTATAATGGTGAGATCTTGTTCATCAACTTCTGTCCCTTAAGAGGTTTTCCTTGCAAAATTGGAAAGGGATATTTTGTGTTTTGTTTTGTTTGTTCATTCTGAGTTTTGTTTTCCAAATCTTCTTCTCTAATTCTGCAGGCTGGAAACAGGTAGCTCAGTGAATATTCAGACCATATCCTCTGGCACCATCTATGGAAGGCAATTTGTTATAGAAAGAAGTTAATTGATTTAAGGTAAAGGAAGGGAAATACACAAAAAAAGAGGAGAGACTGAGATTCAAAATGCAAAAACTAAAACACTTAGAAGAAGGTACACTTCATCATTCATTGGCTATTTAGTACCTGCTATGTACCAGGCACCAGGCTGGGCTCCGGAGATAAAGTGATAAATTTTGTACCAACTCTGCCTGTGAGTGCTTTCATTTAGCATGGAAAAGAGATGGTGCATACCCTATTCCAACATAATTAAGACTCATTATATTACAGATAAGCAACCTAGAGACAACTTAGCCACAGAAACTTGTGATCACAGGTATTCAGAAATTTAGCAGAGCAGATGGTTGGGAAGACGTTGGTCAAAGGTTACAAATTTTCACTTAAATAAGAGGAATAAGTTCAAGAGGTCTATTGTACAACATGATGACTACATAACAATATATTGTATTCTTGAAAAGTGGTAAGGGAGTAGATTTTAAGTATTCTCAGCCCAAAAATGACCACTATGATAGGTAATGCATATATTAATTAGCTTGATTCAGCCATCCTGTAATGTATATGTACTTCAAAACATCATGTCATACATGATAAATACATACAATCTTATCTGTCAATAAAAAAATTAGGCCGGGCGCGGTGGCTCAAGCCTGTAATCCCAGCACTTTGGGAGGCCGAGACGGGCGGATCACGAGGTCAGGAGATCGAGACCATCCTGGCTAACACGGTGAAACCCCGTCTCTACTAAAAATACAAAAACTAGCCGGGTGAGGTGGCGGGCGCCTGTAGTCCCAGCTACTCGGGAGGCTGAGGCAGGAGAATGGCATGAACCCGGGAGGCGGAGCTTGCAGTGAGCTGAGATCCGGCCACTGCACTCCAGTCCGGGCGACAGAGCGAGACTCCGCCTCAAAAAAAAAAAACAACAACAAAAAAAACAAACAAAAAAATTAGAGCAGAATCTAGGTTCCGATTTTTTTAAAAAGAGACACCTTTTTTTTTCTTTTGAAATATGGGAAAATTTAAGGATGCCCTTTATCTTTATTTTAATAATGACTTAACATTGTACTCAGGATTCTAGCCAATATAGTAAAAAAAATAAACAAATTACAGAAACTGGAAGGGAAGAGACATAATAGTCATCGTTTATAGATGATGTAATTATCAACATAGAAAATCTAGCAGAATTTAGAGCTTACATGAGAGTTCAACAATGTCAGAGCTCGTATGAGAGTTCAACAGTGTTATTTGATATAAGGTCAACTTACGTAAATCAGCAGTGCACTTTCTATACCAATATAATAAGCAACTAGAATATGACAAAAAAAGATATTACTCACAATAGTGGGTAACTATCCCACTAAACTCCGTAAAGTAAAATCCGTAAAGTATCTAGGAATTACCCAATAAAGAATACACAAGGCCAGGCACTGTGGCTCACACCTATAATCTCAGTACTTTGGGAGGCCGAGGTGGGCAGATCACGAGGTCAGGAGTTCAAGACCAGCCTGGCCAACATGGTGAAACCCCATCTCTATGAAAAATACAAAAAAAAAGCCGGGTGTGGTGGTGTACACCTGTGATCCCAGCTACTCGGGAGGCTGAGGCAGAAGAATCCCGTGAACCCAGGAGGCGGAGGTTGCAGCGAGCCGAGATCGTGCCATTGTACTCCAGCTCGGGCGACAGTGCAAGACTCCATCTCAAAAAAAAAAAAAAAGAATAAAAAAGAATACATAAGACTTTTTTTAAAAAATGTAAGTTCAGGGGTAACGAGCAGGGTGTGTAGGTTTGTGACATAGGTAAACGTGTGTCCTGGGGGTTGTACAGATTATTTCATCTCCCAGGTGTTAAGTCTGCTATCCATTAGTTATTTTTCCGTGGTGTATATGTACCGTATTTTCTTTTTCTTTTTTTTTTTTTTTTTTTTTTTGAGACGGAGTCTCACTCTGTCGCCCAGGCTGGAGTGCAGCAGCGAGATCTCCGCCTGGCTAATTTTTTGTATTTTTAGTAGAGAGGGGGTTTCACTGTGTTAGCCAGATGGTCTCTATCTCCTGCCCTCGTGATCTGCCTGCCTCAGCCTCCAAAAGTGCTGGGATTACAGGCGTGAGCCACTGCGCCTGGCCACCACATTTTCTTTATCCAGTCTATCGCTGATGGGCATTTAGGTTGATTCCATGTCTTTGCTATTGTGAATAGTGCTGCAGTGAACATACATGCACATGTATCTTTATAATAGAATTATTTATATTCCTTTGAGATATACCCAATAATGGGGTTGCTGGGAATTTCTGTCTGTAGGTATTTGAGGAATTAATTGCCACACTGTCTTCCACAATGGTTGAACTAATTTACACTCCCCACAACAATGTAAAAGTGTTCCTTTTTCTCCACAACCTTTCCAGCATCTGTTATTTTGTGACTTTTTGATAATAGCCATTCTGACTGGGAGACACCCTTTTCTAAGTTGCAGATCCCTCATAGTAAATGTATACATATGGAGTTTTCAAATAAAGGAGAATGTCTGTAATAAGTAGTAGCATGTGACTGAAGAAATGGCTTCTGGTGCTACTAGTGTCTCCAGTCATCTCAGGGACAATACCTTTTCAGACTAAGTAACCAGGCACCTTTCAAATCCTGTGTTATAGGAATAAGCTTCTTCCACCTGAGAGGCTGAGCTCTCTGCTTCATGCTTAGGATAACCCTTTCCTGCTGGAATCTAACCAAGTAAGGATGGGCCCTGCTTGAAGTCACAATGCAGCGAGCCCTGGGAAAGCAGGAATTTGGCCATGGCTCACCCAACAAGATGACCACCTCTTTTTGACACTTGTCTTCCCCTCTCACATGTATGCCAACCTTACTTGCAATGGTAACACTTTGTCCTAGCATCTCTCCTTCCTCTTCCTATCAGAGGTGGTCTTAATAGTAAGTAGTCACAAAACAAAATGACTGAAGGTGATTGCATATTTAGCTGGTCAAGAGCACAGGGTTTGGAAGCAAGACAGACCTGGCTGTGAGTCCTGATTCTGGGCATAATACTTAGTCCCATTAAGCCTCCTTTTTCGTTTGTAAAAGTGTGGGCCAATAATACTTAAGGCAAAAGGTAGTTGAAAATGTTAAATGTGCTATGATGTGTGCAAAGAGTTTAGGGTGGTCACTGTATCTGGTGATGGCCACTTAAACGATGGCTGTTGTTAAGTGACAGAATGAGGCACCACATGCAGAGCACCGCATGCAGAGAGGTATTGAGAATACAAGTGGAAAGCACAGTTTTCTCTTGACACACCATCACACCCAAACTAAAGTATTTCAGACTTACCCCTTGCTACTTTCTGCAATATGGCGAAAAATTCTAGACCCAAATGGAATCAAGTTCCTTTTTTTTTTTTTTTTTTTTTCGAGATGGAGTCTCTCTCTGTCGCCCAGGCTGGAGTGCAGTGGCGCGATCTCCGCTCACTGCAAGCTCCATCTCCCTGGTTCATGCCATGCTCCTGCCTCAGCCTCCCGAGTAGCTGGGACTACAGGCGCCCACCACCACACCTGGCTAATTTTTTGTATTTTTAGTAGAGACGGGATTTCACCACGTTAGCCAGGATGGTCTCGATCTCCTGACCTCGTGATCTGCCCGCCTTGGCCTCAAGTTCCTTTTTAAAGGTTCACAAACTATGTGACCTTTTAATGACAAAAGTATGACTTTATACCTCTAGAGAAAATTACCGTTCAGATTGTTCTGAGCTGATTACCCTTGCCTTTCAACTGCAAACCTTCCCAATCAAAAGTGTGAGCATAAAGAACAGCATCATTGCAAACGTGTAATCTATCTGACATCTTGCTTTTCATATAATTGAAAGAACACATATGTCAGTTTATACTCAAGCAAAAATGATATATGGTATCGATGTGAAACATGAGAGATGATCTGATTTTTTCTCTCGTTAATGAATATTGAGCAAATAAATAGAGCGTTTCAGGATCAAGGAATATATGAGATTCTGTGTATTTATTTTCTTCATTACTGTAGCTACAATGTCACCCAAGAGTATCTGGGAGATGACAACCAGGCAATTAAAGGCAACTCTGTCCAAGCACTGGCCCTGCCAGAGTGAATCATGACCCTTTCTCTGGCCGCCCCATGGCTGAACCCCTGTCCTTGGGGAACCTCAGGCTGTGAATGACTTGGCAGTTGCCACAACACATACTTTTTTGTGTACACATGACATGTCTGTGATATGATGCATCTGCTGTCCACAAAACCATCTAAATGGCTTAACTTCTCCAGATTTCATTTTGAAAAAGAATGTCAATAATCTACATGAGAAGTTTTGTGTTTCATGTCTAAATTATCTTAGGAACTTCAGCTATTGTTGTAGGGTGAGGATGGGGACATGGTGTCTCTCAATAGATGAATGAAGCCAACTGCCCATTTTTAACATCAACACATTTGTGGTAACCATTACCTAATACGTTCATGAGATGGGTTCCACTAACACAGATCTCTCTAGTGTTTGTTTATTTAATTAAATGGGAGAATTGTCCAAATGATTTCTTTTGAGATTTCTTTGGTCTCCAAACTCATGCTGCCCATTCCATATTTATATAGCTTCCTGAATTATCTGCAAAATTGACTAAGAATGCTGCAGAATGCTAAAAATAAAAACCTATACATGTAGAATAAGCCTGACTCATGGTTAATTCTTTTCAGGCATATCTCTTTTCACTGAAATGATAGGGTTTAGATTTTCAACCGCTTCCGAACGATAAAATGAGATGCAGTGCTGGTCTCTGCTGATTCATTCGTTCTGAGATCAACTTACACACACTATAATGAGTAATAGCAAATATAAAATAAATCTCGGCCAGGTGCAGTGGCTCATGCCTATAATCCCAGCACTTTGGAAGGCTGAGGTGGGTTGATCACCTGAGGTCAGGAGTTTGAGACCAGCCTGGTCAACATGGTGAAACCCCATCTCTACTAAAAATACAAAAATTAGCCCAGCATGGTAGTATGCGCCTGTAATCCCAGCTACTCGGGAGGCTGAAGCAGGAGAATTGCTTGAACCTGGGAGGTGGAGGCTGCAGTGAGCCGAGATTGTGCCACTGCACTCCAGCCTGGGTGACAGAGTGAGACTCCCATCTCAAAAAAAAAATAAAAAACAATCTCTGTGTTTCTGCCTAATCATACAAAAGGCTGTGTTAAATTCATTTACTAGATGAAAATAAGTATTACTAATTTGTTTCTTTGTTCTTTGATCAACTTCTTATTTAAGAACTCTTACTAAGGACACCTTCCTGCTATATTCAATGCCATAACTTTGCATTTAGAAAACGTGGTTATCATAAAGAAAATGGCAAGACCATATTTGTCAGATACCTGATGTACTCCCTGTGGAGAATTTTAAAATTTCTTACTTTGTAAGAAGCCTGTCATTTCCAGTGGATGGTCAAGATGAATCAGGATTTGAGTTGAAGATTGTTGGTAGTGTTTACTTTGTTTTAATGACTCCAACAGATGAGGGGCCACTGGGCTTGCTGATTGGGTCTATAGTAACTTTCAGCCATCATGGTGGAGAATAAAGCTCAAGTCCATGAAAGACACAAGTCCTAATGCAGGGAGTAAGGATCAACGGAGAGAATGTTAGCATAGGTAGTGATTTGCCCCATCATTGCACTCTCACCTATTGATTTTTTTTTTCAGTGACAAGATTCTTTTGCTCAGACTTTTCTTTTGCTATTATAATAATTCTCAAAATCAACAAACTTTTAGTTGCTTAGAACAACCACCACAAAAAGGAATGTGAATGTGTTTATTACCACTGAACTGTACACTTGAAAATTGTAAAGATGGTACATTATATATGTATATTTTACCTCAATAAATCATTTTAAAAGCCCCCATGATGTATTTATGAGAATTCTAACAAAAAAAGATTCTGTCAGCTTCCACAAACATTGTCATCTGCATTTTTCACTTGGAAGGGGAAGTGCAGTGAACTCTAGTGGAAAGGCATATGTGGACTTCCATAGGCAGACATCCGGATGTGGCTCCTGCCTGCCACGTATTAGCCAGGTGACCTGGGCAAGTTCTTAACTGTTCTGAGTCTCAGGTTCCCCATCTGTTAGGCGAATATAAAAGAAGAGTACTTCTATTCACAATAGCAAAGACATGGAATCAACCTAAATGCCCATGAGTGACGGATTGGATAAAGAAAATGTGGTCCATATACACCATGAAATACTATGCAGCCATAAAAAGAACAAGACCATGTCTTTTGCAGGAGCATGGATCGAGTTCGGGGACATTATCCTTAGCAAACTAGCAGGAACAAAAAACCAAATACCACATGTTTTCACTTATAAGTGTGAACTAAGTGATGCGAACTCATGGACACAAAAAAGGGAACAACAGATACTAGAGCCTGCTTGAGGGTGAAGGGTGGAAGGAGGGAGAGGAGTAGAAAAAAATAACTATTGGGTACTGGGCTTAGTACCTGAGTGATGAAATAATGTGCACACCCCCATGACATGAGTTTACCTATAAAACAAACCTGCACATGTACCCTTGAACCTAAAATAAAAGTTAAAGATGAAAGAAAGTAAAAAGTACTTAATTCATTACATGGTTAGGCTGTGTCCCCACCCAAATCTCATATTGAATTATAATCCCCACGTGTTATGGGAGGGACCTGGTGGGAGGTGACTGAATTATTATGGGGTGGTTTCCCAAATACTGTTCTCATGATAGTGAGTTCTCAGGAGAGCTGATGGTTTTATAAGCATCTGGCATTTTCCCCTGCTGGCACTCATTTTCTCTTCTGCTGCCCTGTGAAGAGGTGCCTTCCACCATGATTGTCAGTTTACTGAGGCCTCCCCAGCAATCCAGAACTGAAAGTCAATTAAACCTCTTTTCTTTTTCTTTCCTTTCCTTTCCCTTCCCTTTTCCCTTTCCTTTCCTTTCCTTTTTTAGATAGAGTTTTGCTCTGTTGCCTAGGCTAGAGTGCAGTGGTGCAATCTTGGCTCACTGCAACCTCCACCTCCCAGGTTCAAGCAATTCTCCCGTCTCAGGAGAGTAGCTGTGGCTACAGGCGCATGCCACCATGTCTGACTAATTTTGTTGTATTTTTAGTAGAGATGGGGTTTCACCATATTGGCCATGCTAGTCTCGAACTCCTGACCTCGTGATCTACCTGCCTCGGCCTCCCAGTGTGCTGGAGTTACAGGTGTGAGCCACCGTGCCCGGCCCTAAAACCTCTTTTCTTTATAAATTACCCAATCTCAGGTATTTCTTCATAGCTGTGTGAGAACGGACTCATAAAATCTCAAAATGTATGAGATGCTCAAAATGCATGCTTTGAGATCTATGAGATCATACAGGTCAGTTTCCTAGCACTGTACCTGTATGTAATAAGTGTTCAATAAATGCTAGTTTGCCATGAAAACTTCAAATAAGCATAAACGTTGGAGAAAAATTACTTTAAGTGGGAAAAAGACTATTTAAAAACATCTCATTGAGGCATAGGATCTATGCACAGGGAGTTTGCCTGACCCTGTAAGATAAAGTCCCTTGGCTTTCTTCAGCAGTAGAAGAAACCAATACTTAGAGGTGGCCCGTCTCTGAAAGAGAGGTATTGGCATTAGACTTGGGAGTGGTCAGTTAACAGCTGTTATGGGCGTCTACTGGGCACCTAGCAGAATCTACTCATGAAGACTGCTCTGTTGCCTCCTGTTTTCTCATTGTGTGGATGAAGAAAGCAAAGCCACCCCAAGCTAAACTGTAATCCATTGACAAGGGCCATATTTGGAGGGTCCACTGTGCTCAGAGTCCTTCAAGGGAGAAAAAGAATAAAAAGCAAGGACAGACCATGTTTTTCCCCATTGGTAACCGAACCCTCAGTCTCTGAGCTGTGTGTGCCTGTCTCTCCAGTTTCCCTGGTAGAACTGCTGCTGCCTCTGCCACTGTATGTTTGTTTCCATCTGGTCAGGCTGCTGTAACAACATACCATGAAATAGGTGGCTTATAAACAACAGAACTTTATTTCTTGCAGTTCTGGAGTCTGGGAATTCCATAATCAGGATGTCAGTAGATTTGGTTTCTAGTGAAGACGCATTTCCTGGTTTACAGATGGTGCCTTCTTGCTGCATCATCACATGGTGGGAAGGGCAAGGGTGTTCTCTGGGGCCTCTTAGAAGGGTACGCATGGCATTCGTGAGGTCTCGGAATCACCTACCAAAAGCCCCACCTCCTAACACCGTCACATTGGTGATTAGGTTTCAAAATACGAATTTTGGAGAGACACATACATTTAGACTACAGTGACGTCTCTGTGGTGGCAAGTACTGGGCTTGCAAAATCATGAGAAACAGGACCAGGCCAGATATGGAGGAAGAGGTAAGGGAATCCAGGGGGCACATGGAAGAGCACCCACTCTAGGAGTGTGACTGTCAATACCCCCGAGTCGGTTCTCTCTGGAACCCAGCAAACCCATATTGGGGTCATTCTCCATTCAGTATACCATTTCTTCACCAACACTGTTTCCCTGCTCCAGAGCCTTGATGGTGCTCTTAATATGAGCTGAGGTATGGCTGGGCGTGGTGGCTCATGCCCGTAATCCCAGCATTTTGGGAGGCCGAGGCAGGTGGATCACCTGAGGTCAGGAGTTTGAAACCAGCCTGGCCAACATTCTGAAACCTCATCTCTACTAAAAATACAAAAATTAGCCAAGCATGGTGGTGGACACCTGTAATCCCAGCTACTTGGGAGGCTGAGGCAGGAGAATCACTTGAACCCAGGAGGCGGAGGTTGCGGTGAGCCAAGATCGCACCACTGCACTCCAGCCTGGGCGACAGAGTGAGACTCTGTCCCAAAAAAAAAAAAAAAAAGTGAACTAAAGTAGAAATTTCTTTCTCCCTGCCATGAATCCATTCCTATTACTTTTTCAAGTAAGCATTTTGTTTTAACATACCAACAGGATACATATATTTTAAATGGTAATGTCCAGTAAGTACCAGTTTTGTTTCCCCCCCACCCTGCCCCAACTCCACTTCTGGAGAGAACATCCTCTCAAAAATCAACAGAAGAAATTCATAGTACAGAAATCAAGTTCTTTATATATTATCTCTCTGGCTAAATTGTATATCATGCTGGGCAGTATTCATGCCTGTGGTGTGATTATAGCTGCCTTTAACATTTGGCCTAGTCTTAAATGTTGGTCTAGGAAACAAAACTTTTCAGCCCTACGTATCTTGCTTAACCTATCAATGGTTGAATAAATGAATGCCTTTTATCTTAACTCCTATTTATACATGACAATGTTATTGTGATGGGAGGCATATATCTGTGTACTGTCCTATCAGTCATTTTATTTTTCAGGGGAAAAACTGTGAACATCATATGGCTTCAAATTTGGAAATGGTGACTATTTAAAATGTTAAGGAGGACTTAAGGCAGATAGTTTTTTAAAAAGAATAATTTTATGTTTTCTTTCTTTGTAGCAATAGACATTATTTTGTTTTACTTCTGTCAAATCTTTATTCAACCATAAATGTAAATCGTGATTGCCTCTTAGAAGAATAAGATTGGCTCACTTGGGACTTTGTTAAGGATGAGCAAGGCTAAAATGGAAGCTCCTGTGATATCAGTGTCAGATACAACAAATATTTGCCAACTGTAGGCAAGTTTCACCATCTGACCTTAATTATTCCACAGAGGGGAGGGTTTCACCATGATAACAAGGAAAAGCAAGCGCGCGTGCGCGCGCGCGCGCGCACACACACACACACACACACACACACCCACACACAATTTTTCTTCTCTTCAGTACCCAAGAAGTCAACATTTACACATAGACCATATGAACAGTGTATTAGATTTCTGCCCTAACACCATTCCAAGAAAGTAAAGCCTATTATCTGATACTAACAATTTAGTTTTTAAATATATTTCTTCCTTCCACCATTACAACTATTTTATAAGATACCCAGAAGAAATGGTTATTATTTATGCAGGGTTTGTGCTCCCTCTGCTGGTTCTGTAATTAACTAATAAGTCTAATTCCCATAACTATGCTGATGTCATCAATTATTTTTGTGCATGGACATGGAATTACCCAAATCAGTATGTTCTGCTCAGACATCATCAGGAAAATTAGCAGGGGGTCAAAGGAGGACAGTTGGCCTAGTGAAGAAAGTGTACCTTTTGATTTGTCCAAGTCTGTATTTGAAAAACCTAAATGCAGTTGTATGCTTTTATTTGCTCCATGCTAGAGAAAAACTATCTATTATTATTTAAACTAGCATATTACATCCCATCCTCTCAGAGGTAAGTAAGGTTGAAGATAAATAAAGTTTGTTCATCTTTTGAACAAGATTTATTATAATATCTGTTTTGCAGGTGAGAAAAAAATAGAAGTTCAGAAATCATATATAGCTTGCTGCTGAGAGTCTCTGCAGGCTAAAAAAGTAGATTACTATAAGTGGCATATAGTGGCCAATGCCTTGACTTCCTGGATCTGATATGTCTTTTTCACAAGTGTGAGGTCGGGATATAGCCATTTCTTAATGTCAGCACAGCATCATGTAGTCATGAAGACCATAAACTCTGTAGCTGGGTCAACAGAGGTTTAATTCTGGCTCTAGCACTTACTCTGTAATCCTGAGAAGGTTAGGATACCTAACCTTCTAGACCCCACCTTTCTTGTCTACAAACTGAAAATAACATTGTTGGCAAGAGTTCTTACCTTGTAAAGTCATTGTAAGGATTAAATGAAATAACACATGGTACTTAAAGCAAATGGATGATAATGATGTTGATCTGAAAATACTGTGGTCATTACTCATGGTGGTTCTTTTTCCAACATGACAGCAGCTTCTTTTCCTGATAATAAAAACTTATTGTGAAAACTTGGAGGGCAACTTTCAAATGATAAGGGTTCAATACACCAGGAATATTATACTCGTAAACAAATACTTTGAAATAAGAGGGGTATAATTGGATGGAACTCCAGGAGAAATTGGTCACGATCTTGTAGAATATCAAGACATTTCCTAGAGATGATAAGTCAATCCAACCAAGATCACAATAAAAAAAAATGAAGAAACTTTAAAATGGGTAATATCCTAATACATAGAGATGATATTTGAGTATATATCCTCTGGATGTTTGTATTCATTTATTTATTCATGCTTTAAAAAAATCTAGTTACTTGTAAAATAATGCTACACTTTTCATGCTTTTTTGAGAACCTCCTTATTCTCAATCAGTACCATATTCTGGCCATCTTTCCATGGTAGTACATGGGGATTAATGGTCGATATTATTCTTAGCCTCCTTGGTCCTGTCACTCTTAGCATTTATAGATACCACTCCACCCAGCTCAATGACTGTATTCTTAGATGATGCAGATTACTTCTAATAACAACCCAGGCAAAGCAAATAAGAGTAAATCTGGAGTCAGGACAGATGACATGTTGTCCTTCCCAAAGCTAGGTATCAGGAACTCTTGGACTACTCATATCAGCCCCTTTTCCATGACCTCTTCCAAAGAGAGTGGTCTAGAGACACATTGATGTTGCAGTGCCTCACCCTGCTCAGGTAGGGGTTGGGGTGTCATCACTGATGGATTTTGGTGAGGTAAAAGAAAGGTGGCTCCAAGTGGTAAGCCACTTCTCCTCCCTACTCCAAGTTTCTCTATACTCTCTGGTTCTCTGACTCTTGTAGGCTTGTCAGAGACTCTCTGAGTTTGTATAGATGGTGGTAATTTCTGCCATGTGTGGGAAACTCTTGTGAAACATATGTGCCGGGGGTAGGAAGGCCAGGCCTCCTCTCCTGCCCAGGGGATCCATCATCTATGTTTGTTTTTAAGCTGGTCTTAAAATGAGGAACCTTGTGCTGGAATAGCTTGCTGTGATCTGACTATTTAACTATAATTTTTACCTGTACTTTTCACAGGCCTGGCCTACTCTCTGCCATGAAAATATTTGGAATTTATACTTTAAACAGTGTAGGCCACTTTGGTTGTTGATTTAAAACATGCTAGAGGTTTTATAATGGTTATTTATATTGGCCAACACTGACCCCTCTGCAATGACCTGTTGATGTTGGACAAGGATAAGAGACACTGAATACAATGCAGGAAATGGAAAGAGATCAAAAAGAATGAATATGTGAGCTTAGTAACAATGCATTGTGGCTTAACACGGAGATCAATTGGCTGTGTGTGTGAGGTTTTCAGAATTGTGGTATTTGGCCCACTTACAGGAATTAAGCATTCTCTTTGGAGAAATTTAAGAGTTTTTCAAACTATGTTTTGCATTACAATATCAACATTGCTAACTCTCTAAAATCATTGTTGATTATATACAATTATATGTAAATGTATATATACTTAAAGCATGAAGAAAAGACTTCATGTATCTATATATTGAAATTATTGTACCTTTTTTAAAGAAAACATAACAGCCATTGAGTAAGGCAAGTGTCTCTGGAAAGTAAGGCCATTTCTGTAGACTGTTCAGGAATTAACAACAAGTTTCTTTCTTTCTTTCTCTTTCGTTCGTTCGTTCGTTCGTTCGTTCGTTCATTCGTTCGTTCTTTCTTGACATGAAGTCTTGCTCTGTCTCTAGGCTAGAGTGCAGTGGCTTGATCTCGGCTCACTGCAACCTCTGCCTCCCGGGTTCAAGCAATTCTTCTGCCTCAGCCTCCCAAGAAGCTGGGACTACAGGTGCACACCAACACACCCAGCTAATTTTTGTATTTTTAGTAGAGACAGGGTTTCGCCACGTTGGCCAGGATCATCTTGATCGCTTGACCTCATGATCTGCCCACCTCGGCCTCCCAACGTGCTGGGATTACAGGCACACTTGGCCAACAGCAAGGTCTTTCTAGCCTGACTGCTGGAAAGGGAAAATGGCATACTTTCTCCCACCTGTTTCTCTTGCCCCTATACTCCATTTCTTGCTTGTATTCAATGACAGAGTGTCAGTTTGCTTGTAGTCCATTTTCTATGTCATTTATCACTGTACAAATGTCAGCTATGAGACAGGAGAGCATGCGTGTTTGACAGTTGCCCAATAAATTATGCAGAAGAACAAGTTAAAGACAACTACATGGACTTAAAACATACACACACACACACACACACACACACAGAGAGAGAGAGAGAGAGAGAGAGAGATGTGGCCCGTTAGAGAATTTCCTTTGGAAAGCTTGCTTTGTTGGCACTAGTCTTTGCCTCATGAATATCTTATAAAATTATTCAACCGTAACCACTGAGCGAAGTGTTAGCGTGGTTTCGGAGACAGCATCAGAGTAACTCACAACTTAAAACCAAGTAAAATCTGGTGCCTCACAAAAAGATCTGAAAGGAGATGCATATGCTTTAGAAATCCAAGTTTTCAATCAATATCTGAATAATACCACCAGTTAGGATGGTGGATGAGATGATCCTGGAAGCCTGGTCCAGCCAGGACTGACTTGACCATACGTCTTGTTCCCTGTGAAAGTAGGGGTCCCAGCACATGCTTCTGCCTTCAGTGAAATAACAGAAGCAAATTTAAATGGAATTACCTTTGCAAAGTTAAAAAGTATATTCCCATACCAGTTTTGGAGAACTCTCTGTGGCAGTTATTTTGTGGTTTCTTGGAGAAGATAACCAATAATTATGTTGGTGGCAAAGAAGAGCCATGTGTTTTGTGGCTCAAGTCTAGATCCATTTATTTACTCTCTTTCTCTACCCACCCCTATTTGAGACCCTGCTACTAACCTATCACCTTGGCAGTGTCTTTGCTTTGTGTCATGTAGCCCCACATTCCACCCCAAGAGCGTATTATTTGTGGAATGATGGCTAGAGAAAAAAGAGTCAGTCTGTAGCCAGGAGGTCATTTGTCCTCTTCACCTGGGAATCAGACATTGCTGTGGCCTAAGATATATCCATGGTCCAACCAGCTGAGCTAACTAGCCCATAAAGACATGGCAGGTTATTGCTTATCCATACTAGTGAAGATTCGATTCTGTTTGGCTCTCACAATTTTCTCTGTGTTCACAGTTCATACCAGCAAGGGATTCCTGCTACTTAAGAAAACTGACTAACCAGTAAACACCATGAGCACAGTCATCTTTAAATCTATATTTATATGGCTGTGTGTGTGTGATAAGAAGCTAGAGCATCTGTGCTTTTCAATAGGCAGAAAGCTGATGACCTAATACATGATGGTAAATGACTATGACATGAGTGAGAGTTACTTGGCATCAGTAAGCTGGTAGTTATTTTAAGAAAGGGGAAGCAATGTTTTAACACAGTGGGCAGAGGTGCTGAGGCAGGAAATATATTTTACCTAATCAAGTAGCATTTAGCCAGGTAGTTGGCAGCTCAGCCTCTCTCTAAAACCAACTTTTGCTTTGGTATTTTTCTCCCATTTATTTGCTCTCTTTAGTGACCCTGTTTGGCACATCTTTGCACCATGACCAAAGTGACAGATTTTGGTCTCTGTTGGACTAATCAGTGTGTTCTCTGATCCATGACATATGTTCCCTGTAGACATTTAAAGTCAACATATTCAGCACTTGTGATCTGGCAGGTCAGAGTTATTAACTGAGCTGATAGACTGGTTTGGATGTTTATATCCAAAAGACTTTCCTCCCCATCCTCTAACACATAGAGCCACACATCCACTCCCAACAACACAAATATTGACTGTACCAGTCATTCATTAGCAGTAAAAATTTGAGAGCAATTATTTTTTTTACTGCGCTTGCCCTGAAAGACACCATTAATTACTTTATTGCCTGTGGATCTGAGCCAGTTTCGGTGTCCCAGGAGCCTGCTCCCCACCCGGAAGAAGTATTTGCAGCTCCGAGGAACCCAGCATAGGATGTCATCTGGCAAGCAGTGCACTGACATTGTCTTCTGAAGTGAGATGTCAAGACTGTTTCTGCCATCCTATTGGATTCCTCCCGACTTGGAGTTTACAGGTCAGGATTGGCGGTGACGGTAGGTTTCCCCAGCGGCCTAAACTCCAAGTAGAGGTGGGCGTGGGTGAGATTTGAGATGTGCCAGCTTTTTTTTTTTTTTTTTTAAGGGCATGAGAAATATTCCAAATCATCCTAGAATAATTATCAGGGGAAGAACTTTTTTGATTGTTGATTCTGCAGGTCTCATCCAGAGGGTGAAAAGAATTAAGGCTTCTGATGGGCAGCACCAGCCAGTCTGCCTTTTTAGTTCTGATCTTTCAAAGACAGGCATGATGCAGAGATAGTAATGGTGCTGTTGGATGGTTTTCCTCCTCCTGCTATTCTAGTTAGCAGAAATGCAAAAATGCCTTTTGGAATTTAAACTTGTACCCTAAACCAGTTTGACCACATTTTTTGCTCAATTTGGAAAATCCCACAAGCCATTTGGAATGTGTGTATGTATTTATTACAAGTGGGCTATTCCTTTATTAAAAATGTACTGATTAGATGTTTAGCATGTCCTCCCTGCTAAGAAGAAAACGAATTGTGACTTATTAATGTGCCTGATTACATGATAGGCCGTGATATCTGTTGGCTGCACTGATCAGCTTGAGCCTAGCTTTTCCACACCTTTTGTATTTTGTGTGTATTGATTATGATGCCAGTCTGCACATCCATGAGCAGTGTCACCCATTTTTACATATAACTTGGAAAATAGCTAAGTAGTATGTTTAACAAGGGCTTGAGAATGTTTAGTACACTCTATAGGGTAAGGAAGAATGGCTACTGAGAATGTGTATGGGATCAGTGGCATGTCAATGTAGAACACAGTGATGTAGAATGGACTGGCATTGTGAGAGGGAAGTCTCTCTCATATTAAATGTAAAAATATCTTAGGAAACATTTTCTAAATACCAATGCTGTTAAAACTTGCAGTGGAACTGGGCTGACTTATTTCTTCCTTCAGAGGTCTGTAACTAATAAAATGTGAACTGAGAGTAAAGGAAAAGGCATGGTCCATCCTGTGCTTCCTGGGGACCCTTCTCATCATCGTCCTCCAGAGGAGGTATCTGTGGCGTGTCCTGCCCAGCTGTTGGTGGTTGGGAGTGTGAATCAGACAGACTCTGTCTAGGGGTGCTGGTTTGGGTTTTTTAAGTCAATTGCCTCGTCCACATAAAGCATGCAGTTAGAACAGGCTTTTCTTACACCCCAGACTGAAGCATTTTTTAGTTGAGAAGTCAATTTAAGGGAGGCAATATATTCTTTAGCAGTCTGTGCCATAAGAATAGAAGTCCAGGTTGCCACTTATTACAGTTTAACTGAATGATGGATTCTAGCCTGTTTTGATTAAATTACATATTCAATTATTTTTGTTTGAAATTAAAAGCTTGATTATATTACCGAATGCTATGTAATTTTACATGCGTTGTTCACTTATTTAACAATGAGGCGTGGGATATGATTAACAATGTGGCTGCCAGTAGAAAGAAGCAAAATAATTATTTTTTCAATATACAAGTCCTCATCATGATTCAGAAATCAATATGCATCCATGGAGGATTTGCTTGCACTGTGGATTATGGACCTCAGGGTGGCCTTCCCTCATTTCCCTATGAATGTAAAACCTGGAGACTTTGGTTCACCAGGCAGGTTTTTATTTCTCTCTCTCCTCTCTTTTCTTTTTTAAAGGCTGATGTTTAACTACAGCCGTTGGGACCTAAATCAGAGCATCCAGTGCCCGAATATGAATATTAATCAGACGCCAGGCCATGGAGTTCCTCGCCGAGTTTGACAGTTTAAAGGATCAGTTAGTTAATTAGAAGATGACATGGCACGCTGGGTCCCAAGGCTCTGTCCTGCCTTCTGTCTCCTCTTTTCATTTTCCTTTTTGACAAGTTGGATTACATCATTACTTGTAGTTTCACTTGTTAGCCCCACCATGAAATGAGAATATTTTATGCTTTAATTATCTATGATTTCTTCTCCCTTTCTCTGCAAAGACCAGGCTTAAAATGAAACTCAAAGAAACATGTAAGAATCAGAGGTTCAAAGGCCCATGAAAATCAGTCTTGTGACTCCAACCATGCCATACACCACATTGCAGTGAGAAATAGAAGGTTTGTGGTAGTGTGAGAAACTGGGTTGTGGTAGTCATGGTGACTGGTTTTAAATATAAAAGGTGCCTGTCCTGACTTTTGTGCCGCAAGTACAGATGTATCACACCAGGTGTTTCCATGGCTTCTCTGGCTTGAGGTATTACATACTGTGAATATCCTCGGGGGTAGTCACGAACTATTCTGGCCTATGTTTCTTGCCCATCCTAGTAGCTAGATGCACCCCAAACTCTGAACAATTATGTTCTAAATGGTTTTTTCTTGCCATGATATTGCTCACTTGTGAAGCTTCTTTTTATTTACATGTGCTCTGTATAGGAGCTTAGTCCCCAGGAAAAAAAAAAGAAAAACAAGATTGAGATTTGTGTTTAGCTCTTCAAATGAAGGTTTTTCTGATGCCCTAAGTAGAATTAACTCTTCACTCCTTTATCCCCATCTACTCTGTAGACAGCTGCTGTAGCACATCTAAAGTTTAATTACACCAGACACTGAGCTATACAAGGGATGGAACTAGGGTTCAGCATCATCTCTAGCAAACATTAGAAGTGAAAATGTAAAAACGAAGGAAAGAAAACTACTAAGCATTTACCATTAATGCTGCAAGCTAGCCACTTCACTGAGTAACTCTGTATGAGTAATTTCTCATTAGTCTTCACAATAATCCTAGGTGGTTAGAAGAAAGAATGAAGACTTGGGAAGAGTCTTGCCAGGTCACAACGGCATGTGCTGAGCTTGGATTTGAAATTAGGCATTCTAATCCCAGATTCCCCTCCTGTGCTGAATTTCACATGGTAGGTGCTTATTTACAGGTGATGAAAGAGAAGGATGTTTTTGGTTGTCGGAGGGCATTTCTAATAGGTTGAACTCCCACTGGCAGTATATAGAGACAGAAGAGAGGTGGGAAGAAGAAAATGTGTGTGCTAGATATGATCCTTGCTACTGGAAAAGCTATGATATTTAGGGTATATCTACATTTATGTAGAATGCAAGAGGAAAAGGAGCTAGCAGGCATTACCAGAGGGATCTGTGTAGATGAGGAGTGTATACTATGAGAGGACCAGGGAAGAGTTAAGAAGGAGTGTATAGTCAACAGGGTCAGATGTTACACGGAAAGTCAAGGCAGGTGGTGGTCTTTAGGAAAAAGAACATCAACATGGTGACCAGAAGACTGGGGCCACATCTCAGTTCTGCCAGTAAGTAATCTTTTTGGACTGCAACTGAATTATCTCTAAAGCTAGTGGAGGTAACGCTTGAACTATGGACCTCCACATCCTCTTATTTAGATAGTTTTAATGGAGGACTTACAACAAGCTCTTGATTGCGGCAATTGGGAGGTCATTATGACCCCAGATGGTAGTGTGTGTGTGGCTATGGAGGAAGGGTTGTGGAGGGCAAACCAAAGAGAATAGGTGGAGGTGAGAAAGAAGAGAAGTTAAGTGTAGACCGCTCTATGGAGGAACATGGCAGCGAAAGGAGGGAGAAGGAGAAGACTGGGGAGTGGCAGATTTGGGAGCCTTCAGAATGTCTTGAGAAACCTCTGTCGGCCTGGAGAGGGAGGAGACAGGCAACAGGAGGCTAGGACAGACGGCACGGCTGGGAGGGATGGAGGTCTGGGAGAGCCTGAGTCTGAGGGTGCAAGGCTGCGATTTCCTGCGTAGACTAAGAGAAGCAGTGCAGCCGAAGGCAGGGCAGAGCAAGGATTTGCAGTTTAACAAGGGGCACAAAGTTTGTTTCTCCACCATGAAAATAATTTAGGGATGGGAGTGAACACAGAAACAAATAAATGGATTGCTATATTATATATACATATAATATATAGATGTAATTATATATATATAGTATATATAATGTGTAATTATATATATATATAGCCAAGAAGTTGGTAAGAAGCAGGGAAGGTTCAGCTCACATCCATCTGAATTAGTCAGGAATCCTTCCCTATTATCATTGTCTGTCACCAGAGGGCTGGAGCAAGCTGGGAAGTGGGAGAAGGCAGGAGCTAGGAGTCAGCTCACCCAGCACTGTCGAGATCAACAGAATGCACAAGTCACGAGGGTAAGACGTGAAAACCTACTCGTTCGATGCAGTAGGATTCAATATTTTAAAGAAGGAACTGAGCAGAAAAGGTGCTCAATTCTCCATTCTTCTGTGCACCCTTGTTACCCTTCATCCTAAGGTAAGGGAAGGTTCACGTCGCCAGAAGCAGTCTGTTTTCCATCCACGTTCTTCCTCAGCTTCCCTGGGACATGTTGCTGTCTGTCCCCGCCAGCAACTGAATCCCTGTAGAGAGAGTCAGGCAGATAAGAAAGTGTAGTGAGTATTTTGTAAATTTAAACTTACTCTGTTTTGAAACGCCTGAGGTTATGTCTGATAATTTTTTTAGGATTTTGTTTTCCAATTAAGGTACTAACGAATGAAGTTTTTAAAGGTCCTTAGAAGACCACTCTGTTAGTCCTCAGCATTGTTCCCCTCTACTTTTACCAGTCCATGAAATCCAAATGATGGAATAGTATTGGTGTGTAGAGCACACGGTATGATTGGTCATTAGCTGGTATTGTGGGATCGTGGCATGGCTTGGCCAAGCAAAGCTTTGAAGAAACACTCACTGCCCATGAAACTGTGTATTTTTTCCTTTTCCTGAAATAAAATGCCTCACCCCAAGGTAGGTCATGGTAGATGGACTCAAAGAGAAGGTGGGCAGAACTCAGAGTGCTGACTGGGACCTCTCTGCAGTGTTAATGTTCCCCATTTCATCCCAAAAACTAAATTGCGGTTTCAGAGCACCCACTTACCAGCTTTCTAGTTGATATCACCCAGCACACTTGTGCCTACCCCTTGGGACGAATCACCTGAAAGATGTTGGGGTCAAGGCGTCAAAACATTTGGACGCACATTAATGGGTTTTACACCTTTGTATCTCTCTGATATTACTGTTTCGCTTCAGCAAGCCCACTAATATCAGATATATCCTATCAGGGACTATTTTAAATCACTTCAATTTTCCCTGCCCCTGGGCTCTTGCCATCAGACCAGAATCCTAAGCATGTGTTGCCTATGATCTAGTGTTTTCCTTTCCCCCATTTATAGGAGAGGAAACTTTATTAGCTTTTGGACACATATATATCAGTTTTAAAGATTAAGTACAACATCAATAGTTCTTACCCGGCTCTCAAGTCTATCGAGTTGTTATGTTTTCTCAGAGAATGTTAAAAAAATTAGCATTGCCATTTGTGGAAGCATTTTTCTCTTAAAACAAACCATTGGTCATAATGGTGTTTACTTACTTATTCTCTGAAGTACTGTTTTATAGAGAAAGTAAATCCAGGATAGAAGCTTGATAAGTAATTTCAGACTTGATAGCACATGAACCTTATAGGTACGAGTGAATTATAAAGCCTCACTTTGCAATGTGTTTTTTTTTTTTTTTTCTCAAGTATCTTTCTTGCAACTACTTGTTTTATCTTCTGGGTGACTTTAAAATATTAAAGTAGCTTCCCTTTAGTGCCCAAGTTTTCCATCCAACTCATGCTTCTCCTAGCCTCCGAATTGTTTCGGACACAAACAGCCGAGTCACCTATGACTCAATTACAGGCTGTTGGAAAGGACCATCTACTACGAGGGCATGTCCTGAATCCTAGAGTCTGGCCAGGAGTGAAAACAAAAAGCTGTGTTTCCCAGATCCACTTCTGATTTGACCTGAGATCCACCAAACAGGATACAAAGAAGTTTGGCAATTGAGATTCCCAGTTCTGAATTCAGATTTAGGCTCTCCCTATCTCTGCCCTAGTGTCACCCTCTCACCATTTCATACCTTCCTACTTCACTTTGCCTACACGCCAGTCACAGGCCTCTTCACCAGAAATCATTTCCATCCCGTCATTCATTTGCCTTCAAGACCGCCATTCATATGGATTCATCTTCCCTAGGCACCACGGCCCATGTACCTGCTTCATCTCTATTCAGAGTTCTCCTTTCTGCCTTTCCTCTCGTATGGATCCAGACTGGCTTGTTTTTCCCTATGTCTGTATTCCCTCCATCTTGCAACAACTAGCTCAGATTGTGCCTTTTCCACAAAGGCTGTAGTATCCACAGCAAACCAAAAAGCATGGCCCCAAGGGTTATATTGTAGTTACCTCATGGGGGTTATCAGGAGAAACCTTCCTCACTCCGCCACTACCTCCGCTCTCTACAGCTGACTTCTCCTCTCCCCCTTTATGGTTTAGTCCTGTTTCCCAGGAGACATCATAAGCTGCTTGAGTATAGAGACAGGTTTTACAATTTTTCTGTATTCCCTGAGCTGGGATGATGTGTAGCACAGATGCTCAATAAGCACTTGCTTGTTGATTAATCACAGTAATGAAGCTACTTATTGGTCATAAACCATGGTGGGGTTTTTGTCTTCAGGAACTTGTCGCTTTCCTCTTAGAAGGAAGAGACTGGCCACAGTCACCATTCTGTCCTAGACACTTAGCATAACATTCTCCTGCTTAAATGAAATGAGTAGGAAGACAGATGGACATGCCCTCAAGAAACTGGCACAGCGCAGACGGCAGCAAATCCTCTGGCAGAGCACCTGGGAGCTAACGATCAATTCTGATGGACAAATTGGGGTGGGCTTTAATATGCATGGGATTGGAAGGATGAAGCTCACATCTCAACAAGCACAAACGTATGTGTGGAAGGTATTCCAGGTAGGACTAATGGGGTCAATAAAAGCAGCATGGAGTGAAAGAATTAGGGATGTCAGTCACAAAGCAGACCCAAGCATGGGGTCGGGGGCAGGATAGCCGGAGACAGATAGGAAAGGCTGATGAGACAGATGTGGGAAAGGTCACAGTGAGGCTGAAATTCTGTGCCAGTTGGGCGTTCATTCCAGCCATGTTACATATGGTGGGATATCAGAATTATGTGGCATAAAGATGAGCCCTTTTTAATTTTGAAATTGATGTGATTATAGTAATTTTTAATACGTAGCAAATAATACTGATTTTCCATTTACAGTGGGGATTAGATTTTTCAAAAGTACTTTAAGTTAAACCATGTGAGTAGCTTTAAAGAAAAAGCTGGAGCAGGCTTAGTGACTCATGCCTATAATTCCAGCACTTTGGGAGGCCAAGGCAGGAACATCACTTGAGGCCGTGAGTTTAAGACCAGCCTGAGCAACAAAGTGAGACCCACCCCATCTCTACAAAAAAATAAACAAATAAAAAAATAACCAGGCATAGTGGTGCCCACCTGGAGTCTCAGCTTCTCAGGACGCTGAGGCAGGAGGATAGCTTGAGCCCGGGAGTTCAATGCTGCAGTGAGCTATGATTATACCACTGCACTCTAGCCTGGCGACAAAGCAAGACTCTGTCCCTCCCACCCCTCTCCAAAAACAAAGAGGAAAATAAATCAAGTTAATAGTAGTAGAGGCTATACATCAAAAATCGTGGTGGTTCCCTGCAGCTGGAAGTTTGGAATGCACAGATATGGAAGTGGGAAGACCCCATGTGGAAAGTCACCCAGGCCAATGACTCCAAAGACTTGGGGATAGTTGGAGTTTGACAACTGGAAAGCCATCTGCGAACTTAGAGCAGCTGTCGTCCTGGGGTGGCTGCAAGTCAGATGCAGACAGCAGCTTCAGGAGGGTTCGGGGAGGGGAGGTTTTGTGTGTTGTGTTTACCACTAAACAACAGTGTCTGGCTCATAGCAGGCGATCAATACAGAGGCGTGAATGAATACGTGGAAGGTATGAGGTGAGGTTTTTATTTCCACCCATGACACTGACACCCACTGGGCCGGTGCTGGGGCGCGGCTGGGAGCAGCCGGATTCCCACGCCCCCTCTTGATGTGAGCTCATAGGAGACACAGCCTCCCTTCAGGTGAAGGAGGGAAGAAGGGAGGGAGGGAGGGAGGGAGGCTGCAGTCTCTATGATCTTATACCAAGGCTCTTCTGTTTTATATTGTCATTTATAAACACCACAGGGACCTAGGCACCTTAGTGTACTCCAGCTGAAAGTGGCCAGTGATGAGGCCCAGGAGGAGCTCTGGCACTGGGGGACCACATACCCCAGCTTAAGGGACATCTTTACCCTGCTTCTGCTTGTTTTTGTCACATGGGAATGCAAGGTCATATGTGCCACACACTAGGAATTTTCAAAAGATGTAAAAAAAAAAAAAAAAAAAAAAAAAACCACACATTTTCAGATGACTGCTGCTGATGTTTTAAATTAGTGCCTATTTAAAATGTTAAAGACACCACAACAGGCCACTATAGAGTTTGTGACCTCTCACCTAATTCTTTTGTTTTAACTTAATGCCATCACATCTCCCTCAAGGATTTGTAACACCCAGGGTTCATCTCCCTCAAGGATTTGTAACACCCAGGGTTCATCTCCCTCAAGGATTTGTAACACCCAGGGTTCATCTCCCTCAAGGATTTGTAACACCCAGGGTTCATCTCCCTCAAGGATTTGTAACACCCAGGGTTCATCTCCCTCAAGGATTTGTAACACCCAGGTTCATCTCCCTCAAGGATTTGTAACACCCAGGTTCATCTCCCTCAAGGATTTGTAACACCCAGGTTCATCTCCCTCAAGGATTTGTAACACCCAGGTTCATCTCCCTCAAGGATTTGTAACACCCAGGGTTCATCTCCCTCAAGGATTTGTAACACCCAGGGTTCATCTCCCTCAAGGATTTGTAACACCCAGGGTTCATCTCCCTCAAGGATTTGTAACACCCAGTGTTTTTCCCAGCCTGTTATTCTAGTCATTTCTCTGAATCCACAATAACACAATTGGTGTCAACGTTCACGTGCCCTGTAGTACCAGTTCTGAATCTCTCCCCTTTCTTCATCCTATCACTTGTTCTCCTTTTCTCTCCTTAGGGTGTCTCCCTTTGCAGCTAAGCCTGGCTTAAGCTACCTAGGACTTTGAAGCATGCAAAGGCCACCACCTGAATTCCTACAAATCCTGGCCTGATGCCCTCCCCAGTTCCCCTCTGCCTCGAGTGTTTACCACGCATCTCTGTTTCTACCATCTCTCATGCCTGGACTCCAGACCTCAAATCTGTTTTCCTAGTGGCAGGTGGAACCTCATATCCAGGGGTTGAGGCAGGTCCTCCAGGAGCCCAGCAGGGAACCCCCAGGATGGCTAGGAGCCTGGCCCAGATCACAGAGCCACAATGCCCACCACTGTCCCACCATGCCATTTAGAATGGAGCCTTTGATACATTGGTCACATTCACATGGGCAAGGAGACCACCCATGGCCATGATTGAGACCCGTCATATCCCCCAGACTCAGCAGGGACTCTGTGATCAGGCTGTTTGGTGGCTGTAAGTATTAAAAGGAAACCTCATATCTGGAAGGAGATAGTCTCAGCAAGCCATGCCTTGTCCTGTTCAGCAGGCCAGTAATTTACAGACTCTGTGTGTTGATCGGCATCCTCATGAGTACGTTGTGTTTCTTGGATTGTTTTCTTTACCAGCCCCTGCCATTTCCCAAGAAGCCAGTTTTGAAAGCCTGTTTGCCTGCCTCAGCATTCCTAATGAAGATGTAAGGTCTTACTCACTTTGGGGTTACAAATTCTGATCTCATTTCTGCCATTTGCAAGCTGTGTGCTCTTGGGCAAATTACTTTGCCTCCCTGAGCCCCAGTTCCCTCCTGGGTAAAATGGGGGTAAGAGGAATACTTCGTCTTGACCGTATCATCACCGAGTGTCAAAGAACTCTTGGCTCAGTCTGCGATTGTTTTGTTGTCAAATTATGGTCCACAGGCCAAATCCAGCACACAGCCTGGTTTGGTACAGTTTGCAATGAAGAATGTATTTTATTTTATTTTATTTATTTATTTATTTATTTATTTATTTATTTATTTATTTATTTATTTTGAGACAGCGTCTCACTGTGTCACCAGGCTGCAGTGCAGTGGCGCGATCTCAGCTCACTGCCACCTCTGTCTCCCGGGTTCAAGTGATTCTCCTGCCTCAGCGTCCCAACTAGCTGGAATTACAGGCATGCACCACCACGCCCAGCTAATTTTTGTATTTTTAGTAGAGACAGGGTTTCACCGTGTTGGCCAGGATGGTCTCTATCTCCTGACCTCGTGATCTGCCCTCCTTAGCCTCCCAAAGTGCTGGGATTACAGGCGTGAGCCACCATTCTCAGCCGTGTTTTACATTTTTAAATGGTTGTTACAGAAGTATCTATATATTCTTCTTGATTTTGCCTCTTGGCCCACAAAGTATAAAATATTTACTGTTCTGTCCTTTCTAGTAAAAGTTTGCCAACCCCTGCACCAGAACATGCTGGAAGGACTTTCTGCCCCTGGTTTGTGACTGTTCCTTTGGTTTAGTGCACACCCACAGACCGTGCTTCGATACCTTTCAAGGCTTTCTGTCTTTTCATGAGCCCTCCCCCTGGTCGGGAGATTGCCCTACTATTAGTGGGGGAAACCAAGTTCCCAAAAGGCTGTGAATTTCCCATGCTCTATGCAAGTTATTCTGAGGGACCGGGCTGAGTTCACTCACTACACTTCCCTGCCCCATCCCCGAGACACTCACATGCGAACTCACGCCTGTTAATTCTAAACAGTTAGCCAGGGCCTTTTGGAGGCTGGGTGTTGTCATAGGCATTTCAGGGGTTACAAAGATGACTTTTTTGGGGACCACCATCAGGAATTGCAAATCTAGTTGAGGAAATGGGGGCACCTATTTGTCACCAATGACGGGAAACACAGTGTGTTCTGGGACCTCCAAGGAATCAAGGTGTCTTACGAGGCGTCCCTGAGGCCTCAGGCCCCTCAGAAAGCTTGGACTGTATGTTGTGACATCAAGACCCATGAGATCTCCTTACTGCTGGTGGCCTAGGGCAGAGATGCCTGTATTCTGGCCTCCCCATTCCTAGTATCTGTGGCTGTTGTAGCAGCCTGTTTCAGGGTCTGTTGCATGACTCCCAGAGACTCATGCTCACTGGCCTGCATGGGGTTTGGAGCTAGCCATGGCATGCACATAGTAGGCTGCCCTGGCCACCTGCCTTGCTCCCCTTCCCAGCAGGGCTCAGCATATGTCTCCTCTATATGTTATTGGAAAAACTGCAATGACTTTTGCACCAAACTAGCACTTCAAGTGAAACTGAGCCATCAGTCTCAGGTAGCCAGGATGTTCCTCAAGATCTCTGCAGCCCAAAGAAAATGCCCTCAAGACAGCAGCACCTCAATCAATTTGGCAAAGGAAAAATATTTTTTCATTTAAAAAAATAAATAAGAGGCTGGGCACAGTGGCTCAGGCCTGTAATCCCAGCACTTTGGGAGGCCGAGGTGCGTGCATCATTTGAGGTCAGAGGTTCAAGACCAGCCTGGCAAAGATGGTGAAACCCCACCTCTACTAAAAATATAAAAATTAGCCGGGTGTGGTGGTGCATGCCTGTAGTCCCAGATACTCAGAAGGCTGAGGCAAGAGAATCGCTTGAACCTGAAAGGTGGAGGTTGCAGCGAGCTGAGATCACACCACTGCGCTCCAGCCTGGGTGACAGAGCAAGAGTCTATCTCAAAACATAAAATAAAATAAGATATGAAGGCCTAAACAGATGTTCTGAGCTGACATAGCTTTTCAGAAACAAAAACTGCACTCACAGCTGCTGTTATGTATTTTTTACTTTGTCTGACATTTTTTGTGTGTGCATTCTGACATCTTTGAAGTTGTTTTTTTTTCTTTGCTAGGAAGACACAATTTTCATCCACCTTTTACTCCTTGTTCAAGAACCAGTGGCCACTCACTAAATAGGGTTCAGACAAGCTGTTGAAAAGTCACCTTGACAGGGGTGAGGGTTCACGGGTGACTAAACCGTTTCCTCAACAGATTGTGATTTGGGCTCTCTAGCCATGAATAGTATACAGGGCTTGTGGGAGCAACTGTCCCAGCAAAGGTAGAAAAAGTGATTCTTCCAGGTCTACAGCCTTGACCTTCTTGTGAGAGCCAGCTTCTTTGTTCGTGTCAGACACTATTATCCATCTGCTCACTACTGTATTCCCAAAGCCCAGAAAAGTGCCTGGTGCCAAGCAGACCCTCAGTACGTATCTGATGCTGAATTTATTCATCAGATATTTATGGAACATCAGAGGAGGAAGTTGGTGGGCGTATACCGCTGACTGAGGCCTGGTTCTTGCACTGGAAGAGTGCTCTCCAGGGAAGAACAGAGGGATGCAAACACAAAGTGACCACCCGTGTGAATCGCGCCGTAAGGAAGCACCTGGGAAATTGTGCAGGGCTATGAGGAGGGTGGGACAGAGGAGGTGAGACTTAAGGGGCACCCCGAAGGTGATGGAGTTGAGCATTCCAGGCAGAGGGCACGGCCTGTGTGTAGACGTGGAGGTGTGAAGGAACCTGACCCAGTTCATTCAACACTGCTGGAAAACAGCATGTATGTCCAGAGGACACAGATGAGGCTGGGCAGACTAAGAGAAGTTGGGTCCATGCACATGAGAAATTGGGCTGTCTTGAGCTTGATGGGTTTATTGGCTGTGTGTGTATTGTTAAGGACTGTTCTAGCCCGGCGAACAGTAGAACAGTAGCAACTGAAGGGAGAGTGGGGTTCCACCCGGGAAGAAGACAAATTAGTGAATCTGTGTGATCCAGAAGGAAGATGGAAAGACCCCCAGGAAAGAAGAGCCAGCGGGCAGGTCTGAGAGATTTGAGAGAGGAAGAATCTATCCTGTGACTGCCCAGTGCCTAACAAAGGGATGCCATTGCTCCACGGAGACCTGTTTCCTCCTCAGTCCTGCCATCTCACTTCTTTTTGACATGACTCTTCCAGAAGTCTATGTGGCTGGACTGGAAGTTCATAGCATGGTGAGACCTGTGTTCATCATTACAATAGAGAAAACAAGGTTGCATTTCAGGTATTAGGCAAATAGACAATCCAATCAGTATGCTGAAAATAATATGTTTGAATTAGATAGCTTATTCAGCAATTAAATAAATAAAAGTTCATGTCTACATCTGCTGGCTGTCTGTAGCACCCCGATGACTTATGGAAGTTCAAAGAACGATTATGAGGGATATTCCCTGGGCACTTTAAGCCCTTTGCGTATATGCCTTGTCTATCTGTTTGTCTCATTGTGTGTTCCTTGGTGACCCCTCTTTGCACTTTATTTTTAATTTCCATGAAGGCAGGAAGAGGCAGGCGTCTGATGGTGCAGAGCACCCGAGAAGAGTGCCTTGTGCTCTGGTGAGCTTATTAGGCACTTTCCAGTGATGTGATTACTAACTTGAAAAAGACGTTAAGCATCTTCACCAAACAATGTGTGCCTTTGTGTGGCCAGTAGTTTTTTCATTTTTACTGGGACAGCTGTTCTCTCAAAAACAGTTCTATTATAAATAACTTGCAGTCACTAACAGACTTTCTTTGCCCTTACACTGCCTCTGGGATGAGCTTTACTAAATGCTACGGTGTGTATCATTGAGCAGGTGAACCTCCTTTTTTACACAATTGTGTGTTCCTTACTACAGGAAAGCAACATTATGAAAATAAAACACCATCCTAAATGTGCTAGATGATTTTCCAAAGTAAAGGGTACTTTAAATGCAAAAAAAAAAAAACACTTTGGTGTGTCTTGTTTTAGGCATAACGGGTGCAGGAGTGTTTTCCATTTTTTATTCCAAATGACACATATTAATCACAAGAATGGAAACCCAACCATGAGTCAAATTTGTATTAGTATCCTTTCCATTCCTCTCCGTACCCTGCAGCGTGAGGCTCTTAGACACCAGACTCACCCAAGTACCCTTGTAAAGCAGCTGTTCTCAAAGTGAGGCCCGGGTACCCTGGGGGTCCAGGACACTTGTTTCCGGGGATCTGTGAGGTCAAAAACATTTTCGTAAAAATACCAAGATGTTATACTGTCATTCTTTTATGAGCACATAGTACAGTGGAGTTTTCTAGCGGCTACATGACATATCACAAGCATTTGAATTTAGAAGCAAATGTGAAAATCCAGCTGTCCTTAATTACACCTTAGAGAGCTTAGACCTTAGAGAGCTGTTGGAAAATGTAAAACTATGCTTTCCTTCTCAAAAACTTCTGTTTTGGAAAATATAGTCATTTCATAAAAATGTTATTTATATTATTATGTAATGGGTTTGTTATTGCTATTTTAAAATGAATTAATGAATAAATACTTTAAGATTTCTGATTATTTCTAATATGATAAATATTGCTTAATATAACCCATATAAACAACAGTCCTTGAGGTTCTCAGTAATTCTTATTTTTATTTATTTATTTATTTATTTATTTATGTTTGAGACAGAGTCTTGCTCTTGTCGCCAGGCTGGAGTGCAGTGGGCGCCATCTTGGCTCACTGCAACCTCCACCTCCCGGGTTCAAGCAACTCCCCTGCCTCAGCCTCCCAAATACCTGGGACTACAGTTGCACGCCACCACACCCGGCTAATTTTTTGTATTTTAGTAGAGACGGGGTTTCACCATGTTGGCCAGGATGGTCTCCATCTCCTGACCTTGTGATCTGCCTGCCTCAGCCTCGCAAAGTGCTGGGATTACAGGCGTGAGCCACCGTGCCCGGCCAGTTCTCAGTAATTTTTAAGAGTGAAAGAGTTCCTAAGGCCAAAATGTTAGAGAGCCACTGCTCGGAAATACAGTACCATATGCAATGAAACTCGCCCAGCTTGTTACTGAGATTGGGAAGCTTTCTAACAAAGAGTAAAAGGATGTGTAAAAGTTCCCTAATCATGTAGCTTAGGCCCATTTCTACTTTTATTTGTGGATGTGCAGGAAAAAGGTGAAGGACTACGTTGAAACCACAGAATCTTATGAAAAACATAACTTAAAGGCCCTCAACTTTGGGAGAGGAGAGCCAACCACGATTGTAAGCCTTTTCTTTGTGGGGACACCCAAGCACACTTTGTTTTCTCCCCCTGCTGGTACTTGCCAATTGTGCTGTGATTGGCGGGTCTGTGAGACCACACAGGTCATCCTTCATCTCTTCATGCAGCCAATGGGTATGTGTTTCCTGAGCACCTTCATGGGGCCTGGGCTGGTAGAAATTCAGACCCAGTCGCTGTCCTCAGAAGCCAAAAGGCTTGTACCAGGAAACAGCAAACACATAAGCATTAAGTGGACAGAATCATTACTGATTTTGGAAAGCGATGCAAAGGAAATGAACGGGGTGATATGACACAGTACTGTGGAAGATCTGAAAGTAAATTCATACAAGATACCTGGCAAAGGCTTTTCTAAGGAGGCTTCATTTGAGCGGAGATGGGGGTAGGGGGTTGGAAGGAAGGAGAAGGGGAAGAGTGGTTCCAGCAGAGGGACCTGCAGAGGCCCTGCGGAAGGGCATGGCTTGCTGGCAGTGTGGTGACCACCAGAGTGGGTGAGCGATGATGGGTATGGAGACATTGATGGACAAAGGCCAGATTTTACAGAGCATTGTAGGCGCTAGTGAAGAATTTCAGTTTCAATCCAGGAGTGATGGGAAGTGATCTGAGGCCTTTTAAGCAAACGGTGGATTCATCCATTTCTGCTGTGTGAAGACCAGCCTGGTGACTGGGTAGGGAATGAACTAGGGGAGAGAGGCAACTGGTGGGTAGGCAGGAGAGGAGGCAGAGAGTGCCCAGGAGGCTCTGGACATCATCAGGTGAGAATCCATGGTGTGCAAGGGCGACCGGCAGAATGGACAGGTTTGAGATCTAATTTGGGGTAGAACAGACCAGACTCACTGACAGACCAAGGGTGGGGATGAGGCAAGGAGAGTGAAGAAGCATGACCTCTGTTTTTTTATTAGAGCTGCTTTTGTTTTCTCAAATCATTGCAACAAAACTCTGCAAGGTAGTTAGCATCATACCTATTATTTAGAGATGAGGAGACCAAAGCGCCAATAACGTGCTCATGGGTCAACAGGGCCCTGCACAGCATCAAACCAAGTCAGCAATTACTGCAGCTGCCCCGCTCCATCTGTGGCTTCCTTTCCCTAGTGGCACGCTCCAGCTTACTGCTCCGGTCCAGGCAGTGACACCAGGTGAGGGCCCGGAAGCAAGGCTCCTCCCCCTCCATCAAGTCAGGGCTGTTAGCTGGTGTGAGCCAAGTCACTGTGCCTCGTCTTCTGTGTCTGAGAAATGGGTCCAGAGGCATCTGCTGGCCATCAGCCCAAGTGGGATTTTACTGGAACTGGTTTATTCATGTCTCAGATGTGTCTCAGCTCCCTGAGAAAGGGAGCATTATTCTTCAGGCCCCATGACACGTCTCAGCAGGGGACGTGGGAGTCTTCCTTGGAGACAGTTAAACCTTTGTAAAATGAAACCTTTGTAAAATGGTGAAGGCTCTGGAAGCAATTGTGAGAATTTTAAACATCAACGATTTTCGTTGAGGAAAAAAGGTACCTGTGCATTTCATTCAGGCATGGGGCAATCATTTATTTAAAAACAAAGTTTTTAGAAAAGCTGTCAGGCTTACTCAGCAGGACAGAGGCTGAAGGAGGAGAGAAGCAAGGCAGCAAGAATCAAAATTCTTAAACGTTGTCTTTTCTCACCTCCCAGGTATCATCTGGCAGCTCTCTGCTTTCTTCACACACAACTCAGGGCACAGCTTCAGAGGTCTAGGCAGGTATGGCACATCAGATACAGATCCGTAGTAACCAGTGACAATCAGTCCAGCCATATCATCTCTGAAATATCTGCAGCATCTATATAGCTGAGGGGATGGATGGCATGAAGCTGACTGCTTCTCTTCCTCCCAGTTAGTTAGGCAGCCCTTCAACAAATAACTTTCTGCTTTTGAAATTGAAAATGCATTTGGGGAATGATTATCTGCTTTCTCACCTGTAGGGCAGCCTCTCTCCTTATAACCCCTAGCTACTTTGCATACTCACGGATATATCCTGCCATTTAAATTTTTATATTTTATTCATATGTGGAGTATTTTTCCTGCAAGTTTGTAAAGCACTAAATATTATATGAACATTATTCAAAACATGTCCTTTCCATAAAGTCCGTTTATATGCCATCATTATCTGCAGCATTAAATACATTTTATATCATCAGAAATTTTATGATATATTTAAAAATGAATTTCTACTTAGCCAAAACACATTAGGGATTATCCTAAGAGACCTTGCTAAAAATGCAGTCATGTTTATTTGTAACTGCCAGAAAATAGCTTGCAAAATTGTTAGTGTCTTTTATTATTCCCTACCACTGGAGCACTTGCTTGTTAATTAGAGAAATTTCAACTGTCATCGTTGGCAATTATAGCTTCTGTATCATTGTCTGTTATGAATAGTCAATGAGAGCTGATTAATATGCATGAGCAGCAGTATATATAGCATGTGCATTGGACCACAATCCAGCTGCCAGAGTCACTCAGAGGAGGGAGTGGTGTGCGTGTATGTCTGTGTGTGTGTGTGCACGCGCATGCATGCATGCATGCTGCGAGGGGAGGAAGGGAAGCGTGGAAGGGGGGAGAGAGTTGTTGTCTGGCCTCTGAGAGCAGCGCCAATGTGAAGCTTTGCAGTCGCCTGACTCACCTGAGGCTCTCCAAGGATACCTTCAATGCCTGCACTGTAAGGGAGCTGCTTTTCCCGGGTGCTGGCGAGGACGGAAGCCTTCCTTTGACGTTTTTCTAAACATGGGATGCAGTTTGTGCAGCCTGCAGAAGCAAGAGGAGCAGTACAAATTACTCTATGAAGTTTGTCAGGTAACACCCTGCATTTTATTCCGTAGAAGTGCATAGGCACCCACCTGGCCAAGTGTAACTTCTGGGAAAGGTATTGGGGATTTGTGTGTGTGTGTTTGTGCATATTTTGTGTTCTGAAAGAGGAAGCTTTTCTGACTTTTTTGTGTATTTTCTCTCAAGTCTGTTATAAAATTTTCCATCCAGTGGCACTTTGGTGCCTGCATTTGAAAATATAAATATATGTTGATGGTCATAAAATGTGTTTCAAGCAGTCTTGTCACAAGGCTTCGTCACAACTGAGCTCTCTCCAGAGTGTCGAACTCGAAGGGTCAAAGAGTGGTCATGCACGCTTTGAACAAGTTGGAGAAGACGTGGATGATGATTAATGCTTGCAAGGTTTTGTCTGTGTTTACAAATAGTTATAAGGCGCTCCTTTCAGTACAGCCCAAGCCCTCTGCTGATTTGGTTCTTCTAGCAATTCTTGTAGTGGGACATGGTTCAAATTGGTACTTCTCACTTGCCATTTCTGTACCTCTCTCTAAAATTTTTAAGAAATTCAAAAGCAAGTGACTCGATCTTGGGTACTGTCATTCACATTGGACGACTTGTATCTTCTAAGTCATTGTGAGCAACATGAAAATTTCAGTTGAGGTGAAATGGGATATTTACGATACAACCCAGATAATTTATCTTACATCTCTGTCAAATGTTCTATTTTTAAATATTCAAGTCCTACTCTCAACTAGGAGGTTTTAATACTGCTGTTGGTAACCTACCTTGGCAGGTAAGGATTTTCTCCGAAAATCATTCTTTAAATTTGTCTTCAGTAATAAAAATAATAATAATCCAGCTAAGGCTTTCTTTTAGATAAGCACTTTAGAAGAAGGTTGTTATAGCAAGTGAGAAACAAAGGGTGTGTGTTTCTTGATTTATAACAATCAATGGCATAATAATTTTTAAAGAGCCAGACTTTTTAAAAAAGAATTTGATTCTCCATCAGTTAAGTGTCATTTTTTGCTGAAGCCACCAGAGGGTGATATGCTTAAAGAGACACAGTGAGACGCGGCAAAAAGTGGGTTGGCTGCCTCTCTGGGCAAAACCTAAAGATAAAATGACCCTGGGTGAACAAAAAGTGTCTCTCTCTCTGTCTGCCTTCCCCACTGAGACAGAGAGAGAGAGAATCAAAACAAACCTTTTGAGGTTTGGTACTCTCCTTAGGCAAGGGGTATATATCTTACAAAAAACAAGCATCTTAAATGAGTCTTGGGAATAAATACATTTTCGACCTGTGACTTCACACTCAGGACTTCACTGGACTCAAGTCCTTTTCAAAGCATTTGGGAGACATGTTGGAGATCTTGGGCAGAAGCGCTGTCGCTACTGGCGATCTAGCCCCCATCCCTTGTGTGATCATGTGGTGAGTTGTAGTCCTCAGTTTGCCAAGTTATCCCACTCAGTGAGCTGGGGAGTTCTCAGTGAGTCCAGCACATAAGCAGGAAACAAGTGGAACAGCAGACGCCGTCATTCGGGCAAAGTGGTTGTGTTACAGACTTTTGCCGCTATATTTGAAATAGCCCAACATAGTAAGTCAAAAGCAATTTTTTAAATTTGCCTTTTAAAAATGTTTTGCTTTTTACCATTAATGCACAGAAAATATAATTCAGCAGTCACAGCTGTGGATGTATTACACTGGCACCCTCCAGAAAGTAACTCTACCACATCTCTGTCAAATCTAAGTGAACCTGTCTTTTATTCTTCTGTATTATTTGTGCTCAATCCCCCCAGCCCCTCCCACAAACACACACAACTGCCCCCAAAAGAGGGAGCCTGGATTCTGTTGTTTGTTTTTTACTAGGTGAATTTATGTGGAAATATTTCTGGCTGAAGCATCGCTCAGTAAATTGCTGATAAATGACTTCCATCTGGAATATACTTGGTCAGCAATTTAGGAAGCCATGCAGATTTATTTTCAAGAAACTCAAACTACTTTTTGGACCCATTACCCTTGTGCCAACTAAGTAAAATCCCCCTTGCTCCTATTCTTTGTGAGTCCTGAACCGTAGCATAAAGGAATTCACACAACACTTGCAGGAATTAATAATTGCATTCTCGCTCTTATTATGCAAAGCCTTATTAGAGCAGAGAAATTAAGGTTTCCATAAATTACAGTTCCAGAAGGTCCGGTGCGTCTGGCTTCAGTAAGCCCTGGTAACAGCAGCACAAAGAGGATCAAATATTCCAGGGCTCAGACTTTATCCTTTCCTCATCCAGAGATAATTCAAAGAGATGCTCTTCATTAGGGCCATTGGCAAGCTGCCTACAGTTTCTTTTTGGGGGCTGCTGTGAGCTTAATGATGCAGAACAATGGCTTTGCCTCTTGTTGCACACATACCTCATTGTACCTTTAATCACATTAGAAAAACAACAACAACACATAAAGTTGCCAGGTCATTAAGGGGCATTGCAGAGAGTGCAGACACATCAGTGATTGGGGTCATGCATTAAAAGATGCACCAAGACGTTTAGGGACACTCAAACACTTCTATGGGGAGGAAGCTTCCTGCCTACCTGGGGTTGTAAGGTCAGGTCAGTCAAGTACAGCGGTTCTTTATACTTTTATGATAACTGTGGTGTCCAGGTGGTGGGGGTTGTGGGGCAGTGTGAAACATCAAGACAGGGCCTCTGCCTACCAGAAATTTGAAATTTAACAGTTGCTTCATGATTTGGAAAACTTTAGCCTGTCTTGAGTAACCTTGAGTACTCACAAGCACTATTAAGGTGAAAGGACAGGGAAGCAAGGAAGATGCTTTAAGGTTATCAAGGAGTACAGTCTCCTGCTTGGATAAATTAATTGGCACAGGAGAGCTCATGTTCTAGGAGTAATGGGATAGGGAGCCTCACAGTTCTTGGGCTGTGGCTGGAATCCAGCTAAGGGTGGTTTCCAGGTGTTGGGGCCAGGGAGTGGCAGTTGGGGGTGTAAGGATGGGAAAGTCTGTGGCTCTGTGGGTTTTGATGCCAGTGACTCCAGTACAGGCTAAGCACCAGCCTTGTTTGTAGCCGTGTACTGTGAGGTCAATGGGACAGCCAGTCTGTGGATGCTTTGAGGAGGGTCTTCCAATGGAGGCCAAGAAGAGAGGAACAGAGTAGCACCTCAGCCAGTATCATTTATTCTCTCCACCTCTTCTAACATCGACCAGAGACTCTTTGTAAAATGGTGACCTTTGCTAATTTGATGAGGCGACAAGGAAATAATTGTGATTGAGAGTTAAGCTTCAAACTAGAAATTGTGACTAGCACATTGTCCTAAAGTCTGCATGCACATTTTCAAGATAAGGAAAACTTATCTATAGTCACAGGACTATTCCTTGCCGACAGCCACAGCATTATTTATTGTGCACTTACTACGTGCTGGCACAATGCTAAGTGTCCACTGTGCGTTTTCCCATCAGATCTGCACACAAGCATGAAGAGATAGGTGATACTGTCATCCCTATTTCAAAGAGAAGAAACTGACATACAGAGGAATTATAGTGGGACAGGGAGTCAGATCTGCACTATAATTCCCACGTCTGCGAATTCTTTTCTTGCATAAATCATTTTCCAGCAGTGTCAATGAATGAATGATGACCAACTTTATAGGATACCTGCGGGCCAGTTTTCAAAAATCATGCTTGCCTTTGTGGGGCTAACATAAAGACCCTGCAGTCTCAGGCCCAGGTGATACCTGGTACCTCCTGAGAAGGGTTCCTACAGGGTTGCTGGTCCTTCATACCAGGGGAGGGTGGTGTGCAGAGAAAAATGAGCTCCAGAGTAGCACAGAGTTCCCACTGGCTTATCAGGCAGCCTGAAGAATGGATGATTTGAGAATGCTCATGTCCTTTTGCCTCTCAGTAATAACAGGAAATATCACATAAGATTAATTTGTGCCTCTTATGCCACTTGAAGTTGTTAGTTTTGAGAAACAAAAATTTTACCACTAACTCTCATTTGCTGGAAAACTATAGATCTGATACAGATTTGTGACCCTTTATACATCAATCTCGTAGCCAGTTGGATAAAAAACACAGATTTCTACAGTAAATACTAATCAGAATCCACTTTATGGGGAAGTCTAGAAACTTGACTTTGCACAATCCTGCTTGCATATTTAATTAGCTAGATGCAGTACTTAGATGAGTTGACTGCTGTAGAGCACAGCGACTGCATCAGCTGAGAGTCAGATGGGTCACGGTTCGATTAAGTATGGACGCAATTAATGACGGTTAATTGGATGAACATAAACTTGACCTCCACACAGTAGTTTTGAACCTGGCAAAATTTTCCTGCAAGTAGGAGTGTGTTTGCTTAAACAGCCTATTAATTCTAAAAGCTTCATTTTAGAAGCAGCTTTACATTCTGAATTCATGTAGGCAAAGTAGGTATGGAAAAAGAAAGCTCATCTCAGCCGGGCATGGAGGCTCACGCCCTGTAATCCCAGTACTTTGGGAGGCTGAGGTGGGAGGGTTGCTTGAGCCCAGGAGTTCAGGAATGGCCTGGGCAACTTGATGAGATCCCATCTCTACAAAAGAAAAAGAGAAAGAAATTTAACTTAGCCAGCCATGATGGTGCATACTTGTAGTCCCAGCTACTCAGGGGGCTGAGGTGAGAGGATCACTTGAGCTTAGGAGTTGGAGGCTGTAGTGAACTATGCTGGTGCCACTGCATTCCAGCCTGGGTGACAGTGACAGAGCAAGACACCTTCTCGGTGGGGGGATGGGGGGGAAGCCCATCTTCTCCTCCTCCCACCTTGATAAACCAGGGCCCTTTATTGAATATGGGGCCAGCATATGGCTGAGAAAGTCACTTTTTAATATGTGGCCATTATTTGTCACTAACTGTTGTTTTCCTGTCAATTAACAATGGATTATAAATCACTTTTATGTTGATTCTGGAAAGGAACGACCGAGGGTGGGACCAGAGATTACGTCTCCTCTTTCTGTTTGTCTCTTCTTTAAGACACAAAGCTTTGGGGGACCATAAAGGAGTTTTCCTTATTTTCCCTTAGGACTAGGGCCTAATACCCACCATCCTAGCTTAGGTGTCCTTCTGAAGTGTTCCCAGGGTGCCCTGCACTTCCTTCCACCTTGTTTCCATATATATGTTAATTTGGCCTCCCATGTTACACTGTAGACTAGGAAGTCTCATCACTACTGTTACTTCTCAGCACATGGTTGGTTGAATAAGTTGGATTTTGTAGTGTTTGTTGGGAAGAGTGAGGAGTAAGAAAAGAAGAATACAAGTTAGGAATTTAGAAAGAGAACTAGGTGTTGAATGAAATGACCGTGGTTTGGACCATGGAGGTGAGGATGTGGAACAGAGGGGACACAAGACATTCATTTATCATTCATTCAGCCAACACGTTCACCCAACCCACCAAGTGCTAAGAACCAACGTGCTCACCCACTTGCTCGCTGGCTCCCCAGTGCCCTTAGAATTCAGTGAATTAACTGTGGCTTACAGAGCCCTGTGAGATCCAGCCTCTCCTGACCTCTCCCATAAACCTCCGGCCCTGCTCATCTGCCCTGGTCCTGCAGGCCTGCTTTCAAGACACAGAACCCACCTTACTCCTTCCTTCTCAAGACTTTGCAAACTGGCTGTTCCCTCCTGCCTGCAAGTTAGTTCACCAATTCATCCTTGAGCTCAGCTTAAATGTCCCTCTCCCTGGAGACCTTACCTGACCTAAGAAAATCCCCCCCACCGCCCCCACTCTAACCTCTCTGTGCAATGTTGATTTCGCTGCTGCACATTGTTGACTTGCTTATCACCTGTTTTCAACTCCAACCTCCCACACAAATGTAAGCCCCGTGAAGGTAGAAGCTTTGCATCGTTCTCTGTGAAACCCCAGGTCCTGGCACATGACTAGTAACTGTTCAGGATGTGTTTACCAAAATTAACTTCTGAGTGAGAAATGTATCAAGTGGATCCCACTTCGGTTTGGGAAGGGTTTTACCATGACAAATGAGTCCATATCCCTGGTCTCTAATGGCTTCCACAGATACAGCTGCATGTTGCCATAAGGCAGGTGGTACGGGGTCACAAGAGAGAAGACAGCCCCTCTCTCTGTGTTCCTGTCACCCACCTGCCATGGCACGCAGAAGGAAACATATGGAACAGTGAAAAAAAATCCAGCTTTAATAAATGAGTTCTCTTGTGTTCATTAATAATGCAGGAAGAGGTCATGGTTAAATGTGGACGGGGTGGGGGTGGGTAACGCACAAAAGAATACCGTCAACAGTTCGGAGTGAAGGCACAGCAGAGCCACGCTAACCCTCCTGCATTCTCTGACCAGTGTGGGATTAAGCAGGGAACAGCCTTCACTCTCTAAAGCCCACAAAGCCAGTTTCTAGCAGTGCCACCGTCATTTATGTGACAGGTGTCATAACGGTAAAATGTGGGCGAGCTGTGCTGCAGAAGAAATGTCAGGAATGAATGTGTCCTGCCTGGAGTGACCTGCTTGCCTACTTGTTCATCAGGGGCATTTTGAGTTGTGTGTTCATTGGTGAACTTTGGGGAAAAGGTCCCTTTTCCATCTACTAATTGCCAGCCTCACAGGATAATTTTTTTTTCCCAAATACATTTGATGATATTCATCAGCTTGTGATAAAGAATATACCAAAATAGTGCGAAAGTGAAAGAATATTATTGGCACTAATGTTCAGTTGTGTTGCATGCTGGTCTTGATTTGAGTGGCAGTAGGAAGCAGGGAGAGCTTTTGACTGTGAAAGAGTCTCTGGACTCTTAGATCTCAGATTAGATCTCAGAGTAGGGTCCTGGCCCAGCAGCAGCATCATCACCTGGGAGCGTGTTTGTTAGAAATGTACTTTCTCAGGCCCTGCCCCAGAGCTGATGAATCAGAGACTCTGGGGGTGGGGCCAAGCAATTTGTTTCACAAGGGCTCCAGGTGGGTTTGGTGCAGTTCACTTTTGAGAGCCTCTGTTCTATATTAAATGCTGGAAGAGGGAGGACTGCTAGGTGACCTAAGCCTTCTGACAGATTTTCTTGAGTCTTTGTCGGATGAGTAGGCAGCAAAGAAGTCACATCTCAGACACTTAGATGTGGATCAAAAATTTAGCCATCTGTTGGTTAATACCAAAAATAAATTGTTTTGTTTGAGAACTTTTTTCAAGCAAATAGTTCTGTAATATCTAGTTTACAAGTAGAAAATTGAAGGTTATTGAAGTTTTGTCTAAAGGAGAGAGAATATATAAAATTTTCAGATACATCTGATATTCAGCAGCTTGTGATAAAGAATAAGCTGAAATAGTACAGAAGTTAAAGAATGTTATTGGCACCAGTATTCAGTTTGTATTGCACACTGGTCTTGATTTGAGTGGCAGTAGGAAATAAGGACAGCGTTTCTGACTGTGGAAGAGTCTCTGGAATTTGCTGTATATACATTATTATGTATACATTACATAATGTATACATATGCATGTGTATATATATCCCACCATATTCTTTCTCTGAATCACTCCAGGCTCCAGCATTATCCTATATCCTCCTAAACAAGACACCTCCTACTACGCCAAATACTCTCTTCCCAATAGTAAATAAAAAAGTAATCTGATTCATTTCCAGTAAGGTGAATGATGATGGGTAGAATTCTCCTGTCAGAAGAGAATGTATTTTTAGGAAGGACCTTATTACCCAAATGAATCCGAATTGGCAGAATTCTTGTGGAAATAAATTTGAGCAGGGGCCTCTTTCTGATGAGAGCTATATAGCTATCACCATGACAGGTCATGATTTATAGACACCACATCTGGGAGGCTTTCAGGTTACAGCCTAACTGTCAATTAAACAACATCATTGGTCAGTCTTTGGTGTACATTTCTAGAAGTAGATGTTTTTATATCTGCGGATGACCATTTTTAAAAGTCTTCATAAAGACTGCCCCTGAATGAGTCTCTCCACGTAATACCCACCAGTTTATGAGCATCCACCTGACCTCGCTCTTCACCCCAAGGGGAATCTTTTTTTTTTTTTTTTTCTTGTTTGCCTCTTTGGTGTTCAGCTTGTCAAGGTGACAGACTGGTAAAGGATGGAATCCTGTTTTTAACTCTCAGGCTTATATCAGTCTCAAGGTAGAAAAATTCCACTAGGGCAGTGGTTCTCAGACTTGAACTGGCATCAGAATCACCAGGAGGGCTTGTTTAAACACTGGGCACTTTATCCCTAGATTTTAGATGCTTCTGGCCTACGGATCACCCTTTGAAATCCACTGCTCTAGGAGAATCATTATTAGATAAGACTGATGGATGAGTGGATGAGTGAAAGGATGGGGGAAGAGAGGGCATTTATGTGTCTCTTCAGTTCTGCTAGTGCCAAATTGCTTTCCATCATTATGGTAGAGAAGTTCGTGTTGCTTCACATCCCTGCCAACCCTTGGTATTGTCTGATTTCTTAGTTTTCCAATATAGTGAATATGAAGCGGTATCTCACTGTGGCTTAAATTTGCTTCACCCAGATTATGAAGTTGAGTATATATTTGTGTATATTGGCCATTTTTTAGTGTCTTCATTGTGTGTAAAGTGCCTGCTCCAACTTTTTGCCCATTTCTCTGTTGGATTTTCATCTTCCTCTCCTGGTTGTAGGATTTTGAAAAACGTAGTCTAGATACCAACCCCTCAGATGTAAGTGTTGCAGACATCTCTCCGTTTGTGGCTTGTCTTTGCATTTTCTTTATGATGTCTTCTAATGAATGAAATCTCTTAATTTCATATAGTCAACTATATCTCTTTTCTTTTGGTTTGTGCTTGTTAAGTCTTTGCTAGGAAATGTGTTTTCTCTCTCTCAGTCATAAAGATACTTCTAATATTTTCCTCCTAAAGTTTTATATAATTTTTGTCTATCATAGTTACTTTTTTATATATGGTAAGATGTTAGAGTACAACTTCATTTTGTATAAATATAGGTTTTCCAGCATATCTTTTTTTTTTTTTTTTAGACAGAGTCTCGCTCTGTCACCCAGGCTGGAGTGCAGTGGTGCGATCTTGGCTCACTGCAAGCTTCACCTCCCGGGTTCACACCATTCTCCTGCCTCAGCCTCCTGAGTAGCTGGGACTACAGGCACCCGCCACCACGCCCGGCTAATTTTTTGTATTTTTAGTTGAGACAGCGTTTCACCGTGTTAGCCAGAATGGTCTCTATCTCCTGACCTAGTGATCTGCCCGCCTCGGGCCTCCCAAAGTGTTGGGATGACAGGTGTGAGCCACCGCGCCCAGCCCTGGTATATCTTACAGACAAGCCCATCTCTTCCTCATCACGGGGAAATGCCAGTTTCCCTCTATGATTGGTAGGTTTACAGGCATTCATTGTAACATTCTTTGTAATTCCATACATACATCTTAGAAATTTTAAAACTTATTTGACATTTAAGAAAATATTAAGAGGAGACCCAAGAATAAATATCTTTTATTAAAAGCCTCCACTACCCCAAATTCTGAAGGGAAGTAAATCAGAAATAGTAATGGGGGAAGACGGAGTTGGCTGACTGTAAACATCTTTACAAAAAGTACAAAAAGTCGCTTTTTTAAAAAAAACATAAAGCATTCTTCATCTGTAAAAAGATTTTCTCAAACTGTAACATTTGTTGTAAAAGAGAAGACACATCTGTAAGACTACAGTTAGAACTAATATTTTTATAAACACATTTCCTAAGTTTACATCTTAAGCAAAAAGTGTATCTTTTTTTGTGAACAAACAGTACATGAACCAAATATGGCCAACAAACACTTACTAGTCACAGCACTAAAGCAGTGAAAACAGAGGTAATTTGTCAGACATCTGGGAGAATAAGTTTTCTCCCAGTGCGTTAAGCAGTTTACCGTAACACAGACACATTCCTGTTTTGCCACACATGACAATTATTCCCCTCCCCTGCCCAAAAGTGTCAGCGGTTGTGGCACATAACATTAGAAGTGACATGCATTTTAATAAAGTAAAACTCTAAAGAATATGAACCAATTTTCCTTTATCAAGCAGCTGTTTTCTATTTTGGGAGTCTCAAAACAGAGAAATTACTATCCTTCATAACAATATTTCAGTTAGCAGCAGGAGATGAAAAGCAGCAGCTATTTCCCCTCAGAGTCACAATGGTATTTTACATTCAAGATTAAGTTCCTTTTATCTAGTTAGGGGATGACTGGCAGGAATAACTTGTAATGCACATACTGTACATTTTATATACTAGTTACTATGGGTTGCAGCTAACTGCATCCATTGATGCATTCCTATTTGGACTAACTCCTTAATAAGAGATACCTCTGTTTCCCTTCACTTGGTATTTTCTCCTTTTTATTTCTCTCTCTGGCAACTTTCTAAATCCAAGATTTGTAGCATTGGACTGAGTATCTGCAAACTTCCCAGTATTTAAAGTTTGAATTGTTGAGCATGTCTGTCTAATCTCTCCCTCCCCAGTTAAATTAACTTGAACTTTTTGTTCAAGTTGCGCCATGGATTGGAATGAAGAAGTAGTGGCTGTTCCCCAAAGAGGAAAGGAAGGGAGTCAACCACCACTGAGAAATTGACCAGAAAGGTCCATGCATCCTTTTTCTCAGTTGTCCATGAAGTCACAGAACCAACTCTACTCTATCTCCAACCATGGTTAAGAAAGCCAGGGGAGGGAGGACACAATTCCAGTGTTGTATTATTTATCCTTGAATTAACAAGTGACAGCCCAAGATTAATATTTCAGTGATTTTTTTTCCTGTCCTCATAAGAACAATGATAAATAGCTTTTGAGTGTTATTTATCCTGCACAGGCTTTAAATGCATGGGTTATATACAAAAGCTCATGTAATTCTCACACAGCCCCTTAAAAGTATAGATACTGTTATTATTTCCATTTCACAGATGAGATAACTGAGGGTTAAAATAGTTGACAAAGTGGCCTGGGGTCACACAGCTGGTAAGTGGCAGAGACAATATCATAACACAGGACTGTCTGAGTCCAGTGACTTTGGGCAGACTCCCTCATTCATCCCGTCACTCATTCTGTTAACACACATTAGTGGGCATCTCCTTCCAGTGTTCCTGGAGAAACGTTCCAGTGTAGTACAATGGAAAGGAAAGTCCCTGCCCTCAAGGGGCTTACATTCTAGAGAGAGGTGGGGTCAGAAGTTAAATACTACACTCCTGAGAATATAATTACAATGTGGAGTAAAGGCCCTATAGGAATGTGGTTCTACTGCAGAAACATCATATGAAGACCCAAACAAGAAACTGCCCGGTTTTCTCCTCTGTAAAATGGAGGTACTTGGCTGGGCACGGTGGCTCACGCCTGTAATCCCAGCACTTTGAGAGGCCAAGACGGGCAGATCACGAGGTCAGGAGATCAAGAGAGCAAGACCATCCTGGCCAACATGGTGAAACCCCGTCTCTACTAAAAATATTTTTAAAAGCTGGATGTGGTGGCACACACCTGTAGTCCCAGCTACTTGGGAGGCTGAGGCAGGAGAATCGCTTGAACCTGGGACGTGGAAGTTGCAGTGAGCCAAGATTGTGCCACTGCACTCCAGCCTGGCAACAGAGCAAGACTCCATCTCACAAAAAAAAAAAAAAAAAAAAATTGAAGTAGTTTTGTAGCTTTAGCAGTTAAATTGAGGTATCAAGGTGATACCTTGCTCAAGTGGAAGTTCATCCTGTTTTGTTAAAACAGGAGAAGGATTCCATTTGCAAGTTATCACAGTCTAGAACCACCTGATGGTCTTAAAGGCAGCATTTACTGAGTGCCTACTATGTTCTCTGGGTCATGTGCTGTGCTGAGGGAGAGGTTAAAATAGCCACTTGCTCACAGTATTCATGTCCTACTTCAGAGGACCTCCCTCTCCCTCAGAGCTTTAGCTGTAAAAGGGGAAGGCTTGGGTTCTTTTTATGGCTCTGCTACTGAGTGGCCCTGGAACAGTCTCTGGGCCTCTCTGAACCTTAGACTCTTCTTCTGAAGCTCAGGAATATGAACTGTTTCTCCTAGGGTGTTAGGAGTGTCCAGGTGAGCTTTAATGTGTGTGTGAGTGTATCTGGAACATGTGTGGCATGGTGTAGGCTCTGTATGTGAGCATACAGTCAGCACTTCATATCTATGGGTTCTTCATCTGTGGATTCAACCAACTGAGGATCAAAAATATTTGGAAAAAATAATTCCACAAAGTTCCAAACAGCAAAACTTGAATTTGCCACATGCCAGTACTATGTTGAATTCCCGTGATGTAGGCATTGTATTAGGTATTATAAATAATGTAGAGATGATGTAAAGTATATGGGAGGATGTAGTTGGTATGCCAAGCCTACAATAGCAATTAGGACAAGATATGGTCATATGATTTAAACTATATGGGAGGATGCAAATACTCTGTGTGCCATTTTATATATCAGGAACTTGAGAATTCATGGATTTAGGAGGATACTGGAGCCAATATCTCATGGATATGGGGAGATGACTCTGTTGTCTAATAAGCCAATCTAGGGGTTGAAGGAAAAAGCCAGCATTTCTAGAGAATGCAGAGGCAGCCAGGCTTCCAAAATTGGGTCAAATAGGGCCATCGTTATGGGTTGAAGGTCTCTTGGGGGACAGTTAAAATGATGGGAATAGATCCAGAAAGGTCAACTTATGTGGACATCTTCGGAGATCATTGGCGCTACGTCATTTTCTTTCTTTCTTTCTTTCTTTTTTCTTTTTTTGCATCAAAAAGCTTTATTTCCATTTGGTCCAAGGCTTGTTAGGGTCGTTAAGAAAGCTGCCTAGTGGCTGAAGGGAGAGGCTTAGGCAGAAGCCCTATTATTTTGCAAGGGGCCCTTCAGAAGTCGCTGGGCTCAGAAGGCTCTTAGTCGTGCTTGAGAGTGAGCCTTTCGAAGAGATACTCGCCCAGCCCAGCCTCCGGGCTGGCCAGCCTATTGAGGTTGGTCAGGTGGTCACCCATCTTTTTGACGTCATTTTCTTTAAAGGAACAGCAGAGAATAAGGCTTTCAGCAGAAGTATATAGGGCCAAAGCTTCCTAAAAACAATATGCAGCAGTGGAAATATGCAGTACTGTTAGAGAAAATTCTCAGATTCAGTATTTGTTCAGCAGGATATTTATTGGACACCTCCAGTGTGCCAGGGAGGGGCGGGGCATCCCCTGGCAGAACTACAGTGGTCAAACTAACAAGGTCGTGGTCTTAGATGGAGAAAAACATCCACCAAGTTTTATCACACAGATGAAAATGCACCAGCAGCCAGCACTTGGGGTGGCCAGTGCCACGTGCAAGGGGAACAGAACAGAGGATGCGACCCAGTTACAATGGCCAGGCTGGGCTTCCTGAGTCATCTGAATATGGAGCAGTCAGCTTCAGCCAGGCAGAGGCTCCAAGACAGAAGGAGTCATGGATTTCTAGGAAAAGCATTTCACTGATAATACTTTAATGTGCATCTGCCTCCTACACTGTCTTATATCTAGAGAGGGCTGTGTTTCTAAGGGGCTGTCCCAAGTTTGACACACATTCCTGGAGCTAAAGCAAGTGAAAACACTTAGGAAAGTATGAAAGCTCTGTGTGGATGGTGGTGTATGACTCTGCAATGCATATTTTAAAGAAGAAATATTTTGGAAAGTCATTAAAAATGTTAATCACATACCCCTCCAAACTAAAAAGCTGATGAAGGGAACATACTTTCCAATTACACATTTTAAAACATGTATGTTTATATCAACAAAAGATAGCCTATGTTAGACCCAGGTATAGTTGATATGCCCAGCCTACGATAGCAATTAGGACAAGTATATGGCCAGAATGTCCTCTGGACATACTCAGCGGATGGTACCGTTTTTCAGTGAGCTCATCTGTAAGGCACGATGAAATGAGGTCAAAGAAAAACTTAAGAGAGCTTCATACTCATGGTTTTAAACTCAACTGAGAAAAGATTTAAAGGAAAAAATCCCTCACCCAAACAAAAGCAGGAGGAAACTTAGTGTTGCCTAAAGCAACTAAAGAAAAACACCGCGTTCTCCTGGTGGCTGCTTTCTACTGTTCCATGTGCGAGGGATCCATATTTTTGCCTCCAGCAAACTCATTTCTGTTTCTCAGACCCACACACCATTTTGCTGAAACAAAGCTGCAAATGCATTTCCACCCAGCTGGGCACACTTGCTAACTACACTGATGCATCAGAACTATAAATGTCACCCCCGTCATCTCCTTCTACCCTCTGATAACTTGACTCTTTAAAAATGTGTTAACATCCTTTTTCCAGCCTTATGTTTGACATCATCAGTCATGTACATGAACTCCCCCCCTCTCTCTCTGAAAAACCCCTACGTTTCCTCAAGTTCTAATTGCATTATCAAGTGTTTTGTTTGGTTCATTAATTCCTTCCCAGATGATTTGCTCCTGGTAGGTTTCTAGCAAATTCTACCCATATCTAATAAATCATCTTACAAAATGCTGCAGGTTTTTCTCCATTATAGGGATCGAGTCCACACGCTAATTGCTGTGCCCCTGCGAAGTTTTATTCTCCTTCCTCTCACTAAAAGCTGCCTGTTTAGCTTCATTTTAAAACTCTAACAATTCGACAACAGAGAAAAGATTTCAGAACTGTGCTTTGGCCAGGCCGAGTCCCCAGAGTCATTTCAATGCTTGCTGTGCCAGAATACACCCAGGGTTATTCTGTCATCTAAACAAACTTCCTCCAGGTGAACACAGGCAAGGTGTCCATCTCTTCTGTGTCCCCTGTTGGACCTGGGAGTCAGGGAGATGAAGGATCCATTTGTCCTGAGGCAATACTACCATGTAACTAACCTGAGAACAAGAAAATGAAGTCAGGAAGTTGTAACTGCATAGCCACAGGGTAGGGAAGGATGTGGGGCCCAGCTCCTGCTTCCAATATGTGATAGGATTGTTGGGGCAGGAGATTGAGGGGTTGTAGCTACAAAGGCTATAAAGCATTCATAGAAGACCAGATGGGGAGTGATCTGAAATAATCCAGAAGGGTGTAAGTACCAGTCTAGTGAGGTTCCTCCTATATTAAAAATCATCATTATCTAATTTCCCAGTTTCTACAGATAAGGAAATTGAGGTCCAGAAACGATCAGTGGTTTCTTTAGATGCAAGTATACTATTTTGTTTATCATTTCATTCCCAGCATTTATCAATTGACTCACCTATACATGAATCTTGTAGTGTTTTTAGCCCAGTTCATACTTCCCACAAACATGTTTAATTTTATTTCTGTTCAGTTCTCCAAAGGTATCGTGGGCCTCCTACATGTAAATCAGGTGTTCTATGCACCTAAGATATGGTATTATCCCACAATTCTTATTTTTTAAAATGTAATCACAAAAAGCAAGGATCAATTATTATAATATGGTCATATTTTAAAGTCCTTCTGTGCCTGTGAAGTCGAGAGGGTGAGTCATTTTATTTCCCATTTTACAGGTGATAAATATCTTAGGATGTCGTTATTCTTTTTGTGCCATTTGTAAATCACATTTATAAATCTTTGAGAAAGAAGTACACACTTAAGTTTACTTTGATTCATACAGGTTCTAAATCTTCCCAATTTCTGTATCTTCCACCGTAGATATCTCCACTGTTAGCTATTCCTGCTCATTTTCATTGGTTCTTCTTGCAAAGCCAATATTTCCAGAAATCTGCATCGATTTCTCACAGGCATTGCACATTTCAATGGAGATAGCTTGGAGATAGGTTATACATTCTACTGATAAAAGTCGTCTCTGGTTGCATGGAAGGGCCTCAGCAAACTGAGAATATTTTGGCAATTCAGTAGATACATCTGGATGCATTATTGCACATAAGCACTCTTCAATGGAATAGTCATACATATTATAAATTAAGTTTGAGCTGATAGGGAGGGTTTCTTTTTCTCTTGTAACTTTTAGTCAATACAGCAGAAGAGAGGTAAATATTTTCTTCTCTAACCTAAATTTCACCAACTTGAGCAATAATTTGCAATTAAAATACAGAATTTTGACAAAGTTTGGGACAAACACAAAGTTAGTTTTTGTGTTTTAATTCTGTATGTGAACTAGATAAGCAACGAAATGGTATTTCCCCACATGTGCACACATAGATAGCATGATTCTCCAGAACAGTTCATTTGTCGTAACTCAGTAGAATAAAATATGGACCACTGCTCCTCACTCTTAAGAAAGCCTGAGCAACAAGGGCTGCCCTGCTAACTGCAGGCTTCTATTCAGTTTTCCTTATGGGGATAAATAAGAGGGAGAAGATTATGAAAATTTTCATAATGAAAATGAAGAAAATGAAAATATGAAAATTATAATGCCACTTTGAACTGTTGATGTTTCTTAACTTACGATGGAGTTACGTCTTAATAGTCAAAACTAAAAATCATCCAGGTGTGGTGGCTCATGCCTGTAATCCCAGAACTTTGGGAGGCCGCAGCAGGTAGATCACTTGAGGTCAGGAGTTCAAGACCAGTCTGGCCAACATGGTGAAACCCCGTCTCTACTAAAAATATAAAAAAAATGAGTCAGGCCTGATGGCACATGCCTGTAATCCCAGCTACTCAAGAGGCTGAGGCCCAAGAATCACTTGAACTCAGGAGGCAGAGGTTGTAGTGAGCCAAGACTGTACCACTGCACTCCAGCCTGGATGATGGAGTGAGACTGTCTCAAAAAAAAAAAAAATATATATATAGGGAGGTTAAAAATGGATATAGTTTGGATTTTTTAATATGGCTCTAAAAACAACAGGGGACAGTTCATGCGAAGAACAGAGTTTTAAGAGCAAGTGGGTAGAACTTCCCCCACTGGGGCTAGGGAATGTTCATCCCATTTTGCAGAGAGTTTCTGAGATACAAGATTCAGTGGCTTTTCTAGCCACTCACAGAATAAACCATTCTTCCTTCTGCATCCAACCTCCTTGTTGGGGGAGATAATGATTCCAGAGTCTTAGGAAGCGAAGTTTCTAGAAATAAATAATATCCCAGGTTGGGGTAAGAATCGTAGGCAGTGTCCTCAACATTCACATGCACTTGTGAGGGAAGCCCCCAAGAAGGAACAGTGACTTGGGATCCAGAGCCCATTACAGAAAGAGTGTGTCGGTATTGAGTGATCTAGTAGCAGAACAATGAAAATTCTCAAGAAGCCCAGGATCTATCTAAGTCCTAATTTATTTCAAGCTTCTGAAATTTAGTATTTGCATTTGCTTTGTCTTGAGACCTCACACCTCAAATATTTTAGCTTAACAAAGAATAATGTATTTGGAGGTAAGAGGCCAAGTTCAAGCTCCCAAACCACTGTTTAGTAGCTAATAACCCTTAGGCAAGTCACTTACTTTCTGGAGGGCTTATGGTGGGAGGGCTTCCCTTCCTGTCCCATGTCATCCTAATTTTTTCTGATCTCTTCTTCACACAGCAGCCAACTCCCATGATCATGTCTCTAAGGTACAAACCAAAGGGGGCGGGGAACCCTTAATCTTGTTGATTCTTCACCCTCCTCTTAAATCATCTCAAAATCAAAGTCTTTTTTTTATTTTTTAGTTTTTGGTGATGCAGGTACCTAACATCTACTCTCTTGGCAAATTTCCAGTATGTAACACACTATTATTAGCCATAGTTAATACTAAAGAAATGAATAAAAGCTAACTATAACAACTATAACATGATGGATATGTTAATTTGCTTGACTGTAGTAATCGCTTTATTACACATATGTACAGGTGTTCCTTAACTTACGATGGAGTTACATCTTAAACCCATTTTAAGTCAAAAATGCATTTAATATTTCTAACCTACTGAACATTGTAGCATATCCTAGCCTCCCTTATGTTCAGAACACTTACATTAGCTACAGTTGTGTAAAATCAAACGCAATAATAAAGTTATGAATATCTCATGTAATGTATTGAATACTATACTGACTGAAAAATAGAAGGGTTATGTGGATGCCAAAAGCACAGTTTCTATTAAATATGTATCTCTTTCACTGTAAAGGTAAAAGATCATATCAAAATATGCTGTACACCTTAAACAATGAAAAATAAAAGTATTTTTTAAAAACAAAGTCTGATCTGAAGCCTCCAAGGGTCAGCATAGCCTGCCCTTGCCCATGCTTCCAGGCTTAACACATGATAGTCTGCACTCCACTCACGTGCACCAGCAGCCCGTCGGCTGTACCAGGTTTTCTCCTACCACAGGACCTTTGCACATGCCTTTCCCTCTCTGGAGTACTCTCTCCTCTCTTCCTCCCCACTTAAATCCTGCCATTTCTTTGGATTGGTGCGCCACACCTCCTCCTCAGGGGACCTCCCTTTGGCTAACCCCTGTCCCTCTCTCTGCCAGGTTTTCTTTCCTTCTCTCCATAGTGGGATTCCTAGCATCCTCCTCCTTCACCAGACTGTCAACTTTCTAGGGGCAGCTTCCATTTCTAGTTTTGCTCACCACTATATTGGCAGCCCCTGGCAGTGTGCTGAGCATGGAGTCATTCGGAATCATTATTTAACCAATAAACGAATGAATGAGCCATTGAATGTACAGTGCCAAGCATAGTGTATGGTACATAGAAAATAACTCGGAAGTGTTAACATTGCTAGAGATTCAAAGAAGCAAAAGATGATTCCTGCAATCAAGTGGCTTTCGTCTTGGAAGAATATTTCAAATACATGCCATACTCTTCAGTTTATCGCTGGTGTGGAATTATTTTTAAATGCTGTCTAGGAAATTGGAGGCATTTGAGAAGATCTGTCGTAATTTATTTAGAGTGTTGATTATGGACAAGCCAACTAATGATTACTGTTATAGGAAAACAAAAGAAAATAATAGCCCATTCTATCAACACTCATTGGTAGTTTTATATTCATACTGGCACCAGGCGCTTTTCAACTGAGTTGTTTTGAACCACTAAAACCATGGTTTAATATAAACAGCATTTTCTTCCAAGGATCCTATCACAATCAATTTAATGAAAGTTTTTCCACATGGTCTGTAAACTGCAAGATGAACTAGTTGGCGCTGCAGGAGCCAAAATTAATTTTGATCAAAGTGATACACATCATAATTTTATTTCTTTGGATAGAAAACAAAAAAAAGAACAAAAAAGATGCCAAACCACTCTTTGTAGGTTACACTAAAATTTTGAAACACAAATCCACAAGAGCCAGGAAATTCTATTTATAGTGAATCAACTTTAGCTTTGATTTTTCCTGGCATTCATTGGTTTGTTACCTGACTTTTGTGTTTAAGGAATTTTCATACTCTTGTAATAAGAGGAACAAATAAAGTACAGGACATTATTAAGTCCAATAAGCATTTTTCAAAAAAATATGTTATATTGCTTGTTTTCTTGCTGCTCAGAGATTTCTGTGACTCTGAGAAATGACTGACATTACTTTTGTCCTAACTGTACTATTTTAAATGACATTCCATCCCAGGGGCTTTACACATGGCCTATAGGACATTTGTAGGACAAACACATTGAAATCTGATGAGACAAGTTAGTAAGAAATGAATAGACAGAAGAAAATCAATTTCCGGTAGGTTAGTGAATATCCACAACTAGTGTGTTCTCCATCCTGCTTGTTAAACATGATACCATTACCAAGGTGAGTTCCTGGGAAAGGTCAGTAAACTCAGCTGACTTGGTTCTCAGGGTAAAGCTCACATGCCCTTGCCATGGCATGCACCATGAACACCCTCCTTTGGCAAGTGTCCTTCTCACCTTCCACCTCCGGGCCCCACCTCTCCCTCTTGTTGATGACTGCCCCTTTTGACTACACCCTCACATCTTGGCATCATACAGTCACCGATGAGCATGTCAGCTTCCTTTGCTTTACAGCTCAGGTCAGGTAACAGCACTGCCAGCTGTGCTGCTCAGTGGTTAGAACAAGCATTTTGAAGTCGGGCAGACCTGGGTCACATCCCCATTTCTACTTTCATAAGCTGCACAACTTTTAGGAAGCTGCTCAGCTTCTGAAGTGGTAGAGATACCACCACCTACCTCACCAGTGACTCCTTATTCTGAAGATGGGATGAAATCATGCGTCTGAAGCATTTATTGCAATGCCCGGCACAGAACAAACGCCCGTATGTGGCGTTCAGTGTCACATCCTTGAAATGGCTCCCAGGATCCAGAAAAGGCTCCTCCCTTAGACATGACTGCAACATAAACTGCTTTTCATGGGTTTTCTTATGTGACTTATTCGGAGGATGGTTTTTGCTGAAATTTGGCAGCTGGAATTTTTAGGAGCCCAAACCTAGGCTAGTGTTTCCTGTAAAAGATAGCGTTTACTGAGTGTGCTATGAGCCAGGCGCTCTTCTAAGCTCTTTACAAGGAATCTTTACAACCTGTTTACACATGAGGTGCAGGAAGAGGCTAGGAAATGTGTCTAAATGTGGACAGTTATAACAACAGCTGACGTTGGTCACTGTGCCAAGAGCTTTATTTTACCTACATCATTCAGGTATCACCTGTGAAGCATGTACTTAAATATTCCTCATATCCTATTGAGGACACTGAGGCACACAGAGATGGAGTAATTTACCCAATGTCACACATCTGATAAATGGCAGAGCATGGACTTAGACCCCCATGTGTCTTACCCTAGAGCCCTAGTGATGCCCACTCTCACCCAGTGTTACCGAGCCTTGCTCACCACTTTATCAATACATGGCACATTGATTCTGCAAGTCAATGAGGATAATAAATAGCTAACTTTCGTTGAGCACTTGCTGTGCACTAGGCATGAACCATAACTACTTTCTACGCAGGGCCTAATTCAGCAACAGCTCTGTGATTTGGGTCCTGCTGTTAACCCATTTTACAAAGAAGAAAACTAAGGCATCAAGAGATGAATAACCTGCTCCAGATAGCACAGCTCACAAGTGCTACAGCCTACACTGAACCCCAGGCAAATGGACCCAAAGCTTTGCACCTTGACAATGGCCCTCATCAGATGTAGAACTCCTGCCTCTTCCTCTGCATCTTCATGCAGCATCCTTAAGGATCCTCTCATTTTAAATGTAAATGGCTATGGTGACACAAATATAAAACACCATTGAACACTCATTTTAACACTGTGTGATAACAATTCCATTAATGCAGGACTCTTGCTGTCCTTTTCTCTGATGGCTAGAGGCTTGAGAGTAGAAATTTTATTGTAGCCAGCCCTCTAGACTCTAATGAAAAAAGTTAACAAATTCAAGTTTATTCAAGGTATTTATGAGACCAATGTGAAGTTTACACCAGGGAGAGGAAATGGCATAATAAAATGGCTTTCATAAAGGCTTTGGGCGTGATGCTTGCAAAAACCTAACCACACCTTCCTTCTTCAATGTGTGGCTGTATTTGCCTTTACAGCAGGAGATAATGCCAGTGGATCATTAAATGCAATAACATTGACATGTAAAAAAGAAGCATGTCATCTTCTGTATTCTGAACTTAGAGCATGCCTCTCCCAATTCAAGGTGAAAGCCACCAGCATCTTAAATGAAATGTCTGCAGGTGCACAGATGCCCTCTGTGTCTCTCGTTTTTGTCTGTGAAACAGTGATAGTTGTACTTCCCTTGTGTGAGGATTACATGAGTAAATGTAGGTACAGTGCATAGAATAGTGTCTGGCCCAGAGGAAGTGTTGTACCACTGATTGGGTTTATCATGATTAAAGTGTCAAAAGCTCCAGCATTTTATTTGAAGTATTATGGACACTCACGTATAAAAAGGTAAGTAACGAAGCACGGAGTGGCTGATAGCGACTTTCATGGACTGTTCAACCGGGAAGTGCTCTGTGAGACACCCTTTTCAAGCCCTTTTGCTATAGAGGGAGCTGAGTCACCCAGCAGCCCCTTCTGTGTGTCCAGGGCTGAAATGCAGGAGTTTGGAGGCCAGATCATCATGTGCTGTTACTATGGTGGACTCCCAACCTAGTTACAGCCAGAAGCAGGACCACCGCCAGCCCTTACAGGCACTTCAGCATGATTTAGAGGAAGGCTTCGCTTCCTCTGGATGGATACGGCCTCTAGTGTCCACTGCCCTACTTGCCACCTTGCCTTTGCTCACACCTCAGCCTACACATCCCTAATCAGGGGTACTACAGAGAAGTTCTAAAAGAGACAGAGAATCAGTTGTCCAAGAGAAAGAAGCCACTTTGCATGTTGTGATTTTCTGCGAGGTCTATAAATTTGGTGTTTCTTGTCTCTTTCCTCTCTGTGTCATTTTTCACTTGAAATGGCCCCACCTTGTCACCTGCAGTACAGAAACCCGAGACAGCAGGAGAGCTTGGTCAGAGCCACTTGATTATTTTGCAAACACTCCAATACCTTTCTGGACCTCATTTTTTCATTCTCCACAAAGCAGAGGATACTGTCCTTGATACTATTTTTATCCTATCAAGAAATGGTCTAGAATAAGCTTAAGAGCAAAAACACTTCTCATTAAATACGTACGTATTTTTTACTGGAGAAGACACTCAAGTTCCTAAGAACTTAAGAGATGTAGAAGATAGGGAGATTTGGCTGTAGAAACAGCTTGTTGCCAAGTACTTGCCATTGGCTTTCCTATAATATCTGGAGCTGCTGCTTCAAATTATCACCTGTAAGGTGATGCAAAAATGTACATGTTAATTTTTTGATTCATACTGGTTCAAATATACTGTAGTTTAATGGACATGTGGATGCCATTGCTTGAAATGAGATTTCATGTGATGATACCAAGGTTTCCAAAGGAGATATTAAGCTGGGATTGGTATCTGAAAAGAAGGTATTTTATAATATTTTGAAAGTATTTATATATTTTTTTAAATATTTACTTTTTAAAAAGTAAGTACATGTATGTTTTTAACCTCTAAGATACATCATCTATTTTACTAATCAGAGGCTGGTAGTCAGATGTATTCTATATTTAGGAAAACAGGAAAGGATTTTAAAATGTGAGACACGTCAGTTAGACACAAAGAAGACTTTTCTAACAAGGAAATTACCCAGGCTATAAATTTATCTGTGCAGGATGCTTGAAATGGAGTAAGGAGGGGATCTGATGGTTGTAAAAATACCAAATCTAGGGAAATAAGGATGCATTTAGAAAATACCATGGACAAACTCTGCTGAGGTCCCAATTAGAACCCAACACACCCATACATAGAAGCTGATAGCTGTGGCAGTGCCATCTACAGATATACATCTCTGAAGTGAAGTACTTTCCTCAGAAACACATTAATTTGAACACCATTCATTCCTGAAACTCACATTTCTTCTTAACTGCCATAATACCTGCATTTTAGATAAGTTGCCTTCCCTTCTCCAAGCCCTAGAGGATACTATAAATTTGAAATAAATTAAGACAGACAGGAGTTTCCTAAATGAAAAAAGATTTTTTTTTTTTATCCAACCTAAATCAGGGCTTGAAACCTTTTACTTTTCAGTATATAGTTTATTATCGTCTATTGCTTCCAGTGGATTCTATGTTTTAATTAGTTTGAAAACATAGGTGTGATATTTTACAGAATGAAATCACTGCCCCTGTATTTAATTAAATGAACCCTATAAAAGTTGGATTTTAGCCAGGGGCATAATTTATACTAGGCTGAATTTAAAATTGCATTCATACTTTATATGAGGTCATTTGCACATGTAATAGAAATAGAGGTGACTGTGATATGCTGAACTTCAGAAACCAAATGTCCCCCATAAATAGGTATTTAGCTTCTAATTTGGAGAGAATATAGTATGCCTTTTCCAAATACTACATTTTAAAATATCCTGAACTGCCTACAATTAAGTTGTAGAAAACTTTGGAGGCTCTCTGGGACCCTGTGTTTTGAAAGATGCTACTGTATGACAATGGTTTAACCCATGGTATTTCTAAGTAGACCGTGAAAACCAAGCCTGTCTCTGGGTTATGGGCCCGGCTAGCATTCCATCGTGTGTAGTCTCTGAGTCACTGGATGTCTTGGTAAAACGCCACCCATAATGCATTTATCTGCCCGTTTCTTAAGTAGTTTCCATGTGTTGTAGCCTCATTTTTCCTCCAAGGACTTCTTTCAGTAACATTCCATCAGCCAAGAAGGGAACTGGTCTCACTAAATAAGCTCAGTGAATTCTTGCTGAATGAGTGAATGACTGAAAGATAGACAGATGGGTTGTCAGTGAAATTTACCTCCCACATGGAAAGCTCGCCAGCTTTGTGTTAGTTCTCAGGACTGACTGTGGAAAAGACAGCTACAAGTACCTCCTAGGAAGAGCAACAGCAATGTTATTCCGGCCCAAATTGAACCAGGAAGGAATGGTTCCACGCCCTCAGCGTAATTGTCTGTCTTGTCTCTGGAGACCTTATGCTAAAGGACCTCTTTAAGGTCCCTTAGTGTCATGTCATATTTGCATCAGTGATGTTTGCCTTGAGACTAACTGATTGGATTTTTGCCATAATTGCACCTAAGTCCCAGGGGACCAGCCAGAGCCTTAGGTGAATAATTTAAGCATTTAATTTATAATAAAGATAAAGTTTGCAATCAGCATTTCTTGTTCCAAAACATTCCATTTACTTGGTTTTAAAGCTGCATAAACTGTTTTAAAGGCAATCTGCTCAATTGGGCGAGGTAATGATATTGAATTTGACCGGGCCAAACGTCACTGGGTGAGCATCCCGTCTATAATCACAGCCATCATCACTGCCGTTTTGTGTAATGTAGATGCAATGCTAATCCTGAGAATAAAAGTTGTCATTCTCGGTTGGCTGACGGCGTGCACCAGAGTCATCACCTCGCTACGTCTCTCAGTGATGTGATTCCAAGATGACAGTGTAATAAGTGTTATGTGCACAAGGTAATTCAAAACAAATTTGGCTGCAAAAATGGATCGTCTAGGATAGTAAACTCCCGCCTTGTCTCATCTTCTTTTGAGAGAATGTAATGATCCCTAAAATACCTTGTCAAGAAGCTCATGTGGCAGGGGTCAAGTCCAGTAAAATTTATCTGTTGCACCCCCCTCCTCCTCCCAGAATCCCAACTCAAGGACTGAAAATATCAGTGTGCATATTGGTACCCCAGGAACACACAAACAGGCAGACAGCTTCTGGGAAGCTAAGAAGCCTTTCGGCATACGAATGTCTCTTAAGAACACCTCACTAGGCTGGGTTTCGCTTCTTTGATTATAGATTGTTTCCTCATGGGAAAATGTGTCTCTTCTACTATAGGATCCCCACAAGCACTGGAGTCTTAGTCAATTCTTATTAGTGGCATTTAGGCATTACAAGTAAGTTATCTCATCTAAACTTTATATTACCCTAAGAAGCATGATGCTATATTTATTCTGTAGATGAGGAAACTGGAAAGAACAGTTAAATTGCCCAAAGCCCACAGCCAGGATTCCAGCGCTGGCTTCATCCCACAATTGCCGTCCCTGTACACTCCACCTCTGAACTGTAAAAAGAGGAGGAGGTCACCTGGCTTGTGGAGGGGCTTATTTGAGCTGTATTTGATCGAAAACTGCATGGGCTACTAAATTTGTTTTCTTGGGCACAGTTGTCAGAAATGCCTTTCTGTGGAACCCAGCCATAGGCAGGGGGGACATTCTTGTGTGGGATGACAGGGCATTTCTCAGTCACCCCAAAGTCCCAGTTCTCCCTTTGGGGTTGCTACAGCTCTTCCCTCTGTAACCCGGGCAGTATGGATGTGGTTGTATCAGTGCTGTTTAATAGTACCGAAAGCTGGATGGATTCAGAATAGCTTTCCTGCTTTTTGTAATTGAGTGTGTCTCAACACAGAGGAGCTCTTTGTAGCCAAGAATGCTTTTAGCTTTAGGCTGATCCAAGCAGGTCCTTCATGCATCATTTTCTTGGTACCATTTAAACATCCACTCAATGGTACTAGCATTTGGTTTATAAAATCTATCCAAGTAAAGCAATAGTTGCTATCACCTTGCTATAAAAATGAAATAAGATGTACTCCTAATCAGAGAAGGCTTTTCACTAATTATTTTACCCATGTAGAAGACTGTCTCTAAGAATGAATGAGAAAATATTTGTGCCTAATTTTACAATATAGCTAGCTATGTGACATTTACACCTTTTAGGATGTTTTGGACTGTAGGTAGTTAAGATCCAAGTCAAATGACCTAAAGTATAAGAAATGTATTATTGAATATAACAAGAAGTTTGGGGATAAGAGGTTCTAAACTTGGTTAAGTCACTTACTCAGTGATATTATTGGGACCACAATTCTCTCGTTTTTCTACTCTGCCATCCTCAGTGTGTTAAGCTGGCCTCTGAGGCCAGTTCCCCACAGGGTCCCAAGATGCTGCCACAAGTCCAAGGAAGCATGCAGATGACTTGCCTAGGGGCAGAAAATGGCCCTCTCCTGTCTCATGTCTTAGTTTAAGGATGAACAAAACCTCAGAGCTCCCTAGCAGTTCTCCCATCCCATCCAGCCAGCCAGAATTATACTGTATACCCATGCCTAAATCCATCATGAGGCAAAAGGACCAAGACCACCATGATAGGCGGGAGCCCATCAAAATCCACACCTCAAATCTCCCCGAGAAGGAAAAATGTAGGATCTGGTAGAAAAGAAACAAAGAGTTCTTTTAGCAGAGAGGAAGCATTGGGGTGAGGATGGGTGCGTGCTGCGCAGGCAGCTGACATTGTCTCCTGTAGTGTTTGTAAGAATTATGTGTCTCTAAAAAGTGTAGACCCACAGGTTCCTTTCTGGACACAACTGGAAGATTCCTGGATTCTAATTCCCCATCCTCTCCTCACTTAGCTTAGTGTTCCTCTTTACAAGAATAGGAAGTTATAAAGGAAAAAGATACCATAGTAAGAAAATCCCATTCTTATTCCTTTTTGGCAAAAGGCCTATATAGTATTAAATAGAGGAAGAACAAATTTGACACATCTTGTAGCACCCACTGGAAAATCCTAATGTCTGAATTCATTGTGGGTATAACTAACACTGGGGCAAGCCATCCCCAGGGAATACAAAGGGCCAGAAGACCAGTGTGACTGGGTGGTATTGAACACACCCACACCTCCTAAGGGTGCTATCTGTTGTATTAATTTATTCTTAGGAACAAATTTACTGTAGCATTGTAAATTCCTGTACTATGTGACTCTTGCTGTCACACATTTAGTGAAAGATATGGCTCAAATAGTTCGGCCCCAGCATGAATTCCACAGGACCCCAAGTTGTTTTTCATCCCCATCTATACCCCATTCCCTCCCATGCCAAGCCCTCAGCATTCGAAGGTCTAAGCAGGGAAGCACTCACCAAGGTCACTTGGGGCGGAAAGCTAGAAAGAATTCTTTCTTGTCCTTTCATTCTTCTCTCAAAGGGAGAAACATGGCAACAGTTGTAGTGTTAAACCCTGCTTTCCAAGTCCTCCAGGATGGGGAATTTAAAAGTTCGGTGGTTCAGACAGTTCCTTATTTACTGGTGCACTCAAGTCATTTTGTGACCCAGAGTTCTTTTCTGCCGAACTCCCTCATGATGTAAATAAATTACTTAAGTGGATTGAATCCAAATCATTAATAACCTCCACTGGCATGATTCATTTGGGCTTCATTACAAGGAAAGAATTCAACATCTATTTCTCAACCCAACAGTTGTTTACAACACACTTCAGCCTAAGAGTTGTCCCTACAGGGCCAGAGTGAAAGGGTTTGGGGGAAAGAAAGAGAAAAACAGCTTTACAATCAATACTTATGTTCTGCCTGGACAGAGGGAAATTGAAGTGCTCTGAGGATAGACCTAATTGTCAGCATGCTTTGAAGTCCAAGATACTAAGGGAGGAAAATGTATGTATGCCAGATAGGAAAAGGCTGTGGTTCAGTGTTCATTTTGACATTTATACATACATGCTAAAAACACACACATTGCAAGAATGGACTATTAATGTAAGAGATTTAAACTCAGGGATTGCTATGTGGAGTGACTTGAGTGGGTCAGTGTTCTCCAGAAAAGCTTTGAGAAGCTGAGCAACTTCTGCAGTCCTGTGGAATATGATTCCTGTACCATCATTTTACATTTGCTTTTTAAAAGCCCACCAAACCTCTTGAGGAATACTATAATATTAACATATTGTGGAGCCTGATGCATTTTATGCAGTCCAGTCATAAGATGTTACCAGACTTTCTGCACATAACTACCTGAACATAGTTCCTTTGTTTTTTTTTTTTTTTTTTTGAGACGGAGTCTCGCTCTGTCACCCAGGCTGGAGTACAGTGGCCGGATCGCAGCTCACTGCAAGCTCCGCCTCCTGGGTTTACGCCATTCTCCTGCCTCAGCCTCCCAAGTAGCTGGGACTACAGGCGCCTGCCACCTCGCCCGGCTAGTTTTTTGTATTTTTTAGTAGAGACGGGGTTTCACCATGTTAGCCAGGATGGTCTCGATCTCCTGACCTCGTGATCCGCCCGTCTCGGCCTCCCAAAGTGCTGGGATTACAGGCTTGAGCCACCGCGCCCGGCCACAGTTCCTTTGTTTTATGGGGGAAGGGAAAAGAGAGGATAAATTAAATCATTGGACTTCCATCTAACTTGGAATGACTTTGATTTTTAGAAATAAGACTCTGATTTCTATTTCATCTTATGTAAGCTGTTCTAAAGATAGCCAGGTTGGGTGAGTTTTGATTGTACCATTGGGGAGAATCCTGGACACAGCATCCAACGTTCTGACTCAGCATGAACTAGTAAGGTCCTCTCATGAGGTCTGAGGCTGTAGGGAGGGAGATGATCTTACTTTCAGTCCTGCCAACTTCACAGGACTATGATGAGAGAACTGTTGAGAGGTATCTTCATTTAAGCCATGCAACAGACAGTAGTCACTCAATAAGTGCAGGCTTTGAGGATGCAGTAATAGCAAAACACTGCACACAGTGGGAAACAAAACAGCAATTAAGCCAGCGGTCACTTCCCCGCAAACGTTGGCCATTTGAGTTCTTTCTCCATAATACTTGCCATATGCCCCTATGACCTGAACTGTCATTTACTTAATATTGTCAATGGACTTTTTAAAGAGCGAAAGGATTAATTTTAAGAGGAAACTTCATATTACTTCCGTGACGGGAAGGCTGGTGTCATCTGACACAAACTGGAAAAATACACACTATTAAAACGTAACAATGTAATGAATTTCCAGTTAGCTATTATTGCCTGATAAAGGCTCGGAGCCTGAGGCTGGCCTTTTCTTTCACAGGCAAGAGTAGCAAGTGATGAAATTGTGTTAAAGACATTCCATGGGGAAGCCAAGCTTTCCCTCTGTGAGATTTATTATTTCATGCCAGATCTGAATACTTCCAAACTCACTCTCTTTCCACCAGGCATTCTTTGGGAAACCTAAACATTAGAGAAGTGAAGTTCTCTGACCCCATCGCCTGCTTCTTTTAGCTGCTTACACATGAAAGGAGCCAATCCATGTATCTGTCCTTCCATTTTCTGCTTCATTCTAATCTTGTCCCACCCTAAATATTTTTCCACAGGTCAACGGCAAAGACTTGTCCAGAGCAACTCATGACCAGGCTGTGGAAGCTTTCAAGACAGCCAAGGAGCCCATAGTGGTGCAGGTGTTGAGAAGAACACCAAGGACCAAAATGTTTACGCCTCCGTCAGAGTCGCAGCTGGTGGACACGGGAACCCAAACTGACATCACCTTTGAACATATCATGGCCCTCACTAAGATGTCCTCCCCCAGCCCGCCCGTGCTGGATCCCTATCTCTTGCCAGAGGAGTAAGTAACCTAATCTTGAACCCCTAACGCGTTAAGTAAAGAAGTATTTCCAAGTTGTTTTTTTGCTCTTCCATGTGGCAAAAAAAAATTAATGCACCCTATAATTTTCCTCCAAGTTGCCCGTATTTAATTTTATTGTTTATAGAGGCAATAAATCGAATCCTGCTCAAAACCGCTCTGACATATTAATTACTTTATTATAACCCTGGAGCGGACTTATTCAAATTATATCCTAAGAACAGAATTACTTACAAATGTTGTAAAAGTTGTTTCAGAATAAAATTTAATCACCCCAAATGGTAATTTGAAGATCCTGCAGTTATTACTAGAGGGAATGCTGATCATTCTTTTAAATAGACAACAAAGTAAGTTGTGTGTGTCAAGAGAGCCCTGGAGGTTGTGCCTTCTGCTTTCTTGGGTCTCATTTCAAGCCTGGATCCATGTAAGAAGCCCGCACATGCCTCATCTAAGTACTGCATCAACCAATTAAATAACAGCTGCAACTCAGCACGCCACATGGATTTCTTTACACATACCTCTTCTCCCAACTTATTTCTGCCAGCAACAAAATTCCTTCAGAGGCTTCAAGTCAGACAAACCTGATGCTCAAAGTGATTTCTAGTTGTGGAACTTGGGTAACCTACTTTGTTTTGTGGGGCTGTATTTTTCCTATATTAAAATGGGGATAACAGTATCAATCTCTTATGATCGTTGAAGGATTAAATGAAACAGTATGTGGGAAGTGCCCACGGGGCATATGGTAAGCACTTGGTAAATGATAGCAGTGATCCCCGTTAATTTAGTGGGTGACGTAAAATATTCAGGAAAAAATGAAGAGCAAGACACTTTCTGTGATAGACTGCTGGCCTCCAAGGCGTCCAGTTCGACATAGCTTTTAACATAGCTTTTCGTGTGTGACTTCGCACATCTGAGGACACAGCCTCTCCAGCTGATGGTAGGGTCGCCCCTGTGTTTTCCCATCTCAGCTCCATCTCAGATCAGATCATTTATTTCAAAGGGCATTTTCACCACTTACAGGAAAATCCACTGGGTAATACCTGTTGGATTCCTGGTAGTAAGTCAGTAGCTGGAGTGAGCACTTGTTTCCTGTGGTTCTGTCAAGGTCCAAATAAAGGCTTGCCCTTCATTCCTTGGTTTTAGTGGCTAGCTGTCACTGGAACCCAGGGCTAATTCCCTAGGCTTGACAGAGTAGGTTTGGCGGCAGCTGGTAGCGTAAAGACAGAGGACAGGGCATCCGTCTCACATTCATTCAGTGTGCACATGTGCAAAGCACTATTATCTCCTTTATTTCTCATGACTGTCCGTTTATACAGATGAGGAACTGCAAACTCACCAGGTTCCACTGAGCTGATGGAAAGGCAGGTCAGTCAGACCCCGACTCCCAGCTCTGAACCACAGTACCCTGTAGTGGCCCATTCGATCCTCTGGAACAACTGGCTGATTCACTGAGTATGATTATCCAAACCATTTATCTGACGTTATAGACCAAACTGCCTCACATTATTGATGAGGCCTTTAAGGCTACTTCTGACTCTCAAATGTTGACCTGTCACAGTGACGGGCCTTTTAGAAGCTAAACCTGTAATTTCCTCTTAAGTCTAGTTAACATGACATGACTTATCCCCTGGAGGCAACTTGAGAAATGTCAGAAGAGTCCAGAGGTCAGGCCTCTTCAAGTTCTGGCTAGGTCAGACAACAGCAAGAGCACGCATCGGGACTGAATGGGGAATGTTAAGTTGATGCGTGAAAGCCCAGACCTTCCAACAGTATCCTCAGTACTAAAAGCCCTTTAAGTGCAGGCAGTATATTTGCCTGATGGGTCCAGAAAATTGAAAGCCAGCCCTTGTTTGAATGGCCACTCATGTCTGATCTGTTGTTTCAAAACTAAGTGCCTGGCAGGGAAGACTAGGTCCCATTGATTGCTGTGTGCTATGACCTTTGAGAACGTGAAGGTTTGGGTCCCCAGCCAACAATCAGAGGCTGAAGCTTTGCATCTGGCACCGTGGACTGTTAAGTTCCTTTCAAAGCCACTGATCGAGTATGTTATGACTCCCACTGCCTTTGCTCCTTGAGGTTCCTTTAATGACGCTTCCAAAGATGTCATGAGTTCTGTGGATTGTGTTTTGCATATGTTGTCCTAGGGAAACACAAGCTTCCAGTCTCCTAGCAGAATGAATATGTGTATGTACTCATTATATGTAAACATATACACACATATGCATTTATGCCTACATGTTTGCACATACGTTTCAACCATGCAAGTGCATACTGCATTGTGATATCAAACATATTTTTGTGGGTAACATTAAAAAAGACACTGTAACAGCGCAAGAGTTTCAGTCTCAGCCTTTTGAACTGGTGTCAGAGGCCAGCACATATCTTAGACTGTGACTGTTGCCTGGGCTCGAGCCTAGTTTTCTGCAGAGATAAAATCTAACAATGAAGCAATAAGCAGTAAAATACTGTCCAGTTTCCTGCGTACAGATGGAGTTAGAAATTAGTCACGTTGAATCACATGACTGGCAGGTTCCGGGATGGGCTCTGCAAACCACAAAGTCCATCAGGCTGGTACTTTGCATCTTAAGTCCTTCAGGAGGAAATGGACTAAAGGCAAATGGTAAAATTAGGATGATGGAGGTCCTGACTGTGCTGAGAGCTCCATCCAGAGGGAAGTGAGTCATGAAAGGGCCCACACCCTGGGAACTGTTACTGTGCCACTGGCCTGACAATGGGTGTAAGAGAAACAGATCCTGACACTGGAAACAGGGCTGTAATGATGTTGCATCTCTTTTCAGGCATCCCTCAGCCCATGAATACTACGATCCAAATGACTACATTGGAGACATCCATCAGGAGATGGACAGGGAGGAGCTGGAGCTGGAGGTATGAAGAACATCCTTGTCTCATTTTAGGAGTCATTATTAAGAACACAGAATGCCTAGTAAGTTCTCTATAAACATAAATTAGTTTACAGATGCCAGTGAAAAAATAACAAAAGCAGAACCAGTTTTACTCATGCCCTTTGAAAGGCACAACTGAGATTCTTCTTCCCTCCCGGGAAACAGAGCTTAATAATCAAGTCCCAAAAGCAGAAATGTAAGGTTTTTTTTTTTATTTGAATCACTTAAAAGATAGGACAGTAAATCCTGTTGTCAACCTTTGAATCCACATAATCCATACATTCTTGTAACTAACATAAGCCTCCTCACCTTCCTCCTTTTTATGTCATCACCACTCTTTACTCAAAGGCAGATGGCTCAAGAGTAGGTGGATAAATTACTTTAGTGAATGCTAGCCTGCCCTAACAAAAGGGTTTGTTCACTGCTTCACTTGCTTCAAGCTTGCTAACATTGATATAGAAGAAATTAAACAAATCCGTAACTCTTCTTAAGTGTTGCTTGAGGCCACACAGGAGTAAAGATTCAAGATGCTACATAATGTCTAGTGGGTCTTTGTTAAGGTTTAAAATATTTAGAGGACACCAGGTTGCCAACAGAGTTCTACTTCCCATTTTCCTTTTAATAAGGGTGATAGAAAATACAGGAAACACTAACTTGTATAATATATTTATATTTTGGGGGAAACACTTGTATATTTCAATGGGGTTTCAAAAAATATTAAGAGCATTTTTGAAAGCTGATCTTACGGAATAAAGTAAAAAGACACCTGATGTTGACGGGCAAGCCCTTGGGTACCATCAAAAGGTCACCTAGGAAAAAAAAATCGAACATTTTATCCAATTTCATGGCTAACTGTTGTGTAATCTATGCTGTCCTACCAATACTTCTGAAGCTGAACTGTTTAGTGGCAGTAGGTTCTGTGCAAGGACAGAAGCAGTCGAATAGTAGAAAACAGCTGTGTTCCTCTACTTAAAGTTACCAAGAGTTCTTATTCCAAAACAGAAGTTACAAATCAATAAATGTGGGCAAACGATGACTTAACTGACGGTTAGCCAGATACAGTCAAATCAAAGGATTTGTCGCCAGTGGCATGACTGACTCAATGCAAGTTTTTAAAACTTTAAAATTTTCCCTAAATGCACCTGTTCGAAACAGGAATGGCCACTGTAAAAAGTTGACTGTTTCTGCTTGCTGTCAACCACTTACCGAAGCGCTTGCCGTTTAACGATTGCTCCAGGAAATGAAGTTTTGTCATTTTCAAAAATCAGGATTCTGCCTCTTATTTAGTGTCCTTTCACCCCAGCTTCAGGGATGTTTGGTGAAGCAGCCATGACTCCTTCAGGACACTGTTCCTTAATTTGTTAATGTATGTTCCTTCCAAAGGGGGTTCATAAGGAAATACATTTGAGAAATGCCAGATTGAAGAAAACTAAACAGATTTCTTGGAGGACTTCTGAGAATCTTGACTATCTAACTGGCATTGGTAAATCCCCTGGGGGAGTGGGCAGAATTTCCCCCACCTCTCTGGCCAAGTACCTGTTTATATTTCCTCAGTCTACAGTTCTCTGGAACACTGCTGGAGAAACACTGCTCTCCAAACAGAGGGCTATTTCATCATCTTTATGGGACGACACTGCTTTTTGATGATGTCATTGTGGCAAAGTAGAGTTCTTTTAAAAAGCTGTCAAGTGTTTCCGAAGCTAGAGTTATGAAGTAGTAGAGACTTTGCAGTCTTTGGTATTTAGTTAAACTTGACTTTATAGCAGTGGGTTCTTTAGCTCTTTTTTTAGTTTCTAATACCTTTGAGAATCTGATGGAACCTACAGCCCCTCTCTGGAAAAACTCTCCTGCCTGCAAGAGCTTACATATGGTTTCAGGAGATTCACTGAGCCCCCACAGTATCTGGCCAATTTGGGCCATTCTCTCTTACAGTTTTTTGTTATATCTGAATATCACCAGAACTCTTATGTGCTTTCTGTTTCTCTTTAACTCGACTCAACTTATTTAAACTATGGTAATTTTATTTTAAAGGAAATGCTATACCACTGCCTCAAGCAGAAAGTCAGCATCCATTGTCTTAAATAGAAAATCCCATACAATTAAAGACAGTGGACACAAGCCAGTGTTATTAAATCCTGGTGCTCAATAAGGGTGCCTGCTGAGGGTTGGGAGCCTGGGGCCACTACATCCTGCCTTTTCTCTAAGGAGATTAGCTAGTATTCAAGAAGTGTTAAGACTAGCCTGGGCCGGGCGCGGTGGCTCAAGCCTGTAATCCCAGCACTTTGGGAGGCCGAGACAGGCGGATCACAAGGTCAGGAGATCGAGACCATCCTGGCGAACACAGTGAAACCCCGTCTCTACTAAAAATACAAAAAACTAGCCGGGCGAGGTGGCGGGCGCCTGTAGTCCCAGCTACTTGGGAGGCTGAGGCAGGAGAATGGCTTAAACCCGGGAGGCGGAGCTTGCAGTGAGCTGAGATCCGGCCACTGCACTCCAGCCTGGGCGACAGAGCAAGACTCCGCCTCAAAAAAAAAAAAAAAAAAAAAAAAAAAAGACTAGCCTGAACTGAGTCTTTCTCCCCAAAGCCTGAAGCACCTGAGAGCATCCTGCCTTTAAAGCATGAAGGAGCCACTCAGAAACTGTTCCCTAGAACCCTGTTGTTTAAAGTGTGGTAGGAGGACCAGCAGCCTGGCTGGTCAAAGTAGAGTTCTCACCTAGGAGATGTGGGAACTGCAGAAACTTGGCCCCCCAGATCTTCAGAATCAGAATCTGCACTTTAACAAGGTCCCTAGGTACCTCGGTGCCCGTTACCCTGACCTACAGGCCACAGGCCCAGATAAAGAAGCCCAAGCTATCATTTCCTCTTGTTCTCTTGAGTCACGCCAGTGAGGCTTTGGTGGTACCTTTCACTCACTGCAGTGTAGAGATGTGCCCCCGAGTCACGAATATTGCCCACACTGTCCACGCAGAGTAAAATTATCAGGGCCTAGGAATGACTGAACCCCTCGTAGGCATGTGACACTGTATTCCTAAGACTGCTTCTCTCTTTTCATGAATAAAAGCAGACATAATGCAGGTGTTTAGAAAACTAGCCTGGGATTAATATTTTAAGCTAGACCTTGGATGTCATCAGACTTTATATTCATGTTTATTTTCAATTCTGTTCATTTTACTGAGTATCTCTTACATTAAATACACTGGCCCTAGAAATGCAAAATCAGGAAGTCACCACTCTGCCTGCCTGTAAGGAGCTCACAAGCCATTAGGGACCGTTAGACATTAGCTTTTCATTTCTTCTTAAACAACCAGAATAGGGGCATTCTCCATCTCTAGTCCCTTTGAACAGTTACCATGGAGTACTGAGTCCATAGCAGCCAGGAAGTCTTGCTTTATTTAACATTTGGTCTTTTGTCCACAGCAACTCAGATGTCACCAGGTCATTTCTGTTACCTAAGTACCTTCTCATAAAACGAACCTGGCAATTTCGGACAGGTGTTGTCCTCAGTTCTGTGGTGGTGATGGCTCAGGCCTCCTAGGCTAGGAACGCATCAGCTGAGGCCTACTGCAGCCACTCACCCAAAGGGTCTCTCCACTAGAGAACAGTAGCCGTGCCTCCAGCATTGCTGTTTCAGAGGTGTGTCTCTGAAAGGGCTTCTGGTCAGTCCATTCGAGAAGGTTAATTAATAAACCCCACATGCTGAGAAGTGAGTTTCCTAAAGTGGGCCCAGTTTCCAGGGAGACTGGCATGTGCCTGTCATCCCTGCTTCTACGTGAGATTTCTTAGAACAGTCGCAGTCTGCCTTCTAGATTCCATCCTGTTTTGTTCTAACTGTTGGGTTCAATTTTAGAAAAATCAGGCTGTTATATTTAAGGGGCCAATCTCAACAGACCACTTATCTAAATTGAATTGGACTAAAGTCAGCACCTTCCAAAGAACAACTAGTTCCATGGATGTTATATACGAGGAAAATATGTATGAGTGTGTTGAGATTTTATTAAAGCAAATGCACAGAGAAAAACAGATGTTCTGGCCAGACACGGTGGCTCACGCCTGTAATCCCAGCACTTTGGGAGGCCAAGGTGGGTGGATCACAAAGTCAGGAGTTCGAGACCAGCCTGGCCAACATGGTGAAACCCCGTCTCTACTAAAAATACAAAAATTAGCCAGGCATGGTGGCATGCACCTGTAATCCCAGCTACTTGGGAGGCTGAGGCAGGAGAATTGCTTAAACCCAGGAGGTGGAGGTTGCAGTGAGCCAAGATTGTGCCACTGCACTCCAGCCTGGGCAACAAAGCAAGACTCTGTCTCAGAAAAGAAAAAGAAAGAAAAGAAAAACAGATGTTCTCCCTTTTAAAGTACACAAAATGATCATATTTAGGTAAGTGTCAAATCCCCGTTATTATGAGACTGCTTAGAGTTAAAGGGATTACACCCAAGTGTACCCTAGGGTTGAGCAGACAAATAATTACCCATAAATTTTCAGGCACTGAACACCTGCTCTACATCTTCCTGTAGGCAATTAAGAAAGAAAATACATGCCCAAAGAAGGCTTTTTCTTTTGTCTGTTGTTTTAATTTCCCAGGTGATTCATCAGAAGCATCCTATGTAGGCTGTGAAACTGCTGTCACCTGTATTGTGTTCTCATGATGTAATTCTGAGACCAGAAAGGAAAGGAAAGCTACAATTTCAATAGGAGACTAAAATGCTCTCCAAACCTGGTTTTATAGAGGAAGCTAAGTATATCAGAAGGGAACCAGGATTGACCTGGAGATTATGCAGGATGCCCCAGCCAGTCTAGAATTTTTTCTTTAGCCTTTGAGGCACAGGACAAGGAAGAGATCCTTAGGGAACCTTTCCTGGTCAGCCCCATCCTGGATTGAATTGGCTTCATTACGTTTCCTGTGTAATCAGGGTGTTTGCCACTTTCTGTACTATGCCTTCTAACAGCCTACGTGGCAGTGCCCCAGATCTTTACATGCCTCAATCTTTTCTCCAAATGTCACCTCTCCAGAGGAGCTTCCCTGGCTACTCTCTGAAGCACCCCTATGCCACCAGTACCATTATTTACTTTTTTTTTTTTTTTGAGACCGTGTCTTGCTCTGTCACCCAGGCTGGAGTGCAGTGGTGCAGTCTTGGCTCACCACAGTCTCTGCCTCCTAGGTTCCAGCAATTCACCTGCCTCAGCTTCCCAAATAGCTGGGAATACAGGCATGTGCCACCACACCTGGCTAATTTTTGTATTTTTAGTAGAGACAGGGTTTCACCTTATCGGCCAGGCTGGTCTCAAACTCCTGACCCTCAAGTGATCGGCCTGCGTTGGCCTCCCAAAGTGTTGGGATTACAGGTATAAGCCACCGCACCCAGCCCATTATTTACTTCTTATCTGTCGTCCCCACTAGAATACAAGCTCCCTGAGAGCTAGGCTCTTGTCTAACTCATTTACCATATATTCCTTTTGCCCAGACCATGTCTGGCATATAGTAGGCACCCGGAAATGTTTTTTGAATGAAGGAATAAAATGCCTTGTTACCCTGTCTCAAACATAAGGTCCTTGAGGGAAAATGCAGTCTTTAGAGATATTTCTATATCCCACATAACACCATGGAAACTGTTGAGATAAATGTGCACAGCAACCTGGACCAATGAGTTGAAGAGTTATGCTTTAGTGGCCAGTCTTCCTGGAGGTGGATAAAGCATTGAAATGAGTCTTTGAGATCCCCTTTGATTAAAGTAGCTGATGCTGAAACAGAGAGTTTGAATCAACAAGGTGGAATGGCCCTCTTAAAACTCTTAATTGGAATATCGTTTCAATTTCATCTGAAAGGTCAGGCTTAGCTGTTCGTTTTTATCAACAGTCCATCTAGACCAGTAAGCAACAAGACACCAGTAACAGGGGTAGTTGTAATCCAGATAATGCTACTACATTATTCATACCAGTTTGATTAATAGTCATCTTTGAAATCTTATCTCCATCACAGACAGATACATACTGATAACTTCTATGCTTTCAGCAATATGCTCAATTGTGTAAAACTAGATCAGTCACACAGAAATGCTGAGAATTTACAAACCACCCAGTAAGTTTGAGGAATTTTACTTTCCACTGAGTCCCCAAAATGTTGTGTCTTAAAATCACAGAATGGCTAAGTTTGTCGAAGTTCAATGACTTGCTCAAGGCAACCTCCCTCATTAAAGATGGAACCAAACTGGTTTTTCATTTGGATCATCCTGCCTTGGACTCTGAAGTTCATTCCATTTTATTGAGCACCTACTGTGCACAGCATACAAGTCTAGACACTGCTTTCATTGCACAATTCGTTATTCAGCTACCATTGCCTTACTGTAATCTTCTTTGTAAGAAAACAAGGTAAACCTTTATAAATCCATACAGATACAGAGACAATACCAGCTCTTACACTGTTGTTTTTCAAGAGCTTCTGAAAGCCTATTATGGATCACTCCGTGCTTAACTGTCAGCAACCAGATTCTTCTCTGTGATGTTGAACCATCCCTTGAAAATTAAATGACCGAGGCTAAGTCGTATCCTGTGCCTTCTAAATGAAGCTTTTCTGGCTTTTGTTTAGAGTTCCAAGAAGGGCCAGATAAGGCAAGGAAATATTATAGCCCACACCTTCCTATCTCACATCAGTGTCAAGTAAATACCTAGAGTAAGCTCCAGAATACCCTTTGCTTTGTTATTTGGAAATGTGCTTCACCAGCATTTGTTCATCCAATATCACTCATCCTTTGATAACACAGACCACTTCTAAGATAGAAAACTGCTCCTGGAGTGCTGCCCTTGAAGTAGAACACTAGCATTCTTATGTCCGTTTTAAAGATCAAACTGAGAACGTGACTATCCCCATGACGGTTTGTCCTGAGAGGATTTGTGATGGGAGTCAAAGGCTAAACGCAGTGTTGGGCTCTATGCCATTCTGCTGTTGTGAGGGAGTATGTGTTCTAAAATGAACACTAACTGGGAATAGAACTATTAATGGGACCTTCTTCTCTCCCATGCAAAAATGTCAAACAGTTAGCATTTGTGAAGAATCGATTACTAATTTTACTAAACACAGGTGAGGTTAGTGGCAGCGTATAAGGAAGGAAGCTTAAGTGGTTCTTGATTCAGATGAAAATATCTTAAAACAATAAATGTTTTGAATATCTTCTGTTCCAGCCTGAAACTTTGTTCTAAGAAAGTTTTCTCCCTGATTAAAAGAAGTCATAAAGATTTGTTGGAGGAATTAACAGATTCAGAAGGAAAAACATACAGAAAAAATAATCATGATTAGCAACATGAACTAATGTCAACTACTCTATAGCTTAATAGTCCTCCAAATCTCTGTCAATCAAAATACTGACAAAAGATAGGACAGAAATGCTTTTCAGGTTAGGTTTTATCAAAATGGTATTCTAAAGTCTCATGACATTAGGCCACCTACATGTTTGGTAGTAGGCCAAATAAATCTAATCGTTTTCTGCATAACAGAGTGTCAATATCACATTCTTTAGGAGTCTTTTTCCTTACTTGAATACTCCTCGTACCTTATGCCTCTCAAATGGAACACTCAAATCTAGAAGTGTATTACAGAGTTGTGCTTGCCAGACTGCTCAAAAGCCACAAGGACCAGGTTGGCCGGTTTGTTTACTTTTCAGTCTGTCTCTAACCAATACGTGGTCCTACTGTGTGTGACTGTGTAACTCACCCCATCTGCGACGCGTTCACCAACACCTGAACTGGTCTACACTTTGTCCAGTGAGACAAATCTGCTAATCATGCCCTTGGTTATCATGACAACGTCCGTTTGCTATAGAGGTTTCTGAACACTTCCCTTCATTTCTGTGCTCACCTCATCATGACCAGGAAGCACGCTTTGAGGAGGAGGAGGAGCAGAAGAAAGTCCAGTAGAACTATAGTATCTTCTGTACCTCCTTGAGAGAGAATCACCTTGGCGGCCAGCCATTCAGAAAAAGCTGCAACTTGAATTATCAACATCTCTCGTCTTTCTCATTTTTCTTCCTACAATCTTCCCACTGCTGTCGCTCTCTGCTTGGGTTGCATGTGGACCTGTTTCAGCAAGATGTGTCTCCTGCAGGGATAGCACCAGGCTAAGTGGCAGCATTTGAGCTGCATCTGTGCAGTTGGACCTACACAGTCATGATATTTTGTTGATTCGCACTAACCTCAAGGAAATGTCAAAACTGAAAAAGTGTTCCCTGTTACTTATATTCAAATGAAGTGTACCCTAAGAGAGACAGGGGGATGTGTTTGAAACATAAGAGGATGATGTATGCCTAGTATATTTGTGGTATGCAAATTGGTTATTCTGAAGTATTTAGAAACCCAAGTATTTAGGCTTGCTCTCGTTGTTAAATATGACCCTTAAGCCCACTTAGTATATATCTCAAAAATGAAGAAATTTCCACCTAATTCAATTATCAGAAATTAATGGGGTTTCATTTAATGAGAATTTACCATATTGCTAGAGCTATAATTAGGAAGCTGCTGAATTAACATATCAGTGTTCAGAAAATAATCTTATTAAGAGGGGCACTGAAATATACCCACTCTGCCACAAACAACTTCTTGTGACTTCAGGCAAGTAACCATACCTGCATGTAATTATTATACTACCGGTGACCATGGACTTTCTGCGGGGCAGTCAATGTGCTAAGAGCTCTGTGTGTCTCACGTTGGTGACTCTGGGAGGCCGGATGACAGGTACTAGTGAAGACACAGACCTTAGATATAGTAACACGCTCATGATCAAGCTGCTAGAAAGAGGGAGAGTTGGGATCTGAACATCTATCGTCATAGTTACAACTCTTCCCCACCACATTATACCCCATAGATCAGCAAGAGAGACTGCTGAAAGTCATTAAGATCATGGCAGTCCTCACTTGAAACCTTTTGATGGGTTCCCATGATGTTGAAATAAAAGCTTAGCTGCTCATGCTGGCCTATGGGCCATGCCTGGTCTAGCTCTGCCACCTGGCCACCCTCAGCCCACTTCTCTCCTTTTTGTACACGGGGCTCTGGCCATGCTGGCCCAGGGCCTTTTACACCTGCTGTTCCTCCACCTGGGAAGTGTCCATGGTGCCTGGCACCCTGCCTTTCATCGGGGAGAGTTCAAGAAGTATCTGCCATATAACTGCTTTGAGCTTCTCCACATAGACAGCTACATTCTCCTTCCCCTCTAAGAAGACCCTTGAGAGAGACCACTTGGAAATAGTCCCCAGATACAGTGGCACGAAGACCCCATCTCTGAGCCCCTCCATTCTCCTGCTTGGTGATTAGATAACACTAAAAATTAGACCAAAGGATCTGCCAGAGAACTTATCACGTGGCCCTTCAAATAGGCCTGCAGCTTAGAGCTACAAAAACTTGCACAAGTCATTGGCAAAGTGGGCAGGGGAGTGACTTAGCCTGATTACACCGAGAGCCCCAGGATGGCCCCCCTAAGGCTCCGACAATTTCCAAAGTTCTGACTTCATTCTGAAGCACAGACTAATTGGCAAATACAATAGCATGTGTCCCGCGTTTGGGCTCGCTTTGCTTTTATCTTATTTAATTTGCAGTAATAGCGGCTGAAACTAATTTCTCAACTGTAAATATCACAGCTGTTGTGGAGAACATTAATTGCACACTATCACGTTACCCTCCTTTCTTGGATCAATTTATGTGTAATCTGTTTGCAAGTTCTATGACTGTGAATATTAAGGGAACGCAATGTGAAATAATCTAACCAAACACATTGGAAATAACAGCAAATGTTTATTGCATGTTTACTACATGCCATGTACTGTGTGTTAAGTGCTTAAATTATTTCAACAATCCTATAAGGTCAGTGTTATGATCGAGTTTTACTGAGGCACAGAAATTGTGCAGCACAGAAATTATTCAATAATGGGCCCAAAGAGAATAGCTGCAAGTGACAGAGCTCAGAATCCAACTTAGGCAGCTGATCTCAGAACCTGCTTTCTTCACCCCTGTGTGGATCTCTAAATTAGAAACAGTAACCAGGACAAGGATGGGATTCTGTCAGTACATGTAAGTCAAGAGCAAGGGTCATTTTGGAAGTGGGAAGCAGAGGTGAGTATAATTGGGGTGGATGTTAGAGGAAGAAGCTATGGGAGGTCTATTATTGTCAGACCTGAATGAAGAAGAGCCCATCAGCAACTCTCTACATTGTGCAATAGCGCAATCTTGGCTCACTGCAACCTCCGCCTCCTGGGTTCAAGCGATTCTCCTGCCTCAGCCTCCTGAGTAGCTGGGATTACAGGGAGTTGGGAGAAGCTGGGAAGATGGGATTTCAGGAGTTACTTGGAACAGAAGGAAAAAAGAGAACAGAGTCTAAGAAAATGACAGCACTTGAGAGAAGGCTCAAGGAAGAAGAAACATTTGTACTGAAATGGCTGGTTGGTTTGGGGTATGGAAATATTCTTGTTTGTGGCAGACATTGAAAAAGTGCTTTTAAAAAGCCCTGCCCCAGAAGTCTTGACTCTGAGTGAAATATGGGTAATTTTTCTTCGGGGGATCAATGAAATAACTATTTTCAAAATGACTTTATATTGAGTGAAAGGTCAGAAATGCCCTAGGCATTGATCCTGTGTCCATAATCACTTTTTTTTTTTTTAGTAAGTTAACCGGCCCTACACAATTGAATGCAAAGAAATCCAGTTCATCATTTAAAGATAATATTTTTAAAGCATTTGACATCCCCTCAACTCGCATTGCCTGCCACAGTCTCACTGGGAATGCCTTTCTTTGTCTAGGAAGTGGACCTCTACAGAATGAACAGCCAGGACAAGCTGGGCCTCACTGTGTGCTACCGGACGGACGATGAGGATGACATTGGGATTTATATCAGTGAGGTACAAAGGCTGATTTTGTTTTTGTAACTATCATATCAAGACCAAAAGGGTTTCTTTTCTTTTATATGTTCACCAACCCTGACCCACACCTCATCAAGAACTCTTTGGAAAGACACAAATTATTCTGTCCCCCTCATCACACTCCATGGCACTGCATCTTTCCATGGAGGTTAAGTTCTAATGTAAGTACTTAAGGCAAAATTACCCTTGAGAAGCCTGCAAATCAGCCATAAAATGGAGCCGTTTACATGGTTTTGTGTGTTTAGCCCCGAGGGAACAGCAGATTCACATTTCCCAACTCATGTTCATTGAGTGGAATTGTGGGTGGAATCACACTTTTTAAAGCCTCTCTCTCTCACTCTTTTTTTTTCCTCTTGGTGGAGTATATACAGTTGAGTTCATATAAGTTAAATGTAACTTTTGTATGTACTTATCAGACTACATAGATGCATGCTGTTTTGATGTTCCTTGAGAAGATATACAAAGCAGCTGGTTTCAGTATGGAAACTTTACAGTGCACACGCATCCTTGCCATCACAGAAACCCAATTTTGTCACGAAATAAAATCTGTCGCTACAGAACGAACTACTAGACTCTGAAATTGTCTCTTTGGTTGTATGTCATCCACCAAGCTTAAGTTAACCCAGTCTTTCTGCGTTTGGGGGCATCCCTCCCCTTATCAGTCCTCCTTGTCCCAATGATATTTCAAATTTCAAGTTATTTTCCAAATTTTAATATAAGTATTTGGCATAAAATAAGGTATGGTTGCTGGTCAGCATAATGAAGGGTATCCTTTAACCTGTTCTACATCATTGATTTTATTTTAATTACCGTGCATGCAACAAAAGTCAGCTGTGCCTCCTCAGATCAGCAGAGCCTGCACACACTGCTGTGTAATAGAGTTGCTATGCAGGGATCCAAGAACCAGCCCTAGAAAGGGCTTAGAAGCAGATCAGCTCATGTTTGCCTCTCCTTGCACGACACTAAGTCTTGTTTATTTCTGTGCAAAACAGAAACACAGGGATGAGCATGACTGTGTGTTAGAGATGGCTTTGAACGTGCTGTTGCTTATTTTCATGCATATCTGCGTTTGTGCTGAGATGGTCCATGTGTGTTTCAGATTGACCCTAACAGCATTGCAGCCAAGGATGGGCGCATCCGAGAAGGAGACCGCATTATCCAGGTAAGTCCACTTCCAAACAATGGCCTCATAAGGGGCCTATGACTAAAGAGCAAACTGGTTCTAATGATAGGTCTAGGGTTGAAATTGCAGAAGAGGTTAAAGAACAGGGATCACAAACACAGATGTGTAGTGAGGCCAGACAGGTTAAACTAATTGTGAGGCTAACTCTGAGTCATAAGACGCAACAGGGAGTGGTGAGGACTGAGACAAACTAGATGGGGCATGTTCTGTCCAAAGAGGGCCTTGCAAAACTTGAGCCAGTTCTCCTCATTTTCTTTCATTCTATTTGGATCAAAACAAACATCAGTGAGCCAAAGTCAGGCCAACAGTTTACAACTTGTGAACTAACATAATTCTCGTTTTAGAGTTCTCTGAAAGATTAACTTTGGACCAAGCATTTCAGAGTCTCGTCCATAAAATGGGAACATTTTTGGCAAATTTAGCAGAATCGATTGAAAAGTCTTATAAATTTTCTGACTCAACATCTAACCATCCTAGAATTGCTTCTGAGGGTCATTACTTGACCTCGAGCCCTGTTGCTCCTTCTAGTCCAAATGAGACCATTCATGTCTCTTTTAGGCTACAACCTTCTTTAATCTCACAGAATTGAGATTCTTGGCTTCATTGTGTCCACAAGGCTTAGTTTTCTCTCTTCTCATCCATATCCTCTCATTCCTAATCCACTGTGTTTTTCTCATTGCATACCTCACCACAAGTTATTTTGATTTTCTTCTCCCACTGCCTACTCTGGGTTTCTCTAGCCTTCAGCCAGAACCTGTGCTGCTCAGGATCGCTTACCCTAGGGAAGTGACCCAAACCTTCACACCTGAAGGCTTCACACCTGAAGGGTCAGGGTCCTCAGCATACTGCCTGTTTTTTTTTGTTTGTGTTTTTGTTTTTTTTTTTGGTTGCTGGAGTTTTCCATTAACCTTTACTAAGAACGGAAGCACTCAGAGGTACTCCAAGGAATCCCCTGGGTTTCAGACACAGTCCTCCCCGCCTCCACTGTATCAAAGCAAGCCCATTTTCCCTTGGTAATTGAGGGCAATCACTTCAACCAATAGAGTCACCCCTTTTGCTGCCTGTTGGCTCACTGGTGTAAGGAGGCATGTGGAGGGCTCCACTTCCAATTCAGTGGAACCATTGCTGTGTTCCCTGGAGGGTGGTGTTCCACCAGGATTAAGACCTCCAGACCAACAGGGGTCAAAGTCACCAGGACATGCAACCAAAAATCCTGCAAGAGGGTTAATCAAGTGTGATAGTGAGAGTGTCATGCCCACTTGACCCTCTGCCTGGCCCAAAGAAGTTTAAATGTCAAACTGGGGACACAAAACACCATGTATAATTCTATTCCCTTTTCTTACCCTCAGTTTCCATAATGTTCACATCAGACCCACTGCTGCTTTTTCTTCTATATTATCCAATAATGTCTACATATACTCCTGCCTGAATATTATGTCTAATTACTTACATGTTCCCTCCACACAGCATTATGATTTTTCTCAGTGCTGTCTTCTAGAGGTCCAGCCCCTTCTGGTCACACTCCACACATCACAGTCACCTCATGAACTACACTCATGGAGGCTCCTTTGTAGACCAGAGAAACTGCATTGTTCTGAGCAAGACTTTTCCTTCCTAAAATCAGTATTCTTTTCCGGCTACAGGGAAGTTTTATGTTCCAGCTGTGAGTGGGTGACAAATGCAGGTCTGAAATAAAACAGAATGATTTTGCACCATCTAATCATACTAGTTGTCTCCCCACTCCCCACCACCCTTTTCTTTTTTTTTTAAAGATCAATGGGATAGAGGTGCAGAACCGAGAGGAGGCTGTGGCTCTTCTAACCAGTGAAGAAAATAAAAACTTTTCATTGCTGATTGCAAGGCCTGAACTCCAGGTAAATCGGCTTCCTACAGATGAAACTGGGTCTGTATTTCTAAAATCAAAAGCGCAGGTCCCCAGGCTTGGAAAAGAGCACCTGCGCATTGGCTGTGAACTTGAAGGTGCTTTGTACCCTAGAAATGTAATCCAACTTGCTGTGACTTAGAATCCACTTTATGATTTAGCCATGTAAGGTTGGTTAGATACCCACCCTGACATCTATACTGCAGGCCCACCAGGTTGGTTAATGCAGGGATCATAGGGAAGGAAAAGGAAACAGAATGGAATGGGAAACGCAACTGGAGTCATGAACATCAAGACGTTTGACTTCCGAAGGCCTAACACGTGGTCCAGCCTTGATCTGTGCAGGTTCCATTTACAATAGCAGAGTATGGGAAATTAAAAATTGCTCTTTCAAAATAAAAGAAATATTGAATGATAAATAATAGTTAAAACTGATATGACCACCAAATAAGTGCTAGACTCTCCGTGGATCACTTTACACTCAGGAGAGCCTTCCCAAGAGATGGAAGTTTTCAGGGGTTCAAAAGTTACCCAGAAAAGCCCCAGAAGGAGGGTGATAAAGCACGGAGGGGTTCAGGCCCAAGTAATCTGATTCAGAAACCACTGTGTTATAACAACTCCTTCCGCAGAAGGAATCATGAACTCTCCCAGGTGGCACTCTTGATCCACTTAGAATGGCTCCAGCAACACATCTAGGGCAGTCCAGTAGTAGATCTCTTTAGGTATGTGTATTACTCCGTTTTCATGCTGCTGATAAAGACATACTCAAGACTGGGTAATTTATAAAGAAAAAGAGGTTTCATGAACTCACAGTTCCACATGACTGGGGAGGCCTCACAATCATGGCGGAAGGCAAAAGGCACGTCTTACATGGCAGCAGGGAAGAGAGATGAGAACCAAGCAAACAGGGTTTCCCCTTATAAAACTATTAGATTTCATGAGACTTACTCACTACCATGAGAACAGTGTGGGGAAAACTGCACCCATGATTCAATTATCTCCCACGAGGTCTCTCATACAACATGTGGGAATTATGGGAGTTACAATTCAAGGTGAGATTTGGGTGGGGACAGCCAAACCATATCAGTATGAAACCCAGTTGAAAAAGTAGCCTAGAGACAGCGGCATACAGGGCATCTGATTCTCCACAGATGGAAGCCTCATGAGCTCAAAGGGAACTTCAGCTGTCATCTCACCCACAGTCACAAACTTTTTCTTAAAGGTCCAGATAGTAAATGTTTGACTCAGGTGGCCATACCATCTCTGCTAGACTCTGTCAGTCTAGTGCAAAAGCAGACATAGACATTTATGTCAGCAAATGGGCATAGTTGTGTTCTCATTAATTTTTTTTTTATTTACAAAAATAGGCTGGATTCAGCCCATGAGCTATAGAGTGCCAACTTCTGAAGAGTTCACTCTTTTTAGGGCAAGGCAGATAAAGGCCTTTTAAAAGTGATATCCAGTCAGGCTCAGTGGCTCATGCCTGTAATCCCAGCACTTTGGGAGGCCGAGGCAGGAGGATCACTTGAGGTCAGGATGAGGCCCACCTGGCCAACATGGTAAAACCCCATCTCTACTAAAAATATCAAAATCAGCTGGGCGTAGGGGTGCATGCCTATAATCCCAAATCCCAGCTACTCGGGAGGTAGAGGTTGCAGTGAGCCAAGATCATGCCACTACACTCTAGCCTGGGAGACAGAGCGAGATTCTGTCTCAAAAAAAAGAAAAAACAAAAAACGTGATATCCTTGCCCAAGCCAAACAGCTAGTTACTGTATCAGAAGGAACTCTTTTCACACTAAAAATCATTTTTCTATGGGACCTGTTAAACTTGTGTCTGGTCCAGCAAGCAGGGGGAACAGCTAAATCTGACTGTCCTACACAGGTGTCTTACTGCACTGAAAGTAGCTGAGATGGATAAAAGAGTTTCACCCTGAAAAAAAAAATCATGGATATTAAAGACTTCCCCAGTTTGTAGTGTAGGGTTGGAGGTCTCTTTAATGTGAGGGTGGGATAGTTTCCTGACTTAACGGCGAATCACTGGGCAGACTGCATTTTGATGACTCTTGGAGGAAGCCCTGGAAATATTTTTCCCCAAGGTAATGTCATTTTTTAAAAAACATCAATGAACGTGAAAGGAAACTTCTAAGGCATGTGTTGGCTGCTCTTGCCTGCAGCTGGATGAGGGCTGGATGGACGATGACAGGAACGACTTTCTGGATGACCTGCACATGGACATGCTGGAGGAGCAGCACCACCAGGCCATGCAATTCACAGCTAGTGTGCTTCAGCAGGTAACGCCCAGGCACCAGTCCCTGACACCCTGCCCTGCTGAGCTGTAGGAAAGTCTGCTTCCTCCATCCCCCTTTATGGCACTAAAGACCATCAGAAGCTTATCCACCTGGAAGACAGCAAGGAAACAGCCTCAAGTGCTTTTCTATTTGAGCACCAGACCAGTGAAATGCAAGCTGGTACTGTCCCTAGCTAAGCTTTTAAATCTAAGCACCGCCGGGCGCGGTGGCTCAAGCCTGTAATCCCAGCACTTTGGGAGGCCGAGGCGGGCGGATCACGAGGTCAGGAGATCGAGACCATCCTGGCGAACACGGTGAAACCCCGTCTCTACTAAAAAATACAAAAAACTAGCCGGGCGAGGTGGCGGGCGCCTGTAGTCCCAGCTACTCGGGAGGCTGAGGCAGGAGAATGGCGTGAACCCGGGAGGCGGAGCTTGCAGTGAGCTGAGATCCGGCCACTGCACTCCAGCCCCGGCGACAGAGCAAGACTCCGTCTCAAAAAAAAAAAAAAAAAAAATCTAAGCACCATTGCCAAAGCAAAGCTGACCTTATGATAATTTGTTTGGCAAACATATGCGTCGGTATTACCATAGATTGGAAAAAGCCGTGTTTTCCAAAGTAAAGCAATCCCCTCTGTTTAACCTGAGCTACTTGGAGCTCTCCAGCTCCCTACTATGCTACTACCATTGTCAGGGTCTTAATGAGCCACTTACTGAGTCCTGTATGAGCTAAACAAGGACCTTTATACATCCTACCTGTGTACTGACTGATTTAACAGAATCATTCATTGAGATAAAGTGACTATTATTATCCTCATTTTACAAAACTGAGGACAAGAACAAGAATAAGTGACTTGCCCAGGTAGATACGGGTAAGGGTGGCTAAGGCCCACACTCTTGACCTGGTCCTACTGTCAGATGCTGCCCCTCGGCCTTAGAAATGTACAGCCTGCCCTATCCAGAAACACTGCAAGGAAAGGTCAAACCTGAGTACCTGCTGCGTAGGCCTCCCTCACTGTGACCCTTTGTTCTTGTTTTTATGCAGAAGAAGCACGAGGAAGACGGTGGGACCACAGATACAGCCACCATCTTGTCCAACCAGCACGAGAAGGACAGCGGTGTGGGGCGGACTGACGAGAGCACCCGCAATGACGAGAGCTCGGAGCAAGAGAACAACGGCGACGATGCCACCGCATCCTCCAACCCGCTGGCGGGGCAGAGGAAGCTCACCTGCAGCCAGGACACCTTGGGCAGCGGCGACCTACCCTTCAGCAACGAGTCCTTCATCTCGGCCGACTGCACGGACGCCGACTACCTGGGGATCCCGGTGGACGAGTGCGAGCGCTTCCGCGAGCTCCTGGAGCTCAAGTGCCAGGTGAAGAGCGCCACTCCTTATGGCTTGTACTATCCTAGTGGCCCCTTGGACGCCGGCAAGAGCGATCCCGAGAGCGTGGACAAGGAGCTGGAGCTGCTGAACGAGGAGCTGCGCAGCATCGAGCTGGAGTGCCTAAGCATCGTGCGCGCCCACAAGATGCAGCAGCTCAAGGAGCAGTACCGCGAGTCTTGGATGCTACATAACAGCGGCTTCCGCAACTACAACACCAGCATTGACGTGCGCAGGCACGAGCTCTCGGACATCACCGAGCTCCCGGAGAAATCCGACAAGGACAGCTCGAGCGCCTACAATACGGGCGAGAGCTGCCGCAGTACCCCGCTCACCCTGGAGATCTCCCCCGACAACTCCTTGAGGAGAGCAGCGGAGGGCATCCGCTGCCCGAGCAGCGAAGGGGCTGTGGCGACCACGGAAGCCTATGGGCCAGCCCCAAAGAATCTGCTCTCCATCACGGAAGATCCCGAAGTGGGCACCACTACCTATAGCCCGTCCCTGAAAGAGCTGGACCCCAGCCAGCCCCTGGAAAGCAAAGAGCGGAGAGCCAGCGACGGGAGCCGGAGCCCCACGCCCAGCCAGAAGCTGGGCAGCGCCTACCTGCCCTCCTACCACCACTCCCCATACAAGCACGCGCACATCCCGGCGCACGCCCAGCACTACCAGAGCTACATGCAGCTGATCCAGCAGAAGTCGGCCGTGGAGTACGCGCAGAGCCAGATGAGCCTGGTGAGTATGTGCAAGGACCTGAGCTCCCCCACCCCGTCGGAGCCGCGCATGGAGTGGAAGGTGAAGATTCGCAGCGACGGGACGCGCTACATCACCAAGAGGCCCGTGCGGGACCGCCTGCTGCGGGAGCGCGCCCTGAAGATCCGGGAAGAGCGCAGCGGCATGACCACCGACGACGACGCGGTGAGTGAGATGAAGATGGGGCGCTACTGGAGCAAGGAGGAGAGGAAGCAGCACTTGGTGAAGGCCAAGGAGCAGCGGCGGCGGCGCGAGTTCATGATGCAGAGCAGGTTGGATTGTCTCAAGGAGCAGCAAGCAGCCGATGACAGGAAGGAGATGAACATCCTCGAACTAAGCCACAAAAAGATGATGAAGAAGAGGAATAAAAAAATCTTCGATAACTGGATGACGATCCAGGAACTCTTAACCCACGGCACAAAATCCCCGGACGGCACTAGAGTATACAATTCCTTCCTATCGGTGACTACTGTATAATTTTCACTTCTGCATTATGTACATAAAAGAGACCACTACCACTAGGGTAGAAATTCCTGCCTCGTTCAATGCGGCAAGTTTTTGTATATATAAGATAAATACAGTCTTCATGTTTATAGTCCAAATTTGCAGACCCTACAACTCTGGGTGTCATAGGTCTATTTTAAGGGGGGAGAGAGAAAAACACCCTTACTATCTTGGAAGGCAATATTAACAAACAGAGCTTTTTTCAAATAGCAATTGTACTTTTCTACCTGTACCCTTTTACATAAAGTGTTTAAATTTCAGAAAGATCTTTTATTAAGCATACTTTCACAGAATAATTTGTTTAAACTATATTCATATTAAAAACTTAAACATGCTTTTTTTCCTGCCTAAAAACACAAATACAACTGCCAGTATGTATTTTTAATGGAACCCTATTTTATAATGTTACGTTACTGAATGTGTTTCATATGCGTGACCGTTAAGATACTATTTAGGTGAAGGTTTCAACTCAAAACCACCCAACCTGGTGGTTAACGATTTAATACACATAACCAAACCGGCAGCATTTAGAGTTGGGATATACATTTAAACATTTTCCTGGTTAAGGTTCCCAAGATAGTGTAAAGGTTTTAGCAGAAAGCAAAATATCATGCAGCTTTATGGAAGTTTAAAGCATGTTTGCAAATATTGCAGCCCATTGGAAGAATTTGCATGTACAGGAAAGTTGTGGATGGAGATGGTTTGTGGAATTTTAAGTGCTCATTGTAGTAAACTTTTGCTTTGTAGATTTGAAGGTAGACTTATACAAGCAAGTTCACAAAATCATTATTAGTTACAAACATTAAGTAAAATGAAGTTAAAATAAATTATTATTTTCTATTTGATATGTTTTGATGTGATTCCTCATTTTGCAGTGGTGCCTATAAAATAAAAGCCTTTTGCAGTGTTTGTTTGCTTTTTTTCCCTTGGTCGTATTACCTGCTACTTTGGAAGGATTTAAGTATTTTAGACCATCTGATGCCTTCGCATTCAGCCTCATGGATATAAAGCCAAGGTCTAGCTGTGAAGAACACAGGGTCAAATTTACCATACAACCCTGATTCTGACTGCCTGTCTCACAGAAAGTTTCAGCCTGGCCCAATATCCTATAAACAAGAATAGCTATGAGCAAGTTTATCAATCAGGGCCATGTTTACAGTGAAATCTCTTTCGTTTACTGCAACCATTACTGCCTGTCAGTAATAACTAACAACTCCGGGTGGCTAGGTCCAGCTTTCCATTTCTAAGATGCATCTGCACATCAGGCAATATTTTCACAGAAAAACAGGGGTCACCAAACTGGGTGGGCTTCAAATCTGGTATCTTTCTGACTACTGCAACCACCAGGATCCTAAATAATGAATTTGCTACAAATTGTTTCCTGATTGATTGTAATGTTTACACCAATTTCAGCTGTAATACTTACTGAAAAAAAAGTAAGATAAAGATAGGATTAGGATGGTGTCATTTTTATTTGCCATGATGCCATACATCTGGTTTACTGTCTGATCCAAATGGAATTTGGATTGAAATGACCAGGTGTTTTAGGCATTTCAGACATATATTCCTCTCACAGACCCTGCTCCAACCACAGTCCCTCCTTTGGGGCCAGAATCTTGAGACTAATTAGTAGTCACTCTTGTAATAAAACAACTTAATGAAAATAAAACACTGAAATACTTATTCCTCATTATTAAGATGTCTGTTCATTACCTCTTCCAGAACCAGGCATTGTTATGATAATTACATCTGCTACATTACTCTAATCAGCCCTCCAAGGTGAAATTTTTGCAAAAAGTATACTATTAGGGCCTCGGTTTCCCGATATTCTCTGTTTTAACTTTCCACAAAATCTGATCCTTACCTCCTCCCAGGAGGAGCTCCCCTTTCCCAGTCCTGTCACCTCATACCCTGTCTTCCTAGTTAATGTTTCACAGCGAACAATCATCAGTCAGATGAATTATAAATTACTGCAAAGCATATATCAGCATATGAGTTTACATGGGGAAATACCTTTCCTCCCCTTGTGTGTTCTCATTGAAGGCCAGAGGGGGCTACATGGCCACAGGAACAGCTTTAGCCTAAACAGTCAAGCACAGTTTGTTTGTTTTTTTTGTTTTTGTTTTTGAGACCGAGTCTCGCTCGTCGCCCAGGCTGGAGTGCAATGGCACGATCTAGGCTCACTGCAAGCTCCACCTCCCGGGTTCACGCCATTCTCCTGCCTCAGCCTCCTGAGTAGCTGGGACTACAGGTGCCCACCACCACGCCGGGCTAATTTTTTGTATTTTTAGTAGAGACAGATTTCACCATGTTAGCCAGGATGGGCTCGATCTCCTGACCTTGTGATCCGCCCGTCTCGGCCTCCCAAAGTGCTGGGATTACAGGTGTGAGCCACCATGCCCAGCCAAGCACAGGGGTTTCTAACCAGGGCTCCCCATGTGTCTGGATTTAGGGCTCAGCTCCTGCACTTATGAAAAAGTAGAGGAAAATAATAGGATGCATTCAAATCCAAATCTAAATCCTTTGATTTCAACTTATTTTTAAATCACTTTATCATCTAGATATACTTAGTCATAACATTCTGTGTAATATGAGGCTTCCCAAATCTAATTTAACCAATTAACTTCTAAAAGAAATTGGAAGAGATCTTACAAATCATCACTTTATCAATGAACAGGGCACTCAGGGAGGCACAGAAATGCAGTGCAGCTCATTCATAACCAAACTGGGATTTGAACTCAAAATCCAACACCTGGTTCCACAATTCTTAGCACCCCATACTCTGGAGAATCACCCTCATGTGCACGGTTAACTTAGATGCATTAAATCCTGTGCCCTCAACCAAAAAACAAATGCATTTCACCAGTGGATGCCCCAGAGTGAACATAAGAGGAATCATGAATCTGCCATTTCTTCAACAAGTATGAGCTCCAAGTGCCTCACAGTGCATTTCTTAGCTGGCGGTCGGGATGAAAATTTTCCTGGGTAATAGTGATAAGACAATTTCTAGCTTCCGTTCTCACTGATGTAAAGCCCCAGCTTCTGTGTAAACAGAACATCCACTATAACTAACAGGCCTTTCTACCACCCTGGCTGCATGTACTTTACTTCTTGGGCTCATTGAAGGATCTGATGGAAGCTATAGATTCTATTTGCAGAAAATTAAAAAGTGCATATAATTGAAGACTTCACATACCCCCAAAATCCATTCACAGATCCCGTCTAAGCATGCAGGAACCCCAAGTTTAGAATAACCGAATTTGATAGCTTTATAGGTTTTTTATTTCTCAGACTTTTATTTTAGCTGCATCTTATGCACACTATTTGATTTGAATGCCTACTTTTCATATCAAGGACTACTTTTCTTCCTATTAGAACTATACTATTTAACACAATTAAAATTTAGCAAATCACTAGTACCTATAACTAGTACCTATACTCTTCCAGTCATAGTGCAGTTTTTCTGACACCTACATAAATTGAGGAACGATGAATACAGATTTCTGATTCTCCATAGCAGCCACCCCACTGGTTGGATGACTCAGGTTTAAACTAATTCTAAAATACAAAGGGAAGGAAATGAGAATGTATTGACCATCTGTGCTGCACTGCCTAATACCCGTAGCCACTAGCCACATCTGGCCATTAAGTAGTTAAAATGTGGTTAGTCCAAATTGAAATGTTCTGAGAAAATGGATTTCAATGACTTTGTATTTAAAAATGAAAAATATTTGGATAATTTTTATGTAGAAATCATATGTTGCATATGTTGGATTGAATAAAATGCATAGTTATCACTAATTTAACCTGTTTTAACTGTTTAAATGCTAGAAGATTTTTAATTACATATGTGGCTTGCGTTATACTTCTATTGGGCAGCACAGATACAGAAAATATCGGCAAGTACATGCTAAACACTTGCCCTCATCATCTCGCTAAATCCTTGGGGCAGTCCCATGAAGCAGATGCTTCATCAATAGTTAAGACTCAGATTAAAAACTTTGCCCAGACAAGTGTAAAGATGTGATTTGAACTGGCATCTACCTAATACCAAACCCTTTACGTGTGCGTCCATCTCCTCCTAAGAAGCAATTCAAAGTATGTTCAGTTTAGGTTAATATTTGTAACATAATCATAATCACAAAGAAATTACTTCAAAGTAGCAAGCATTTCACTCAGTTCCCTTTGAGTTCTAAATTGCAGAATATTCTAACTCTCTCAGCAAGAACACATGACAATGAATAAATATCTAGGAATGTGGGGGCACAAGCTAAGTTTTTCATCTTTTAAATGGAAACAGATCCCAAATAGCAAAAATCATAAATATGATGAGGTGGGATTATATATCGCCTAAGGAATACTAGTTGGAGAACTAATTAAGACTATAAACTGAAATATGAAAATTAACCAAGTAATTATCTACTTGTAGCCTTCAGAGGTAGGTTACAGGTTACTTGTTAGGAACATTGCCCAAAACCAAGGAAGCAAACAATTCTGCCACAAGCAATTGAGACTCCCACTTTTATTTCTGTTTCTCGGTTTTAAGTATTTTAGGATTTCTGTGGAGCATCAAGTAATTAAAAAGAAAATCACTAAAACTGAGATAAGATACAAGAATTCTCCTGGCAAATGCTGTAGTCTTCAATTTTGATTAAATGTGAATTCCCTAAAGCAGTTATAAAACAAAGTGTAGTTCTCTGAGTTTCATTCAAATGGGGTTTTTCTGCTTAAATGGTTCATTTTCTTTAGCTTCCAGTTGCAACTAATCCTGAAAGGGCACAGTCCACAGGGACATGTGGTTTGCCTATAATGTGGTTTTGCCTTTCAATGGCAGAATGCTGACCTCCGTGCACTCAGCATCTTTTTAAAATGAAAAACAGGGAATTAATGATCCCTCCTTCACTGGGGCTATTGCAAATTTAAACTTGCTCACCAATTAGTAAGTCTCGCTAAAATCCTCAAAAGCCAAAGGAAACTCCCTAAACCTCATCAGAGTCTCTCAAAAATATACTAGGAAGTAATTAAATTGTGTTTTTAGTTCTCTTTGGAGAACTACACGTCTCCCAGACATTGTGGGTTTGACTTAGCAGTTTCAGCTCTGTAGAATTATGACAACCTTATGCATCCAGGAGCCATGTCAGAAACCAGCACGGATTCCTTCATCCACTAGTTACTATGTGCATACTCAATCTAGGGCCATGGGGAGGTCTCTGGAGCTCATGGTCCAGTGAGAAAGAAAACAGTAATCCAGCCATCACACAAATACTTACAAACATCACACAAATACGCACTCAACAAGATTAGAGTAAGGGTCAGATAGGAGAGCCAGTGCCACAGATTTCAGAGAGGATCTCCCTTAAAAAGTTATGGTTGATCTGAGAGTCAATAAATGAATGTGAGTTAACTAGAAAGGTAGCTAAATACAGAAAATAGCATGTACAAAGGTCCTGAAGCGAGAGAGATTTGGCCTATTTGAAACAAACAAAAAAAGGCAGGTGTGACTTGAGCTCAAACACAATGGAAAAAGAATAGAGAGAACTGAGTGTGTAAAGACAGGCAGTTAGGAAGGAACGACACTGTCTACTTGACCATAAATACCTATTCATTACAGCCAACCTTTATTGAGCACCTAATATGTGCCGGAAACTGCTAAGTCTTTTACGTGTGCTAACCCCCTGAACCATAAGTAGCCTACCTGATGGGTGGCACTGTTCTTATTTTGTGAATAAGGAAATAAAGAAGGCTTAGGAAAGCAATCAGCTGGTGCATGGTTGAGGGGAAAAGTGAAGCCATCTCTCTGTGACCCCACTGAATCACTGGGCTGGCAGTAGCAACTCCATGACAGGCACTATGGAAAAGGTTCATATATTTCAGCAGATACCTAGTATCTGGAGACCTTTGGTGACTATTTTGTGCCCTGCCTTTTTCTGCTCAGGACTAAATCTGTTTATAACCCTGTTACTTCCCATTTTCATGCCACAGCAGACAAAAACTTAACATGCTTTGTCAATCCACTTCTGCAAAGTCAACCACCTTGACCACTAGATAGAACATATTTCCCAATCCAGGCCTCCATTTTCCATCATCCACCAGGAAACACACAGGAGCTTAGGAAGAGAGCTTCCTTTCCCTGGCTTACCAGCTACAGTCTTTACCACCAGTTCTCACCACCACCCCGGAGAAGTACCTGATCTGATGAGATGGTCCCACTGAACGCATAATGAAGAAGGCAATTTAAGTGGTTTGAGGACCACAGCTTCTCTGATTACCCTCCGCCCTGAAACACCTGTCCTGAATTGTACCTTGCTGTGTAAATTAATGTGGGTGATTCCACATTGAAGAGCAAGACTCTGCAACCCCTGCTGCCACCCAATCAGATCTTCCTTCCATAAATGATCGCCAAAGCATTGTAAGCAGAGCCACAAGGTTTCACAGGCACTAAACAGCCACCTTTATAAAGAAGTTTCCCAGTGCCCATGAACTGGAGGCACAGATAACACACAGGGGTTAAATGAATTCCTAATTATAATTTAAACTTTGCCATTTTCTGAGAAGCAGGGGGCTTAAGACATAGAATGTGGGTTTTATAAATGCTTAACAGTTACCAGAACAAACAAAATCGGCCTGTTGGGTTTCAGAGGAGAGTCTTATGGACAAAGGGGATTGAGTTTTGACCGAAAAATGAGAATCTAAGTACCACTTTCAGTATGACCTGTGTCTTTGGAAGTTGCCGGTTTAAACTGGGCCTTGTCACAAATATCTATGGACCTTGTTACCTTAAGAACATGGGCACACGCACTCTGGATTCCCAGTCACCAATGTTTCAAGTGGCACTTTTTTGGGAAGGCTTATCAAATATAAACCAATATATGCCATTATAAATATATATATATATATAATACCAATATATACCAATTTTTTAAACTGGCTGCTAAACTTCTGGCTCTTTTTGAGCCAGTCTTTACAGGAATGAGACATATTTCTACTTCTAGTCCATCAACTCTCCTGCTTTTTCCTCCTCCTGACCAGGGACACTTCTGTAATACTAAGATATCATGACGTTTCCCTTATGAACAACAGGTACAATCTATAAAACAGGCTTAGAGTGTATTCTTTCATTCAGCAACAAGCATAATTCCAAAAGAAGTATATACACTGGGGCCAGGCGTGGTGGCTCACACTTGTAATCCCAGAACTTTGGGAGGCCAAGGCAGGTGGATCACCTGAGGTCAGAAGTTCAAGAGCAGCCTGACCAACGTGGCGAAACCTCATCTCTACTAAAAATACAAAAATTAGCCGGGCGTGGTGGCGGGCTCCTGTAATCCTAGCTACTCAGGAGGCTGAGGCAGGAGAATTGTTTGAACCCGGGAGGCGGAGGCTGCAGTGAGCCGAGATCGCGCCATTGCGCTCCAGGCTGGGCAACAAGAGGGAAACGTCATCTCAAAAAAAAAAAAAAAAAAAAAGAGTATGCACATTGGTACATAGTTTTGCATTTAGAAACAAAGCCAAATATTTAATGTTTTTTTTGTTTGTTTGTTTTTTTGTTTTTGAGACGGAGTCTGGCTCCGTAGCCCAGGCTGGAGTGCAGTGGCGCAATCTCGGCTCACTGCAAGCTCCGCCTCCCGGGTTCACGCCATTCTCCTGCCTCAGCCTCCCGAGTAGCTGGGACTACAGGCGCCCGTCACCACGCCCCGCTAATTTTTTTGTAGTTTTTAGTGGAGACAGGGTTTCACTGTGTTAGCCAGGATGGTCTCGATCTCCTGACCTCCTGATCCACCCACCTCGGCCTCCCAAAGTGCTGGGATTACAGGCGCAAGCCACCGCGCCTGACGTAATGGTGTTTTTAAAAACACACAAGAGCTCAGTGATACCTCAGCCTACATGAAAAGTCCTGCAAGTATGATGAATCCGCCACCAAACCCAATCAGCATATTCACAATCTTACCATACAGTGAGCATGCATTTCAACTCATGCTTTGGGAAATGTCAGTAGTCAGAGCCCCAAAGCAATCAACCACTAATTCATAGTATACCAAAATGCTTCCTTGTTATTTATTTTTGACACAGGGACTCTTTTAAAACTCCAGAGAAACCTACAAAGAATGCACACAATTTTTCATATACTTGGGAGGGATTTATAGAACCGATGTGCCGTCTTAAGCAAAGACATGATAAATGCTGACTTGATCTCCTATCCCAAAAGGCATCATTCATCTTCACAGCCTTAGATTTTACAATGGATTCTTAGATAAGACACCAAAAGCATAAGCAATGAAAGAAAAAAATGGATAAATTAGACTTTATCAAAATTAAAAACTTTAATGCCCCAAAGGACTCTATTAGGAAAATGAAAAAACAACCTACAGAAGAGCCAATATGTGAAAATCAGATATCTGATAAGGGTCTAGTATCCAGAATGCATACGGAACTCCAGTCATTTTGCATCAGAAGACCATCTCAACAAAACAACCCAATTAAAAAATGGGTAAACAACTTCAGTAGACATTTCTCCAAAGACAATATACAGATGGCCAATAAGCACATGAAAAGATGTTCAACATCACTAATCATTAGGGAAATACAAAATTACACTGAGATATCACCTCACACCCACCAGGATGTCTACTATAAAAAAAAAAAAAAAAAAAACCCAGAAAATAAGTGTGAGCAATGATATGGAAAAATTGGAACCCTTGTACATTACAGTTTGGAAGTTCCTAAAAAGGCTAAACATAAAATTACCTTATGATTGAGCAATTCCACTCCTAGGTGTATACCAAAAAGAATTGAAAATAGGGACTCAAACAGATATTTGTGCACCAATGTTTCTTGCAACATTATTCACAATAGCCAAAAAAGGTGGAAACAACCCGTGTCAATCAGAAGTTAAATGGATAAACAAAATGGTATATACATACAATGAAATATTACTCAGCCTTAAAAAAGGAATGAACCTTAAAATATTACACTAAGTGAAATAACCCAGACATAAAAGGACAAATATTATATGATTCCAGTTATATGAAATATCATAGAGACAGGAAGTTTAAATGTTAGCAGGGACCGCGGGAGAGGATGCAGTTATTGTTTAATAATGGTTGACTGACTTGCCTCTCTTGTATTGCTATCATTATTAATAACTGCATCCTCTGTTTCTGTTTGCAAAAATGAAACATTTTGGGAATAGTGGTGAAAGTTGCACAATATTGTAATCCATGCCACCGAATTGTACACTTAAAGAATGGTTTAAATCGTTAATTATATTTTATATATAAATAAAATTTTATTTTATATATATGTACCTAATTACAATAGTTTTTAAAAATCACGCCTTCTAACTCAAACCAAATTCCCTTTGGTTTAGGGGAGCATAGATTGCCTCAAGCTCTGTTGAAAGTTATGGACAGTCACCCAAGAAATGAACATATATGCCACATTTTATTTGCAACCCGAGGGGGTTCACAGTTTTTATAAACACCCTCCTAGATGCCAGGTTGCTCTGATCTGAGGTAGAATGGATCTGAGGCAAAATGAGTCTGGTGTCCTTTGGTCTGCATTGAGAGTGCTTTTATTAACTTTGGTGCCCAGGAAATGAATTATGTCCATGTCTCCTAGGTCTGAAGACTGTTCAGGGCATGGATTAAGGCTTCTTTGAGATCTCTTCTTTGAGGAACTATCAATTATAAATGGTGCCAAATGATAACAAAAGAATTTTTTTTAAGAGAATTCCTTCCGATGCCCAGATGTGAGTTCCAAAGACACTTTGTGCTGTGGTATACCTGGTAGGGACAGGGGTCTGTCTCGAGAAAGGAAGTACAGCTGATTGACTTGCCTCTTGTTGCCCTCATAGGGAGATTTCATGGCACAGAGTTTTCTGGGTTAATTCTAGCCTTAAAAAAACCGAGGCATGAAGGGTGCTCTCAACAAGAGTCATTTTACTGCCCAAATTCTGGGACTCTGAAAAATTGCCTGGATGTTTAAATGCCACAGGGTCTCTGGCTGCAAAACCTTCCCTCCCACTACTGATTCCACAGCTGTGGACATCCACTATTAGAATCCTTCGCTCTCTCATTTACTTACTCATCTGCTCCATAACGTTACCCCTTGTGGCATTAAGCATTGATTGCTCTGCAGTAACAGAACTCACAAGATTTTGAGGAGGGCATGAGAAGCTAACCCTAAGTTCTACCTGTTCTTACTGCCAGGATTTCCCATGGGAAATGGAAGCAGCTGAGTAAAGAAAAGCACATAAGGAAAGACAGGGAGAAGTTTCGTTTGCTGCCAGCCTTTCCACCTTCACCCCTTCAAGTATTTATAAAGCACCTACTGTGTGCTGGGCACCCGGATGCAATGAGAACAAGGCAGAGATGGTCTCCCCTTCAGAGACTGCGTCTTCTGGTGAGGGAGGCAGAAAAAGCAACACAAGGAAACAAAGAAAGAAAAGACAAAATTGCAAACCATGAGAAGGAACAAGCATAGGACCAAGAGGAGCATGACCCATGAGACCAACTGTTCTCAAAGCTGGGTTCCTGGGCCCGAGCACCAGCATAACCTGGGATATTATTGGGAAGGCAAACCGTCAGGTCCTGCCCCAGACCTGCTGATTCAGACCCTCAGGGGAGGGGGACTAGCAATCTGTTTTCCCAAGCCTCCAGATGACGCAAATGGATACAGACTACAGCTTGAGAAATACTCAAACTAAGCAGGGGTTTCAACTGGTCCTCCTCCCCGTCACTGAACCTCCTGTCAGTCTTTAGAACAGTTCCTAGACATAATAGGCACTTTGTAAAATATGTAAAAAGATGAACAAGTAATTGGGAGGAACCAAGGCAGGTACTTTAAATTGGGTTATCTGAGAACTCTCTGAATATTTAAGCTTAGATCAAAAGTTGGAGAAATCATCGCACTGAGTCTGGGGAAGAATATTCCAGGCTGACTAAAGAAACAAAAGTGAAGCCTTGGGGAAAGAACGTTCTTCAGGAGCAGACTGCCTGACAAGCCACCCGTTGCAGATCAAGAGTCCAATTTCTGACCCTGGGACCCGGAGTCTTAACTATCCAAGGAACAGAGTAGGTATCCTCTTAGCTCAACTATCTGGTTAAAAACTTGTCTTTTCCCCAGCACAACTGCCTTTCTTGTTTGGTTGTACCTATGTAAAGCCACCAACCAGGGCCATGCTGCAGACACGGGCATCATTTACAGAACCTGGCTTGTTCTCCTGTCAGAATGAACTCTCAGTGACCTTGGACAAAGGGGTTCCCAGGTGTCTCTCAGCAAGCAAGGAAGGAAAACTGGCATATCATGCAGGAGCTCTGACTTTTGACAATTTATTCTGAAGCTAGCCCAGTCCACGTCATTTTAAGACAATAAACAAAGACTGCTCCAAGAAAAATTCAAGATGGCATCACAAAGAGCAGATGAAAGGCAGCACAGGAGAAAAGGCAGTGAGAAACTCCACTGTAGTGATTCAAGCATCCTGGAGTCAGAGCAAGGCAGCTGGAGCCAAGTCCAGCCCAATGCAGATGACATCATTCAGACCCAGGCCAGGCGATGCACAAAGCCAGTCATCCAAAGAAACGTGGATGAGGCAGCTAGGAGAAGATGCAGGCTTTGTTATAAATTATAGCCACTGGGAAAATTTCCTTGATTTCATTTGTAACATGAAAAAATACCTGCCAAATATTAAGAGATTTTTTTAAAAGGTCAAAAAAAAAATCATGCTGTTGATGTTCTTAAGACACCCACAATAGGCCAGGCGTGGTGGCTCACACCTGTAATCCCAGCACTTCAGGAGGCCAAGGCAGGTGGATCATTTGAGGTCAAGAGTTCGAGACCAGCCTGGCCGACACACTGAAACCCCATCTCTACTAATAATTCAAAAATTAGCCAGCCATCATAGTGGGCACTTGTAATCTCAGCTACTTGGGAGGCTGAGGCAGAATCTCCCGAACCCAGGAGACAGAGGCTGCAGTGAGCCAAGATTGTACCACTGCACTTCAGCCTGGTAACACAGCAAGACTCCACTAAAAAAAAAAAAAAAAAAACCCACAGCTTGGACAAGGGGTTGGCAAACTTTTTCTGTAGAGGGCCAAACAGTAAATACCATACCTAGGATACATGAGCCAAGAGACAAAATCAAAGCTGCTATATAGGTATGTAAAAAAGAAAATACATTTTCACAAATTTTAAATTGATGAATTGCAAACTACATAAATATAATTGTAATACAGTTCTAATGAGAAGAATGGAATTTGAGAAGCACAATGTTTTGTTTGCTTGAGGTTCTAAGTTAGTGTTCCCTGTCATCAAATTGGTTACAAATATTCATTGGTAAAAATCAGTTTTAGCTCATGGGCAATAAAAAATAAAAATAGGCATCAGGCTGGATGTGGCTGGTGGGCCATAGTTTGCTAACTCCTGACTTAGACCACATATTAGTCAGGTTTCCCCAGAGAAACAGAACGAATAGAATATGTGTGTGTGTATACACATACATACATATCAAGACATATATACACAAACACACATACACACACACACATATATATATAAAACATATAAATATTTCCAAAATATTTATTGGAAATAGTATATTACATGGAATTGGCTTGCATAGATACAGAGGCAAGCAAGTCTCAACAGCTTCAGGATGAGTCAGCAAGACAGAGACTGAGGAGAGGTCTGGGTCCTCTACAGTGTAATTCCAGTCCCAAAGCTGGCATGCTCAAGACCCAGGAAGAGCATGTTTCAAATTACAGTGTGAAGGCAAGAAAAAAGCTGACGTCCCAGTCCAAAGGCCATCAGGGCAGAAAGAACTCTTACTCGAGTGACGGTCAGCAATTCTGATCTATTCAGGCTTTCAACTTACTGTGTTCGCCCTGTTAAAACAACAATGTTGGCCAGGCGCGGTGGTTCATGCCTGTAATCCCAGCACTTTGGGAGGCCGAGGTGGGTGGATAACCTGAGGTCAGGAGTTCGAGACCAGCCTGACCAACATGGAGAAACTCCGTCTCTACTAAAAGTACAAAATTAGCCAGGCGTGGTGGTGCATGCCTGTAATCCCAGCTACTCGGGAGGTTAAGGCAGGAGAATCACTTGAATCCGGGAGGCGAAGGTTGTGGTGAGCCTAGATCATGCCACTGCACTCCAGCATGGGCAACAAGAGTGAGACTCTGTATCAAAATAAACAAATAAAATTAATTAATTAATTAATTAATTAAAATAGGTCAGGCGCAGTAGGCTCACACCTCTAATCCCAGTACTTCGGGAGGCCAAGGTGGGTGGATAGCAAGGTCAGGAGATTGAGACCAGCCTGGCCAACATGGTGAAACCCCATCTCTACTAAAAATACAAAAATTAGCTGGACGTGGTGGTGCGCGCCTGTAGTCCCAGCTACTTGGGAGGCTGAGGCACGAGAATGGCTTGAACCCGGGAGGCAGAGCTTGCAGTGAGCCAAGATCGTGCCACTGCACTCCAGCCTGGGTGACAGAGCAATACTTCGTCTCAAAAATAAATAAAATAAAATAAGATAAAATAAAATAACAGTGTTGTTGCAGAGTAGATGGGTACCCAAAACAGTCTCAAATGTTATACACAACATGCAAAGCATTTGGTGCTGTGTAGACATGACCTGGGCCTCTTACAGGTCACATCAAGGCAACGTCTACGGCCCCTTCCTCCAGCTTTCCATGAGGAGTGGGAGATGCTGTGTTATTATCACCCTTCTGGTGATCACCAATGCTCAATGTTATTAAGTGAATTGTGCACCCTTTCCAAATTCATATGTTGGAATCCTAACCCCTCTGCCTCAGAATGTGACCTTATTTGGAAACAGTGTCTTTGCAGTGGTAGACAAGTTACAATGTAGTTTTAGGAGGGGCTCTAACCCAATATGACTGATACCCTTGTAAAAAGGGGAAATTTGGAGAGAGACTCACACACACAGGATACCACATGAAGAGGAAGGCAGAGACTGAAGGGAGGTGTCTACAAGCCAGTGAACACCAGATCGTCCCAGCAAACCACCAGGAGTGAGGCGAGAGGCATGCAACAGATTCCTCCCCCAGGCTTCAGAGGGAACCAACCCTGCCAACACCTTGATCTAAGTCTGCTGGCCTTCAGAACAGCAACAGAATAAATTTCTGTTGTATAAGCCACCCAGTTTGTACTACTTTGTTACGGAAGCCCTCACCAACTAATACTCAAACAGAGGACAGGGGCAAAATGATGCCTTGGCCTCTGTTTCTTCTGAAGTGGTTTTTTTGTTTTGTTTTTTGCTTTTTTTGAGACAGGGTCTCAATCTGTTGCCTAGGCTAGAGTGCAGTGATGTGATCATGGCTCACTACAGCCTCGACCTCCCAGGCTCAATCGATCCCCCTCATAGCTGGGACTACAGGCATGCGCCCCCTCACCCAGCTAATTTATTGTACATTTATTGTAAACACAGGGTTTTGCCATCTTGCTCAGGCTGGTCTTGAACTCCCAGCCTCAAGTGATCAACCCACCTTGGCCTCCCAAAATGCTGGGATTTTAGGCATGAGCCACTGCACCCAGCCTATTCTAAAGTTTCTTATCATTCTTCTCGGTTTCTCTCAATAGGGTCATTGCCCGTTTTTATGAGTGCCTATTTTTAAAAAATGAAATAAAATCAGAGCCAGTTTCAAAGTGCCAGGCACAGGTACCACCCTTGGGTCAATATGTGAGGGAAGAGGCTGGGGCCTGCTAGGGTAGAGACAGGGAGTGTCAAGTCTCCTGACAGGAAGCAGAGGACTTAGGTTTCCATTGTTGGAAGATTTTAGGGGCCAAAACATCTGCTTGACCACTGGCCTACCACATTTCTGCAGAACAGGAACAGGGCTTTCCATGAGGAGGTTCTACATCCCTCACATCTGATTCCGGAAGCCTGGCCCAGCTATAAAAAGGCCCAAGAGGCAGGGGAGACAGATCTCTCACAGCACCCCAAAAGGTGCACACAATCTGGTAGGGAAGGCAGGAGAATGAGTGAGCCTCAACAAAGAGAACTCATACAGTTGCATCTTAGCTGGGGGATGGGTGGTCAAATCCAGAACCCTCTACAAGGGTTCTTGTAAATAGAAGCTACAGTTTAGGGTTCAACTCTGCTCAAGGGGCCAACAGCACAATCTTGACTCTTTCCAAAATATTAGTTCACCAATATGCCAGGGAGTGTTTTTATTTACAAAAGGGTTCCATATTCTGAAAAGATTATGGACGCATTGGATTAAACTACATGGGAAGTGTCAGTGTTTAATATAACAAGGTACTTTACAAATATCAAAAAATAAACACTAATTTTATTATAAATTTTGGTTTTATATTTCTTTTCACAACATCCAATTACGTCTCTGAGAACAACTTATAAAGGTACATAGTTGGGAAATGCTGGTAATGAACTTTGATAACTTTTTAAAGAGAGACACACAAGAGAAAGCAATGTCACCAACATCTAACCAGCCTCAGCCAGAGCCAAGGCCCACAGCACCCTGCAAAGAAAAGAAAAGTGTGTTGCTGCCATTTTTTTCCTAACAGGTTTCTCCCTGGGGCAGAAATAGCTGGAGTTTTCCAGAACCATCTACCACTTCTCCCACACCAAAGAATCAAACTATCACTTAAAGATTTGTTAGGCAGTAAAAGCAAGCAATATTCGAAGCAGAAAAACTCAAAGAGCTTAAAATGTGATTAGCTCTGCTGATAAGAGCATGGCATTGAGGTGACCATAAATTGTTGATAACAGCCTTCTGCAGGCCTATCAGCCAGTGCAACAGGATCAGGAAGCAAATAGAAACAGAATTCTTTGTTATTAGTCCCCCAGTGATCCCTTCTAGCCTAGGGCACACAGATAACCGACCTCTACCTGGAAGGTGGAACTAGATAGTCAAATAGGTTTTATCTGGTCCTTAGACCATGCAGTCACAGAATTAGAGACACAGAAGTTTTCCCAGTCTAACTTAACTTTCCTTAAAGTTAAAGAAACAGTAGGACTAAGTGGTACTGAAGGTCATACAGAGGATTTACGGAAAAACAAGGGTAGAGAAACCCAATTTTTTGCTTACAGTCCAATGCTTTTCTCACTATACCATCTTCCTTTCAGCGCGGTCCCCAAAGGCTGTAAAAGTCAAGTAAAATCAAGGGGAACCTGCCAAGTGCCTTGAAGCAGGTAGTAACAATCTGTCTAGATTTATCAAGCACTCTAATATGTACCAAGCATTAAGCCAAGCCCTTGAATGTCCCCTGGCTTTTAGGAAACCCTCTGAGGTTGTACGCCTTTGCACAGGTGAGGATGCCAAGCTTCTGCAAGGCTGAGTGACTTGTTCCAAGTCTCATACATAGCAAGCAACCGAGCTGGATACACACTCAGGACTCCAAGGCCAGTGCTCTCAACCAAAATCTGTGTGGCCTACTGAGTACTCATTGTGGAGGGTACCACTTCAAATAAACAAGTGAATATTTTTGGATTTTCTTTGAGGGGTACAAAGACAGTCCTAAAACCAATGGTATGAGAGAGAGTGGCCTTGGGAGGTCACTCTGCCTTGGTCCTTATGTCACAGCAAGTGACCATCTAAATCCTCACAAAAGCAGTCTTTTTGTTTTTTCCTCATGCCTTAGTGAGAGCAAGCTATGAAGTTTCTTGCACAAGAAAATACTTTAAAAAGCATTTCTATATTTTCTTGGAAGCTGGCGTACCCTTTTCTGTTTATTAACAAAAATAGGATCACAATTTCTGTAACATTCTTCTTCCCCTAAAAGAGGTCTTGTGGACATTTTCGAAAATAATTTCAACTTTTATTTTAGATTCAGGGGCTAGATGTATAGGTGACATGGGTGTACTGCATGATGCTGAGGTTTGGTGTGTGATTGCTCCCATCACCCAGGTACTGAATATAGTAACCAATAGTTTTTCAACTCCTTGCTGTTCCTTACATTTCAGTAGTCCTCAGTGTCTATTGTTGCCACCTTTATGTCCATGGGTACCCAATGTTTAGCTCCCACTTATAAGAACATGCAGTATTTGGTTTTCTATTCCTACATGAATTTGCTTAGGATAAAGACCTCCAGCTGCATCTATGTTGCTGCAAAGGACATGATCTCATTTTTTATGGCTACGTAGTATTCCCTGGTGTATATGTACCACATATTCTTTATCCAACCCACCATTGATAGGTACTTAGGTTGATTCCATGTCTTTGCTATTGTGAATAGTACTGCAATGAACATATGCATGCATATGTCTTTTTGGTAGAACAATTTATTTTCTCTTGGATATATATCCAGTAATGGGATTGCTGGGTTGAATGGTAGTTCTAAGTGCTTTGAGAAATTGCTAGCTTTTCACAGTGGCTGAACTAATTTACATTCTCACCAATGGTATATAAGTGTTTCCTTTCCTCCACAGTCTCACCAATATCTGTTGTTTTTTGACTTTTTGAGAATAGCCATCTGACTGGTATGAGATGGTATCCCATTATAATTTTGATTTGCATTTCTCTGATGATTAGTGATTTATAGCATTTTTTTCATGTTTGATGGCCACTTGAATGTCTTCTTTTGAGAAGTGTCTGTTCGTGTTTTGCCCATTTTAAATGGAATTACTTGGGGTCTGCTTGTTCAGTTGCTTGATTTCCTTATAAACTCTGGATATTAGACTTTTGTTAGATGCATAGTTTACAAATATTTTCTCCCATACTGTAGGTTGTCTCTTTACTCTGTTGACAGTTTCTTTTGCTGGGAAAAATCTCCTTAAGTCCTACTTGTCAGTTTCTGTTGCAGTTGGTTTTGAGGACTTAGTCATAAATTCTTTCTCAAGGCTGATGTCTAGAACGGTGTTTCCTAGGTTTTTTTCTAGAATTCTTACATTTTGAGGTCTTATATTTAAATTTTTACCTCATGTTGACTTAACTTTTTTTTTTTTTTTTGAGATGGAGTCTCGCTCTGTCGCCCAGGCTGGAGTGCAGTGGCCAAATCTCAGCTCACTGCAAGCTCCGTCTCCTGGGTTTACGCCATTCTCCTGCCTCAGCCTCCCGAGTAGCTGGGACTACAGGCGCCCGCCACCTCACCCGGCTAGTTTTTTGTATTTTTTTAGTAGAGGCGGGGTTTCACCATGTTAGCCAAGATGGTCTCGATCTCCTGACCTCGTGATCCGCCCGCCTCGGCCTCCCAAAGTGCTGGGATGACTTAACTTTTTTATATGGTGAAAGTTAAGGGTCCAGTTTTATTCTTTTGCTTATGGCCAGCCAATATCCCAGCACCATTTATTGAATAAGGATTCCTTTCTCCACTTAATTTTGTCAAGTTTGTCAAAGATCAGATGACTGTAGATGTTCAGCTTCATTTCTGGGTTTTCTATTCTATTCCATTGGTCTATGTGTCTGTTTTGTACCAGTACCATGCTGTTTGGGTTACCATAGCTTTATAGTATGATCTGAAGTCAGGTAGTATGATGACACTGGCTGTGTTCTTTTTGCTTAGGGTTGCTTTGGCTATTCAATCTTTTTTGGTTCCATATTAATTTTAGAATAGTTTTTTCTAGTTCTGTAAAAAGTGACATTAGTAGCTTGATAGGAATAGCATTGAATCTGCAGACTGTTTTGGATGCTATAGCCATTTTAGGGATATTAATTCTTCCAATTCATGAGCATAAAATGTGTTTCCATTTGTTTGTGTCATCTATGATTTCTTTCAGCAGTGTTTTGTGGTTCTCCTTGTAGAGATCTTTCACCTCCTTGGTTAAATGTAGTCCTAAGATTTTGTTGTTGTTGTTGTTTGTTTCAGCTATCATAAACAAAACTGCATTCTTTATTTGGCTCTCAGTTTGAAGGTTATTGCTGTATAGAAATGCTACTAATGGCTGGGCACGATGGCTCACACCTGTAATCCCAGCACTTTGGGAGGCCGAGGAAGGTGAATCATCTGAGGTTAGGAGTTCGAGACCAGCCTGGCCAACATGGTGAAACCCCATCTCTACTAAAAATACAAAAATTAGCCAGGTATAGCGGCACACACCTGTAGTCCCAGCTACTCAGGAGGCTGAGGCTGGAGAATTGCTTGAACCTGACAGGTAGAGGTTGCAGTGAGCTGTGATCATGCCATTGCACTCGAGCCTGGGCAACAAAGCAAGACTCCCTCCATCTCATAAAAAAAAAAAAAAAAAAAAAGGAAAGAAAGAAATGCTGCTGATTTTCATACACTGGTTTTGTGTCTTGAAACTTTACTTAAGTCATTTATCAGTTACAATAGCATTTTGGTGAAATCTTAAAGATTTTCTAGGTATAGAGCCATATCGTCAGCAAAAGGAGATAGCTTGACTTCTTCATTTTCTAGGTATAGAGCCATATCGTCAGCAAAAGGAGATAGCTTGACTTCTTCATTTTCTGTTTGGATGCCTTTTCTTTCCCTTGCCTGATTGCTCTAGCAAAGACTTCCAGCACTATGTTCAGTAGGACTGGTGAGAATGGGCATGCTTGTCTTGTTCCAGTTCTTGCCCATTCAGTATTATGTTGGCTGTGGGTTTGTCATATATGGCTCTTATTATTTAGTATGTTCCTTCAATGCCTTATTCCTTGAGGATTCTATTATGAAAGAATGTTGAATTTTATTGAAGGCTTTTTCTGTCTATTGAGACGATCACAGGGTTTTTGTTTTTAATTCTGTTTATGCGGTGAATCACACTTATTGATTTGTATATGTTGAACCAGCCTTGCATCCCAGGAATGAAGCCTACTTGATCATGGTGAATCAGCTTCTTTATATGCTACAGATTTGGTTTGTTGAGGGACATTTTTCAATGTTGATGAATAACTATGTGCTTTATCATTTTTCACAAATGAATAATCCCCCATCACATGGATACACTATATACTCAATTAGGCCATGAGAAAGGCCATTTAATTTGTTGCCAGTGTCTATTATAACCAGCACTGAATTAAACTTCCTAACAGAACCATATTTGCACATTTGGTCAATTATTTCATTATTTTATAATCCCACAAGTGGAAGTACAGCATCAGTTTGCAGTTTGAGAGATACTACCTCCAGGTAGGCTATGCCAGCTGATACCCTGCCCAGCTGTGTAAGTGTGTGTTAGGAGATGACCTTCACTTGACAACTATACAAACACCCAATCACACAAATGTCTTTTTTTTTCCAGAGTACTCTTTTGCACTCAGGGTCTTTGAATACGCTATTTCACTTTCTAGAATCCCCTGCCCCCTCTTTCCCTAGTAACTTCTCTTCTTTTAGGTTCTAGATGAGATGTTACCTCCTTTAGAGAAGCTCTGACATTCACACTCACCATTCAGACTAAGGGAGGTCCCCCATTGTAAACATGCAGAGCACCTTGGATTTTTCTTTCTTAATATTTACAGAAGTGGTAACAATGCGTTTAATGTCCATCACCCCTGATAGATTGGAAGCTCCATGAGGACAGGGCACACAGCTTCCCTGCTGAGTACTACATGCTAGATACCTACACAGTGCCTATGACACAGTAGATACTTCATAAAGATGTGATGGATGGAGGTATAAAGAGAAGTAGGAAGTAGAAGGTATAAGCAGAAGGAAGGTATAAGTAGAAGTAGAATGGGAAAAAGGAAGGGAGGAGGAAGAAAGGGAAGACAAGAGGGAGGAAGTGAGGGAGAAAGAGAGGGAGAGAGAGGGAGAGAGAGGGAGGTAGATTTTCCATGGAGGTTTTCCAAAGAAATGGGAAGAAGGAATGAAGAAAGAAAAAGAGGGAGGGAGGATCAGAGGAAGGAAGAGGTTTTCCACTGAGATCTTCCAGGAAAGTGGGAATAAAAGGAGAAAGAAGGCTGGGTGTGGTGGCTCACGCCTGTAATCCCAGCACTTTGGGAGGCTGAGGTGGGCAAATCAAGAGGTCAGGAGATCGAGACCATCCTGGCTAACATGGTGAAACCCCGTCTCTACTAAAAATACAAAAAAATTAGCCAGGCGTGGTGGCAGTGCCTGTAATCCCAGCTACTCAGGAGGCTGAGGCAGGAGAATGGCGTGAACCCGGGAGGCAGAGCTTGCAGTGAGCTGAGATCATGCTACTGCACTCCAGCCTGGACGACAGAGCAAGACTCCATCTCAGGAAAAAAAAAAAAAAAAAAAAGTGAGAGAGAGAGAGAGAGAAAGGGAAAGAAGAAGGGAGAGAGGAAAAATTTCCACAGAGATCTTTCAGGGAAATGGGAAAGCAGGAGGAAGAACTTAGTGAAGAATGGGAGGTGGAGAGCTATTTTATTATCTAGAACTTGTTCTATACTTGGCCATTAAATACTTATTTATCAGGAGCTTATTAAGTGCCAGGCACTGTTCTAGACCCCGGGGATATGGCAGGAAATAGCTCAAACAAGGTCTCTAGCCTCCTGAAGCATATGTCCTAGTTGGGTAGGGGACAAGAGAACAAATGGACGATCAACAAATATCTGGACAAGACAATCTTAGACTGTGTAGGTGCTAAAAAATCCATAAAGCATGATACCAAGTTGACACAAAAGTAACTGCGGTTTCGCCATTAAAAGTAATGGTGAAAACCACAATTACTTTTGCACCAACTTAATAGTGGGCACTGCTGTTCCAGAGGGGACAGAGGGGATGACTGGAGAAGGCCTCTCAGAGGAGGCGACATCAGAGGAGATGGCTACAAGAAGAACTGGGGCAGGGTGCTCCATGCTGAAGGACACCAAGGGCAAATGCCTTGAGGTAAGAACTCACCTAAAGAATCTGAAGGGCATTTTTGAAAACAAGATGGAGTCAACGTACTCTAAAGCTGAGGTTTATAAACCTTCCCATTGGGCCGGCACGGTGGCTCATGCCTGTAATCCCAGCACTTTGGGAGGCTGAGGCGGGCAGATCATCTGAGGTCAAAAGTTCGAGACTAGCCAGGCCAAAATGATGAAACCCCATCTCTACTGAAAATACAAAAATTAGCCAGGCATGGTGGCACACGCCTGTAATGCCATCTACTCAGGAGGCTGAGGCAGGAGAATCGCTTGAACTTGGGAGGCAGAGGTTGCAGTGAGCCAAGATCGTGCTACTGCACTCCAGCCTGGGTGACAGAGTTCTGTCTGTCTCAAAAACAAACAAACAAAACCTTCCAATTGTCATAGAAATTCCAAACTGTCACAGAAATGACTCCTCAGTACTTGGATTCATTTCCCAAGGCTAACAATGTACCATAACAATGTACCATAAACTCGAGTGGCTTAAAACAACAGAAATTTATTGTTTCATTGTTCTGGAGGCCAGAAGTTCAAAGTCAAGGTGCTGGCAGTGCCACGCTCCCTCTGAAGGTGCTGGGGAAGAATCCATTCCAGGCCTCTTTCCCACTGCCTGGTAGCCTCAGGTGTTCCTTGGCGTGAAGATGCAACACTCCTATCCCGACTCCCACATCACCTGGCCACCTCCACACGGTCTTCCTGCTATGCATGTCTGTCTCTGTGTCCAGATTTCCCCCTTTTTATAAGAACTCCAGTCATATAGGATTAGAGCCATCCTACGGACCTCATTCCAAGTCGATCACCTCTGTTAAGACCCTATCTCCAAATAAGATCACATTCTAGTGTACTGGGGGTTAGGACTTCAACATATCTTTTTTGGGAGATATGATTCAACCCATAAGAGCATTTGTGCACAAATATAGCCTTGTGATATACAGAAGCCAATCGGATATAACTGTAATATCAGTAAGAATTTGACTCTGCAAACAGAAAAATATATAGGATTTTAAGAACAGAGGTTTGCAAAGTTCAAATATTCTAAAGGTCAGAGAATTACAAAATTCAATACAGCCTGTGTGGATCTGTATGACCAGTGGGCTGAGTTACGGAGACCCTGGTACAGACAACAATTTTGCAGAGCTGTGTCTATCAGGGCCATGATATAAATTTAATCTCCATTCTAGGTGGTATTTCTGCTCTTTCAGAAACTTCAGTAACCTGAGAAAATGAGCTCAAATATATTTGAAAAGGTGGCCTCCACATTTTTGAAATGACATCTGTTTCCTGGGTATTTTAAATAAATATTTAGAATTAAGTAAAGAAACATTTATGAGTAACAAAGTCATTTAATATTTTTGCATTCGAGAATCTATGCTCATTTCTTTTCTTATATGGAAAATTTTGCCTGATCGAGTTAATCAATCATCCTTATAAATTCCAGTTTGAAATATGTATTTGAATAACACATTTAGGCTTGCAATACTTAAGTTGCAATCTATTTTAAAAACAATATTGCAACACTTAAGAGACCTTAATACTCACCATATTGACATAGTTCAATTTATTAGAGTTATAAGAATTACTAAAGCACATGGAAAGTTCTAAACACTCATACAACTAAAGTAAACCAAAGTTCTTAAAAAGGAAATTAAATATAGTCTGCTAATAAATGCAGTTTAAAATGTTTAGAAAGAATTAACTCAGTTAAGTAAGCTCCAATGGCAAAGTCTCCTTTAATGAGATTGTTAAAATGTGAGATTTATATAAATAGGATAATGAGATTTATAAATTAGAATTAAAAGTTTGAGGAAAAATTAGAGTATAACTTTAATAACTTGAATACTTTAAAAATAACTACTCAGTAGTTTCTGTACCCTCTAAGACATCACAAAATTCACATTAATAGGAAGAAGCAAACCGCCATGCCAAAGACTGGCATAGAAAGAATTGAAAATTAACCCTTGCTTTGCTGTGTCAGAATTTCCTCATTATGATAGGATGGTTGCTTCCTCTGTGTGTGTGTTTGTGGATTCGATTTTCCTTTTTGAGTCATTTACATACTTTACTTCACATCAGTTTAAATAGCTGCAAGATTCTTTGAGTTCCTAGAGACTCTGCAAAGCCACAAAATCTGTAAGCACAATCTTCCGGCGACTGATACGGGACATAGCGTTCACACCTCTCCCTCCCTCCAGCCTGGCCCTTACACCCAGCCTTACAGCCTTCCCAGATTGGAAGTGCCTTTGACATCGCACCCACTCCACTCAGACACGAGGCCCCAGGCCCAGGCTGGTTAAGTGGCCTGGCTCAGATCACACTGGCTGCTGGCAGATAAATCAGAGAGAATGGACATTTCCTCCCTGGCTCTCTGGAGCCAGTGGTTACATTGGTGGCTTTCTGGCCCCAGACAAAGGCCGAAGTGCCAGTGCTGCCGCCAAAGAGCCAGAGGAACAAAAACTCCAAGGCAAGCCCTAACATATTTGCCCTCAAGAAAGGTCAGTTCACAGCCTGCATTTTATAAGCATCCACTGCAACTTACAAGCAACTGTCAGGGGAGAGGTAAAACGGGTTGACTTTAAGCCTTGAAAAGAGAGGTTTAATCCTAACAAATGGGGTGGGGGCTTTTGACAATGACTGGGATGTGTTAATGGTGTGTCTCTGCACACCCAGGGCTGTCCTTTATGGCTCTGCTAGGGCAAGGATAAACCACAGGACCCATAATAGCTCCCTCCGAAGGGTTGTGATAATCCTAGCTGTTGTCTGAGCTGAGCGAGTAACAGTGAAAATGGATGAAAAGTATATGTTTATGTCTTTGCTATTAAATCCGAAGCCATAAACACAGAGGGCACTAAAGTTGATAGTGTCACTGACAAATGCCTTCTTTTGAAGAGCACTGAGAAGGTTAAAACAACAAAGAAAAAGGCAGCAACTCTGGGACCTGAGATTTTCCATCTAGCCGTCTCCCGCCCTTTGCCCTTCCTTTCCCCCTTCATTTAGTTTAATTTCACAAATACACTTTGTGGGTGGAAGGAGAGAATGTGAAACCAGATTTTTTTTTTCCTGGGCTTGGGAATTTAGCCTTAAGGTGACCCTGGAGCAGTTCCTGAAGGCTGGCACTATCCCAAAGTGTCACATGCACAATCGATTCCTATTCTACATCCTCCAGCTAATTGGGAAACTCTTAGCCCCTAGAGCTCTGAGGTCAATGTATGATTTAGATTTTCTGAGATTCTTAAGAAAGAAAACATCCAGGGCTAGAAATAGCATGAGACAAGTGAGGCATTCACCTGAGTTGTAAAATGTAAGGGGGCGGAGGGGCCAAAAACTCAAAAATTAGAATGTTATTTTAAGGCAATAATATTTTAAAAATCAAGTCATTAAACTATGGCTCTTGTGTCAGCCACCTGTTTTTGTTAATATCGTTTTGTTGGAAGTCCAGGGCCAGGATTAGGGTAAGGCAAGTGAGGCAGGGTGCACACTTGCAGCGTCAGATCATGTCATTATTTAAAATTTTGTTCATCATGAAGTGTGACGTTTTTAAAATATTATAAGAAAGTACTACTTATTGGGCTGGGCGTGGTGGCTCATGCCTGTAATCTCAGCACTTTGGGAAGCCGAGGCAGGCAGATCACGAGGTCAGGAGATCAAGACCATCCTGGCCAACATGGTAAAACCCTTTCTCTACTAAAATACAAAAAATTAGCCAGGCATGGTGGCAAATGCCTATAGTCCCAGCTACTGGGGAGGTTGAGGCAAGAGAATCACTTGAACCCAGGAGGCAGAGGTTGCAATGAGCAGAGATCATGCCACTGCACTCCAGCCTAGTGACAGAGCAGGACTCCATCTTAAAAAAAAAAAAAAAAAAGAAAGAAAATACTACTTATCTTGATTACTGAGCTCTATGGTACTCCCTTAAATCCTGTACACTTCCAATGAGTACCCCATACTCTTCACCCACTTGGTCCTACAAAGACCACATCCCAATCTTCCCATAGGCCTCTTACATTATAACTTCGTATTACTGAGTTCTTACTGTTTCCAGGCACTGTTCTAAGAACTTTGTTAATATTTATATTCATTCATTGAATTCCCCTTCTTGTGTGTAAATTGAGGCACAGAGAAGTCAAGTGACTTGCCTCAGGTCACACAGCTAGTACAGCAACTGAGCTGGGATTCAAACCCAGGCAGGCTGGCTCTGCAGCTTGGCTCAGACACCACTACATTCCTCTTCCCTGATTTTTTTTTTTTTTGTCTCCTCTCTTCCCTTTCTAAATTTATTCTGTCCACTTTCTCAGCACACAGTGATTTCTTAATCTAATTTTCCCAGCCTTTATGCTGATAAGTTATTTCTACCGTCAGACACAGATGGCTTTATAGGAGACCAGCCAGCTAAGTGCACCGCCTAAGAATGCAATAAAACTTGTTTTTTTAACCAGCTAGATTGGTTTACGTGGTGAGATAAATATTGCACTAAGAGCAGCTCCCAGCACACCTCTGGGAGAGAGTTGTTGCCCCAACTCTGGCTGGTAAGAGACAGCACTCCCTTCCCTGGATGCCCCAGAGCCAAGGGCATGAGGTAGTGGCTTCTTTGCCTTGTCTAAACCCTGATATCCTTGCTTTGGCCTGCAGGCACTGACGGCTGGGAACTGCCTGCCCAGGGTCCGCCAGGTATCTGTGGTCTTATTGTGTGGTTGCCCAGAGACTATCTACTTCCCCAATTTCCTTTCCTTTTCTGGAGAAGGACAGTTAGAGGCGATAGGCTTTAGCATAGTAATTGCAAGTGGCGCCTTAGGAACAATTACTATAAACTGTCATTATCATCCTCACCACCACCATTTATTGAGGGCTTAGTAGGCAGCAAAGCAGGTTTTCCCCTTCTCCTCCATGCACAGTGTCCTATATAAGCTATATCATTTCATAATCTTCCAGGATAGCGTTCCTCAAAGTGCAGCACATGGATGACCTGTGCCAGAATCTCTAGCAAACACTGGACAAGACAGCTCAAGTTACTCAGGTTCTGTGAGTGTGGAGCCTGGGAATCTGCTCTTTAACAACACCCCAGCTTTCTTATATGCATCTAAACTAGAGAACACTTACTCACCACACCTGTTTTGAAATGCTGGAAACAGGAGTCTAAGAAAGTTTAAGTAATGTGTTCAATGTCATATCTAGACATGAGCAGAATCCACAGGACCCCAACTCTGTCTGACTCCAAAGCTCAAGCTCTTAACCCCTGTGCAATACTGCATCTCGGGGGTTTATTTCTGCTCAATCTGTTCTTTGTCAAATTCAGTTATCCCAGCTAGAAGTTCTGTCAGTTTTGTGGGAGCTGCCCCAAGGGAGTCCTTGCTCAAGTAATTGACTGTCTTAAGTTTCCCTGAAAGAAGAACCTGGAACAAGAACTTGGGGACATGGGGTTTATTTGGGAGGCAGTCCCAGATAACAGGAGTGAGACGGCAGAATGAGCAAAAGAGGGAGTAAGAAAAGGCCAGTGTGAAGGTCGGGGGTTGGGGGCAGCCGTGAACACTGGGGCAGTGTCCCCCTGGGACCTCCTGAGCAGATGGACTGCTTCCCAGAGTCACCCAGAAAGGTGGGAGGACTGTGACATTCCAGTCGCCAGACCACTTTGGTTGAAGGCTGGATCCAGGGGCATTTCCTTCCTCTCTCTCTCTCTCTCTCTCTCTCTCTCACACACTCTCTCACACACACACACACCCCCACACACACACTCTTACCTACTTCTGGGTGGTACATGTGCCAGATAAGTGAGCTTCCATGACAATGCCCAATGCCCTGGGGCAGAATTCAGAGAGATGTGTGGACTTCAGGTGGGGTCACAGGAGGTTCAAAATGCTTTTGAAATTGCACGGAACAGCCTCCTGTGGCTTTGGCTGAAGCCAGAGGCAGGCTAAAGGGATGTGACTCAGGTACCAATGTTGCCTTCTACCCTAACAGATTGAATTTCTTACTATTTCCATCAATCAAGAAGATAACACAGGTAGATGACCACATATCACATAATCCCCAAACCATGTGCTAGAACATGTGTGGCAAACTGATCCTTTACAAATGGAAGCAAAGTGAAGAAGATCTCCTTTGACAATCAGACCTAGAAGAAGCCAGAAATCAGTTCTGCTTCCTGATGGAAATGAGGAAAAGCACTTGTCAGATTAAAAGGCAAAAAGCACCAAATATAAGGCACTCACCTTTTCTCTCTCTGTGCTTGCATTCTGTCTCCGCACTGTGACGGTGGCTCTGCAGAGGGGAGCAGAGCACGCATCACCTTGTAATCAAGTGGCCTTGCTCCAGCTCTACCGCTGGCAAGCTCTGTATCGCTGGGCAGCTGACCTCATCCCTAAGGTTGTTGCTGGAACTAAGTATGTCATTTATGGTATATGTTCACCTGTGCCTCACTGGCACCCAAGCATTTGAACATGGTTGGAGAAACAAAGTTACAACCATGCTGATTGGTTTCATTTGAAATTCACACTCGCAAATCTCAAGCAGACACTGAGAACTTCGCAGCCAACTACACCCCTCTGGTATATTTACTTCCTTAGTTTCTCAATTATTCTTTTGCACCTTCTTCTCCATCCTCAGACCCCTGTATCTCTCTCCTCTCTACCCTCTTCCCAGACAATGTCCTTGCCTAATGCTCCAGGAAGAAAATGAAAGCAGGGAGATGTGGATCCACCACTTTCCCTGCATGAAAAACTCACTCTCTCTACCTATGGCTTGTTGTCATCAGAGAAATATCCTTATTCCTTAAAATACATTTGTACTCTGGACTGCTCTGCTTCCCTGGGACATAGACTCACTCTTTCCTGAGTCATCACTTCCACTGGATCATTCCCAAGAGCTCAGAAACTTGTGTGCATATCTCCCATCTTTAGAAAATCCTCCTGGTTAATCCCATCACCCCCTCCAAACACCACAGCATGTCTCTGCTCCCCTTCACAACAGTTATCTAATTTTGTGTCCTCTTGCTGTTTCCACTTCCTTATCATCTTACTTCCTTTTTCACTGACACCAGTTGGACATCTCCCCTGCCAACAGGTGAAACTGCTCGTCAGTGTCACCAGGGTCCCTCATGTCACTCAGGGCAAAGAACACATTTCTAGTCCTCTCTTACTCATTCTTTTAGCAGCTTTCAGCATATTTGACCATTCTCTCCTCAAAACACAATCGTGCCCTCCAGCCCACCAGGAAGCCACTGCCTCTCCTACCTGATGGCCCTGCTGAGTTTCCTAGTGTGAGTCTGCCCATTCTGCTCCAAATCCAACTGTCTGTACCCTCCATGTTATGACAGTAAGGATAACCTTCTGGGTTCCAGCCATTATCTCTTCGTTGTTAATTTCATCTAGTTCCATGGCTTTAAGTATCATGTATATGCCAAATGACTCCCAAAGTTTTCCCTGTAGCTTGTCCTCCAGACACTTACTTAATATCCCTACTCGGGTGTCTAGGAGACTTCTCAAACCAACACATTCTGGGTGCCGGTAAAGTTCAGTGTCTTGATCTGTGAAGTGCTTATGTGAACCAGTTCACTCGGTAAAAACCCATCACTGATGATGGCTGTTGCTTTAATGTATATAGTTAATACTTTTAATTAAAAGGCTTACTTTTAAACATTAACATTCCAGAAGAGTGCTGCCAATTGCTTTTTCTGAAAACTTGCTCCTCTAGAATCCCCCAAAGAAATCCAAAATCCCAACATTATTCTTTAAAAAAAAATTATTTCCATAGGTTTTGGGGAACAGGAGGTATTTGGTTACATGAATAAGTTGTTTAGTGGTGATCTGTGAGATTTTGGTGCACCCATCACTCGAGCGGTATACACTGAACTCAATTTGTAGTCTTTTATCCCTCACTCCCAACCCTTCCTTTCCCCTGAGTCCCCAAAGTCCATTGTATCATTCTTATGTCTTTGCATCCAACATTATTCTTGATTCTTCTTATTCCATATCTAATCCAATTGTATGTCCCGCCTTCTCTACTGCCAATCAAATCCCATCCATTTCAGCTGCCTGCTGGCCATCTGGCTGAGCCATCAGCACCTCTACCTGAGTTACTGAAACAGTTTCCTACTGGCCTTGTGAGTTCCATTCCAGCCTCTTGTTATGGACTGAATTATGTCTTTCCAGAATTCATAGGTTGAAGCCCTAACCCCAATGTGACTGTATTTGAATATAGGGCTTTCAAAGAGATAATTAAGGTTAAATGAGGTTATACATATGTGGCCATAATCCAATAGGACTAGTGTCCTTATGAAAAAAGGGAAGAAGCCGGTCACAGAGGCTCACGCCTGTAATCCTAGTACTTTGGGAGGCCAAGGTGGGCGGATCACCTGAGGTCAGGAGTTCAAGACCAGCCTGGCCAACATGGTAAAATTCCATCTCTACTAAAAATACAAAAAAAAAAGGGCTGGGTGCAGTGGCTCACGCCTGAAATTCCAGCACTTTGAGAGGCCGAGGCGGGTGGATCATGAGGTCAGGAGTTCAAGACCAGCCTGGCCAACATAGTGAAACCTCATCTCTACTAAAAATACAAAGAATTAGCTGGGCATGGTGGTGGGCGCCTGTAATCCCAGCTACTCAGGAGGCTAAGGCAGGAGAATCACTTAAACCTGGGAGGCGGAGTTTGTAGTCAGTGGAGATCGTGTCATTACACTCCAGCCTTGGTGACAGCACGAGACTCCACCTCAAAAAAAAAAAAAAAAATTAGCTGGGCGTGGTGGCAGGCACCTGTAATTTCAGCTACTTGGGAGGCTGAGGCAAGAGAATCACTCTAACCAGGAGGTAGAGGTTGCAGTGAACCAAGATCACACCACTGCACTTCAGCCTGGGTGACAGAGCGAGACTCTGTCAAAAAAAAAAGAAAGAGAGAGAGAGAAAAAACGGAGGAGACAGCAGGAGTACACACACGGAGGAAAGGCCATGTGAGCACACAGCAAGAAGGTGGCTGTCTGCAAGCCAAGAAGACAGCCATAAATTGTTGTTTAAGCCACGCAGTCTGTGGCATTCTGTTGTAGCAGCTTCAGCCAGCAAATACACCTCCTATTATCCTTTCTGCTCAGAATATCATCCAGAGTGGACTTACAAAAGTTGCAATCACATCATGCTACTTCCTCTACTTTCCCCACAGCAAAAACTTAAACTTATCAAAGCTTCAACTTATGGTGAGATTCAAATGCCTCACCTCTCCTAGAAACCCACACCGTCTCATCCTGCTGAATATTCAACCTCTTCTAAAACTGCTGTCTCTCATAAAACCCCCTGTACCCCAGCCATCTCTCTCTTTGCTGCTTGGATGCTTTATGTTTCTACCTTGGAACTTCTGTTCTAGATGTTCCCTGTGCTTGTGCAGGCTTTGCCATAGCTGGCTCCTTCTGATTACTCAGAGGTCAACTGAAAGTCCCCTTTCCAGGGAGGCCTGCCCTGACTACCCAATCAAAACAGGTCCCCTCATAACTTTCCAGTATTCATCTATTTTAGTTTCAACACTGCATAGCACTTAAAACTACCTGACAATGTTGACGTTAGTTTTTTGTTTATAGCCTGTCTCCCCACCACCACCTAGAATACAAGTTCCCCCAAGGAAAAGATATTATCTGTTAACTTCTGCATCTGCGCATCTCCGTTTAAAATTATGTCTAGCATATGGGAGGTGCTCAATAAATATATGTTCAAAAAACCTAATTTGTACAGCCCTGCCATAATGCATAGAGCCCAGCAAAAACCGAAAACATCAGTCTCCCTTGCTTTCTATCACATTCCTCAGCAGTGTGTAGACTTTGAGATATGTTAACATAGAGTAATTGAGGTTTCAGAAAGCATTGATTGAAAATATGCAGTTATTTCTGCTTCCTTCCAAAATCCCATTTAAATATCAAGAAAGGTACAAAACGATAGAAATTCACAAGGACAAAGAGAACAGGAGATAAGATGCCAACAGTTGAAAGACATCAGTAAACTTCTGAACCCAAAATGCTGAGACCTAAATGTGTTTGGGTGGCAGGGGATGCCCATGTGTGCTGGACCCCAGAAAGATACAGGAATTGGAGGGCCAGATAACTCTAAAAGGAGGGCAAGGGGTAAGACTAAAAAGAGACAGAGTCTTGCTCTGTCACCCAGGCTGGAGTGCAGTGGCACGATCTCAGCTCACTGAGAGCTCTGCCTCCTGGGTTCACGCCATTCTCCTGCCTCAGCCTCCTGAGTAGCTGGGACTACAGGTGCCCGCCACCACTCCCGGCTAATTTCTTGTATTTTTAGTAGAGCCGGGGTTTCACCATGTTAGCCAGGATGGTCTCAATCTCCTGACCTCATGATCCGCCCACTTTGGTCTCCCAAAGTGCTGGGATTACAGGTGTGAGCCACCGCGCCTGGCCAAAGGAGACTAAACTTTTAACTCAAAGTTCATGAAAGGAACTGTTAGACTTCAAGGGCACTTCTCACAACACCTCACAGCCAGTTTGGAACCCATTCTAACCCCAGGAGTTCATGGGATTTTTATATCTGTAGATGTCAAACCAGACATGTTTTCCAAACCTGAAAACTCTTAAAGCACAGCAACAATATAGATGAAGCATTCAGCAGAAAATGGGGATGCAGTAAAAGTCTGCATACCAAATAATGAGAGCCCCTGTTCCTTCTGCCCATTGTGGTCTCTAGAATCATCCTGGGAGCTGACTGATTCTTCCTGAGGCAGGAGACTGAAAGATTCCTAGGTTGAGAAACTGATCCAAGAAAAAAAAAAAAAAAAAAAAAAAACCTCCAGACACTCACATTTGAAGAGTATCATGGCAAAATGGGTGGAGTGGGCCTGCTTACCTTACAGTGAAGCCACCAATCTTTCCCTGCCAAACATAATCTAGACACTCACACACCCAAATTCACATACACCCCAAATGCATACACACCCTTCCAAAGAAATATACAGTCATATGGTACATAACGACATTTTAGTCAATGACAAACCATGCATGTTTAGGACATTGGTCCCATAAGATTATCATACTGCATTTTTACTGTACCTTTTCTATGTTGAGATATATTTAGATGCACAGATAGTTACCATTGTGTTACAATTGGCTACAGTATTCAGAACAGTAACAAACCATAGAGGTTTGTAGCTTAGGAGCCACAGGCTGTACCACAGAGCCGAGGTGTGTTGTAGGCTATACCACCTAGGTTTGTGTGAGTACAATCTATGATGTTCACACAAAGACAAAATTGCCTAGTGGTACATTTCTCCAAATTTGTCCTCATCATTAAGCAACATGACTATATATGTACACATCCCAAACACACACACACACACACACACACACACACACATACTCCAAATACCACATACATATTCCAGGCATGCACACGTACTTCAAACACCCCAAACACACACACTCAATTTCAAGCAGTTTTTCCCTGATTCCTAAAATATGAATGGACAATCAAACCAGATATGTGAATAAACCTCCAAAAACAAAAGATCAAAACCAAAACAAATAGATGGTGGTGAGTTGGGGAAGAAGGAAAGCAGGAAATCAAACACTATAATCACAATAGTCAGCTTTAAAAAAATCACATCCATGAAACAAGAACAGGATTCTTAAAAGGAAACACTTTCAGAATAACAAAGAGTGTCTAGAAATTCAAAATACAATCATAAAAAATCAATACAAGAAATGGTATAAAGAGTTGAGAAAAATCTCTCAAAGTATAACAAAAAGACAACATATATGGGAAGCAAAGGATAATCAAATCAGAGGCTCAATCCAGAGAGTCCAAAATCAGAAGCTCAGAGGAGCAAAGAGAGACAATAATGGACAGAAAACCATCAATGATAAAAAGTAATAAAATGTGCCAGAGCTGCAAAACCTGAATCTCTAAAATGAAATGGCCTCTGGATGTGGAGCAGAAGGAATTGACAAAGTCTACTTTAAGGTGTATCATTAGAACATTTCAGAACTCTAGCAATAGAGAGACGACTTTCAGCTAAGGACTTCCTAAGAAACAAATATTTACAACATATCACCTGCAAACAGGAATTAGCTTTAGACTTCTCAACAGCAAACCTGAAAAGCAGAAAGCAATGGAGTAAGGCCTTGAATATTCTGAGAAATAATTACTTCTAACCCAAAATTACATAGCCTTATAAATTATTAATCAAAGGTAATAATAAAATGTCTTTATGGCCAGGCGTGGTGGCGCATGCCTGTAATCCCAGCACTTTTGGAGGCTGAGATCAAGAGATCGAGACCATCCTGGCCAACATGGTGAAAACTCGTCTCTACTAAAAATACAAAACTTAGCTGGGTGTTGTGGCATGTGCCTGTAGTCCCAGCTACCCAGGATGCTAAGGCAGGAGAATCGCTTGAACCCAGGAGGTGGGGGCTGCAGTGAGCCAAGATCGCGCCACTGCACTCCAGCCTGGTGACAGAGCGAGACTCCGTCTATTAAAAAAAAAAAAGTCTTTATATTTTCAGACATATAGAGTCTTAATATTTTGGTGTTCAATGTATCCTTTCCTAGCAAGTTACTGGGAGATGTGTGCCACAAAAATGAGTAAGTAAACCAAGAATAATTTCCAAGAGATCCAAGAGAAAGAGCACCAGTCAAAAGAGGAAAAGGAAACCCCCCATTTGATGGTAAAAGGAAATCTCTGAAAGATAATTGTACAGCTGGCCTACAGGACAACTAGCTCAGGTTGGTGCAGAAGGAATGCCTTTCCAGAAATAAAACTGGTGGTTTGCCTTATGTGTTAGCCTATGTTGTGAAGAGTCCTATACTTTTATCAGTGTTTGAGAAAAAATTAATGACAAGAACATGGAAAATTAAGCAGATTAAAATAAATAATGAAAGTAATTATTAATTCCAGGAAAAACAAAAGGCTGTACAAGAAAGGAAAAGTTAGCTATAGTATATTCCATGGTTTGGCAGTGAATAATATTTACATAATAAAAACAATATTAATACAGAATAGTAATTGACCAAAAATTATGACATAATAATGGAAGAATGTGGAACGGGGAAGCTTGCATGTGGGCTGTGTCTGCGTGTGGCGGGGGACATATGAGAAGTACATCTATCATCTTCCATTTTAGGAAGTCAATAAATAGTCTAAAATAAGCCAAGAAATAGCCAGGTAAGTGTATTTCTTAAAAATATGGAAATAAGGCCGGCGTGGTGGCTCACGCCTGTAATCCCAGCACTTTGGGAGGCCGAGGTGAGCAGATTACGAGGTCAGGAGATCAAGACCATACTGGCTAACATGGTGAAAACCTGTCTCTAATAAAAATACAAAAAATTAGGCAGGCTTGGTGGCAAGCACCTATAGTCCCTGCTACTTAAGAGGCTGAGGCAGGAGAATGGCGTGAATTCAGGAGGTGGAGCTTGGAGTAAACTGAGATTGTGCCACTGCACTCCAGCCTGGGCAACAGCGTGAGACTCTGTCTCAAAAAAAAAAAAGAAGAAAAGGAAATAAACATCACATAAGAAAGAGAGGAAAGTGAAAAAAGTAGTTTGCCTCTACAGAGGAAGATCTAAGAATGGGAACATGACATTTGGTATACATTTATTACTTTAGTGAGACTAAAAATTAAATTAAAAATAGAATAAAACAAAACATAAAGTCAATTAATAAATGAGGATATATCATCACAGATAGGTAGAAAGCTGGACCTACCATAGATAAGCTTCAGTTTGAAGAGGCCAAGCATGAATAACTGTAAGTAGATCATATGGAGTCCAAGTGCATGATGCTGAAAGTGTCCTCACCTTTCATGCTCACCTCTTGCCAAATCATCGTAACAGTAAAAATAACAGCTAACATTGAGGGTGTACTGTGAACAGAGAATAGTGCCAAGCAATTTCCTAACAATCTAATTCCTTTCTCCACTGCTTAGTGAGAACAAGATTATATCATTTCACCTTTTTCAAATGAGTAAACCAAGGCCCAAAAAGGATAAATAACTGATCCAGGGTCTGCACAGTTCTTTCTTGTCCCTGAATAAGAAAGGAATGGAAAGAAGAAACTGTACCTGGTGTTCTGTCTTTCCAAAAAATAAATGGCCAGAGGCTTGCAATTTTAAAGCCTTGGGAAAACTTGGTGAAAGACTAAGCTGACTTAGACTGGAAAAAGTGAGGCAGCCATGAATCAAGGGTGGTGGGTGGTGAGATGACGCACTAAAGAAACAAAAAGCCCAGGCTGCTTAAAGCCAGACACAAATCTGTCCAATCATTTAGGGGGAAATTGCCAAGCTTGAAGCATTTATAAATCACCCCCAAACTAATCAGCCATTTAAGGACAATCCCATAAAAATATAAAAGGGACCACAGCAGGCTGCTCTTGAGAGATAAATGGCTTTGCAGCCTCATCTGGGGTATGCAAATTTGACGATATCAGCAGGCATTTTCTGAATGATAACTTGGTTTATTTTTGATGACAGCTCATTGGAGAACAGAGCTGAAAACCTGGGGAGAATTCTCAGGCTCTGAGGTGAGCTATGTGTCAGAGGAGTTCCAGTGTAGCTTTTCTAAGAAACCCTTGTGCTGTGAGCTTGGAAGGCAGACAGGGAGTCAAGCACCTCAGCTTTGGGTCTGGCACTAGAATGCAGTCAGTGAAACCAGGTGACTATAAAAGCCACTGCTGAGACATGTCCTTTCTTTCATCTCGGTGTCTCTTGAATTTTTGTCTCTCTTCTCTCAGTGCCATCATCCTAATGCAAGGTAGAGGGTTTCAACATGTTAGGGCTGGCTGGAATTGTCAGTGTTACTGAGTTTCTTCCATTCCAAAATGGGGAGCAGAGACCCAGTGCAGTGGGTTAAATGACAGGCCCCCAAAAGGTATGACCATTTTTAATCCCCAGAATCAGTGAATATGGCCTTATTGGAGAAAGTCTTCCCATACAGGCAGGGCGCCTGTAATCCCAACACTTTAGGAGGCCAAGGCAGGCAGATCGCGAGGTCAGGAGATCAAGACCATCCTGGCTAACATGGTGAAACCCATCTATACTAAAAAATACAAAAAAAATTAGCTAGGCGTGGTGGCACGCACCTGTAGTTCCAGCTACTCGGGAGGCTGAGGCAGGAGAATCGCTTGAACCCAGGAGGTGGAGGTTGCAGTGAGCCGAGATCATGCCTCTGCACTCCAGCCTGGGTGACGGAGCGAGACTCTGTCTCAAAAAAAAAAAGAAAAAAGAAAAAAAAGAAAGTCTTCACATATAATTAAGAATATGGAGATGACGTCATCATGGATTACCTGGGTGGTCTCTAAATCCATAAGTGGCCGGGCATGGTGGCTCATGCCTGTAATCCCAGCACTTTGGGAGGCTGAGGGGCATGGATCACAAGGTCAGGAGTTTGAGACCAGCCTGGCCCACAGGATGAAACCCTGTCTCTACTAAAAATACAACAATTAGTTGGGTGTGGTGGCACACACCTGTAATCCCAGCTACTCAGGAGGCTGAGGCAGAAGAATTGCTTGAACTCAGGAAGCAGAGGTTGCAGTGAGCCAAGATCATGCCACTGCACTCCAGCATGGGCAAAAGAGCAAGACCTCGTCTCGGGGGAAAAATATAATAATAATTAAATCCAGTAAGTGTCCTTATAAGAGACAGACGAGAAGAAGATAAATAGAAGAAGGCCATGTGAAGACAGGGGCAGAGATTGGAGTGATGCAGCCACAATCACCTGGAGCCCCCAAAAGCTGGAGGAAGCAAGGATGGATTCTCTCCTCCAGCCTTTGCAGGGAGTGTGGCCCTGTTGATGTCCTGATGTTGGACTTCTAGCCTTCAGAATTGTGAGAGAATACATTTCTGTTGCTTTAAGCCGCCTGGTTTATGGAAGAGTTTTAGGGCTCCAAACAACTGATATAGTTCCCTAATTTTAGAAATAAGGAAAATGGGAAACAGAGAGTGCTATCTGAAAGTCACACAGCTTCTTGGTGATGGTTAATGGACCTGGTTTGACTTTGAGTGAGTGGCTTAACTGACTTACCTCAGTGTTTTCATCTAGAAAATTGAGATAACCCCACCTGCCTGATAAGGGTGTCTTAATGACCAAATGGAAGAAGAGATGTAAAATCCTATCACATTGCCTGGCCTGGAGCAACTGAGGACAATAGCATTGCCTAAATCTCCATTTTTTATTTATTGGACAAGCTGCTTCATTCCATCAGTCCACCGCACAATTCATTCCAAAACTCCTTCCTTAAATGCCACTCTAGACCCATGAAATGCTCTGAAAATGGCTCCTACTGCCTGTCAGATTCATTCACCCCACATACATGGTGCTGGCATCAGCCATGGGCTGTGTCATGTGTTGGCACTAGGGTTTCAGGGGTAAGCAAGATGACAGCATTTCACCTCACCAGCTGTTGCCCACTTACTAGCTGTGCCCATCCAGTGACTAGTTGGTGTCACAGGTGGGACAGGAAGTGTCTGAACAGGGAGGAGATCAAGCAGATGCTGAGCCTGGGGGCTTGGTTCTGTTTCATTCCCAAAGCACACCAAGAAATTTCATGCTTTTAGGCCAGTGATGCTTAACAGGGGTGGGTGGGTAGATTTTTTCTCCCGTGGAACATCTGGCAAGATCTGGAGACATTTTGATGTCACATAGATAGAGGCTGGGTGGGGGGGGTGGTTGGGGGGAAGCAGGAGGTGTTTCTGGCACTACTGAGTAGAAGCCAAGGATATTACCAAACATCCTACAATGCACAGGACAGCTTCCCACAATAAAGAATTCTCCTGCCCTAAATGTCAATCATCCCGAGCCTGAGAAACCCCATGGTAGGCCCAACAGAATCCCTGCTCAAACACAAGAAGACAGTGATAAATCAGCCTATGAGAACACGTCCCATAACTGACCAAAACTATATGTCATGCTTTTTTCTCAGCAAATGACCTACCCCTGGGGGACCTGGGAGCAGATATATTATACTGGTGGGGCCAGTTGTGAGACTGGGCTCAGCTTGATCCCGCGGACACACATGGGGACCAGAAGAAGGCAAAGGGCTGCCTGGTAATGAGTGCCCCATCTCAATCTCACCAGTTGCCTCTCTTTAAGACCCACTCAAGGGTTCCAAGATGGCAGATTCAGAACAGCTCCAGTCTACAGCTCCCAGCATGAGCGATGCAGAAGATGGGTGATTTCTGCATTTCCAACTGAGGCACCAGGTTCATCTCAGTGGAGCTTGTTGGACAGTGGGTGCAGCCCATGGAGTGTGAGCCAAAGCAGGGTGGGGCATCCCCTCACCCGGGAAGCACAAGGGGTCAGGGAATTCCCTTTCCTAGCCAAGAGAAGTCATGACAGATGGTACCTGGAAAATTGGGACACTCCCACCCTAATACTTCCCTTTTCCAATGGTCTTAGCAAATGGCACACCAGGAGATTATATCCCATGCCTGGCTTGAAGGGTCCCACACCCACGAAGCCTTGTTCACTGCTAGCACAGCAGTCCAAGATTGAACTGCGAGGCAGCAGTGAGGCTGGGGGAGGGGCGTCTGCCATTGCTGAGGCTTGAGTAGGTAGACAAAGCACTGGGTAGAGCCCACCACAGCTCAGGGAGGCCTGCCTGCCTCTGTAGACTCCATCTCTGGGGGCTGGGCATAGCTGAACAAAAGGCAGCAGAAACCTGCAGACTTAAATGTACCTGTCTGACAGCTTCGAAGAGAGTAGTGGTTGTCCCAGCATGGAGTCTGAGATCTGAGAATGGACAGATTGCCTCAAGTGGGTCCCTGACCCCCAAGCAGCCTAACTGGGAGACACCTCCCAGTATGGGCCAAATGACACCTCATATAGCCAAGTGTCCCTCTGAGACGAAACTTCCAGAGGAAGGAACAGGCAGCAACATTTGCTGTTCTGCAATATTTGCTGTCGCGCAGCCTCCACTGGTGATACCCAGACAAACAGGGTCTGGACTGGACCTCTAGCAAACTCCAACAGACCTTCAGCTAAGGCTCCTGACTGCTAGAAGGAAAACTAACAAACAGAAAGGACATCCACACCAAAACCCCATCTGTAGGTCACCATCATCAAAGACCAACGGTAGTTAAAACCACAAAGATGGGGAGAAACCAGAGCAGAAAAGCTGAAAATTCTAAAAATCAGAGCGCCTCTTCTCCTCCAAAGGAATGCAGTTCCTCACCAGCAACGGAACAAAGCTGGATGGAGAATGACTTTGACAAGTTGACAGAAGTAGGCCTCGGGAGATCAGTAATAACAAACTTCTCCGAGCTAAAAGAGGATGTTCGAACCCATCGCAAACAAGATAAAAACCTTGAAAAAAGATTAGACGAATGGCTAACTATAATAAACAGCATAGAGAAGACCTTAAATGACCTGATGGAGCTGAAAACCATGGCACGAGAACTACGTAATGCATGCACAAGCTTCAGTAGCCAATTCGATCAAGTGGAAGAAAGGGTATCAATGATTGAAGATCAGACTAATGAAATGAAGGGAGAAGAGAAGTTTAGAGAAAAAAGAGTAAAAAGAAATGAACAAAGCCTCCAAGAAATATGGGACTCTGTGAAAAGACCAAATCTACGTCTGATTGGTATACCTGAAAGTGACAGGGAGAATGGAACCAAGCTGGAAAACATTCTGCAGGATATTATCCAGGAGAACTTCCCCAACCTGGCAAGTCAGGCCAACATTCAAATTCAGGAAATACAGAGAACTCCACAAAGATACTCCTCAAGAAGAGCAACTCCAAGACACATAATTGTCAGATTCACCAAAGTTGAAATGAAGGAAAAAATGTTAAGGGCAGCCAGAGAGAAAGGTCGGGTTACCCCAAAGGGAAGCCCATCAGACTAACAGCAGATCTCTCGGCAGAAACTCTATAAGTGAGAAAAGAGTGGGGACCAATATTCAACATTCTTAAAGAAAATAATTTTCAACCCAGAATTTCGTATCCAGGCAAACTAAGCTTCATAAGTGAAGGAGAAATAAAAACCTTTACAGACAAGCAAATGCTGACAGATTTTGTCACCACCAGGACTGCCTTACAAGAGTTCCTGAAGGAAGCACTAAACGTGGAAAGGAACAACCAGTACCAGCCACTGCAAAAACATGCCAAATTGTAAAGATCATTGATGCTAGGAAGAAACTGCATCAACTAATGAGCAAAATAACCAGCTAACATCATAATGACAGGATCAAATTCACACATAACAATATTAACCATAAATGCAAATGGGCTAAATGCTCCAATTAAAAGACACAGACTGGCAAATTGGATAAAGAGTCAAGACCTATTAGTGTGCTGTATTCAGAAGACCCATCTCATGTGCAGAGACACACATAGGCTCAAAATAAAGGGATGCAGGAAGATCTACCAAACAAATAGAAAAAAAAAAGCAGGGTTGCAATCCTAGTCTCTGATAAAACAGGTTTTAAACCAACAAAGATCAAAAGACACAAAGAAGGCCATTACGTAATGATAAGGGGATCAATTCAACAAGAAGAGCTAACTGTCCTAAATATATATGCACCCAATACAGGAGCACCCACATTCATAAAGCAAGTCCTTAGAGACCTACAAAAGAGACTTAGACTCCCATACAATAATAATGGGAGACTTTAACACCCCACTGTCAGCATTAGACAGATCAACAAGACAGAAAGTTAACAAGGATGTCCAGGAATTGAACTCAACTCTGCACCAAGGGGACCTAATAGACATCTACAGAACTCTCCACCCCAAATCAACAGAATATACATTCTTCTCAGCACCACATCACACTTATTCCAAAATTGACCACATAGTTGGAAGTAAAACACTCCTCAGCAAATGTAAAAGAATAGAAATTATAACAAACTGTCTCTCAGACCACAGTGCAATCAAATTAGAACCCAAGATTAAGAAATTCACTCAGAACCGCACAACTACATGGAAACTGAACAACCTACTCCTGAATGACTACTGGGTACATAATGAAATTAAGGCAGAAATAAAGATGTTCTTTGAAAGCAATGAGAACAAAGATACAACATACCAGAATCTCTGGGACACATTTAAAGCAGTGTGGAGAGGCAAATTTATAGCACTAAATGCCCACAAGAGAAAGCAGGAAAGATCTAAAATTGACACCCTAACATCACAATTAAAAGAACTAGAGAAGCAAGAGCAAACACATTCAAAAGCTAGCAGAAGGCAAGAAATAACTAAGATCAGAGCAGAAATGAAGGAGATAGAGACACAGAAAACCCTTCAAAAATCAATGAATCCAGGAGCTGGTTTTTTGAAGAGATCAACAAAATTGATAGACCACTAGCAAGACTAATAAAGAAGAAAAGAGAGAAGAATCAAAGAGATGCAATAAAAAATGATAAAGGGGATATCACCACCAATCCCACAGAAATACAAACTACCATCAGAGAATACTATAAACGCCTCTATGCAAATAAACTAGAAAATCTAGAAGAAATGGATAAATTTCTAGACACATACACCCTCCCAAGACTAAACCAGGAAGAAGTTGAATCCCTGAATAGACCAACAACAGGCTCTGAAATTGAGGCAATAATTAATAGCCTACCAACCAAAGAAAGTCCAGGACCAGATGGATTCACAGCCGAATTCTACCAGAGGTACAAAGAGGAGCTGGTACCATTCCTTCTGAAACTATTCCAATCAATAGAAAAAGAGGGAATCCTCCCTAACTCATTTTATGAGGCCAGCATCATCCTGATATCAAAGCCTGGCAGAGACACAACAAAAAAAGAGAATTTTAGACCAATATCCCTGATGAATATCAATGCAAAAATCCTAAATAAAATACTCGTAAACCGAATTCAGCAGCACATCAAAAAGCTTATCCACCACAATCAAGTGGACTTCATCCCTGGGATGCAAGGCTGGTTCAACATACACAATCAATAAATGTAATCCATCATATAAACAGAACCAAAGACAAAAACCATATGATTATCTCAATAGATGCAGAAAAGGCCTTTGACAAAATTCAACAGCCCTTTATGCTAAAAACTCTCAATAAACTAGGTATTGATGGGATGTATCTCAAAGTAATAAGACCTATTTATGACAAACTCACAGCCAATATCAAACTGAATGGGCAAAAACTGGAAGCATTCACTTTGAAAACTGGCACAAGACAGGGATGCCCTCTCTCACCACTCCTATTTAACACAGTGTTGCAAGTTTTGGCCAGGGCAATCAGGCAGGAGAAAGAAATACAAGGTATTCAATTAGGAGAAGAGGAAGTCAAATTGTTCCTGTTTCCAGATGACATGATTGTATATTTAGAAAACCCCATCGTCTCAGCCCCAAATTGCCTTAAGTTGATAAGCAACTTCAGCAAAGTCTCAGGATACAAAATCAATGTGCAAAAATAACAAGCATTTCTATTCACCAATAACAGACAAACAGAGAGCCAAATCTTGAGTGAACTTCCATTTACAATTGCTTCAAAGAAAATAAAATACCTAGGAATCCAACTTACAAGGGATGTGAAGGACCTCTTCAAGGAAAACTACAAACCACTGCTCAATGAAATAAAAGAGGACACAAACAAATGGAAGAACATTCCACACTCATGGATAGGAAGAATCAATATCATGAAAATGGCCATACTGCCCAAGGTAATTTGTAGATTTAATGCCATCCCCATCAAGCTACCAAGGTTTTCTTCACAGAATTGGAAAAAACTACTTTAAGGTTCATGTGGAACCAAAAAAGAGCCCTCATTGCCAAGGCAATCCTAAGCCAAAATAACAAAGCTGGAGGCATCATGCTACCTGACTTCAAACTATACTACAAGGCTACAGTAACCAAAACAGCATGGTACTGGTACCAAAACAGAGATATAGACCAATGGAATAGGATAGTGCCCTCAGAAATAATACCACACATCTACAACCACCTGATCTTTGACAAACCTGACAAAAATAAGAAATTGGGAAAGGATTCCCTATTTAATAAATGGTGCTGGGAAAACTGGCTAGTCATATGTAGAAAGCTGAAACTGGATCCCTTCCTTACACCTTAGACAAAAATTAATTCAAGATGAATTAAAGACTTAAATGTTAGACCTAAAACCATACAAACCCTAGAAGAAAACCTAGGCAATACCATTCAGGACACAGGCATGGGCAAGGACTTCATGACTAAAACACCAAAAGCAATGGCAACAAAAGCCAAAATAGACAAATGGGATCTAATTAAACTAAAGAGCTTCTGCACAGCAAAAGAAATTACCATCAGAGGCCAGGCGCGGTGGCTCAAGCCTGTAATCCCAGCACTTTGGGAGGCCGAGACGGGTGGATCACGAGGTCAGGAGATCGAGACCATCCTGGCTAACACGGTGAAACCCCGTCTCTACTAAAAAATACAAAAAACTAGCCGGGCGAGGTGGCGGGCGCCTGTAGTCCCAGCTACTCGGGAGGCTGAGGCAGGAGAATGTCATAAATCCGGGAGGCAGAGCTTGCAGTGAGCTGAGATCCAGCCACTGCACTCCAGCCCGGGCGACAGAGCAAGACTCCGTCTCAAAAAAAAAAAAAAGAAATTACCATCAGAGGGAACAGGCAACCTACAGCACGGAAGAAAATTTTTGCAATCTACCCATCCGACAAAGGGCTAATATCCAGAATCTACAAAGAACTTAAACACATTTACAAGAAAAAATCAAACAACCCCATCAAAAAGTGAGAGAAGGATATGAACAGACATTTCTCAAAAGATGACATTTATGTAGCCAACAGCCACGTGAAAAAATGCTCATCACCACTGGCCATCAGAGAAATGCAAATCAAAACTGCAATGAGATACCATCTCACACCAGTTAGAATGGTGATCATTAAAAAGTCAGGAAACAACAGATGCTGGAGAGGATATGGAGAAATAGGAATGCCTTTACACTGTTGGTGGGAGTATAAACCAGTTCAGCCGTTGTGGAAGACAGTGTGGCAATTCCTCAAGGATCTAGAACTAGAAATACCATTTGACCCAGCCATCCCATTACTGGGTATATACCCAAAGGATTATAAATCATGCTGCTATAAAGACACATGGACACGCATGTTTATTGTGGCACTATTCACAATAGCAAAGACTTGGAACCAACCCAAATGTCCATCAATGATAGACTGGATTAAGAAAATGTGGCACATATATACCATGGAATTCTATGCAGCCATAAAAAAGGATGAGTTCATGTCCTTTGTAGGGACATGGATGAAGCAGGAAACCATCATTCTGAGCAAACTATCACAAGGACAGAAAACTGAACACTGCATGTTCTCCCTCATAGGTGGGAATTGAACAATGAGAACACTTGGACACAGGATGAGGAACATCACACACCGGGACCTGTCTTGAGTTGGGGGGAGGAGGGAGGATTAGCATTGGGATAAATATCTAGTGCAAATGATGAGTTAATGGGTGCAGCACACTAACATGGCACATGTATACCTTTGTAACAAACCTGCACATTGTGCACATGTACCCTAGAACTTAAAGTATAATAATAATAATAATAATAATAAAAGACCCACTGAAATCAGGATTAAGAAATAACCATTGGCTTGAGGTGATGAAATCTGGAAAGTGCTAATCCACATTTAGCCAGGGATACGTTGTCTGGCATAAACCGCTTCCCCGCATTTTGTGAAGTGAAACCCTAAAGAAACAGATACTTCCTCCACCTGATCTACCTTGTAGGACAAGGAAGGCTGAATTAAGGCATCTGGTCTTTCTGGATGGCACATCAAATAATATTGGATTCAAAACCAGAGAGAAAGCTGTTTCCTTGTTAATTCTCTTTCAGTTCTTTTGAAGAAATAGCCTCAGATTCATGTAAATGGATCCTGGAAAACTTCAGTAATATTTGCCATTTCTTTTTCAAACAGAGGCTTGGACCTGTGGCTCAGAACCCTCAGACAACAGTATTTAAACATCAATTTGAACTAAACATCAATATTTGGTTTTCATAGCATAATTTTTTTACTGTTACTGCTATCTATTGTTTTTTTAAGTGGCCATGTAGGAATTATTCCAGGGATATGAGGGTGGTTCAATATTAAGAAATCATTAGGTTATAAGAAAATATCATATAATCAAATCAATAATGTATTTTACATTGTTAAATTTAGAAAATACTCCTAATAAAAACACTAGCTAAAATAAAAACAAAAATAACCTACTTTGCCAAGAACAGCATATATAATTTTTTAAGTTTGTTAGTTTGTGTTTTGAAATAATTTTGAACTTATGAGAGTTGAAAAATAGCATAAAGAATTATTGTATACTTTATATTCCGATTCCCCAAATGCTAACCTCTTACATATCCCTAGTACTATTAACAAAAATCAGGAAATTTACACTCATAAAATGCTATTTTCTAGTTTATAAGCCTGATTCTAACCTCGCCAATTGTCCCATTGGTATCCTTTTTCTGGTACAGGATCTAACCCAGGATCAAATGCCTCACTGACATGTCATGTTTCGTTATTCTCATTTAATCTAGAACACATTCTCAGCTTTTCTTTTTAAAAACTTTTTAAAACTTAAATACATTTTTTTGCGAAAAAGATATTGCACATGCTAGTATGTGAGTATGCGAGTTTATAGCGGCACAATGCACAGTTGCAAAAATATGGAACCAACCCAAATACCCATCAATTGATGAGTGAATAAAGAAAATGTCGGCCGGGCGCGGTGGCTCAAGCCTGTAATCCCAGCACTTTGGGAGGCCGAGACAGGCGGATCACAAGGTCAGGAGATCGAGACCATCCTGGCTAACACGGTGAAACCCCGTCTCTACTAAAAAGTACAAAAAACTAGCCGGGTGAGGTGGCGGGCGCCTGTAGTCCCAGCTACTCAGGAGGCTGAGGCAGGAGAATGGCGTGAACCCGGGAGGCGGAGCTTGCAGTGAGCTGAGATCCGGCCACTGCACTCCAGCTTGGGCGACAGAGCGAGACTCCATCTCAAAAAAAAAAAAAAAGAAAAGAAAATGTGAGATATATATATATATATATATATGTATGTGGTGGAATACTAGTCAGCCATAAAAATGAATGAATTAATGGCATTCGCTGCAACCTGGATGGAATTGGAGACCATTATCCTAAGTGAAGCAACTCAGGAATGGAAAACCAAACATTGTGTGTTCTCACTCCTAAGTGGGAGCTGAGCTATGAGGATGCAAAGGCATAAGAATGACACAATGGACTTTGGGGACTTAGGGGGAAAAGGTGGGAAGGGAATGAGGAACAGAAGACCACAAATTGGGTTCAGTGTATACTTCTTGGGTGATGGGTGCACCAAAATCTCACCAATCACCACTAAAGAACTTACTCATGTAACCAAATACCACCTGTTTCCCCAAAACCTATGGAAATAAATTTTTTAAAATTAAACACATCTGTCTGAGAGTAGTTTTAGGTTCACAGCAAAATTGATCAGAGAATTCTCATATATTCCCTGCCCCTTCCCAGGCATAGTGTTCCCTGTTATCAACAGCCCCCACCAGAGTGGTCTATTTGTTACAATGGATGAGCCTACATCAATTTGTACATGAGCAGCACCCAAAGTCCATAGTTTACATGAGGATTCACTCTTGGTGTTGTACATTTCATGGCTTTGGATAAATATATAATGACACGTATTTATCCAAAGCCATGAAATGTACAACACCAAGAGTGCTCCACCTCTGTCCTTCTTCTAACCCCTGGCAACCACTCACGCTTTTACTACCTCCATAGTTTTGCCTTTTCCAGAACATCATGTAGCTGGAATCATACAGTATGTAGCCATTTCAGATTGGCTTCTTTCACTTAGTAATATGCACTAAAATTCTTCCACATCTTTTCATGGCCTGACAGCACTGTTTTTTAGTGCTGAATAGTATTCCACTGTTCGATTGTACCACAGTTTGTCCATTCACTTACTAACGGCCGCCTTGGTTGTTTCAAAGTTTTGGCAAATACCAAAGAGTGCAACTGCTGGCTCATATGGTTAATAGTATGTTTACTTTTGTAAGAAACTGCCAAACTGTCCCAAAATGGCTATACCATTTTGCATTACCACCAGCAATGAATGAGAGTTCCTTTCGCTCCACATCCTTGCTAGCATTTGGTGTTATCAGTGTTCCAAATACTTGCAAAAGACATCTTCACTTTTTACTTGGCATATTTATTTTCTTATTTTTGCACTTTAAGAATTCTTCATATATTCAGAAAACAGTCTTTTATCAGATATGTCTTTTGCAAATATTTTCTTCCAGTCTGTGGCTTATCTTCTCATTCTTTTGACACTGTCTTTTGCAAAATAGAAATCTTTATCTTTAATGCCGTTCAGCTAATTATTTCCTCCCTGGACTGTGCCTTTAGTGTTGTATCTAAAAAGCCATTGCCATGTCCAAGGTCCTCTAGATTTTCTCCTGTTCTCTTGCAGGAGTTTTATAGTTCTGCATTTCATAGCATAATATTTACTTTCACAGTTGCGTCCAAAATAAACGTCAATTAACATCTATTTTCCACTGACAGTTGCAACTTAGTTTTTTTTTCTTGTGCATGCCAATTTATGAATAAATTTATTTTCAAAATATTAAGTAATTAATAGCAAAGGCAGCAAGTGGCTACATAAAAACATGACATGGAATAGAAATGACTCAAGTTTGGAGGAACATAATTATGGGAGGTGGGATCTTCTGCCAATAGAATGAAAGCAGAGCATTATAAAGAAGGCTTAAATGTCCTCCCCCTACAGCCTGGAAGCTTCTGAGTTCTCTAGTGACCAAGCTCAAGGGGGTTTTTACTTGAGCCAGGCATAGGAGGAAGATGGAGCTAGAAAAAGCATACATACATTTAGGGAATTAAAGAAGAACCTGAGCCAAGACCTAGGATTCTTTCTTCATACAAGGTGTTGGGGGCCAACTTAAAGGAACAAAAAGGATCTTGCAAATAAACTCAGCTCTGAACCCAAAATGTCAGCTGGACTTAGGCACCACTTGCCCTCAAACCTAGCACACTTGGTCAGTGCACAACCTGAACAATCATACCAGGAGCCCTGTCAAAAGCAATCAGCATTCATTTGACTGTACAAAAGTACTACAAATGGAGGAAACAAAGTAAGACTAAGCAAACTTGATTGCTCATGAGCTCAGCATAGCTGGAGCTGAGTATTCGATCTATAACCTTGTAAATGTCATCCTTCTAAATATTGTGTGTGGGACTTTTGTACCTGGGGCTGAAATGGCAAACATGTTTAAGCGGCATACCTATGAACTGGCAATGGCTATTTGAAACTCTTTTTAATAAGGTCTGTGGGACCACATCTGCATTTACAGTTCTGATTGATTAGTTAAATCTGCTCTAGAAATGGGATTAGGGAGGGGCAGTACCTGGACCATGTACCTGTAGGGTCCTATGTAGGAGCGTCACTGTCTGCTCAGCACAGTAACAGGAAGCTATAAGACTAAAGGAAAAAGGGATTTGTTGGAAAAGGATTCCAGGCCGACCATGCCTCTTCCTGACACACCTCTGGCCCCCATACTTCCATTTCTGAGGAGTTCTATCTCATCTTTTGGCCCAAACACCGTCTCTTCCACAAAGTTTCCTGACCCTCTCAGATGGGAAATCTCCTTTCATTCTTACTCCCATCATCCATCGCACAATCACTTGAGATGTGGTAGACGAAGTTCTGTCTATCCACCTTGATCTCAGTTTTAATCTGGGTTCTAGGAATAGAATTCAAGGGTCCCGGAACTTAGATGCAAAACAAACCTACACCTCCACTTTCACTGACATCTAACAGAAGTTGAGCATAGCCTTCAGTTACAATTAAAGGCAACAAGTATCTGTGACTTCCCCACTAATAGAAAAAGCATATTTTATACATCATAATTATTATAGATATATCAAAATATTATTTATACAAATTTTAAATCTGAAATTAGCTATTAGCTCGATCATTAACTGAGTTATTGAAGGCATTATGAACCATATTCACTAATACATCAAAATTTTTAAAAATCTTTTGATAATTGTCAGTATAATTGGTTTCCTTTGTGACTCTGCCATTTAATGCATTTTCTCAGCTTTATTGAGGCATAATAGATGGGATGGTTTCAATCTGCATCCCCACCCAAATCTCACATTCAATTGTCATTCCCAATGTTGGAGGTGGGGCCTAGTGCGAGGTGATTGGATCGTGGGGGCGGTCTCTCATGAATGGTTTAATACCATCCCTGTTGGTACTATCATGGCGATAGTAAGCTCTCATAAGATCTGGTTGCTTAAAAGTGTGTAGCACCTCCCTGACGCTTTTGCTCCTGCTCCCACCATTTAAGATGCTTCACTCCCTCTTTGCCTTCTGCTATGATTGTAAGCTTCATGAGGCCTCCCCAAAAGCAGATGCTGCCATGCTTCCTGAACAGCCTGTAGAACTGTGAGCCAAATAAGCCTTTTTTTGTTCTTTTAATAAATTACCTAGTCTCAGGGATTTCTTTATAGCAATGCAAGAATGGACAAATAGACAAAAATTTTATATATTTAGGGTGTAAAATGTGATGTTTTGATATACATATACATTGTGCAATCATTACCACAATCAAGCTAATTAATGCCTCCATCATCTCATGTGGTTACCTCTTTGTGGTAAGATCTACTCTTCGCAAATTTCAAGCACACATTATTGCTAGCTACAGATCTCACTTATGTGTGGAATCTAAAAAAGTCAAACTCATAGAAATAGAGAGGAGGGCAGTTGCTAGCAATTGGGGGTTGGAGAAATGAGATGATGTTGGTCAAAGGGTACAAACTTTCAATTATGAGACAAATAAGATCTGGCAACCTAATGAACAGCAGGGTGCCTATCATTACATAGTTTTTAATATAGTGTTCTGAGAAGGAAGCCCAGGTCTTCATCAAATAGCTAAAGGGATCCACGGCATACAATACATAAAAAACCACCTCTCTCCTCCCCAGTAGCCCAGAGGGCGAGCTCTCTGACTTGAGGACAAAGTCCAGGTCTCACTCACCTTTGAACTGCTGGCACCCAGCACAGTGCCTGGCACATAACAGATGCTTAATAAGCAGTCCCTGATAGGCTGCTCATCACATCTCTGCTAGCAGGGTACATTGAGGTTTGTGCCACTGAGGTAAGTACAAAAAGCTGCATTTTACAGACAGACTGGGTTTTCTTAGCCAGTTCAGTCCTGGAGAGAACTGACTATTTCTACTGCCTCTCACTCCTCCTTACTAATCTGTGCCCACATGTATCCATTTCGATGTGGAAGTATCTGCTCTCCTGCTAACAGCAAGGCCCAGTTGGATGTTTGATGTCTGTGTTAGAGAAAGACAGTTGGACCCCTTTCCAGAACCTACATGAGGACTCCACCCAGGAGCTGCAGTGAGATTCTGAGGGTGCTGACCGGCCAAGTGGATATGTTCAGTGCCCTCCAGAAGGCATGTGAATCACTGCTGCCCCACAGCTGTCAGGTTGCAAATTTCTCCATACTCTTGGTAGTCTCTCCTTGATTTTTGGCTGCTTTCATTATTTAGCTCTAAGTCTCCTCTCAGACGACAAGAACAACCAATAGTTAATGTCATAACTCAGAAAACATGGCAAGGGCCAACCAGATACCCAAAACTGACTGTACCAGGGGATGGTTTGTAACAAACCCATCTGTCCTGCAGTGGGAGCAAGCGGGACTCGGGAGAAGCTTCACTGTGGTGTGCAGCAGGCAGCAAGGCATGGCCTCACTCTGAATGCACTCCGCTTCTTTCTATAAATTTCCTTCTTATTTTAGCATTACTCTGATTGGCTAATGAGATGTCAAAAGCATGAGGTTAATCAATGTGAATCATAACCTCAGCTGTGCTTACATTGCAATAGCCTTCACTGCCATCACCAAAAATATAGGCTCTCTCCACAATAAACACTTTTTATAATACCAATAAGACCACTCCAGGGAGTGTTGTTATCATGAAATAATCGTGGCCCTGTGGGACTCAGCCTGGCTGTGTTTCATGCCTCATAATGTTGGGTGGGGGGGATGGAGGAGGGGAGAAAGGAGGGCAGAGGTAAGGCGTGATTATATCAAAATAACGGCACCCCCTATTGTGCCCTTTTGCTTAAAGCTTCAGATACCTCAGCTGAGAACATGTGCCTGTGAATTGTACCAGGTTGAACAGCTGTGACTTTTGTGCATACAGCCATCTGCATTCATGTATTTTTAATGGGCCACTTTGGGGCTGTCAACCTGCAAACAAAACTTAGGTTAGGTTTTGAATCCTGGTCAACACTATTGAATTCTAGCTCTTGGTTAGTCCTCCTCACCAACTCCTCCTGCAAGAATTACTAACAAAATTGAAGTTGTAAGAAAAACAAGAAGAAAGTGCAGAATCTTGCATCTCACATTCACAAAAGGGTCCCGACAATGGAAGGATGTGAGAGGTCTCCAGGGTTGGTGACTCAGCCCATTTGACTTGATTTGGACTCATTTTGATTACATGTGAATTTCCTTCCCTGATTGCCAATGTGAATTTTTGGATACTGTGGCACATTAATCAGGTTTACATGGTAGATAGCTGCACGGGTGGTTCATATCTATCCATAATAATGCAAAACGACAGCCAAAAGCAAAGACAGAGGCTTGTGAAAACTGCTGTTAAGATGTGTGGTTTTAAGGAATATGGCATGTTTGTAAAATATATATTCTGCTGGTAATAATGACTTAGTGAACGAAAGCCATTGTTTACCAAAAATGACTTCTGAACTTATTTAGATTTTCTCCACATATTCTGTGAGGCCAAGAATGCCATATTTCCTTCCAGATGCATTATAATTTTGAACATGTATAGAATCAAAGGTAAGTTTTTAAAATGAAGGTAATTTTATAGCCTAAATAGACCAAGAGTTTGCTTTCTCATAACAGCTAAACTATTTAAGGGGTTAAGCTGATGGTTTGTTTTATGGTGATGGTTGTTTAATGTCAGTCTGTATTATAAGGAAGTTTAGATATGGCTCAGGTGCAAAGGCAATTATGTCCATTTCTCCTCCTACCATAAAGGAACCACACACACACACACACACACACACACACACACACACAAAAAAAAAAAAAAAAAAAAACAAAGAAATCAATCGAAACCAATACTTATTTGAGGCAATTTTCCTCCTTTCAATTGTTTAACATTAATTCAGAATGGTATCAAAGTTACAAGGTCAAATTGGACTCTGAAACACCAAGAAAATTATTTTTCAAAAACATGTATGCTCCGTGGGCAGGGGAGTAATGCCATCAAATGCTCCCATGCTGAGCCCTCAAATCCCCTCCTAAAATAAAACCATAACTTGGTGTCTTCCCCTGATAATTATTCTCACTAAGCAACTCTCTTCTTTTTAAGCCTCTTAAAATCATTTCATGGCCAAAGAAGAGAGGAGCAAGATGGTTTTGATCTTTTACTGACAGTGATTCAACCAATTCAGCATTTGTTGGAGACCGGCTGTTCCTTTTTTAAATTTCATCAGGCCAAAATTGTTATAAAACGTCCTCTGTGAAAGAATATTCCATTTTAATCATGATTTCTCTTAAGAAAAAGAAACATAAACATGTCAACATGACACTAGAGAACCACAATGTGTCTTCCTAAAACAATAATAGCCATGGTTTTATGAACCATTCAATGAAAGAGCCAAAGGAGAAATTAGATCCTTTGGCCCTGGTTGCTGAATGTAATAGATCTCCCCTCAGTTAGATAGCTGGGAACAGGCCGAAATGATTAATAGGAAAGCTTGATGGTGTAAAAACTGCTTAATGTAAGAGCACAATATGGCATGCAAACCAAACTAAAACAGCCATAAATATTTTAGGCACCTTATAAAGATTTAAGAATATTTATTCCACATATAAATCCGTTGTGTAGTATCAGTGAAAGCTAAGAGTCCAGAGGTCTGGCAGCCTGAAATACAATGCAGTGGATGAGGGCTGTATGCCTTCTCTCTGTTTGCATTTTCCTGTGATGATTAAACCAAATTAGTTGGCTAACTGCTTCCAAAATGAGGCAAAACTCCCAAGTGCCAATCCTTTTACAGCTTTGTCAGCACTTACTGCTCAGAGAAATCTGATCTCCAAAGCTTTGCGACAAGGAGTAAGGGTGGGGCCAGAGCCTCCCCGCGGTAGCTTTATCTCACATTTCAAGTCTCTTACATCTGTGCTAACCAAAGTGTTGTCTTGCATCAGCTGCAATGCTGGATGCTGGTTAGAAATGCAGAATTCCAGGCCCCAGCCCAGACCTACTGAATCAGAGGCTACAGTGTACCAACATCCCCAGGTGGTTTGCATGCATGTTAAAGTTTGGAAAACCCGGGGTACACCCTCAGCTCTCTCACGTCTCCCATTCCTGCCTTTATCCCCAAGCACCAGATGGCTCTGAGTGTAGCTAGTGAGATGGCAGCTTTGTCACTGACAGGACGTGTGGTCTTGGATTTTTGTAATCTTACTTAGCCTCTCTGAGCCTCCATTTTCTCATTTAAAAACAAAGGGAAATAACAACAATTTCAAGGGGGTGGTGAAAAGACTAAGTGAAATAATGTATTCAAAAGCTCACAGTGAGATACCTGACATATAGCTAATGCCCAATCAATGGTTGAAATTGGGGGTGATAAAAAGGCACAGATAGGACAAATTTCAGCTTTCACAAAACTGTTCAGAAATCCCTTATCAATTTCTTTATCTATTCAATGAGATCCATAAAACAAAGATGTTTGGAAGTTGGGATAAGAGCAAAGTGTCAGTTACTAAGAGAAATAACAGCAATAAGAGTGTGACTGTGGATTAGTTATCTTTATCTGTGTGTCAATTACCCTAAAACTTACTGGCTTAAAACAAATATTTATTATCTTGTCATGTCTGTGGGTCAGGAATTCAAGATCATCTCAGATGGGTAGGTTCTATCTCAGGTTCTCTTATGAAGGTTAAATCAAGAAGTTGGCTGGGGCTGCAGTCATCTGAAGGCTCAACTGGGGCAGGGGAATCTTTTCCAAGAGCATTCATTCACATAGTGCAGAATGTTAGCAGGAGGCCTCAATTCCTTCCCCTTTGGGCTCTCCACGGGCTGAATATCTTCACGGCATCATGCCTGGCTGACAGAGAGGACATGGAGGAAGTCATGGTTCCTCATATGGCCTGGCCTCTGAAATCACGCACCAGACACCCTATCTGAGAAGCATTCATGGTTGTGGCACTAATAGGTGGCCAGAGGTAAGCTTTGGTCCTTAACCTCTTCAGACGCTAAACCTCTGCTAAAAACAAAAGTTAGACCAGAGTACAAATTGTTCTTATGCAAATACTACTTCAAAGCAATTCTCTCTTTCAACCAAATTGTTGCCCCCAAATCTCTACTATATAGAAATGCTGGAGTCCCCAATGTGTCTCTACTACACTTGTAAAATAGCTTCTAGTGTCATAAATCCAGATAGTCATAAAAGTTTTCAGTGATTACATTTTCAGTTCAGCCTGAAACACTTCCCCACCCCCAATACACCTTTTCATCCAACTCAAGTCCCACAATCCTTCTAGTTATAGGTTAAATATCCCTTTCTCTGGGAGGCCCTAGGTCAGCTAGGACTGTTGCAATATCTCCCAGAACCCTCTCAAATTCCTTTATCATAATACTCTTCACACATTCAGGAATTTACGTGTTTGTGCATGTCCAGTCTTGTTCAATTTGTATATACTGGAACCTGATACAGGAGTGGCACAGAGTAGGTTCTCAAAATCTGTTGCATAAATTTTTATGTATCCATTTATTCAATAAATATTGAGGGCCTACTGTGTGCTGGGCAGAATTCCATGCACAGCAGGTATAGCTGTGAACAAAATCAAACAAGTCCTAGATGGGTAAAGGCAGATTAAAAAAAAAAAACAAAACTAATAAAGGCAGAACAACACATACAGGGGCCTGTGGCAGGGTCGAGGGTTGGAGGAGGGAGAGCATCAGGAAGAATAGCTAATGGGTGCTGGGCTTAATACCTGGGTGATGGGATGATCTGTGCAGCAAACCACTGTAGCACACATTTACCTATGTAACAAACCTGCACATCCAGCACGCGTACCCCAGAACTGAAAATAAAAGTTGAAAATTAAAGAAAAACAAATAATCAAACAAAAATCCAACACATCAGGATACAAAAAAATTCTTCAAAGAATAGCAAAGAGCAAGAAGACAGAGTAATGGAGTAGTTCTAATTTAGAAAAGGTGGTTAGGAGAGGCCTCCCCAAAGTGAATAAAGTCCTGAATAAAGTGAAAACACAAGCCATGAAGACATCCACAGGGAATGTGTTCTAGAAGGTGGGAACAGCTAGTGCAAAGGCTAAGTGGGGAGAATATTTGCCATCTCCAAGGACCTGCAAGGAGGCTGATATGCTAGAATAGAATAGGACATGGTAGGTGGCAAGGTCAGAGGGGTACATGTGGGGACAGCAAATCACATAGGGCGCTGAAGGTCACTCCATTGGAGGCTTGACCAGGGGACAACATGATCTGATGTGAACGGTGTTATAAAGACCCATCTGGCCATTGCGGTGGAGGAGACGATGTGAGCAAGAATGGACATACAGAATGTGATGAAATTCAGCCCACTCTATTGGATACTGAGAGGAAGAGAAGATGAAGACAGCATTTGGTCTTCTTTGATGAAGAAAAAAACAAGTAAACGAATAACTCAAACATGGCTAAGCCATGGTACGAACAAAAGCCATCAGTTATGACTCAATGATAATGACGGCCACTTCTCACTCATTGACCAGGTGCCTCATGTTCCTCACACTTTATCTGGCTTATTCCTCCAAAACACTCCACAGGGAGGAGGCATTAGTCAGTCACAGGTCATCAAATGGCAAATGCCCCCCAGTTTCTCAGCACCCACGTTGTCAACAGCATACAGTGAAAATGGAGGCCCCAAGAGGTCCATTTTTGTCTTTTCATTTTTTAGCAACTTGCTCAAAAATCAAGCTCATTGTAAATGGCAAAGCTGGAATTTAAATCCAGGCAGCCTGACTCCAAAGCAGAGTTCTGAACCAGGTCACCACATTGCCACCAAATGTCTTCCCTGTAGGTATTTGGGCTTCTGGCCTCTGGTTTGGGGAAAAGAAAAATGAGCAATGAAAACACAAAGAGCTCTCGAAATGATAAAGCAGAGTTTTATGATGCTGAGGATGGTTGTAAAAGCAGCAATAGGTTTTAATGAGCTAAGAATTCTTTAAGCCCAGCAAAGTGATTTGTATCTTTCCCAGTGCTATACTCCCAAATGACAAAAATCATTATTTTTTCCCAGCCTCCTACAAGTTGCTCTATCTTATTTATGTTGTTCTCCACACAAATGGAGAAAACTCTTTTCTTCTTAGAATTCAAATCCATTCCTGCTTAATTTTGCTCTTCTTTTATTTTGGTTTTGTCCTTTCAGGGAAGTCCCCCTGCTAATTGTAAGGGCAGTTGTGATGAACATCCACTAACCCCAAGATGGCAAATGTCTGCCCATTGTTTTCTTTCTTTCTCTCTCTTTCTTTCTCTCTCTCCCTCTCTCCCTCTCCTCTTGTTGCAGACATCTCTAATTGATACTGGTGTCCTCCGCCTATCCTTTCTGAGATTTCACAGTGCTTTTCACAGCACTCCAGAGCGTCAGATGCTACCAACAGATCAATGTTAAACCCATGTGCTATCTTTGAAGTTACAGTCTTTCTCAAAGCCTTGGTTATGAAAACGGGGGATCATCTCACTCAAGGATACTCTTTGAAATACCCATCAGGGTTCTTAGCACAGAAGCCGTGGTGAATGCAGGTATCTGGTAAGAGGCAGCATATGCATAGAAAGGAGGGCTGGTGGGTTGTATTAAAGGGGTCCTGGAAAGGGGAGAGCTGAGAAGCATGAATAGCACTTGGGAGGCTACCACCTCATAATAATCCAGACAAGAGAGGAAGATGGCCAAATTGAGGTAATGGCAGCAGAAATGGGAGGTTTTGCAGTGTTTTTTCAAGCTGTGGGTCATGAAATCAATTTGCTGGGTCATGACCACCACTTCTTAAAAATGAAGTAATGAAATAGAATAGAATAGGTATTGTTTGGTGAAGCTCATTTCAGCCCTTATATTACATGTGTGTATCAGGTCGCAACATAAAAGGTATGTCTTACTATGATAGGTTGAATAACAGTCCCCAGGCCCCTCACCAAAGACGTCCACACCCTAATCCCCTGAACCTGTGAATATGTTACATTACATGGCAAAAATTCTATTACAGATAGAATTAAAGTTACTAATTGCCTAATCTAGAAATAGGGAAATTTTCCTGGGTTGTGGACCCAGTAATTTCAGACTGGTGGGACCTTGAACCAAGAAAACAGCCTGGCCCACAGGACTTTTGGCCTACAGAATTTTTAGATAATAAATAAGTACAGTTTCAGTCCTCCAAATATGTGGCAATTTGTTATTGCAGCAGTAGAAAACTAACAAAGGCTTGAAAAAAGTTTGACAGTTTCTGCTGCAGGCGTTTAGTATCAGATGACTGGGTTCTATTTACTAGTTCTTCTTGTATTTAGTTGCCTGTGACCTTGGGCAAGTTATCCAACATTTCCTTGTATATAAAACTGAGGTATAATAAAGCAAACTCACTGGGTTTTGGAGGGACCAGAACCAACATTAATGGTGGTAATGCACATAAAATGTTCAGAGTGATAATTATTACTGTGTCCTTGATTTAGTAGAAAGGCAAGCTTCTTGACCTTCAGTTTCTTATCTGGAAAATGGAGATAATATGACTCCCTCATTTGGTTGGGGTCAAGAACTAATCAAGTATTATAAAATAAAGTTCACAAAACTCCCTAAAAACTATAGATAAAAGATGATAAGAAACTACTAGTTCTTTACTTCAATATCTGCTCTCCCCTTCTTCCTTATTAATATAACCTCCAACTTTTAGCAGAGACATGGCTGCTTAGGATAAAGAGGATGTGACCCAGTCTCCCTGGGAGCTTGATGTAGCCATATGACTTAAGTGCTGGCCAGTCATGTGTAAGCAGAAGTGTTATGTGCAGCTTCCAGAAAGTCTGCCTAAAAGGCTATGGACAGACCCTTCTTCTACCTTCTTTTCTGTTGACAGGCTTGAGGTCATAATGGCAGGAATTCAAGCAGCCATTTGGGACTATGAGATTGAGAACTCCAGAGCAGCAGGATAGAAAAAAAGCTGAGTCCTTGGGGATTTGCAGGGCCACACAAGCAGCCTGAATTGCCTATCTCAGTGCTTTGTTTAGACAGGAGAGAAACAAACTTTATTAGTATGTTTTCCTACTGTTGTAAAGAACTGCCTGAGACTGGGTAGTTTATAAAGAAAAGAGGTTAATTGTAAGTTACACCTGAGGCTAGAGAGGCCTCAGGAAACTTACAATCATGGTGGAAGGTGAAGGGGAAGCAAGGCACCCTCTTTGCAAGGCAGCAGGAAGGAGAAGTGCAAGCATATGTCAGATGCTTATAAAACCATCAGATCTCGTGACACTATCAGATCTCATTCACTATCATGAGAACAGCATGGGGGAACCTGCCCCCATGATCCAATTACCTCCACTTGGCCCTGCCCTTGACACCTGGGGATTATGGGAATTATAATTCAATATGATATTTGGGTGGGGACACAGCCAAACCATATCACTTCTGACACTTAGGTTGTAGAACTTGTAGGGTTCAAAGCTTTCCAATTTGCTACTCACAGCATCAAGCAACTCACCACAAGTTGAAGCTCTTTGATCAACCAGTTTGATATTAATGATGCTTTAAAACTTTGCAAACTGCTATACACATATGCCAAGAGCTCTCAAAAGGATCCCAAATATTTATAAAACAAATATATAGATTCATTTAAACGCTTAAATAAAGTAAGGTGAAATATTTACATGGAAAAGTTTTAACTCAATAAGACATTTTTCAAATGGCTCAATTTGTCTCATGGATCAGTCATCAGGGAAAATAAACTAACCTGGCATCTTTGTGTGGACTCATAAAGGAAATTAGTTTGCAGTCCACGAGGAAGTTGCTTCTCATGCACCCAATTGTGTTGTGTCAAAAGAATCAATAAAGATGAACTATTTTAAGATGAACATCCCAATATAATCCATTAGAGTGCATGGGCCATTTGCATTTTCTAAAGATGCAAATAATGAAATCAGGATGAAGAGTAATCCAAAACAATTTTCTACCTTCCAGAGAAGCCAAAGTATACAAATGGAACGAGAAGCTCCCTCTTACGTTATTCAGAGCAAGACTCTGGCCCAACCAGCTCATCTCACACATAACTCTGAGGTCCCCAAATCCAGAGGCATTTGACGTTTATTAAATGAACTGGCCCTTCCTGACAGAAATCATGAACCAATTTTAATTCAAAAGGAAGCCTCCAAAAAAAATACATCATTGTGTGATTTGAGAAAAGAAGGGCATTTACTATGGGTGGTACAAATTATACTCATGATCTTATTTACTCCTTATAATATCCCAGGAGGCAAGTATTGTTCTATCTTGCAGATAAGGAGTGTGAGATATGAAGCGACTTCTGCAAGATCACAGAGAGACACTGGCAGAATGAAGAAAGAAACCAAAGTCTGTTTGATGTAATAGTCTAGAGCAGAGCTGTGCAGTAAACATCTAATATGATCCACATATGTAATTTAAACATTTTAGTAGCCACATTAAAAAAATGAAATTAAAGCTACCACTCTTTCTGATTTTGACCCAATAGATTCAAAACATTATTATTTCAACATGTAATCAATACAAAAATTGAGATATTTCACACATTCCTTTGTATTAAGTCTTCAAAAACTGGTCTGTATTTGACATTTATATCACATCTTCATTCTGACTAGCCACATTTCAAGTGCTCAATAGACATGTGTGGCTAGTGGCAACTGTATTAGACAGCATAGGCCTAGAGTAATACTCAGTAATGCCTGAATTTGTAGACTTACAAAATTGTAATAACCTGATGGGGCCCTACAGGGTTGCCCATATTTAATTTTGCCAAGTATATTGGTTTGCTTAGGCTAAGTCATGATGCACTAACAAGCAACTCCAAATCTCAATGGCTTGCAACAACAAAATTTTATTTCCCCGCTATGCAACATACCCATCATGAGTTGGCTGCCACTCTGCTCCTTGTCATCCTCTGTCCGAGACCCAGGCAGATGGAACAGGCAATACCCTGTGGAAGAAGGAAGAGAGATACTAGAGAAACACATCCTGTCTCTTAAAGATTCTGCTGGGAAAGGGTACATTTGACCAGTGCAAGAGCCAAAGCAAGTCTCATGGCCAACCCTCATATCTTGGGGGACAGAGTAGGAAAGGATATGTGGTTCTCCTCTGCAGATGGACAACAAATACTTTGAATAACGACCTAATCTCCAGCTCCAAGGAAGGACTTAATAACACTAACATCTATTATCATATCAAAAATGATCTTTTAACACCACAAAAGTAGGAAGGAGGGAATACATTATTCTTATTTTCTCATCTCACCAGAAACTGGTGAAATCTATCCCTTGGACAGACAGTCAGGATTTGGGATCATTGATCTATGGAGTGATCACACCTCCTCTGCTTTGCCCCATTTCCTAAACAGTATGATTTCCAGGCATTCTGAGTTTTCCAAGTCTTTTAAAATCCATGTAATGTGATATGCACCAAGTAATAATTTATTTCTAAAGGTGATTTACATGGATTTTCACTGTCTACTTTACATTTATGTACTATTTGAATTTTTAAAAATATGTCGTTTGGCCATAAGAAAAAAATAAACATAAACATTTAACTCAACTCACAGGGGACCAGTGACGGGGTTGAGGGGAGCTTTTGTCTCCAAGTATGAGTGAGGCAAACAGCCTCCTGTGTACCATAAGGGTGCCAACCACTCGGGCTCAGTTCCCCAAGTTTTGCTTTATAATGCAGTTTAAGACTTAGGAGATTAGACTGGTTTAAATTCCTCAAAGGAGCCGTGTTGAGCCATCCAAAGGAACCATCCAGTAGCTTATAGAGTGAATTGAAAACCTGCCTTCTTCCTCCAAAGCAAACGTTTGCCACAAATAAAACACCCAGCAAATATTACACCAGTAATGCAAAGATGTCCATTTCTCTAAGATGGATGAATTACAAAGCCCCAAACTTCCAGTCACAGTTCAGTAAAGCCCTCATGAAATCATAAGGCATTTTCTTTTCTGGAAAAAAAAAAATGAGGTAAGTATGACCAAAAGTCATCGCACCTTGTATAGCCCCAGGAAACTAGCAGAACTTTATTAATCTTTAGATTAATATTTGGCCACCTTAATTTTTTTTAAAAAAAGCAGCTACCCTGGGTTTCTCAAGAAAACTTATTAGATCTTTAAAGTATATCCATTTTTAAAATAATAAATATCCAAACAAATAAATGCCACAGGCCCAAAGTAGTACAATTCACAGGAACAATTTCATTGCTCTTTTTACTGCTCCCAATATCACAAAAGTTTACAATTAACAGCCACCAATGTGAAAGAAGAAAAAGATAAAGAAAATGTTTATTGCTTTAGAATAAGTGGTGCTGCCCTCTCGGCTCTGTAACCACCCTCCTTTCTGAGTGTCGCTGAGTAAATGAGACAGAACAAAACATGTTCTTAATGTGGACACCGTGCATTTCCACAGACAGAAGCTGAGACGTGGCAGGAAGCATGAGCTCCAGAGCAGGGACTGGAGGGAGGAGGGTATCGATGATGCTCCCTAATGCAATTACTGCCAATGACAGTGTAAATTTCATATCACCTGTGAGCAGGATAAACAATGTGCCGAGGGGCGTCTGGGTTTGAATTAAGATCATCAAAATGCCAAAAGGGGAAGAATATCTGAAGTTAAAAAGAAAAAAAAAAGGGATTCATCTTGAGATTTGTGAGTTCTTTTCTTTTTTCCTTCCTCATTCTTGATTTCAAGTATATATGTAGTTCATTCATTTATTCATTCAATAAACACATGCCAGGAACTGGAAACACTAATAATAGTAAAATATAATAACTTTTTTGTGTTCCTAAGTATGAAATTGCATCAATTTATTATGAATTAAATTTGAAAAACGTCACAGATTCAAAAACAAAGTACAAAAGTGCCTGATTCTTTTTAGTTCCACAAATATCTAGCATCCCAAAGTAATATGTAAACAAATTTCTATGCTGCTCAATGAATCCTTCCAATCTGCTGCTCAATGAATCCTTCCAATTTTGATAATAAACTAAGTAGTATCAGATCTAGTAGATGACTTTCATGTGTAAGTTATGGTTTTATCCATTACTTTGACAATATTACTGATGTAACAGAGAAAAATTTTCAACTATTGTAAAATACAATACTCTTAAAATCCAAATAACTTCGTATTTTTAAAAATGGCACACATTCTAATCTTGCCATGTGTTAATAGTATTGTTAAAAAACAACAACAACAACAACCTTTAACTAGGTTTCTTGTTAATATGATGTTCTTGATAACTGGACCAGTTAGAATGAAAGCTGATTTTTACTGTGTCTCCAATAAAATACATACATACACACACACACACAATCACACATACTCACATATATACACGGTGTTTCTTCTATATTGCAGAAAACAAGCAACTTTTACATGTATCAAAAGAATATTTTACTAAGGATTTTTCCTTGTGATTTTTTTTTCTTTTTCTTTTCCCCTCAGCCCTTTAACCACTAAGGCTAAGCCATGATGCTTACTGGGAAAGGAAAAGGCTGTTTCCCACACAACAATGAAGTCCACAGAGCAGGGAGACATCAGGACACCAGTAGCAGCAGCTACAAGAGAGAAAGGAAGACAGAGACTTAACAGCCCAGAGCCCTCAATTTGCTCCTTCCTCTGCCCTCAGGGTTGAACCTTGAGAGAAGGAAATTGTAGAAACTTTGGGGCTGGTACCCTGCGTCTCCCTAGATCACCTGGGGGGACCCTTCACCCCTTTGAGAGAAGTATGGGAAGGGGACAGTCCCAGGTAAAGGTCTTGGCCTCAGGTCTGGCCTCCGATTCCCTCTACCTGCATGTGCTTAGATGAGACGTTCCTAAGGCACCCAGGAGTCGGTGGTGGATGTTCTCAGAGGACTGGAGAGATCTCATGAACAGAGGTGTGGCCGAGTCTGCAGTCACCAGCAGCAGCGGACAGGTGCAAACTTCAGAGACCGAGCATTCACCAGAACGACAGCCCAGCCCATCTCAGCCACACCACAGCAGGCACCAGTCCAGGCACAGAGGGTCTCCCACCACCCAGCTGTCCCGTGAGGTGGTTAGCCTGCTCCTCAACCAGATACCACGCAGGGATAATAGGAAGTGGAAGAGAGAAGAGAATTGACATTTATTCAAAGAAGACACAGTTACCCTGAGAGTAGCTGTTTGAAACCAGAAGAGGCTCAGCAACATTTACTTGGCAAGTCTGTTTCTTTGGCCTAGTGGAATAAGCAGGTGATAAATACTACTATTTTTTTCAACTTTCTCAGGAACAGAATTCTGGTTTTCAACTGAATACATCGCCTCCAAACCAAAAGATTGGACTCCCCAACCTCCCTTGCCACTAGATATGACCAGGTAATTAAGTTTTGGCCAATAAGATGTAAATGGAGCCCAACAGCTTTGTTCTTTTTGCTTAGGACTGCACTGGCTATCTGGGCTCTTTTTTGGTTCCATATGAATTTTAAAATGGTTTTCTCTAGTTCTGTGAAGAATGTCAGTGGTAGTTTAATAGGAGCAGCATTTAATCTATAAATTGCTTTGGACATATGGCCATTTTAACAATATTGATTCTTCCTATCCATGAGCATGGAATGTTTTTCCATTTGTTTGTGTCATCTCTGATTTCTTTCAGCAGTGTTTTGTAGTTCTCCTTACAGAAATATTTTACTTCCCTGGTTAGCTGTATTCCTAGGTATCTTTTTTTTCCTTTCTGGCAATTGTGAATGAGATTGCATTCCTGATTTGGCTCTCCACTTCAGTGTTGTTGGTGTGTAGAAATGTTAGTGATTTTTGCACACTGATTTTGTATCCTGAGACTTTGCTGAAGTTTTTTATCAGCTTAAGAAGCTTTTGGGCTGAGATTACGGGATTTTCTAGATATTTCCTACAGGGCTACAGTAACCAAAACAGCATGGTACTGATACAAAAAGAGGCACAGAGACCAATAGAACAGAATAGAGAACCCAGAAATAACGCTGCATGCGTACAATTATCTGATTTTTGACCAACCTGACCAAAAAAAGCAAGAGGGGAAGGATTCACTATTTAATAAATCCTTCTGGGATAACTGGCTACCCATATGCAGAAGATTGAAACTGGACCCCTTCCTTGCACCATATACAAAAATAAACTTAAGATGTATTAAAGGCTTAAATGTAAAACCCAAAACTACAAAAACCCGGAAGACAACCTAGGCAATGCCATTCTGGACATAGGAATAGGCAGAAACTTCATGACAAAGATGCCAAAAGCAATTGCAACACAAGCAAAAATTGACAAATGGGATCTAATCCAACTAAAGAGCTTCTGCACAGCCAAAAAAATAAAAACTATCAACAGTAAACAACCTACGAATAGGAGAAAATTTTTGCGAACTGTGCATCTGCCAAAGGTCTAATATCTAGCATCTACAAGGAACTTAAACAAATTTACAAGAAAAAAAATCCCATTAAAAGTGGGCAAAGGACATGAACACACACTTTTCAAAAGAAGACATACATGTAGGGCCGGGTGTGGTGGCTCACGCCTGTAATCCCCGCACTTTGGGAGGCCAAGGTGGGTGGATCATGAGGTCAGGAGATCAAGACCAGCCTGGACAACATGGTGAAACCTCGTCTCTACTAAAGATACAAAAATTACCCAGGCATGAAGGCAGGTGCCTGTAGTCCCAGCTATTCAGTCGGGAGGCTGAGGCAGGAGAATCGCTTGAACCTGGGAGGCAGAGGTTGCAGGTTGCAGTGAGCTGAGATCACGCCACTGCACTCCAGCCTGGGCGACAGGGTGAGACTCTGTCTCAAAAAATAAGGAAAAGAAAAAAGAACACGATGTACATGCAGCCAACAAGCATATGAAAAAAAGCTCAAAATCACTGATCATTAGAGAAATGCAAATCACAACCACAATGAGACACCATCTCATACCAGTCAGTATGGCTACTATTAAAAAGTCAAAAAATAACAGACACTGGTGAGGCTGCAGAGAAAATGGAATACTTATACACTTGGTGAGAGTGTAAGTTAGTTCAACCATTGTGGAAGATAGTGTAGAGAGTCCTCAAAGATCCAAAAACAGAACTACCATTTAACCCAGTAATCTCATTACTGGGTATATACCCAGAGGAATATAGATCATTCTGTTATAAAGACACATACACATGTATGTTCACTACAGCACAGTTCACAATAGCAAAGACATGGAATCAGCCTAAATGCCCATCGATGATTGACTGGATAAAGGAAATGTGGTACATGTACATCACGGAATACTATGCAGCCATAAAAGAATGAGATCATATCCTTTGTAAGAACATGAATGGAGCTGCAAGCCACTCTGCAGGCCACTATCCTTAGTGAACTAACACAGGAACAGAAAACCACGTACCATGTGTTCTCACTTATCTGTAGAAGCTAAATGATGAGAACACACATAGTTGGGAACAGCACACACTGGGGCCTATCAAAGGGTGGAGAGTGGGAGGAGGGAGAAGATCAGGAAAAATAACTAATTGGTACTAGGCTTAATACCTGGGTGACAAAATAATTTGTACAACAAAACCCTATGACACAAGTTTACCTATATAACAAACCTGCACATGTACCCCTAAATTTAAAATAAAAGTCAAATACATTTTTAAAAAGATGTAAATAGAAATGCTGTGTGAGACTCCCACAAAGTCTCCTTAAAAGATTGTGGGCAGAGACTTCTCTTCTTCCTCCCTCATGCTGCCTGGAATCTGGCTGTGATGCTTGGCACTCCAGCAACCATTCTGGACCATAAGCCAATGATCACACATTCTAAGGATGGAGAACAAATGGCTAAAAGCAGCCAGGGTCTCCAGTGCCTTTGTGGTACCATCATATTAGCCCTGAACTTCCATCTCTAGGCTTAGGTTTTTAAACATAAAAGAGAAGTTAACTTAATCTTATTTTTTCCTTTCATTTCTCTGTTACTACAATACACAGCTGAAATAGTCCTAATATAAATATACTAGCATGTGAGCTATATGACTTCAGTAACAGCATATAAGAAAATAGAATTTTTAGATACCTAATATATAATGTAATATTTCTCCTGCAACAACAAATAAATCTTTTTATATTTTGTACCATGTTGGAAGTAGTTAGACGTAACTACAGTAGGGGCCAAAATTTATTTTTAAAATTACTATTAAAAACTGTCAAACAGGTTAATTCCAGTCTTTTGGAGGACAAACTGACTTGATCTTACTGTATTAAGAGGATGACAAACTATTCAACTGATTGCTCTGGTATAATGGAGATGTAACTCAATTTTTAACAATTCTATAAGTTTGTGAGCTGTGACAGTCTTAAATAGAACCTGAAAACCCGCCGGCCACTCTGAAAGCATTTCTCTGCGCCCACCTCCCCCAGCTTCTAAGATAAAGGTGTGCATAGGGTTCCAAGGAATTTCAATCATGTCATGATTGTTTCAAAACTGCATTTTGACACTTCTGGATACATTAGTCTGACTCACATCACACATTTTAGAATTTGCCCTTGCCTTTCAAAACTCAAGAAAATGTGCATGGTAGAAATAAGCAAAATAGGAGCTATTTCCCCCAAAGCTACCAAATCAAATAGTGGCCAAGATATTGCTGGCTATTTGGAATTATTTATGTGCCTGTGAGAATAAAGAATCTAAGATGAAGGTGTTTTTTTTTATCCTAATGATAAATACAGACAGACCATAAAACTGCCTGTTAGCTGGCATAGACAATTGTATTAAAGGAAACCTTGTAAATTTCAAAAGCCTATGAACAAGATGTAGAAAATTGCCTACGTTTATGGTGCCGTTTATCAAAAGACTTCCATAAGTGTTAGAAACCTATGTGCGTACTCTTACGGGAAGAATTCACATGGACCCTAAAATGAAACAAAATTCTTTAAAAAAAAAAAAAAATCACAGCATCAACTCTAGCCCATTAAGAGGGAGTTTAAATGGGCTAGATTCAAGCCTTTATTATTAAATGACTCGCAAGAACATCAAAACCCTATCATTTATCCAGGTAAGGAGAGAAAATGAGACAAAATTTAACTGATTGGATTTGAAAAAATGCTGAGCAGCTATTTTGCAATATTGCGTTAAAAATACATAGGCTTTCTGATTCTGAGCTTTATTTCGATTCTACCAAAGCAGCATATGGTTTTTTTTCAGTAGCTGAAATGCAATCTTGGAATTCAAAGTTTGCTGGAGTAAAGCTCTTAAGCCAATATTGGTACTAACAGAACAACAACAATAACAGTAATTATAATAGGAAGAAAAGCAAAACGTCAACATATCACCTATGTGATAATGGGGTCTCACTGCCTTGTCACATATCCAGAGGACTCGGAATGTTATGCCATCTATTTGTACATTCCAAACTCCATAAGGCAGGGATTCGTATCATTTGATTCACTTCAGCATCCCATCCAACATCTAAAACAGTGCCTGACATATCATAAGAGTTCAAAACATACTTGCTGTACAAACAAAGGAACAAATCAGAAGCCTTCTCATCAATAGAAATTGCCCAGTTTGGCTGGGTGCAGTGGCTCACGCCTTTAGTCTCAGCACTTTGGGAGACTGAGGCAGGCGGAGCACAAGGTCAGGAGTTTGAGACCATCCTGGCCAACATGGTAAAACCCTGTCTGTACTGAAGATTAGCTGGGTGTGGTGGCATGTGCCTGTAATCCCAGCTACTCGGGAGGCTGAGGCAAGAGAATCACTTGAACCCAGGAGGCGGAGGTTTCTGTGAGCTGAGATTACACCATTGCATTGCAGCCTGGGCGACAAGGTGAGACTCCATCTCAAAAAAAAAGAAAGAAATTGCCCAGTTCAGGTGTGCAACCTGGGCTTCTAGTGAGACCTTATGATACTTCTCAGGGTGACATGAGGCATTGCAACTTAAAACCTCAGCTCTGGGGATGTGTTGCATCCTTGCTGCCGTCTAGGGTGAGGACAATGGGTGTAACATCTAACTTCCCTGTGACTCAGGCTCCAGCTGTGCAGAGTAGGAAATAATTGCGGGTAGGCAGTTGAGTATTAAATGCTTTAATGTATATAAATCACTCAGCACAGTGACTTTCCATTTTGCCTCCCAGAGGATATTTGGGAATATCTTGAGGCATTTTTGGTTCTCACAACTAGGGTGCCACTGGTATCCAGTGGATAGAGAACAAGGATGTTGCTCAATATCCTGCAATGCTTAGGATAGCTCCCTACAATACAGAATTATCTGTCCGATAATATGTCGTTAATGCCCAGGTTGCAAAACCCTTAGTGATGTGTCTTACTCAGAGAAAGACTCAGTGGGTACTTAATATATTTAAGTAAGGAGTGACTCAAATGAGCAAGGAAAGACAAGGTGCTGTCTGTAAATTGATTTGTTTTTTCCCTGAAGTCTAGATTAGTGTCTTCTCAGTTCATCCTGGCCTAATCTCAACAAGCCCCATCCCTAAGAAAGGTAGCCAGTCACACCCCAGCAGTCTAAATGGACCAGCATCTGGCTCCATGTGGCAGTATTCCTGTAGCTTCTGTTTAAAAATGCCTTCCTCCAAGTTTCCCCAGCTGATTTTAGAGAAAGATGTGCCTGGGACAGTGCTCTTGCCTGCAGAGCCACAAGGCAGGGTTTTAAACAGATTTATAGGAGGCTAAACACAGAGCGAGAAGTGCCAAGGAAACTAGAACCCTTCTGGCAAAAAAGTCAGTGCAGTTTTCTTGTAGGAACCGTGAGGTTTTCCAATGTAGACACAAAGAAATTATAAAGAATATCTTGTTCCAACTCCTAAGCTGGAATAGTGACAACCAAATTCCTACGGGCTGAACTGTGTTCTCCCTAAAATTGCTATGTTGAAGTCTGAACACCCAGTAACTCAGAATGTGATTGTATTTGGAGATAGGATCTTCAAGCAGATAATTAAGATAATGAAGCCTTATGGGTGGGTTCTAATCCAATGTGACTGGTGTCTTTATGAAAAGAAGAGATTAAGACACACAGAGTGACATCAGATATGAGCATGCACAAAGGAAAGACCACGTGAGGACATGGCAAGATGGCAACCATCTCCCACCCAGAAGAGAAGGCTCAGAAGAAACCAACCTTACTGGCACCTTGATATTGGACTTTCAGTCTCCAGAACTCTAAAAAAATTAATGTCTGTGGTTTAAAGCCACCCAGTATGGTATATATTGTGATAGCAGCCTCCATGTACCTATCCTAGATGGTCTAGCACGACTGCTACATACTGCTGACCCAAGGTAGAATGGGCCACAATTTTATTTCTAAAAAATTTTCTACAGACCTGATTTTCCCTTATTATAACTGTTAACTCCTACTTGGAGTAGACAAATGATTCCAGAGCTCCTGGGTCCCCTGCCACCTTGGGCAAGTTACCTAATCTCTCCAGACTTCACTTACTGCATCTTTAAAATACTCATTCATTCGTGGATTCAACAGTAATTTTTTGAATCCTCATTTGCTAGACACTGCATTAGACACTAGCAACATATTGGTGAACCAGAAGAAATGATTCCTACCTTCATGAAGTTCAGATTCTTTTTTTTTTTTTTTTTTTTTTTTTGAGATGGAGTTTCACTCTTGTTGCCCAGGCAGGAGTGCAATGGCACAATCTTGGCTCTCCGCAACCTCCGCCTCCCGGGCTCAATAATTCTCCTGCCTCAGCCTCCCGAGTAGCTGGGATTACAGGTGCCTGCCACCATGTCCAGCTAATTTTATATTTTTAGTAGAGACGGGGTTTCTCCATGTTGGTCAGGCTGGTCTTAAATTCCCGACCTCAGGTGATCCGCCTGCCTCGGCCTCCCAAAGTGCTGAAATTACAGGCATGAGCCACTGTGCCTGGCCTATGAAATTCAGATTCTAATGGGGGTAAGGGGATCAAAACAAAAATAAACAGACAAAATTGTTACAAATAGTAGGGACCGTGGCAGTACCTCTTTCATTGTTTTGCTGTGTGGAATAAATGAGATAACACATGTCAAGGCCTTAGTCCAAAAACTGGTCCCTAGTCCATGCTTGATTAACTCCAAGTATTATAATTTTTGTTATAATCCCGCCCCAGGAAGAACCATCTTTCCAGCATTAAAAAGTAGCATATTGCTGACAAAATGGTGTCCCCCCAGCATTTATTTACTGTCTCAAGATAAGCATTATCTTCTAAACCAAAAGCCACATGTGAACAGCAGTTGGGGTTGGGGACAGGGGGAGGGATTTAGGACTATCATCACTAAGAGCACAGGAAGGCTCTGGAGTCTGAGAGGACTGGGTTTAAATCACAGCTCACTGTCCATTAGCTATGTGATCCTAGGCATATTATGTAGCTTCTCCCAGGCTTGGCTTTCCTGTCTGTAAAATGGGCTAATAATGATGCCACAGGTGGATTTTATGAGCAGCTAACGAAATGATGTATGTAAACCATTTAGCATAGTTCCTGTTGCATAGTAAACTCTGGATACACATAATATACTTTCTAAGTTATAAAATTAGGGTAGTTCAATTCATCTCCAAACACATCTTGGAGTGCATTTTCAAGGGTCTCTCCGGATTCCTTTAGCCTGTTTTTGCTCCTTCACTTCCTATAACACTCATTTAAAAAAAAAAAAAAAAAAAACTTGCTAGCACCTCCTGTTTCCTCTCAAACCACCATATCTTGTGCCTACTGGGATCCACTGTCCTCTGGCTTCTCTGTCACTCCATTGCTTCAGTCACTGTTGTCTACAAGTTGACGATTGGTTGTAATTGCAAACAAAGTCTGCCAGTCATTGCAATAATCTCACGATGAATCACAAGGAGTAAAAGTGAATATGGGGACACTTAAAAAAAGATAGTTTTGTGTAAGTCTTTTTAAGAAGCTGTGCAACTGGACCCAGGTTAGACTCCTTTGATGATACAGGAACTGTGCCTTACATGTATGCATATGGGTGCACATGTTGGTGAGTGCATGTGTGCACACATATAGCCTTCCTGTCCCCTCCCTACAGAGTAGCCCTGCGGGCTCCAGAAACCAAAAGACAAACAAGCCAAGAATTAGAGATCTACAGACATCCCAGGAGACAAAGATCTACTGGGGGACTGTCAACCCAGATGTCAGAACTGCTTGAGTTTTATAATCTGTCATGTGCAGGTGATTTGAAAGAAGCTTTTGGTGACATAAAGAATAATTCCAGCTTAAATAAAATGCCATGCATCAATTCCTCTATTTAATGCAGGAAGGACTTTAAAACAGGAATGCAGGGACATTTTCCTGGAGAGTAAAGGGCCACTTGACTTGTCTCTTGTTTCTGTTTTGTTTGGTTTATACATGGCTTTAAGAGAGAAAAACCCCTGCCCACTCTGTTCAACATAAAATCCGCCCTCTTCCCGCAGCCTCTTGAGCCACATGGGCCCACCACCTGCTCCAGTTAGCACCCAGTTTGAGGCCAGAGGAGATCAGGCCATCTCACAAGCTAGACTTCAGCCCAGATGTGGGAAGAGCAGCAATCTACAGCTAAATTGTAAACCAGACAGAAAAACTAATCAACTCTTAGTAATGAGGGTAGCGGCCTCATCACTGGATCTGTGCCTGCCGCTGCAGGAGAACAGGGCTCTAGGCTATAAATTGATATATGAGAGCAAAGAAAATCAGTCCCAATAACATGAGCAGCCTGATGCAAACTCCTGCTGAGAGACAGCACCTATCCAGGGCCCGGGAAACTCATTCTCTCGGCTACTTGATGTTACTCATAAACAGATTTTCTCGCATTGTCTGTGTGTGTTTGGGAAGAGACTGTAGTTACCAGGCCACTACTAACCTATTCTCCTATCTTCTTATCTAAGGCAGAGCACTACACCCTTTGACCCTGCAATTCTACTTCTAAAAATTCATCAAGATACGTGGATAAGAACAGTCATTAATGTATTGCTAATAACAAAAATTTGAAAATAATCCAAAACATCTATTCATAGAAGGAGTATAGTACGAAATGCCATGTGGCTATTTTAAAAATTGGATGTAGAGCTATACATATTAACATGGAATTGGATAACAATAACATTTAAATTAAAAAGACAAAATATTACATATGACACTGCCCCATTTATGTTAACACGTGTGCATGCATTTGCATATACATACATTTGTTTTTAAATAACAAATAAGTTTGGAAGAAAGTAAGTATATCAAAGTGTTCACAGTGTCTATTTCTTTTATTTCTTTTTCTTTTTTTTTTTTTTGAGATGGAGTTTCACTCTTGTTGCTCAGGCTAGAGTGCAGTGGCACAATCTCAGCTCACCGCAACCTCTGCCTCCTGGGTTCAAGCGATTCGCCTGCCTCAGCCTCCCGAGTAGCTGGGATTACAGGCACCTGCCACCACACTCAGCTAATTTTTGTCTTTTTAGTAGAGACAGGGTTTCACCATCTTGGCCAGGCTGGTCTCGAACTCCTGACCTCATGATCTGCCTGCCTTGGCCTCCCAAACGTGCTGGGATTACAGGCGTGAGCCACCATGCCCAACCAACAGTGTCTACTTCAGGCAGGTGGGATTAGGGCTGCTTTATATTTGCTTCATATTTTGCATTATCCAATTTTCTTTTAAAAAAAAAAAATTGATAACCTGAAACAAAGTTTGTTCCTTTCTTACAGAAAATAAGAAAGGAGTACAAGGATCTGTGTAAATGTAACATCTTGCCAAACATAAAGTCTGAGGAAGGTGACCAGGTTCCCAGTTTTGTCAGGGTGAGCCTGAGTTTCGGTTACCAGATTGAAAGGGACCACGTCTTGCCAGCTCTGCTAAGTCATTGCTAAGGTGTCTGCCAATAATGACTGGCCACTTAGGGGCATTTGCAGTTTAGAAGTGGGTGGGGGAAGCCAATGTGCAAAGCTTCCAGAGCAGACTTTTTGTGATTCTTGTAAATCTCCCCAATCCACAGGGATGGGTGTTCTTTCTCCCTACCCCTAACCCACCATGTTGATTTTGTTGGCGGTACGTGTCTGTCTCTTGACTCAAAATAGGCAAGTTAGCTTTCGTCTTCCGGAGGCTTGAAATTTAGACGGAGAAAGAATCGGTGTCACAGGTTGAACTGTGTCTCCTGAAAATCCATATGTTGGAATCCTAACCTCCAGCTCCTCAGAATGTGACCTTATTGGAAATAGGGTTGCTGCAGATATAACTAGTCTGGATGAGGTCATTAGGATGGGCCCTAATCCAGTGACTGGTGTCCTTACATAAGGAGAAATTTGAACGCAGACACATGTACTCAGGGAGAACATCATGTGCATGTGAGGGCAGAGATGGAGGCGGTACTTCTACAGGCCAAGGAATACAAAAGTGGCCAGAAAACCAGTGGAGAGAGGGGCATGAAACAGATTCCCACAGCTCTCAGAAAACCAACCCTGTGGACACCATGTTCTTGAGCTTCACACCTCCAGAACTGTGAGACAACAACTATCTGTTGTACTTTAAGCCACCCAGTCTGTGATACTTTATTATGGCCACTCTAGCAAACTAATACAATTGGTCTCTGTAGGTATCCAGAACTATAATACATAAGCTCCAGAGATGCATCAGCAGGATACATGTGGCCACTGAGCCCAAGAAGGAAGAAAACCCATAGGCAAAAGCAGGCACAAGAGATGCACAAGAAATCCTAAATCCTTCCTAAGCCTATTTCTGGTTCCTTCCTGAGGTCTTATTTCCAAGGTATGTTCATCACATCCCACATTCTGCTTGAGCTAGTGCTAGAGGATTTCTGTTTCTCCTAACTGATACCTCAGGGGACTGACTACTTATAGATCTTGAATCTCCAATCCACAATAATAGCTACAAAGCAGACCACTAGCATGTAGAATTCAATAACATCTTATTGGATAAGAGAATCCATAAGTATGCAAATACATTTATCTGACACAAACTGATCAGTAGCCACAAATCTAAGAAGGTGGTTGCTTTAAAATTCACAGGAACTTCTAGGTAGAATGAGACTGCCTAGAAATAAGAAGGGCAGAAGGAGACATGATTTGGTGTCAAAATGAGATAATATCAGACAAAATTAGATATCAGATCTGGCTGTTAGTCAAAGGACAGAACAAAATGGGACCAGTCTGCACTTTTGCTCTCTGCCCCTATACCTTTACTCCTCTCCTTTGGTAAAAGTCACCCTCTCTTGGTTACTGTGGCCTTGTAGTATAGTTTGAAGTCAGGTAGTGTGATGCCTCCAGCTTTGTTCTTTTGACTTAGGATTGTCTTGGCAATGCGGGCTCTTTTTTGGTTCCATATGAATTTTAAAGCCGTTTTTTCCAGTTCTGTGAAGAAACTCATTGGTAGCTTGATGGGGATGGCATTGAATCTATAAATAACCTTGGGCAGTATGGCCATTGTCACGATATTGATTCTTCCTATCCATGAGCATGGTATGTTCTTCCATTTGTTAGTGTCCTCTTTGATTTCACTGAGCAGTGGTTTGTAGTTCTCCTTGAAGAGGTCCTTTACATCCCTTGTAAGTTGGATTCCTAGGTATTTTATTCTCTTTGAAGCAATGGTGAATGGAAGTTCAGTCATGATTTGGCTCTCTGTTTGTCTGTTACTGGTGTATAAGAATGCTTGTGATTTTTGCACATTGATTTTGTATCCTGAGACTTTGCTGAAGTTGCTTATCAGCTTAAGGAGATTCTGGGCTGAGACAATGGGGTTTTCTAAATATACAATCATGTCATCTGCAAACAGGGACAATTTAACAGCATGGTACTGGTACCAAAACAGAGATATAGACCAATGGAACAGAACAGAGTCCTCAGAAATAATACCACACATCTACAGCCATCTGATCTTTGACAAATCTGAGAGAGACAAGAAATGGGGAAAGGACTCCCTATTTAATAAATGGTGCTGGGAAAATTAGCTAGCCATAAGTAGAAAGCTGAAACTGGATCCTTTCCTTACTCCTTATATGAAAATTAATTCAAGATGGATTAGAGACTTAAATGTTAGACCTAATACCATAAAAACCCTAGAAGAAAACCTAGGTAGTACCATTCAGGACATAGGCATGGGCAAGGACTTCATGTCTAAAACACCAAAAGCAACGGCAGCAAAAGCCAAAATTGACAAATGGGATATGATTAAACTAAAGAGCTTCTGCACAGCAAAAGAAACTACCATCAGAGTGAACAGGCAACCTACAGAATGGGAGAAAATTTTTGCAATCTACTCATCTGACAAAGGGCTAATATCCAGAATCTACAAAGAACTCAAACAAATATACAAGAAAAAAACAAACAACCCCATCAAAAAGTGGGGAAAGGATATGAACAGACATTTCTCAAAAGAAGACATCCATACAGCCAACAGACACATGAAAAAATGCTCATCATCACTGGCCAGCAGAGAAATGCAAATCAAAACCACAATGAGATACCATCTCACACCAGTTACAATGGCAATCATTAAAAAGTCAGGAAACAACAGGTGCTGGAGAGGATGTGGAGAAATAGGAACACTTTTACACTGTTGGTGGAATTGTAAACTAGTTCAACCATTATGGAAAACAGTATGGCGATTCCTCAAGGATCTAGAACTAGATGTACCATATGACCCAGCCATCCCACTACTGGGTATATACCCAAAGGATCATAAATCATGCTGCTATAAAGACATATGCACACGTATGTTTATTGCGGCACTATTCACAATAGCAAAGACTTGGAATCAACCCAAATGTCCATCTGTGACAGACTGGATTAAGAAAACGTGGCACATATACACCATGGAATACTATGCAGCCATAAAAAAGGATGAGTTTGCGTCCTTTGTAGGGACATGGATGCAGCTGGAAACCATCATTCTTAGCAAACTATCACAAGAAGAGAAAACCAAACACTGCATGTTCTCACTCATAGGTGGGAACTGAACAATGAGATCACTTGGACTCGGGAAGGGGAACATCACACACTGGGGCCTATCATGGGGAGGGGGGAGGGATTGCATTGGGAGTTATACCTCATATAAATGATGAATTGATGGGTGCTGACGAGTTGATGGGTGCAGCACACCAACATGGCACAAGTATACATATGTAACAAACCTGCACGTTATGCACATGTACCCTAGAACTTAAAGTATAATAAAAAAAAAAAAAGTCACCCTCTCTCTACCTCACCCCCTTCCAACCACATGATTTTGTTGCAACTTCCAATGACAATTCCCATTCACCCTCGCCCTAGGGCCATTCACACGTTTCATGCCCCCCCTTCCCTGGCCATAGTGATTATTTCAGTAAAAATCTATGATCCAAGTCCAGCCTGTCAGAATCTTTCTCTTGGATTTTGTGCACTGTCAAGCTGTCAGCTCACATGGCCTCTTTCAGATTTATGAAGTGGTAGAAAGAGAAGAAAAGGAAGAGAGAAGACAGACAGACCCTTGATGGCTTTGAAGCTCCTGAATCCTGGCATCCCCAGGCTAGTTAGACCTCTGCTCTTTTCCTCTTGGATGCAGTTAGTTCAAGTTGGTTTTCTGTTGCTTACATCCCAAAAGCTCTGATTTGTAAAGAGAGGATATAAGGCTTTATTCATGCCAAGAATGATGGACACTGCCCATACCCCAAGACAGCTGAGCAAACTGTCCCCTTCTGGGGAGTCTCAGAGTGAAGGACCCCTCTCCTGTGGGTGGCTGCATCACAGAGGGTGGCTTCTCTACCTTGACTGAGGCTACCGGGGGGTGGGCAGCAGACCTATAAACAGGTTATGGCATTGGAAGCGGTCTTGCCTGAGAGCTCTGCCCACGAGGAGTGCTGCAGTGGATGGCTGCAGACTGATGAATCAGTCTCCCCTTTAAAGCATTTGATCCCAAGAGCTGCAGAAAGGAGGTATTAGTAGATAACGCTGGAGCAGTCACAACAGAGACAGACAAGGGCTGAGCCACAATAACATGAGGTGGAGCAGAAAGTCAGCTCCTGACTGAGCACCCTGTAGAACTGCTGTTGACAGAAGCAGCATAGCACAATGGCCACTAGAGCAGACCCAGGCTCAAACCCGGACAACTCCATTTCTAGGGGTATGATTTATGTGATCTCTCTGAGCCTCAGTTTCCTCATCTACATAATGGGAACCTGAGGCCAACCTCAAAGAATTGTCATGAAAATTAAATGAAATAATAGTGTATAAAGGTGACATCTCAAATCAGTGAGAAAATAGGGGTTTTCAGTAAATGGTATTAGGATAACAGGATAGCCACCAGAAACATACAAAGAAATACATACATCTTGTACCAGAATAAATGGCAATAGATCAAAAATGAAGCTTTAGATGTACTAGGAAAAAAAAAACATGTGAGTATGTGTTGGTAACATCACAATGGGAAGCACCCTTCCAATACAGTACAAAACCTGGAAGAAAAAGTTCAGTTACATCAAATGTTTTAAAGTTAGCACAGCAAAATCACATATATAAAGCTTAAAAAAAGCAACTGACAAATGGGGGAATATCAGCAACTCACATCACGGACAAAAGATTCACCTCTCTCACGAATAGGAACTTCTAGAAACGGAAGTTAAAGAGATAAGCCAAAGCAGAGAGAAAATATAAATGCAAAATGCAAATAATCAAACACACAAAAAGACATTCACTCACAATAAGATAAGTGTCTGTTTTAACTAAACCGAGGCAGCAGTTTTTGCCCAGCTCCCTAACAATGATGCAGAAGTCAAAGAACTCAGTGTGTTGTGGGGAACAGAAATGTGTCCACTGCCATATAAATAAATAGACTGACCGCCACGCAGAACACACTGGCAATATCTACCCAAAATGATAAAGACATATATCTATTGACAGGCCAGGTGCAGTGGCTCATGCCTCAAATCCCAGCACTGGGAGGCTGAGGTGGGAAGATTACTTGAGGTCAGAAGTTTGAGACCAGCCTTGACAACAAGGTGAAACCCAGTGTCTACTAAAAATACAAAAATTAGCCAGGCATGGTGGCAGGTGCCAGTAGTCCCAGTTACTTGGGAGGCTGAGGTGGGAAGATCACTTGAACCCAGGAGGCAGAGATTGCAGTGAGCTGAGATGGCGGCACTGCACTCCAGCCTGGGCAACTACAGCAACTCCAAGGAAAGAAAAGGAAGGAAAGGAAAGAGGGAAGGAATGGAAGGAAAGGAAGGGAAAGGGAAAGGAAGGAGAAAGAAAGGGGAAGGGGAAGGGAAAGCGAAGGGGACAAACACCTATTGACTTAGCAATTCCCCTTCTAGGAGTATCCTACAGATCTACTGGCAATGGAAATGTCTTCACACAAGAGGTTTCTCGTTGCGGCATTATTTCTATTTGTAAACAAACAATTTCAACAGTTATTAACAGAAGACTAAACAAATTATGTTAATCCAAACAATAGGATATAATGCTGCCCTCCCCAAAATAAAAATGAATGGGTGCTTTTATGTTCTTCCCTGGAAAGAACCACAAAATCACAACACATCGTTCAATGAAAATGCTGAGTCTGCAACAGGTATACAGAATGCCTCTGTTTGTGTTTAAAAAGTAAAAGAGGGTGGGCGTGGTGGCTCATGCCTGTAATCTCAACACTTTGAGAGGCTGAGGCAGGCAGATCACAAGGTCAGGAGATAGAGACTATCCTGCCCAACATGGTGAAACCCTGTCTGTTAAAAATACAAAAATTACCTGGGCGTGCTGGTGTGTGCCTGTAATACCAGCTACTCCGGAGGCTGAGGCAGGAGAATCACTTGAACCGGGGAGTTGGAGGTTGCAGTGAGCCAAGATGGCGCCACTGCACTCCAGCCTGGTGAAAGAGCAAGACTCTATCTCAAAAAAAAAAAAAAAAAAAGTAAAAGATAGGGTATAGAATAAATACAAATATTGTTTATGTATGCATAAGACATCTCTGCAGGGATATACAAAAATAACAACACAGTTGTCCAGGGGCAGGAATATCCATTTATGCTTCTCTGAGTTGTGACTCTGTTACCTATTTTTTAAAAATAAAATATAAAAATGAAATGAAACAAAAAGAAGAGGTAAGGATATACAGCTCTTAGTGCAGTGCCTGGAATAAAATAAGTTCGCAGCAAGTATTAGTGGCTTTTGTTACAATAATAATTACCATCATCATGGGAGCCTTTATCAGACACTCAGACTTCTGCTGTGTCCTCGGTAATAGCCCTGATATCATGGGATGTCCTGTATTCCTTAGATGTTCTCCTTACGCTAACTTCCCTCCACCCTTCCCCACTATCACCCAAGGAAACCGGTTCATCACTTTATTCCTCTCAATCTGAAGGAGCCTGCCATCTGTGCAAGGTAGATGTAGGGATGTTGACAAGCACGAGACAATGAAATGCAAACTTCTGGGTTCTCTTCTTACCCAAACCCACCCAAGCCACCTCCGCCAGCACACCAGTCATCCTGTGCACACAGAGGATTTCTTTAAGGGAAGTCCTGGCACAGTGCGGTGGGAGGGCAGAGCACACTGCTTCCCATCTGCTTTCCATTCATGGTCCCTGTTCCATCATGTATAAAACTCTGCTAGCAAGAAAGAGGCAATTTTACAGATGGAGAGTAGACACGTGGACCACTTGCTGAGGCTTTGCTCCCGTTGCTACTCTGTCCCCACACCCCCATACCCGTTCTGACAGGTGTGTGGCCATGAGGCGCATAGGAAGAAAATGTATTCCGGAGCACTTTGTAATTTTAAAATACTGTCTTTGCAAGGTACTACTGCAAACCCCTACAGAACAGGTATTACATCATACATGTCTTCTGTATTCCTCCTAGAATTTAACTTCGTGCTAATCAGTGCATAGCAATTCCTCAGTAAATGCTGCTTAGTTAAATGAAAGTGCAGCACAAATCAGTGATGCACATTATAGGCCAGTTGGAAGATTCAAAGATCTTTCCATGGCACTCTCTAACCCTGAGTAGAATATTTTTATGCAACAAAAGCAATTTCCAGGTCTGGTCAGGAAAATGTTACATCTTTTTATGTATAGGAACTCAGAGACGTGTGGTAGAAAATGGGAGGAATGCATTCTCCACTTTGTTAGGAGACAATTGCAGGGGAAGCATTGGTGACAATGGATTATTGGTACCTCCTTCCTTTTGACTGGATTGTGCCTCAGAGGTGCTCCGGGGATCATTTCTGGAGGCCAGGCCTTGAAGCATTCCTTCGATGCTTCCTGGGATTTTATAAGCCTCTTATTTCCAACATAAAAATCTCTGTCTGCTTAAAATACCTGGAGTACTTTCCTTCTCTTGCCCTGGTCCCTGATTGATCATTTCTCAATGGAATTGTCTTACTCATATTTACACATTCAGTGGCCAGCACAGTATCTGGCAGCAGGTGCTCAATAAGTATTTCCTGAAAGCTAATGAAATTAAAATATATGTGTAATTTCTTGGCAACCAGAGATTTATTAGTACTACAGACCATCCAAGCATGTCTGGTCTCCTATGTTTAGCTTTCAAACCCAGGTCTTGGTACCAGATATCCTGCTGTTTGGGAAAACAATGTAACTACGTTTGACAAAAGAAATCCAAAATCTCTGAGGGACAAAGGGCACCTTTTCTTATACAAACATTGACCCATGGTTTATATAAGCACAGGCGCTGATAACACACACTGGCGTTATTAACAAAAGAAAATTCTATGATCCCGACATGGTCTAGTGATTTAGCACCTGCAGGTAACTTTTATTCTGAATCTTAATTTACTACCCACTGGTGACCCTTGTATAAAAATCAGGACAGGGGAGATTTGATCTTGCATGTAAATTTTATGTTTTGTCTGCTGGCAGATTTATGGTTTGGGCTGCGCCCAGCGCATTCAATGAGGGAGAGCCACATAATGGCCATACGTGTCATCACCCAGCACATTAAGCTGCCTTGCAATATCCCAGATTACAGTAGTACATTGCAAAGCATGGCCATTTGAAGGCAATTCGTTCCAAATTCAACTTGGATTGCTTTTCCTCTAAAACAGACACAGGGCCATGCAACAAGATCATCAGTGTGTGTCTCCATCCTAAAAACGAATTTTCTGTTTTTGGAGTGCTTTCAACAAGAGGCCAGGATACTCACTCCATGGAGAGCAGGACAGGGTGAGAGAGAGATCGAGATATCTCGAGAGAGCGATCCTTGTAAGATCACTTGCCCCAAACAAAAGAAAACAGAAATGCCACAGAGACAGCTGAACAGAGTGAGTAAGAGAATGGATGTTCAGGCCATTCAGATCTGGGGTCCTAACTCTAACTCAGCAGGGTGTGCCATGGGCGGGTAACTCCACTCCCTGAAGCCTCAGTTGCCCAAGTGTGCTGTGTACTTGCCCTCAGGCTCATCGTGAACATTTATGGTGCTATGTACCCAATGCTTAATCCAGGATGAGTACGCAGTGTGAGGGATGATTCATTTCTTCCCTGCCTAGTCAGTTCTTCTCGAACTCTTTCCACTAAACAACTTAATGGCAAACAAGAGTCTGCTTGTTTTCCTGGAGAAATAGACGGCAGCTTTTCTGGGGTCAGAACCTACAGTGACCCATGAAGAGCTCTGACTTATTTGAAGTCTGACATTTATTTTTAAACATCAGATATACTATTGTAATGTATCTGTACTTGAAGAAGACTATGTGATTAAAATGGACACTCCAGGAGTGGTTATGTGGCACATGCATAGGTTCAAAATGTGAGCTGTGCAATCGTGATGTGTGCTTTTCTGTCTATGTGTGCGTATTATACTTCAATAAAAAGTTATTTTAGGGCCAGGTGCGGTGGCTCGTGCCTGTGATCCCAGCACTTTGGGAGGCTGAGGCAGGTGGATCACGAGGTCAGGAGATCGAGACCATTCTGGCTAACATGGTAAAACCCAGTCTCTACTAAAAATACAAAAACATTAGACAGGCGCAGTGGCACGTGCCTGTAGTCCCAGCTACTCCACAGGCTGAGGCAGGAGAATGGTGTGAACCCGGGAGGTGGAGCTTGCAGTGAGCCGAGATCGTGCCACTGCACTCCAGCCTGGGCGACAGAGCGAGACTCCATCTCAAAAAAAAAAAAGAAATAAAAAGTTATTTTAAAAATGACTCTTCAGGAAAATACCCTGGGTTTATTCCGGAACTCTGAGGAGACCCCTAGGGTAACCCTCCCTTGTTCACAAAGCTTGTCACAAAGGAGCAAAATCTGCATTGAAGTGACAGTATTACTGGGGAAAACAGTAAGGCTTCTTCACGTGATGGGGGACATGGTAGAGTCAGGAGTTTATCACAGCAGATGTGAACTGGTGCTGACTGCCAATTCCCAAACACTCATTTGGAAGCTCACAGTTCAGGCAATTAGGGCTGATTCTGTGCTGTATTTGAAATACAGGATTTTTTTTTTTAACCAAAACTCATCATCCACGACCATTGAGTCAATGCGCTGGTTCATTTTTTCCAGTGGCTGACCTTTAAGTGTCAATTATAAAGTTTTATCATTTTTACCCCCTTTTTGACATTACCCCCGTGGGAAGGAAAGAATTCAGGGCTAAGAAGAGTACAGAATTTGAGGCCAGAATTTGATTAGAAACTGCAATTATAAAATCTCTAAGCCCAAACCCCATAAACAAATTTCGAAGAACACATTAATATCAATAGCACAGATTCCCAGGCCTAAATGTGATTTTATAAAATTCCTGAAAAGATAATTCATAACATTATTATGAGGGCATGGGATTGTACGACCTTTAAGATTCCATCTAGCTCTCAATGTATATGGAATATATTGATCTTGAAATAATGCCTAGGCCACTGTGTCCCAAAATGTTTTATTTAAAAAGTGTGGGGGTGGGTGAAGCTCATGTGAAATACATTTGAGAAATGCAGCACCTTATCTTCTGCTCCCAGAGCTATGTGAGTCATATTAAAGGCTCTGAGAAGTCCTGCAGCAAGTAACTATGTTTAATTTTCTTTAACCCAGCATTTTCCTAACTTATCTGATATGTAATACCAAAGAATCGTCTAGAAATTGGGGAAACGCTAAGTTCGCCCTGGTGAGCTGCTCTGCTAGTTGTCACATTTAGTGTGGAGCTTCTAAAGCAGGATGCTAATGCAATGGCCTCCAGGCCCCATGTGGCACATATTCATGCATCCTATGGCTCTCTGGAGTTTTGAATTTTTACTTGTGAATTTTATATTACACTGAACTCTTCGGGGCAAGTTGTTATCATAGGTCTCCTTGGGCTGACAGTGATTATACTGTAACTCCATAGTCCCACAGAAAGTGGAGCTGTCAGAGACTGTGAATAACATTCATTCCATATTTGGTTGAAAGTGGGAAACAGGCTGAACTGAAAAAAGAGCTCACATTTGCACAAACAAAATCTAAGAAGCTCTTGCCTTCTGCCTCTCCACTTACTTTTTCTCCTTATTCTTCTTCTAAACCTCCTTTTACCCCATTTCCCTCCTTTCCTTCCCATTCTATTTACCCAGTACATCTTTAGCAATGCCAGGGGGTGGTAAAGTTTCTCTGTGAAGGGATCATATGGTAAATATTTTAGGTTTTGCAAGGCCATTTGGACCCTGCTGTAACTACTGATTCTGCCACTGTAAGGTGAAAGCAACCATAAATAACACACAAACGAACGAGTGTGGTTGCGCTCCATTCAACTTTATTTGCGAAAACGGGTTGTGGGCCAGATTTGGCCTATGTGCTGTAGTTTGCCAATCCTGGATCTATGCTTTAACTGGCCATGCTAAGGAAGTCAAATATGTTTCTTCATGTTTTTTAACTTCTTGAATGATATTACCCATTTTCCTGTTGCTAATCCATTCCCAATGCCCTTCTGTAAAACCAATTCTCATTTCAAAGCTGATTCCAAATCCCACCTCCACCAGAGAACCTCCCAGAACTGCCCCCAGCCACCTACTCTCAATTAGTCTTTCGCCTCACATGCCTAAGTCAATGTAAATCGACATAAATCGTAGTACTTCATACTCTGCCTTTTCTTAGAATTTAAAATATTTTGTCTATTTCAAATGCATGCATCTCTCATGCCTGTAGCTCAAGCCTTACACGCACAGTTTTCTCTCAGTAGATTCAAATGCCTGAAATTCTGATTTAATTTTTTTAAGAAGAAACATTTCTAAGAATAAAAATTAATTTAAAAAACCTAGATACGGATGCCTTTTGCATGAGGTGCTTGATGAGCATTTTCTTGGAATTGATGGGTGCTGCAAGGGAAAGTAGCATGAAATGGAAAATAATTTGGAAGAAGGTAAGAAGTACCTTTCTCCTCTCATGCCTCCAAAACATATGCCCTACTTATGCCACTGTAGTGTGAGCACCAGGGCTTCTGAGAAATACCAACTAAATGTATTCTAACAGGGACTCAGTCATAACTCCTAAAAAGCAATGTCTTCAAAGGAAAAGCAAGGGACGTTCACCTTGCCAAACCATCAAAACTATTCCCACAGATGTCACGTGAGCCCCCATTTATCTGACTTAAAAGAAGTAGGGTCTGCTGGGATTCGAATCCTCTGGTCCCAGAGAGAGAAGGTATTACACCAACACCTGCTTTAGCGCATGGCTTAAGAGGCACGCCACTGGAATGCGCCTTGGCCCACTCGGTTTTGAACTAAACCTTCTCCTCCCTCCCAGATGCAAATGAGGTCATTATTGAGGCTTGGTTCCCCAGAATGAATGGATAGGCTGGCTGCTGGGGAGGAGGGGGCACCGAGGAAAGAAAGCGGGAAGCCAGCTCTCCAAAGATCAAAGACAGTTGTGGCCAGCCTGGATTAGGCTGTCAGAGTCACCATGGAGGGTGACAGCCTCACCTGTTGGTGACACTGCTTCTGTAAAAATGCTGTAGCTGTGGTGTGTTCTTAAAAGTGCTTGCTGGCCAGGCGCGGTGGCTCACGCCTGTAATCCCAGCACTTTGGGAGGCCGAGGCGGGTGGATCACCTGAGGTCAGGAGTTCAAGACCAGCCTAGGCAACATGGTGAAACCCCGCCTCTACTAAAAATTCAAAAATCAGCCAAGTGTGGTGGTGCACACCTGTAGTCCCAGCTACCTGGGAGGTGGAGGTTGCAGTGAGCCAAGATCACACCTCTGCACTCCAGCCTGGGTGACACAGCAAGATCTGTCTCAAAAAAAAAAAAAAAAAGTGCTTGCTTTGCTTAGGGTAGAGCATGGTATTGAGGGGTTGGGGCCTAGGGTCTAGTTCCTGCTTACTGTGTAACCCTTGGAAAGTCATCCGACCTCTCCATCTACATTTTCCTCATCTATCAAATGCAAGGTGAGCACCTATTCTCTAGGGTTGTATTCATAGATGTAAACGTGCCTAGAGTTGTGCCTCCTGATGTCTCAATCTCCTCACATGTAAAGGGGGGTTAATGATGACATCTGATTCAAAGTCATTGCTGAATTAATATAAGTGCCTAGAACAGTGCCTGGTCCATGGAAAATGTGATAGAAATGTTCACTCTTATTAGTGATGATTAACAGGTAGGTAACTGTGTGATGATCAAGAGCAGGGGTGGGCAGAATTTTTCTGTAAATAGCCAAATAGTAAACATCTTAGGCTTTGCAAACCATACAGTTTCTGTTGTAATTAATTACTCTACTTTGCTGTTATGTAGTGAAAGTAGTTCAGACAGAACATAAACAAATAACGAAGACTTTGTTATAATAAAACTTTGTTTATGGACACTGACATTTGAATTTTATATCACTTCACCTGTCACAAAATATCATTTTTTTGATTTTTTTTTTTTTTTTTTTTGAGACAGAGTCTCGCTCTGTCGCCCAGGCTGGAGGGCAGTGGCGCCATCTCGGCTCACCGCAAGCTCTGCCTCCCAGGTTCACGCCATTCTCCCGCCTCAGCCTCCTGAGTAGCTGGGACTACAGGCACGTGCCACTGCACCCGTCTAATTTTTTTGTATTTTTAGTAGAGACGGGGTTTCACCATGTTAGCCAGAATGGTCTCGATCTCCTGACCTCGTGATCCACCTGCCTCAGCCTCCCAAAGTGCTGGGATCACACGCGTGAGACACTGTGCCCAGCCCATGCTTTTGATTTTTCCAAAGCCAGTTTTTACCATTCTTAGCTTGTGGGCCATACAATATAACAGGCAGGGGCTGGATTTGACCTGTGGGCCATAGCTTGCTGACTCTTAAGACTGAAGGTTCTAGAGTGATCCCTAATATGTGACCTTGAGTAACTCCAAGCCTCAGTTTTCTTAGCTCTGAAATGGGATAATAATATTTCCTACCTCCTAAAGTTACTATAAAAATTGACCGAATTAATGTGAAAAGGTCATCATGATCCTTGGCACATAATAAGTGTTCAATAAATGTCAACTCTCATTATGAACAAACTTTAACCAGGTTTAACATGCGCTACACAGCCACTTTCTTAGTGGCAACACCAAAACACCAGTCTCATCACAAGAACAGGACCAGGTTGTCACCATTTCCAATGTTGTTAGCACTGACCAGGCAGTGTTGGCAACCGATAATTTGATGTCTCCAAATGAAAAGTGATTCTCGGCATCCATGAATACTGTCCTTTAGACAGTCTGGAATTGGTCAGTTACAAACTACAGAGTGCACGTCCCCAACACTAAATCCCTGGGAATGTGAATGGTCTGCAGGTGACAGAAGTCACTTGAGAATGGACTCACACTCTTCCTCACTTTGGAGCAACTTGGAATTTCTAAAACACCAAATTCTGCACACTCCAGACAAAATATCAAAATATCAACTAGTCAAGCAGCCAGACCCCATTTTCCTGTCTTCTTGAGATCTAGTTTGGTTGTTCCTTCAGGTGGGAACATTTTAGGGTGTTTTTGGTGGTAGTGGTTGTTATTGCTTTGGTTTTTGTTTTCTCTTTTTCTCTCCCTTTGAAAACATCAAAGCAAAGCCCAGCCTACCATACGATTTATGGGATAATTGGAATCTGATTGCCTGCCAAGTCTCCCTGAGTCTTTAGATGCTCAAGCAGACCCATTCTTTAATGTTCTGGTCAAACTTGAGTGTCGGGCAGAAAATTCATATTTTTTTTAAGTACACATTTCAAGATTAAATCCTACTAATTCAAATTGAGCTAATATTCGCACATCTGAGGAGGTGAGAGGAGGGTCTAGTTTGTGGAAATCTGGACCATGAATCCTCCTCATCAGAAAAGGGTAGCAGAGAGATTACTTTCAAACAAATAAGAAAGGGTAAAGGGAAGAGCAGAACTAGGGAGGGATTATTTTAAGAAAGACTTGAGGCTCATCCAATAATCTGTCTCCCTAAAGCACTCCAGGTAGTACTAAAGGTAGTAACCATAGCAAGAGTAATAATAATACCTGACGTGGACAACTGACATCATAAATCTTGCGTAAAATGTGAATGAATGCTTCTTTACAAACACTTGCTGTTTTATATTTTAATACATCTGTAATATGCACTCCCCTTTGGAACAGTCCATGCCATGTATAAGGCAGCCCACAATCAGCCCGTAACAGCAACACACAGCCACACTCCACACAGAAGCTCTGCCAGTAGAGAAGTGCTGGAGAACCACTGCCCGATCCACAGGGAGCTCAGGACTTCCAGCGCCTGGGATTCAGAGAATGGCACCCCTCTCTCATGCCCTCTCAGTCACTAAAGGGTTGCTGGGCTCTGTGTCTGGCTGCCAGCACTGCCCCAGATGCGAAGGGACTCTTGTGAATCCCGACAGTTGCGATGGTATGGACAGGTGTCTGATTACAAATCACACGACCATTATTTACCAGGCCACATCTGAGCACCCCTCAAATTACGAAGGCAGGCAAACAAATGGGAGACAAAGCAGATTGCAGTTCTCTCAGGCGGGGCTTTATTTAAAAGGTATCTTGCCTCCATAATTCATTAAGCCAAAGCTTGGTTTGGGCCAGCTTGGAACCCGAAATGGTTATTACAGAGCAACAGCAGATCAACTGCTCTCCCTTCTGCCAAGGCGGAAGGGACCAGTCTGCCTTAAAAGCAACAAGAAAATGTTGAAAAGTTGCGCTCTGACTCAATATAGTTCTGAATTGTGTTTCATTATTTAGCAGTAAAAGGAGAAAATATTTTAAAGACTCAGTTTCCCTGTAATAGCAAAAACTTGGAAGTAATTTAATATCTACTAATATGGAAATGATTCAAAGAACTATTTACAATACCATGAAATGCCAGGCTGCGGTTAAGAGGAGTGAGGAGAAGCTACATTAATGCTGAAGAGAAACCTCTAAGACATACTGTTAAGTGAAAATATATACATTAAAAGTGGAAGACGACAATTTTAAGAACAAGATATTCTAGCACAATGTGAATGTACCTAATGCCATTGAACTGTGTGTATATTTAAAACTGGTTGATGGTAAATTTTGTTATGTGTATTTTATCTCAGTGTTTCATAATTTTAAAAGACAAGGTGTTCTTATAATATCATCTATAAAAAAGCCATCATATGTATGGCTTAAGCATATGAATGTGTAGATGAATGTCAACAAGGCCAGATATTGACCTCCAGAGAGAGGACTTGAATTGAGGATAGAAACAGCACAGAATTTAGCTTTGACAGCATTATACAATTGTCTTATAACAAGAACATAGCCATAGATACTATACTTAATAAATAATTTAAATGAAACCTGCAAGTGAACATCAAGTTTCTTCTCTAAGGTGGGGGTACTGAACTAGGTCAGCATTTCAACCATTTCTTCCTTTAATAGTGATATCCATGGCATTGAAAGATTTGTGTCTATGGAATTACCTTAATTACTAGGCATCAAATTCATCCCACGCAATTCTCCTTGGTCAAATTTCTTGAAAAATATTATTTAACAAATATTTATATGGTGCTTGCTGTGTGCCTGATACTGTTCCAAGTGCTTCACAACTGTCAGCTCATTTAATTATCACACCAACACAATGACGTAGGGCTATCATTGCCCCCACTTTACGGATGAGGAAAACAAAGCACAGAGAGGTTAACGAACTTATCCAAGGCCATAGAGCTAGTAAGCGAGGCAACTGGAACTCTAGTGCAGGCTCCTGAGTCCACACTCTTAGAAACAACTCCATGCTGCCCCTCTTTTCATTGTCTACGCTTCCTCTCTACTAATCTCCTTACTGTTCTTCACAGATACCAAGTTGATTCCTACCATGGGGCCTTTGCACCTGCTCTTTCCTCTCTTTATAATGCTCTTCCCCAGACCTTTGCATGGCCCATTCTTTCTAATGGCTTAAGTCTTAGCTCCAGTGTTGACTCCCCAGGAAAATTTTCTCTGATCATCTTATCTACAGTGGCTCTCCCTCATCTCATCCCCTCTATCACACTGTTTTACCTCTCTTATGGCAGTGACCACTATCTGAAATTATTTTGTTGCCTTTTCAAAATTATGATTCATATTTTGTTCACCTTTTTGTCTTTCTCCCAATAAATCGTGAGGTTTGTGAAGTTAGGAAGCCTGTCTGCCTTGTTCACCACTGTGGCCCCGGCTCCTAGCACATAGCAGGCGTCCAAGAAGAATACTATTGTAAAAATGACTTTGAAATCATGAATTTACTTTTAAAAACAATATATCGTTGGATGGCTTTGATACTTTGATTATTAGGATCGAATCACTTGCAACACAGCTCACAATGAGTAGAGACATCTGTTGATGGGACTAAAGAGTCTTTATGACAAATGTTTTAGTTTATTAAGAAAAACCACCCACCTTGAAAGGAAATAATACTATTAATGCACTGCAGCAACATCATTTTGGGGGGTAAGGACTCCTAGACCCTGCGACAAAATCCTCAGCCACACAAGGGCACAGACGAGTGACCCGGAAGCCCCCAGGATTCAGCTGTTTATCTGGTGTGGCTAAGTGCTATATTTGCAAGCAATTTAAACACTGGTCTTCTCTGGTCTTCTAGTCTCCTCTCATTAAGCAGTTTAGAATTCTTTATTTTAAAAGAAAATAAGAGAAAATATCCCATAGCATGTTCCAGATATTAGGAACCTAAACAAGTAATCTCCAAGAGTAAAATATGAGATATTGAACTGGGTTCCCTGGAGCAGCAGTCTACTGCATGCAAGTAATTTTAGGTAGATGGAATTGATTTCTGATCTTATGCCTTGGTGTATTTGTAAGCATTTGTATTTGATGAAAAACAGTCAAAATAAAGGGCAGTTTGATTTTTCAAGAGTTGTAAAGTATAGACAAGGATAACAGGGGGTAACTTGCATATTATCTGGCAAGTGGACAAAGGAAAGTACTGACGACAGCAGGCAAAAAATATAGCAATAACGAAAGCCAAACAAAATCTCCCATTTCATTCTTTTTCCTTTGTATTTTAACCTTGGTTGGATGAACTCAAGATGGACAGCTTTGTTCAATAAGCACAGTCCTCTTCCCTTTCTCATTCCCTCACAAGCCCTTAGGCAGACCTGAACAATAGGTAGCTCAGGAAAATTTCCTTGGTTTCATTGTGAGATGGGCCTCATGGACCCATGGGAGTGCGATTTGAAGGTCCTGGACCTTACTGAAAGAGAAATCCTGATACTGACTCCCACACTGAACTCTCAGGTAGCACTTAAGTGATTTCAGGCCATGAGACTAGGCGATCATTCTGCAGAGCAAGTCTGGTTTGCAAGACTCACTTGTCCAGGGCTCACCCAGGAAAGAAACCCAAATTTAGACCTAAGTAATGAGGACATGCATCTAAAAAGATTAAATGAATATGTAGTGTATGTAACAGGAATCTATTATCCTTACACACACTTTTCTTTATAATTTCAACAAGTTTACAGTAGATTCAAGCTCTTCTAGCTCAATGACCTTATAGAAATTAGATATCAAATTTGCTTTGCACAAGTAGAGAGAGAGTATCACAAACAATTTACAACCTGAAGACCTGTGATTAAGCCTTTAATAAGATTTGGCTTCCATTTCAAAGGTCCATCTCAATGTTTCATAATTAAGGAGTGATGAGTCTGATAAACATGGTTCAACTCAGACATAAACAGAATTGGGAATTTCACGCTTTATCTACCCCATAGCAAACAAACTCAAGAATGAGACAAGGCAGGAGGCTGTACTGATGGAGCTGCCAGCCCTAGAGAAGGCAGTTGCTTCCTCAAACACTAGGGAAGCTGTTTGAGAACTGTTTGATGATCCAGCGAAACAGCAGCCTTCTTGGTTGCCAAGCCTTTGGAAACAGGGCTTATCAAAGGAGTACCAATCACATGATTTAGTTGAAACAGCCTAGAGGTAATTTCAGCATTCACACCTGAGATTTGGGAGAAATTCTGAAGCCCATGTGACTTTGCCGAAACAGAAAACTCTCATTCCTGACAGTTTGTGTTTTGTCTGAATATACAGTTTCTCATGGCATTTTCCAACCTTTTCTTGCAAATACCCTTCTGCCTCTCCTTCAACCATCCCATCCCACACAGTAGGCATCAGAGTAGCATCAATTATCTCCTCAATGCAGATACCAAAAATTGCAGCAACAGAATTTTATTGAGATACCTACTCCGGATAATCATTGTGATCACAGGTAACTACCATTTATAGAGAGGTGTTTGCAACTCTGCCTGAGAGAAAGATTCTCTTCCTTCCAAAAAATTCACCAAGGACCCCTACGTTTCATACCTCTCAATTCTTCCACAGTGAACAAGCCCAAAGATGGTGGCTCACTTAATATTTACTAAAGGGCCCCACTGTCCCGGGGCCTACACCTGGACACCACAGTAGAAGTAACCCTCATGCTTAGAAACCAGAGTAAAGGGAAGAAACCTTGCTGAGGCATAGTCTTGGCTGCCATTAGAAAATAATACATAATTAGAAAAATATGCTATATGCATAATGAGTGGGTAGTAGTAAATCACAAAAATAAATGCAAAGGGTAACTGATGAACAGAAGCTGACTCCAAGGCTGAATCTAGTAAATTATCAAATTCAGTTGACACTGTCATGACATGACTCAAATTTGCTATTGTCTTAGCCCCAGAGCTCATTAGCACTTACATGAACCCACCTGAACCACACATCTTTCTCTGTGCTCCCAGAACTTTCTAAGACACAGCTCTGTCAACACACCTTTAAGAACCCCCAACTGACCATTCAATGGCCTCCTCTCCTCCAGCCCCCAGACCAGCCCCCACTTCATTTCATGCTCCCAGCAACGCTTTGAGGTGGGCATTATTACTGCCATCTTTACTAATGAGGAAACAGTCTGGGGAGGTTTAGTAACTGGCCCAGTTATACGGTCAGTAAGCAAAAGAACAAGAGTGTGAATTCAAGCCTGCCTGATCCAACACGTTTGTTTTTTCCCTTCCATTGCTCTAGCCAGATGGAGAACAACATTTTACTTCTTGAAAAGTGCTTGTGGTATAAAGTGAAAACTCAGGAACTTTGTACACAACTATTCTGTAGAAGGCACAAGAAGGATGTCTTTGGACTCCAGAAGGGAGGCAAATAGGAAGATAGAAAGAAACATGGTGGCACCAGGAGGTGGCAGAAAGAGCCACACGGATCCTAACATTGCTCCTGTCTGTGCGCGCCTACAAATTTTCAATAGTTCCTATGCTCACCAATTGCTAGGGTGTGAGTTGGTGTTCTGTGGAAACCAGGGAAGGACCTGGGCTTTGTTGTTCAGATATTAACTAACAAAGAGCAAAGCAGCATGCCCAGATGAGGGCGGAGTAGAGGCAGAAACACAGGCAGAAATGGGGGGATACTGGACTCACCAGTCTGGTACAAATGGAGCTGAATCTCCAAGGGGCAAGGAAAGTACTGACTTTTATCTAATGAAGCACTGAACTCCAGTGTGTCCCCAGAACCACCTATGTATTTGGTGTTATCCTCACCCCTCTTTACTTCTCTCCCACTGACCCTTTTACCGTCCCCCAGCCAAGGAGCACTCTCTTGTTCTCAGAGGTCCAAGATTTTCTCTCACCTCCCACCAAACCCCCAAACAGGGAAAAGGCTTAGAAAACATTCATTTACCTTAAGGAGTAAAAGTGATTCAGTGCTAACATTATAACCCCTCCAGGGCTAAGATTTTCATTTTTCAAGCAAAAAGGAAAGGAGCTGCTGAGGTGGAATTCCAGACAATAAAGAACAATCAGGGCTTTCCTGAATGTTTAGGAAGCTCTACTTTCTTTTTTGCTGATGATGGCCAATCCTGCACCTAATATGATATCTCTTGTTTTCTGGCTTTAAGAAAAAAAAAAAAATCTAATTAATGAAATTAGGAGTTTGGGGATAGCCAAAGACACACAAAGAAACGTGAAGGTATAAATTGCCAAGGGCTCTGAGGTGGATGCTATATGCTTGCATTTATTTAAATGGATCCTCCTTTGGCTAAATAGCAAATGTAAGAAGACTATACAGTATTTAAATAGAAAGTTATAAGAACACACACACAGGTGTACACAAAGTGAAAAATGAAGCTACAGAATAGCAAAGATTCTATAGAGCATTCCTCTTGTTTTTTAAATTAAAGTGTATGTGTGTGCATGTGTGTCTAACTAGCATTCTTTCCTTTTTCTAGTGCCAGCAACTCCCTCCCTTCAGTTCATGTGGTACTGTCATTTCCAACATCCAATGATAACCACCACCCCACCTGGGCACAGAGATAAGAGGTAACCCAAGTCCAGCCTGTTAGAATCCCCACTATCTGCAGAGATTGGTCTAACTAGGAACATGGCCCAAACAGAGCAAGAAGTAACTGTCCTTCCCAGGGATTGATCTACAGGGTTGTGGCTACAGATACTCCTCCTTCTACGGGAATCACTGAATAGGTGCATTGTGAGTCTGGGGGTGTGGATGAGCAACTTTCCCACCAAGGGAAGGAAATCCACCTGCAGTTGATTGAAATGAAAAGAGAAGAACAACTAAATGATGGAAAAGGCAAAAGGCAGAAAGAAGAGGGAAGACTTCAAATTAACCCCAGGATCGAATCATGCTAGAAGCCAGATCCACGCCTGGACTTCCCAATAATATAAGCGATTGATTTCACTTTGGCTTAAGCTAGTCTGAGTTGGGTTTGTCTTGTGCAAGTAAAAGAACCCTCCCAGATACCATGAATGTACACATAGGTACCTATGTATGACCTCTCCCCAAATTCAAAACATATCCAGGCAGTTTAACAGTACTTACATCTGATTGACATTTGAGTTAGGGGAAAAAAAAGTATCAACCTTATTCACTAATTTTAACTTTTTACAATAAGCTATTATTTTAGGATTTTTTAGTAAAAAATGTTTTTTTCATAAACAGAATCTGTATTCACTCTTAAGGTAAGAAACATCGCATACTATGTAGGCAGCAATATTTGAAACAGGCAAAACTGCAGATGCTGTGCAAAATCACACCTCTAGTCTGTTTGCTTGATTCAGTTCATTGTATAGTGAACGGCTGCAAACTAGAGTCTTCCAGAAACATAATTTAGCCCCCCTTCATCTTTGCCATTTCTGCTAAAATGTTCTTCTTCCATGTAAATGTTACTGTGGGCACTAGAAAAACAAGATTTCTTTCAGATTCCAGCTTGTCGCTCTACCATTCGAATAACCCCCAAATTATGCTCCATTTTCTCTCTTTATGCCAACTAAGAACAAGCAAGTTACCTCCAAGGAATACATAACAACATGGCCAGATTCTGTCAGATTAAAATATGAGACAAATTAACCCTCATTAAGCGAATGCACCTGCAACACTGCCTACCAACTGTGAAAAAACAACTGGCCGCATCTCTGAGTCCATATTGTCTTCACCCCTCATTAAGCAAACCCCCCTGGATTTTGCTGAACAGCCACTGCCGTGAGAGGCTCTGCAGTAGACAGCTCCGGCTGGACTGCACGGAGGTGGTTTTGCAGGCACATTGAGGCTTTTCTGTCTGTTCTAAAACACATTTGTCACGGGAAATGGAAGGAAGTTTGATTTTAGAAATATATCTTTATTTTCTTGATGAGAAAATAAAACACATGTTTAAAGGATACCAGTTACTGTCTGGTTTACTCCTTGATTTTTAAAGCAAAATATTTTTGGTAGATAGTTTCCTTTCTGATGCCTTATGTTGCTCAGAGCCTCAAGTGGCCACGGGATCGTGTTTTGCCAAGGTTAAAAGAAGGCCTAATCTGCTTTAAAATGGGGTTTTTTTTCTCTCCTACTAAAGAGATTCCATTTCTAAGTAGAAGGTACACAATGTTCCTGATGTGATTTCTCTGAATTGATAAGACCAACGTGATAGCCTGTGCATTTTCCTCATCGGGGCTCTTTGATTCCTCCAAACTCTAATAAGTTCAGGGGAGTCAGTGTCCTCCCTAAGGTCACACCACCAGAAAGCCATGGAGCTGGCATCTGAAACCAGGTGTGTTTCATTCCAGAATCCACATTTGTAATTATATAGTGCAGGGGCATGCAAGCTACAGCTTGCAAGAGCCAGATCCAGACCGCCTTCTGTTTCTATAAAGTTTTATTGGAAGCCAGGCACAGTGGCTCAGGCCTGTAATCACAGCACTTTGGGAGACTGAGGCGGGCAGATCAGTTGAAGCCAGGAGTTTGAGATCAGCCTAGCCAACATCATGAAACCCCATCTATCTCTACAAAAAAATACAAAAATTAGCTGGGTATGGTGGTGCATGCCTGTAATCCCAGCCTCTTGGGAGGCTAAGGCATGATAATCGCTTGAACCAGGGAGGTGGAGGTTGCAGCGAGCTGAGATCACACCACTGCACTCCAGCTTAGGTAATAGAGTGAAACTCTGTCTCAAAAATAAATATATAAATAAAGTTTTATTTGAACACAGCCTCACCATTTGTGAATGTACTGGCAAAGGCTGCTTTCAAGCTACAGCAGCAGAGCTAAGCACAATGAGTGCTTACTTAACACCATTGATAGGTGTTTGGAAACTGTGGCACTAAGTGAAACCACGTATAACCAATTTTTTTCCTCATCAACATTATAATGAAATGCCATTATTTGAGGACCTGCTGTACGTTGTTTCATTTCGTTGCAGTTTCCAAGAACCTATTAATAACGTTAAGTGAAGACTTACTGTATTTGTGACAAAGACCCCTTAACCTGCAAAACCAAAAATGTCTACTCTCTGGCCCTTTACCAAAAAGTTTGCTGACTTTTAGTACCATACAATTCCCCAGTTCATGTGAAGAGCGGTGCTCTACTCAACATCACAGGAGACCAAAAGATGTCACTGATAATGTTCATTGCCAAAAGAACCCCACCTTGTGGCAGATACCAAACCCAGGGGGCTGACTTTTATGCCGTGCTGACCCAGCCTTATCTGACCAACTCAGCTCTTTCATAGACTGCATTCTGGCCCATAAAAGAAGGTTCCTGCTTACTGGAATTAAGAGGTCAAATGTAAGAAGACCCAGAGGTCATTCTGGATTGTGCACAAGCTCTTTCCCTCTTCAGCTACCCTCACCCCCAACTCTCTCACACATAAGGCCCACTCCAGATGTGGCAAGCACTCACAGGTGTTCCAAACACTATCTGCCAGCTTTTCAGTCAGGGCCTTTTATTGGGAGTGGGGAGACTTAAAGGGTAAAGATGCTGAGCAAAAAAAAAAAAAACAAAACAAAACAAAATGGAGGCTGGGCACGATGGCTCACGCCTATAATCCCAGCACTTTGGGAGGCCGAGGCAGATGGATCACCTGAGCTCAGGAGTTTGAGATAAGCCTGGCCAACATGGCGAAACTGTCTCTACTAAAAATACAAAAATTAGGCACGGTGGCATGTGCCTATACTCCCAGCTACTTGGGAGGCTGAGGCAGGAGAATTGCTTGAACCCCGGAGGTGGAGGTTGCAGTGAGCTGAGATGGTGCCACTGTACTCCAGCCTGGGTGACAAAGCGACACTGTAAAAAAAAAAAAAAAAAAAAAAAAAAAAAAGGAGAGGGCAAGAACAAACTATCTATAGGACCTGCTTCCCAGAATTTTATTTGAGAGAATACCACCAAAAATGAGCACAACTTCAGTCTAATCGAGGCAAAAAGTTATATATGGTTCACATTTGTCATCATTTTTAACTATACTAAAAAGTTATATACCTTTCCAGGCCAACAAATTAGATTCTAGCAACTCAGATTTCTTTGATATAATATTGCTCTGGTATATGTTTTTCATTTATCAGATATTTATTATGCACTTACTATGTGCTCAGTGCATGAGATACAATGGTCCCTGTGCTCATGGAGCCTCCATTCTAATTGAGAAGAAATAGAAATAATAAATAAGAATAATTTCGATAGAGGTAGATGTTTATGAAGAAAATGAATAGGTTTAGTATGGAGTAATGCTGATTGGAGATAACTTTAGGAAGGAAACATAGAGGCATCTACCTGCTATGTGCTAGGAGTTGTGGTAGATGTTAGGGACACAGTTGGGGAACAGTAGCCAGAGAGAGAAGGATGTGGTCAAACATCAGATCTACATAAAGGCGGCTCAGGAAACGAAGGTAGAGTTGTCCTACAAAGCTAGGCCTATGAACCATCTCTGGTGGTAGAACAATAAAACATTATGTAGGGAGGCCTTTTGCCCACTATGATGTCACCACAAATATATTACTTCCTTACTTACATCTCTCGTTTCAGAAATAATTTTCGCTAACTGCCTCAAAAACCTAGGAATGACAGAGTCTCACTCTGTTGTCCAGGCTGGAGTGCAGTGGCGCTATCTCAGGTCACTGCAACCTCCACCTCCCAGGTTCAAGCGATTCTTCTGCCTCAGCCTCCCTAGCAGCTGGGATTACAGGCACCCACCACCACGCCCAGCTAATTTTTGTTTGTATTTTTAGCAGAGATGGGTTTCACCATGTTAGCCAGGATGGTCTTGATCTCCTGACCTTGTGATCCACCCTCCTTGGCCTCCCAAAGTGCTGGGATCACAGGCATGAGCCACCATGCCCAGCCTAACATGTGATGTAATTTAAAAGGTGTTGCAGAAGACTATATAGTGAAATGGGGAAATGTTACCAATATGTGATGTGGAGAAAGTAATTCTAAAACACTACTGTATTGCATAATGTCATTTTTGCTAACAATATGGGTGTATAACTACAAAAAACTACCCATTAAACATTAACTGAGTGGTTATAACGGCATAATGGGATTACAGATGATTTCTATTTTCTTTTTGGTGCTTCTCTGGATTTTCCAAATGCTGCCCTAACAAAATTTTTTCTTCTTTCTTTGTTAAAGGGAATTTGGAAAAATGTTAGGCAATAGAGTTTGAGTCTTTCCGTCTCAGGGATAAAGCTATCCCTGGACATCTGGGAGAGGACAAAAACAGGCAACTTCTGCCTGCAGCCAGTAGACTTACTTCATTCAACACCCTGATGTGAGTTCTCTGCTTCCCGAGCAGCCTTCTGGTAGGGATTGGCTTTCCACATGGTTCTGCTAAGAGGGAGAGAAGCAGGTGGTCATCTGGGCACAAGCATTTCTATCCCTTTGGCAACTACAGTTTTCACTGGAAATGAATAAGTTAATAGTTTGGTTTTCAGGAATCGGTCACACCTAACTGAGCCTGGTCAGCACAACTGCTTCCCTGAAAGACAGGCACAGTGGTGACAGTACTGAGTCAGGAGGCTGAGGCCCAATGACTGAACGAAAGAGAGCTGCTGTCCACACCCTAATTAAGTCTCTAAATTGACACTTCCCATCATTAAGCTTTACCTAGTAACAGTCCTAAGAATTACCTGCCAAATGGTGATGTTTCCTGCTCTCATTTCTAAGACTAACCCATTCAAGGGTCAAATGGTGCTCTCTAATTTTAGTCTCTCCTCTCAGGATGTGGTCTTCAAGCCCTCCAGTCATGCTTGGAACTCACCTTCGTTCAATCTTCCATGACTCAAATTTGAAAAATACTAAATACAGAAGAAAGTAATACTAAACACTACACTTCCCAATACAACTTCAAGTAATAAGAGAATGTGACCTGAGTCTTAGAACAAGCTTCCACGGCAGGTAGGCAGGGCAGGCAGGCATCAGCAGCCCCACTGTACGGGTGAGGCTCAGGAAGCCTCAGCCAGACCAAGGTCGCACAATTTGTTAATGGCACAGCCAGGCTTAGCCTTTGTTCTAATGAATGGCTTCAAACTAAGAGAACCATCTGCTGGAGCCTGCTGGCCCTTGTTCTCTCTTCCCCACTCTCAAGTGTCCATCTTCATCCCCCTCCCACTCAGCAGTGATACCAGTTATTTGAAGACATGACATAAAAAGGATTTGAAGGATGATGTTATGCTTTGAGCTCATTCCTACAGCCTAGAACGTGCAAACTTAATAACCTATAAAGCTCCAGTAGGTCATGGAATTAAAGCAGCAGTCAGTTATGGGAGGGAATGGTCTGTGGGAACCTGAAGAGAGGATGCCCTGTCTACACAGTGAAGACCCTACAATCACCATATCAGAGGTCAGCAAATTGCAACCTATGGGCCAAATCCAGCATGCTGCCAATTTTTGTATAGCCCATGAGCTAAGAATGGTTTTTGCATTTTTAAATGATTATATAAATCACCATATAATATCCTTGATTTTGTCTTTTGATCTACAAAACCTAAAATATTTACTATCTGGCCCTTTACAGAAAAAAAAAAAAAAAAGTTTGGCAACCCCTATACATACAACCCATGTTGCCATGGATTAATGCAGGCCTGGTATGGCCACATCTTCTAATTGTTCAAGAACTGTTATCTTAACTTTCCTATTAGTAAATGTTTATAATTAGCATTTCAATGCAACACTGGTCAAATATTTCAAGCTTTCCTGTGACCTCAACAACTGAAAGGTAGAAAATAGACATTTATTTCAATTCATAACCATAAGTTCTTCATATATCATTTTCCATCATATTTATTTTTATTATCTGTAAGATGGGAATGAGGTAGGGGTTGCTGGAACACTTCACTCTAATTTTGAAATTACTAATGAAAGTTCATAGGGTTAAAATGATATAATGAGATAATATATACAGAACACCTTACACCCTTCATAAAGAAAGCACACAGTAAATATTAGTGACTGTTATTAATATTTATTATTTTCACTAACCATATTACCACTGTTTCCCTAAACATACTATTCATTTTCACTAAACATATCTACCATATACCATGAATTACACTAGATATTGCAGACACTGAGATGAGAAAGAAAAGCCACTCAAGCAACTTGGACCCTAACCAAAGAAAGTATGTAAACAGCTCATTTCAGTTAGCTGTTGAATGTGCCAATAGGGGCATATGCGAGGTGCCTTGGGAGCCCAGAACAGGACCCATAACTCAACCTCAAAGGAAACAGGATGAGAATGGGTGTAGACAAGTCCAGAAGTGGGTGGTTATGGAAAGTTGAGGCCACTTATAACACATAAACTCCATTTTCAGTTTTTTAATGAGATAGTCTCGTATTTTGTATCATTTTATTACAGAGAGCAAAAAAAAAAATTAGACTCTATGAGGTATCTAAATCTGGTTCACATTATGTAAGTATTGAACAAATTCCAGAACCAACTATATAATTACAAACCAAAGGAGAAGTAGACACTTGGGCATAATCTCTATTGCCCAAAAACCAAAGCTGTGATATCCTCCTCTTTTGTGTAAGAGCTGCCTGCAAACAAACTAGAGCCCATGGGTCATAGCTATAGAAGCTCCTCTACTTATGAGTTTCAACCTGTGAACACAAGTGTTCATCAAAACCACCTCATGCCAGAGTCGCAGTCCAGACAATTCCCTCTACCAGAGGGCATCTGCAGTTACTTTGCAGCAGGGGTTGGCAAACCTATGACTCAAAGGCCAAATCTGGTTCACTGCCTGTTTTTTTAGATGAAGTTTTATTGAAAATCAGCCATGTCTTCTGTTTATATATGGTCTATGGCTGCTTTTGCATGACAGTGGCAGAGTTGAATAGCTGTGACAGGCACTGAACAGCCTGCAAAGCCTAAAATATTTACTATCTGGCCCTTTATGGGAAAAGTTTGCCAACTCTTGCTTTATAGTCACTTTAGCCTTCAGAACAACTAGACACATATCTACCCACAGAAGCTAAGCAAATAGACCTATTGTCTATTAAAACTCTCCAAATCAATCATTAAGAATGAGGCTATTGTCCAACCTATGTAATGGATTTGCATTGCATAGTACTTTTCTGGGACAGCACCTTAGCTCAACAGTAACTTGGTGACAGCCACTGCTTGATACACACAAAACGATCCTCCTCTCATCTCCATGGCAGACATTACTAATCAATTGTGGCACTCTTTCTTGCCAAGGCCAGAGATGACCTCTGAATCCTTCTCAACACAGCTGTTCAGTCATCTACTACCAATAAATCAGAGTTCTCCAAAGAAAGAGACCCACTTGTCATTATGGGTTGTGATCTTGGAGCAAGACTTTGAGAGATGTTTTGAGTGTTGTTAGCTACTTTCTTCCCTTGAATCCCACAACTTGGGTCCATGTCCACACTTAAGGCCAAGAGCTGGCTTGATTTTCACAACATTTGGTTCAGAGAAGGAGGAAAGAGGCTTTATTTGTCCCATAGTGCTTCCCCAAAGTCTGTACTTTAGATTTGAGAACTGAAGCTCCATTCAAAAGCCTCTGATTACTGAACCTTCCTGTGGCTAAGATTTCAGCACTAAAACTGTATTTTTATTTTAAATCATTTTCTTTTCTTCCTGCATTTTCCATACTACTGAAGCTGCCTCAAAGAAAGCCATATGAACACTGAGCACAATGGATATCTATGATTTGTAAGTCAGGAAAAAAAAAACACACATCCAAATGCACTTGAATCGTTTGCTAGGTTCCAGTTTTCCAGTTCTTCTTCCACTCTGCTACTCCCCAATGACAATCCCCTTCCCTCAGAATCCTGCAGAAACCCAATATGCCTTTACACTCCCTCAACCACACACTTTATTATCTTAAGGTCAATACCTTTATAAACGTGCTTTTGACTGGCTTTTCTTAGATAACTTGAGGGCACTTCTTCTTTGCAAGCAATAAAAATAACCTGACCTGGGATGTTATCAAGATGAAAGTAATTACAAAGTCCTGAGCTGAACTGCCTGGGAAAGCCAGCACCCCTTATTGTTAATTCTTTGAACAAAGACGACCTAGCTTTATGTAATTATCAATCTCATGCCTGCCTTATTTCAATCTCAAACCCTTAAAACATAGGCCATAAGAAATTATATATTTTGTTTTGCTAGCAATTCTTCATCACATGTTAATATTTTTCCATAGTCATCTCATTGGAACTTCCCTACAGGCAAGTGGATATTGGGCCACCCTTACCTTTGTAAGTAATCTTGACAATTCAGTTTTCCACATGGTATCCTTTTTTCCCCTCTATCCCCCACTGAGATCTCAAGTTAGTTGGATGCTAAAGGCTATTCTAGCAGCACCAAGTTCAGTGTCAACAGTGTCAAACATAATGAAAGAAGCAGAGCATTCGAGGGAAATGAGCCTAACCTGTCCTTTCGGCATTTCTTCTATTCAGATTTTTCTCAATCATGCATCCATGGAGAAGAACCCATTGGGGCCATTCCAGTAGACAGCAATAAGGATGTCTATGAGCTTTATGTTGTTGTTGGGAGATGGGATTCTACTCTTCCGGAAGAATACGACCTCAAAATGAGCCACCACAGGTAGAAATCACGTTCACTTGGGATGCTTTAGGACTAGTCCCAGACATCTGTTAAGAACACAGACCTCTGGGTGTGAGCCATGCCTCTGCCATTTTCCAGCTGTGTGACCTTAGCCAACATAGTCAAACTCTTTGAGCCACAGGTATTTCACCTAAAAGTGGGGATAAGGAAGAGTGGTTGGAGGATGAAAGAGCTAAGACCAGTAAAGCATTCCATAACAATAGAGCAGCCAGGAGTTACTACCAAGGCCTTGGCTCCTTCACCTACAAAACAAGAGGGTTTATTCTGAATACATTCAAGATCCATCAGCACCAGCATTCTATTGGTCCAGTTATTGGAACAAGAGACTCAAGGAGCCCAGTTGAAAATAACTTCAGCTTAATGGACTTTGGAGACTCAGAAGGAGAAGGTTGGGAAGGGGATAAGGAACAAAAAACTACATATTGGGTACAATGTATATTATTTGGGTGACAGGTGCACTAAAATCTCTGATTCACCACTATACAATTCATCCATGTAACCAAAAAACACTTGTACTCCAAAAGCTATTAAAATAATAAAAAATTTTTAAACTTTAGCTTAGAGTTCAAGAGATGTGGGGTCCAAACCAAAGCCAATTCATTACTCTGACAAGTGACTCCTGACAAGTTACACCAGGGAACTTCTAAAACATTGTATCATCTCTTAAGTCAATACCTATGTGAACCATGTTTAAGCCCTTTAATTCATTTACTCCTCACAACAACTTAGTAACATTGGTGCTATTATTGTCCCCATTTTACAGATGAGGAAACTGAAGCAAAGAGAGAATGACTTTGCAAATAGTCACACAATGGAATACTACACAACCTTTAAAAAGAAGGGAACTTTGTCATCTGCAACAACATGGATGAGCCTGAAGAACATTATGCTATGTGAAATAAGCCAGGAACAGAAAGATGAACACCACATGATCTCTCGTATATGTGTGATATGATTTGGCTCCGGGTCCCCACCCATATCTCATCTTGAATTGTAATCCTCACATGATGGGGGAGCCTGGTGGGAGGTGATTGGAACATGGTGGTTTCCCCCATGCTGTTCTCATGATAGTGAGTTCCTGTGAGATCTTACGGTTAAAAGGGTGGCATTCCCCTGCCACCATGTAAGATGTGCCTTGCTTCCCTTTCGCCTTCCACCATAATTATAAATTTCCAGAGGCCTCCCTAGCCATGCAGAACTGTGAGCCAATCACACCTCTTTTCTTTATAAACTACCCGGTCTCAGGTAATTCTTCATAACAGTGTGAAAATGGACTAATACAATGTGGAATCTTACAAACTCAAAACTATAGAAGTAGAGAGTAGGATGGTGATTACCAGAATCTGGGGTTAGGTGACAGGGAGATGTTGATCAAAGGGCAAAAAGTTTAGATAGGAGGAGGAAGTTTTAGTGATCTATAGTGGAGCATGGTGACTATAGTTAATAATGTATTGTATGTGTCCAAATTCCTAGAAGAGTAGGTTTCACACGTTCTCATCACACCACAAACAAGTAGATGAGGTGCTGGATATGTCAATTAGCTTGATATAATCATTCTGCAATGCATACACATATCAAAATGCCCCATTGCCCCCCATAAATATATACAATTATTTGTCAATTTGAAAAAAGGTGATGAGAGAAATAGGGGGTGTGACATGCAAAATAAGAGTGAGATGATAGTATAGACTGGAAAAGGAGGCATCTTTACACTGGTGTTCAAAGAAGGTCTTCCTGAAGAAGGGTCACTTGAGCTGAGGCCTGAATGACAGAAGGAGCCAGGCACACAATGCTCTGAGGAAAGCTGGTCCAGAGAGAAGTGACTATGTGACGACCCCAAAGCACAGAGGAGCTGGATATGAGGTAGTGTTTCTCAGACTGCACGTGCATCAGATGCATTTGGAGGACATGTTAAACACAGATGGCGGGGCCTCATCCCCAGAGTGTCTGATTCAATGGGTCTGGGGTGGGGCCAGGAAATTTTCATGTCTAACAATTTCCCAGGGATGCTGATGTTACTGAGTTAGAAACAATTTGAGAACCACTAGTCTAGAAAAAGAGTCCACTAACTTTTTATGGAAAGGGCTAGTTAGTAAATATGTTTCATTTTAAAGGACTAGAAGGTCTCCTGGTTGCAACTACTCAACCTTACCGTTGTATCACAAAAGCAGCTACAAATAGTGTGTAAACAAATGAGCATTGCTGTAATCCAATAAAACTTTATTCATTAAAAGAAACAGCAGGCTGGAGTTACTTCATGGGCCATAGTTTGCTGGCCCCTGGTCTAGGAGAAGCAGGAGCCAACTATAAACCCATCTTAAACTCCTTTCAGGCTAGAAAGCAAAGCAAGTCCCTATGGCCCCACATCATGGCCCCCACTAGAAACAACTGCATGTTTCTCTTCATTTTGATTACACTTTCATGTCTCAGCCTAAAAGCCACTTCACTGGGAAATCTTTTCAACCTCCCTAGGTCTGGGGTGGGTGTCCATCCTCTGTACGCCTCTGGTGCCACTCACTTGCTCCATTACAGCACCGAGTCCAGTGTGACATGAGTGAGTGGTGGTCCTCTTTCTTGGAGAGGGGGACCAGTTCTGTCCCCTCCAGGTCCCATCCCTGGTACCTGGCACAGGGTCTGGTGTACAACAGGCCACTGAGAGCATTGCTTCCGTTTTTCCCATTCCGCATCCATTTCAGTGGCCTTGAGCTGCTCTCTCCATGCACACAGTTGACCTGGGGATCTTGTTAAAATACAGAGTCTGATTTCTTCAGCTTGGGGTGGGACCTGAGACTCTGCATTTCTAACCAATTAGGATAAGATGTCAAGGCTGCTGGCCTGTGGACCACACTTTCGATGGCAAGAATTTAGAAAACAAGGTAAAAGCAACCCTCTGAAGCTACCATAGAAGTGGAGGCCCTTGAATCACTTTCTCAAACACGATTGATGTAGAAACCCAGGACCCCAGGCCTGGCTTCCTGACTGATGTTGAAAGAAACCATACTTAACAACCAACAAGGGAATTATACTTCACGAACCTCATTATATTTCCTGTTATTTTAACTATCATTGTAATTAAACTCAAAGATTTACCCCACACAGCTCACTTTGGCACATGGTGCACGCTTTGATTTTCAGCATATTCAACCTACTCTGGTGCCCCTGAAATTCATTTGTCAAACAAAGGATGTCACTGGCTATAAATCATAAGAGCACTTTATTAGGCAAAGCTACCAACTCTCTTGTGCCAGGCTTTGTCAAGAAACAGAGCATTTCGATATGTTCTGAATTGTATGTTGTTCTCATGCTCCTGGCTACTGGCATCTGCCACACAGAAGACTCTTAAAATCAACATGGAATGAGAGTGCCTTGGAGATAGCAGGGATCTTGTATTTCTCGGCTCCAAAACCATTTACTGACCAAGAAGTTGAACTCAGAGAGGTTAAGTGACTTTTTGAGAGCCACTCAGCAAGGTACATGCAGGAACTAGAATTGGTGATTCCTGAATTCTGAGCCTGAAAGCTTTCACTTTTCAATAATGATTCTCAAACTGTGGCCCATCCTGGCACCAGTTCATGAACTATTTGTTACCTGTCTAAAATGAGATCAGTAAAGAAACTGAGAATATGTTTACAAACTTTTACAGCAAGTTGACACTGCTGAGACATCTGAGCATAGGGTCTGTGGCTTGTCTCACCAAACCAGGTATAGATCACTGGGGTGCTAGCTCCCTCGTAAGTTTGGTGTGGCCCAAGTTGCATCAAAAGTAAGACTATGAATAGATCTATGATGGACTGGAAATAAAGCCTAGTACTGGCCAGGTGGGGTGGCTCACACCTGTAATCCCAGCACTCTGTGAGGCGGGTGCAGGTGAACCACCCGAGGTCAGGAGTTCGAGATCAGCCTGGCCAGCATGGCAAAACCTGTCTCTATTAAAAATACAAAAATTAACTGGGCATTGTGGCGCACACCTGTAGTCCCAGCTACTCAAGAGGCTGAAGCATGAGAATCACTTCAACCCAGGAGGCGGAAGTTGCAGTGAGTCAAGATCACGCCACTGTACTTCAGCCTGGGTGACAGAGCAAGATGTCTCAAAACAAAATTAAACTAAAACCTAGTACTTCACCATGACTACTAGTTTGAGAAGCATTGATTTATACCATGAATCTCTTCTACTCTATCGCCACAAACCTGTAGTGCTGCCCTAATTCACAGTTTAATTTAAAAACATTATTACATTACTTATCAGTTAGAAATCCCTAAGACACAACACTCTGGCTACCTCCCAGGACAAATCCTCAAACTGTGGCCCATCCTGGCACCGGTTCATGAACTATTTGTAGGGGAAGGAATGCAGCCTTGTAGCTAAGAACTTGGGCTCTTGGGAGAGCTAACCTGTGGGCTCATCCTTGTAGCTAAGGACTTGGGCTCTTGGGAGAGCTAACCTGTGGGCTCATCCTGGTCCACCACTTCCCTCCCATTTGACTTTAGTCAATCTCCTTCAAGTCTGTAAGCCTCAGTTTGCTCTTCTATAAATTGGGGGTGAGAGTAATATCCACAGCCTGTAAGACTGTTGTGAGAATTTAAAAAAACAAAAGAAGAAAACTCTGATAATTCACATGAAGTGCATAGCACAGATTCTGGCACATAGAAAGTGGCCCCCAAATGTTCACATGTAATTGTTAGTAAAAGAGGTAGCAATATAGACCCATGAAGTCAATTTGCTTGTATTGCAGTCCCGGTTTCATCACTTACTAGCTGGGTGACATTAGGCAAGCCACTATCTTAAAAACCTCCCCAACTGCAAATGAGAATTAAAATGTCACTGCCTCTAGAAGAATATTGTAAGGATTAAAGGGAATAATCCATACAAAGCATTGAGAATCATACCAGACACTCAACAAACACATAGCCAGCATCTAAGAGGGCTGTCTCTTATCATCCCAGTTATTTTGGAAAGAATTTTCCTTAGAGAGAATTCAGATATAATAGTTTATGTGGCTAAATTCCTGGACTCTTCTTCAATTTGTGGAACTACAAGTTATGATTAAAAAATAAAAGGCAATGGTAGTCAGACCACAGGGGACCAATGTAGGTTTACTCCTAGAACAGTTAGATAAGTTGCAATATCCTCTTCAACCGAAGAGCAGATTCAAACATTTTTACCATCTCTTGTGGCCTGTTTCTTTTAGGGATTTGAAATGATTTGATCTATTTACAAATGAGATTATCCATAGCATGGGCTTGCCAATAATTAAGTAACTAGACAATACAGTATGACATTAATTTCTCTTCTGCTGTGGTCAGGAGTAGGCCACAGGGCATCTCCATGTCTGCCAAGAGCCATTTGGCAGCTGTTTCCTTGGGCAGTTTGGTCTTGTTCAATTCTGGCCCCGCTGGTCAGGGATGAGCAGATGGAGCGACACTTTGCAAAGGGACCCGGCTGACTCTCCATCAGAGGTATTGAGCTCAGACCTGCAGTGAGCCATACTCTGTCACTAGTTACACGGACAGAACAAACAATACTGAATACGCTACAAGCTAAGCATTTGAGGAGTGAGAAACTGAAACCCTAGATTCTAAGCAACGACTGTCATCTGTTGTTGAAGAGGCAGAAGGAAGCAGGCTCATCGATTTCCAAACAAACACATAAGCCAGGTGGCAAAGCAACAGAGACGGCTTTTCTGGGGCTTCTATAGCACCCTGGAAATAGGTCTAAAGATAGCAGGGTATGAGAAGCAGCAACCTTGGACAGCAGAGAAGAGAATAAACCCAATTACTGGGAACACAACTTAAATCCCCTGTAATGAAGAAGTGTCCCCAGCACTCTGGGCTGCTGGCCTTCTGGGAACACTGCTGAGTGACACAAGAAGAAAAAGAAAGATTACTTCCCAATAATCATCCCTGGTGGTTGTCCTGCTGTCACCCAGCTCCCAGCACGGGTAGAAGAGAGCTCTCTATGAACTCTAGAGCAATAATGCACTCTGTGTTCATAGTAAAGAGAGTTCAGAGATGAACTGCCCAATACAGTAGCCATGAGTTGTATGTTGCTATTTAAATTTAAATTAAGTTAGAAATTCACTTCCTTGGTTTCACCAGTCATATTTCAAGGACTGGATAGCCCCATGTGTCTAGTACCTACCAGGTTAAACGGTGCTGATACTGGACATTTCCATCACTGCAGAAAGCTCTATTGAACATTACTGGGCTAGAGATAAGAGTAGAGTATTTACAAAAGTGAGTGAATAAAATGAACACTGAATGTTGGGGAAGGTGTGGTGAAATGGGCACTGTCAAATCTGGCTGCTGAGAACACAGGATTGGTGCAACATTTCTAGAGCACAATTTGACAATATATTTGTCAAGAGACTTAAAAGCAATCATGCTATGGGACCTAGTGTTTACACAGGTAGGAGGACTCTAGCCAAAGGAAGTAACAAAAGAAATGGTCCAGAAATGTATGCCTAAAGCTATTTGTTAAAAAAATACTTGTCATAGAAAAAACTTAGACACCATGTGAATACACAATAGAGGAAGAAAAAATAAATTTCATCATATGACAGAATATAGTGCTAATAAAGAACGGGTTTCTAAAAACCAGTGACATGGAGAAAATGGCTATGATGTAAGAAAAAGAATAACCAGGTGTCTAATAGAACATTATGGTATGTTGAAAAGTTACATACAAAAATATTAATAAAATGAATATACTAAAATGTTAACAGTGGATGCCTCCAGATAATGGAACCATAAACACTAATTTCTTCATAGTTCCCTGAAAAATAAGACTATCTATATTTAACATTGATAGAGTGATCACTATGTGTTGGGCACAGTTCAAAGAGGCTTAATCCTCACAAACACTTTAAGTAGTCCTATCCCCACTTTATAGATGGGGAAAACAGAAACAAAGTAGTACAGGAATTCCTCCAAGGTCACAAAGTTCTGAGGTAGATGAACCAGGATGCAAAAGCAGACTCCTGGCTTTGTTATCAGAACACGAGGGTTAGTCTAGGTCCTGCTGCTCACTGCACAGGAAGCCAATGACAGACAATTATTGCCAAGGAAGAAGGCTTTAATCGGGTACTGCAGCCAAAGATGGGAGCTCCTGGGAGCTCTGTCTCAAATCCATCTCCCTGACCAACTAAAACTAGGGGTTTACACAGCAGGGAAGAATTGTAACGATGTGTAAGAAAACAGGAACTAGGGAGGGGCAAGGAAGCAATCATGATGAATGAAAGGTCTGGCATCTCATTGTCTAGATGTGGTGATCTGCTGAGTTTCAATTCTTTGATACTTTTTTTTTTTTTTTTTTTTGAGATGGGGTCTCGCTCTGTCACCAGCCTGGAGTGCAGTGGTGTGATCTCGGCTCACTGCAACCTCCGTCTCCCGGGTTCAAGCAATTCTCCTGCCTCAGCCTCCCGAGTAGCTGGGACTACAGGTGCACACCACCACACCCAGCTAATTTTTGTATTTTTAGTAGGGATAACATCTCACCACATTGGCCAGGATGGTCTTGATCTCTTGACCTCGTGATCCGCCCACCTCGGCCTCCCAAAGTGCTGAGATTACAGGCGTGAGCCATCTGGCCTCTTTGACACTTTTTTCTTCTTCTTTTTTTTTTTTTTTGAGACGGAGTCTCGCTCGGTCGCCCAGGCTGGAGTACAGTGGCCAGATCTCAGCTCACTGCAAGCTCCGCCTCCTGGGTTTACGCCATTCTCCTGCCTCAGCCTCCCAAGTAGCTGGGACTACAGATGCCCGCCACCTTGCCCGGCTAGCTTTTTTTTTTTTTTTTTTTTTGTATTTTTTTTTTTAGTAGAGATGGGGTTTCACCATGTTAGCCAGGATGGTCTCGATCTCCTGACCTCGTGATCTGCCCGTCTCGGCCTCCCAAAGTGCTGGGATTACGGGCTTGAGACACCATGCCTGGCCGACACTTTCTTTGAGAGGCCTTAAGGTCATTTCCTGAGGAAGGAAGTCACAGAAACATAAGTTTCAAGTTTTAAGACCAGAAGGGTCAATTTCTACGTTTTATCCAAAAAACTGTCTATGGGACTATTGGGTCTGTTTCAGCTTCAGAGCTCACAGTGTCAGACTTTATGCTGTAATAACCAGTTTACAGAAGAGGACACTGAAAGAGGAACTGCAGAATAACCTGCATGAGGTAGCCCAGCTAGTAACTGGCAGGGCTAAGATTTGAGCAGACTGTGAAGTACTGCCAACCTCAAGAAATGAGGGAGTGGGGTGGGGGTTCTGAGTTGCAAATTAGATTCAGTTATAGAAAACAAGCCAATTTTTATTTCTTGCATAACAGAATTCACAAGATTCAAACTCACTGCATAATAGATTCAATTTTCATCAAATGCTTGACAGGTAGGCCCCTCATACTAAACCCTTCACATGTATTATTGCCTTTAATCTTCAGAACAACCCTCAAAAATAGTAGCCATTATTCTTCCCATTTTAGAAATGAGGAAGCTGAAGCTCAGTAAGCTGGTTGTCAGGGGCCAGGAACATACACTGGGGAAAGGACCATCTCATTAATAAATGGTGCTAGAGGCCGGGCACGGTGGCTCACACCTGTAATCCCAACACTTTGGGAGGCTGAGGTGGGCAGATCACCTGAGGACAGGATTTCAAGACCTGGCCAACATGGTGAAACTCCGTGGCTACTAAAAATACAAAATTTCGCCCGCGTGGTGGTGCAAGCCTGTTGGGAGACTGAGGCAGAAGAATAGCTTGAACTCAGGAGGCTGTGGTTGCAGTGAGCCGAGATCAGGCCACTGTACTCCAGCCTGGGTGACAGGGTGAGACTCCATCTCAAAAAAATAAAATAAAATAAATGGTGCTAGGAAAACACGATATCAATCTGCAGAAGAATGAAGCTAGGTCCATCTTTCACCATATATTTAATCAACTCAAAATGGATTAAAGACTTAATTTTAAGACCAGAAACTATGAAAGTACTACTGAGAGGTGACAACATGCTAGCAGAGCCCTCACTCTCGGAGCCTCCTCGGCCTCAGTGTCCACTCTGGCAGCGCTTGAGGAGCTCTTCAGCCCACCAAGGCACTGTGGGAGCCCCTCTCTGGGCTGGCCGAGGCCAGAGCCCGCTCCCTCTGCTTGGGTGGAGATGTGGAGGGAGAAGTGTGGGCGGGAACTGGGGCTGCACGCGAGGCTCGCAGGCCAGCACGAGTTCCGGGTGGGCGTGGGCTCGGTGGGCCCACACTGGGAGCAGCCGGCCGGCACTGCTAGCCCGGGCAGTGAGAAGCTTAGCACCCAGGCCAGCAGCTGCAGAGGGTGCGCTGGATCCCCCAGCAGTGCTGGCCTGACGGCGCTGTGCTTGAATTCTCACTGGGGCTTGGTTGCCTTCCCACGGGGCAGGGCTTGGGACCTGCAGCCTGCCATGCCTGAAGCCTCCCCAGCCACCATGGGGTACTGCACAGCCAAAGCCTCCCCGATGAACGTCGTCCCCTGCGCAGCTGCCCCTGGTCCCATCAACCACCCAAGGGCTGAGGAGTACAGGCACACAGCGGGGACTGGCAGGCAGCTCCCTCAGCTGCCCTGGTGCGGGATCCAGTAGGTGAAGCCAGCTGGGCTCCTGGGTCTAGTGGGGACTTGGAGAACCTTTATGTCTAGCTAAGGGATTGTAAATACACCAGTCGGCACCTTGTGTCTAGCTCAAGGTTTGTAAATATACCAATCAGTACTCTGTATCTAGCTAACCTAGTGAGGACTTGGAGAACTTTTCTGTTTAGCACTGTGTCTAGCTAAAGGATTGTAAACGCACCAATCAGCACACTGTCAAAATAGACCAATCAGCTCTCTGTAAAATGCACCAATCAACAGGATGTGGGTGGGGTCAGATAAGGGAATAAAAGCAGGCTACCTGAGCCAGCAGTAGCAACCTGTTAGGGTCGCCTTCATCGCTGTGAATCTTTGTTCTTTTGCTCTTTACAATAAATCTTGCTGCCGCTCACTCTTTGGGTCCACGCCTCCTTTATGAGCTGTAACACTCACTGTGAAGGTCTGCAGCTTCACTCCTGAAGTCAGCAAGACCACGAACCCACCAGAAGAAAGAAACTGCAGACACATCTGAACATCTGAAGGAACAGAGTCCAGACACACCATCTTTAAGAACTGTAACACTCACCGCGAGTGTCCGTGGCTTCATTCTTGACGTCAGTGAGACCAAGAACCCACCAATTCCGGACACACTACTACATCCTACTACTTTCTGCAGAAGAAAATGCTACAGGACGTTGGTCTGGGCAAAGATTTTTTTGAGTTAAGACTTCAAAACCACAGACAACCAAAACAAAACTGGACAAATAGGATCACATCAAGCTAAAAAGCTTCTGCACAGCAAAGGAAACAAAGTTAAGAGAAAACCCATGCAATGGGAGAAAATATGTGCAAACTATCCATCTGAGAAGAGATTAATAACCAGAATACATACAGAACAAATGAAGACATACAAATGGCCAATGGATATATAAAAAAATGCCCAACATCATTAATCATCAGGGAAATGCAAATCAAAACCACAATGAGATATCTCCTCATCCCAGTTAGAATGGCTGTTATCAAAAAGACAAAAAATAGCAAATGCTGGCAAGGATGCAGAGAAAGGGGAACCTGTGAATGCTGTTTGTGGAAATGTAAATTAGGACAGCCATTATGGAGAACTGTATTGAGGTTCCTCAAAAACCTAAAAAAAACAAAACTACCACCTGATCAGGCAATCCCATTGCTGGGTATATATCCAAAAGACAGGAGATCAGTACATTGAAGAGATATGTGCACTCCCATGTTTATTACAGCACTAGTCATAGTAGCCAAGATATGAAATCAGCCCATTGATGAATGAATGGATAAAGAAATGTGAAACATATACACAATAGAAAACTGTTCACCCTAAAAGAATGAAATCAGCCAGATGTGGTGGTACATGCCTGTAACCCCAGCACTTTGGGAGGCCAAGACTGGAGGATCACTTGAATTAAGGAGTTTGAGGCCAGTCTAGGCAACATGAAAAACCCCTGTCTCTACAAAAAAAAAAAAAAAAGGTCAGCTACTTGAGAGGCTGAGATGAGAGAATTACTTGAACCTGGGAAGTTGAGGCTGCAGTGAACCGAGATCACACCACTGCCCTCCAGCTTGGGGGACACAGTGAGACCCTGTCTCAAAAAAAGAATGAATCCCGTTATTTGCAGTAACATGAATGGAGCTGGAGGGCATTATGTTAAGTGAAATAGGCCAGACACAGGAAGACCAATGCCACATGTTCTCACTCACACGTGAAAAGCTTAAAAAGTGACTCTCGGGAAGGTAGACAGTAGGATGGTGGATACCAGAGGCTGAAAAGGGAAGTGGGGAGGGGGAATGAGAGAAGGTAGTTAAAAGATACAAAAATACAGTTGGAATAAGTTCTAGTATTCAATAGCACAGTAGGGAAATTATAGTTAACAATAGTTTGTTATATATTTCAAAATAGCTAGATTTGTTTTGGAGAGATGCTTTTATTTTAGGTTCAGGGGTATATGTGCAGTTTTGTTACATAGGTACACTCGTATCACAGGGGCTTGTCTGTATAGATTATTTTGCCACCTAGGTACTAAATCTAGAATCCAGTAGTTATTTTTTCTGCTCCTCTCCTTCCTGCCACCCCCAACGCTCAAGTAGGCCCCAGCATCTGTTGTTCCCCTTTGTGTCCATGAGTTGTCATCATTTAGCTCCCACGTATAGGCAAGAACATGCGGTATTTGTTTTGTTTTGTTTTGTTTTTAAGATGGAGTCTCGCTCTGTCGCCTGGGCTGGAGTGCAGTGGCCGGATTTCAGCTCACTGCAAGCTCCGCCTCCCAGGTTTACACCATTCTCCTGCCTCAGCCTCCAGAGTAGCTGGGACTACAGGCGCTCGCCAACTCGCCCAGCTAGTTTTTTGTATTTTTTAGTAGAGACAGGGTGCCAACTCGCCCGGCTAGTTTTTTGTATTTTTTAGTAGAGACGGGGTTTCACCGTGTTAGCCAGGATGGTCTTGATCTCCTGACCTCGTGATCTGCCCGTCTCAGCCTCCCAAAGTGCTGGTATTACAGGCTTGAGCCACCGCACCTGGCCTGGTTTTCTGTTCTTGCATTAGTTTGCTAAGGATAATGGCCTCCATCTCCATCCATATTCCCACAAAAGACATGGTCTCATTCTTTTTTATGGCTGTATAGTATTCCATGGTGTATACGTACCACATTTTCTTTATCCAATCCATCATTGATGGACATTTAGGCTGATCCCATGTCTTTGTTATTGTGAATAGTGCTGCAGTGAACATATGTGTGCACGTGTCTTTAAAATATAATGATTTATATTCCTTTGGGTATATACCCAGTAATAAGATTGCTGGGTCAAATGGTAGTTGTGATTTTAGCTCTTTGAGGAATCACCACACTGCTTTTCACAATGGTTGAACTAATTTACACTCCCACCAACAGTATATAAGCATTCCCCTTTCTCTGCAACCTTACCAGCATCTGTTATTTTTTTACTTTTTAATAATCACCATTCTGACTGGTATGAGATGGTATCTCATTGTGGTTTTGATTTGCATTTCTCTAATGATAAGTGATATTGAGCTTTCATATGCTTGTTGGCTGCACGTATGTCTTGTTTTGAAAAGTGTCTGTTCATGTCCTTTGCCCACTTTTTAATGGGTTTTTTTCTTGTAAACTTAAGTTCCTTAGAGATGCTGGATATTAGACCTTTGTCAGATGCTAGTTTGCAAAAATATTCTCCCATTCTGTAGGTCGCCCGTTTACTCTGTTGATAGTTTCTTTTGATGCACAGAAGCTCTTTAGTTTAATTAGGTTCTATTTGTCAATGTTTGCTTTTGTCGTAATCGCTTTTGGCATCTTTTCGAAAGATCGCTTTTGGAAATCTTCACCCATTCCTACGTTCCTATGTCCAGAATGGCATTCCCTAGGTTGTCTTCCAGGGTTTTTATAGTTTTGGGTTTTACATTTAAGTCTTTAATCCATATTGAGCTTATTTTTGTATATGGTACAAGGGGTCCAGTTTCTATCTTCTGCCTATGGCTGGCAAGTTATCCCAGTAGCATTTATTGAATAGGGAGTCCTTTTCCCATTGCTTGTTTTTGTCAGCTTTGTCGAAGATCAGATGATTGTAGGTGTTTGACCTTATATCTAGGTTCTCTAATCTGTTCCATTGGTCTATGTGTCTGTTTTTGTATCAGTACCATGCTGTTTTGGTTACTGTAGCCCTGTAGTATAAACTCGAGTAACGTGACGCCTCCAGCTTTGTTCTTTTACTTAGGATTGCCTTGGCTATTATGGCTTTTGGGTTCTATATGAATTTTTACATAGATTTTTTTTCTAGTTCTGTAAAGAATGTCACTGGTAGTTTGATATGAGTAGCATAGAATCTATAAATTGCTTTGGGCAATGTGACCATTCTAATGATATTGATTCTTCCTATTCATGAACATGGGTTGTCCTTCCATTTGTTTGTGTCATCTCTGATTTATTTGAGCAGTGTTTTGTAATTCTCATTGTAGAGATCTTTCACCTCCCTGGTTAGCTGTATTCCTAGGTATTTTATTATTTTTGTGGCAACTATGAATGGGATTGCATTCCTGATTTGGCTCTTGTTGGTGTCTAGGAATGCTAGTGATTTCTGTATGTTGATTTTTGTATACTAAAACTTTGCTGATGTTGTTTATCAGCTGAAGGAGTTTTTGGGCTGAGACTATGGGGTTTTCTCGATATAGAACCCATGTCATCTGCCAACAGGGAAGTTTGACTTCCACTCTTCCTATTTGGATGCCGTTTATTTTTTTCTCTTGCCTGATTGTTCTAGCCAGAACTTCCAAGACTATGTTGAATAGGAGTGGTGAGAGAGGGCAACCTTGTCTTGTGCTGGTTTTCAAGGGGAAAGCTTCCAGCTTTTCCCCATTCAGTATGATGTTGGCTGTGGGTCTGTCATATATGGCTCTTATTATTTTGAGGTATGTTCCTTTGATACCTAGTTTACTGAGAGTTTTTAACATGGAGGGCTGCTGAATTTTATAGAAAGGCTCTTCTGCATCTACTGAGATGATCATGTGGTTTTTGTCTTTAGTTCTGTTTATGTGATAAATCACATTTATTGGTTTGCATATGTTGACAACTTTGCATCCCAGGAATGAAGCCCGCTTGATCATGGTGGATTAGCTAGCTCTTGGATATGCTGCTGGATTCCGTTTGCAAGTATTGTGCTGAGGATTTTTGCATCAATGTTCATCAAGGATATTGGCCTGAAGTTTTCCTTTTTTGTTGTGTCTCTGCTGGAATGAGTTGGGAAGGAGTCTCTCCTTCTCAATTTTTTGAAATAGTTTCAGTAGGAATTGTACCAGCTCTTCATTCTACATCTGGTAGAGTTCAGCTGTGAATTCATCTGGTCCTGAGCATTTTTTGGTTGGTAGGCTATTTATTACTGATTCAATTTTGGAGTTCATTATTGGTCTGTTCAGGGATTCCATTTCTTCCTGGTTCAGTCTTGGGAGAGTGCATATGTCCAGGACTTTACCCATCTCTTCTAGGTTTTCTAGTTTGTGTGCATAGGGGTGTTTGTAGTAGTTTCTGATGGTCATTTTTATTTCTGTGGGATCAGTGGTAACATCCCCTTTCTCATGTCTAATTATGTTTATTTGAAGCTGAAGAGATTTGTAATGTTCCCAACACACACACACACACAAAAATGTTTGAGGTGATGAATGTCCCTATTACCTTGATTTGATCGTTACACACTGCATGCAGGCATCAAAATATCGCATATACCCCTAAAATATGTACGATTATTATCTATCAATTTATAAAAGAAAGCTAATTGTCCAAGGTTACACAGTTGGTAATAGGAAAACCCAGGATTCACACTTCGGCTATGGACTCCAGTGCCGGCATTCTTCACCATGTCATTAAATGACCATACATTTTCTCTTCCACCAGGACACTTTTAAGAGTGAAAGAAGCTATTAATAAGTATTCCAGGATAATAAGTACAAACTGCAACTGTCCTAGGCAAATCAAGATGTCCCAAGCAAAGCTCTACCACTAGGCTATGCTGCCCCTCTACGATGTTGCTATGAGAGTCTGCTGGACCCTAGGAACCAACAGGAGATCTCAGTATAGCTGAAAGGACAACACTGTTGTAGGTTCCCAGGTACCTGTTACATGACAAATTATAGACGCTTGCATTTTGGTGCTCCCAAAATACATGCCAGCATCTGACTGCCGAAACCAGCCATGTAGGCTGACTTTGGCACACCAGAGCAGGGAACGAATAAGACAAACCCAAGCTCATATTTCCATGGGATGAGGGTGGAAGGTTCCATCTTCAGCCACTGAGAAAAAATTCTTGTCAATGAGAACAAAGACAAGTCTGGGTCAATTTCACGCCAATCATAATTCATCATCACCTGACTCCCTGCACAGTCCCTCACATATTATTTAGAGGAGGCAGCCCGCATTAGGGGGAGAAGAGCCTGCTAATCAACAGATCTGAATCACTGCTCTGCCCCGGGAGCTGTGCTCTGTGGAGCTCACCCACTGCAGAACAAGCTCTGCATCCATCTATGAATGTATTGCTAAGGGTCAGTAGGGATGGGGTGACCCAGAAGTGAACTGGCTCCGCGATCCATTAAACAGCCGCCCTGAAATCCACAGTGCCAGTCAACTAATGGGGCTTGGAGCCATCATTAGGTCACTAGAAAATGATATCTTCCTGTAGGTTGATACTGGCTTCACCATCCTGAAAGCAGAAGGCTTGAGGGAGGAACAGCCTCCCGGGCCTGGTGGCACCTGCCATCCCACATCAAATCACAGAGCCGTGCTTAAAAGGTGGGTGGGGACAAGATGACAAATGAGGACAATGGGGCAGAAGGCCTGGCTCTACCATCATCTTGCTATGTGTCCCAGAGCCCATCTCTTAAATCCTGTATACACATCTTTTTGCCCATCTATAATGAGCAAAATGATTATACTCACCTACACGTTTTATGAATATTAAATGAGATGATACATGAAAAGTATCCTTAGTATCCTCCTTAGCACAGCATCTGGCTCATATTAGGGGCTCAATAAATGTTACTAGTGATAAAAATTATTATTATATCAGCAGTGATAAAGCATACCATGATATCAACTAGTATATTAATATTATGCAATATATTCATAAAACAATGGTTATCATTATTCTATATTATTATATTACATGTTGAATCAGAGTTACTTGCTAAATGTGATACTTAAAATCAAAGAGATATGGCTGGGTACAGTGGCTCACACCTGTAATCCCAGCACTTTGGGAGGCCAAGGCAGGCAGATTACCTGAGGTCAGGAGTTTGAGACCAGCCTGGCCAACAGGGTGAAACCCCTGTCTCTACAAAAATACAAAAAAATTAGCTAGGCGTGGTGGTGCACACCTGTCATCTCAGCTACTTGGGAGGCTGAAGAAGGAGAATCACTTGAGCCCAGGAGGCAAAGGTTCCAGCGAGCCAAGATCACGCCACTGCACTACAGCCTGGGCAACAGAGTGAGACTCCCTCTCAAAAAAATAAAAAATAAGATAAAATAAAAGAGATAGAATGGAGTAAAACAAAACAGATTACAGTGAAAAAATACCAAAAATGAGGCCCTAGATTCCTCGGTCAAAGATCAAGGTCAAGATATCACTCATACAAACCACTTCCAGATTTCAAGATTCTCCCAAAAGTCACTCTGACATCACCCAAGAGTGTGGGGAGGGCAGGGAAGGGAGTAGAATCAGTATTCCATGGCCATGTCTAAATGAACATTGATAATCAACAGAAGTCAGCTTCAGATCCCAAATCCCAGCTGAGCAGAGAGGCAGAAAAGTACCCATGGCACCTAAGTACATAGATCTGCCTCACTAAGACCTACCTGGTCTATTGCCTCCATAAACAAATCTTCCTTTCTGGGACCAATTTTCAGCAAAAGAAAAAAGAGAGAGAGGGAGGGAGGGAAGGAAGGGGAGGGAGAGAGTGGGAGGGGGAGGGAGGGGTGGAGGGAGAGAGGGAGAGGGAGGGGGGGAGAGAGGGAGAGAGGGAGGGAGAGGGAGAGGGAGGGAGGGAGGGAGGGGGAGAGGGGGAGAGGGAGAGAGGGAGAGAGGGAGAGAGGGAGAGAGAGAGAATATGACTTGAATAACTGTATTTATTATTTATTTATTTATTGAGACAGAGTTTCGCTCTTGCTGCCCAGGCTGGAGTACGGTGTCATGATTTCAGCTCACTGCAACCTCCGCCTCCCGAGTTCAAGCGAATCTCCTGCCTCAGCCTCCCAAGTAGCTGGAATCACAGGCATGAGCCACCATGCCCAGCTAGTTTTGTATTTTTAGTAGAAACAAGGTTTTGTCATGTTGGTCAGGCTGGTTTTGAACTCCTGACCTCACGTGATCCACCCGCCTCAGCCTCCCAAAGTGCTGAGATTACAGGAATGAGAAATAACTTTGTAACATGGAAATAGCAACATTTCAGACATTTACTTTCCCTTCTCTTCTTCCCCAGGGATGCTGCTGAGTTCAAGGGTGAGAGCTATGGTCAGAACTGTTTCCTTCAATCTCTGATTGACAGATGTCACCTTACTGTTTGCCTTATTTATGTCACCTCATGTTTGGTGATCTCACTAGTCCTCCCCTCCCCAAATCCCAAGCAATCATCTACAAGCACAATAAGATTTCACGCTGGGTTATCGCTGAACTAGTGCAATTCACAAAAGACTTTTGAAAATCTGGAGCTAGAAAAAAAGGGAGGGGCTTCCATGAATTACTACCCACCCACACAAAATCAATACCATGCAAGTGGCAATGTAGCATGGAGGGCTGTTTCCCCTTCTGAGCAGGATGCAGCAGTTATCGGTTCAGCTAATATAACATGTGAGTGACAACTTAGTAAAATTGAAAAACTCGATGACTTCTAGCCATCATTCAAGGGCTGGGACTATAATTCATCATATTACTGCCCAGAGTTCAATCATCATCAGTCCTTCTGTATCCACGCCCTTCCACTAGCTCTCACCTGCCCTACATTCTCATTCTCTCACTGTTTCTAAATTCCTTCTTTTTAAATAGCTCATAAAGGGATGGCCCGTGGTAGACAGATTTTACCTCCAATTCTGACCACAACAGACAAATCCTCCAGTCCAGAGTTCCTCGAAGGCTCTCCCTCCCTTCTCTCTTGGCCTTCGAATTGGCCTATTTATAAGCAATGCTTAAGATTCCCCCAAAGCAAGGTCATAAACTCAAATCCCAATCAGGGCCAGGTGGATGACTTATGTGGAAGAAGTGAGCCGGGTGAGGATTTCTACTTTGAGCAACCTTGCTCGAAGCACTTCTTCATTATTCTCTCCTACACAACAAACCCCAAACTCTTAGAAGCAGCTCTTAGCACAGGAGTCTCCAACCTGTTTTTCGGCCAGCTTTCTCTACCTGTTTCTCATTCCATGATCATAGAAAACAGCTCAATTAAGACTCTTTTCAGGTCTACCAAAAAGCTAGTGATTGGTACGTTCTGCTTAACCTCTAAATCTCAAAAACCAGTGACTTCGCCAGCCTCTACAATTAGGGCAACTAAGATATGAATAGAAGTCAGTAAATTTTCCTGCATTATTGATTTTCACTAAGCGTGTGGCACATTGTATTTTCTCCAATCGAGTGGAGATACTTGTTTTCTTAGCACTCAATCGATGTTTCTTCGGCATCACTCAAAGTGCAGCTGTGAGTCTGGGCTGCAAGGGACGAGATCCATACAACAAAAACATCCAGAGTTTTCAACATCCACTTCTGACTTTTCTAGTTCAATCTGCTGACTCCACTCGGGGAAACCCCAAAATAAATTTCCTTCCACCTTTAAGTCACCTCTTTTCTCGTTCTTTTGAATATACTGTCTGCCAAAGAGAGCTAGCATTGCCTATGGATTATTTCACTGCCTTGAGGGAAAGGACATGATTTTCCCTTTTTGATTCATTGCATATTAACCCTCTCCAGAAATAGCAAGAATTCCTTTGAATTAGTAAACCCAAGATACACACAGAATTCATGTGGAGAAGACAATCAACCTCAGATGGAGCAGCATGTTGACAAGAGGCATATCCTGGGGGGATGCAGGTAGACTAAGAAATGGTGAGGAATGAGAAAATGGAAAAAACTTTACTGGCTGCTGATCGTCTTCCCCACCCCCAACACACCCACCCATGTACCCCACATCCCTCAGGAAAATAGGCTGATTTGGTCCAAAGTTTCGAAAAGAATTCATTGATTCACAACTGGCCAATGAACCTTTTCAGGAATAAATATTCCTTGTTTGTGCTGTCTAATATGGTAGCTACTAGCTACATGATGCTATTAAGCATTTGAAGGTGGCTAGTGCAAATAAGAATTTTAAAGCGTGCTTTAAATTTTAAACGTAGGAAAAGATTGCCAACTTTGTCTTCCTGTCAGGGTCAAAGGATGCTAGAAAGGATTTCCAGGTTGTATCCAGAGGCAGTGCAGACTTTTGGAGGAAGCTAGCATCATCTGATGGCAGCATCTGTCTTCTATCAATCGGAAAGCCAGAACTGATTAGGCTAATCCACTTGATTAAGTAGAGTCTCCTTGCTTTTCTGCCCTCCTCCCCGAACCTCCCTTAAGAAACATCCAGTCCATTCAAAGAAGAAACAGGTCATCAAAGGTGCCAGTTAATCCCACTCTTCTCAAATTTTTATGCTGAAGATGTGTGTAGCAAAGCAATTTTCCTCACAATTCCATTCATAAAACAAAGAAAAAAATGCTTAATCATGTGCCTAGGTCTGAATGCACTAATCCTAGTTCCTGGTCATTCTCAAGCTCCTATGTAGTTGTTGCTTATCTTCTTACTTTATGTTGTAGTTGTTTGTGTCCTTTAAAATCAACTCATACTTTTCTATCTAAATGTACTTGCACAGGTGACTTTACACCACTCTACAGAGGCAAACACACAGGTCTGATGTCCTAGTGACATTTTCTAATTTACTATTAAATTTTTATTTTTCAGACAGGATCTCACTCTGTCACCCAGGCTAGAGTACAGTGGTGTTAGCTTACTCCAACCCCCAGCTCCCAGGCTAAAGTTTTCCTCCCACCTCAGCCTCCCAAATAGGTTGGGACTACATATACACACTACCATGCCCAACTAATTTTCTTTTTTTTTTTTTTTCTTTTCTTTCTTTTTTTTTAGAGATGACGTTCCACTATGCTGCCCAGGCTGGTCCTGAACTCCTGGGCTCAAGTGATCTGTCCACCTTGGCCTGGAGAGCTTTTAAAAATACTGACCCCAGGACTAACCCCACAAAGCGCTGGGATCACAGGCGTGAGCCACTATGCCCCACCAAAAATTTTGAATAATATGTGCCTAACACACTCACCGACTTAATAAGTATGGGTGGGTGGCTACATTTTGGACAATGTTTCCTATTATCCTGAAATTCAAGGATAATTATGAGTTGTTCATTTCTTTCCATCTCACTTCAGTTTTGCATAGAAATTTGCATTATGCACTACTTTGTATGAATCCAAGGAGAAAATATTGCACCTGCAAAAAGTATAGGGGTATGTATCAATTGTGAAAAACTTCTTTGTGCTTAAGAAGGAAAAAAAATCTGTAGAAAGAGGACCTGCTTGCTTCTGATGACCAGATTTTCAGATCTGACCCTTTGTGACTCTACATTCCTTCTCTGCAGCACAGGATTCGGTCCTATGACCCTTTCCTTACACTAGAAGTGCAACCTTGCAATTGCCATTTAGGCTCCTTGAAAGACTATGCTTCAGCCAGGACCCCTCGTTCTGGGCACACGATGCCCTTCACACGCAGACGGCTCTGACCTCCGCGATGCTCATCGCCTGTCTCTGCAGCCGCCCCTCACGAGTCATCATCGCGGATGGCCTCCTTACCTAATTTTACTACTTTCAGAAACAATTAATTGAGATTAGCCTATAAACCCTCCATTTAAAATGAGCAATTATCAATTACTGACACTTCTCCAGCTCCACCCCCCGTAAGAGAAGCATTCCAGGGCTCCTTAATCACCTGTCATGTCTCCCTGCCAAGCATAGTGTGGGTGCTGCTCTGCCAGTCCCTCCCACCCCTGTCTGACCTAGGCTGTGATGGGCAAACACTGAGAAGTCGACTCAGAGCAAGAGGAAGCCAGCTTGGCCTCCAGTGTCCCCAGATATAGGGGACAACGGCCATAAAAATCTATCTTCAGGTTTGTCTGGAGTTGCTGATCCCTTGCGGCAGTTGTCACAGAACAAAGTACCTGCAGTCCTTGATTTAAAGGATTCATTTATTCAACAAATATATTTGTGGACCTATTACCTGGCAGGGGCCTTGAACGGCAGTGACTGAGGCAGACACAGTCCTTACCCTCTGGAAGCCAATTTCTAGTTTGGGAGACAGATTATACACTAGTAATCAAGTAAATAAATAAGACATTAAAATTTGATCAGGGCTACAAAGACGGTAGACAAAGAAATATGAGAGCGTAACCACGATATGAAGGGGGCCCCATGGAATTGGACAGCCCTTAAGCTGCACAAATCTATGTGGTGGCCATGTAAACATGGATGGCCAAAGAAGGCCTCTCCAGAAAGGGAACATTTGAGCTGATGCTCAAAGAACAGAAGGAAGGAGCAGCCCATCCACAGAAGACAAGGGCCAAGACCTGGCATAGGGCAGGGCTCGACCTGCTGGAGGAACAGAAAGGAGGCCCATGTGCTGTTGCATATGTGAGATGCGAAGACAGAGTGCGGCTGCAGTGTCAGAAGGGAGTAGGTTTAGCAGAGTCTGGAGGTCAGTACATGAGCACATGGGAAAGTAAATGAAGTTGTTTGAAGCAGAGAAATGCCGTGATATTGGCTAATTCACATTTAAAAAATAACCTCTGCTGCTGAGAGAGAATGAGTGATAGGGCACAAGACTGGAAGCATGGAAATGTGATTTAGGCCAAGACTGCTTCTCACCTCTGGCTGCACATTGAAACCACCCTTGGAGCAAAGCATTTTAAAAAATCATGATGCCCTGGCCCCACCTACAGACACCAATTCCATCAGTGTGGGGTGAGTCCCAGGGGTCAGTATTTTTAAAAGCTCTCCAGGCAATTCTAAGGTGAAGCTAAGGATAAAAACACTGGCCTAGAGGTTATGCTGTGACAACCTATAGAGAAAGTCTACACAGTGGTTCTCCAGGTGGGTTCCCTGAACTAGCAGCATCAACTTCACCTGGGAGCTTGTTAGAAATTCAAATTACTGGGCCACACTCAAATCTACTCTATCAGAAACTCTGGGGTTGGGGCCCAGTCATCTGTTTTAACACACCTTCCAGGTGATTCTGTGATGGCAAATATTTGAGAGCCTCTGGTCTAGATGGTACCTTTCTAGAAAAATGAGAATATTCCAGCGCCAGAATTTCTGGTACTGGGAAGATGAACAATTATGCCAATAGAAAATGGTACTATTATAGAATATCTCAGAATTAAACAATAGTGATAAAGCTGCTCCCCATTTACAAAGACAAGGCATGAGGCATTAAGGTTTCATCACCAGGACATGTGCTGAGAATAGCTTTGTTTTTTGAGATGGAGTCTCGCTCTATCACCCAGGCTGGAGTGCAGTGGCACAATCTTCATCATTGTTCATCACTGCAACCTCTGCCTCCCAGGTGCCAGCAATTCCCCTGCCTTAACCTCCCAAGTAGCTGAGATTACAGGCATGCACCACCACGCCGGGCTAATTTTTTTGTATTTTTAGTAGAGACGGGGTTTCACCATATTAGTCAGGATGGTCTCAAACTCCTGACTTCAAATGACCAGCCTCCCAAAGTGCCAGGATTACAGGCATGAGCCACTGCACCCGGCCCAGAATAGCTTTTCCAATAGCGGTAATGAATTCATGATGAGTCAGTGATACTCACTGTATTAGGTTCAAGTCCCAGATCTACAAGACCAGCTGGATAATCATCAAATAGCAAGGTGTTGCTTTTTCATACTGTCTTACTTAATACAAAATGTTTTTGTATACATCACCCACTTTCTGCTCCACAAGGTAGATACTACTACAGCATTCCCACTTTACGGGTAAGAAAACTGAGGTTCAGATGGTTTAAGTGACTGAAGGTCATACCGCCAGAAATGGATTCTGTGGCTATGTTAAGCCTTCCACTCCACATTTTTTCCCATCCGTAAGACACGGAGCTCACAGCTTCACACCACATTTATCAGCAGAGAACAAAAGAAGTACTTGAAATTGCTACTTACAACGTTTACGAGTAAACTGGAATCCAAAGTCTGGCCTCTAGCCAAGCTGGTGAGTTATCGCCAGGACCATGCAAAGGCAGACATCTAACTGTGTGGGAGGAAAGAGACCTGCAGGCATCTAGGACTGGAGATGTGGAGACAAGGAAGCAGCAACCCTCTGCCCCGCCCAGCCCAGCCAGAGGTCAGGTTCTGACCTGCGTCTTGCAGAGCCCTGGTGCTCAGCCCCCACGACCATTAGAGTCACCTGGGGAGCTTATAAATTACAATACCAAGGCCTACGCCATGGGATCCTAATTTCAGTGGTCTGGGGCACAGTCTAGACCTCAGTATCTACAGCAAGCTGGCTGTAGGGCTCCGCAGTGACAACCACAACTGCAGAGAGCAAGGTAGCCGGGGAGACGTGCAGGGGCTGTTTTCAGGAAGAACCTCATGGAGCTCTGGGCACACACAGGCTTGCGTTATAGAGGGAATTGAAGAGGGAGCCTTGGGACCTTGCAGACTCAGGCAGACCACAGTGGGGAACAGGAGAGCAACTTCAGTGCTCAGAAGAGCACCTCAGAGTGTCTGTGGTGCCTATTTGGCTGGACCAGGCTGCACCCTGCGATGCATAGGATGGGATGCAATGAGGGGGGTGGTGCAGAGAAGCAAAGGAGGTGTGATTAGAGTGCTCACCATATATGGCCCCTGGGACCCCCAGAATTAGCTGCTTGCATAGGAAGGAGTCCACAGGTGAGGGTCATTGACATTTGGTTAGCAACGTTGTTCTGTTGTGCAAAATACTATGAATGCACTAAAGTCTGTTTCTGCAAGTCCCTATCCAGTTGCTGGACTTGTTTCATCCTTCATCACCTCGTTTCTACTTCTAACTCCCCGCTTACTACAAGGTAATCAGTCCCCTAGTGCATAGCTGTGGGGGTGGGTGGCAGAGAACCAGACATCCTGATGAGGACCGCCTCAACACAGAAGTGGCAACAGAAATCCTTCTGCAACTTACAGCTCACAACAAAGCTTTCTCTCCCTTGGAAACCTGTTTTTCTTAATTGCAGGGGGAGTCCCTCAGCGGAGGTGTTCCTGGTGCTAAATGTCTTAACTGAGGTTTGAAAAACAACAACTCCTCATTGAAAAATTAGCTGAAAGCCTGTGACTCCAGATGCAATCAAAGGTGCTAATGGAAAACCTTTGGCTAGTGCCCTAGAATCAGGTAATAGATGCTGCCTTTCTCGTGGCCGTATACAGGAAAGGAGGCCCAGGACAGCATTTCTAGGAGTAATTATGCTCTCATCCCAACCTCGCTACTAAGGGAACGTGAACTTTACTGCAGTGTTCACCACCGGTTTTCATTTTACTGCACAATGGAGCTTGTATTCCACCAGGAAGATGAAAGATTTCAAGTTCTGAGGCTGTCAGACATTTCCACTTATGAATTTAGTGAAACTCCTAAATCATGGCTGAGGCATAGCTTCCGAAATCTCTCCCCTCATTTTCAGGTTTTCTAATAGTTCCCTGCTCTTGTGGTATCTTGGTGCAATCACACTAATAGGAACAATTTAATGGAGTCCTGGGGAGACAAAGATTTGGAGGATTACATTTCAACACTCAGCTTCTTATCATAGAGAAACACCCTTTCTTAATAGACTCCCTGGATTCTAGACCTGCTCGTTTCTCTCAGCAGATCCAGCTGCACCTGAACAGGAGAGAAGAATTAGAAACTTGGTTACTGCTCCTTCTTGAATCTCAATCCCAGACAAAAATCGGCTGAGGGCAGGTTAAATGCTAATCACAAATTAGGAAGATTCCTCAACATGCAGAGACCAAAGAATAATTTTTCTCAATGCTTGGAACACCCGGTCTTAAAGCACAGCCCTCTTGTACCTGTCCTATGTGTATTAACCATCCGCCAAGTAACTCCGGCTAGAATCCTGGAGGCTTGCTCCTCCAGCTTCCTCACAGCCCAGAACCATCTAGCCAAGAAGTAAATTCCCTTACAGCTTTCTCTGGTTTCCCTGAAACACATCCTGTTCTTTATACGTTCAGTGGCTTTGTCCTGACTTAGGTCTCGTCAGCTCCTGTTCGTATTCATCTCAACAAATATTTAATGGGCTGCCACTATGTACCAGGGCTAGGTACTGAGATCACAGGATTCCAGGCTCTCATGGGAAAGACGTGTTAAACAAATAAGTATGCAAATAGTTATTTAATAATAAATTCCATAAGTACTACCAAAAAAAGTGCTATTGAAGTTTGTGGGTATAACCTGCCTCAGAGGTTCAACTGTTGGAAGATAAATTATATTACTTCCTTAGAAGGTGTGAGAGTCCAGCTTCTGGTCTGGCTAAAGAGACTCCTAACAGAAATCAGGGGTACCAAACATAACAGCTATAAACTCTGGATAAAACACAAAATTAAAAAAAAAAAGAACAATGACCTGAAGGTACTGGAGAGTGAACAAAAACATATTCAGGAGGATAGTCAAAACCTGGAAGAAAAGAAAGGCAAAAAATGAGCCTAGGCAATATAGCAAGACCTCATCTCTATTAAAAATCAAAACAATTAGCCAGGCGTGGTGGCATGTGCCTTTAGTCCCAGCTACTCAGGAGGCTGAGGCAGGAAGATTGCTTGAACCTGGGAGACTGAGGCTGCAGTGAGCTATGACTGTGCCACAGTCTCTATGGCTTTAAGCCTGAAGGCAAGCTAAAGTCAGCTCCACATTGAGTAGATAAAACCCTGCAAGAGGAATTATGATTTTTCTGACCTGAAGAACAGGAGAACAGAGTCTGGGGCCATCGTAGGCACTAGAAAGTAAGGAGAGAATTTTTGAGATGAGAAAGCTAAAAGGGAGAACTCCAATTTCTGCCTATGTACTCTACCCAAGTGTGTGTCTGACCTGTGAACTAAGTATGCACAGAGCAGATTTTGAAACAGCCTAGACAAGAATACAGAATTGAACTGAGATTTGAGCTGATGCTCAAAAGACAAGAGTTTTTTGTTTTTTTATTTTGAGACAGTCTCACTCTGTCGCCCAGGCTGGAGTACAGTGGCACCATCTCGGCTCACTGCAACCTCCGCCTCCCAGATTCAAGTGATTCTTCTGCCTCAGCCTCCCGAGTAGCTGGGACTACAGGCACATGCCACCACCCCTGGCTAATTTTTGTATTTTTAGTACAGATGGGGTTTCACCATATTGTCCAGGCTGGTCCCAAACTCCTGACCTCATGATTCGCCCACCTCGGCCTCCCAAGGTGCTAGAATTACAGGCGTGAGCCACCACACCCGGCCCAGAGTTTATAATTTCAGTTCAACCAAGTTAATGGCTTGATAAAACAAAAACACCAATGCTGTTCAGAGGAATATGATAGTGTCCAATGTGTATCCAGGATACAATCCAAAGTTACTCAACAGGTAAAGAATTAGAAACTGTGATCCAGTCTCAAGAGTAGAGACAACAAATGGAGACCAATCCTGAGATGACCTAGATGTTGGAATTGAAAAGAATTTGAAGCAGCTATTCTAACTATTGCCAATGAAGTAAAGAAAATGTTGCTTATAATGAATGAGAAGAAAAATGGAAATTACTTTTAACAAAAAGAACCAACACCAAACATGGTGGCTCATGCCTGTAATCCTAGCACTTTGGGAGGCTGAGATGGGAGGATCTCTTGAGGCCAGGGGTCTGAGACCAGCCTTGGCAACACAGCGAGACTTCATCTCTATTTAAAAAAAAAATAGCCAGGTGTGGGGCACATGCCTGTAGTCCCAGCTACTCAAGAAGCTGAGGCAGGATTGCTTGAGTCTGGGAGACTGAGGCTGCAGAGAATTATGATCATACTACTGCACTCCAGCCTGGGGGACAGAGTGAGATCCTGTCTCAAAAATAAATACAAAATAAATTTTTAAATTTTAAAAGAACCAAATGGAAATCTTGCAATATTAAAGTAAGCATAGGCCAAGTGCAGTGGCTCATGCCTGTAATCTCTACACTTTGGGAGGCCAAGGCAGGCAGATCACTTGAGGTCAGGAGTTCAAGAACAGCCTGTCAACATGGCAAAACCCCATCTCTACTAAAAATACAAAAATAAGCCAAGCATGATGGTGTCCTCCTGTAATCACAGCTACTTGGGATGCTGAGACACAAGAATCACTTGAACCCAGGAGGTGGAGGTTGCAGTGAGCTGAGAATGTGCCACTGCACTCCAGCCTGTCTCAAAATAAATAAATAAATAAAATAAAAATAAAAGTCAGTACAGGGGCTTAACAGAAAATGGAGATGGCAGAGGAAAGACTTTGTGAAATTTTAGATCAAAAGAAATTATCAAATCTAAAGAAAAATATACAGAGCCTCAGAGAACTTTGAAATAACAACATATTGTCTAGTTTTTGTATAATTATAGTCTTAGAAGGAAATAAGAGAGAGCGAGGGAGAGAGAGACAAAGAAAAAGATGGGTAGAAAAATATTTTAATACATATAATTCAAATTTTCCCTCATTTGGTTAAAATTATATATTTACACCTTTCCAAAACTAAGCAAATCTTGAGCAGCATAAACACAAAGAAAATTATGCCTATCACATCATAACAAAACTGCTGAGAGCCAAAAATAAGGAGAAAATCTTGAAAGCAGCCAGAGGAAAATGACACATTACATATAAGGGAGCAATATTATCACAGACTCCTCATCAGCAACTATGGAGACCAGAAGACAGTGGAACAACATCTGTAAAGTCCTGAATTTAAAACACACACACACACACACACAACTGTCCAAAGAAAGTTCTATATCCAACTAAAATATCTTTCAAGAATGAAGACAAGTATTCACTTTGGCACATACAGTAAAAAAAATTTGATGACAAAAACATTTTCAGATGTAAGAAAATTAAAAGAATTTGTCGCCATCAGACCTGAACTCCAAGAAATGCTAAAGGAAAATTTTCAGGCTGGGAAATAATTTTTCAAAATCAAAATGATTTTTTATTCCTAAAATTATCAATGATCAAATACTGTCTAAAAATTACGTTAAAGGAGGTGTAAGATATTAATAGTTATCAAAAGGGGATATTAACTTTAAATTATCAACAGCAGTCTAAATAGAAGTCATCAAACTGGAGCAAAATGATTAACGATTAACTAAGGTACAGTAACTATATACCTATATATTATTCAAAGAGTAAAATGGTACTTGTGAATAGTTTTTAGTAAATTAGAAAAAATGACTGTTGCAAGCTAACTAAAAGTTATATCTCTAAAGCCCTGAAATACTTATAGTCTTTGACCTAATTATTTCTCTTCCAGGAATCTACCTTAATAGAAAGTCACACCAAGAATAATGTATAAAGGGGTTCATCACTGTTTTTTCCAGCAAAAAACCTAAACCTGGAAGTAACCTGTTTCAATAATTGGCTTGTTAAATATACTATAATTCATCTTTATAATTCACTGTTCTGGCTGCAATAAAATCTATAGTTTTAAAGTCTATTTAATGTCAAAACTCATTTTCATTGCAAGAAGGATAGCAATTTTACATTTAATGTGTGTATATTTATACTTCCATAAAAAATACTGTAAAGCCTATTGCAAATATTAACGATTATCTCTGGATGGTTTATCATTAGAAATTTAATTTTTATCTTAGTTTCTAAATAATTTTTAATAAGGAAATTAATTATTGGATAAATTTGGGTATTCAGTATAATCTTAATTATATTTTCATATGCATAGAAAAAGATCACTAGAACAAAAGAGAATACATATATGTTAGTATACTCTTTCTTCCATACAACCCGGTAGTTTTATATCCAAATAATGGTCCATGATGCTTCCTTGCTTCTTGAAGAGAGGAAGAAGCTATATAAATTGATGGTTAAGGAAAGACCCGTCAGCCAAAGTGCCCAGACTGTCATCCTAGCTCTGGCATTTATTCTAGTTACCCTCTCTGTGGCTCACATACAGTATGAAGTTTGTAATAAATCCTGACTCCTAGCATTGTTATGAGAATTAAGTGAATTAATTTTTATAAAGTACTTAGAGCAGTGTCAGGCATTTGGTGTTATTTAATAGTGTTTATTAAATAAAAACTAAGTAGAAAGTTATCCTAAGGAAAAATGTTCACTGCAACATTGTTTTAAAAGGTGGGGCATGGGGGGGAGACATTGCCAAAAAGAGATTAATTAGAATTGCAGAGTAGTTAAAAACAGAGACTCAGAAACTAGACTGCTGGGTTCAAATGCTAGTCCTGCTACTCACTAGCTGGATGACTTTGGACAAGTGACTTAATTCTGTATTTCTCATTCCTTCCATCTATAAAATGGAGAAATACTAGTACCTACTACATAGTTGTTTAAGGACTTCTAAAACTCTCAGAACAGTACGTAGAGTGAGATAAGCACTATAATTAAGTGTTCCCTCTCGTAGTAGTGATGTGGATATGGTGGTGGCAGTAGTAGTACCTCCATATATGATAATAGACGTATTCCACACATTGCTAACTGAAAAGATCAAATTATGAAACAGCAGAGGTGCCGCCTATATTTGAGCAGCTTGAATCTTGCACAAACCCAGGGAGGTAGATGAGAGCTGTATACACCAGGAAGAGGGCGCCTTTTTATAATTTGCATAAAAGCACAGAGCACATGACAGCTGGCTCTCTAGAATAGTTAGGTCGAATCCCATTTCTGTAAAATCCAATAAATGGACATATATGTGTTTTTCAATGTGCACATTGTTAATGTGAATGGTGGGCCTGAGGTATTATTCTCTTTTCTGAACCTATCAACATGTCCCCTCTCTTCCCACCTCCCCCAGCAGGCTTTTTTCCTTTTTTTTTTTTTTTCTTCTTTCTTTCTTCTTTTTTTTTTTGAGATGGAGTCTCGCTCTGTCGCCCAGGCTGGAGTGCAGTGGCACCATCTCAGCTTACTGCAACCTCTGCTTCCCAGGTTCAAGCGAGTCTCCTGTCTCAGCCTCCCTAGTAGCTGGGATTACAGGCACCTGCCACCACACACGGCTAATTTTTGTATTTTTAGTAGAGATGGGGTTTCACCATGTTGGCCAGACTGGTCTCGAACTCCTGACCTCAAGTTATTCGCCCACCTTGTCCTCCCAAAGTGCTGGGACTATAGGCGTGAGCCACTGCACGCAACCAACAGGCTTTTTTATATGAAAACAATAAAGCTTTGTTGTGCAAACATGGACCTGACTATTGGCTTGGAAAGGTATCCATGATAGAATATTAGGTGGACATCTCATTTACATATATGTATGTGTGCAAGGGTCTTTGGGGGAAATAAACAGGAACATTTATATTCAAAAATGAATGGTTACTATCTCTGTACCTAAGCATTGCATGCTATTATCACAGCTTTCTGTATTAATAAAAAATTTTTTTAAGTTTTTTAGATTCTGGCACAGATGAAAAGGAAATATATTGAGTGGTTGTCTTTTGGTGGTAATGTCCTAGAAAATTCTCATTTTCTTTTTTATATTTTTATGTAATAAATACATATGACTTTTATATTCAAAAAACATATTTAAACTATATGTGGTTCATCTACATACATCCTTAGTTGTAATATAGAATAATTAGAATTAAGGCAATTTACAGGTGAAAATGGGAGTTTTGTACATTCTCCCTCATCCCTGCCTCAAACTAATGCAAGCAACTGAAATATTTGTTTCCAGCAGACAACTCTATTTTATCACTTTAGCAAGATACATGTCCCTGGCAGATTCACTTGCAATAAGCTTCTGCCATGGTAGAAAGTTCAGGAAACCTCATTTCCGAGTTCCACTTACGCTATGTTCCCAGCTTCCCCTAGGAGTGCTCAGGGAAGTGACTGTCTTATTTATAGATTATTTTTATTCCTTATATTCCCAGCTGTGCTGTACTCAAACACCTTCTGAGCTAGAGCTGAGCAGTGAATACCCACGTACACGTGCATATGTGCACGCGCACACACACACACACACACACACACACACGCCAGAGTGGAGAAATACAAACCAGATATTAAACACAGATCAGACCCTACAGACTGTCAGGCTGAGGGATGACTAGGACACGTGCACTGGCCCACAATCTCCAATGTGTTAAAATAATTTAATTGGGTATTTCATGGCACATTTTGCATTATTATGGCTCCCTTTGGATGCAACAAATGATTTGCTTCAGTAATATAGAGTCCCAAGTAGTGGCATTATGTGATTAAGTAAGTGAGAACATCGACCATTAAATTCAGTTCAGTCAGGCTTACATCCATCTTATTTCTTTTTTATAATTCAAATTTTCCTGCCGGTATATATTCACTTGAGACCATTTTTAAGTCATATGTTTATGAGAGTTTCTCTTCCTACTTTTCATCCAATTACTACTGCATTTAGAGTTTCAAAACTGCAATTTGATTCTCCTTTGTTAAGTGGATTGATTGTTAGGTTATAAGGCACAAGAATACCATCCTCAATTTCCATATTTATAGCAGCTCTCGAAAATATCAAAAAGCTTGTTTTGTGAGCCTCATAGCAATTCTAGTTTATTAGACTTGAACGCTTGATTAAAACTTGCATAGTCATTAAGCAGTGCTCTTAATCAGCCTCTCTGCCTATTAAGTTCAAGGTGTATAGGAGGTTAAAGGGAAACGTGGTAAATAGTTGAAAAGCAGCTTGAAAATTCTAGAGCAATGGCTTTTAACCTGGCTGAGCCATTGGCCTCCTTGAGAATATAATGAATTGTAGGCCCTCTCCCCAAAGCAATGCATGTATACATAACAACATTTTCACATTATTTTAGGGGGTGCACGCATACATGTCCTACCCAACAGTTCATAGAACTCAACTTCAGGATCTCTTCTCTAGAATAGTAGTTCTCATCCAGGAGCAATTTTGCCACCCAGGGGACACCTGGCAATCTCTGGACACATTATTGTTTGTCACAACTGGAGGGGGCAGGAGTACTACTGGCATCTAGTAGGTAGTGACCAGAGATGCTGCTAGACATTGAACATTGCAGAGCACATTCCTTCACTCATGAGGAAGAACTATCTGGCCCCAGATGTCCATTAAGCCCAGGCTGAGAAACTTTGCTCTGAAGAGTATATCAAAAATTCTTAGGGAATATTGAGACAACTCCCTCCCACCCCTCAGATGGGAAACATGCCTAACGAGAATAAATACAAATCATGGAAAAATCCATGCATTTTGACCTTGATTCATTTATCCAACCACTTATTTATTTAGCAGATGTTTACTAAACACCAATTTCCTGCTGAGTACTATTCCAGTCACTGGGAATACCACTCATCAGAAATAAAGTCAGTTAAGTAAACAGCCAGTTAAAAAGTTGTACTAGATTAGTTAGGAATGCATTCAGCCCCATGTAACACATTAATAAAATAGGAATTTAACAGAAACATGTCCATGTAAAAAGAAATCCAGCCAGGAGTGTTTGCACATGCCTGTAGTCCCAGCTACTTGGGAGGCTGAGATAGGAGATGGCTTGAACCTGGGAGTTAGAGGCCACAGTCAGCTATGAGTACACCACTGCACTCCAGCCTGGGTGACAGAGCAAGGCTCTGTCTCAATAAAAATTATTAAAAAAAAAAAAAAAAAAGAGAGAGAGAGAGACAGAAATCCAAGGGTAGACAGTCCCAGACAGTTAAGGCAGCTTCCTGTTGTTGATAAGACCACAAGCCCCTTCAATTTTCCTGCTCTGCCATCCTTGGTGTTTGCCCTCATTTCTGATTTCCTAAGATGTCTGCTGCTCCTTAAGGCTCAAATCCAAATTCCAAATGGACAGAGAAGACAATGTGAAGGACAAAGGCAAAACAATGTACAGACCAGTTGAGCCTGCTTCTGCTTTAAATGGAAACAATGACTTTCTGGAAATTCGACCCAGTAGGCATCCCTTACATGTCATTGGCTATAACTAAGTCATATGACCACACACAGCTGCAAGGGAGTCTGGGAAGGTAAGTATTTTTTTAACTGAGCACATTGTTACTCTGAGAAAAATCAGGGCTCTACTAACAAGGAAAAAATGTAAAATGGGTGTTGGGAAGGCAATTAGCAGTGCCTGCTGTAAGTGTGGTAAGTGCAAGAAAACTGGATGCAGGAAATACTAAAGGAGCACTTAACAGAGGTTTGTAACACACTGTCGAGCAACCAGGAGAGGCAGAAAAATGCGGAAGAGTTACCCTGTGTGTCTTCAAGGGTGTGTGTGTGTGTGTGTGTGTGTGTGTTTAAGAGCAGTGGGATGGGTGTGGGGTCAGTACCAAGGTGATTCAAGCGGGGGGAGCCACATGTACAAAAGACTGGAATTGGAGGAGCAAGGAGTAGTGAATGGTGAGGCAAGATGGGCAGATAGGGCGGTGCAGGCCCTACTGTTGAGTTTGGCTATTATCCTGAGGCCAATGGGGGCCCTTCATTGGTTTAGAGCAGGGAAACACACTATCATAACATTCATTTTAAAAGATCACTCCAGTTGCAATGTGGAGTACCCATTGTACAAAGGGCAAGACTTAGCACAAGGAGGCCAGGACAGTGTCCCTGAAGACAGAAACACTGGGTGCTCATCTTTGTAAAATATAAGCTTGCTGCCCCCACCCTCAGCCATTCAGCAGGGGTGACAGTTGGAAGGCTTTGTCAGACACAGGGACACTACCTGAATGTGCTATATGGAGGTGTTATAGAAAATCCCCATGGGGATGCATTCCTGAATCACGCAGTGACTCCATTTTCTTCAGTTCTTGAAGATATAACTTTCCCAAGCTAGAGGTTTTTTCCCAGAAATCCATCATTTAACTGTTGATTACTCATCCCGGTGGGCAAGGTTTGTTCATGATAAGGTCAAAAGACTCCTACCTGTCTCCAAGTGTCTGCCAACTTTGACTGCATTTCCTCAAGCATTTCCCTGCAAGCACATCAACCATTCTTAACTAAATGCAAGTCTTGCATCTACATCTAACAGGAGGCTCTCTCAATGATTCTCTGGAGTAAGCCCTGTACAATCACTTGTGTGCCTCTGATACCATTATAAGTCAAAACTCTTCTCAATAACACACAATGGTAGAAAGTCTGTGGATGAATAAACACAAGTGGCTGAACACACTCAACTCAAAATAACACAGGAGAATACTCATGGGCTGAAAGCTTTTACTGTATGATACACACAGCAACACTCGTCAGCAAATCATACACTACTACCTGCCAAACACCGTTGGATGAGGGCATGTGATATAGTCTGCAGATTATAAGGAAGAATATATTTATAGTCTAACAATGTACTATGAAGGAAGGCTACACATTAATATATTTTGAAAGTATTTCTCCAAAGTAGCACTATAAAAAAGATGAGCTAGTTGGTATTTAATAGGACATGTCCCTAAAGGAAGGTACTTATTCATCAGGAGATTTTTGGACCAATAGTATCCCACAAAGGTGAATGGTTGGGAAAACTGATTCATGGTATAGTTCTGTGTATGTATGAACTATAGGTCCAAAGTAATATTAAGAAAAGTATCACAAATATTCATTTTGAAAAGCTTCTCTCATATCTGCCCATAAAGATGTTCAGAAATCCAAACATTGGAAGCATTTACCTGAATTGTTTAATGAAACTTTTAAAATAATTCAGTATTTTATGATTTAATATTTTTACAAAAAGCCTTATTGAGATATAATTTACATATTATAACACCAATTCATTACCCCCGCAAGTTCCCCCATTTCTATGTGCACTTAATCCCCATTTTCTCTGCCAGCCCTAGGCAATCATTGTTCTCTACTAAATGTATCTTTTCTGAACACTTCATATGGATGGAATTGTACAACATCTAGTCTTTTGCATCTGGCTTTTCTCACTTAACAAAATGTGTTTGAGGATTATTCATGTTGTGGTATGTATAGGTTCCTTTTAGTTTCTTAATAGTATTCTATTACATGAATATATCACATTTTGCTTATCCATTTACCTGGATGGACATTTGGATTTTTCCTGTTTGGGGCTGTTATGAATAATGCTGTTATGTGTACATGATTTTGTGTGGACATATATTTTCATTTCATTAGAGTATATTCCTATGAGTAGAATTGCTGGGTGATATAGTAAATTATTTTCAACATTTTAAGAAACTCCCAAACTGTGTTCCCAAGAGGCTTTACCGTTCTACATTCCCATCAGCAATGTATGATACTTTATTTCTCTACATATTGCTAACATTTAGGATTGTCTGTCTTTTTGATCGTAGCCATTCTAAGGATGTGTTTTAATTTGAATTTTGGCAATAATTAAGAACACCTGTTTTTTTTTTGGGTTTTTTTTTTGTTTTTTGAGATGGAGTCTCACTGTCGCCCAGGCTGGAGTGCAGTGGCGCCATCTCGGCTCACTGCAAGCTCCACCTCCCAGGTTCACGCCATTCTTCTGCCTCAGTCTCCAGAGTAACTGGGACTACAGGCACCTGCCACCACACCCAGATAATTTTTTTGTATTTTCAGTAGAGACCGGGTTTCACCGTGTTAGCCCGGATGGTCTTGATCTCCTGACCTCATGATCTGCCCACCTCGGACTCCCAAAATGCTGGGATTACAGGCATGAGCCACCGTGCGTGGCCAAGATGTTGAACATCTTTTTATACGTTTATCGGCCATTTATCTATTTTATTTGTTGATTGTGCCTTCAAATTGTTTTCTATTTTTTAATTGGGTTGTCTTATTATTGAATGAAAATCTTCATATATTTTGTGAACAAGTTCTTCATTGGATATATGATTTGTGAACATAAAATTATCTCAGTCTGTGGCTTGTCTTTTCATTTTCCTAATGGTGTCCTCTGAAACACAAATGTTTTTTAATTTTGATTAAACCTCATTTATGAATTTCTTTTGGCAATTGCGTGCTTTGTTTTATATTTAAGACATTTTCTTGCTTTTAAAAAACTCTAGCTTGACAGTCTCTGTCTTTTTATTAGGGAATTTAGATCATTCCTAGTTAAAGTGAATTACTGATATGGCTAGTTTTACATTTACCATTGTATTTGTTTTGTGTATGTTTATTTTCTTTTTAATTCCTCTGTTCTTCTTTGACAGCCTTCTGTTGAACTAAATAAATGGTTTTTTGTGTATCATTTTAATTCCTCTGTTAACTATTTTAATTTTTTTGTTATCTTCTTAGTGGCTGCTCTAGAGATTACAACATTAATCAACTTATTGCAATCCACTTCAGATTAACACAACCTAATTCTAATAAAATATACAAACTTTGCTCCAGCATAATAGCTTCATTTCCTTCTCCTTGTGTGTGTTCAAATTACTGTTTTATCTTTCTTTCAAAGAGATTAAGAGAATATATAAAATATATATAAAAGCAATATATATTTGTAAAGTTTCTTATATTAGCGTATATATCACTTCTGGTGCTTTATATTTCTTCTATGGATTCAAGTTACATCTAGTGTCCTGCCCTTTCAACATGAAGGATTCCTTTAGTATTTATTGACAGTCAGTTCTGCTAACAACAAATTATCTCAACCTTTGTTTATTTTGAAATGTCTTTATTGCCTTTATTTTTGAAGGGTAGTTTTTCTGGATATAACTTCTTAGATATACAGTGGGGTATTTTTTCTTTCCTTTTAGCACTCTGGCTCTGCCATCCCCCTGCCTTCTGGCTGCCATTGTTTCAGATGAGATGCCAACCATCAATTACATTGGTGTTCCCATGTATGTAATAAGTCACTTTTTTCTTGCTATTTTTTTTTTTTTTTTTTTTTTTTTTGAGACGGAGTCTTGCTCTGCCACCCAGGCTGGAGTGCAGTGGCCGGATCTCAGCTCACTGCAAGCTCCGCCTCCCGGGTTTACACCATTCTCCTGTCTCAGCCTCCGGAGTAGCTGGGACTACAGGCGCCCGCCACCTCGCCCGGCTAGTTTTTTGTATTTTTAGTAGAGACGGGGTTTCACCATGTTAGCCAGGATGGTCTCGATCTCCTGACCTCGTGATCCGCCCGTCTCGGCCTCCCAAAGTGCTGGGATTACAGGTTTTCTTGCTATTCTTAAGTTTTTCTGCCTTTCACTTTCAAGAGTTTGGCTGTACTGTGTCTAGCTGACAATCTTGTCTTTATTCTGCTTGGGATTTGTTAACTGGTTAGATGTGAGTTTTTAAAATCAAATTTGGATGCTCACTTCAGTAGCACATACACTAAAATTTGGGATGATAGAGGGAAGATTAGCATGGCCCCTATGCAAGGATGACATACAAATTCATGAAGTGTCCCATATTTTTGAAGTCATAAAAAAATCTCCCAGTCACGAAAAGCCCAGGACCTGATGGTTTCACTTCTAAATTTTACCAAAGATTTAAAGAAGAATTAATAGCTATCCTACTCAAATTATTCTGAAAAATAGAGGAGGAAGGAATACTTCCAAACTCAATCTAAGAGGCCACTATTACCCTGATAGAAAACCAGACAAAAACACACCAAAAAAACGAAAACTAGCCAGGCACGGTGGTTCACAGTGGCTCACATCTGTAATCTTAGCACTTTGGGAGGCTGAGGCAGGTGGATCACCTGAGGTCAGGAGTTTGAGACCAGCCTGGCCAACATGGTGAAACTCCATCTCTACTAAAAATACAAAAAAATTAACCAGGCCTGGTGGCACAGACCTGTAATCCCACCTGCTCGGGAGGCTGAGGCAGGAGAATCCTTGAACCTGGGAGGCAGAGGTTGCAGTGAGCCAAGATTGCACCAGTGCACTCCAGCCTGGGCGACAGAGTGAGACTACATCTCAAAAAACAACAACAGCAATGACAAAGACTACAGGCCAGTATCTCTGATGAATATTGATGCAAAAATCCTCAACAAAATACAAGCAAACTAAATTCAATGATACGTTAGAAAGATCACTCATCAAGACCAAGTGGGATTTATCCCTGGCATGCAAAGGTGGTTCAACATGCTCAAATCAATCAATCTGATACATTATACCAAGAAAACGAAGGATAAATCCCATGTGATGATTTCAGTTGATGCTGAAAAGCCATCTCATAAAAATTCAACATCCCTTCCTGATAAAACCCTCAAAAGGCCGGGCACAGTGGCTCACACCTGTAATCCCAGCACTTTGGGAGGCCAAGGCAGGTGGATCACGAGGTCAGGAGTCAGAGACCATCCTGGCTAACACGGTCAAACCCCATCTCTACTACAAATACAAAAAAGTAGCTGGGTATGGTGTCAGGCGCCTGTAGTCCCAGGTACTCGGGAGGCTGAAGCAGGAAAATGGCGTGAACCCGGGAGGCAGAGCTTGCGGTGAGCCAAGATGGTGCCACTGCACTCCAGCCTAGGTGACAGAGACTCTGTCTCAAAAAAAAAAAAAAAAAAAAAAACTCTCAAAAAACTGGGGATAGAAGAAACATACCTCAACATAATCAAAGCCATAGATGACAGATTTCACATACTGAATGGGGAAAAACTGAAAGCCTTTCCTGTAAGATCTGGAGCATGACAAGGATGCCCACTGTCACCACTGTTATTCAACAGAGTAATAGTAGTCTGAGCTAGAGCAATCAGACAAGAGAAAGACATAAAAGGCATGCAAATTGGAAATGAAGAAGTAAAATTACCTATGCTGGTAGATGATATAATCTTATATTTGGAAAAACCTAAAGACTCCAGAGGAAATCTATTAGAACTGTTAAACACATTTAGTAAACTTGCAGGATACAAAGTCAACCTACAAAAATCAGTAGCATTTGTATACACCAACAGTGAACAATGTGAAAAATAAATTTAAAGAGTAATCCCTTTTACAACCACCACACATAAAATTAAATACCTAGAAATTAACCAAAGAAGTAAAAGATCGCTATAATGAAAACTATAAGATACTGATGAAAGAATTGAAGAGGACACCAGAAAATGAAAAAAATATTCCAAGTTCATGGATTGGAAGAATCAATAGCTAAGATTTGGAAGCAACCTAAGTGTTCATCAACAGATGAGTGGATAAAGAAAACATGGTACATCTACACAATAGTACATCTACTATTTAGCTACAAAAAGAATGAGATCTAGTCATTTGCAACAACGTGGATGGAAATGGAGATCATTATGTTAAGTGAAATAAGCCAGGCACAAAAAGACAAACATTGCATGCTTTCATTTGTGGGACCTAAAATCAAAACAACTAAACTCTTGGACATGAAGAGTAGAAGGATGGTTGTTACCAGAGGCTGGGAAGGGTAGTGGGTGACTGGAGCAAGAGGTGGGGATGGTTAACGAGTATAAAAAAAAAAAAAGAAAAAATGAATAAAACCTACTATTTGATGGTAAAGTAGGGTGACTATAGTCAATAATAATTTAATCGGTCAGGCATGGATGCTCACATCTGTAATCCCAGCACTTTGGGAGGCCAAGTCAGGCAGATCACTTGAGCCCAGGAGTTCAAGACCAACCTGGCCAACATGGAGAAACTTCATTTCTACAAAAAATACAAAAAGTAGTAGGGTGTGGTGGCATGTGCCTGTGGTCTCAGCTACTTAGGAAGCAGAGGTGGGAGGAACACTTGAGCCTGGGAGGCAGAGGTTACAGTGAACCAAAATTTACCACTAGACTCCAGCCTGCATGACAGAGTAAAACCCTGCCTCAGAATAATAATAATAAAATAATAACTTAATTGTACATTTTAAAAATAACTTAAAGAATGTAATTGGATTGTTTGTAACTCAAAGGATAAATGCTTGGGAGGATAGATACCCCATCTTCCATGATATGCTTATTTCACTTTGCACACCTGCATCAATACATTTCTGTACCCATAAACACCTACTATGTACCCACAAAAAATTTAAAAATAAATAAAATCAATTTTGGCAAGTTTTCAGTCATGACTCATTCAAATATCTTTTCCAACCCCTTCTCTGTATTCTTTATTTTGGGACTTTCATTAATTTCATTCTAAATATATGTCAGTATATTTAATGTTCCATGTTCTCTGAGACTCTGTTCATATTTTCTTCTTGTTTTCTCTTATTAATTTTTATTGATCTATTTTTAAGTTCACTGATCCTTTCTTCTGACATCTTGAATCTGCTATTGAGCCCCTCCAATGAATTATTCATTTTATTTATTACACTCAACTTTAGAATTTCCATGTGACTCTTTTTGGTAATTTCTGTCCCATTATCGAGACTCCCTATTTGTGGATTCATTGATGTCATACCTTCCTTTAATTCTTTAAACATGGTTTCCTTTAGTGCTTTGAGTGTATTTATAATAGCTTCTTTGAAATTTTTGTACACTAAATCCAACCTCTGGGGACACTGAGAGACAGTTTCTATTAACTGTGTTTCCTTCTAAAAATACTTTCCTGTTTCTTTGCATGTCTCATATTTTGTTGAAGACTGAACATTTAGATAATAGGTTGTAACAACTCTGGATTCTGATTTTGCCCCTCTGATGGCTTTATTGTTGCTGTTTTGTCTGTTTTACTTACTTAGAAACTTTCCTTGGATAAATCTGTGGATCTGTCTCCTGCACACTATATAGTCACTGATGTCCTTGCTCAGGTTTCCGAGTTGCTCCTGCATGAGCACAGCTTAGTAGTCAGCTAATAGTTGGAAAGAGATTGTACTCAAATGTCTGAACCAGTACATCTACTATCATCTGATTATGGTAGAGAGTAGGAGTAGACATTCTAAGTTTAGGCTATTCTCAAATCTATTCCTACCTTTACTTCCTGCTAGGCCCTTTTGAGTCTGTGAGTATGTACAAAGTTTCAGGGTTGGCCAGGAGTACATGAATAGCTTAGGCTCTCTCCTGTCTCTGCTGTGAATGTGCGCAGCCTCAGCCTTGAACATCTTACCCCAAACATGAATGAAAACTCAGGCTACTAGAGCTATTGGCCCTCTCCCACTTGCTGACCGCCAAGATCATCACTTTTACAAATAACACTACTGTATCACCCACTGTTCCAAATCAAGCAAACCTCTGTGATGGTCAGTTTCATGTGTCAACTTGACTTGGCCATAGGATGCCCAGATATCTGGTAAAATATTACTTCAAGTTATGTCTGTGAGAGTGTTTCTGGAAAAGATTAGCATCTGAATTGGTAAACTGAGTAGAGGAGATGACTCTCCCCAAAGCAGTGGGTGTCATCCAATCCACCAAAGGCCTGAATAGAACAAAAAGGCAGAAGAAGGTTGAATTTCACTCTATCTGATGGCTTGAGCTGAGACATCAATATCTCCTGCCCACAGTGCTCTTGGTTCTCAGGCCTTCAGATGCTGACTGGGATCTATACCATCAGCCATGGCTCTCAGGACTTCAAGTTGCACCACTGATTTTCCTGGGTCTGGAGCTTGCCAATAGCAAATCATAGAATTCCCTAACCTCTATACTTGTGTAAGCCAGCTCCTTATCATAAATCTCATTTTAGATATATAGTGATTCCTAAATATACAAATATAACCAATAGAATATGGCTGTGTGTGTGTGTCTGTTCCTCTAAAAATGCTAATACAGCCTCCCTTTGACTGTAGCAGCACATGCCAACCCAACTGAGCAGAGAAGGGGAGCAACTCTAGTCCAGACCAGAACACCACAGACTCCCACTGTTCTTACCTGAATTTCAGCAGTTGTTTAAGCATGAATGCTTCTCAGGTTGTTGTATGCCATTCATTAACTTCCAGAACACTGACAGGGTTTTATCCATTTTTCCCAGTCTTATAGATGCTTTTTTTGGGAGAAAGAATTGACTGACTTCCTTACTCAGCCATATCTGAAAGTCCTGCCAATAATTCAATTTTAAAATTGCACCATTGTAATTTGCACACAGAACAAAGTGATGGAATATTTGCAAAGCTCTGAATGCCTAGTGGGTGATGTCATGACAGACTGATCCATCAACTAGGACGGAATGGGAGAGGTCAAAATAGCTGGTCACATTTGCATTACTATCAGTCCCACACATAATTTACAAGTTGAAAGAGTTGGTGTAGGTCATTTATATGTCTTGGCAGGTGATGACTGTTTTTGTTTTGTTTTGTTTTGTTTTTGTTGTTTTTGTTTTTTTGAGATGGAATCTCACTCTGTCGCCAGGCTGGAGTGCACTGGCACGGATCTCAGCTCACTCTAACCTCCGCCTCCAGAGTTCAAGCGATTCTCCTGCCTCAGCCTCCTGAGTAGCTGGGATTACAGGTACGGGCCACCACGCCCAGCTAATTTTTGTATTTTTAGTAGAGATGGGGTTTCACCACGTTGGCCAAGATGGTCTCGATCCCTTGACCTTGTGATCTGCCCCGCTCAGCCTCCCAAAGTGCTGGGATTACAGGTGTGAGCCACTGCACCCAGCTGGTGACAACTGTTTTAAAGCACTGAATTACAATTCTGCCTATAAATGTGTGTATGTGTATATATCCAGGTATATACACATATATATGCACATATACACATTTCATATAGTCACAATATATTCAGGTGTATATGTATAGATTGATATACAAACATGCATGCTAAAACAGCTTTCCTCATCTTTTTATTCCTATTATTGTGATTGTTATAAAGTTATATAAATTCCAGATTTATTGTTAATCCAATAGAGAGCATATCCCAGGAACTCTAGGAACACTCTTCTACAGAGGCAGGGAAAACACTCCAGGTACACTATCCTTTACTTCCAGGCAGAACATTTTGAACAGAAGAAGCAAATATTAATGTGAGCCCAGTTCCATGAAAACTAAGCATAAAACCCTATTATTAAGTCTAAAGGTGATTTCCAAAACCATGTCAATAGTACTTAATTACCCAAAACAACTTGATTGGCTGTGATGACTGCCTTGGGGGTGAAAAAGGTTAGCACTTAGTTTAACAACATCCCCAAAGTGGTCCAGAATCTTAAACTTGCAAAAGAAAGTAAAAAGTGCAAATTAAATTCAAAGCCCAAAGTGGCTTCACTACCAATTTTTCACACTAGATCATGAATAATGTCAGTTGGCTGAAACTCTCTGATGACGTGTGTCTCCAGGGAAATGTGTAAAGCACGTGTTAATCTTCAACCTCTACTCGAGAGTTTTTCTTCACAGTCATTTGCCACCTGTCACCATCCCCCCAGTGACAGGGTGAGCTTGGTCACTGCGGTTGCCATGAGCAAGAGCAAAAGAGGTGATGGTGACGAGGAAGTGGATCTGAGACTTGCTGGCAATGTCCTTTGACAAGGACTACTGGAGACGGCAGTGGGGGCTGTTGTTCCTTTTTCTGTCACCCTCGGAAGTTGAGAACACACATTTTCCCTGATGCCTTGGGTTAAGGCAAGCATAGAAGTGTATTCATAAACCAATATGAATGCACATTACCATAGCAGCCACCATTTATTCTGTACTTACCCACTGCCTGGCCTGGTACTGTAGTTATCTGACATTAATTTGAGCCTTTTATTTACAGTATAACACATGCCACCATGAAAGGCCATTGCTCTGACTGTCATTTTTACAGTCATGTTTGTCTATTTTATTAATGCTTCATTCAAATAGATAGCATTGATTCTTCACACCAACTCTATGAAGTAGGTACTATTAATATTCCCATTTTACAGATGAGGAACCAAGAATTCAAGTGGTAATAAGTCACTTGGCCAGTGGCTAGTTAGGATTTGAATAATTTTATTCTACTTTTAGTATTCCTACCTCAGCCACTGAATGAATCGGTTGGAGTCTTTCTATTAGAAAATGGCTCCTGCCGTACTATTTTTAATAGGCTAGTTGTAATGTAAAATAGGAAGAAAGATAGCGCGGTAAAGGGACTGCCTTGAGCAACAGAGATGCTGTGAAGCCCAAGCTAATGTTTGATCTTTGATGTATCTGTAACAAGGGTATGTCTTGGGTGAAGTTAAGGAAATACAGCAAGGGACTGGGAAAAATACTGACTTTTAATTATTTTGAATTCAAAATCAAGCCCATATGCTAACAGTGGCTTTATTCATTTATCACTTCATTCATTCATTTATTTAAACATTGTTGAACACTGATAAGGTGTAGGGATTTTGCTAGACACAGAGGATACAGCTGTGAACACGACGGCTTCCTCTCAACCTCAGTAGAGTGAAGAGCAAACTAACAAGAAATCAGGCGAATATAATCTGTTGCAACAAGTGCCCAAACAGAAGAATTACAGTCTTGTACAAGCATATGTAGTTGGAAGAGGCCTCAATGTCCTCTTGCATTTTCAGACAGAGTTCCCCAGAAGTTGTACATCAGCTCAGACCAGAAAGAGCAGTCCTGGTGAATTGGAGGTGGTGATCAGTGTTTCACGTAGAGGAGAATTTTCAGAAACAACACCTCATGAGCAAATGAAGGAACAAGAGCAGGAATAAGGATTATTCAAGAAACAATGAGCAGAACCAAAAATTATTCAAGAAAAAAAAAGAAGTTTGCTATAGTTTATGCTTAGCATGCCAGTAAGTAGCAAGAGATAAGAATAGACTGGATGAAACTGGAGCTGTTTTTAGAGCAATGAAAGTAGAAATGCACACTTGCATAACCAGCAAGAGTCCATGGCTTGGAACAACAAGCAAGGGAGATGCAGAAAGCTAAGGAAACCATCCCTTACTGGTCAAGGTGCATGAACACATGAACAGTGATTTTTTTTTTCAAAGCCAATAAACAGGAACATATTAATACTCCCCATCATAATTCAGGCCTGGCTTCTGACACACTCTTCTCTACAAGGTACATCATGGTGAACCATGGAGTAGACCCTTCTTTCAAACTGAGCCAAAAATATACTATAAAGGGAAATGCCATCTAACATAGCATTCGATCTGTTCTTACTGACCACATCAAATAAGACTCTTGGGAGAAAAATAATAACAGTAATCACAGAGTACAATTAATTCTCATTTTAAGGATGAGGAAGTGTCTCTAGGAGATGAGGAAATGGTGAATAATAGGCCAGTGGAGATGGAGAAATTGAGGACTTAGAACCAAGGTTTATTTCTAGAAACCCAAGTATCCATAAAACTCGGACAGCTGCCAGGCAGTTTGGAAAAAGAATGGCCTTGGTTGTAATATAAAACAGGAAAAAAAATCACCACTATAAAAAGGACTGCCTGAGACCTGGGGACAGATGAGACCCTTTGGTGGGTGCCATAAACCAAACTTGCTTATGGGATGAGTTGACCTGCTCTGTGCACGGCCGTCAGTGTGAAATTCCTGACTAGAAGTGAGAGTAGTCTTATTGTCTAGAATATCGTTTCTCCCCTCTCCTCTTTGCCTGGGAAACACCTAAACATTTTTCAGGTCTCAGTTTACACATTTCTTGATGGTGTTGTTCTAGCAAATCTTTTTGATTTTCCAGGAAATGTGAGGCCTGCTTATCAAACCCATCCAGAGTACCAACCCCTCTCTCCCAGCGCTGCTCACCACCCTGACACCAGATATGTTTGTAAAATGTGTTTTGACTGTCTCACAGCATCAAACCTTCCTAAGCACAGGGTCCTGCCTGTCTTGTTCATCATAGATTACCTAGTTATCAGTTCATTTTTTTAAATGATTCTTTCTTAATTCAATAAAATGTTGCACTTCCAACTTCACAAAAAACAAGTAGTTGTTTTACACCAACTACTTGCCAGACAGCACACCAGTAATTTTCTCAAGTGTTTTCTCATTGCATCTGTACAGCCATCAGTGTTTATCAGCATTTGGTGGGAGAGGAAACCGAGATTCAGCAAGAAGACAGACTTGCCCAAGGCCATGTGCATGAGAGGTGGCAAAGCCTAGATTCAAATCGGTCTGACTCTAATCCCCCATCCTAATCCCCTAATCCCCCATGTAAATGACATCGGCCTGCCTACCATAGTCTCTGCTGACACACACCTTAGCAGGGCATCCAAACCTTAGTCAGTGCCACCATCTACATGATTTTACCATATCCAGGCACCACCCACCCTATGTATTTATGTTCTATTACATATAACATTAAAACTAAAGCTACTTAGATTCTAAAAAGAAACTAAATCAATTGCTATAAGTAGAAGATAATCTTAAAATATGATATTAAAATAAAACAAAACCAAAAAGAGTTATACAGTTCTAGCTAGATGTCAAAGCTTCTGAGCCTATAGCCTGCTCACTGTGTATTAAAAGAAGGAAATAATCAAACCATGTCAGCACCTAGCTCAGATTTCTCTCCTTGATGCAATTAAGATGATCAATTTATAATTGGTGCTTAGAATAGTGTCTGGAACATAACAAGTAGCATAAAAATGTTTGTTAACATGAAAATATGTAACTGATGGGTATCAGGTGTTACCATCTGGTGAATATGAAAGAAAGGAAGGAAGGAAGGGAGGGAGGGAGGGAGGCAAGGAAGGAAGGAAGGAAATGAATAATAATGAAATAAGAAATGAAAGAAATTATAGACATGAGGCTGGGCGTGGTGGCTCACACCTATAATCCCAGCACTTTGGGAGGCCAAGGCAGGTGGATCACTTAAAGCCAGGAGTTCAAGACCAGCCTGAGCAACATGGCAAAACCCCGTCTCTACTAAAAATACAAAAATTAGCTGGCCATTATGGCACGTGCCTGTAATCCCAGCTACTCGGGAGGCTGAGGCACAAGAATTGCTTGAACCCTGGAGGCGGAGGTTGCAGTGAGCCAAAATCATACCACTGTACTGCAACCTGGACCTGGGTGACAGAGTGAGACTCTGTCTCAAAAAAAAAAAAAAAAAAAAAAAGGCTGGGCGTGGTGGCTCACGTCTGTAATCCCAGCATTTTGGGAAGCCAAGGTGGGCAGATCATGAGGTCAGGAGATTGAGATCATCCTGGCTAACATGGTGAAACCCCGTCTCTACTAAAAATACAAAAACTTAGCTGGGCGTGGCGGCGGGCGCCTATAGTCCCAGCTACTCAGGAGGCTGAGGCAGGAGAATGGCATAAACCCAGGAGGCAGAGCTTGCAGTGAGCTGAGATGGAGCCACTACACTCCAACCTGGGTGACAGAGTGAGACTCCGTCTCAAAAAAAAAAAAAAAATTATAGACATGACATATATATAAAGAGAAGAAACTACCTACATTGCTATGTGATGTTAGTTAACGTTCTCCCAGGACCCACCTAAATACGTCTTTCACACCCTCACATTGGACATCCCACACTTTGAAAAAGAAGAAAAAAAAAAAAATTAAGAATGCTTCAGGACAGAAAAATTGCAATTTAAAATAAAAAAAAAAATCCCAGATGTTTTCCCACAGGAGAAGAATAGCCTATTCATATAAGGGGCAACAGTAGTTTTTTAAGGGAAGTACCCTGATGGAGTCTTTGTGCAGGAAAGGTGAGAGTCCCAAAGCTGGGACAGACCTAGAATGAAGCTGTCAAAACAAAAAGAGACTAAAGAGACAAAGAATGAATAGAGTGAGAGGGATTTGGAGTTTCCTAGGTGATCTGGGAAAAGAGGGAGGTATGCAGGAATATGAAGAAGCAGGGAAGCTATTAATCTTGCTCACAGTACCTGGTTCTCTACCTCCTTGTCCATATTACCATATATCACAGCGAGTACGTGTGCAGGCGCGTGTGCTGTGCGACGGACCTCTCCTGTCCTCTTCACTCCTCCACTGAAGACTGAAAGCTCCATGGTGTCAGGGCTGGCATCTGTTTTGCATTTACTGCCCTATATCCAAGCATTTTCCAAGGTAGGAATATATCCATTGCTCAAGGTAGTTCCTTCACAGTGCTGTCTTCCTCCCTGTTTTATATTACAACTAGCCTAATAAAAATAGTACAGCAGGGCCGGGCATGGTGGCTCACGCCTGTAATCCCAGCACTTTGGAAGGCTGAAGTGGATGGATCACAAGGTCAGGAGATCAAGACCATCCTGGCTAACATGGTGAAACCCCGTCTCTACCAAAAAATACAAAAAAACTAGCCGGGAGTTGTGGTGGGCGCCTGTAGTCCCAGCTACTCCGGAGGCTGAGGCAGGAGAATGGTGTGAACCTGGAAGGCCAAGCTTGCAGTGAGCCGAGATGGCACCACTGCACTCCAGCCTGGGCAACAGAGCAATACTCTGTCTCAAAAAAAAAAAGAAGAAAGAAAGAAAGTACAGCAGGAGCTATATTCTAATAGAAAGACTAGAACCAATTAATTCAGTGGCTTAGTAGGAATATGAAGAGTAGAATAAAATTATCCAAATCCTAAGTAGCCACTGGCCAAGTGACTTATTATCTCTTGAATTCTTGGTTCCTTATCTGTAAAATGGGAATAGTAATAGCACCTATTTCACAGAGTTGGTGTGAAGAATCAATGCTAAATATTAGCCCAGTTCCTGGCACATAGTGGATACTAAATGTCTATTTGTTGAATGAATGAATAATGAGAAGCGGGGGCTGCACCATGGCAGGAGTCCAGAATCTGAGGAGCAAAGGCCACTAGCGAGGGCTCCCCTTGGTAAGGGAAACCAAGGCATGGTTCAGAAAAGTGATGTCCAGTGTTCAGGTATAATGTGTTCTCTCTGTTCTCCTCTTTCCCTTATCCTTAGATTTAATAAAAGGCTGTTCTACATTCCATTCATGTGTTAGTGGGACTTCAGGAATGGGGATGGGTGAAAAGAATCAATTCCCATAGAAATGGTGAGAAGACAGTCATTACCAGACTTCTGCCAGGTGAAAGAGCCAGCTGAAGTATGGGGTGGCCTGGAGAACACAAGCCCCCTGTGACTTCTTAGAAGTCTAGGGAGGCGGCAGGGTGTGGGCTTGAGGCAATTTAGAAGGCTGGCAGGCGTGGAGACACTCTTCACCCTGCTCCTCCCCAGCCAGCTGACTCTTGGAACGAACTAGAAGTTCAGCAAATCAAGTGGAAGAGCCACTGAAGTTCCAACCCTCACCAGGTTCCGGCAGACAGGAATGGCATTGCACGGGTAAACGTCACACCCAGCATAGATTCAAACAAAGACAATCTAGAAAGCCGCCCTTAGCATCTTCTATGGAATAAAGCACAAGCTATAAATGCCTCTTTCCCCGTGGAGCCATCCAGGAAGTAGATGGGCCTATATTCCAATATCAGCAAAAGCTATTGATTGGTACTTATTAAGTACTCACATGCTCCTGGTGCTGGACAAAAGATTCAGTTTCATTTATAAAAGCACTCACTCACTAAGAGTATCAACACTAATATAAATACCGAATGACAGTCCCAAGATGACCCTTAGAGGCCACATCAGAGAAGACCCTGATGATTCAGAAAATAAGCTGTTGTTGGCACAATCCCCTCCCATATGACAGGCAGGACCTTCAATGTGCTGGTTACAAAGGACGTTGAAAACAAATGCTGAGATACCTATTGAAATAAAATGTCAATTCTTTAAGATACATACAATAGTGAGTAGTGGTTTGTTTCTGTCTTACAATTTAAGGGTTACATCTCCATGGTTTCCCACAAAACAAGGAGGTTTACAAATTTCAAATTCTCCTGTAAAGTATTTCCAAAAGGAAGAAGCTGTTCTTCCAAAAGGTAGGGATAATTTAGCATTTCTAAAGCTATAAACGTTTGGCCCCAGGAAGTGGGAAAGTCGTGGGGAACAGGGATGGCGTAAATAGAAAACCTTTGCCATCTGTGCTCCACTGCTTATCATGACATCTACAGGAAAAATAAACAATACCTCAATTCAAAGATCGGTTCCTGAACTGTAAGTCATTTCTAGGAATAAGTTCCCATTAATCCCAGGAAACATTTATATCTATGAAGTTTGAACAGCTCTTCCATCAATTTATTCGGGATTTATAATAAGGGAGCTGTCATTTTCCAACAAGGAGATGATACGCCCGTTGATTCCATTTCTCTTTCTGGCACATGAGAAAATGGTGAGTAATGCTTCTCACTCCGTGGGGAATGAATCAAAGGTGGCATAAACACACCCGGAGCCTTACAATGGAGAACTCTGGTGTTCTGCTTGTCATTCCTTCTCCGGCAGCTGATCAATGACAAAATGGAAATGCACATCCAAGACAACCCGCCCCGGTCTGCCTGCATTCCAGGAGCCCCTCCCTCCAGGGTCCCTTTGTGCATCTGTGACAGAGAGGCTTGATGAATGGTCTCCCTGACGCTGTCTATCTCATTAGAGGACAATCCTTTGCTCGATTCTTAATGGAGTTTACAAATTGGTCACCGTCCCTCTGGTGCGAGATTATTATAATTTTATTATTCATTCTGGGAATTAGTTGCCAAAAATGACAACGTGATCAGTACCACTGACAGATACAAGGGACATCTCCCATGGCATCTTAGGAGAAGGACTATCTGAAATCATGTTTGATCGTTAATTAGGAAGAAATGATTGGCTACCTTTCAGCAGGAGACGTGGGAAGCTGCAGCAGATGCACCCTCTGCTCTGAGAAGCCTGCAGGCCCCGCAGCGCCAAAGGCAAACATTAAGCAAGCTAATACATGCTGAACAAAGCCCTCACTATGCTAGCTATAATATGCAAGTCAAATGTTAGTCATCGTCAACCTCAGTTCTATGTCGTGAGTCAAAAAATGTAGACATGTAGACTCAGACTTTGGATCTGACACCAAGCTGTGTGGGCAGGTCATTGATTCTCTTCTGGTGCCAGTTTTTCATAAGTAAGACTACAGGGTAAAGCAGTGGTCATTCAGTCTTTTCAGTTTCAAAACTCTAGCTATGGCTGACACTTATGATTACCAACACAGCAGCCTGGCACTTCTCCCTTCTGCCCTATAGGCAGCATCCACCTCCCACAACAGAAATGGAAAATGCTAGATACTCACTTCCCCAACCTTCCTTGCAACTTGGAACGTCGTGTGATTCAGTTCCACCAACGAAATGTAAGTGGACATGTGCAGCAGTGGGGAGGTATCTAGGATTTAAAGAGGAGAGGGAGCGAGAGAGAGCAAGAGAGGGGGGAAGAGAGAGAGGGAGAAGGGAGAGAGAGAGGGAGAGAGGGGAAAAGGGGGAGACAGAGAGGGAGAGAGGGGGAAGAGAGAGAGAGTGGAGGGGAGAAAGACAGAAGGAGAGAGGAAAGGGGAGAGAGAGAGGGAGAGAGAGAGGGAGGAAGGGAGGGAGAAAGAGAGAGGCAGAGAGAGAAAGAGGAAGGGAGGGAGAGAGAGAGAGGGAGGGAGAGAGGGAGTGGGGAGAGGGGAAGAGAGAGAGAAAGAAGGAGGGAGAGAGGGAGGGAGGGGTTAGGAAGAGAGAGAGAGAAGGACAGAGGGAGAGAGAGAAGGAGGCAGGCAGAGAGAGGGAGAAGGAAGGGGAGAGAGAGAGAGAAAGAGAAAGAGAGACAGAGAGATGAGCAAGTAGAGCATGTTTATCCTCTCCTCCCTCCTTCCATCTTTGGACACTGCTGCGTTAGGATATAAACTTGGAGCCGCAGGAACCATGTTTAAACTGAGGGGCGAAGGGTCAAAAACTGCAGAGACAATGCCGCAGGACCATGGCGTTAAGGACCTGCTGAACCAACCCTGTAATTCCTTACTTCCCAATGTCTTGTTAGAAAGAACAGAAATGCACATTAACGTAGCCACTTTCAGATGCTATTTTCTTTCTGGCAGTCAAAAGTATCCCAAATAATTGATTGTCCAAAGTCATCTCTGCCCCTTTTTTTCCTATTTTGTGTCACAGATGATAGCTGCCTGCCCCACTATGATGGAAGTTAGCCCAGCTCCGGTGGGAGGCCCACATAACCCCTAGGAAAGACTCAAGGCAAATACCCAGTCCTTCACAGCCACACTCCTGGCCTGAACTGGGATCAGGACGTGACTTTTCTTCCCCCTTCCCTTCAATTACTTCACCTCTGTGGTCTCTCAATAACTTAGAACCTTCAACTGCTGAGATGCTCCTGAAGTCTTTGCCTCTGGATTCTAGTTAAATGTTTTTGTTTAAAAAAAAAATCCTGGCTGGGTGCGGTGGCTCACGCTTGTAATCCCAGCACTTTGGGAGGCCGAGGTGGGCGGATCACGAGGTCAGGAGATCGAGACCATCCTGGCTAACACGGTGAAACCCTGTCTCTACTAAAAATACAAAAGAATTGCCAGGCACAGTGGCTGATGCCTGTAATCCCAGCACGTTGGGGGGCCAAGGCGAGTGGATCACAAGGTCAACAGATCAAGACCATCCTGGCCAACATGGTGAAACCCCATCTCTACTAAAAATACAAAAATTAGCCGGGCCTGGTGGTGTGCGCCTGTAGTCCCAGCCACTCGGGAGGCTGAGGCAGGAGAATTGCTTGAACCCAGGAGGCAGAGGTTGCAGTGAACCAAGATTGTGCCACTGCACTCTAGCCTGGTGACAGAGCGAGACTCCTTCTCAAAAAAAAAAAATTAGCCGGGCGTGTTGGCAGGCGCCTATAGTCCCAGCCACTCGGGAGGCTGAGGCAGGAAAATTGCTTGAACCCGGGAGGCAGAGGTTGCAGTAAGCCAAGATTGTGCCACTGCACTCTAGCCTGGTGACAGAACAAGACTCCATCTCAAAAAAAAAAAAAAGAAAAAAATTAGCTGGGCATGTTGGCAGGTGCCTGTAGTCCCAGCTACTCAGGAGGCTGAGGCAGGAGAATGGCGTGAACCCAGGAGGTGGAGCTTGCAGTGAGCCAAGATTGTGCCACTGCACTCCAGCCTGGGTGACAGAGCGAGACTCTGTCTCAAAAAAAAAAAAAAATCCTTAAGGAAACATCTTTAGAGATGATGCTGGATCTTAATATACACAAAAGTTTTACAAAATAATATTAGCAAATGTTACAAAAGATGGAAGTCTGAAGTTGACTTAAAGAAATGTTTTTAAATTATTTTTTCAACCATCTCACAATGTTTTTAAAAATAATTTCAACTTTTATTTTAGATTTAGGGGTGCTTACGCAGGCTTGTTACCTGGGTATATTGCTTGAAGCTGAGGTTTGGGGTACCATTGATCCTGTCAACTGGGTAGTGAGCATAGGACCCAATAGGTTTTCAACTGTTACTGCCCTCTCCCCTCTAGTCATCCCCAGTGTCTGTTGTGCCATCTTTATGTCCATGAGTACCCATTGTTTAGTTCCCACTTATAAGAACACGTAGTATTTGACTTTCTGTTCACTTAGGATAATGGCCTCCAGCTGTATCAATGTTGCTGCAAGGAACACAATTTCATTCCTTTTATGGCTGCATAGTATTCCATGGTGTCTATGTACCACATTTTCTTTATCCAGTCTACCATGGTTGATTCCATGTCTTTGCTATTGTGAACAGTGCTGCAATGAACATATGCGTGCATGTGTATTTTTGGTAGAATGGTTTGCTTTCTTTTGGATATATACCTAGTAATGGGAGTACTGGGTTGAATGGCAGTTCTGTTTTAAGTTCTTTGCATCTCACAACTTTTGAGAATCTACTCAACATGCAAGATATTCAGAGATTTTTAGAAGGAATGAAATGTCCGCTTTCCTGCTAGATCCCAGAAATCATGACTTTTACTGGCTAAGTGCTCCTTGAAACACCAAACTAACATACTTTTCTCCAAAAATAAACAATACCACTCTGAGTAACTCAGACAAAGAGTCAATTTTTTGCCTAATTTTGACATAATTTCCACTCATTTGGGGATAGCAGGAGCAGCCCATAGCCGATCTCATATCTGGTTAGTTTCAGGGAGTGAAGGGGACAGTTAAGAAAATGGATTTATGGTCACTGGATACTCTCCGAGCTCTCTGCTCCATACCAAAGCTAAGGAGGCTGGAAGGAAATATCACTATGACAACCATTTATGTGGCTAAAATGGAAAAGCAAGATTTGATGGGAGGAAAGAAATGCATGCACCTATAACTCTAAAATATATGGCAAGTTTTATGTTTGTTTGCTTTTTTAAAACTAAATCCACCACCTGCCCCCTCCCCTAGATGTGTGTGTGAATAAAAGGGACCATAATGAAACCATGAATAATAAGTAAAGGGCTTCAGAAAGAATAGTACAGGGTCTCCAAATACTCTAATTCAACCCTCACACAACATATGCATGTGCCCTAACTAGCCAGTGGTCATAGGAAATTCATTTGCCTTTGCCCACTCTTTGTTATTTTCTTCCCCCTTTTGAAATACGTTCTGCCAAAACCCCCACAGCAAAATATTCAAAGGCAGTCTCAATGCTGCCTTTTTAAAACAACAGGTAGAACGAGTAATGAGTTATTTCAACGCATGCTTGGCCAAGTCTGCTAACGACAAACCCCAAATGGCCTTTGGGGGAGTCGACAGTCTCAAAAGCCCCTCACCAGTCAACTTCATTCTCCTGGAAACTCCGAAAAGGTGTCACTGAAGCAAACAGTTCTGCGTGTAAGTGAAAACCAGGGGATTAACAGCCAGGGCTTTTTGTTGTTGTTGTTGTTACTTGGTTGGCCTGAGTTTTAAATGTCTGAGCCTTCAGGAAGATGAGAGGCTTCCATAGGTGAATGATATGGAACAACTAAGCTGTTTCCATTAAAAAAGAAAAAAAAAAAGAAAACAGTGGTTGGGCAGGTTTGAATGTAATCTGAGCAATCCTAAACCTCACCAGTGTGAAAAGTACAAGCGAAATTACATTTATGTGTCAATTGCACTGGCTCTGCAGCCCTCACTTCAAAAGCTCCTATTATTGAGGGAAGTTTTTTTCAATGTATCTTTCTTCTCTAGCATTCTGGTTGGCACTTGTTGGGTGGGGCAGCCCCAACATCGTCTCCTTCCTCTATTGCCATGGCAGCCCAGCCCTGCAGAGAACGCTGTTTCTGTGTCCAGAATGCAATCTCCCTAGTGCTCCCAAAGAAGAAAAGCCCGCATGGCACTGAGCTCCCTTCACTCCTTGCTGCACTAAAGCCATACTAGATTTCCATGCAGTAAAAAAAAAATTGTGTCCCTTATTCAAACTCTGAGTCCTGCTCTGTTACCATGGTGCAGGGCAGCCAAGCTTGTGTCTTGAATCTCAAAAGTCCCTCAGGAAAACAGTTTCTTTAGACATCTAGCTGAGGCCCTCTGGACTTAAAGGTCAGACTTTATCCTAGAAGTTGAGCTGGAGAAGAATTCCTCTTGTCTCCTCCCACCATCAGAGTGACCAGACATTAGTCTTCCTCCTCTGGGCCGCAGTCCCTACTCCCACACGTATTTGGGAGACAACTGTGTCCCCATCTATGGGAAGTGGCTGCCCACAGCTGGCAGCCATGTTTCCACCGAGTGGCATTTCCTGCCTGGCCATAGCTAATTGGACCGGGAAAGACTTTTGAGCCAAGCTGGGTTTATTCAGATTCCCTCCCTCTCTCTCAAACCAGGGAGATATGATCATGATGACAGCCATCTTCACCATCATCATTACCAACTGTGGCTTTGGTAAAAAAGTATTTTTTTTCTCCAAGACGGAGTCTTACTCTGTCGCCCAGGCTGGGATGCAGTGGCACGATCTCGGCTCACTGCAAGCTCCACCTCCCAGGTTCATGCCATTCTCCTGCCTCAGCCTCCCAAGTAGCTGGGACTACAGACACCCGCCACCTCGCCCGGCTAATTTTTTGTATTTTTAGTAGAGACGGGGTTTCACCGTGTTAGCCAGGATGGTCTCCATCTGACCTCGTGATCCGCCCGTCTCGGCCTCCCAAAGTGCTAGGATTACAGGCATGAGCCACCGCGTCCAGCCCAAGGGGGCTTTTTATAACAAAGAGAATGTAATTTTTTTTAAAAAAGTGTCATTTAGAGATAAGGATGTTAACTTTGTATAGGGCAAAAAGGGAACGTGAAGGTACCACATAGATAGCAACTGCAGGAAGTCGCTCCCACTCTTACGGATGCAGGGAACAAAGGAAGAAGTTGGAATTATTAATTTAGAGAAGGTTCTCTCAAAGCAGACCTCTGAAGAAAGGGTACTATCCACATAGTGCTGTTAACCCTGAGGTTAGAGGAGGAATTCCCATGGGACTGGAACCCAAACTTCTATAAAGAGGTCACTGGCCGGCCGGGCGCGGTGGCTCAAGCCTGTAATCCCAGCACTTTGGGAGGCCGAGACGGGCGGATCACGAGGTCAGGAGATCGAGACCATCCTGGCTAACACAGTGAAACCCCGTCTCTACTAAAAATACAAAAACTAGCCGGGCGAGGTGGCGGGCGCCTATAGTCCCAGCTACTCGGGAGGCTGAGGCAGGAGAATGGCGTAAACCCGGGAGGCGGAGCTTGCAGTGAGCTGAGATCCGGCCACTGCACTCCAGTCCGGGCGACAGAGTGAGACTCCGCTTCAAAAAAAAAAAAAAAAAAAAGAGGTCACTGGCCAGCTGTTACTGGTATCACTGGGCAGGCATACTGTGGCAGATATTGACAGCACTGGGAAAACTGCAGATGAATCCCAGTGCTGTTACGAGAAGGAACTGCTGCTGCCAGGGTGAAGATGCACTATGGGGCAGTCATTTCAGGAATAGAATATCTTCCAGTATCCTCTAGTTCCCCATATGGGCAGACCCTTACACAAAGCAGTTGGCAAATGCAGAAATGTGGTTTATACAGTCCAGTCCCAGCATCACAAAGCAGAGTATAGAAGCATAGATTTGAAACTGAGAGACCATAGCTTAATAACTGCACAGAAAGTGTGAGATAATATTTATCAAAACAGAACAAGGGTTCTAAATGGTAGAGGTGAGAAAAGAAGAATGGTCCTGGCTGAGAGAACAGCATAAGCAAAAAAAGACCCAGTGAATGGTGGTTCTTATACACAGCTGAGAGATGGAATTCCTGGGAGTGGAGGGCAGAGAATAAGGAAAGTAGGAAAGAGATGGAAAAGTCAATTGCAGTCATATTGCAGAAGGTCTTGAGTGGCAAACCAGGAGGTTGGAACACTTTCCTATAGTCATTTAGAACCCACCAAATGTTTTTAATCAGGAAAGTAAAATGATCAAAGGCGGGTTTTTACAGAGATGGCAGAATGGAGAAAGGAATTGTCACTGTTTTCACTATTTTCATTTGTTAAAACTGTCACTGAAACAGCCAAAATATAGGTTTATTTTAGCCACATCAACCATTCTGCTTAAGTTTTCTAGGACAAACCATATTTTTCAAATGAAAGCTTTTTAAATGGGGGTTGGGAAGAAGGGGAAAGTTTCTCCTTCTGTACAAAATTTTATTTCCCTTATTGCCATGCTACCAAGTTAAAAATCACAGATCAGGTTTTCAACTACAAAGGGAAATATAGTGACTTGACAGAAGAAATTCGGCAACCACCAACTTAGCCACGTGGTCAAGGAAAACACCCGCTGTAATAAGACATATCAACATCACACACCCCTTCCTATGATTCACTGAGGACACTATATTGTTGTGGAATTCTTGACAAAAATGCATAGCATCAGTCCAATTACGAAAAAACATATAAACCCAAACTGAGGGCTATTCTACAAAATAACTGATAAGTGCTCTGCAAAAGTGTGAATGCAGGTCATGGAAGACAAGCAAACATGGATATACAGTCCCAGACTGGAGGAAACTAAAGAGAAATGACCACTAAATGCAATATGGGGGCCTGGATGAGGTCCTGGGGCAGAAAATGGGTGTTGGGAGAAAAACTGGTGAGTTTTGAATAAGGGCTATAGTTCAGTTAATAGTACTATACCAATGTTAACTTCTTCTTGATAATTGTACCACAATTATAAATATTTTGTTTTTGTTTTCTTTTGAGATGGAATCTCGCTCTGTTGCTCAGGCTGGAGTGCAGTGGCACGATCTTGGCTCACTGCAACCTCTGCCTCCAGGGCTCAAGCAACTCTCATGCCTCAGCCTCCCAAGTAGCTGGGATTGCAGGCGGGCACCACCATGTCCAGCTACTTTTTTTATTTAGTAGAGATGGAGTTTCACCATGTTGGCCAGGTTGGTGTTGAACTCCTGACCTCAAATGATCCACCCACCTTGACCTCCCAAAGTGCTGGGATACAGACGTGAGCCACAGCATACAGCAAAAGTTTTGAGGTTTGTTTTTATTTGAGACAGGAATTCAGTGTGTCACCTAGGCTGAAGTGCAGTGGTGTGATCTCAGCTCACTGCAGCTTCAGCCTCCTGGGCTCAAGTGATCCTCCCACCTCAGCCTCCTGAGTAGCTAGAACTACAGGCTAATGCCACCACACCCAGCTCATTTTTGTGTTTTTATTTTGTTTGTTTGTTTGCTTAGAATTGGGGTCTCACTGTGCTTCCCAGGTTGGTCTCAAACTCTGGGGCTCAAGCAATCCTCCTGCCTTGGCCTCCTAAGGTGCTGGGATTACAGGTATGAGCCACAGGGCCCAGCCTAAGATCTTATTAAGGTGGCTCATGCCTGTAATCACAGCACTTTGGGAGGTCAAGACAGGTGGATCACCTGAGGTCAGGAGTTCGAGACCAGTCTGGCCAACAAGGCGAAACCCCATGTCTACTAAAAATACAAAAATTAGCCAGGTGTGGTGGTGGGTACCTGTAATCCCAGCTACCTGGGAGGCTGAGGCAGAAGAATTGCTTGAACCTGGGAGACAGAGTTTGCAGTGAGCCAAGATCATGTCACTCCATTCCAGCCTGGGTGACACAGCAAGACTCTCAAAAAAAAAGGGGGGGGGGGAATCTAATAATTAGGGATGTGGGGTGAGATATATAAGAAAATTCTCTGTGCTGATTTTGTAATTTTTCAGTAAATCTAAAATGAGTTCAAAATGTAAAGTTTTTTTTTTTAAAAAAACCACATATTTATTTACATGGACTAGAACCCCATAAGATTTCCAGCCATTATCATCCAGTTTAGCTTGGGTAAGTAAACAATTCCAAAGTGCTTTTTCTAGACAACAAAGACATGGGCAATAGCCTCAGCACACCAGACACGTAGGATGTTACTTAGGACAGAGGCATGGGTAAAGTAGATTAGACAATGGGGCCTAGTGAAGGAGAGATGACAGGTGAGCAAAGACCAACACTGTCTGCTTCCTAATGGAGCCAGGGACCAGCCTGGTTTACAAGACAGGATAATAAGCCTCCTTCAACCAAACCACACCTCAAAACCTGCTCCCAGGACCCACACCTCAGTCATCTTTGCCTCCTCCTTCGCACCCCCATAAATCAGTCATCAAGTTCTATTGACTCTGTCTCAATATTCTTCAACCCGCCACCGCCTCTTCCCTTTATTCCACCTTCAGCCATTGTCTGTTGCTCTCTTGTTGTAATATGACCAAAGCCAAGTGGCCATGACCAGTCGTTAAGCTCTTTTGGTGAATATGGGGGACCTCCAATGTTTGGAGGTGATTAAGAGTTACAGGCTCCTCAACCCTTCCTCTTACCCAGGTGGCATGTCACAACGCAAGCAAGCCTCAGATCGAGTTCTACCATACCATCAACCATTTATGGTCCCCAGGTCCCCAGAGAATCAAACTACCTGGGCCTAAGCAGGGCAAAGTCACTGTTCTCAGGGTTTTGAGGTACTTTGTAAAGTACAATTAATAGTGTTCTAAGGACAGATTTACTTCCCATCTAATTAAATTAGGCAATAGAATTCACCCATGAATGGGGGACTTGGAACTTCCAGTGTCCTAGACCTGTATTAGCCTTGTTCTTGAACCCCATTTGTGCAAGAGTGGATTTCTAACCAATTAGATGTCTTGAACATCATTTATTTTACCAATAAAAATTATTTCTAACATCCCTTACGTTAATTAACAGACCAGATAGTACAGATTCAGACAGGGATATCAGATGGCAGTCCTGGAATGTGAATTCCTGACTAGATTAATCCAAATGTTAACTACTTCTAAATTAGAATTTAAAGTTAACTTACACCTACATGGAGAGATATATCAAACTGTCTATATTAATTTTTTTAGTAAATTACAGGAAATGTAACAATTTCTATATTCTGGTAGGTGATGGGGATAATGCTGAACCAGAACAGACGTGGACCCTGTTCACAAGGAGCCCATAGTCCAACAGGGACAGACACCACTCATACAATCCCACCAATTAATATAGAATTAGCCAGAGATGTGTGCTCAGAAGAAACTGAACACAATCCTAGAAGAACCAATAACAAACAATATGGCCTTTCAGGAAGAATCAAGGAACATGACCATTTTCTGGAGTTTTTTTTGTTTGTTTGTTTGTTTGTTTGTTTGTTTTGAGACAGAGTCTCACTGTCACCCAGGCTGGAGTACAGTGGCGTGACCTCAGCTCACTACAACCTCCACCTCCTGAGTTCAAGCGATTCTCCTGCCTCAGCCTCCCCGAGAGGCTGAGATTGCAGGCACACACCACCACCAGCTAATTTTTGTATTTTTAGTAAAGACAAGGTTTCATGATGTTGGCCAGGCTGGTCTCGAACTCCTGACCTCAAGTGATCTGCCCGCCTCGGCATCCCAAAATGCTGGGATTATAGGTGTGAGCCACCATGCCTAGCCACAATTGAGCAGAAATCTGAAAAATAAAAAAAACTCGGCAAAGGGAAGTGGAAATGGGGACAAGAACTATAAGCAGAGAGGACAATCTGGCAGGACAGAAGGACAGAAGGAAAGCCAGTATGGCAAGAACAGAGAGAACCCTCTCCTAACCTGCTCCTAACTGGTTCCCCCATCCCTGTGGTCTGTCTCCATCGACTCCATTGCATACACCTGACCACTAGCAATTTGCAGGCCGCATCTCAAGGTCATGACAGTATATTATTCCATTATGTATTTGGAATTTTCTTTAAATAGACTGACTTTTCACATTTGCACAAAAATGAGAAAGGAAGCTTTGTACCCTCTCTCTGAGTATAAAACAAGTATCATTCATTATAAAGGAAGATAATTCTAAATACAATACAATGCAAATGACATTATTAATTTCAGGCTATAGACAGTCTCAACAGAGAGCTCTGAGTGGGTCTGTTCTCTTAGCTAATAAAGCAGTGTTAGAACGTTATTAGAGAAAAGAACTCTAAATTAAGATGTTATCCTTGAGTTAACAGAAGGATTCTAAGAAAAACAAAAGAAGGCCATTTTATTTAATGCCTTGTCTGTAAAACTCCTAAAACCATGTAAACCTCCCAACAGTGGCATATGTGTCACATATTGAGAAACAGTCCTGTAAGTAATATTGCTAGAGTCCCAAAATGATAGGCGTGAGGAAGGAGGTGTTATTCTCCCATATTGCTGATAAGGAAGCTGAAATTCAAAGAGTTTCAGTGTCCTACACAAGGTGCACACTAATAGGATGTGATAGAACAACACCAGAATTGGTGCCAGGAAGTCCAACTCTAGAACATGTGTTTTTTGTAACTATGAACTCTGTCATGTTGTACAGTTTGGCGGAGAAGGGAAAGAGGAAAGGTATAAGGAGGAGGAGGGAAAAGAGAGAGACAAAGAGGAGATGGAAGGGAAAGAAGAAAAACAGGTAAGTAGGAAGAGAGAGAGGGAGGAGAGAAGGAAGGAGGAAAGTAGGAAGGAAAAGAAAGGAAGAAAGGGGGAAAGAAAAGGAAGGGAAGGAGGGAGGAAGAAAAGGAAAGAATGAAGGAAAAAGAGGGAAGGAAGGAAGGAAGAAAAGAAGGAGGGAGGGAGGGAGGGGAGGGGAGGAATGAGAAGAAGGAAAGGAGGGAGTCAGTCTTAATTAAAGTCCATCAGATATGCTTCCTCACTATGTTTTCTAACTCAATCATAAGAAAGGAATCAAAGTGATTTCCACAACCTGGTTCCAACATTGGTCTGCAAATTCAAGGCCACTCCTCCTACCTGGACTCCCAGCAGATAACTAATTGCCTATGGCTTTCTTGCCACCAAGCCCAACTGTAACTCCAGAATTCTTCTCAACACTGCACTCCAAGAAACCTCCAAGAAGAGTGAGGCTAGGTGCTTAAGATAAAGCCTATTGCCAATCCCTCTCCTAGCTTATCCTCCATTTGAATCAACTCATAGTTCTTGACTTTCATCTGCTTAGTTAAATGAGGAAAGGAAGTAATAAACAGGTGATGAAAGGCTATTTTTATATTTTTCAACATTAATAGTCTGACATTAAGTTTCCAACATTCACCCTACAAAAATTGTTCAAATCTCCCATATAATTTTCCTAAATGGTCACTCTCCCTCATTAGGTCTGTATTATAGAAGAACAATGTCAGGTATAATGCCTTCTCAATCAAGAACAAAACAATTAATTTGCTGCTTCTTCCAGACAGGACTTTCAAAGAGAAGACAAGGGGAGGGGGATCACAGTGAAACAAGTAATTCCCAGGTTTTGTCCTGAGATCATTAGAAATGCCACCTGCTGGCTTATACTTTCTTCATCTGTGATCCAGTAGATTAAAGACCCACAAAGAGGCTCCTAGACTTTCCAGATAAGACTTAGTTGCACTGGTAAGGCATGCTTCATAGTTTTCCAGCAAGTGAGTCAATGAATTTTTGAACACCATGGTATTTTTGTTGAAAACCTTCCTGTCATCAATGCCCTCCTTCCAGATCTCCAGCTCCTTACTTGGCTTTATTTTTATTGCACTTTGCACAACCTGAAACTACATTATACACTTATTTGCTTCCTTGTTTATTGTCTGTGTCCTGCAGGAGACTATCTGCTCCTTGAAGACAGGCATCCTATCTGCATAAACATGCCTGCTCTCGAGTGTCTATAGCAAAGCACAGCATGCAGGGTGTCTACATGAGCACCCGAGAGAAAGAGGGAGGGGATCCATGTGATTTTCAATGCCTCCCACTAGAAGGAGGTAGTGAAAACAAGCATAGTGATGAAGAACGTGGACTGTCTAGGTTGGCTGCCAAGATCTTACTCCCAGCTCTATTACTAGCCACAGTTTGGCCTAAATAGGGATAATGTGACCTACTTCAAACGACTTTCAGAAGGAAGAAAATGAACTCATGGAAGTAAGACATTCAATGCCTGGTACAGAGTAAGAATTTAATAATAATTAAGTTATTAAGCAAGACCTTTCCAAACCTCTTTTTTAAAACATAAAGAAAAAAATCTATTCCAGGGAAAATCATAACAAGATCTCAGCAAACAATGAATTTGTTCTTCCTCCTACGGACATCTAGAACAACAACATCTAACTAAGCTGATGCCACTGATGTCGGTTTATAAGCTTGGAAGCCTTCTTGTGATTCTAATGCCTTCTTAAAAGAATTCCTGGGGATATGAGGTAGTGTGGGAGATGAAATCCATTTGGATGCCTGGGAATTTTTGTCTTCTGATCCTCTATCTAAAGTGTTCTTTTCTCAGCTACAGAGATTTGCTCTGGATCATCTTCAACATGCATTGAGTTGCATTAAATGTTCTCATCAGTTAGGTGTTTATAAATCACACCGCAGTTTGCTGATTTGGAATCTATTTGATTTTATCACCTTTCCTATAATTATATACTCCCCCTCCTATAAGTAGATCTCATTCAACTTGTAACAACAAGTTCAAGGGCATTTATTATACTTCAAGCTCTCTGTAACAAATATTCAATAGCAATGGCAATAAGCAACTCTGAAATTCATTTCTAATTTTTAAAATTATAGCAACTGTTATAAATTATGAGTATCAGATGCAATAAGTGCCCAAGATGAAAAATAATAAACTTGTACACTGCCTCTGATGCTTAGATTTGCAAAGAAGAAAGCAAAAAGTATTCTGATGTACAAAATAATAGGTAATAAAGCCTTTTTAAAAAATCTGGTGTAAAATTTGATTCCAATAGCCTTCTTGGCAAAGAGATTTCCTGTTGCTATTTAAATGTAAATGAGTCATGAAGGTTGTGTCAGAAATATTTAACTCAAAACCAGATCCAATACAGCTAAAGAAGCACAGAACGAAGCCCAACCAACCTTTTCCACAATAAAATGTTTGAGTTTTCAGATTTTGATAACTTTATATATCTAGAAACAGAGGGAAGTGATAAATGGGTACAATTAAGATACTCTACATGCCATTTATTAAATATTGTGTGACATGCAACTGTATAGATTTCTAGCCTAACCAATCACAAATCTAATCAGAACATTTAACACTTTGTCTTGATGGTGCTTTGGAGAATTCAGCTATCGATTAAAACATATTTATGTGTCCTTTCACAACAATCCATTTTAAGAGTCTTTGATTTTTTTCAAAGAGGAAAAAAAAAAAAGACATTTAATTGTGGCCTTAATGTCCTAACAAGAAACATAAGCTTGAAATCATATCTCTGTTTCAATCCAGTGAAGCAGACATGCAATTTAAAAGAATTTAAAAGAATTAATCACAGCTGCAAGAATGTGGTCTACAGAGACTTTTACTCAACCAAATATTAATACAATTCACCCAGCTAATTCTCCTTGTTTGGAGGGAAAATATCCATGTAGACTTGCAATAGAAGATAAACACTAGAATTTGTTCAAGAATAAGAACAACAATAATAACAGCAACAACAATTTATCAAGCACTGACTAGGTACCAGACACTCTGCTAAATTGTTTTCTTCTTTTTTTCTTTTTTTTTTTTTTTTTTGAGACGGAGTCTCACTCTGTCACCAGGCTGGAGTACAGTGGCACCATCTCGGCTCACTACAGCCTCCACCTCCCGGGTTCAAGTGATTCTCCTGCCTCAGCCACCCGAGTAGCTGGGACTACAAGTGTGTGCCACCACACCCAGCTAATTTTTGTATTTTTAGTAGAGACAGGGTTTCACCATGCTGGTGAGGATGGTCTTGATCTCTTGATCTTGTGATCCACCCACCTTGGCCTCCCAAAGTGCTGGGATTACAGGAGTTAGCCACTGAGCCTGGCCTCTGCTAAAATTCTATATGCAAAATCTTATTTATTGAAGATAACCCTGTGATGTGCAGGTATTGCAGTCAGTTGGGTTACTGTCACCCTCTCCTGTTTCCATGTGATTTTCAATGCTTTCCACTAGAGTAGATAGCATGTGTTTCTGCCTATCAGGCTTGGCCAGGTGACTTGCTTTGGTCAGTGAGATCCAGCAGACATAATGCCATAAGAAACTTCCAGTGGGCTTGCAACATTTTCTTGACCTCTTGTTCTTCTGCCTTATTTCATGAGAAGAAAAGGCCCCAAGTAGCTGCCAAGTACCAGAATGATAAAGGCACAAGGAGTAGATCTGAAGCCAATTGGCCTGGAGTCGGTACAAACCGCAGTCAACCCACAGGCCATGAACAGGAAAAATAAATGTTTTCTGCTGTAAGTCATTAGTTTTTTAGATTAATACATAGCATCATTATATATGAAGTTGGCTCATTCAGTGTATTAGTTTGCTAGGGCTGCCATAACAAAGTACCACAAACTGGGTGGCTTACACAAGAGAAATGCATTATCTCACAGTTCTGGAGCCTAGAAGTCGAAAGTCAAAGTGTCAGCATGGTTGGTTTCGTCTGAGGTTTATGGGGGAAGGATCTGTTCTGGGCCTCTCTCCTTGGTTTGTAGATAGTCATCTTCTCCCTGTATCTCTTCCATCATCTTCCTTTCCTTCCTTCAGAAAACACGTCTCCGTGTCCACATTTCTCCTTTTTGTAAGGGCACCAGTATTGAATTAGGGCCCACCCTAATGACCTCCCTTTAACTTGATTGTTTCTGTAAAGTCTTTATTTTCAAATAAGGTCACATTCTGAAGTACTAAGAGTTGGGACTTCAACATATAAATTTCGGAGGGACATACTCCAACCCATAGCATTCGGGTACTATTTTTAATATCCAGTTTACATCCGTAGAAATTGAGTTTCAGATAAAGTAACTTTTTCAAGATCACAGAGCAGAGATATGTGAAGCACTGAGCTTGAAGTCAGACATCTGACAGTCTTTGTTCTTAAAACGTCCACTATCCTGCCTACTCACTACTTTGCACAAAATGCCCACGGTGAATTTTTGGAAGCTGATGGGTTTATCTGTTATCTATTATTCTCATACAGACATATATAGACACTACTTATGAACATGGCTTTCTATTTTACTATTTTATCAGAAATACAGGGACTCTCACTAAAGCCTTAAAATATAAGAACTGGTATTGTATAAAACTTCATTTATTAAATATTTCTGGAGCACCAACTGTGAGCTAGGTCCCCCAGAGGGCAATGATGAGCAAAAACATTCTTAATTTCCTGCCCATACTGAGCCCACAGTTAAATGAGGGTGACAGATGGATCAAACCATCACACAGCTTCCTCTGAAATCACAGCTGTGATCCATATTACAAAAGGAAGTTGCATGGTTCTATGAGAGTGTAAAAGACTCAACAGTTGTAACCTAGTCAGAGATGCCAAGGGCAGCTAAAAAATCAAGAAACTAGCCAAGATCTCAAGTGTGAGGAGGAACCAAGTAGGCAAAGATATGGGAGAAGAATATTCTGGAAAGTAGGGAGACACCATATCCAGAGACTTAGTAGCAGAAGGGAGCTGACATGGTTTGGCTGTGTCCCCACCCACATCTCATCTTGAATTATAGTTCCCATAATCCCCACATGTCATGGGAGGGACCTGGTGGGAGGAAATTGAATCATGGGGGTGGCTACCTCCACACCGTTCTCATGATAGTGAGTTCTCAAGAGATCTAATGGTTTTATAAGATTTTTTTCCTTTTGCTTGGCACTTCTCCTTCCTGCCACCATGTGGAAGAAGACATGTTTGCTTCCCCTTCCACTATAATTATCAGTTTTCTGAGGCCTCCCCAGCCATGCAGAACTGTGAGTCAATTAAACCTATTTCCCTTAAAAATTACCCAGTCTAGGGTATGTCTTTTTATTGGTTATGTCTTTATTAGCAGCAGGAGAATGGACTAATACAGGAATGTAGCATACCCACTGAAGTGAAAAGAAGTCCAAAAGCAAACAAACAAACAAAAACAAAAGAAGTCCAGATCATCTAGAGCATGAAAATTCCAAGGCGACATGGCAGGAGACACATCAGGCAAGGTAAGTGTTATCAAATGTGAGCACCTACTGCTCAGTGCTCCTATGCAGTAGGTACCATCACCAGCCTCATTTTCAGATGGAAAAATGGGCTCAAAATCTTTCCCTAGGCCAACCAGCTGGTACATAGGAGAGCAGAGGCTCAAACCCAAGCATGACAGGCTATGGGGCCAGGCACTAGCCACCACACTATGTTGTCACACAAAGCAAAAGAAAAGAGGACCACTACTTAGTGGAACAGCTGCTACAATCACCACCCACAAATGCCTCTTTGGGGCCTATATATATCTTGTGACCACTGATACATTTGATGGTATTTTCACAATCTTATTTTATCATTTCCTGGGTAATATATATTATATTGAATTTTACACAACTGCCATTTTTATGTATTAAAAAATGGTCCACTCTTAGCAATTTCATGTTTTAACCTAATTAATTATAGCAATGTAAATATAACATGTGAACTGTTGAATAAATGATCATGAAATGAACAGGTGTGGCACTCCCATCCGGATAAAGAGACAGACTGTCAACAGTGCCCCAGGAGACCTCTGTGTCCCCTTCCCAAGGACATGTGTTCAGGGATGTGCCAAGGGCTGGGGAGACAGCAGTGGTCCACCCTCAGAGCAGATAAGAAGGAAAAGGGGTATTTCCATGGAAAACGATCCACTTTTGATGTCAGATATGCCTGGCAGGTGTCTGCTCTGATATGAGTCTCAATTCGAGGGCAAGAAGAGAGCCAGACAAAACATTTCTTCAGCAACTGTAACAGTGCTTAGCATCCATGTCATTTAGAGAACTTCATCACAGCTTTTCCACAGACAGTTCTGAGTCTTAATGAACTGCTGCTATCCAGCAGCACTCCCTTCTTGAAGAAAACCCAACTTCCAGCCCCCACAGTAGAATGAATCACCTCATTGACCATTGTTCGGGAGCCCAAGAAGGTCAAAAAGCAAGGCCTTGAGTTGGCCTCTTCCACAGTCACCAGTCTTTGGGTAGCTGCACATCCTCTATGTCAGGTAAATGCTCTGCCCTGGGCCTAGCCTGACAGCTGGGGCACCTGCATGTTTAGCTTGGCTCTCAGCAAAGGCGCACTGGAGGCTGGTTTCCAACACAGCTTAAACACAATTAACTTTCATTTGATGTGGCCTGCCTCTCTCTGCTCCTAATGTTCCCTCAGGACCCGGGATCCAATAAAGTCCAGCATGTGACTAAGAAAGCCAGGCAGAGAAACTGACCAAATATTGTTCAACGTGATATTACAAACCTATGGGAAAGGAGTTTAATTAAAGACCACAACAATTCTTTGGGGGAATGTTTCTTTTATTAACCATTCCTGCCAAACAAAGCAGCTTTAAACAAACCCTGACTGCTTGGAAAGTGTGTGTGCCTGAGATTTCTTTTTTCTTCTTAATCTGTTCTGCTTTTTGGTTATTTGGTCATTAGGAAAATCAGAAGTGACTTGGGCCCAAGAAATCCAATTTAAGTAAGCTCATTCTACATTTATAAATATGAGCAGATGACATTTAAAACAGACAAACCAACAGGGACAGTTCTAAGTGTGAAACTGTAGTTCAGCATAAAGTATTACCATAAATATATAGAGGAGCTATTTGTGGATCAACTAACAAGATCAGGGCATTTCCGTGAAATGTATGCACAGCCTGAATGTGGATAAGACATTTAAAAATGTAGAGGAAATGCAATTCTTTTACACTGTAGTATAATAAAACCACTAGTTAGTGTCACTGATATGATAGCACCAATTGCCAAAGAGTGAAAAAGCAGAAATCAAAATGGAAGACCCACATCTGACGGAGCAAAGAAATTGGATTTTTAGGTATTATTGGAAAAGAGGAAATACCACTGAGGAGTTAAGACAAGAGTGTATGAATTTTTTAAAACTCAAGAAAAGTCAGAGGATATATGAATCTAAAATTGACTCATGAGTACATTCAAACATTCCAAGGCTATGCAATAAGTTGGATGCACTGATTATTGAAGTCTCGCTCATGGAGAAAGTGTGTAGGACAAATGAAACAAATGTAAAAATGTGCATGTGATATGAGTTTGCTTTTCTCAAAAATGCCAAGAAAATATGCAAAGAAACAGAATAAACATTCTGTAAAGATGGAATTCTATAATATTCTACCACCCACATTTCCATTACCAATAAATGCATTCGTTCCTAAATGATACATACAATATGACTCTCATATCTAGGTATATGTACCCTAGGAGACCGTCTCTTTGCCTAATCTTGAGTGAGTGACATGTGACAGATTGTATTTTCCAAAGATGGCTTTGACAACATCCCCCATCCCACATACTCTTTTTGAAATGAGACCTTACAATACCTCATCAAGTAGTGGAGTTTATTTCTATGCCCCTTTGACTCTGGGCAGGCACCATGACTCCTTTGACCAGTGTAATACAGCAGAAGTAACATTGTGCCAGTTACACGTGTCACCCTTAACTGGCCTGGCAGCTTCCAATTCCTGCTTCTTGAAAGTTAGTCACCATGCAAAAAATACCACTGCCCTGAAACCATCTTGCTCTGAGAAGCTGAGCCACATGAAGAGGCTTTAGAGGAAATTAGATAGATGATGGATGGATGGATGGATGGATGGATGGATAGACAGATAGATAGATAGATAGATAGATAGACAAACAGATAGATAGATAAATGTTAAGAAACACTGCAGTACCAGGCATGTGACTATAAAGGTTATCTTGGAAGTGGATCATCCAGCCCCATAGGCCCAGCTGATGACCTGCAGGTCAGACTCAAACTGCCCTACCAAGCTCTTCCCAAATTCCTGACCCACAAAATCAAAAGCAAAATAAAATGGTTATCTTAAGCTACAAACTAGGTAGTTTGTTATGTAGCAATAGATAACTGCAACATTGTCTCCCATATTGGACTTTACCTGGAATACATGCGCATTCTACCCAGGTTGAAAATTCTAAGGTTTTTACCCTTCCTTGAAATTTTGAGTCATGCAACCTTTTAATACTTCTTCAGAAATCTCAATGCTACCAACAATTCTAATGTTGGTTTTCTTTTGTTAATGAATTAGGAGGAAATATCAGGGTTTGCTCTCTGAGGACCCCCTTCATCTGCAAACCTGGGACTGTTTGTGAAATATGCAGATTCCTGGGCCTCATCTCAACCCACTGAATACTCTTTGAGGGGTAGAGTTTAGAAACCTGTATTTTTTAAACATTCCCACTATACCCAACACACATACATTCTGCTTTCATGACCCTCCTAAATTCTAAGCCTGCTTATTTTCAAGGCAATTTCTAAAGTAATCCTAGAGGCATTTTGGCAGTTGCAGTAGTAAGACATTTGGACCTGTCAATACCATGATTTCACCCACTTCAACATACTATTTGGTACAATTGTACATGGCATAAGATGAGTCTGTTGTACTTACCCTCTTTAGTTAAGCAACCAATTTTCTGCAAAATAAACTTGGTATGTGAACACCAACAGCTCATCACAAATCTACCAGCCATTTTTTCTGGTGAAGGAAAATCGTAGTAAAATTCAATTCAAACAAGCTTTCTTAGGTAATTACAATATGATACCTCGCAAGGTGGCATTGGTAATGGTATAAAGAAGAGAGGGGCCCCTGACCTTTGGCAACTCAATTTGGTAAGGAAAGCAGTCAGTTACATAAATAACACTTCCCATTATGCAGATGGCAACAGACAGCTACAAAAGCAGCATTCTGCTGTACTTGGCACCTAAGACCTACCAATCTTGAGCAAGAGGCAGGGCTATGTTTGCAAAGCAGATCTGAGAGGAGCTTTTTATTTTCAATAAGGAGAACTTACTCCTCCAGGATAGAACTGCCATAGAGCACAGTCAAACCCTTTCACAACAGACAAGGGTGAAACAATAGTTAATTGAGAGGACCAGGGCCACTTATGAGCAAAGCAATGAGTTTGGTAACAAACTATTAATAACACAGATTAATGATTCACTGAATCCTGTCAACGTGATGACAACCCAAACTTTTCATGTAGGAGAAGTAAAACTCCATTGAGGAAAGAAATAGTCCCAGGCCACAAGAAACTAATAAGCAAATAAATGACTTCAGTGTCCATGCAGTGATATCACGGCTCTGTTTGTGGAGATTTTTAAGGACTGGAAGAGGTGAAGAATATGATCACCCAGGGATTGAAGAAGTAAAGGCAGATCAGAGCAATTAGAAGAGTTGATTATGTTATCCGTGTGGTACATATAACTCACGAAAGGCTTTCAGTATTTTCATCTAATCCTAATCATCTTAGTATGGTTGGTAAAGCCAGTGTTTTTGATTTTAATAATTTTAGATTAAGGGAGGTCAAGTGATTTGGTCAAGGTCACACCACAATAGCAGCATGAAAGCCAGAATTCCAGATGTTCTGACACCAATTCCACAGCTCTGTGCAGAGGGCATTCAGAAGTGCATCCCCTGTACGGTGAAGAGTTGGCTCCCACTGATGGAGAGGTACACAGACAGGTTGGGCTTTAGGTGGAAGAACCTAGGCCCAACCCAGCCTGCAGCAGCGTAATTTTGCCCAAATCCCTTCATCTCCACAGGCCTCAGTTTCCTGATCTGTAAAATCAGCATGCTGCACCAGACTCAGAGAAATAAGAGGAAAAGCCAGAAGCAGGCTGATGTTACCCCCGCCCTGTGTTTTGTAAAAGTCCGAGGCCATGAAAGACATAATGCAAGAAGAGCTAAGGAAGAAGAGAGGAGAGAAAGACAGCTTTGGGAAAAGAGCAGAGAAGGGAGGAGTAATTCCTCCAAACCAGAAAGGGGACAGGGGTCTCTGTGTCCTTGGAATGGCTGCAACATAGAACCTGCTGGCTGCCTAATCCCTGGCAGGTGGCCAGATCTCAGGAGGGATGGCTGTGTAGAGCAAGGGAAGGAAGACAAGAGGCCCAGGCCTCAGGTCTCCTAGCTTGGCCAAAGAGCCCCATCTCCTCAGATGGGCAAAGCCACCAGAACCAAGGGTTCTATGCAATGGACACTTGCAAATAGCAAGTAATCAGTCTGGACCCATGCCTTATCACCCCAGATGTTTTATGGTCAGTGCAGATGTGGCACGAGGGAACACAACTTAAGAACCACCGAGGTACCACATTGCTACTAAACTATCTCACTCATTAATTCCTCTGTAACTAGTTTTTCCTCCAGCACATAACACATCACTCTCTCTTCTACTGAGCCCCAGAAGAACTAGCTGTCTTGCCTTAAGGGACGATGTTTTATGAAAAGAGCAAAATATTAGACTCACTGAGGGAAAAGTGGATCCATGACTCTGTCATCTCCTGCTCGCTTGAGGGCATCTGCTCGTGGACTAAAATGACAAAGCCAGCGAAGACCACTATTATAACACTTCTCTGCTGTGTCGTCTCCAGTTCCTAAAGATAACTGAATTGAGTTGCATTGGCCTGGTTGCCTTTTGTGTTTCAAACTACAATCAATATTAGCCACCAAAAATTCTACTGTGGCTTCCCTGCTTGCCTAACAAGGAAGGTGAACAGGGCATACAGGGCTGTTTCACTAGGACCACCAAATAATTTTTATTAGCAACTCCATCACATTTAACTAGCTCCTTTAGTAACATTAAGGAAAATCTATGTCAGAGGTTTGTCAGCCTTTGATGGATGTTTTCATTCTTGGAGCGCTATTATTGCTCTCCTTATGTGGCCAGGCTGCAATGGGGGGAGTGTACGCTGATTAGACACTGTACTCCATCTGCCACCATGCCCTGGGGCCAGGATGTTGTCGCCAGAGCCCAACACTGGTCTTGACAATTACATAATCCCACTGAACAGAAAGGACAGGCAATCGTTTCAGGGAGGTTTCTCTACTTCTTTTACCTAGAAAATCCTGAGCCTTTCACTGGTGCTGGTCTGAAATAGCAAGATGAATTGAGAAGAAATCAGTTCATTTGTCATTTGGCCAGTCAGGCTACCAGTGCCTTGTTCTATGTTGAACAGGCTTAATGCAGTCATAATCAGTGATGAGAGTGGCTAGATTAGGGCAAAAAAACCACACTGTATACTGGCCACGGCTTTGTTCTAAGATCCTATACCAAGCATTGTTGTTGTTGTTTTAGCCAAAGTCTCTTGTAATTTTTCTGGTGTTGTTGTTGTTGTTGTTTTTGATGGAGTCTCACTCTGTCACCAGGCTGGAGTATAGTGGCATGATCTCGGCTCACTGCAACCTCCAACTCCCTGGTTTAAGCTATTCTCTTGCCTCAGCCTCCCGAGTAGCTGGGATTACAGGCATGCACCACCATGCCCAGATAATTTTTGTATTTTTAGTCGAGACAGGGTTTCACTGTATTGGCCAGCATGGTCTTGATCTCCTGACCTTGTGATACACCCACCTGGGCCTCCCAAATTGCTGGGATTACAGGCGTGAGCCACCGTGCCTGGCCAATTTTTCTGGTTTTTAAAGGAATATGTTCTCTTCGAAAATTGGAAAGTTATATATATTTTAAAGGCTATAAATGTATATTTAGTGTTTGTGTTAGTTTGTATTTTCTCAAAGATGGCTACATGCACACCCCCTCACCCCAATCCTCAAGTTCTTCTAACAATGGGACATTAACACTTCTCCAGCCGGGCGCGGTGGCTCAAGCCTGTAATCCCAGCACTTTGGGAGGCCGAGACGGGCGGATCACAAGGTCAGGAGATCGAGACCATCCTGGCGAACACAGTGAAACCCCGTCTCTACTAAAAATACAAAAAACTAGCCGGGCGAGGTGGCGGGCGCCTGTAGTCCCAGCTACTTGGGAGGCTGAGGCAGGAGAATGGCGGGAACCCGGGGGGCGGAGCTTGCAGTGAGCTGAGATCTGGCCACTGCACTCCAGCCTGGGCGACAGAGCAAGACTCTGCCTCCAAAAAAAAAAAAAAAAAAAAAAAACACTTCTCCATGCTGAGAATCCATGTTCTCTTCCCTTGAAACTATGTGGGTCTTTGCAACTTCATTGACCAATTAAAATTCAGTGGTGATGATGCTATGTAACTTCCAAGGTTAGATCATAAAAGGTGATGTGGCTTCAGCTTGACACTTGGCTGCTCTCTTTCTTTTTTCCTCTGCCTTCTCCTCTTCCTCCTCTTCTTCATCCTTCTCTCTCTCTTTCTCTCTCTTTCTCACTCACTGTCTCAAAATATATGCCTTGGGGAGCCTTGAGCTGACATGTAGGCAGTCTCTATGCTGGAGAGATCACATGGAAAGATTAGACAGGGAAAGATGCCCAAAAGCCCTAGCCATTCTAGCCTCCAGCTGTTTCAGTCTCCCCAGCTCAGGCACCAGACATATGAGTGAGCCTTCAGATGATTCCAGCCTTCTACCTATCCCAGATGATCCCAAGGAAAACAGAGATAAGCTGCCCTGACAACTCCTAGACTGCATCCAGACTGCACACTCAAGAATCAATCAAGTTTTGGAGAGTTGTTTGTCATATAGCATCAGATAACTAGAACAACCTCATCAACTGCAGATAGACCATTGTTACCACGTTGGTGTCTATTACTATCAAATGATAAATGAATTTCTTGTTCATTCCAAAGCAAAGAAACACTTGCTCCACCAAGCAGTTTTTGTAAATTATCAGTTTGAAATGTAGAACCAATTCTCTTTGACAAAGCAAGTTATCTTGGTGCGCCAGGCCACAGAAGCCTGCTCAACCCCTAATCCAACAGGATAGTCCACCAACATGAAAAGTAATGTTTCTTCCTTTATTTTAGCTTCATAAGGATGTATTTTACCTCAAGGATGCTTTCACGCCTGGATGTGTTACCACCATAAACAATTTGATCAATTTCATACAGTAAATGTTAAGGAGTTCAGTGAGGGATAGATTACTATGGATTGTAGTTATTGGGGAAAGTTTCATGGAAAATTTAGAAGCTGTGTTCATTGAGCCAAAGAGGTGAAAAAGGGTTGACAGAAAGGAAGCATAGTGGCCATCTGTGTTTTTTTCCTTCCCCAGCATCATGACGCCTAATGGTAACTACACTAAAATGTTCCGTAAGACCTTTTTACTCAGCTGGATATTTAAAGGCTCACACCTTTAATCCAAGCACTTTGGGAGGTCAAGGTGGGTAGATGGATTGAAGCCAGGAGTTCGAGACAAACCTGGCCAACGTGGCGAAACTCCGTCTCTACTGAAAACATGAAAATTAGCCTGGTATGTTGATGCGCATGTATAATTCCAGCTACTCAGGAGGCTGAGGCAGGAGAATCGCTTGAACCTGGGAGGCAGAGCCTGTAGTGAGCTGAGATTGAGCCACTACACTCCAGCCTGGGCAACAGAGTAAGACTCCATCTCAAAACATAAAAAAAAGTAGGTAGTAATCAAATTGGCAGACAAATTGCTTGACTCAGTTGTCCTTACCGTAACATAAAGGAGAAATAAAAAAGAAAATAATCCGTAATGAGCTATGTATTTCAACATAGAAATGTGTGAGCATTATTATTGTAGGCCAGCAGTCAGCAAACTTTTTCTGTAAAGGATGAGAAAGTAAATATTTTAGGCTTTGTGGGCAACATAGGATCTTTGTTGTATAGTCTTTTTTTTTTTTTTTTTTTACAACCCTTTAAAAATGTAAAGACCATCCTTAGCTCATGGGTTGTGCAAAAGCAGATCACAGGGTGGATTTGGGCTATAGGCCCTAGTTTGCTGATTCCTGCCCTAGGCTAGACCATATAACAAGACGTCAGGGGCTGGCACCTTCTTATAATGAGTGGGTTTGCAGTTGACACGTTGAAATAAGGGCTAAATAAGTACACTTGTGTATAGCCGTGCATCAAACTACCCTGGATGCCACAGTCAGTGTGGATTCATACAGGCACGCTGGATCAAGTGTTCAGTGTCACTAGCAGTGTTGCCATCGGTGACAAAATTTCAAAGATAGCAAATAGTTCTTGAATTGGTTCCAGATGAAACAAACTATAATATTCCTTCAAATTTGACTGTACTTGCATTCCTGGATGATGCTGTATGTATTAAAAGCATGCAAAAAGTATATCGTACTTATGTGGAAAATGGCATCAAGTTCCTGGCTTCTGTAAATGAAACCAGTGTTCACCTACAAGATCTGATTGGGTCATTTGAATGTCATGTGGGACATCATGTGGAGACACAGGAAAATTCTGACATGTGGGACCATAGGGTGCATTGTGGCAGTCTAGCCTCTCTTACCTCTACCCACCAAGGGCCAGCATTGCCCCCTTTCAATTATCATGACAACTGAAAACATCCCATTAACTTTCAGAAAGTACTCCCTAACAGCACAGGTAGAGTCAAAGGTTACACAATTTTGCATAAAAATGATTTTTAAATTGCTAGAGGTCCACCCAAAGCCTTGAGAGATAATCTGCAACAGAGAAGCCCTGAGGCTTTAAGGTCACTGGCTTCTCAGTCCATCCACCTCTGTCTTGTAGGTGAAAGCATCAGTGGCAAGAACCTCTATCCTGGACTAGAATTAGTGAGGCCAAAGAATGACCCAGGACCTTGAATTACACCTGCCTGGAGCAGGGGCTCAGCAACAAAAACATCTCTGCAAACCAACCATGGCCCTGCAGTCAAGACTGGCTACATAATTTGGGAGATCCAATGGAAGATAAAAATGCAGAGCCCACTATTCAAAAATTATTCAAAATTTCAAGACGGTGACAGCAGAGTATTAAACCAATACAGGGCCCCTCTGAGCACCTGTCCTATGTGACTGCATAGGACACATGCGCAGGAAGCCAGCCCTGCCATCAATAGTTTATGTTAACTGGTGTTTTCATATCCATCTGTTGGTTTTGTTTCACAAACTTGGACTTATCCTGACTTCCAAGATGAGAAAAGTGAAGCTTGTGGAGTATTAATACATATGGAGACCCAGCAGGGTGGCTCACGCCTGTAATCCCAGCACTTTAGGAGGCCAAGGTGGGCGGATCACTTGAAGCCAGGAGTTCAAGACCAGCCTGACCAACATGGTGAAACCCTGCCTCTACTAAAAACACAAAAATTAGCCGGGCGTGGTGGTACATGCTCTTAATCCCAGCTACTCAGGAGGTTGAGGCAGGAGAATCACTTGAACCCAGGAGGCGGAGGTTGTAGTGAGCTGAGATTGTGCCACTGCACTCCATCCTGAGCAACAGAGCAAGACTCCATCTCAAAAATAAATAAATAAATAAAATAAAATAAAATATGTAGGGAGACACCTAGAACAGAGGGGAAGGAAAATTAGAACCAGAGATCCCAACTTGTTCCCCTATCCCTGGCTGCCATTCTGCAGCTGGGAAGGCTTCTTGCCCCTTGTCCTGCTTGCCAGGCTCAGCAGTAGTGGATGGGGATTTAAATGAAAGCAGATAGTTTGGGCCTGTGCCCCAGTAGAGAGATTGTTGGCTTAAAATAACCATGAACATCACACACCTTGATGCTGGCTTTGCTGAGTCCCTTTTCATTAGAATGCCTGCATTTAATTTCAGGAGACCTCCAGTTCTTTCAGGAAATCTCCAGTTATAACAATGTACCTATGATTTGCAATGAGTTTTAAAACTATGGCCTGGCTAAAAAGGGAGATTTAACTAATTCTTGCCGAAAGCACTTTTGAAATTACTGGGGAAGTATTAGGACCAAGGCCAAGACAATGGCTGTCTGGCATGACTGTGGAGACCCTTGTGATTATATTGCTCCTAAAAAGATTTTGCCAAATCCCACCCCTACCGTTGTATTGAAAGACAGAGCATGTCCACATTCAAAATGTGCTACAAAGCAAGCAGGAGAAAATAGGTAGAGGAAAAGCCTCTGTGAACTGTCCTGTTGGGGTGAAAAACTGCTGAAAAATATCCTTTACGATTCTTGGATTTCCAGAAACTGAACTGGTAGATATTGGCCAGTTTGATGGTGGGGAAACTGGACGCTTCTCTATACCTGATTATCTTAAGCCTCCTAAGTATGTTGCAATCTATATGTATCAATAAATTGCAGTATTCACAACAACAACAAAAAAATGCTAACAGAAATCTCAAAGTAATACATGCCAGTTCCCACCCTGCAAAACCAACTACGTTTTATTTAAAGTTTCTATACCTTAAACACACACACACAAAGATGTGTGTATTCCAAGATGAAGACAAGAACATAAAGCAAACAAAGCACAGACAGTAAGCAAGAGAAGTCAGGCTGAAGGGAATGGGGAGGGACAGAGAAAGGCGAGAAGAGTTACCAAGTTGTCAGCAAAAGCCCAGCATGAGTTACAACTTATGGAACAAAGAGAATACGATTGAAGCACCAGAGATATTTCATCATAATCTACATAGACCACTGAGTTTATTTGGTAGTTAAGGAGGTAATGGCTTTCTTTCAAACTCATTTTAAAAGTTCTTTTTTTTAATGGTGGCAATAAATGTTTTTTAGTGCTGGGACTATATTCACTAGAGTGGCCACATGGCCACATTCAACCCTTGCTAAGGATGCTTAATGAGGTGACGCTGGTTTCGCTAAAATATTCTGTGCTGTTTCAACAATTTCATAGTTAAAAGAACTAACTCTCAAGGTATGAAGACAATGCAGGGGAGGAAAGAGTTATTTTACCCAGTGTGTAAGGCACCCCAGGGTTTTTTTTAAGTATGATGCCAACTGTTTCTTTCCCATGAAGTACTAAGTGGCATGGAACTTTAACTGGGGCATAAAAACAAATTAACAGAAGTAATGTATGAAATAAGCTTTTGCCGGTATCCAATTATAGCATCAAGTTATGCTTAAAAGTTGACTGATGTATTTTAACATCAAATAGCGTGGAGTTTCAGGACTATGTGTGTTACAGAGTCTCATGCATCCATCAACCCTAAAATTTAAGACCAACCAATAAGATAATAAGGAATTTGCTGCTGTCTCTCTTGCTTGAGAAGACCAGGTTGCCACTCAGGAAGTGCAAAACCAGATCAGGTTTTCTCTATTAACCAATTATCTTATGAAGAAATGCCATTGTTGAAAGTTCTTTCTCATCAAATGCCTACACCATCAAGTCAAGCAGCATTGTTAAAATCATTATAATTGTGTGTGAAACATCTCATGTTTCCGAGTCGCCACAGTTCCTGGGAGCATTTAGCAGTTGGGTTTTGAAGAAAAATAGAAAAGGAGGTATCAGGGGAAAAAAAGTGAAAATTCTATTAAAAAATTATTGTTTGGATAACAGTTGATGACATAAATACACACACACATACATAATGTATATATATGTGTGTGTATATGGAATATTTTAGGTTTTTATTTACTGCAACAAAGTCTCCACATTAATGTTTACTGTAACGCAATAGATTAAAAACAAAGATAATACATTGAGGTTGAAAAACAAAGCCAAATCTTGAAAATCAAATTGCATCCAAAATTAAACAAATATGCCCAATATTGAAGAAATGAAAGTATTGCAGGTTGATGAATAATTAAACAACTCAAAATCAAACCAATGTAGTGGAAAGGCTGCTTTAAAAAAAAAATCAGAGACTTAAGGGCATAAATCATGATTTATAACCTATCCCAACTTTGACCTTATAGAAAGCAGGAAAGATCAAAGGTGATGCTTCATTATGTATTTATTGCTTGGCCAAACCATTTTTCATCAGTCTTCATTTTGAAAGATCTATATGGAGTATGTACAAATTCCTATACATAGAACCATTGCAGGGAAATTTTTATGCACAGAATTTACCATGAAATCTGCAGCTAATAGTACAATATGCCTAATTTGTAATTTCCCTGTCTCTTTCTAGATTTACAGCATTGCATCTTTAGAGCCAAAAGATGCAAGCTGCAGTGTATCATGGGAAGATGGGTGACAGTTCAAATACAGTCAGTGTAATTCTGCAGAGACCTTATTCTTTAATGCTCTAATGAAGATATCACTAAATGACAACCACTGCCACCACCATTAACACACATAACCACACATGTGCAAGCTAGAAAATCCCATTTAGAAAGATTGCCATGTTATATCTAAAACGAGGTCAGGTAAAAAATATTTGAGGTGTGACTGCTTTTTTAATTGGGAATGCTTCAATCAAATTAGAGAATATGCTTTTCTATGCCTTTCTGTGGGGAAAAGACTAGATGACATGATTAGTTTGCCTCTAACTGCAGATTATGAATCCGTTAACTAAGCACTGAAACCAGTACTGACTCCAAAGGTAGTGTTGAAATACCTAAGAGACCCCTAGTTACTTTGACTGGTGTTATAACAGTCCCAAAATCTATTTTAATGCATTTTGACATTTTTAGAAGAATGGCACACCAAGTTAGCATGCCTGTGTATTTGAGGAAGAAAGGAAAGAGAAAGTCACTCGGAAAACATAAGCTATATCTTGCAATGCAGGTAGGTCTAAAGAGGAACTGGAAATTCTGAACTAGCACAGACCACCCCACACCATTGTGGCACAGCACCCCCAAATTACCACGTTATTTTCCCCCATGCCTCAAAGCAGCCACAGCCCGTGGGCAGATCATCTCCGGTTATGAACATCTTCATCAGTTTACCTAGTAGGAAAATGTTGGTACAGTAAAATTTTCCTAAATGGTGCTCATTAGAAGAGATGTTAATGAGTATTGTGTGTTCCAAGGTCCAATTAGGTTAGTAAATTCCGAGTTAAACAAAGCTCAGCAAGGTTTATTATCTCAGGACTTTTCGGATCCTCTAATACACCCTATGCTCTGACTCCTTAGAGGGAGATAATCTGATAATCTCCTGTAGCTTTCTCCAGGTAGAAGCAACCACAGGTATTTTTGTTTACCTCTTCTTTGCAGAATGTCTCACATGACTGGAGTTCTCAGGAAAACACCCTGGGGAATGATAGAATGATGGAGAGTCATTGGTAGGATACAGCTCCCAACATTTTCCAGCCATGTGCACCCTTGAGCAAGTGACTCTCCCAGAACCTGAATCAACCCAGGTGTGAAATGGGATATCTGGTGAGGGTGAGCAGTGACCATAACCAGCTCCTCTGGAAGCAGGTTTTGTTGATATTGAATCAGGTTCCTTCTGCTGCATGTAGCAAGCCAATCACTATGATGATAGGTTGGGGGTTTTTTTGTTGCTGTTTTTTGTTTTTTGTTTTGTTTTGTGTTTTGTTTTTGAGACGGAGTCTTGCTCTGTCACCAGGCTGGAGTGCAGTGGTGCAATCTCGGCTCACTGCAACCTCTGCCTCCCAGGTTCAAGCGATTCTCCTGCCTCAGCCTCCTGAGTAGCTGAGACTACAGGTGCCCACCACCACACCGGGATAATTTTTGTATTTTTAGTAAAGACGGGGTTTCACCATGTTGGCCAGGATGGTCTCGATCTCTTGACCTCGTGATCTGCCTGCCTCAGCCTCCCGAAGTGCTGGGATTACAGGCGTGAGCCACCGTGCCCGGCCGACAACAGTTTTTACAAAAGAGAAAGAGCTGATTCACGAGGCAGCCAAGAGAGAAGGTGGGAAAGCAGGTGTCAAATCTGCCTCCCTGAAGATGGGGTTTTAAGGATATTTATGGGATAGAGGTGCAAGGCAGGCCGAGGTGTGGGGAGAGAAGATTGGGCATAAGAGTGAGGTACTGGGTGATCTGCACAAGGGTAGTCGAGATTCATGGATCTTCGTAGAACACATGTTCAGAAATCAGCAGATTAGCATGATCTCAGGGAGAAGTTTTCAGCTTTCTGATGTCAAAAAATCACCTCGCAGCCAACTGTGCAGGGCCTAGTTGAAGGACTGTGGTTTCAACCAGCTTGAACTGGGTAAGAGCTGTCCCCTAGTTCCTAAAAAACAACTTTAAGCAACTGTTACCATGGTGACCTGTCAGCGATGTTCTCTATAAGGAACTAGTGGATTGCTTAGCGATGTGATATTTAACTATATAGGTTTCGAGACGAACTAGAGGTGGGCAATGAAAAGCAAGCAAGGCAGGTTCCATTTGGCAGCTTCATCGGGTCAGCCCTCAGCTTCATGATGGCACAGTGGTTGCTATCCGAGGCCTTGGGGTCCGACCCACCTGAATTAAAACCCAGCTGTCTTTAGCCCAGGAGGTGGAGGTTGCAGTGAGCTGAGATTCCACCACTGCACTCCAGCCTGGGCAACAGAGTAAGACTCCTTCCAAAAGTAAAAATAAAAAATCAAAATAAAACTCAGCTGTGCTACTTTTCCAGCTGTGTGAACTTTTGCGTTGCAGCTCCTTGGGCCACAGATGAGTCGGCTCATCTATAAACCAACTTAAATGAGATGATGTTCTTAGCCAAGTGTCAATAAACAGCAGTTACTCTCAGACCCTTCCCGGAGAGACCAGAATAATAACTAACAAGGAGACATCTTTCATGCAGCATGTGGCGAGTACTTGTCCCCTGATGGCTGCTCAGCTTCCGTGTCCCCTTCCCAACAGTGGCCAGATTCCCTCCAGGGAATCACCTCTTTGTGTGTAGTCTTAGTGGGATGGTTATTACAGACACTTGTGCCCATTATGGAATCCGAATCACAAAATTCCTTCTTCCCATATCCGTGTCCACTGGTACAGACAGAGGGGGCCTTGTGACTCAAGCTCAGCCTCTAGGATTCTCTCTGCTGGGACTCTGAGTTTTGGGGGTCACCACGCTGGAAGATGAGGTTAGAGTCAGCCATGTGGGGGTAGCAGGAGCATCCCTATTCCCAAGGGGCTGCCAGGCTTTCCACCTACTCCCAAGTCCACAGCTCTAGTATCCAGTTTATTTACTAAGCCCCCTAAATCCATCCAATCAATTAATCTTCTAAACATGAACAATATTTGTTACCAATAGCACACAGAGCAGCAGAGACATAAGTCCAGAATAATTTAGGTCTGGTCCTTGATGGAATCCAAGGAGGTATATCGCAAGGAGGAGGATGAGAAGAACAGGAATGGACATTTCTGGAAGTGAAGAATAAACTGAACAGCTGCCTCGTGTATGGTTCTCACTGGGGTGTGTCCTTCATGATCCTATCTGAAAACCAGAAACTTCTCTATATTTGAAACAGGGAATTTAAAGCAGGGAACTGGCCACCCAATGGAGAAAAGAGTTGAGATGCCTCCAGGGGCCAGTGAGGCAGTCCAGAGATTAGCAACAACAGGACACCATCACAGCCTGGAGGTTAAAGAAACAGGTGGGGGGTGGGGCACGGTGGCTCACATCTGTAATCCCAGCACTTTGGGAAGCCAAGGCAGGCAGATCACAAGGTCAGGAGATTGAGACCATTCTGGCTAACATGGAGAAACCCCGTCTCTACTAAAAATACAAAAAATTAGCCAGGCATGGTGGCAGGCGCCTGTAGTCCCAGCTACTTGGAAGGCTGAGGCAGGGGAATGGCCTGAATCCAGGAGGCGGAACTTGCAGTGAGCTGAGATCGTGCCACTGCACTCCAGCCTGGGCAACAGAGAGACTCCATCTCAAAAAAAAGAAAAGAAAAGAATCACGTGGGAGCTAAATGATGAGAACACATGGACACGCAGAGGGAAACAACACACACTGGGGCCTTTCATAAGGTGGGAAGTGGGAGGAGGGAGAGACTCAAGAAAAATAACCAGTGGGTACCAGACTTAATACCAGAATGAGGAAATAATCTGTACAACAAGCCACCATGATACACGTTTACCTATGTCACAAACCAGGACTTGTACTCCTGAACTTAAAAGTTAAAAAGTAATTAAAATCCCAAGAAAGTTAGGTACAGTTCTTTGTCAACCATCTTAACTCTAAGTTAGTAGAAATAATCTAGTTGTACGGGAATAGTCCACACTGTGGACTACTTGGAGGGGGAGAGGAAGAGAGGGGTAGGTTGAAAAACTACCTCCTTGGTGCTATGCTCGCGACCTGGGTGCAATATACCCATGTAACAAACCCGCACATGTACCCTCTATATCTAAAATTAAAGTTAAAAAGTGTTTTTAAACTTTTCTGGCTGGGCATAGTGGCTCACGCCTGTAATCCCAGCACTTTGGGAGAGCGAGGCAGGTGGATCACCTGAGGTCAGGAATTCAAGACTAGCCTGGCCTACAAGGTGAAACCCCATCTCTACTAAAAATACAAAATTAGCCAGCCATAGTGGCACGCACCTGTAGTCCCAGCTACTTGGGAGGCTGAGGCAAAAGAATCACTGGGACTCACTGAGGCGGAGCTTGCAGCGAGCCGAGATCATACCACTGCACTCCAGCCTGGGCAACACAGCGAGACTCCATCTAAAAAAAAAAAAAAAATTGTAAAAAAGGAATGGAAGGAGTGTGATATGGTTTGAATGTTTGCCATCTCCAAATCTCCTGTTGAAATGTGATTCCCAATGCTGGAGGTGGGACCTGGTGGAAGGCATTTGGGTCATGGGGGCAGATCACTCGTGATTCGCTTGGTGCCCTCCCCATAGTGATAAATTCACATGAGGTCTGGTTGTTGGAAAAGAACCTGGGATATCCCCTCTCTTGCTGCACCTCTCACCATGTGATGCACCAGCTCCCCCTTCACCTCCTGCCATTACTGGAAGCCTCCTAGGCCCTCACCAGAAGCAGATGCCAGCACCATGCTTCTTATACAGCCTGCAGAACGGTGAGTCAAATCAACCTATTTTCTTTATAAATTACCCGGTCTCAGGTGTTCTTTTATAGCAACACAAAATGAACTAACACGGGGTGGCTTTATCTGAGCCCCGGGTCTGGGGCCACCAGCATAAGCTAGAACCATCACATGCCTTCAGGCATGTAATGGAGACACAGCTGCTGCCAGAAACACTGCCCAAGCAAAAAGGTAGGGCTAGTGGGGGAGATTCCCTTGTTTATTCCTGCCTCCTAGCCTCTAACCTCCCACCCCTGCATCCCATTGGCCCAACCCAGACAGGTGATAAAGGAACCTGAGAAACGCAGCCTGCGAGGGTCATTCCCCTCTTCCTTAAGAACAGTAGTAGAGTGACAAAGAATGGAGCAGAGGCAAATAAGCCCAGGACTGGCAAACAACCCCTCACACAAGAAGTATGTGATGCCTAATAGGCTTTGGTTTGTATTATTCAGGGTTCCTTGGGAACCTCCTGGCCTAATCACGTTTCATCTTTCATGTGAAACAAAGCACTTTCAGTCACCTACCTCCTACTCCCCAAATCCCATTTGTTTCTCCCTTAAAAAACTGCGAGAAACATTTTATTTGCCTCTCTTCCAGATGTTCTGTGGACTTATTAGTCTCAGAGGCTCCCAATGCTCCTAATTTCAGTAAGGATTCTATCCCACACTGAACATGGAACACTACTTGCTGTATTTATTGTTTCTATGGTAAAAATAAAATCTCTAAGAAGTGAGCACTAGCAAAATAAGGATGAATGCCTGGGTCTTTTTGGTCTCATCACACAAAGGATATATTTTATAGGGGCTGTCTTCGTATGTAATTAGGATTCCCTCAACCAAATTTAATACTAATTTTTCCTCCAGGGGAATTTCTGATGAGATTGTCCAGCAAAGGGGCCATCTCCTAATGGAATTAGCTGATCAAGATTGTCTCCTGATACATGGTGCCATTCAGCAGCCATTTTAGGAAAAATTGCAACTGGAGGTGGGGGGGATAAGCACAGCTGATGAAAAAAAAAAAAAAAGCAAAACCCAAAACAACTTGCTGGCATGGCTCAAAGAGCTGGGTTGGCACCATTTCTGCCTCAGGTAGCAAGGGGGAGGGCTGGTATATTGAGGCACCTTGGTAAAGGGATCCAATCTTGATATCTACAATTGAACTTTGCTCTGTACCGGAGTCATAGGGAATTCTGACCACAGTGAGACACCTGGGGGCCGGGAGTGAGCATGACAGTGAATGAGACAAATTCACCCCCTCTGGTGGGCGACTTAGAGCTCCTGTTTTCATGGGGGTGGAGCAGTGGGCTCATACACTCAGACTGGACTACATCCTCCAACAGACTGCATTTCCAACGAATCCTAACCCTGGCCCAGATTCTGTTCTTGAGGACCTCTCATTGGAGAAAAGTGGTGGGAAAAGAGAGTCTCGAAATGGCCTAGAAATAGCTCAAAACATCTGAAGCCAAAGCAATCCTTTCAATAGAGATTACTGAGGGCCCAGCAGGGTATATGATCCTGGAAATAAAAAACAATAAAACTACAGTACCTAGGAGTTGGTCTCCTTTTCATAATCACCATGCACTGGCAATTCTAAAGAATGTTAATGAAAAAATTATCCCTAAAACAGAAACAACAAAAAACTTTCATTGGTCTGAGTCTAAACAATTGTGGTTACTCTGTTCGGTTTCAATAATACAAATGTGTAAGGTTCAAATTAGCATGGCTTTCCTATTTAATAAACATCATATTCTACATGAAAGTAAATTCTGAGAATGCATTATAGTCATCTCTGAACACACAGGGACTCAACTGCTCGTGTTGGTATCAAAAGTAAGTTCCCAGGCCAGGTACAGTGGCTCATGGCTGTAATCCCATCATTTTGGGAGGCCAAGGTGGGTGGATCAATTGAGGTCAGGAGTTCAAGACCAGCCTGGACACTATGGCAAGACCCAGTCTCTACTAAATATACAAAAATTAGCCAGGCATGGTGGTGCACAGCTGTATTCCAGCTATTCATATGGCTGAGGCACAAGAATCGCTTGAACCTGGGAGACGGAGGTTGCAGTAAGCCAAGATCGCGCCGCTGCATTCAAGCTGGGTGAAACAGCAAGACACTGTCCCCCACACACAAAAAAAGTTCCCAATAGTTTGAGCTTGCTGTGGTCACAGTTCCTATTTCCAATCCCCAGAGGACAACATACTTCTGTGTTTACCCAGAAGCTCCAGAATAAAGACAAAGACAACACAGTGGTTCTAAAGACCAAGAAACAAAATTCGAGTTCATTCAATTGTGTCATTCAGCATGACCACTTGGAGTGTTTGTGTTTAAATTTTTTCAAGTGCAAAGACATTTGAAACCCCCTAAAACCCATCCTGAATAAACAAAGACATGGGCAATGTTGTGAATTCTAGAACGTGTGGTGAAACAATATTTTTATGAATCATTGTCAAATTTAGCCTTATATTTGACTTTTCCCAAATATTTGTGTATCTGTTGCTGTGTGTGAAAGAAATGTTTTAAAATTAAAATTAATAACTGTTCTGTGACCAATCATGAGCAAAGATAGTTTGACAAAACTGGCTATACCATCTACTAAACCTGCATATGTGAAGATCCACCTTTTGGAAGTACTTGACAGATTTGCAGAAGCTTTAAAAAGAAAAACTGTATCTATTACTACAAAAGAATATCCGTATAAAGATTCTCCCCCATTTAAAAAAAAAACACATTAACATAATCAAGTTTTTCTTCATTACTTTTTTCCAATTTGGTGCAGTAACATTTATCTTTATTTTTTAATAGCATGACCATACACAAAGTTGATAAAAGAAAATTTAGACTGAATATCCTTTTTATCCATGTCTCTCCTTTGTCTCATTTCATAATTGTTCCTGAAAATAATTTTGTTCTATAGAGAAGGGAGGGGTCAAATATAGGAGGTCTCTCCTGCAGGTAAATCTTTATTGAAGAGGAAAATCATCTTGTTTATTCCCCTCTCATCGTCAGCCTCCAAACAATGAAAACAAGAGTTGAAATTCTTGATTTTATTTTTCCAAAGAAATTCTCTCCTAAATTTGACTAAAATTAAATTTGAGTCTGACAGGTTTTGTTGTTTGTTTGGTTGTTTGGGGTTTTTTTGTTTTTTTTGTTGTTGTTGTTTTTTTTTTTTTTTTTTTGAGATAGAATCTCACTCTGTCGCCCAGGCTAGCGTGCAGTGGCGCGATCTCAGTTCACTGCAACCTCTTCCTCCTGGGTTCAAGCCATTCTCCTGCCTCAGCCTCCCAAGTAGCTGGGATTACAGGCATCCACCGCCACGCCCAGCTAATTTTTTGTATTTTCTTAGTAGAGATGAGGTTTCACCATCTTGGCCAGGCTGGTCTTGAACTCCTGACCTCGTGATCCATCCTCCACAGCCTCCCCAAGTGCTGGGATTACAGGTGTGAGCCCCCATGCCCCCATGCCCGGCCAGGGTCTGACAGGTTTTAAGGGTCACTTAGTAGAGCTTACACTGGGATGCCATTGGTGACTACCTCCTCTCTTCTAGGATGGACTTCCCAGACTCCAAGCCAGATTTCCACCTTCCCTTTGCCTAAAGATTTATTCTCTTTCTATATGAGAAATACAGCAGGTCCCATTTCACTAGCTCTCATCCCATGTCCAGTCTCACCCCAGACAAATGGAGTATTTTCACAACCTACACCGTCTTGTCTGCTTCCTGGCTCAGTCAGACAACAGTTCCTAAGTAAGACTGTTTGTGATTGTAACAAGAAGCCCTTCACTGTCTGAATCCTCCAAGGGCTTTGTTCAAGATGCCAAATTAGAGCCGTAGGCATCACTGAACATAGACAAAGCCTCCGGGGTGGACCTAAAGTCTGGGATGCCTTGAGCGTGAGAGATTGGGTTGGTAGGACCTTGACAATAACTCCATTAGAACTTGGACCTCTTGAGATTCCATGGGAGTGTTTTCATTGCACTGAAACTCCTGGCAGAATAAATCTTTTCTGTTCTAGGGGGTCACTCAACTGGCAGACATCTTAATGCCATTTTCTAAAGCTCCTTCAATTTTGGGGAGGACATTTTGTTAATTCACTGACTTTAGCATCCAGGAGACCAGGGGTGGAATCCCAGCTCTGCCACAGTAAGGCAAATTCCTTAACCCTATGAGCCTCAGTGTCTCACCTGTTAAATCATGATGCCCCCATTGACCTCAGAAAGAGATGCAAGGATTATGTGAGTAAATATATTTACTCACCCCAGCACCTGGCACACTGAAAGTGTTCAATAACTGGCGGATATATGCCACTGCTATTATTTGAACAAAAAAATGCCGCCAAAAGAAGATAGATGGACTGCATAGGATAAAGATTACTCATGTGACAAAGGATGTCAAATAAATGTCATTTAACTAAAAGAAAACATGTGGTGGCTATTGGCATGGCAAATATCAAATTACAGCAGTCACAACAGAGAGAAAAATCCACATCACTAGTGTGTCACGTGGGTATTGATGGATGAGAGTCCCATGGGAAGGGTTGTTTTCATCCAGACAGGGCCAGCTGAGAAAAGATGTGAGGGGGAGAAGAAGCAGGAGAAGGAGGAGGAAAGAGGAGGAAAAAGAAGAGGAGAGGGAGAGGGAAGGAGGAGGAAGAAGGAGGGGGAGAAGGAAAAAGAGGAAGGAGAAGGAGGGGCGGGGAAGAAAGAGAAGAAAAAAGGGGGAGGGAAGAGAGAGGGAGAGAGAAGAGGGGGAGGAGATGATTTATTATACTAGTCCCAAATTGGATCTCATAAAACTTCCAAAAGAATGAGGAGAGAGAACCAAGTTGGAAAGGAGTCAGCAACAGAATTGTTACAAGGCTTTGGGGGCATCTCTAAGAACTCCACAGTTCTTCCTCCTCTTAAGAGGTACTCCAAAGGAAAGGCAAAGTGTGGCTATATAGATCAGATGTTATCAAAAACGTTCTAACAGTGAGTGATGTAAGCTCTTGAACAAAATCTAAGTTTGGAAAATTAAGAGTCAACTGTGCCAAAATATTAACTGAATTATCTGAGGGAAGTAGAACTGAACAATGTTCATTTTCTCCTTTGTACTTTCTTGATCTTTTAAGAATTCAAAATGTGTTACTTTTTGAATCAAAATTTTTGATGTTTGATCTTATGAGGTCAATTATGAGGTGGGAAAAATAGGACAACTTCATAGATTCTGGAATTGAAGTAGAAAAAGAAAATGTTCTGGTTTTGCAATCAGTTCGTTTGAAAATAAATGAGGCACTATAGAACATTGAGAATTTTTAAATGGGGTAGGGTACAGAGGTGAGCAAAGTACAGGCAAAGGAAATGCTTTATGCTATTGGAAATAGATGCTAAATCCCAATTAAATCTTTAAACTTTATCTTTAATCAAATGTCATTGTAAACACAGGCCCCAAATCTTACAAGAAAAAGCCTACAAATTAAGTTTTTGGAGCTGGGAACACAATCTTTCTTCAAATCTAGACCCTAGAGTCTTTAGGCCCCCTACCTCAATTCAAGCCAGACCTATGAAAAAGGTAGAGAAACAGTTAGGTACTCAATGTATGAGTCACTTTTTGCAAACAGTTATCATTCCGTTTCTAGAATGATCTCTGGGATACTATAATATAAAGTCTCTGAACACAATGGATGGCCAAGAAGAGGGAAAAACATGCTTCTACATATAAGCAGACTTTAATATTCCAAATTTGGGCCCACCTGACTAGGGGGGTGGGAAAAAGTATATACTTTTATATAGTAGAAAAACAATAAAAAGAAAAGAAGAGGAGTCATGCCAAGGGGAATATTTAATCTACCAAAAGAAACCAGTGTTTTCAAAATGTGTTTCCATGTGTGTGGTAGTCACCAAAGATCCCTGGACTCTACCCAAAACTACTGAATCACTATCAAAGAGCAGAGCCCCCAAATCTGCATTTTACCTCATTTTCAGAACATTTTTGGACACACTCCAGTTTGAAAATCTCTGCTTAGGAAATTATTAAGAGTGAGATATTTCAGTAACTCATGCAAGATCTACTAAATGGCTCTTCATTTTCTTATGTGAAGTAGTGAAACTACAACCTTTCTGAGACTATTTTGTGATTGGCCTTTTGCTAACCAGACATGGGCCAATATGAATGAGCAAGAAGTGAGTTTCTAAAACCAAGTGAATTCCTTAAAGTCATACACACATCTTAAGAATCTTCAATACTCCTGGTATACTGCGGCTACTTGCCTAGAGTCATATATTCCTCTCTGGGTATTTTCCTAAATTCAAGAACCTTTTATGATGAGGAATTAAATGTCTCCAGTGAACAGAGAGAAATTAATTAGCACCCACCAAATGAACAACTACTTCATTCCCTGCATGAATTTATATTTTGCTTTTGTCACAGCCCGAAAAACACAGAGAAAATCTCTGTAAGAATTAGTTATGCTCTATGGTTTCTGGTGGAGCTGCAGAGACTCCCCCTTGGGCTGTTATTTGCAGTATTTACATTTTTTTTTTTTTTACTGAATTATCAAGTGAAAATCCAATTGTTCCTAATGGTGCTCACTCTGTGTGTTTCCCATTCTCATCTATGAAAAAGGGTTTATTATCCATTTGTAGTAATTAAGACACTGATGTTATATAGATCCATAAAAATCCTTCATTAAGCCAGTAAAGAGCTTTTCATCAAAATCACGGTAGCTAAATATTTATTTAAAAATAAAAATCAAATTAAAACTAATGGCCCCCCATAAAAAACAAAAAATTGCTATGAGACTATTTTGAAAGTTGTTGTGGGTATCCAGAGCAGTTTCAAAGCATTAACTATGTTTTCTTACAAAGTAGGAAACAACCCTAACTGGCAATCCATCATGGCTGGCTATAAAGAAATGAAGTAATTAACCATAAGGAAATAATTCAGCAAGATGCTAACAGTTTAATAACATTTAAGTATTTGCACTTAAGCATTATTGTTTTTAAATGGTTTCATAATTGTTTTAGATTTGCAAAAGGTGCTAACACTTGAACAAAATAAAAAGCAACACAAGATTTTGTGATTGATATGGTCAGTTGAATGTGTTATTAGATACAGGAATAAGGTTTGTATTGTCCTCATGGAATTTGGAATACAGCCCTCGGCAAAGCAGGTCTGTACAGAGAAAACTCCTCAGCCTTTAGAAGCTTACACACCTCCCCAGTCAGGGGAAAAAGGAGGAAACTAAACAAATCTTTCTCATGCAGAGAAAAACCTCATGTTACTATCTTCCTTCCTATTACAAAGGAAGTTCATCTAGAAAGCCATAGCTGAGAAAGGAAAACATGTTGATTGGAATACGTAAGAACCCCCCGCTGTGTACCGCTTGGGGATAAAGATTTTATTAGAAAGAGCTTTCTTTATCTTTGAGGCATTAAAAAAAAATTACAGCCAAGAAGAAAGCTCTATTTGCCCATTATCAAAACCTTCTGTCCACAGTAGAAGCTTTCCGCATTTCCATCACCAACCATGGGGAGAAACTAGGGGCTACTCCCGTTTTCCATCAAACACCAGAACAGTGTTTTTCTCACAGGACTCCAAGGATAGATTCTAAAGTTTCTGTGAGTCTTCCATATTTTATTTAAATATCCTGCCTTAATTTTTATGATAGCTTAAAAAATATCTGAAGGACTAAGTATTGCCATAGGACTATAGGACCCCATGTCCTTTGCAGTTGCATTTATGAACATATTGGCACCAATGAACATAGCTTCAATTGATGTGGGTTAATGAGAAAAATAATAATGGTAGACTTTAGATAAAAATTATATTGGTGCAAAGTAAAAGCCAACAAAATCCTGCTGCATGCCCTAGGAACAACCATTTTATACTTTTCTGGTAGCTTTTGTAGAGAGACATACTAAGAGAAGTGAGTTATCCTCCAGCTTATGGAGTTTAGATACAACAAAATGAAAAACAACCAGCACCAAAGCAGTCAGGGCCACACTTGTATTGTGAGCAGCAATTTAATTTCAGCAAAATAACTCCATCCTTAACTTTCAGTTAACATCGTAACTTTGAATTTCAGTGGTTCTTATTTATATGCAGTTTGTAAACATGTGTTGATTTTATGGTTGTGATGTGATAGCAGATGTGAGTGAACATCTGAAGTGGGGTTTCTCAACCTCAGCATCACTGACATTTGGGCTGGATAACTGTCTGTTGTAGGGGACTGTTCTGTGCATTGCAGGATTTAGTAGCATCCCTGCCCTCTACCCACTAGATGCCAGTAGCAAACATCCCCAAACCACCTCCAGTTGTGACCATCAACAGGGTCTCTACATGAACAGACACTTCACAAAAGATAACATACATGTGGCCAACAAGCACATGAAAAAATGTTCAACATCACTAATCATTAAAGAAAGGCAAATCAAAACCGCAATGAGATACTAGCTCACATCAGTCAGAATGATTAGTATTAAAAAGTCAAAAAAATAATAGATGCTGGCAAGGTTTTGGAAAAAAAGGAATGCTTATACACTACTGGTAGGAATGCAAATTAGTTCAGCCACTGTGGAAAGCAGTTTTGTGATTTCTCAAAGAACTCAAAGCAGAATTACCATTCCACCCCAGCAATCCCAGTATTGGTTATATATCAAAAGGAATATAAATCATTCTACCATAAAGACAATTGCACTCATATGATCATTGCAGCACTGTTCAAAATAGCAAAGATACGGAATCAACTTAGGTGCCTATCAATAGTAGGCTAGATAAAGAAAATGTAGTACATATACACCATGGAACACCATGCAGCCATAAAAAAGAACAAGATTATGCCCTTTGCAGCAACATAGGTGGAGCTGGAAGTCATTATACTAAGTGAACTAACAGGAATAGAAAACAAAATACCATATGTTCTCTCTTACAAGTGGGAGCTAAACAGTGAGCACATATGGACACAAAAAAGGGAACAGCAGACACCAGGGCTTGCTTGAGGGTGAAGGGTGGAAGGAGGGAGAGGACTGAAAAACTACCTATTGTATAATATTCTTATTACCTAAGTGATAAAATGATCTGTGTACCAAACCCATCCAACATGCAGTTTACCTGCCCATGTACCCCTGAACCTAAAATAAAATTTAAAACAAAACAAAACAGTGTCTCTAGACATTACCAAATGTTTCCTGGGGGATAAAATCACCCCTAGTTTAAAACCACTGACCTAAAATATGGGTTGGGGTCCAGGCAGGAAAGAGATACATACTCAGGTTAAGTAATTTAAGGAGAATTTTAAAGAGATACTAGTTATAAAAGTGTAAAGAGAGTGTAAGGAAAGACAATTACCAAAGTCCTAAAGGGGCAAAATAAGGATGAAGCATGTTGGGGGTTGAGGGAGACACAGAGAGGGAAGGAGGAGAAGGGCGTGCAGAGATGGAGATGAGGCATAGATTCCAGAGGGGACATCCTATTAGAAGCTGAGACCTATAGGTAAAGGGTAAAGTGGAAAATTAATGCCCTGATTTCACAGTCTGGGCTCCCCATGAGCTGAACCCAATCAGGTGCCAAACGACAAGGGAGCCCACTGATAAGGTTCAGACAGGTCAGCCTCCCAGGACATAGAGCAGAGTGGAAGGGGGGAACATAGCGTAGGTTGGAAGGACAAAGAGAAAACATCCACCACACCTAGTTCTCCAATTCTGAGAATTTAAGAAATTATAAAAATGGTAGGGAGCCGAGGCCCGAAAGTCCGACACTGGTCGGTGGGTGCATGCCCAGCACACACTCCCCGGAGCTGAACCAGGGCGAGTAGAGAGCTGTCAGATACTATAGCCATATGAAGTTGAACATGGCAGAAGAAGAGGACTAATGTCTGATTCCTTCATTAATGTCCAAGAGCATATCAGACCAGGCTTGCAAATGCTAAGGCAAATCTGAGAAGCCCATTGAAAAGAAGAAAAGCAACAGGAAGCTAATTTGAAATTCAGGCAGAAGAGTTTAAAAGAAGAACAAGAAAGACGTGGACAATGGGTTGAAAAATGCGCTAGGCTGTGAAAACAAAGGGTTTGCCTTGCTCCAAAAGATGGGCTATAAAAGTGGTCAGGCACTTGGTGAGAGTGGGGTTGGTATTGTTGAACCGATTCCTCTCAATATCAAAACACGGAAAAGTGGCATTTGGTCATGAGGCATCAGTAAAACGGAAAGCAGAGGAAAAATTAGAAAGCTACAGAAAAAAGATTCACATGAATAACCAAGCTGAAGAAAAAGTTGCAGAACAGTTTCAAATGCAACTTAAAAATAGGCAAGATGAAACGAAGCTAGAAGAAGATCTCAGAAGAAGCCAGTGAGTCTGTCAACAATTGGACACCCAGAAAAATATTCAGGTTCCCAGGGAAGCACGGTTGGTTGAGGCTTGAAGAAGAGACTGAAGAAGAAGAAGAAGAAAAAGAATGGGATGAAGATGAATATAAGTGCAGGGGCCATTGAAAATAATATGCTAAGAATAGATAAGGCTCAAGGACAGTATCTCTAGCTAGTTGCACTTTCAATGAACTCCAGTAGTCAAGGACAGTATCTCTAGTTAAACTTTTAATGAACTCTAGTAGGCGCCAAGAAGACAGACAAAATAAGAAAGAACTTAGAGACAAAGAACTAAGCAGGTTATATCTGGGTGCAGAAAGTTTGTTTTACATTATGTTATTTTTGCTGACGTGGGATTTATGGAATATAAATAAAGTGAGGCGGAGGCTCTAGGCGCGGCCGCCATGTTCTCTGTTTGTCTTTGTCTCTTGTGTCTGTTCATTCTCCACCACCCCCGGCGCGGTCCCCAATATATAAGAGTGAAGATTTAAGTGTACTGGAAAAATTATAAATATTGACTAGTTATTTAAGAGAAGAATTTCCGGCCGGGCACGGTGGCTCAAGCCTGTAATCCCAGCACTTTAGGAGGCCAAGACTGGCGGATCACGAGGTCAGGAGATCGAGACCATCCTGGCTAACACAGTGAAACCCCGTCTCTACTAAAAAATACAAAAAATTAGCCGGGTGAGGTGGCGGGCGCCTGTAGTCCCAGCTACTCGGGAGGCTGAGGCAGGAGAATGGCGTGAACCCGGGAGGCGGAGCTTGCAGTGAGCTGAGATCTGGCCACTGCACTCCAGCCCGGGCGATAGAACGAGACTCCGTCTCAAAAAAAAAAAAGAGAGAAGAATTTCTGTATTGTATTTGGTTTGGAACAGCCTACAAAGATAAAGAAGACCCATCTCCAGATTGTCCAGGACCAACTTCTACAGGTCATGACTAAGATTATTCCCAACAAACTGGAAACTTGAAAAATGTTATTATTTCTTAGGGACAGACAATTCAGCAGTTAGAAATCCCAAATTTTTTATGCCAGTAAAGAAAGAGGGATTTTATATAATGTCTTGTTCTTTTTATTCTTTAGAATATGAGAGTTCACTGACTTGAAAAAAATAATGCAATACCTTTCAGAACCCAAGTATCATAGAGATGGACAGTTACAGTTTACTGCTGTATTATAGGTGAGGGGTTTAAGGACACCAACAGGTAACTCTCTTATTCCCCTCTTGTTATGCCCAGACCGTTTGTTCCCCGAAAAAGACCACCAGAGTCCAGAGTCAAAGCCAAGCGGCAAGGATCTTTAATGCAAGTTCGAACTTGGTCCCTCCGTTCCACAACATACAGGAGGGCCCAGAACAATGCGTGCGCTTGCCTTTTATAGCCTAATGTAAACAGGACTTGTAAAGTTGCAGAGGAACGAGGGAATTCTCTAGGTTACAGCATTACAATTGGTTAACATTTTAAGTTTATACATTTAGCAGTTTTTTTATTGGTTCCCGCGCTCTCACAAACGGCTGTGTTCTTATCAGGGATTTTCCAGGTGGTGTCCTTCTAAAGTTGAGATATATGGTAGTCTTTGAATTGAAAGATATATGGTAGGGAGACATATGGTGGGATGAGCCCAGGAAGTTGAGGGATATATGGAGGGGAGACATATGGTGGGATATGTTTATACTGGGCTCAGGAAGTTGAGAGATATATGGCAAGCACTAGTAATTAGAACAGAAAAAGAACAAGACAGGGACTTTCACATTGCTTGTCTATACAACATCTGAAATCTATAGATAACATTATCGGTTAGGTCCGGCGTCAACTTTTAACTAGGCTCAAGGCGCCGCCCGGGCTGTCTGCCTGTAGGGTCAACTTCTAACTAGGCTCAAGGCGTCGCCCGGGCTGCCTGCCTGTAGATTTCATTTGGTCTCTTTCACTCTTCACTTTGGAACAAGTTGAGAAATAAGAAATGGGAGTCAGAGGAAGAGAAAAATATCCACTTTATCAGTGAATAAGCTGAAATAGAGAAGGCTGAATTTTTCTCCAGACACTAATATTTCTCCCTGATTGGAAAGAACTGCGAGCCTCTGCCTTGTTGGGGCAGAGCCCATCTTTGCATTCTGAGACCAGTTAGCTTTCAAGGTCCACCAAGGGCTGGACCACACATGCTCAGTTCCTTCTTGTATCACCCATGGGATGAGACAGTTCTCTGTTAGGAAGGAATGAATTAGGGTACAGAGAGCTTTTTCCTACACTTCTCGCTTTGAAGGAGCAAGGAGAATTTCCCTTCCCTCCATCCAAGCATGAAGAGGAGGGGAAACATATTCCCCTCAGTAAGACTGATGTCAGAGGCAATGTTCCACCAGTACAACTAAATTCTAATCCATTTTACAGACAAAATAACTGTGATAATTTCTGGTAAAATCATGAGTTTTCATGACAATGTGATCCACTAACTGTGATTTGCTGGAAGTTTTGGCTATAGAAACTTAAGAATTGTGAGGAAATTCAAATATCATGTGATCCAAGTACTTACTGAAACCCCTTGATAGCACTCCCAGTGAGTGATAATTCAACCTTTGCTTTTATTCTTCCAGCCACAGAGAGCTCACTGCTTTAAAACCATTCCAGGCAGGGCGTACTGGCTCACACCTACAATCCCAGTACTTTTGGAGGCAGAGGTGGGCGGATCACGAGGTCAACAGATCAAGACCATCTTGGCCAACATGATGAAATCCCATCTCTACTAAAAAATACAAAAATTAGCTGGGCATGGTGGCTCATGCCTGTAGTCCCAGCTAATTGGGAGGCTGAGGCAGGAGAATCGCTTGAACCGGGTAGACGGAGGTTGCAGTGAGCCAAAATCATGCCACTGCACTCCTGCCTAGCAACAGAGCAAGACTCCATCTCAAAAAAAAACAAAAACAAAAACAAAAACAAAACAGTGCTCACTTCGGCAGCACATATACTAAAATTGGAACGATACAGAGAAGATTAGCATGGCCCCTGCGCAAGGATGACATGCAAATTCGTGAAGCATTCCATATTTTAAAACAACAACAACAACAACAAAAAAAAACCATTCTTACTTGGTAGCTCTAAATTATTTTCATTGTCTTCTCTTAAACTGGAATCTGCTCCCCTGTAATTTTACTGAATACAGCTAAGGACATACCGTGTGGCATACTATGAGAGAGTTCCATCCAGGGTGAGGCATCAAAATCATGAACCTTTTTAAAAGTTCATATGCTCAGGTATCTCTCCTTATGAATGATTTTGACTTATCTAGTCTAAGGCGGTTGCTGGATATCTATATATTTATTTTGAAGTCCCAAGAATGAATGACAAGCACCTGAGGATAAGAACTAGCGCTGAGATTAAGTATGGTGCGCCACTGTTCTTTGGGTAGAGTTGTGATCACCTATGTGATTTTATAGCTCACCTTTTAGTTGCATCGAGCAAGAGATCAACCTCTTCTTTTATTAGAAACAGCATCCATAAGAAAATCACAAAAACTAACCTATACTTGCTAGGGTAAGATAATCAGTAGTATAACTTGTATTAATCTCTGACCTAATATCACCTAATTCACTTTTCAAGTTTAACTTGGGGACCTTTACAAAATAGTAATAAAAGGATCCCACCCCAAGAGATTCTGATGCCACTGGTCACTGTGACTTGGACATCACTGCCCTTGATTCTAAAATGCAGCCTAGCTTGAGCCACTGATGTAGTTAACTCTGGAGCCTCAGTTCTTCATCCAGAAAACTAATAATTATTTTTATGAATGTAAATATATATATATATAATATTTAAGTATATATGGTTGGATGCTACTGTTTAATTTTTTTATTAAAAAAATTATAAAATTGGCCAAGTACAGTGGCTCACTCCTATAATCCTGGCACTTGAGGAGGCCAAGGCAGGCAGATCACTTCAAGCCAGCAGTTCGAGACCAGCATGTCCAACATGGTGAAACCCCCTCTCTACTAAAAATACAAAAATTAGCCAGGCGTGGTGGCACGCACCTGTAATCCATCTACTCAGAAGGCTGAGGCATGAGCATTGCTTGAACCTGGGAGGCAGAGGTTGCAGTGAGCTGAGATCATGCTGTTGCACTCCAGCCTGGGTGACAGAGCAAGACCCTGTCTCAAAAAATATATATATATATATAAAATTACATTAGTAGCTATTAATAAAACAGAGGAGTACATTTTACCCTTGCCATTACAGTCAATATTTTGGTGTCATTTCAGCCAACATACCAATATTCAGTCAAGTCCCAAAGTCAAATGGATAATTTCAGGTGGAATCAAGTTAGGCAGGAAATGGCCTTTCTCCTCTTACTGACTATGGGGACAACCTACACCTGCTCAGTGGCCTAAACTATTTTAAATATGTTCATGACAATTACGCTAACAATGCCAGAATAACACTGATGGAACCCATGACTTCATCAGGATTGTGATCTACATTTACAGGCCTAGGACTAGAACTGGACCAGCTTAGAGAGTGGGAGATACCCCTCCATTCTCGTCCATCAGAGGATAAAAATATAGGCTTTCAGTCAGGCAGGGTGGCTCACTCCTGTAATCCTAGCACTTTGGGAGGTCAAGGCAGGCAGATCACGAGGTCAAGAGAACGAGACCATCCTAGTCAACATGGTGAAATCCCGTCTCTCTACTAAAAATACAAAAATTATCTGGGCGTGGTGGTGTGCGCCTGTAGTCCTAGCTACTCGGGAGACTGAGGCAGGAGAATTGCTTGAACCAGGGAGGCAGAGGCTGCAGTGAATCAAGATCATGCCATAGCACTCCAGCCTGGTGAGAGAGCCAGACTCTGTCTCAAAAAAACAAACAAACAACAACAACAACAAAAAAACAGGCTTTCAGCTGGGTGTGGCCATGAAGGCCTATTGTTCTAGCTACTCAGCGGGCTGAGGTGGGGAATCCCTTGAGCCCAGGCGTTTGAGACCAGCCTGGGCAACATAGTGAGAGACCCCCATTTTAAGGAAAAAAAAAATCAGGTTTTCAATATGAGTAAAAACTTATTTTTCGGCCTTTTATGACTTTATAAATAGGCAATAATGAACACCGAGGGAAGCAAAACATTGAAAAGAATTTTAAAATTTGTTTTAGAACATTCATATGAAATTTGAAACTGCAAAACAATGTAAAATTTAATGTAATGTCATTTACTTTTGTGTATATTGTGCTATGTTTATTTTCAAAGTCCTATCTCGAAATTCTAAAATGTATTTTAATTAAAAATCAAAAATACTGTAGTTTCTGAAATTAAAAATAAATACCTTAACATACAAAAAAATTAAATTAAAATGGTAAATCAACCCTAGAAGTCCACAAGTCAGCTTTCATTTAAAAGGACGTTGTTTCTCTGCACATCATTCAAGTTTGTAAAATTACATACCAAGAACCTCCCTAATGTTCATACCAGACCCATTGCCTGCCCTGGCCTCTTATTGCTGGGCTCATTAACTCAACAAATACTTATTTAGATCCCACCATGGTCAGAGAACTGTACTGGCGCAAAGTGGCTGAAGAAAGGGCAGTTCATAGGGAATGTCAGACCTGAGCCTCATGTCTCCATCAGGAAACAACTAATGCATGTGGATAAAATAGGGCTCTCCTCAGCCATCACCAGTGTGAGGACAGTGTCACAATAATATCCTCAATGTCAGTGGTTCATGTCTACACTGCCCCTGCAGGATTCCATCATTGTCTCTGCAGCTATATCTAGGATTATCAGCAAGAGTCTTAAATACCTTTGCTGGGATATCCCTTCCTCTATTCTCTTATTTCCAAGGGGAGGCTTCTTCCCTATTCCCCAGAAAGGAACAGCAGTAGAGTGACCCCCTCCAGCTCTTCCCTGCTCCTCCCGTTGGAAGGAGGAGTAATGAATATGATTGGTGAGATGGGCCCAGCTGACATTCCTTGGGCCACCTTAGTCCTGGGCAGGGCCGCTGCACTAAGCAAGGACAGCAGGAGCCACCTACTCTTGCCAAGCATGGTGGTTGCTTGTGCCACTTGCTCCTTCCAGTAATCAGATGAAGTAGGGCCTGCTGCGGGCCAGCCTAGCCAAGCTTCCAATTTCCCAGTTCCAGTTCGTTAGCCTGCAACTAAATATGCAAAGCAAAGTCATGTGAATCTCAAGGTCTATGTGAGAAAGAGAAGCTCTGTTGCCAACTCACCTAAGCCCATAGGGCTGCCCAACATTGTCAGATTTGGAACAAGGAGGCAATATTGGTCACAGCCAACCTTTAGAGGTAGCTGGGAGCTAAGTGACTCCTCCCCCATAGCTCACTGCTATGTAGCATGTTAGAACAAAAACAAGTCTTAGACCAAATTTTCTGTTTGTGTAATCATTTCTTAGAGCATGTGGGCTCAAAATAATCATGCAACCTGTTCTGTAAACTCAGAGACATCTTGTTTTCTATACTTGGGCTCTCCAATAAGAAAATTTCAAGAGAATTTCATTCATTTGTAATCAACTCCCTTTTAGTTGGATCAAACAAGTGCCTTTGAGAATTGGAGGACACACAGCTAAGTGACCTTCTAACCTTCAGTTTGTGCTGGCGTATTTTCCTGGCCGGGGTCTTAAATCTCCTTGACTCAAAGGTGGTGATGCCTGCAGAGTCTTTCTGGCAGGCAAATATTTTTAACCAATCACTCATCTGGTGAAAATTATTATTTCTACACATCCCTTATGCAAATAAAAACCCCTCACTGGAGATTTCAGATCAAGATATTTGAAGCCACCTCTGGAAGGTGGAGTCCTCATTAGGCTCTTTCAAATCCCAGCTAATTACCCAGACAGTGGGAATTTCAGATGAGAATTATGATGGATTAGAGCTGGCTGAACATTTTTTATGCTCCTCTATTTGGAAATCTAATTCCCCTCCCTCTGAAACTAGGCCAATAGGATATAGATAGATAGAAATAGAAATAAAGATAGAGAAACAGAGAGAGAGAAAGGCAGGGAGGGATTTTAAGGAATTGGCTCATGAAACTAGGGAGGCTGACAAGTCAAATCTATGGGGCAGACCGGCAGGCTGGAGACTCAGGGGAGAAACGCTGTCATTCATGTTCAAAGGCAGTCAATGGGCAGAATTCCCTCTTCCTCAAGGGAGAACAGTCCTTTTTCTCTCTTAAGGCCTTCAACTAATTGGATGAGGCCCACCCTCACTAGAGAGGGCCATCTGCTTTACTCTGAAAGTCTGATGTAAATGTTAATCTCATCTTTAAAAGATACCTTCACAGAAACATCTAGAATAATGTTTGAACAACTATCTGGGTACCGCAGCCTAGCCAGTTTGATACACAAAGTCCACCATCACAGTCAGCATTGTTGGCAGGAGATGTGATGTCACGTGACTTCCAGGGCTAAGTGATAAGAAGCCTTGAAGCCTTAGCATGGGTCTCCTGGAATGTTCTCTTGGAAGTCTGGCTCCCTGAGATCACCATAATGTGAGGAAGCCCAAGCTAGCCCCGTGGGGAGACCAAATGGAGAAAGAGATGCCCAGCTAGTCTCATTGTTCCAGCCATCCCAGCCCAAGCACTGGACACATGAGGAAAGAAATCATCTTGGATATCCAGGCAGATGAGCCTTCAGATGCCTCCAGCCCCTGCTGCCATCAGGCTGCAAGCACATGAAAGACTCTGAGAACTGCCCAGCTGAGACCATTCAACCACAGAACCATGAGAGAGATTCACATATTGCTTTCTAACCTACCAAATGTTAGGGTGGATTTCTATGTAGTAATAGGTAAACAGATTACAAATGCTTGAAATGTTAACCTACACTCCCAGGGTACATATTAAACTTAACTTCACACATATGCACATCATCTACACCAAAGTATTTTAAGAAAATTACAGCCAGTATAACTGTCCTGCCACATGCTCCATTTAATCTGAGCCCATTTGCCTCCTGTGTCTGTTTCCAACAAGTTAAGGACATGGAAGGGTGTGGGGGGAGGTTAGATAGGACCCAAAACCATCAACAGGAGCCCACACATCTTCTCCAACAGCACTAAAGTGTCTGCCAGGCCCTGCCAATAATATAACAGGTGTGCTCATAGTGTGTAGAATAAAACACAGGTGGGTTGTCTGTGGTGTAGGGAAGAATGTCTCTTCATCTCTTTTATGTCCAGCTCTGTCAGAGAGATACCCCAGAGTTTGTAAAGAAAAACTCTTCCTTCCCTCCCTGTTGCTCTGTGCTCTAAGGCTACAGAGAAGCCAATAGGAGCTGGGAGAAATCAGGTGTCAGGCACCATGCCATTATCTGACAACTGAGCTTTCTCTGACAAGGCCAGGCTCTCCGTACCTGGTTCTCCCATTTCATCAGGATGAATTGTCCCCCAGGAGGGGCCTCAGCCCTCATGCAAATTGGCTTTCCAGGGCACCCACTCTATCAGCACAGACATGGCCAGACTTTCTGAATTCCTCTTAGACTCAATCTAGAAGCTCTGCTTCCCACAAATGAAATGGTGGCAAATACTGACAATCTAACAGATTAATCAGTGTAACAGAATGACCCTGGAGTCAGAATTTAAATTTATTTTTTAGCAAGAAGCTGACAGCTGCTTCTTTGTAGAGCAAGGTTAGCAACTCAAATGGCTCCAAGCAGGGGAGATATTCAAAATATTTAATAACTGGAACCACCTGGGCCCAGTGGGCTCAGAGCAGGCCCTGTCAGCCATCGATACCAGCCCTGCTCACACAAACCAGGCAGGTGAGTGGGAGGAATGGACAGGTGGGGGCTGTGGAAGAGGACAACTCATGCTTCATGTAAAGAGGGAGCTGCTATCCAGCTCCAGGCAATGGAGGACATGGGAATGGAAGCCTAATGTTATCAAAAAAAAAAAAAAAAAAAAAATAGAATTTTTTTTTCCCAGAGAGGCTGCCATGAAATTTGTGAAATTTCCTGATTTAAATGTTAGCAACTAGTTTGAATATTTACAAAAATATCTTTGCAAGCTGCTATGGTCTGAATGTTTGTGTCATTCTCCCGAAATTCATATGCTGAAATTCTCACCCCCAGGGTGATGATATTAAGAGTTGTGGCCTTTGGAGAGGTGGATTAGGTCATGAGGGTGGAACCCTCATGCATGGGATTAGTGCCTTATCAAGGAGGCTAGGGGCAGGGCGAGTGGGGTGGCTCCTTCACTCCTTTCACTGTGTGAGGAACCAGAAGGCAGCCATCTGCAGCCTGGAAAAGGGTCCTCTCCAGAACCTGACCATCCCGATCTTGGACTTCCCAGTCTCCAGAACTATAAAAAAATAAATAACTTTTGTTTAGAAGCCACCCTGTTCATGTATTTTGTTATGGCCAGAATGGAACAAGATACAGGCCAAACCACATATATGACCTTCATGCTATCACTGTTACTGCTTTTCCAAAGCAGACCCAGAAAATTGTCATTATTCTATGTCGGGTCACGTAAGTAGCCTGTGCATGATGCAGACATGGTTAATAGGTATTTGCACTTTGAGGGGATGAGCCTACTGGTCCTCTGAGTTAGCAGAGCTGTCCTCCACCTTGCTACAAAGACCTCTAGAATGAGAAAAGTCAAATTAACATCAAGCTCTAGGAAACTCCTGGGTAAAAATATTGGTGATCCCAAATTCTATTCTCCCAAAATTAAAGTTGGAGCAACTCATCAGGATGAATTTGGATGGACTAGGTGAGTTCTGCCACCAAAGTTGCCTGAACAAAGCTTCAAAACCACGGTAGACATCTGGGTGAGCATTCCATGCTCTACCAAGAGCTGGCCCTTTCATAGTGTTTGTGATTTGGGGAGAAGTCACTGGTCATGTGGTGGGAGCTCCAGGAATAGGAGCATGGCAACCTGGGTAGGGCCTGGGCAAGCAAGGGCACCAATGCACTGTGGCTAAGTAGCATCTATTGAAATATACAGCCTTCACCTTCAACTACAACATCATTGGCCACCAGAAGCAACAGCTGTGTGGGCGCAGCCGATTCTCCCCTCTCTCCCAGCCTGGTGCTTAGAGGTGGTCTCTCAGACTGACTAACCCCAGAATTCAGGGCTGTCTTTGTAAGCACGTGACATGTGCAACCACAGAGGGCCCACAGGCTTGGTTTAATGCTCATCTTGAAAGTCTTAATTTTAATTTTATTTATTTATTTTATTTTTTTGAGATAGAGTCTTAGTCTATTGCCCAGGCTGGAGTGCAGTGGCACAATCTCAACTCACAGCAACCTCCGCCTCCCAGGTTCAAGCAATTCTCTTGCCTCAGCCTCCTAAATAGCTAGGATTACAGGCACCCACTACCACACCTGGCTAATTTTTGTATTTTTAGTGGAGACGTGGTTTCACCATGTTGGACCAGGCTGGTCTCAAACTCTTGACCTCAGGTGATCTGCCCACCTCGGCCTCCCAAAGTGCTGAGATTACAAGTGTAAGCCATAGCACCCAGCAAAAGTCTTAATTTTTCAACAAGGGTCTTGCATTTTCACTTAGCACTAAGCCCCACAAATTATGTAGCCAGTTCTGCTCCTGAGGTTCTTGAACAATTGCAGAGTGATAGCATCGAAAAGAAGGCCTTAAGAAGTAAGTACAGTTGATTCTCCTTATTCATGATAGTTATGTTCTATAAAGCCTTTGCAAACACTGAATTAGTGAATACTGAACCACTGCTTCTACGGAAAATATAAGGTTAGGTTTATGCAAGCTTCTGTTCATAACATTTTCATCAACAAATCAATACATAACCTTTTTTCTATGTGGTTTCTGTTTCGATACACGTTATTTAATATAAACAATTGATTAATTGACATTGAACTCACAGTCAAGAGCACTAAAATTCATGCTGCAATGAAGTTTATCTAACACACATATTTTCTGTGTAAGACACATTGTAGCCTTCCTGCATGCAGGGTCAAAATAGTCATGCAACCTGACATCCCTTGGGCCACTGTTGTCCTGGGCAGGGCCACTGCACCAAGCAAGGCAGGAGCCACCTACTCTTGCCAAGTGTGGTAGTTGCTTGTGCCACTTGCTCCTTCCAGTAACCAGATGAAGTCGGAAACACTGGACAGCATTTCAGCACTATGCTTGGGGACCATTGTAAACAGTGAAGTCACCAAGAAAAAAATGCAACAATGTGAAAAACAGCTCTAAATAGACCATGAGAGGGATGTTGTTGACAGCATGAGAGCTGAAATGAGAAGGGAGAGTGTCACATCGTTCCACCTCAGCTGGGAGCATGTATATCAGGTGACTCAAATGTCACCACTCTGTGCAATGTCCACAAATGTCTGTGAAAGCCCCTTGAGTATTGGTTTGGGGATTATGAATAAAATCTAGCAAGTAGATGACTTAACAAATACACAATCCACAAATAATGAGGATCAATCGCACCAAGTTCCTTTTGGTATGTTATATGGGAGACCAGATATTTGGTGGGAAAAATAACATGACCATATAAAACCACATGCTCTTAAGATAGATCAAAGCACTTGCAATAATAATTATACCACATACTTATATAGCACTTAATATTAGATGATATTATGAACACATTACATAAAGTAACTCACAGGAACATCGTTAACAGCCCAAAGAGGTACTGGTACAAGGAATTTACTTTCAAATGCTTTTATATACACACTGTGATGCTAAGCATGTGCTGGCTAGTCCAACCTTTAACTCTAAGGCCAATTGGTTGTTTTCATAAAAAAAGAACACTCAAGAGTGGTGGCAGGGCGTGGTGGCTCACACCTGTAATCCTGGCACTTTGGGAGACCTGAGGCAGGCAGATCACAAGGTCAGGAGTTCCAGACCAGCCTGGCCAACACAGTGAAATCCTATCTCTACTAAAAATACAAAAATTAGCCAGGCTTGGTGGCACATGACTGTAGTCTAAGCTACTCAGGAGGCTGAGGCGGGAGAATTGCTTGAACCTGGGAGGCAGAGCTTGCAGCGAGTGCCACTGCACTCCAGCCTGGGTGACAGAGTGAGACTCCGTCTCAAAAAACAGAAAGAGTGGTTTAATGTCATATCAGAAGGACCATTGCCCCAGAGGCGTCTGCGACAAAGTTTCTGTTATTTATATTGCCATCAACACTCAAGGTTGGGCTAATTAGCATAGTGAATGTCAGAACAGGTTCTTACTGTTGAAATGGTTGGCGAAACCCCATCTCTACTAAAAATACAAAATTAGCCAGGCATAGAGGCACATGCCTGTAATCCCAGTTACTCAGGAGGCTGAGGCAGGAGAATTGCTTGAACCTGGAAGGCAGAGGTTACAGTGAGCCAAGGTCATGCCATTGCACTCCAGTCTGGGCAACAAGAGCAAAACTCTGTCTCAAAAAAATAAATAAATAAATAAAAAATAAATGGCATAATGAATGTTCAAGAAGTACTCTTGGAAGGCAACATTAAAGTAAAACATTTGGGGGATATTCTCCTCTCTTCAACAAGGTGTAAGAATCTAGCAAGACCTGTGATGTGCACCCTCTGGAATGGCAGCCAAATCTCAATCCCTAAATGGTCCTATGTCTGTCCATTGTGGTAGGAGGATTTCTGGCTGCCTGATGCTAACTGCAGGAGAGTCTCAAGTCAGTCTTGCATGAAAGGTGCTAGCCAAGACAGCTAAAAATCACAGAGTGCTGAGAGCGTCTCACACTTGCAGAAAAAAGGGTACGCACTGTTATCTGTCTGTTCATGACTATTTGGCTAACGAATCTCTGTGCGAGTGATGGGATTTTATCTGAGGCCACCTTGTCATACAGTATACCCTGGTAGAGACAGTATAGATAAGTAGCTAACCTTCACTCTCCTCCAACTTCTTCAGTGGGTTTTGTTATCCACTGATGGGGACAATGGTCCCCAAGTCACACAGCTGCTAAGAGGTAGAACCAGGATGTCTACCCAGGCCATGTGGCTGTGGCTTGTATATTCTTAACCATATGCCATACTGCCTCTCCACCTAAAAGTAACATGCGACCTAAATCCATTGCGGCTTAGATTAATTTGGCAAATGTACAGAGCCCTAAAAATACACATATTTGCCGGAAAGAGGAAAAAAAAGAGTCTGAAATTTAAAAAAAAGATGAAGACAATGAACAAGCCTAAACTATCAGGAACTTTAAAATGACACAAAGTTCATATTCACATCTCTCCCTAATTCGAACACCATGGTTTAAGGTGGTATGTGAATTTTCTGTCACAGTATCTAAACATGCACATCAGTTAGAAAACATGATTGTAAAATCATTGAAATATGAAGAAATGATCCTCTTGGAGTTGATGAATTAGGGTATTTTTGTCACTGTCCTTTCAGCCATGGTAGCAAACCCACACCTCCCTGAGCAAGCATAGGCCCTGTTGACTCGTGGCTCTCCTTATAAAACCATGAGCTCTTTACCAGGCTGAAATGAAATTCATAGATAATATCTACCTATGTGTGTACTTTTTAAAAATTAATATAATAGCCTAACTGTAATATACACAATAAACAAAAGGACAGGGATTGAAAATATTACTTTAATAGGTAGATATGGGGGACAAAACACACTGAAAGACATAATGATGCAGACACATACTTGCACCTGTATGTACAATCATAATAAATGTCATTGTTAAAAGTGCAGACTGAAGTAGGCATGTAGAATTGACAATCTAAAAATACAAGTAGCTTCCAAGAGCCAGGGAACTTCCTAAAATGCTAACTCTTGGTGGTTGCATTATTGGAAAGCTCGGCATATACTCAAACGGTAAAAAAAAAAAAAAAAGAAGAAGAAGAAGAAAAGAGAAAAAGGTTTTATTATATAAAAAAGAGTTAATGTCTAGATAATTACACAGGTTTTTCTCCCATACGCACACCCAGCAGGGCGTTTCAGAGCTATACAGGGTTTCTGGCAATCACTCTTGAGTAGAACTATCCCGCACATTGCAGGGCATCAGCAATCCCTGGTCTCCACCCATCGTATGCCATTAGAGCCCTGCAATCCTTCTGAGGACCCCACCAATTCCCAAAGCACCTCCCAGAAGGCAGCACTGCCCCACTGAGGACCTCTGCTGTAAAGTTTTTCCTGAAGCTTTGCACATCTCTCGTTCTATGGTCCCAGGAAGTAGTTGACGCTAGGGAGGAAACATCCTGCATCTATGGCCTCAGGAAAAAGGAAATTCCTTCAGCTCTCCACAATCTGGGCTCTGATGCGGCAGACTCAGGAGCAAGTTGGTCTGGAAGCAGACTGGGAATCAACGATGTTATTAAGTTCTGAACTCAGTTCCACTGGTGGTTGCAGCAACCACGTGAGTAGAGCAAAACTGCATTCAGCCCACTGCAAGTCACAGTAACAGCCAATATCCAAATCTCTCCAAATTCAAAGAGGGGCAGCTGAGTTCTCTACCACTATCAAGAAATCAAAGGTGTCAAGGTTGACCATTTGGACACAAGAAGACCAGTGCAGCTTAAACTGCTAAGCAGCAGAGTCCCGGTTTGAACCCAGGATGTCTCAAAGCCTCGAGCTCCTACTCATTGCACCAAATCAAGGTCCTAATAGAATAAGGAGTGATCAGAACCACAGACTCCTCACAGGAGGCTACTGCAAGAAGGCCAGTCATGAGTAAAAAGGAGAGAGGCCAGGAACAGAACTTTATTCATGGGGAGCATTGGCCAAGTCTATGCTATATTATAAAAGGACTGTCATGATTCACACACGAGTCAAGGACTCTTTGCTTCAGGAAGAGATTGATGCAAGAAACTGGAAAAACATTACCAACTTTGCAGGAAAGAAAAGCTTCATTTCCATCAGGATCCAGGAATAGGCTGGACAATTAAAATGAGACTGAAAGAAGGGGGAGAAAGGAAGAGAATAAGCATCTGAGAGTCACTGAGCGGGGGCTGTCATCAAAGGGGCCTTGAAGAGAGGGAGAGGGCATGGACGCTCTGAATGCAGAGAGAAAAAAGAAATAGACAAGAAAGAGAAGGTGGAAGAAAAGGCGAGAAAAGCAAAGTCAGAGAGGTGATTAAGAGGGTCCGACATCACTAAGTTGAGAAAAATGCAAGCTTCCAGGAAGAGGGTCAGCCGACAGCATCAGAATATGTGAGGGACTGAGAAGTTGTGAAATCATCATATTTCAGAATGTAAGGTCAGTAATTCTGAGGATAAGAGTAACAGCTGCAATGGAATGCAAGATGAGGCACACAGGCAAGTGTAGAGGGATAAAAAAGGACTTTGCTAAGAAGAAACAAATGCAGAACCTCCTGGAGGTAGTGAGCTATAAAAGATGCAAGAAAAAAGGTATTTGCTAAAAGAAGGCAGTAGGGTAAAGAGGTTTATTCCCACAATAAAGAAAACTGGCATCCATAGAAATGGAGAAGTGGCTGGATGCAGTGGCTCACACCTGTAATCCCAGCACTTTGGGAGGTCGAGGCGGGTGGATTACCTGAGGTCAGGAGTTCAAGACCAGCCTGGCCAACGTGGTAAAACCCCATCTCTACTAATAATACAAAAATTAGCTAGGCGTGGTGGCGCATGCTTGTAATCCCAGCTACACCAGAGGCTGTGGCAGGAGTATCGCTTGAACCCGGGAGGCAGAAGTTGCAGTGAGCCAAGATCGTGCCATTGCACTCTAGCCTGGGCAACAAGAATGAAACTCTGTCTCAAAAAAAAAAAAAAGAAAGAAAGAAAAAAAGGAAAGGAGAGGAGAGGAGAGGAGAGGAGAAGTCAGCAAAGGAGAGAAACTTCAGCTGTGGAACAGGAGGTGGCAGGGCTCTATATGAGTTCCTGTAGGGAAGGACAAGGGATTGGCTTTTGAAGGTTGGACAACTTCTCCCTCCAAACTTCCCACAGAGAGGGTAGGTAATGAAAAGCCAAGTGTGTGGCTCTAGCTATTACCTTTCCTTTTCCAATGTGGGTGTCCTCATCTCAATTTGTGTGCAACCTCTGATCTCCAAGTAACCCATTTCCACTCTGACAAGCTGAGAGAAACAGCCATGGGCCAAGAGAAATTTGAGCTGTGGCTCAGCAAGTGTTCTGTGGTGGGAAGGCTGTGGCTATGGAGCTTTAGCAAAGGGGAAACTTAATTCTCCCTAACAAAACTAGAGGTTGGTAGTAGTCCTGGAATTGAAGAAGTCCTGGAATTGAACATGTTTAAAGGGATCCACTTTAACAAACCTAGAAGCTCAGCATCTCAGAAAGGACAATTTTTAGCACTGAAGGCCATGCTGAGACAATGCAGCTGACAGAATCGCTACCCAGAATCTGAAACCAGCTCAAGGCTGACAGCCCAACCTGACTAAGAAGACTAGCCAGGGCTTTGTCCAAAACACCACGGATGAGGAAAATAGTCCTCTCCAGTAATAAGTTGGTGATGACAGAGTCCCAAATGTCACTACCAACTTGGGAAAAACCCCTCTAATAACAAGGTAAAGATGATTTTGTCAATCTGTGGAAATGATAAAATTTTAAATTACATTCTATTTCCTAGGACAATTTTTTTGGGTCTAACTTACAAAGTTGGTGAGACTTAGCTCTTTACTATTTTAAGCACCTTAGGCACACACACAAAAAAAATGTCTGGAACTTGTTATACATAATTCATTCTCTGGAGCTGAGAATAAGAAACTAAGAGATGAAGTTTGAAATAAAGGTTAATTGAGGGGGAGAAAAAAAAACGGGATTTATTGGAGTTAAAAAGGATAACAGCTGAGGCACTTCTCACCAAACCGAATAAAAAGAGCTGATATTTCCTTCCGGAGTATTTACAGAGAACCCAATATGTTCCTGTGGGGTGATTTTAAAGTATGGCCACAATTTTTTTTTGTTTGTGTTTTACATTCCTCCCTTCAGAAGGTAGACCCTCATCCTCTTCATCTTGGATGTGTGCTGGACTCAGTGAATCACATGTAATAAATGGAACATGGCATGATGGCAGTGTGTCACTTCTAAAGCTAAGTCATAAAAGACATCACCACTTCCATCATATCTCTCTTGGATCACCTGCTCCAGGGGCAGCCAGCCGCCATGTTGTGAAGACACTCAAGCAGCCTGTGGAGAGGCCCATGTGGGGAAGAACAGAGGTCTCTCACCAACAACCAGCACCAACTTGCCAGCCAAGTGAGTCAGCAACCTCTTTTAGCAAACATCTTTTCTTGTATCTTTGATAGCTCACTATCTCCAGGAGGCTCTGCATTTGTTTCTTCATAGCAAAGTCCTTTTTCATCCCTCTACACTTGCCTGTGTGCCTCATCTTACTTTCCATTGCAGCTGTTACTTTCATGCTCAGAATTACTGACCTCCTGTTCTGAAACACGATGATTTCACAGCTTCTCAGTCCCTCACATATTCTGACACTGTTGGTTGCCCCTCCTCCTCCAGCCCCAGTCAAACCTTCAGATGACTACATCTCCACCCAACATCTTTAATGCAACCTCATGAGAGAGACTGAGGTAGAACTATCCCCTGACAAGCTGCTCCCAAATTCCAGAAACCACGAGGATAATAAATGCTTGTTATTTTTCTAGGCCACTGCATTCTGGACTAATTTGTTACACACTGACAGATAACTAATACAGTTTGCCACTGTGCAAAGTTTTGGCAACACAGGTGCAAAAAGCTGATAGTCCCAACCATCTACTGTGTCTACTGTGGAGACAGTCTGGTAAAGCCAACAATAACAAAACCACATGGCTGGGCACGGGGGCTCACGCCTGTAATCTAGGCAATTTGGGAGGCCGAGGTGGCTGGATCACTTGAGCCCAGGAGTTCGACACCAGCCTGAGCAACATGGTTAAACCGTCTCTACCAAAAATACAAAAATGGCCTGGCACGGTGGCTCACACCTGTAATCCCAGCACTTTGGGAGGACGAGTCAGGCAGATCATGAGGTCAGGAGATCGAGACCATTCTGGCTTACACAGTGAAACCCTGTCTCTACCAAAAACACAAAAAAATTAGCCAGGCATGGTGGCAGGTGCCTGTAGTCCCAGCTACTCTGGAGGCTGAGGCAGGAGAATGGCGTGAACCTGGGAGGCGGAGCTTGCAGTGAGCCGAGATTGCACCATTGCACTCCAGGCTGGGCGACAGAGCAAGACTCCGTCTCAAACAAACAAACAAAAAAAGAACAAAAATTAGCACACACCTGTAATCCCAGCTACTTGAGAGGCTGAGGCAAGAGGATCACTTGAACCCAGGAGGCAGAGGTTGCAGTGGGCCAAGATCATGCCACTGGACTCCAACCTGGGCAACAGAGCAAGACCTTGTCTCAAAAAAAAAAAAAAACAAATGTGATAACTACTATAATAGAGGTATATCCATCAGGATGAGCATGAGTATACTGTACTAACAAGTAACCTAAAAATCTCAGTGGCGGTCGGGCTCAGTGGCTCATGCCTGTAAACCCAGCACTTTGGGAGGCCAAGGGGGGGTGGATCACTTGAGGTCAGTAGTTTGAGACCAGCCTGGCCAACATGGTAAAACCCCATTTCTACTGAAAATACACAAACTAGCTGGGTGTAGTGGCGGGCACCTGTAATCCCAGCTACGCAGGAGGCTGAGGCAGGAGAGCTGCTTGAACCCAGGAGGCAGAGGTTGTAGTAAGCCAAGATGGCACCACTGCACTCCAGCCTGGGTGACAGAGCAAGACTCTGTCTCAAAAAAATAAATAAAAATAAAAATCTCAGTGGCTTAAAACAACATAGTTCATCTCTTGTTCATGTTATATATCAATTGTGCATTGGCAGGGAGCTCCACTTACTCTAAGACCTGGTATCACAGAGCAGCCATCATCTGGCTTACCATAGCAGAAATAAAGAAAAAATGGCACACTATGACTGCCTATTGAAGTTTCCATCTGGAAGTTACGCATGTCAATTCCACTCATATTTCATTGCCCAAAGCAAGTCATTTGATAGTGCTGAAGTTTAAGGAAAAGCAGGGAAATACGATGCTACCATGTTCCTAGAGAAGGGGAAGTTTGTGAACATCCCAGTGGCGACCAGATGTATGCTGGGTGCTACGAGAACACAGAAGACCAACTAACTCTCCCCAGAGGACAGGTGTCAGAGATGGCTTCCAAAGGAATAAATACAAAGAAAAAAGAGTTTATTAACCAGTCAGGGATGGAAGAGCATTCCATATAGAGGAAACAGCACACAAAAAACTCATTTGCACAAGAAAATCTCACATTCTGGAGAGCAGCAGGGAACAGAAGTACAGGGTATTATGCTAGGCGGAAAACATAGTCAGGGACTGGGTGTGATGAGGTTCTACATGCCTTGCTAAAATTTGTGCTTTGATGACTAATAATGCTTCCCAATGAGGACACCTGGAGTGGGACAATTATGGAACCGTCTCATGTATTGCAGGATATTTAACACCATGGGCTCCAGACCACCCATAGCACCCACAGCCATTATGACATTCCCAATCCCCATATCCATCCTAAGCACCCTCAGAGATGGGGAGAATACTGTGCCGTATTGAGAATCATTGGTAAGTAGGATAATCTGTTTTTCTAAGACACATGAAGCATAATCAAATTTTGACAAAACTCAAAAAATACAAACAAGACATAAATCATTGTAATAAACAATGATTGTCATAAAACAAATGCTGCAACAGTAACAGTTGGTTACTATGGTACACAGACACTCGACTACAGATTATATGTAATTTATATCACACCCCTCTAACGCTGCCCCTCAAGAAAGGATGCTTTCACTCATTTCAAGAAGAATGCAAGTGATTGAGAGTAAAGATTTAGGAACGCCTTTGATTCTGCTGTATTGTATCTTTTCTAAGTAGACAGCATTAAATCTAATACTTGAATAACATTTTCTAACACAGCTCAAAAGTTTGTGACACAACCACTGCTAACTGCTAATATGGAATTTAAATAGAGGTGTTATCAAATTTACATATTTAGAAGATTATTCTGGTAGCTTGGAGTCAAGCAAGACTGGTTCATATTTTTGTAGAAGTTAAAGCAACCAATACGAGGACTGGGAAACAGTAAAAGGGATGGATTTAAGATATGCCTGCGGAGGAAAAAAATTCAACAAGATTTGCTGGCCATTAAGAGAGGTGAGAAAAGGAAGAGAGGAGACCCAGGGAAAGCCGCCAGCCATAATAAGTAAACAGAAGACACGAAGAGACAACAAAATCGAGCCATAAGGTAAAAAAAGGAAATTTCCAACAGCCAATTTAGCGAATAAAGGACAGCATTCCCCAGATCCTGGCCTGCCAAACTCTAGACCTGCAAAACATCATACTGTAAAAGGATTCTGTAGTCAAGTAAGTTTGAGAAATATTTTATACTCTCCCATCTTAGAGATTCAGCATATATATTTAGTGTATTAATATTCTAAGCTGTTTTATAGGAAAGAAACAAGTTTAAATTTTATTTAACCCACTGGATCCCATAAGTTTGGTCTCAGAACCCTTTTTCCTCCAAAAGCCATTAAGATCCTACCGAACCAGTGTTCCAGGGAACACACTTTGGGAAACAGAATTTTTTTTTTTTTTTTTTTTTTTTTGAGATGGAGTCTCACTCTGTCACCCAGGCTGGAGTGCAGTGGCCAGATCTCAGCTCACTGCAAGCTCCACCTCCCGGGTTTACACCATTCTCCTGCCTCAGCCTCCCAAGTAGCTGGGACTACAGGCACCTGCCACCACGCCCGGCTAGTTTTTTGTATTTTTTAGTAGAGACAGGGTTTCACCGTGTTAGTCAGGATGGTCTCGATCTCCTGACCTAGTGATCCGCCCGTCTCGGCCTCCCAAAGTGCTGGGATTAAAGGCTTGAGCCACCGCGCCCGGCCGGGAAACAGAATTTTAAAATGTATGTGGGAGAACTCCTACAAGTCAATAACAAAAAGACAAACAACTGAATTTTAAAATGGACAAAGGACTTCAATAGACAGTTCTTCAAAGAAGACATACCAATGGCCAAAAAGCACGTGAAAAGACACTCAACATCACTAGTCAGTAGGAAGGGAAATACAAATAAAAACCGCCATGAGGTATCTCTTAACATGAGATAGGAAGGCTATTATCAAAAACAAAATCACACATGCTGGAGACAAGGTGGACAAATTCAATCTTTGTGCATTGCTGTTGAGAATGTAAACTGGTGCAACCACTGCAGGAAACAGTAGTTCCTCTAACAGTTTTTTGTTTGGTTTTTCTGTTTTTCTTTTTTTAAGACAAGGTCTCACTCTATCGCCTCAGCTGGAGTACAGTGGCGCCATCTCAGCTCACTGCAACCTCAACCTCCCAGGCTCAAGCAATCCTCCCAGCTCAGCCTCCTGAGTAACTGGGACTACAGGCACATGCCACCATGCCCAGCTAATTGAGTTTATATATTCATGGAATACAAATACGGTTTTGCTACACTGATATACTACATTGTGGTAAAGTCAGGACATTCAGTGCATCCACTTCTGGAGCAATGCACATTGTACCTGAGCAACCTCCCATCATCTACTCGCATCCCACAGTTCCTCAGGGAGTGAAACACAGAATTGCCAGGTGATCCAGCAATTCCACCTCTGGGTATATACCCAAAAGAACTGGGGCAAGGCGTGGTGGCTCATGCCTGTAATCCCAGCACTTTGGGAGGCCGAGACGGGAGGATCATGAGGTCAAGAGATGGACAATCCTGGCCAACATGGTAAAACCCTGTTTCTGCTAAAAATACAAAAATTAGCTGGCCATGGTGGCACACGCCTGTAGTCTCAGCTACTTGGGAGGCTGAGGCAGGAGAATCGCTTGAACCCAGAAGGTGGAGGTTGGAGTGAGCCAAGATCACGCCACTGCACTCCAGCCTGGCAACAGAACGAGATTCTGTCTCAAAAAAAAAAAAAAAAGAGAGAGGGAATTGGAAACGGGGATTCAAACAGGTATTTGTACACCTATATTCAACAGTAGCATTATTTATAACAGCCCAAAGGTGGAAATAATCCAAATGACCATTGACAGATGAATAGATAAACAAAATGTGGTCTGTACATACAATGGATGTTATTCAAGTTTAAGACAAAAGGATATTCTGGCACATGCTGCAATATAAATGAACCTTGAAGACATTATGCTGTGTGAAATGTTGGCATTTTAAATTCTGGTTGATTTGCATCTCTCCATCTTTCCACCAATTTCCCATAGACCCAGCAGCATTTATCTTCTTTTTCTTTTTCTTTTCTTTTCTTTTTTTTTTTTTTTTTTGAGACCATACCCAGACTAGAGTGCAGTGGCATGATCTCAGCTCACTGCAATCTCTGCCTCCTGGGTTCAAGCGATTCTCCCACCTCAGCCTCCCAAGTAGCTAGGACTACAGGCAGATGCCACCACACCCTGCTAATTTTTGTATTTTTTGTAGAGCCAAGTTTCACCATGTTAGCCAGACTGGTCTCAAACTCCTGAGCTCAAGTGATCTGCCCACCTCGGCCTTGGGAAGTGCTGGGATTACAGACGTGAGCCACCGCACCTGGCCTATTTCAACTTCTATTGCAGTATTTCTCAGCCTAGCTTCTTAGAATCACCTGGGGAGAGTTTGGGTTTTGCTGTTTTTTTAATCTGTTACAACAGACAAATACTATATGATTCCCATTATATGAGTTATCTAGAGTAGTTGAAATCATAGAGACAGAAAGTAGAATGGTGGTTGCCAGGAGGGTGGAAGGGAGGAGAGAATGGGGAGTCATTGTTTAATGGGTATCGAGTTTCAGCTTTCAAGATTAAAAAGTTCCAGAGATTGGTTATACAACACTGTGAATATACTTAAAACCACTAAACTAAACAATTAAAAATCTAAGTGTATAGTTACATTTAGTTAATTAACTGTTAAGTTACATGTAAGATGTAACTTATAAATATAACTATACATTTACATTTTTTAAATGAAATTTTTTGTTATGGGGATTTTTTTTTTTTTTGAGACGGAGTCTTGCTCTGTCGCCCAGGCTGGAGTGCAGTGGCTGGATCTCAGCTCACTGCAAGCTCCGCCTCCCGGGTTCACGCTACTCTCCTGCCTCAGCCTCCAGAGTAGCTGGGACTACAGGTGCCCGCCACCTCGCCCGGCTAGTTTTTTTATATTTTTTAGTAGAGACGGGGTTTCACCGTGTTAGCCAAGATGGTCTCGATCTCCTGACCTCGTGATCCGCCTGTCTCGGCCTCCCAAAGTGCTGGGATTACAGGCTTGAGCCACCACGCCCGGCCTGTTATGGGTATTTTACAGCTAAAACATAACTAGGATCAGGGAGCATTTGAGACCCCTGAAATTTGAAGCATAGGCAAATATTTGACTACTTTAGAATTCTGGTTGATTTGCATCTCTCAATCTTTCCCTCCATTTCCCATAGACCCTACTGCATTTCATCTTCCATTGCAGTGTTTCCCAGCCCGGCTCCTAAGAATCACCTGGGAAGAGTTGGTTGGGGGGCGTTTTTGGGGTTTTTTTAAGGCTATTTTTCCTCAACCGCCCCCCGCCCCCCACCTCAATAATGTTCTATTTCGTTGGTCTGGCATCGGACAGGGGTTTTTCTTCAAAGACACCCAGGTAACGTGCAGCCAGGATGAGAACCACTCTTCTCACTGGACACTGTAGCTCGCCAATCCCATCCCATGTGCTAGGCAAGTCCTGTGCCAAGTTCCTGCTAATGCATTTTCTCTCTTGAATTCCACAATAGCCCTAGGAGGGTTCTCGGTGTACAGCTGAGGAAGCCAAGGTTTGGAAGGGTTATAAGCTGCACACATCAGCCTAGCAAGTAAATCGTAAACACGAGATTTGAACTGGGCTTAACTATAAATCCAGTGCTTCCTCCCCTGAGGTTGCTGCCTAGGAAAAGAAAAGCCTGCCGTGATTCTGCAGACAATCAGGTAACTCTGGTTTGATGTCTTCTCTCTTGACAGCACAGTGATACCCATCTTCTGGCAGGACCCAGTATAACAGGAGCATCACGAATTTAGGATCAGAAGAAACACACTTTCGTCAGCAAGGAAAGATGTCATACAGGAATCTCTCTAAGAAGTGTCCTAGCCACCCTATGGCAGAAGATAGTTCAGGTATCAAACGATTACACAAATCTCATTGTTCATAACAACTCAACATTTGCTACTTAATGTTAAAATGTGAGCAAGATCAAGTGCTCATATGTGGTGTACTTTAAACCCAATTGCTTTGTCAAAAAGGAAGATATAACAGATTGATTGATTTGTCCATGCATGACTATTAAAATGGTGGAACTGGATGGACAGAAAGTCTCTTGACAATGGCTATAAAGTCCAGCTCTTCTAGGAAGTCCATCTTTGCTTAGCTACTACAGGAATGAACCAGCTAACATTATATTCGTAGTCCCCATAACAGTTCTTTCATGAAATGCCCTGGTTCATAGAGCTGCCTCTATACTCTTGTTTCTTATAATCAAACCAAAGATATAAGAAGCAAAGTGAAAAATGTACCTTTTGAATGTGTCGTTTTATTGATTTTAAGTACTCTACTCATTGCATGATTTTAATTTATACTTTGTCTTTATTTTTATAAAAGCCCTTTCTTTAAATATTTTAACTTGTATTAAAATAGTTCAAGCACATAATTTATTTTAAAAGAAAAGTCATAGTATACAGATACAGTTAAAGTAATACTTTCACGTCACATTGAGAGGTGAAGCCGGCTGGGCTTCTGGGTTGGGTGGGGACTTGGAGAACTTTTCTGTCTAGCCAAAGGATTGTAACACACCAATCAGCGCTCTGTGTCTAGCTAATGGTTTGTAAACACACCAATCAGCGTTCTGTAAAAAAGCACCAATCAGCGCTCTGTGTCTAGCTAAAGGTTTGTAAACGCATCAATCAGCACTCTGTAAAAACAGACCAATCAGCACTCTGTAAAATGGACCAATCAGCAGGATGTGGGCAGGGCCAAATAAGGGAATAAAAGCTGGCCACCTGAACCAGCAGTGGCAACCTGCTGGGGTCCCCTTCCATGCTGTGGAAGCTTTGTTCTTTCGCTCTTCACAATAAATCTTGCTGCTGCTCACTCTTTGGGTCTGGCACTACCTTTATGAGCTGTAACACTCACTGCGAAGGTCTGTAGCTTCACTCCTGAAGTCAGCGAGACCATGAACCCACTGGGAGGAACAAACAGTTCCGGACGCACCACCTTTAAGAGCTGTAACACTCACTGCAAATGTCTGTGGCTTCACTCCTGAGGTCAGTGAGACCACGAACCCACCAGAAGGAATAAACTCCAGACACATCTGAACATCTGAAGGAACAAACTCCGTACACACCATCTTTAAGAACTATAACACCCACAGCGAGGGTCCATGGCTTCATTCTTGAAGTCAGCGAGACCACAAACCCACCAGAAGGAACTATTCCAGACACATTTTGGTGACCCAGATGGGACTATCGTCTATCGCCAAGCGGTGAGCATCATCGGACTACTTTCACTTGCTATTCTGTCTGATTTTTCCTTAGAATTTGGGAGCTAAATACCGGGCACCTGTTGGCCAGTTAAAAGCACCTAGTGCGGCCCCTGGACTAAAGACACGGGTGTCAGGCTTTCTGGGAAAGGGCTCTCTAACAACTCCTGACTCTTCAGAGTTGGAAGCATTGGTTTGTCTGGAACCAGCTTCAGATTTTCCTGTATTTCTGGGCCAAGCCAAAGGTCAACACAGAGGAAAGTCATTCAGCTTCAGGGTCCTGACAACAACTTGGTTGACCCTGCAGCCATGAGGGGAACTCTCAAAGTCATGTCGCCCAAGCAAGACTCGCCCATCTATCCTATCTATCCTGACCCTTGCCTCCTGGGTCCTAATGCCTGTCAGACAAACTTCCTCTGGGCCTCTCTTTTCTGAGGCTAGTCCCGCTTCTAAAAACCACTCCCTGTCTCTGGTGCTTTTCTACTTTCTCCTTTAAGAATGATTTCTAGTATAAACTTCAGGACTCTGTTATCTTCTTTAGGCATCCAGGCTCACCAATCAGAAAGACATAATTTTTGCCCAAAGCCCCGTCAGGGCGGGGGACTATCTTATCTGGAATTTTAGGATCCCTCCTCAGCCTAGCAGGCCTAACAAAAGCTATTCCAGAAGCTAGGATGTGGGGAGCTTCAGAAATGATATCCTTCCTTTTCATATAAGTGAGGACAAAAAGCCAGCACTCTTCCAACTCTGGGTATCCCTCCCCTCCCTCAGAGTTTGGCCCTCCACTTCATTTTTGGGGCATAACATCTTTATAGGACATGGGTTAAGTCCCATTACTAACAGGGGAATGCTTAGGACTCTAACAGGTTTTCAAGAATGTCAGTAAGGGCCATTAAATCCAATTTTTCTCAGTCTTCTTTGTGGTCTAGGAGGACAGGCAAGAGTGCAGGTTTTCGAGAACGTGTTGGTAAGGGCCACTAAATCCGACATTCTTCGGTCCTCCTTGTGGTCAAGGAGCAAAACTAGTGTTTCTGCTGCTGCGTAGGTGAGCACAACTATTCCAATCAGCAGGGTCCAGGGACCATTGCAGGTTCTTGGGCAAGAGGTGTTTCTGCTGCTGCATCAGTGAGTGCAACTATTCCAATCAGCAGGGTCCAGGGACCACTGCAGGTTCTTGGGCAAGAGGTGTTTCTGCTGCTGCATCGATGAGTACAACTATTCCAATCAGCAGGGTCCAGGGCAGGTTCTTGGGCAGGGGGAGAAACAAACCAAAACGACGGGCAGTTTTGTCTTTCATATGGGAAACACTCAGGCATCAACAGGCTCACCCTTGAAATGCATCATAAGCCAGTGGGACCAATTTGACCCACAAACCCTGAAAAAGAGGCAGCTCATTTTTTTCTGCACTATGGCTTGGCCCCAATATTCTCTCTCTGATGGGAAAAAATGGCCACCTTAGGGAAGTATAAATTATAATACTATCCTGCAGTCTGACCTATTCTGTAAGAGGGGAAGCAAATGGAGTGAAATACCTTATGTCCAAGCTTTCTTTTCATTGAAGGAGAATCCACAACTATGCAAAGCTTGCAATTTACAACCCAGAGGAGGACCTCTCAGCTTACCCCCATATCCTAGCATCCCTATAGCTCCCCTTCCTATTAATGATAAGCCTCCTCTAATCTTCCCCGCCCAGAAGGAAATAAGCAAAGAAGTCTCCAAAGGACCACAAAAAAACCCCAGGCTATCAGTTATGTCCCCTTCAAGCTGTAGGGGGAGGGGAATTTGGCCCAACCCAGGTATATGTCCCTTTCTCCCTGTCTGATTTAAAGCAAAGCAAGGCAGATCTGGGGAAGTTTTCAGATGATCCTGATAGATATACAGATGTCCTACAGGGTCTAGGATAAAGCTTCTATCTCACTTATAGAGTTGTCATGCTATTGTTAGATCAAACCCCAGCCTTTAATGAAAAGAATGTGGCTTTAGCTGCAGCCTGAGAGTTTGAAGATACCGGGTATCTTAGTCAAGTAAATGATAGAATGACAGCTGAAGAAAGGGACAAATTCCCTACCGGTTCAGCAAGCCATCCCCAGTATGGATCCCTACTGGAACCTCGACTCAGATCATGGGTACTGGAGTCACAAACATCTGTTGACCTGTGTTCTAGAAGGACTAAGGACGATTAGGAAAAAGCCCATGTCCACCATAACTCAGGGAAAGGAAGAAAATCCTACTGCCTTCCTCGAGTGGCTACGGGAGGCCTTAAGAAAATATACTTCCCTGTCACCCAACTCACTAGAGGGTCAACTGATCCTGAAAGATAAGTTTATTACCCAATCAGCCAAGGATATCAGGAGAAAGCTCCAAAAGTGAGCCCTGGGCCCTGAAAAAATCTGGAGGCATTATTAAACCTGACAACCTTGGTATTCTGTAATAGGAACCCAGAGGAACAGGCCCAAAAGGAAAAGCAAGTTCAGAGAAAGGCTGCAGCCTTAGTCATGGCCCTCAGACAAACAAACCTTGGTGGTTCAGAAAGGACAGAAAATGGAGCAGGCCAATCACCTGGTAGGGCTTGTTATCAGTGTGGTTTACAAGGACACTTTAAAAAAGATTGTCCAATGAGAAACAAGCTGCCCCCTCGTCCATGTCTGCTATGCTGAGGCAGTCACCGGAGGGCACACTGCCCCAGAGTGCAATGGTTCTCTGGGCCAGAAGCCCCTAACCAGATGATCCAACAACAGGACTGAGGGTGCCTGGGGCAAGTGCCAGCTCATGTCATCACCCTCACTGAGCCCCAGGTACGCTTAACCATTGAGGGCCAGGAAATTGACTTCCTCCTGGACACTGGCACAGCCTTCTCAGTGTTAATCTCCTGCCCTGGATGCCTGTCCTCAAGATCCATTACCATCCGAAGAATCCTGGGACAGCCTGTAACCAGGTATTTCTCCCACCTCCTCAGTTGTAATTGGGAGACTTTGCTCTTTTCACATGCCTCTCTTGTTATGCCTGAAAGTCCCACACCCTTATTAGGGAGGGATATATTAGCCAAACCTGGAGCTATTTTCTACATGAATATGATGAACAAGTTACCCATTTGTTGTCCCCTGCTTGAGTAGGGAACCAACCCTGAAGTCTGGACATTGGAAGGAACAAACTCAAGCTCCAGCCTTAAGCCTTCCCATAGGGCAAAACTTTTCTTTATATGTCACAGGGAGAGCAGGAATAGCTCTTGGAGTCCTTACTCAGATTGGTGGGACAACCCCACATCAGTGGCATACCTAAGTAAGAAAATTGATATAGTAGCAAAAGGCTGGCCTCACTGTTTACAGGCAGTTGCGGCAGTGGCCATCTTAGCGTCAGAGGCTATCAAAATAATACAAGAAAAGGATCTCACTGTCTGGACTGCTCATGATGTAAATGGCTTACTAGGTGCCAAAGAAAGTTTATGGCTATCGGACAACCACCTACTTAGATACTAGGTGCTACTCCCTGAGGGACCAGTACTTCAAATACGTACTTGTGTGACCCTCAACCCTACTGTTTTTCTCCCAGAGGATGGGGAACCAGTCGAGCATGACTGCCAACAAATTATAGTCCAGACTTATGCCGCCCAAGATGATCTCTTAGAAGTCCCCCTAATTAATCCTGACCTTAACCTATATACCAATGGAAGTTCATCTGTGGAGAACGGGATACGAAGGGCAGGTTATGCCATAGTTAGTGATGTAACTGTACTTGAAAGTAAGCCTCTTCCCCCAGGGACCAGCACCCAGTTAGGAGAACTAGTGGCACTTACCTGAGCCTTAGAACTGGGAAAGGGAAAAAGAATAAATGTGTATACAGATAGCAAGTATGTTTATCTAATCCTACATGCCCATGCTGCAATATGGAAAGAAATGGAGTTCCTAACCTCTGGGGGAACCCCCATTAAAAGCCACAAGGAAACCATGGAGTTATTGCATGCAGTGCAAAACCCCAAGGAGGTGGAAGTCTTACATTGCCAAAGCCATCAAAAGGGGAAGGAGGGGAGAACAGTAGCATAAGTGACTGGCAGAGGCAGGGAAAGACCAGAAGAAAGGAAACAGAGAAAGGGACAGAAAGTCAAAGAGACAGAGAAAGGGAGAGACAGAGACAAAGAGGGAGTCAGAGAGAGAGAGAGAGAGAGAGAGAGACAAAAAATCAAAGAGAGAGAGGAAGAGACAAAGAGGGAGTCAGAAAGAGAGAGACAAAGACAAAATCAAAGAGAAAAAGAGATAGAAGTAGTAAAGAAAAAACAGTGTAGTCTATTCCTTTAAAAGCCAGGGTACATTTAAAAGCTATAATTGATAATTGAAGGTCTTCTCTGTAACCCTGCAACACTCCAATACCTCCTTGTTACCAGTGTAAACAAAGGCATAGCCCGAAAGCACTGAGGCCACTGACAAGCCATAGCCTTCCTATCAAAAATCCTTCACCCAGCAGGTTTACTAATGGGGATCTAAATCTTAATTAATTACCATACAAAGGTGCGACCAGATCTAGGAGGAACTCCCTTCAGAACAGGACTATAGATGGTTCCTCCTGGGTGATTAAGGAAAAAAGACATAATGGGTATTCAGTAAATGATAAAGAAACTCTTGTAGAAGCAGGGTTAGGAAAATTGCCTAATAATTGGTCTGCTCAAATGTGGGAGCTGTTTGCACTCAGCCAAACATTAAAGTACTCACAGAATCAGGAAGGAGCCATCTATACCAATTCTAAGTTAATATGGACTGAACGAGGTCTTACTAATAGCAAAGAATAACTGAAATCCCAAACTTACAAGGTTTCCAACAAAAGTAAAGTTTGCTAAAAGTTAACAGTGTAAACATATATTATCCTAACTTCTAATCTTGTGGAAATCAGACCCTATCAGCACCCCTCAAAGCTCAAGTCTGTCAGCACAGAGCCATACAACTAATACCCCTACTTATAGGGTTAGGAATGGCTACTGCTACAGGAACCAGAATAGCCAGTTTATGTACTTCATTATCCTACTACCACACACTCAAAGAATTTCTCAGACAGTTTGCAAGAAATAACGAAATCTATCCTTACTCTACAATCCCACACACTCAAAGGATTTCTCAGACAGTTGGTAAGAAATAACAAACTCTATCCTTACTCTACAATCCCAAATAGACTCTTTGGCAGCAGCGACTCTCCAAAACTGCCAAGGCCTAGACCTTCTCACTGCTGAGAAAGGAGGACTCTGCACCTTCTTAGGGGAAGAGTGTTGTTTTTACACTAACCAGTCAGGGATAGTACAAGATGCCACCTGGTGTTTAAAGGAAAAGGCTTCGTTTGGATGAACAGAGGTAAGATGGCGCACTTCTGGGTTCTTCATCACCAACTTTTCCCGCGCGTGCGAAAATGCAGCCGGTGCCCGGGATGGTGCAGACCAACTGGGCATGCGCCAGGTGATGTCAATCTGAAGAGACCAAGATTTACCTGGTCGCACCTGCGGAACGCCCCCCAACATGCCCGTGCCCCGCCTATTGTCCTCCCACTCCTAGAAAAGCCGCTCCCGGCAGACGCGCGGCGCAGACTTCCCAGCCCCCTCCCCTTGTCGGGACTGCAGGAACTCCGTCCAAGAGCTCCACCGGGCGACTCTCTTGGCCTCCTTTGCCAGAGGCCGACAGACCTCCCCCTACCCACCTTCTTCCCTGAAGCTAGGTGACCAAAAATAAATTTGCAGTTTTGCTCCTACCCTTGCCTACCTGCTGGTTCTTTTGTGCTCGCTCTGGTGGTCTTAGAAAAACAAATCAGTTGGTGCCGAACCCGGGAGGAGACCCCTCCTCAGGCCTCTAAGGGTTGAGGAACCTCCTCCTGCTTCCACGCTGCGGACGGACCAGGACCTGAGACCCGCTTCCCTCACTCTCACGGCCTCTCTAAGTGCCCTTGTCTCCTCTTTACCTCCCTCGGCCAAAAATCCTGCGCAGGTCCGAGGCCCACTTCTGAGCCACCATGTGGCTCGGGAGACCTGTTCAGGACGGAGACGTCCACCTGAAGGTAATCTCCACCTTGGCTCCAAGAGCCTCCAGTCTGTCTCTGCTGGTTCCAAAGGACGCTTTGAAGCCAGGCAGAGATCCACTTCCATTTCCATTGTGTCCATTGTGTAAGTAAAGAGGAAACAAATGGGAAACCCCCCAGTCCAAATTTCCAAAGAGCAACCCCTTAGGGTGCCTCCTAGCCAATTTAAAAGCCTTACAGCTTGAACAAGACCTTAGGAGGAAGCGGTTAATTTTCCTTTCCACTGTGGCGTGATCGACCTCAGCAATTTCTGCCAGCGGCTAGGCAAGTGGTCTGAAATTAATTACATACAAGGCTTTTGGGCCTTATGCTCTCATCCCGATCTGCCCTATACTCCTCCTTCTCTCCCTGCTCTCTCCACCCCCTCCCTTCCTGCCCAGACTCCTCCTCCTCCCCCCATCCAGACTCCTCCTTCCTCCTCCTTATCTACTAGTAATCCACTCGGTCCCGTGCCTCCTTCGGGGCCCCCAACTGGCTGTCTTGAGTCTCCTGTCTCTGCCCACACCCGCTCTAAGTGCCCTGCTGACACCCCCACTCCTGCCCCACACCCTCCTACAGTGTTAGCGCCTTTGCGAGAGGTAGCTGGGGCAGAGGGGGTAGTCAGAGTACATGTCCCTTTTTCACTGGCCAATCTTTCCAAAATTGAGTAGCGTTTAGGTGATTTCTCAGCTAATCCTACCATATACATAAAGGAATTTAGATACCTTTGTCAGGCCTATGACTTAACTTGGCATGACCTCCAGGTTATCCTAACTTCCACCCTAAACCCTGAGGAGCAGGAGCGCATCCTAGCTCAATCAGCTCCTGACATTTGTAAAAAACTTCAAAAGGTAGAGGATGGTCCTCAGACACCAATATAAGACCTGGTTAAATTAGCCTTTAAGGTCTATAACTCCAGAGAGGAGATGGCAGGCTCGCCTCGAACAGAAGGTGCAACTCCTAGCAGCGGCTTTACAGCCCAGTCGTAACCCCAGACCAGAGAGCACACACCCCGCAGACTCCAAGGCTACAAAAGGAGCCTGCTATAAGTGCAGCAAGGCAGGACACTATGCCAACAGGTGTCTGCAAGGTCCCCAAGCCCCAACGCAGCCTTGCTATAAGTGCAAGGCATCAGGACATTGGGACAGTGAATGTCCTAACCCTCGTCCACCAGCAACCCCCTGCCCTGCTTGCCAACAGGGAGGACACTGGAAGTCTGATTGCCCCACCCTGAGAACAGGTGCCGCGTCTCCACGTGACCCCCTTTCCCAGGATCCTGGGAGCTCCTTCCAGCTCCTACATCTGGACGACGACAACTGAAGGTGCCGAGACTTGGGGACCCTCATCACCCTCGCCGAGCCACGGGTAACTCTCCTGGTAGCGGGTAAGACAATTTTGTAATCGACAACGAGGCTACCTATTCTGTTTTGCTGTCGTTCTCTGGACCTAGCCTTCCATCCAATATCTCTGTAGTAGGAGTAAGCGGAAAGCCATCCACTCCACGAAAAACTCCACTCCTTAATTGCTGCCTGGCCAACAACTACTTTGCGCACTCGTTCCTCATTATACCCTCATGCCCTACCCCCTTACTAGGCCGAGAAATCAGTTCAACTTTCCCCCACTCGCCTCACACTTACTAAATTTTCTTAACTATCTCATACTCCCCAACCTTGCCAGGACCATCCTTCTGGGTTTTTCCCATATTCCAACAAATGCTTCCATTCCTCATTCCTATACTAATACTGTGCCTTATTTTATTCTTCATCCGTACATCCAAATACCAACCATAGACCCCGACCTTAACGACGCCCCTTAACAGCAGGAAGTAGCCAGACAGACCGCGGCGCCCCTTATCACTATTATCAATAAAAGGTTGGACTGTTTGGATGAACGGAGGTAAGATGGCGCACTTCCGGGTTCTTCATCACCAACTTTTCCCACGCGTGCGAAAATGCAGCCGGTGCCTGGGACGGTGCAGACCAACCGGGCATGTGCCAGGTGACGTCAATCTGAAGAGACCAAGATTTACCTGGTTGCACCTGCAGAACGCCCCCCGACACGCCCGTGCCCCGCCTATTGCCCTCCCACTCCTAGAAAAGCCACTCCCGGCAGACGCGCGGCGCGGACTTCCCAGCCCGCCCGCCCCCCCGTCAGGACTGCAGGAACTCCATCTGAGAGCTCCACCGGGCGACTCTCTTGGCCTCCTTTGCCGGAGGCCAACAGACCTCTCCCTACCCACCTTCTTCCCTGAAGCTAGGTGACCAAAAATAAATTTGCAGTTTTGCTCCTACCCTTGCCTACCCGCTGGTTCTTTTGTGCTCGCTCTGGTGGTCTTAGAAAAACAAATCAGGCTTCTGAAATCAGACAATGCCTTTCAAACTCTTATACCAACCTCTGGAGGTGGGCAACATGGCTTCTCCCCTTTCTAGGTCCCGTGGCAGTCATCTTGCTATTACTCACCTTCGGCCCTGCATTTTTAACCTCCTTGTCAAATTTGTTTCCTCTAGAATTGAGGCCATCAAGCTACAGATGGTCTTATAAATGGAACCCAAAATGAGTTCAACTAACAACTTTTAGCAAGGACCCCCGGACCGAACTGCTGGCCCTTTCACTGGCCTAAATAGAGTTCCCCTCTGGAGGACACTACAACTACAGGGCCCTTTCTTCACCCCATCCAGCAGGAAGTAGCTAGAGCAGTCATCATCCAATTCCCAACAGCAGTTGTGGTGTCCAGTTTAGAGGTGAGATTAAGAGGTGAAGCTGGCTGGGCTTCTGGGTTGGGTGGGGACTTGGAGAACTTTTCTGTCTAGCTAAAGGATTGTAAACACACCAATCAGCGCTCTCTGTCTAGCTAAAGGTTTGTAAATGCACCAATCAGCACACTGTAAAAATGCACTAATCAGCACTCTGTGTCTAGCTAAAGGTTTGTAAACGCACCAATCAGCGCTCTGTTAAAACGCAACAATCAGCACTCTGTGTCTAGCTAACGGTTTGTAAATGCACCAATCAGGACTCTGTAAAATGGACCAATCAGTGCTCTGTAAAATGGACAAATCAGCAGGACGTGGGCAGGGCCAAATAAGGGAATAAAAGCTGGCCACCTGAACCAGCAGTGGCAACCTGCTGGGGTCCCCTTCCATGCTGTGGAAGCTTTGTTCTTTTGCTCTTCACAATAAATCTTGCTGCTGCTCACTCTTTGGGTCTGGCACTAACTTTATGAGCTATAACACTAACTGTGAAGGTCTGCAGCTTCACTCCTGAAGTCTGTGAGACCATGAACCCACCAAGGGGAACAAACAATTCCGGACGCACCACCTTTATGAGCTGTAACACTCACTGCAAAGGTCTGTAGCTTCACTCCTGAAGTCAGCAAGACCACGAACCCACCTGAAGGAAGAAACTCCAGACACATCTGAACATCTGAAGGAACAAACTCTGGACACACCATCTTTAAGAACTGTAACACTCACCACAAGGGTCCGCAGCTTCATTCTTGAAGTCAGTGAGACCAAGAACCCACCAGAAGGAACCAATTCCGGACACAACATCTCTTTTACCCCCAGAGGCAACCAATTAAAACCATTTTCTCAATCTTCTGGTGATCACCACCACAAAGTTTACTGAATTTTCTTCATTCTCCATATGTAGCCATTTTGTTCTCATCTTAAGGCATAAAAAGAAATTCACACATTAAAACAGAATATGGACTGAAACTTTATTAAGAATACCATTTCTAATACACAGGTAAAATTTCTCATTCCCCTAAGATGTAAAGGCACACAGGAAGGTAACTTTTGCTATCATTTCTTTTTATTTTTAAAGTAAAATATTTGGCCGGGTGTGGTGCTTCATGCCTATAATCCCAGCACCTTGAGAGGCCAAGGCGGGAGGATCACCTGAGCCCGGGAGAGAGAGGCTGCAATGAGCCAAGATGGTGCCACTGCACTCCAGCCTGGGAATCAGAGTGAGACCCTGTCTCAATCAATCAATAAAATATTTAAAAGGCAGTGTTTGGCTGGGTGCAGTGGCTCACGTCTGTAATCCCAACACTTTGGGAGGCCCAGGCAGGTGGATCACGAGGTCAGGAGATCGAGACCATCCTGGCTAACATGGTGAAATCCCATCTCTACTAAAAATACAAAAAATTAGCCAGGCATGATGGTGGGTGCCTGTAGTCCCAGCTACTCAGGAGGCTGAGGCAGGAGAATGGTGTGAACCCAGGAGGTGGAGCTTGCAGTGAGCCAAGATCATGCCACTGCACTCCAGACTGGGCAACAGAGCAAGACTCCATCTCAAAAATAAATAAATAAATAAATAAATAAATAAATAAATGTATGTTTAGACACTCAAAATGTAATATTTTCCTACATTCCCTGTAGCAGAGCAGCTATCTGCTCAATATCTATCCTCCCCACCATCCTTTAATAGTTTTGGCTCAGCATGAGGCCACGTGTCTCAAAACTACATATCCCAGCCTCCCATGTGCTTCATACAGTCATGTGGCTTTCTGACCAACAGGATGTAAAGGGAAACTGTGTGTCAATTCAAGTCATATTTTTAAAAGATATAAGGGAAACTGGCTAGATGCAGTGGCTCACGCCTGTAATTCCAGCACTTTGGGAGGCTGAGGAGGGCAGATCATACGGTCAGGAGATCAAGACCATCCTGGCTAACATAGTGAAACCCCATCTCTACTAAAAATACACAAAAAAATTAGCCAGGCATGCTGGCGGGTGCCTGTAGTCCCAGTTGAGGCAGGAGAATGGCGTGAACCTAGGAGGCTGAGGTTGCAGTGAGCCGAGATCACGCCACCGCACTCCAGCCTGGGCAACAGAGTGAGACTCTGTCTCATAAATAAATAAATAAATAAATAAATAAATGGCAGTGTTGGGACACTCAAAATGTAATGTTTTCCTATACTCCCTGTAGCAGAGTAGCTACCTGCTCAGTATCTATCCTCCCCACTATCCTTTAATAGTTTTGGCTCAGCATGAGGCCACGTGTCTCAAAACTACATATCCCAGCCTCCCATGTGCTTCATACAGTCATGTGGCTTTCTGACCAACAGGATGTAAAGGGAAACTATGTGTGCCAATTTAAGTCATATTTTTAAAAGATATAAGGGAAACTGGCTGGATGCAGTGGCTCACGCCTGTAATACCTGCACTTTCGGAGGCCGAGGCAGGTGGATCACCTGAAGTCAGGAGTTGGAGACCAGCCTGGCCAACATGGTGAAACCCTGTCTCTACTAAAAATACAAAAATTAGCTGGGCATGGTGGCGCATGCCTGTAATCTCAGCTACTCAGGAGGGTGAGGCAAGAGAATCACTTGAACCCAGGAGACTGAGGTTGCAGTGAGCCAAGATCACAGCACTCTAGCCTGGGTGAGACAGAAAGACTCTGTCTCAAAAAAAAAAGATACAAGAAAAACTCCCTGAGTCATTTTTTTAATGACTTAATAATTAAGGGTGGAGCCTCAATCCTGTATAAGTGGTATTTGAAGAGAAAGAGACACCAGAGATCTCTACATGCAAGCACAGACAAAAGGCCATTTGAGGACACAGGGAGACGTGGCTTATCTACAAGCCAGAAGGAGAGCTCTCACCAGAAACTGAATTTGCTGGCACCTTGATCATGGACTTCCAGCCTCTCGAACTGTGAAAAAATTAATAACTGTTATTTAAACCACCCAAGTCTGTGGTATGTTGCTATGGTGACCTAGGAGGTGAATATGGCCACACGTTGTTTAATGACAAAGATGATGGAAATATGTTCCAAGAAATGCATTGTTAGACAATTTCACCATTGTGTGAACATCATAGCCTGTACTTACATAAACCTAGATGGTATTACTTACTGTTCACCTGTACAATAGGCTACACGTTTACAGCCTATTGCTTCTAAGCTATAAATCTGTACTGAATATGTAGGCAACTGTAACACAAGAGTAAGTATTTGTGTATCTAAACATAGAAAAGGTATAAAAATACAGTATTATAATCTCATAGGACCACAGTGGCATAAGCAGTCCCTCCTTGATCAAAACATTGTTATATGCTGCTGGACTATACATCTGTCAATGAAAGATTGATTACACAACTTTCCCCATATTTATACAACTAGAGTACTATGGAGAATTCTAAAGAAATAGATGGGGCCAGGTGCGGTGGCTCACGCCTGCAATCCTAGCACCTTGGGAGGCCAAGGCAGAGGATTGCTTGAGCCCAGGAGATTGAGGTCATAGTGAGCTATGATCGAGCAATTGCACCCCAGCTTTGATGACAGAGTAAGACCCTGTCTCAAAAAAGAAAAGAAAAAGATGGTACATCCACATGTAGTGCCATAGAAAGATGTCTCCAGTGTCTTGCATGATAAAAACAAATTGTCAGTACATGCATAGCATAATCCTAACGAATGGCAAAGTTCTATATTGGCTCATGTAGACTTTTCAAGTCTGGAGAGATAGTGGTTACATGGAGGAAAAAAGAAATAATGGGAAGAAAGAGACACTGGGGGAGTTTCACTTTTTAAGTTATACGTGACTGTAATTCTTACATTTTTAGATAACATTGGTTTTTTATAATAAGTGAATTTATAAATATATACATTTTATTTATTTATTTTGAGATGGAGTCTTGCTCTGTCACCGAGGCTGGAGTGCAGTGGCACAACCTCGACTTACTACAATTTCCACTTCCCAGATTCAAGTGATTCTCCTGCCTCAGTCTCCCAAGTAGCTGAGATTACAGGTGTGCACCACCACACTCAGCTAATTTTTTGTATTTTTAGTAGAGACAGGGTTTCACCATGTTGGTCAGACTGGTCATGAACTCCTGACCGTGAGTGATCCACCCGCCTCAGCCTCCCAAAGATCTGGGATTACAGGCGTGAGCCACCATGCCCAGCCTATAAATATATACATTTAAAAAAAAAGAAAGACAACGAATTCATGTTGACTGAGAATTTCCCAAACTTCAGAGTTTCTGAGTTTGCCTGTAAATCAGGACTTTTGTGGGTCTAAGAGTGATTTCTTTCCTAGAGCTTGGGTTTTTTATAAGTGAGACTCCTATATGACAGAAACTTGACCTTTTTCTCTCCCAATATCTAGTTATAAAAATTTTCATACATACATAAAAGTCCAATTTGACAGTGAACATCTATATGCCCACTATATCAATTCTACAGTTAATCCTTTACTATCCTTGCTTTACGACATGATTATCCAACTCTCTGTTCCTCGATCCATTTTATTTTTCTATGTATTTCAAAGCTGCAGGCATGAGTGTACCTCCTCCTAAATATTTCCATATGTGTAGCATGCAATGTACTTTTAAATGGATAAAAATAACGAAAAAACGTTCACACGCCAGAAGACCACACACTTAATGTTAGACAACAAAAGAGAGGGACTTGGAAACAGAAGAAGTGGGGTGTACTTCAAACGGACTAATTAGATTTTGTTTGCCACCATGGTCCAGCCTTCACCAAGAAAGAGCAGTAAAGCACCACACCTCACAAGCCAAACACCAATATGTTTGTCATTAGTCAACACTGCAGTTTAAAAAAAAAAAATCAAAGGGAAAATAAGGATCTGGACATATTTGTTGCTGTGAGCATTTTCCAAGAGAAGTTTGTGTCTCAAACTGGGAGGTTTTGCCCAGGTTGGCTCTAAGCCTTTAGCTTCTGGGAAGATCATGCCCGCCAAACATCCTTTGAAGTGCTTAAGATATGGTCTGTTGCTGTTTTCCTACAAATATTTGCATGTTGATATCACTGAATATTCTCAGTTTTTTCAAGTGTTAACTATAGAAACACCTAACTCCAGACAGCCAAAGAAGACTTTCATGTAACACAGTGTGTCAACTTTTTCACCCACCTTCATTTTCAAGGTAGTTCCAGATCTTTTCATTTCTAATTGGCAGGTAACTTAATAGGATTTAAAAACCATGCAAACCAGCTTCCCTTTGATAGATGGGCTCGCCGGACAGCCTGGTTTATAAGAAGCAACGCAACACAATCCTCTTCCTAAACCAGAGATAACATTTGCTCTTGCTTTAATGAGTGTGCCCAGCATGGCACGGCCCGTAATCATATTTAAAACACAGCTGCTTGATTTATTTGCAATGATGGTGCCATTCCATGGTTCCCACCAGAACAGGAATTGCTGAATGTCTCAGTTCCTGCTCAGAAGTCTGACACTTAAATGAAATTCCACAGAGATTTTTGTTTCCAAGGAAGTCGGTGCCTCCTTGATAAGGGAAACACGTAAGATTCCAAATTTTAAGACTGCTAAAAAGAAAAAAAAATTGGAATAAAGTACTATTTATTAAAATAAAACATTACTAGAACATTTGTCACCAATATTAGAAAATCATTAGATTTTATTATTTTACTCCCTAGGCACAATGCTCTCCTCTCACCCCCAACTCAGCTACAAACTACAGAAAATACATAGAGGTAAAATGCAGGTAACGCATGAGTTTTAAGTATTTGCATGGTATGCTTGGTTCAGAAATTTTAGAGTCCGGCCAGGCGTGGTGGCTCATGCCTATAATCCCAGCACTTTGAGAGGCAGAGGCAGGCGGATCATTTGAGGTCAGTAGTTCAAGATTGGTGTGGCCAACATGCGAAACTCCGTCTCTACTAAAAATACAAAAATGAGCCAGGCGTGGTGGCACGTGTCTGTAGTCCCAGCTACTCAGGAGGCTGAGGCAGGTAAATCGCTTGAACCTGGGAGGTGGAGGTTGCAGTGAACCAAGATTGCACCGTTTCATTTCAGCCTGGGTGACAAAGAGACTTCATCTCAAAATAAAATTTAGAAAAAGATAAGGCTGGGCGCGGTGGCTCATGCCTGTAATCCCAGCACTTTGGGAGGCCGAGGCGGGCAGATTACGAGGTCAGGAGATCAAGACCATCCTGGCCAACATGGTGAAACCCCATCTCTACTAAAAATACAAAAAGAAAAAAAGATGAGAGTCCAAGGAGAAAAAGCAGCTTATATATCTTTTTAAACATATCTGTTCTAACTTACATTCTCTTTTTCTTCCCCTTATTTAAAACTCAAGAATAAATCAAAAGCTAAATCCACTAAGACTTTAAATGGCCTCCATGGAGAGGAATAAATTACTTTACATTTATCTGTTGAGAACATCAAGGAAAAACTAATTTGAAAAAGAAAAGACTAATTAATAAGAGCAGAAATGACTACTTAACTTCCTTTGATCTTAGAAATTATTAAATAGTAAAATAACCACTCCATTTTATTAGGTACAATAAACCCAAGAAGGAAAAGGAAGATGAAGCAAATAAAGTTCTGACCTTAAAAGAGAAGGCAAGTTCTCTGCCATGGGATCTCCAACCCACTTGGGTTTCTGGAGAGAACTCAGGATCCTTTGTGTGGTTTACCGACTTTGGAGCACACCATTTGCAGGTCTTACCTCAATAGCAGGGATGGAAATCATGTGTTCTGAATATCCTACTGCCAACTATGAATCGGTCAAGCTTCAGAGGGACTGTGAATAAAACACTGACCTAAGAACCATGAGCAAATCTTAGAAGTAGCCATAGTCAGGCCAGGAGCGGTAGCTCACGCCTGTAATCCCAGCACTTTGGGAGATCAAGGCAGGCGGATCACGAGGTCAAGAGATCAAGAACATCCTAGCCAACATGGTGAAACCCCGTCTCTAATGAAAACACAAAAAGTAGCTGGGCCTGATGGTGCACGCCTGTAGTCCCAGCTACTAGGGAGGCTGAGGCAGAAGAATCACTTGAACCCGGGAGACGGAGGTTGCAGTGAGTTGAGATTGCACCACTGCACTCCAGCCTGGCAACAGAGCGAGACTCTGCCTAAAAAAAAAGAAACACGAAGAAGTAGCTGTAGTCCCTGCCCTCAAATCCCTTAGTCTCTTTGGAAAGCACTAAATAAATTCCTATATAAACCATAGCAGCACACTTGGAAAACAGAAACACAGGAGGGATGTAACACAAACAGAAGGCTCAGGAAGTTTTAGAACTCCGGGGAAGAGGGAACACGTCTCTGCACTTTCAGAAGGCTAAGAAATGAAGAGTTTCAGTCAAGTTTAGTCAGATCTCCATAGAGCAGGCAACTGACATCTGCAATGCACATCTGATGCCCCTGGCTTCCTTGGAATCCGTTTACATATACTTACATAGATGGGACTGAAAAATATAATTACAGCATCTGAATCTCCAAAACGTTCTATCCCCACAGAACATATTATCTTCAGAAAATTGCTTTGTAAACAGAAAGGCCTGCACACAATTGCTGTAAATTCTGTAATGGCGCAATTATGTCTTGACTATTTTGTTGTTGTTGTTGCTAGGACTTAGCAAAATGCCTCGTACTTGGGAAGATGCCAAATTAACAAGGTCAAATGAATTAATTGTCTTTAAAGTGGTAAAAACAAACTATACTTGAACTTTAAAACCACAAAAAAGGACCGATTATACATATATATATATATATGAAACTAGTTATATATCTAGGGTTACTTGATTTCGTTGATTTCTAAAAAGAAAGGAAAAACCACACAAGGACTGGGCGCAGTGGTTCACGCCTGTAATCCCAGCACTTTGGGAGGCCAAGGTAGATGGATCATTTGAGGTCAGGAGTTGGAGACCAGCCTGGCCAACATGGTGAAACCCTGTCTTTACTTAAAATACAAAAATTAGCTGAGTGTGGTAGTGGGCGCCTATAAGCCCAGCTGCTCGGGAGGCTGAGGTAGAAGAATTGCTTGAACCAGGGAGGCGGAAGTTGCAGGGAGCGGAGATCGCCCCACTGTACTCCAGCTTGGGCGATGATGTGAGACTGTCTTAAGAAAAAAAATAACTGCCCAAGAAATTTTGCTGAAGTGAAATTTCTTTGTACAGGAACCTGACTTAGAGAAGGCATCTGTATACTCTAAGGCCCTTAGAGTACTAGCTCTGTGGAATTTCAATAACTCCATGTACTGAGAAGAGAAGCAGCAGGTACTAGGAACTATATTATAGCTCCCATTTCATAGACAGGAAGACTAAAGTTTAAAGAGCTTAAGGAGCTTCTCCAAGGACCTACAGCAACTGAAAGCCAATCTGCTTCCAAGCCCACACTCTTAATGCTCACACTAGATTGCTTTACCCAAAATCTTATCACAAACACATCCTTACCAATACCTTGAACTATAGAATTTACTCCAAGCACGACCTTAAAGAAGCCCTTTGTAAGAATTATAATTCTTCTATCCTTGTCTTAGGTAGGATTCTGTTCAGCTGAGAGTGATATCAAATCCAAAATAATAGTAGCTTAACTCACATAAATGAAGCCTAGAGGTGGAGAGGGCAGGGCTGGTAGCGCAGCTTCAGAAAAGTACACAGAATCCTTTGATCTTGTCATCTACCATCCTCACAGGGCAAGACGGCTGCTGAACTCCAGGCATCATATCCATAATCCATCAGCAGGAAGTAGGAAGACAATAAAATGACAGTTCCTGGAAATCACACATTTATATCCATTATGTGACCATGCTTAGCTGCAAGGAAGACTGAGAAATACAGCCTTTATTCTAGGTGGCCATATGTCCAACCAAAAACTGGAAATTCTATTTTTAAGGGATAAAGATACTAGAGTAATAACTGGTATCTCTGTGACAGGCGTATGATTAACTTGTAAGTAGCTCTGAGGACAATATGGCTACAAAGCTTGATACCATCCATCAACAGGATTGATATTACTGTACATAATCATCATTCTGTTCCTAATAGCTAGTTCTGCTGTTTAGAGCAAAAAGTTCTTTCTAAATGAAATCAAAAGTTTGTGTTTTATTAAGTTTCATCTTCCACTGTATTTGGAACAATGCCCATTAGATTCCATAAGAAGCACTTGTTTGCCTGCAGCATGCACACCCATCCAAGCTCGTATCGAGAGCTCATGATGTACCAGGTACATGCCTGGCACTGCGCACCACCAGGAACAAAACAGGGCCTGCACCTCCCAGAGCTTCAGTAACACCCACATTACACAACAAGCATGCTACACAAAGGATAGTCCAGGGGCCATACGGGCACAGGCTAGGGTCCTAGATTCATTCCTCTGGAGTGTTCTGAGATGGATCCCCCAAGGCAAGGTATTTACACTGAACTCTGGATGATCAAGGGGCTTCACTAGACCCAGAGTCACCAACCAAGTTCATCTGGAAAGACTTCTCAAACTGGGTTCCCATGCAATAAAGTATACGTATTTTTTTATTCCACCAACAGTCTTCACACTTACAAGAACTTCCAAATCCTTTCCCCTCAAACAGGCCTCTGAGATAACAGAGTCACCTCCATTCTGCAAGCTGAGACAAGCAGGAGGAGCCCCATAATCAGATACAAGCACACAGACAATGACACACACCCCGGCTTAGGACACGGATGCGGTCTGCCATTCGCATTAAGCCTAATACTTGGAGAAGGGAAAGCATTTGCATAAAGCCACGGACAGAGAGAAACTATATCAGAACTGACAGCTTCACAGTGGGTGGCTTGATTCATAGGCTGCTCAGTGACATAAATTTAAAAGCCCAGGCCCTCAAGCAACATTTTAGCTTGGGTTCCTTTCCCCTTAATTACAAAATAAACTAAAGCAAAGACGGTCTCAGCTCTCCTAAGGCTCCCCCTGAAACGCAGGGAGCCTGCTGTTTCTGATTCAATACAATCTCATTGCACCAGATCAATAGACCCTGTGGCTTGTGATGTCGCCTTCCTCCACCGCAGGTTCAGAGGGATGGGGACAGAGCCGGGTCTCCCTCCCAGGGGTCTCAGGCTGTTTTTTCCCCTTTCATCTACAAAAAGAATAAAAGCAGAGGGATCCTGAGTGGGCACAAGGATACTCCACCACGGGGAGGCAGCTGCATGAAACAGGCCATAGGAAGGGTCCTCTAGTAAGAGACAGAAATCTACCTGACACAGAGCTACTCAAAGTGTGGTCCCCAGACTGGTAGCACCAGCATCACATAGAAGCCTGTTACAAATGCAGAGTCTCAGGCCCCACCCCAGACCTACTGAGTCAGAATCTGACTTTTAACAAGATTCTCCAGGTGATTCACAAGCACAGTGAAGTTTGAGAAATATCGTGCTAGAGATCTACCAAACAGAATAGGTACAAGCAGAAACAAGTTCTACAGTTAGGCAAAGGCTATTGATCTGATTTGGAAGGAGCCCTTGATTAAAATGACCATTAAGCTAAGTTTCTACCTAGCTTGCATTCATTGGCTTAACACAGTAAAACAGACCAAACACACGTGTGGGACATTAGCAACACGTTGGTGTAAGCATGGTGATGGTCACTGTGGAGAAGGTGTTAGCATTTGAATTCACTGATCAATGGGCTGTGGCAAGGCCCAGGAACCTGTATGGGTGAATCAGCACCCCAAGTGATTCTGAGGCAGAGAGTCCCAAAACACACTATAATAAACTCCGCACAGTTTATCAATTACAGTATGAAATCAAGGGGAAATGGTGCTACGTTAGAAGTGCGCTCACACTCGGTTGAGGGAGACACCTCAGAACTACCAAGGTGAAGCTGGGTGAGTAGTAAACCTTGTCTGCTCCTAAACAGATCACACACACACACACGTACACACACACACACACACACACACACACACGTTAAGTTGTATAGCAAGGGGCCCGGAACATGTGATTCCCAGATGGTGATGGGGTGTTTATAAGTGGCTTACTTGGAATAGACCTATTCCTAATGAGAACAGGAGGGTGTCTGAACCACAGCTGGTGCAGTTAATTGGTGGGAATGTTTTGGGTCCTGTGGTTCATGCGTTGGGGAGTTCTGTTTAGTCTAAGACAAATGACAACACTTATTCCATTGTAGATTCCACCTGAAGGTAAATAGTCAAATTGACATTAATTCCTAGTGGTCCAGGTGAGACACGTTCTTATAGAGATTGATGAAACTTCTATTTAGAGTTGGCCAAGACTTCAGAAAGCCTCTGGTTCTTGCCGGCCTCTGGGACATGGTGCACCTGCACCAGAATCGCCTGGATGACTTGTTAATAATGTGTCTTCCTGGACCCCATTGCCAGGATGACTGCAGAACTTCCAGGAGTATGACCCTAGACTTCATGGTTTTTAGAAGACCCCATGCGGTTCTGGTGATGATCAGGTTTGTGAACCACAAAAAACTGTATCTTCCATATGAGAAAAAGAAAGTGGCATGCCCACAGACACGAGCCCTGAATTTCTATCCGGTGCCCACAGAAGGATGCTGTTAGCCATGCAGAAAACCACCTCTGCCCCGGGGGCTGGCCTTGGGAAAAGGAAAGCAGAAGCATCAGTTTGAGGAGATTTGGTGCTCTTCATGAGCCTATCCCCCTCCACCACTGAGTCTTTGGTAGATACTCAAAATGTAGCACGTTGGCCAGGAGTGGTGGCTCATGCCACCACTTTTGGAGGCCGAGGCGGGCAGATCACCTGAGGTCAGGAGTTTGACACCAGCCTGGCCAACATGGTAAAACCCTGTCTCTACTAAAAATACAAAAATTAGCTGGGCGTCTTGGTGGGTGCCTGTAATCCCAGTTACTCAGGAGGCTGAGGCAGGATAATTGCTTGAACCCAGGAGACAGAGGTTGCAGTGAGCTGACATGGTGCCACTGCACTCCAGCTTGGGTGACAGAGTGAGACTCTGTCTCAAAAAAAAAAAAAAAGGCACATTACACAATCCCATGTCTCCAGCCTAACCCCAGAGCATGGCTCCAAAGCAGCTCCAAATCTCATGGAAGGAGCTGATGTTTGTACACATCTGTTTGGGATTATGCCGTGTTTAGTATGAGGGAAAAAGCAATAAAATTGACACAGGCATTATCACATTCCCTTCCTAAATTCTGCCCCAGAAAGGAATACAAACATCTATTTAAAAAGATTAAAACTCAGTGTATGTAGTGTGCTACCATTTGTGTTAAAAAAAATTCTATATATATACCTCTATCTGCTGTCATTTGCATAAAATTCCTTCTAAGTTATACAACAAACTAGAACCCTGGGATGAGAGAGGGCTTTTCACCATACTGTCTTTTATACTTTTAGAGTTTTGAACCGTGAGATCGAATTGCCGATCTAAATCATTAAATTCACTCTTACTTTTGTTTTCAAAAAAGGATTGCATTAAACTTGCCAAGTTTGCAGTTGACCTTTCACATCTGCCTGTTCTTAGTCCAGTGGGGCCCTGTGACTCCGCAGGGTCAGACCAACACTCCCACTTGTCTCCTCTATGGGTTCCAAAGAGCTGGGTTGGTTCACAGGGTGTGATCTCCCCACTGGGCACAAGGGTTAAACACTTCCATCCCAACCACACTTCAAACCCTGTTCACCATTCGCCAGCTTAAAGTGCACAGGATTTCATTTTCCTAAATAATGCCAAAATTATGGCCAAATAAGTAATCTGCATAGTAAGAAAATGATCTGATTGGAACACAGCAAGCCACCCACTTGGCACCATTTACATCCAGACGCTAGCCGGCAGCCACCAAGTAAGTCCCAAAGCCCTCCAGCAGAATGAACAAACTGAGAGAACGCTCGAGGTCCCACAAGGAGGCCTCGCATGGGAACCAAACAAAAAACTCCTGGGTGTGTCTCTGCTTAATTCCTCTTCCAGGTGAAACTGCTTACCCACCTCTGTTAAAAAAAAAAAGATGTATAGTTTTGAGCAGATTCTCAAAAGGCTTTCTGACCCCTAGAGGTTTAAGTGTCATGGCTTTGGAGCAGTTTCTCCATGTGTGGTCCTGTAGCTTCCCATGCAGAACCACCTGGAGCACTTTTCTCAAAAGCACATCCCTATGCCTGCAAGGAATAGGAAGTGCCTCCTTCAGAGTATCCGGAGGCCTAGGAATCCACCTGTAAAATAAGCCATTCTCCCACTCACTTCACTAACAATTTAGAGTCACTGCTCTCAGAAGCATTCAGAAGCTACGGTATGAACTCAATGAGTAGTGCGTAAGTTGCCAGAATCAAAGTGAGATTACTAAGGTTAAGAAAACTGACAAACAGATCCAGGGCAGGTTATGGAGAGAGAGTTTTCACGCTTGTAGGCCTGATAACGAAAAAGACTCTGCAAAAACCACAACCTTGCACAAAGGCCATGACAACCTTACACAAAAAATACTTTGTGAGGACATCTGCCTGTTCACCCTTGGATTGGTGTCACCCTTGCTATTGATCACTGAAGGCAAGGATAATTATTTCAAAGCACTGATGTAATCCTCCTCATTTTTTCCTTTAAAGACCTTTGTCTTCCTTTACCTCTCTGAATGCACATATCGTTTTACTAGGCACAGCATTCTCATTGCAATGCTCTATTCCCAGATATACATCTTTTCTTTTAGAGAGCCTCTCTCTGTCTGTTATTTAGGTTGACAGTAGTATATATCCCCTTTTGAAACCTCATGGGGATGGTGAATGAACCAAAAACTCCCCAAAAAGGAAATAAAGTGCTATGTGTTTGAACTTCCCTTGGAATTGCTTTTCCCTTAAAAATCAGGGTGTGACAGTCAAATGCAGATAATGCCACAATTGTAATAGCTTTTTCAATGCCATATTGAAACTGAGTGTATAACTTTTAAACCCTTCTTCAAAAACTCATGCCTGACTTCTATTTAAAGATTAAAAGGAAGTCTGACTTGTTTATTGATCATTCACTTAATTACCAAGTATAACAGTTTGCATTCTCAATATGATTTATTAATGACATGAACTTAATATTAACTCATGCTCAACTTAATACCATAAGAGCCTTATATAGGAAACTTCAAACATGTTACACGATTTTTACAGCCTTCTGGGGCTTAATTCAATCCTGTCTCTTGATTGAAAACTTCCTCATCTGATCCAGAGACTTTTCTCCCCAAGTTTTCTTATTGTGAGTCAAGATCTGTCCACGTAAAATTCTTTTTATGTTGGTATTTTAATTGAACACTAAAAAATAATAGTTCGTGGAATACAAGATTTAGTGTAGCCTATAAAAAAATAAAATGACAATAATAAAAAAAAACCTACCTCACTCACATAAATTAAGGCAAAGCCCTAAAAATTCAACCCTCTGAATATCATATATTCTGCAGTTGAGTTTCCATTTTCATCCTCAAAATGCAATAAATTACAAAGTATTAGCATGTAGCAGTGACATGGATACAGATCAGACACATAATTCTCCCTTAAAACATCGAGACCATTTCTTTTATTTGTCTTTCCAAATCTTTATTAACTCCACCAAAAGAGCTTATTGAAGCCCTACCTTCACTTTGACCTCAGGGGCTTTCAGCCAGTAAAAAAAAAAAAAAAAACAAATTAGAACTCTGATATTCACAAACATATGGGGGAAAATCGATAGGTTTAATTTTCACATTGAGGCCCACAATTTTCAACTGACGGCCTCAGCAGGTTTTAATGGACACAAACAATTTACTTTTACTGTTTTAATTGTTTTTAGTCAATCACTTTTTATTGCACCTCTACATCTGACTAAACAAATTAATCGAGCTATATTCATAAATGATGACTTGGTAAAACGGCCGGTTATGTGTATTTTACTATTTGAGTCTCAATTACAGGCGGCATTAGGAACGAGCTAGCCCAAAAGGTAGCACTGGTCATTAAAGCAGAAAGCAGAACAAGTCGGGAAGAAAATGACAGAGCAGTGGACCTCTGTGGGTTGGGGCATCCCAGGGCAGCTCCCAGCAGTTCCCTTTCTCCTATCTGAATGCAAACGGCCCTCAAGTTGTTCCCTGAGGAGAAGCACAGGGTCATGGGTTTAGGGGATGGCAAAGGCCTTGGAAGCCAGAAGGCAGGTGAGAGCTGTTTGTGTCTAGTTAATTGGAAGACTCTATTACAGCCCAGGCTAGCCTGTAGTCAGACATGCAGACTGTTGTGTACACAACCCACTTTCTTTGGAATCAAATAAACCCTCTTCACTTTCCAAAAGCCTATAATATCCTGGAGCTGCAAGTTCTCACCTCTAAATAGGTCATTTGCAGACCCTTTACAAACATCAGGAAAACCCCCTTCTCACTGAAAAAGCTTAAACACAATTTCTCCTAACTTAAAAACAATGTTCCTAAGACTTGATCTGTAAGAGCCTCGCCAAAGATAAATATCTATGCCACCAACACAATGTTACATTTTAACTCCTAGAATCTGCTTTGATCATATGATCCAGCCCTGGGCCTGATTTGAATTATTAGTGAAAGTTAATCAATTTCAGTTGTCATCATGGTTTATCGGACACATTTTCCAGACCTGCCACAAAAGTGCTTTTTAACTTCGAAAAGTCATGGCGGTTTCTTGGTATCTCACTAGAGAGCAGCTGTATCACAGTGGGTTTGACTTTTGCAAATTCAGTTACATGCACTGACCAAAAAAATAAGTAGGGGAGGGTGAAAAAGGAAATAATTCAAATAGTGCAAATGATTGTGCCATCCATTCACTTGATGAGCACGTGTCCCGGAGACGGCACGAGATTGGAAATATGATTCAGCTGTCCCCACTGCCGCTCTAAGCTCCGCACCAACTCACACCTACCTGCTGCTCAGCTGAAGAAACTGCAATGAGTTCTAATTCATGAGAAGTTAACTGTGTTAGACTCACTAAGAAACAGAACGTTAACTTCCAAAAAGCAGTGCCTTCTTAAGGGAATGTCAAAGATAATTTGGGCTCCCCTAATGTGTTCCCAAACACCATCTGTTTTATTTGAAATGGAATCTTGCTCTGTCACCCAGACTGGAGTGCAGTGGTGCGACCTCAGCTCACTACAACCTCCACCTCCCAGGTTCACGCCATTCTCCTGCCTCAGCCTCCCAAGTAGCTGGGACTATAGGCGCCCGCCACCACACCTGGCTAATTTTTGTATTTTTAGTAGAGACGGGGTTTCACCATGTTAGACAGGATGGTGTCGATCTCCTGACCTCGTGATCCACCCGCCTCAGCCTCCCAAAGTTCTGGGATTACAGGCGCAAGCCATCGCACCCAGCCCCAAACACCATCTTTAGCACTAACTCCTCTGGGCACCCCAATCTGAAAGTTCTGCTGCCTCAAACCAAAATCCAGGAAGATTCCTCCCTAGCTTGATTTATTTACACGTTCCAGTCGTCAACCCCTCAAAATCCACGACTTGACCCAAAGGGCAAATAATTATTCCTTTTAATTGTGATAAATCACTCTGGAGTAGGCAAATATTTGATTCTCAATTAATTCCCCCCAGCACTCCCAGCAATTATGTTGCAGCTGCTCCACGACTTCCTCCACTTCCCCATTAGGACTGAGTGTGGGTCTGATTGAAAGGACAGGTGGCTGACAGTGACTTATAGGGGACAGGCTGTGCTCTGAGAGTAGATGGCAAAAGCAAAAATTATGAGGAAATTAATATGCAGCTCTGAATTGGCATTCAGATGTAGCAGATGAATCAGAGGCCATAGTCTGATTTGACTAAACTGCTGAAGAAGATAAAATGCTGACTACAGCTAGCATACATCCCAAGTGCCTAAAGGAGCAGTGATTTCTTTGAGAATTCAGTTATCTATTGCATCCTTTTCTCTAAAGACACGGGTCTTATTTATTTATTTATTTATTTATTTATTTTTGAGACAGAGTCTCACTCTATCTCCCAGGCTGGAGTACAGTGGTGCTATCTTGGCTCACTGCAACCTCTGCCTCCCGGGTTCAAGCAATTCTCCTACCTTAGACTCCTGAGTAGCTGGGATTATAGGCACGCGCCACTATGCCCAGTTAAATTTTTTTATTTTTAGTGGAGGTGCGCTTTCACCATGTTGGTCACGCTGGTCTCCAACTCCTGACCTCATGATCCACCCACCTGAGCCTCCCAAAGTGCTGGGATGATAGGCGTGAGCCACTGCACCCGGCCAAGACTGGGGTTCTATAGAAGAGCTGGGAACTACAGCATTTTTCTGGGTTCCACTCCTTACTAGCTATGAGACTGTATTCAAGTTACATAAATGTTCTGTGCCTGTTTCCTCATCTTTAAAGTGGAAATAGGCATAACACCTCCTACTCCTTAGGCTGGTTGCTAGACTCTAATAAGTTCATACACATATTTGTTACATGAATGAATAAACAAGTGTTAGTTGCTATTATTACTACTCATAACAATATCATCCTCATTACTATGAAAGTTTAAAAATACACAGAATAGGCTAGGCATGGTGGCTCACACCTGTAATCCCAGCACTTTGGGAGGCCGAGGCGGGCAGATCATGAGGTCAGAAGATCGAGACCATCCTGGCTAACACGGTGAAACCCTGTCCCTACTAAAAATACAAAAAGTTAGCCGGGCATGGTGGCAGGAGCCTACAGTACCAGCTACTCGGGAGGCTGAGACAGGAAAATGGCGTGAACTCGGGAGGCAAAGGTTGTAGTGAGCCGAGATCGTGCCACTGCACTCCAGCCTGGGTGACAGAGTGAGACCATCTCAAAAAAAAAAAAAGAACAAAAAATTAGCTGGGCGTGGTAGTAGGTGCCTATAGTCCCAGCTACTTGGGAGGCTGAGGCAGGAGAATGGTGTGAACCCAGAAGGCAGAGGCTGCAGTGAGCTGAGATCATACCACTGCACTTCAGCCTGGGCAACAGAATGAGACTCTGTCTCAAAAAAAAAAAAAAAAAATACAGAATAAAACAATAATGTAAGAAACTAACACATGGCAAAATATCCTCCCACTACATTCCCTTTCCACAGTTGCAGCCACTTGGTCATTGTGTATTAGGAGGCTGTGCCTCAATTCTCTCTTCTGCCTTCTTTCTTTTTAAGAGACGGGGGTCTCACTATGTTGTCCAGGCTCAAGCAATCCTCCTGCCTCAGCCTCCCAAGTAGCTGAGACTACAGCAGTCCACCACCATCCCTACCTCTCTTCTTTCTTCCTTCTATGCAGCTGATTAAAGAGTTGTAAAATCCAAGTCTCCAGTACTGGGGAGATTAAATATGATAAAGTCTCAGAATCTTCTTTGGTCCAGGTCCAAATGAACAAAGAGAACTAGGCAACTCCACATGTACCAGTCCAGTTTACTAGACTCCTCCACATGAGGGTTCGGGGTCTGTGGTGGTCATCCTAACAAACTCCAAGGGTTACTTGCATCTCACTCAACCACATTACATAGTAAAAATGAAAACTTAAATCTGGATCACAATCACTGCCAGGTCACAGAAGTAGAGCTAGATGGGATATTTGGCTTCAAGTCTGGGCCTAAGAAACCCCAACAAGAGACCTACTGTGAAGAAAACTGAAGCTACATCAAGTTGACTATGTATCCGAAAAGAGAAGATGGAGGTTGCAATCCAGTGCTATTCAATCCAACACATTTTGCTGAATTGCCTCCCCTAAACACTAAGGCTACAGTAACTAACTGGGGAACATGATCTTAACCTCCATGAGACTTACAACCTGCAAACGAATTATCTTTTTACCTAACCATGGGATACAAAACTATGCTATCCAGGTTCTTTGCTTATAAGCAAGAGAGATGGACTCTAAGAAAGAAAAGAGGCCTTTACCAGAAGTATAACACTGTGGTAGTTTACAAAGATGTCCCTGATTTCTCACCCCCACCGACCTCCACACCCTTTGCCATGTAACTGTGCAGTACCCACCCCACCCCCTGCCATGGCTTGGCTGAGTTGTTCCTGCTTGGACATGAGGCTTACCTGTGTCACTTGCTTTGGCCACTGGGATATTAGCAGGCATGACATTAGCAGAGGCTAAAAAAAGGACTTGAGGGTAGCAAGCTGTCATAGACTCAGTTTTTCTAATCCTCCCCTCTAAATACAACTAAATACCCTGGAAATAATTCAACAGATGATGATAAAAGGTGAAGAGAGAAACTGGACTGCCTAGGGATCTCAGGATTTGAAGAATGAAACAACAGTAAATTCCCTGGGTTTTCATTTTATCTCCCACGTATCCCAGACTGGGTACCAGAGAGCCTGCAACCCAGAACTAACAGGCATGGACCAAAATAAAAAGAGAAAAATTAATAAAGAAACAGAAAAGGCCCACTCTGGCCAGAGTTACCACCAGGGATTTAGAAAGGAGACCCATTCCCAGCGAGACTGGCAGCCTGATCTACCTTCAGCATCAGCACCAGCTCCAGAAAACAACCATCCTAATCTACCCACAGCATCAGCAACAAAGAAACTCGGAGAGGGGAATCATCCCCCATCCACACCCCACACCAGGCTGCACCAGCAGACCCAGCATCTCCCAGCCCTCTGCCCAAAAGGCAACCCGGGTCTGGCACTTCCAGCCCTCCACTCAGTAGCGGAAGGTTAACCAGGCCCAGGGCCTCCTGATTCCCTACTCAATGGCAGGGAACCACCAGACCTTGTAGCTCTTGGCTTTTCACCCAGCTACAGAAGGTGGCCTAGGTAGGCACTTTTCTTCCCCAGGAGCACCAACAGAGATAGAGTGAGAAGCTCACCTGTACCAGGTGGCAAAAGAAAGGGCCAGGAGAAATATTCTCTGTCCTCCAGGTCCAGCAACCCTAGATTCAACTTAGCAACACCAGATGGCCAGGAAAGCACTTTTACCCACTCCTGTTCTCAAATTCTACTCCCCGTTCCTGGGCAGCACCAGGAAGGACCCAGCAGAGGCTCAAGGGAGCCAGGAGAACAAAGCAAAGCAGAATAACATTGCAGGAACTTAAAAAACTAAATTGTCATTGGAACCCAAGCCTATTAAAGTAGGCCAGAACCTACACACTCAACCTAAAAAGGGAGTTTTCCTGCTAAAATAAAGATGATTGAAACAGAATCAAGAACCAGGAAAATCTCAGCTTGAATAAGAAAAGACAATGAACTGGCACCAACACTGAGATGAATCAGATATTGTAACTGTCTGACAAAGATCTTAAAGCAGCTGTCATAAAATTGCTTTAATAGGTAATTATGAATTCCCTTGAACAAATTAAATTATATAAAACTTCAGCAAATCAATAAAACTTATTTTAAAAAATGAAAATTATAGAATTAAAAAATACAGTAACTGAAATAAAAAATTCAACAGATAGGCTCAAGAGTAGAGTGGAGATGACATAATACAGAATCAGAAAATTTGAAGACAGATCAATAGAATTTGCTCAATCTGAACAAAAAAGAAAAGTGACTGAAAAAAAAATGAGCAGGGACTCAGGGACCTATAGGACAATAATAAACACTTGTATCTTTGGGGTTATTGAGGAAAAGGAGAAAGAATGTGGAGCTGAAAAATATATGTGAAGAAATAATAGGTGAAACTTCCTAAATTTGCCAAAATACCTTCCCAAATTTGATTTAAAACCTCTAGATTTAAGAAGATGATGGAATCCCAAGTAGGACCAAGAAACCCATGCAAAAACTCCTGAAAACCAAAGACAAAGAAAAACCTTAAAAGCAACCAGAGAGAAATGATGCATTATTATAAGAGAACATCAAGTTAAACAACAGATGAAAACACAGAGATCAGAAGGAAGAGGCACAATATTTTTCAAATGCTGAAAGAAAATAACTGTCAACTACGAGTTCTGGATCTGGTAAATCATTGTTTAAGAATAAATGAGAAATAAAAACATTTCCAGGTGAAATATAAACTATGAGAATTTCTCACTAGCAGACCTATCCTTAAAGAATGGCTAAAGGAATCTCTTCAAGCAGAATGAGAAAAGAAAAGGATTAGAACTTCATAAAGGAAAGAAGATGCTATAAAATGAGTATTTGTCTCCTCAAAATTCATATATTGAAATCCTAACTCACAATGTGATACTCTTAGGAAGTGGAAGGCTTTGAGAGGTACTTAGGTCATGAGGATAGAGACCTCATGAATGGAATTTATGCATATATATAAAATATATAATATTTATGCATATATATATATATATATATATATATATAAGATCCCAGAGAGATCCCTTACCCTTTCTACCATTTGAGGACACAGCAAAAAGACAGCCATCTACGAATCAGGAAGTGGGCCCTCACCAGACACTGACTCTGCCAGCAGCTTGGTCTTAGACTTTCTAGCCTCCAGAACTGCAAAGAATAAATTCTATTGTTTATAAGCCACCTGGTTTATGGCATTTTGTTATAGTAGTCCCAACATACTAAGACAGACTACATGAAATAGATAAAAATGAGAATTAAAATTATAGACTATTGGCTGGGCACGGTGGCTCACACCTGTAATCCAAGCACTTTGGGAGGCCAAGGTGGGTGGATCACGAGGTCAGGAGTTCAAGATCAGCCTGGCCAACCTGATGAAACCCCATCTCTACTAAAAACAAAATACAAAAATTAGTTGGGCAGGGTGGCGTGTGCCTGTAATCCCAGCTATTCAGGATGCTGAGGCAGGAGAATTGCTTAAACCCAGGAGGTGGAGGTTGCAGTGAGCTGAGATTGTGTCACTGCACTCCAGCATGGGTAACAGAGCAAGACTCTATCTCAAAAAAAAAAAGACAGAAATTATAGACTACCCTTATCCTCCTGAGTTTTAAAAATCATATTTTATGGTTGGAGTAAAGTTTATAATACCAACTGATGTGGCACTTAATGTTTGTAGAGGAAATACTTGAGACAATTGTATTTAAAAAGCACGGAGGGTAAAGAGACCTAAATAGAAGTAAGGCTTCAGTGCTTCGTACAATGTGATAAAACATTGATATAAGTAGGCTGTGAAAAAGTGTAAACATACATTGTAATATCTAGAGCAACCACTAAAAAATTCTACGAATACTATGTAAAAAATAATACAAACAATATAAATATACCCAAAGCCAGCATAAATAAAATAATCCCTAAAAAATGTTCAAGTAATCCATAGGAAAGCAAGAAAAGAGAAACAGAGGAATGAGAAACAGAGGAACAAACAAAAAATAAAGAAATGTAGACTGAAGCCTAACATATTGATAGTTATGTATGTTAGTGATCTACATGTAACAACTAAAAGACAGGGATTGACACAGTGGATAAAGACACATAGTCCAACAGTACACTGTCTACAAGCAATGTACTTCAAACACAATGACAAAGTTTGGAAGGAAAAAACTGGAAATGAATATATCATGCTAACATTAATAATAATTAAAAAACAGGAGTGACTATGATAACTCCAAATAAAGCAGAACTGAGAGCAAATAAAACTATAAAGAAAAAAGAAGGATATTACATAAAGATAAAACAATTCACCAATAAGTCACAGCAATCCTAAATGTATATGCACCAGGCAACAGAGCTTCAAATCACATTGCTATCATCTGAATATATGCCCCAAAATTGACATGTTGGTAACTTAATCCCCTGTGCAACCGTGTTGAGAGGTGGAACCTTTTTGGAGGTGTTTAAATCATGAGGGTCCCTCTCTCCTGAATGGATTAATGTCACTATAAAAAGGGCTGGCACAAGTGGGTTTGTTCTCTTGCCTTCTGCCTTCCATCATCTGAGGACACAGCAAAAAGGACCTCATCAAATGCTAGTTCCTTGATTTTGGACTTCTCAGCTTCCAGAACTGTGAGAAACAAACTTCTGTTCTTCATAAATTGGCAAGTATCAGGTGTTATATCATAGCAGTTCAAACAGACTAAGACACACATAAAACAAAAACTGATAGAGCTGAAGGGAGAAATATACAAGTTTACAATTACTGTTGGGGACTTCAGCACCACACTCTCAGCAATTGATAGAGTTATTAGACAAAAATTAGGCAAAAATATAGAAGACTGAACAATACCTTCAACCAACAGGAACTAATCGGCATTTTAGAATATACAACAACAGCATAATAAACATTATTTTCGTCGATAACAATTTGGAAAAGAATACCACAGTAAACCATATTCTGGGTCATAAGGCAACTTCCAACAACTTTTAAAAAATTAAATCATAGAGTTTTCCACCAAGAATGAAATCAAACTAAAAATCAATAACAGAAAGAGAAAAGGAAAATCTTCAAACACTTAGAAATTAAATAACACCTGTTTGAACAATCCAAAGGTCAAAGAGGAAACCTCAATGGAAATTTGAAAAAAACATAAACAGAATGAAAATTAAAATACAACATTTAAAAATATGTGTAACATAGCTAAAGCAACATTGAGATGAAAATTTATAACACCAAGTGCTTACATTTAAAAAGATGAAAGATCTCAAATCAATAATTTAAGTATTAAATCAAAAAACTAGAAAAAAAGAAAAACTCAAAGTAAGCATAAATAAAGAAGAATAGTAATCAGAAATCAATGAAATTTAAAATAGGAAGAAAATAGAGAAAACCAATGAAACCCAAACTTATTATTGGAAAAAAGTTAATAAAAGTAATAAACATCTAGCAAGACTAAAAAAATAAAAAGAGAGGAGACACAAATCACCAATATTAGGAATCAAACACAGGAGCTATCACTACAGATCCTGAAGCCATGAAAAGGAGGCTAATCAGGGAATACTAAATACAACTTTACACTCACAAATTTAACAATTAGAAGAAATGGGGCTAGGCATGGTGGCTCCTGCCTGTAATCCCAGCACGCTGGGAGTCTGAGGTGGGTGGATCACTTGAGGTTGGAAGATCAAAATCCCAGCCTGGCTAATGAGGTGAAACCCCGTCTCCACTAAAAAATACAAAAATGAGCTGAGTGTAGTGGCACACCCCTATAATCCCAGCTATTTGGGAAGCTGAGGCAAGAGAATCACTTGAATCCGGGAGGCAGAGGTTGCAGTGAGCCGAGATCGCACCACTGCACTCCAGCCTGGTGACAGACCAAGACTCCATCTATTAGAAAAAAAAAAAAAAGGAAGAAGAAATTGACCAATTTCTTGCAAATTACAAACTACCAAAATTAACCAAGCTAAAACAGATAGCCTAAATACTCCTATAATCATTAAAGAAATTGAATATATAATTTAAAAGCTACAAATAAGAAAAACCCTCTGGATCATATAGCTTCACTGGAGAATTTTACCAAACATTTAAAGAAGAATTAATTTAAATTTTACACAATCTATTCTTCCAGAAAATAGAGGAGGAAATTCGTTTCGATTCATTTTATGAGGCCAGTATTACCTTGACACCAAAACCAGAGAACTACAGTATTAAAAGAAAACAAACACGCAAACAAAATACCACAGGCCAGTTAGTTCTCATGCTACCTAGATGTAAAAATCTCAACAAAATAATACAAATAGAATCCAATGATGTGTTAAAAAAAAAAAAAAATCATACACCATAACCAAGTGGGATTTCTTCCAGGCATGAAAGGCTGGTTCAACATTTGAAAGCCAATCAATGTGATCCAACATATCAACAGCCTAAAGAAGAAAAATTATATAATCATTTCAATTGATGCAGCTAAATATTTGACAAAATCCAACACTAATTTATAATCAAAACTCTTAGCAAGCTAGAAATAAAGGAGAACTACCACAACTTGATAAAGCACATCTACAAAAACCTACAGCTAATACCATCCTTAATGATGAAAAGCTGAATGCATTCCCCCTAACGCTGGAAACAAGACAAGACGTTCTCTCTCATGATTTTGCTTTAACATTGTACTGGAAGGTCTAGCCACGGCAACAAAGCAAGCGGGTACGGGAAGACACACAGATTGTAAAGGAAGGAATAAAACTGTCACTATTTGTAGATGATAGAACTTTCTACATTAAAAAAAAAAAAAAAGCCCCAAGGTATCTACCAAAATAAACAAGCAAACAAAAAAACATTCCTAGGCCAGGCACTGTGGCTCACACCTGTAATCCCAGCACTTTGGGAGGCTGAGGCAGACAGATCACCTGAAGTCAGGAGCTTGAGACCAGCCTGGCCAACATGGCAAACTCTGTCCCTACTAAAAATACAAAAATTAGCTAGGTGTGGTGGCGCACACCTGTAATCCCAGCTACTCGGGAGGCTGAGACATGAGAATCACCTGAACCCAGGAAGCAGCAATTGCAGCAAGCTAAGACACTGTACTCCAGCCTGGATGACAGAGCAAGGCTCCATCAAAAAAAAAAAAAAAAAAATTCCTAGAACTAATCAATGAATTTAGCATGGTTGCAGAAAACAAGATTACACAAAAATAGAAAATCAATTGCTTTTTTTTTTTTTTTTGAGACAGAGTCTCACTCTGTCACCAGGCTGGAGTGCAGTGGTATGATCTTGGCTCACTGCAACCTCCGCCTCCCAGGTTCAAGCAATTCTCCTGCCTCAGCCTCCTGAGTAGCAGGGACTACAGGTGCATGCCATCACACCCAGCTAATTTTTTTTTTTTTTTTTTTTTTTGTATTTTTAGTAGAGACAGGGTTTCACCATGTTCACTAGGCTGGGGTATTGATCTCTTGACCTCGTGATCTACCCACCTCGGCCTCTCAAAGTGCTGGGATTACAGGCATGAGCCATTGTGCCCGGCCCAGTTGCATTTTTATATGCAGTCATATGCTGAATAGCAATGTTTCAGTCAATGGTAGACCACATACATAAACGTGGTCCCATAAGATTATAATACCGTATTTTTGCTGTACCTTTTCTATGTTTAGATACACAAATACTTAGCACTGTGTTATAATTGCCTACAGTATTCAGGACAGTCACATGCTGTTTAGGTTTGTAACTTAGGAGCAATGGGCTACATGATCTAGCCTGGGTGTGTAGGAGGATAGACCATCTAGGTTTGTGTAAGTACACTCTGTGATGTTCCCACAACAATAAAATTGTGTAACACATTTCATAGAACACATCCCTGCCATTAAGTGATGTATGACTGTATTAAAACTTAACATGATAGCCAAAATTAAAAACACAATACCATTTACAATCACACTAAAGAAAATGAAATGCATAGATACAAGTGTAACAAAATACATACAGGATCTGTGTGCTGAAAATCACAAAACTCTTAGTAAAGAAATCAAATAAGACCTAAATACATGGAGAGATACATGCCATGTTCATGAATTGACAAACTCAATATATTAAAGATATCAGTTCTCCCCAAACTGATCTGTAAGTTGAATGCCATTCCTATCAAAGCATCCAAGCAAGGTTTTTGGTAGACATAGACAAGCTTATTCTGAAAGTTATATAGAAAGGCATAAGCCCTAGAACAGCCAAAATAATCTTGGGAAAAAAAAAGAATGAAGCAGGAGGATTCACTGTACCTGATATTAAGGCTTACTATATAGCTACATAAGACAATGTGGTATTGGTGGAGGGAGAGATACATAGAACAACAGAACAGAATAAAGAAGTCAGAAATACAGCCACACAAATATGGCCAACTGATTTTTCCCAAAAGTGCAAAAGAATGGAGGAAGGATGACCTTTCTAACAAATGGTGCTGGAGCACATGGACATCTGTAGGCTAAAAATAAACTTTGACCTAAACTTTACACATTATATGAAAATCAACTCAAAATGGGTCCTGGACATAAACGTAAAATACAAAACTAGAAAACATTCAGAACACACATAGGAGAAAATATTTGAGATCTGGGGCTAGGTAAAGAGTTCTTAGACTTAAAACCAAAGGTATGATCCGTGAAAGGAAAAGTTGGTAAATTGGACACCATCAAAATTAAAAACATCTCTTCAGAAGGCCCTGTTTAGAGGATGGATAGACAACTCACAGACTAGGAGACAATACATCTGACAAAAGATAGAGCATTTAAAGAACTGTCAAAACCCAACAGTGAAAAAGCAAACAATCTAATTCAAAAATGGGCAAAACTGTGAACATAAGTTTCATTGAAGAAAGTACACAGATGGCAAATAATGACATTAAAATTTTTGTTCCACATTTGGATTTTTTAATTTAAAAAGACATTAAAATATTTTCAACTTCACTAGCCATTAAGAAAAATGGAAATTAAAGCTGTAATGACATAATACTGCACACCTATCATAATGGCTAGAATTTTTTAAAAATAGTGACAACCAAATACTGGCAAGGATAGAGAAAGTAGATTATTCATACATTGCTAGTGGGAATGTGGAATGGCACAGCCGTTCTGAGTTTGGCAGGTTTTTTTAATAAAAACCAAACATGCAACTGATGTACAACCCAGTAATTGCACTTTTAGGCATTTATCCCAGAGAAATAACATTTATATTCACACAAAAACCTATACACAACAAAAAAACAGCTGTTCATAACAGCTTTATTTGTAACAGCTAAAAACCAGAAAAAACCCAGATATTTTTCAATCAGTGAATGGTTAAACAAACTATAGGACATCCACACCGTGGAATATTACTCAGCAATAAAGAGGAACAAACTACTGATTAGCAACTCGGATGAACATCCAGAGAATGATACTGTGAAAAAAAGGCAATCTCAAAAGGTTATAGACTGTATGATTTTATTCATATAACATTCTTGAAATAAAATTATAAAATTTGTCCAGGCACAGTAAGTTCCTGCCTGTAATCCCAGCACTTTGGAAGGTCGAGGTGGGCGGATCACCTGAGGTCAGAAGTTCGAGACCAGCTTGACAACATAGCGAACCTCATCTCTACTAAAAAATGCAAAAATTAGCCAGGTGTGGTAGTGTGTGCCTATAATCTCAACTACTTGGGAGGCTGGGGCACAAGAATCACTTGAACCCGGGAGGTGGAGGTTGCAGTGAGCCAAGATGGCACCACTGCACTCCAGCCTGGGCAATGGAGTGAGACTCTGTCTCAAAAAAAATAAAATAAAATAAAAAATTAAAAAAAAAAAATATATATATATATATATAAATGCACACTCAAACATTCTTGAAATAAAATTATAAAATTAAATACACACTCACACACACACACACATAAATGTGTACAAGTTAGCTGGGAAGACCTGAATAAGATCAGTGCATCGTACCAATGTCAATATACTAGTTGTGATACTGTACTATAGTTTTGCAAGCTATCATCATTGAGGGAAATTGGGTAAAGGATACATGGGATCTTTCTTTCTTTCTTTCTTTCTTTCTTTCTTTCTTTCTTTCTTTCTTTCTTTCTGTCTCTCTCTCTCTGTCTCTCTTTCTCTCTTTCTCTCTCTTTCTTTCTGTCTTTCTTTCTTTTTTTGAGACAGAGTCTCGCTCTGTTGCCCAGGCTGGAGTGCAATGGCACGATCTCGGCTCGCTGCAATGTCCAGCTCCTGGGTTCAAGCGATTTTCCTGCCTCAGCCTCCCCGAGTAGCTAGGATTACAGGCATGTGCCACCACGCCTGGCTAATTTTTATGTTTTTAGTAGAGACGGGGTTTCACCATGTTGGTCAGGCTGGTCATAAACTTCTGATCTCAAGTAATCCACCCACCTCAGCCTCCCAAAGTGCTGGGATTATAGGCATGAGCCACCGTGCCCAGTCGATCTCACTATATTTCTTACAACTTCATGTGAATCTATAATCATCTCAAATACTTTTTTTAGGAAAGGGGAAAACAGAATTTCATTTTGTGTTCAAATGGGTTTGTGTATCAGAACCTTCTCTTTTTTGCCTCTGCCATTGCCACATAAACATGCCTGGATTAGTCAGCGTGGAGGATAAAAGATATGTGCACCAGAGCCCATCACCCTAGGTGCTCCAGCTGAGGCCATCTTAGATCTGTCAACAGCAAACCCATCCCCAGTCACATGGAAGCCCATGCAAAATCAGCAGAGCCGAGCTCCAGCTGACCCTGAACACAAACGCAACTAATACTTACTGCTGAATGCCATTGAGGGTTTTGTGGCTGTTTGTTATACATCATTATCATGGCAATAGATAACTGATACAACAGCCCAGTCTCAGAAAATACACAGCCAAGTTAGCTCCATGGATGCAGGCATCCATGGGGTTTCCATATAGGGATACAGCTGCTCCCACCATTTTTTTGTACTTGACTCTTGTGGCTCAAGTACAAAAATTTCAAAATCTCAGGGACTGTCTGCTTGGCTTAGCTCAGATTCTGTCCTCAATGAATATGGGACCCCCTAAGGAAAACTAGAATACAATAAAAGAAGGGATAATAGCCCCTAGCCAGGCAAAAACGAAAGATGTCCTCTGCCAAGACCAACGCGTAGTAATTACTTATGCCAGAGTGAGGGATTCACTTCTAAAATAGATTTTAGAATTCACCATTGCCAATTTTTGAATCATTTTTTAGGGGAGAACAGCTTTCGGAAAGTAGACCACATTGAGAGTCCGTGTAACAAAATAGTTAATAATAAATATGTTGACCCTAAAACTAGACTGTGTGGGTTTGAACTCAGCTTCTCTGCAAAATTACAAACTTCTTGAGTTGAGCAATTAATTAATTTGAAAAATGACATATCCTATATCCAGATAGTAAGAGATTTTTTTAATGTCTATTACCACATTTAAAGCTCCAAAAGTCCTGAAGTGCAGAAACCTGTGTATGTGGGATTAACCCAGCACATCACTCAGGTTAGTACAACACAATGGCTTAGGGGCAGGCTCAACTTGTATCCAGGCTCTGTGTAACCTTGGATAAATCATTTAACCTCTCTGTGCCTCATTGAAATTATCCGTAAAATGGGGATAGTAACTGCACCTATCTCACAGGGTGAAGACTTAGTTATTCTGTGTGTAAAGCATTTAGAACAATGTCTAAAGCATAACAATTTCCAGTATATGTTGCCTATTATTAATTCTTTAATCCTCTGCTTGCATAAAGAAATTCTTTGCTTCATCATTCCTCCTGGTGGAAGAAGACAGAATTTACAACATTTGACCTGTGAGTTTTAACAAAGGAAAGGCCATATGTCAAATTTCATCCCTTGGCAATTGAGAGGGAATAACTAAAGAGCATCATAAATTCCTAAATCCTGATTTTAACAGCTACAGCGACTGATCCTTTGATACCTAACATCCCATTTCATGATTGTAAATGTCCAATTCCTTTCAAGGTTTCAAAAGGATGCTTTATGGCCATTCCTCCATTGATCACATGGCTTACTGACACGCCACAGCTGAGCCAACCAAGTCTTTCAGTGTGTACAGAGCAGCTCTCTTCTCTGTTTGTGGGTATTGGATTAATAGTCAATGGTTGCCATGGCTGTGTGGTCATCACACATTGGGCCACACAGGATTAGATCAAGGGAAGCCTCCTGATAGAGTGGGCTAAATAAGTAATTCTTCATCTCTGAAGACCTAGGTTCAAACCTCACTGACGCCACAAGATAAACCAGGTTTTGTGGCCTCAGTCCATCCCACAATTTGTCAAAATCCAGCAGAAATGAAATCCTTCTTGAAAGCCATTAATCAAAGAACACGAAGTCATCATAGCCAAGGATTAATGGGATATAGGGAAGCTAAGAGCTACAGTGGGCATCATCAGCCTAGCTAGAAATGGCTTATTTTTGGTAAGAACTTCTCCAGAACATAGGCTCAGAAGTAGATAAAGCTACTACCAGTCCCCATCCCCTCCTCCCTACCCCTGGCAGATAGTCACCTACTTCTGCCTCTAGAGAGTTGACCATTCTGGACATTTCACATAAACGGAAGTAGATAATATGTAGTCTTCTGTGCCTGGTTTCTTTCACTTAGCATGTTTTTAAGATACATTCATGTCATAGCATGTACCAATACTGCATTCCTTTTTACGGCTACATAATATTCCAATGTAGAGATACACCACGTTTTATTTATCTGATCATTGGTAGACGGACATTCGTTTTGTTTCTACATTTTGGCTAATACGAATAGTGCTGCATCCTTCATTTTTTGGTTTCTACATTTTAGCTCGTATGAATAATGCTGCATGCACATTTTCATACACAAGCATGAAAACACATGCACAAGCTTTTGTGTGCACATGTTTTCAATTCTCTTGGGTATATATATCTAGAAGTGGAATTGCAGAATCATATGTAACTCTGTGCTTAACTTTTTGAGAAACTGACAGTTCTCCAATGTGCACCATTTTACATTCCCAACAGCAGAGTATGAAAATTCCAATTTCTCTGCATCCTCACCAACACTTGCATTTGTTTTTCTTTTTTATTATAGCCATTCTTGTGAGTATGAAGTGGTAGCTTATTATGGTTTTGATTCATTAAATATATTTTTGTGTGCTTATTGGCCATATATTATATATATGTACGTTATATATATATATAATCTTTAGAGACATATCTGTTCAAATCTTTTGTACATATTTAAACTGGGTTATTTGTCTTTTATTGTTGAGTTGTAAGATTTCTTTTTTTTTTTTTTTTAAGATGGAGTTTCGCGTTTGTTGCCCAGGCTGGAGTACAATGGCACAATCTCAGCTCACCCCAACCTCCACCTCCCAGGTTCAAGCAATTCTCCTGTCTCAGCCTCCCGAGTAGCTGGGATTACAGGCATATGCCACCACACCCAGCTAATTTTGTATTTTTAGTGGAGATGGGGTTTCTCCTTGTTGGTCAGGCTGGTCTCGAACTCCCAACGTCAGGTGATCTACCCACCTCGGCCTCCCAAAGTGCTGGGATTACAGGCGTGAGCCACTGCGCCCAGTGAGTTGTAAGATATCTTTATATATTCCAGATACTAGTTTCTTATCAGATATATAATTTGAAAATATTTTCTTCCATTTATTTTATTTTTCTTCACTTTGAACCAACTTTTTTTTTTAATGAAGTTCAATTTATCTAATTTTTCTTTTGATGCTTGTGCTTTTGGTTGGGGATTCCTTTTAAGGGGCAAAGCCATAAAGAAGATAGGAAACTTTGAATCACTCATACATTCTATAAAGACTGCCTACTTGATTTTATGAACAGTCACAAACCCTTCAACCCACAGTCTGGGGTGTGTATATCTTTTAGTTGGCCCACAAAGTGGCTTTGTTTTAATGGAGCTGAGGTAGGAGGTGAGGCTCGACTCCAGAGGTGGGGCTCAGACACAGGACCAAATTGAAGACTAGCTAAAACAGGGATGCGGGTGGAAGCAGCTTCGCATAAGACACACCCACCAGTGGGCCATGTCAGTTTACCATTGCCATGGCAACTCCCAGATACTACCACCCCATTCCATGGCAACAACCCAACAACCTGGAAATTGCTACACTTTTCCTAGAAATTTCTGTGTAATCCACCTCTTAATTTGCATATCAATAAAGTAGGTATAAATATGACTATAAAATTGCCTCTGAGCTGCTACCCTGGGCACACTGCCTATGGGGTAGCTCTGCTCCACAAGAAGTAGCGTCTCTGCTGCTTTGCACTGCCACTTCAATCAAAGTCACTGTTTAACACCACTGGCTCGCCCCTGAATTCTTTCCTGGGCAAAGCCAAGAACCCTCCCAGGCTAAGCCTCAGTTCTGTGGCTTGCCTATCCTGCATCAGAGCCAAGGTTTAAAAATGTGGAATTTCAGCCTCTACAGAAATATTTGAAGAACTGGCCATATAAGGCCATCTATTCCCTTACTCTACAGGAACCAAGAAGTGGCTACCTCTTTAGCTGGGCCCTAGACAGTATTTACTATTCTCATTATTGTTAGCCTCAGAGGCCCAGTTCCTCTCTCTGTATCTTTACAATAAATCTTCTCCTTGTAGTAAATTGAATGTATTGCTTATAACCTACATACTCCCAATAAAATACATGGGAGTATTTTCTTTTAGCAGGCAGACTGTAAAAGACATTAATATGAAAGGAAGAGAGAGAGCCCTCTTCCTCTTTACTCTGGTATTTCCCAATAGAGCAGTACTCTCCACCTCCCCTTCGTGTCCTACTCTGGGCTGGTGCACATGAGGTCTTTGAGGGTGGATAGAAGGAGCAGGCAGGGCAGCAGGCTCAGGACAAAATCCTTGGCCCAGTCCTGCCTCAATATTTACATTAAACCCAGGAGTCTTATTTTTAAAATGAAAACACCAGCTGCCTGGGTACTCTATTAGTCAGCATTCTCTTGGTTATGGATGGCAAAAAAAAAAAAACCTTGCTCAAAGCAGCTCAGGAGAAAGGGGGGGATTTACTGGCTCACATTCCCAAATCAGGGGGTCAGCAGTGTGGGCATGGGCCCAGGAATGGCTAAGGCCATGAATTGGAGCTCTCTCAACTTCCCACCCATCTCCTGCCTCTGCATTTCTCTGCAGCACTTCTGTAGTCTCTCTTCCCACAGAACTGTCTGTCAAATGCCAGAGATCACAGAGGCCTGACACATGACAACTCCCAGACTCTCATCCCTATATCCTTGGCCAGAGAAAACAGGGCGTTTTTCTTCCCAGTCCAATTTGAGAAAGTCCAAGGAAAAATTCTGATTGGACCAGCTTGGGTGACCAATTGCCTTCACTCATGGACCAATCACAGCAGCCAGGGAATGGGATATTCTGATTGGCCCACCTGGGTAAGAGACCAACCCTTCCAACCATGACTCTGGTTAGAGAGATATGGTTCTGTTATTTAGATCAAATGGCCAGGCCAGGTGCAGTGACTTACGCCTATAATCCCAGGACTTTGGGAGGCCAAGGCAGACAATCACTTGAGGTCAGGAGTTCCAAACCAGTCTGGTCAACATGGAGAAACCTCATTTCTACTAAAAATACAAAAATTAGCTGAGCGTGGCAGTATGTGCCTGTAATTCCAGCTACCCAGGAGGCTGAGACATGAGAATTCCTTGAACCCAGGGGGCGGAGATTGCAGTGGGCCGAAATCGCACCATTGCCCTCCTACGGTCCGGCCTGGGTGACAGTGTGAGACTCTGTCTCAAAAAAACAACAAAAACCAAACCAAACCAAACAAAACAAAAAGGCTAAAGTGTGGCAGGAGGAGGAGAGGAAGACACCGGCATGAGTTGATCACTGAAGGTGTGTAGACATCCCTAGGATGCATTTCTTAATATATAAGAACTATTAGGAATGAATTTTTTAAATGATGGTCAAAGGAAGAATGTGTCTGGCACTCGCATTGTTTCAAATAGCATGCCATTTACTTTTTCATGTTTCTTGTGGTCTTGTAGGGTATTCTTTCCCCTACTTTGCAAGCAAGCAAATTAAATCCAAGATAAATTAGGTAACTTACCCAAAGTTCCCAAATGGACAAGTGGCTTCACTTCTACTCAGGATAATGCTAAACTCTTCAATTGTGCCACCATTCCATGCTGTTTTGTTTTCCCCCTGGAAAGACAAAGGTTTAGAAACAGCAGGAGAATTCATCAAGGCCTCTGCTAAGCCCCTCCACCCAGACATCCGGCCCCTCATGTAGAGGAGATCTCCACAGACCTGGATGGCAAACAGTTACCTTGCTAGTCAGCTCTGACTAATTTAAATTGGCCTAAAACAATAAAGAAAGAAGATGTGTGAAGCTGCCTCTGGGTTGAAAGATTAAAAAAAAAAAAAAAAAGATGCTATGATAAATTGACAATGTCTCTGTTACGGGCAAAGGAAAGATAATTTAATTTTAACCCCAAATTACTAGACAAGAGAGTATCACCCTGATTATTTTGACCTCTAGATGATTTTTTTATTTTCTATTGCTATCCAACTTTCCTTTCAACATACTTTGGAATAACATTACTTTCTTTCCTAGCATCCTTCTTCCTGTACCCCCAAGTTCCTGAAATGTTGCCATGGTTAAAACATCATTTATTAACATCCCCTGTTACTACACTTTGCTCTTCAATCTCAGGGCCTTGTGGCCACTCTGTTTCTCTTTTGCAAGCAGGGATCTTACCTTATTCTGTGCACATCCAGCTCCTGCATAGCTCAAAGCATGGATCTGCAGCCTGCAGCCTCTTTCTTATTTATCAAGGCTTTCCAGGAAGAGCAGGGTCTTCACCATCTTCACCAGCACAGCTTTCTCATAACCCATGCAATATATAATCATACATAAGTAATGCATATACAAAGAGATTCTTTTGCCATTGAAAAATGGACAACTGTGCAGGTCCTAGATGCACGCACACACACGGCATGATTTCTCTCTTCCTAAACCCTACAAAGAAGTGCTATAAACTCCAACTTTTTTTAGGATGTGTGTGTATGGAGAGAGAGAAAGTTTCCAAATTTATAAATTCTACTCCAATCCATTAGTGAGAAATGGGTGAAAAAAAACAGTTATACAGCCATATAATGGGATAACTCACAGCCACAGTCGTTAAACAAAGCAAGCAGTGGATCTACAAGTCCCGGTATGGAAAAGTCTCCACCATAGGTCATTAAGCAAGCAAAGCAAATTGGCCCGTGGAAAATTTTCAAAAGTTAACAAGGGTGTTCAAAGACAATGGGCAGTCGGCCGGGCGCTGTGGCTCAAGCCTGTAATCCCAGCACTTTGGGAGGCCGAGACGGGTGGATCACGAGGTCAGGAGATCGAGACCATCCTGGCTAACACGGTGAAACCCCGTCTCTACTAAAAATACAAAAAACTAGCCGGGCGAGGTGGCGGGCGCCTGTAGTCCCAGCTACTCGGGAGGCGGAGGCAGGAGAATGGCGTAACCCGGGAGGCGGAGCTTGCAGTGAGCTGAGATCCGGCCACTGCACTCCAGCCTGGGCGACAGAGCAAGACTCCATCTCAAAAAAAAAATAATAATAATAATAATGGGCAGTCACAGATACCAATATCCACCAACATGGAGCAAAGCAAAGATGTATGAACAGTCCCATTTCTGATAAGACAATAATATATTAGCATGTACCTTACAAATAAATCTGAAGGCCAGGTGTGGTGGCTCACACCTCTAATCCCAGCACTTTGGGAGGCCAAGGCGAGAGGATGTTTGAACTCAGGAGTTCAAGACCAGCTTGGGTAACATGGTAAAACCCTATCTCTACAAAAAAATAATAGTAATAATGACAATAATTTTTTTTTAGACACAGTCTCACTCTGTCACCCAGGCTGGAGTGCAGTGGCACAATCTCGGCTCACTGCAACCTCTGCCTCCCAGGTTCAAGCAATTCTCCTGCCTCAGCCTCCTGAGTAGCTGGGATTACAGGCGACTGCCACCCTGCCCGGCTAATTTTTGTATTTTTAGGAGAGATGGGGTTTCACGTTGTTGGCCAGGATGGTCTCAAACTCCTGACCTCGTGATCTGCCTGCCTCAGCCTCCCAAAGTGCTGAGATTACAGGCATGAACCACCACACCCAGCCATTATAATAATTTTTTTAAAATTAGCTGGGCATGGTGGTGCACACCTGTAGTCCCAGATACTCGGGAGGCTGAGGTTGGAGGATTATTGAACCCAGGAAGCAGAGGTTACGGTGAGCCAAGATTGTGCCACTGCAGCCTGGGTGACAGAGTGAGATCCTGTCTCAATCAATCAATCAATCAATATGTGAAAGACTATATGCCACCATAAAAAGTCATAATCCATGGGAAGTGAGATCACGAGAGATGTTTACTTTTAAGGTTACATACACATTTCCATAATGATTGAATTTTTATTAACAGAAATGGGTTAAAAAATTTTTAAATCTACTTCGTAGAAATGTAGGTGTCATTCAGATTTAAAATTCCACCTGAGGTCTCCCTCAGAAAGAAAGGAGGGAAGAAGGGAAAGAAGAGAGGGAAGGAGGGAGAGGAGGGGAAAGGAGACAGGGAGGAAGAGAGAAGGACTAAACTAAGCTCGTTCTTTAATGTAGAATCATAATCACTTTGAGCCCTAGGATTATTTTCAACTACGTGCACAAACCAAAACTATCAAAGGCTAACTTTTAAAGTTGGAGATGAAATGCAGCAATGTCCTGAAATATAAAAGGCCCTATATCCAGACACAGCCTCTCTCCCTAAGTGCCTGGGGGAATTGGATTCCTCCTACGGCCTCTCCTTCCCACCTCTCTGAGGTTCCTGAGCTGCGCCTGTGTGTCAAGACACATTTTTCAGTGTCCCGGTGCAGCCCTGTGGCCTAGCAGAGCCCACACGGCTTCAGTATTCCCATTCCCCACCTCCCCGCCAGGATGACAGCGAATTCTCTCCCTACACCCCTGATATTTCCAACTGTTGTGTCTTGAAAGAGACACTCAGACTATTTGGCCCAACCATCACGGCTCAATGGAAACGGGCTTCTTTGACATCTTTTCTCTCCGGATTACTTCTCCTCTGATCACTCCTCATGCCACTGGACCCCTTCAGCCCTTGGGCAACAATCAGGCCTCACCTTGAGCCCCTCGGGGAGCCATCCTGGCGCAATCTCCTCATGGCCATTTGTCACATCTTCAGACAGGGCAGAAAGTTGTTCTTCCATCAAGCAGACTATTCATTCCCCTCCACAAATTAACTCTCCACTCCTCTTATCCAGGTTCCCGCTGTGTTATTGTTGTGACACACTCCATCCTTCCAGCCGAGGTGACTTTTCACGGTTTTCCTAGAAACCTTGGTTTGCTACCATGTATGCCTTGATTTAAAATGTGCTGTCGGGTGAAACATACCATTCAGGGGAGGGTTATTTGTTAATTAGTAAAACAAATCAGGTCAAATGTTTCTCATAAAGATTTTGCACATCTGCAACTCTGAAATGGCTTACATTTAGCTTCTTAAGTGATTTTTTATAAACAATAAACACAAAAGGAAATCTACTGTTTTTAGGCAAGTTCTAGAAGTAGTAACAGAGACCTTATTTGTTCCTGTATCAATATTTTTTCACACAATCATGCATCAAAAAAATCATGATTTTTAAACTATTGCTTTTGTTTTTGTTAGAATTTAAAAGTGGGGCGGCAGGGCATAGTGGCTCACACCTGTAATCCTAGCACTTTCAGAGGCCGAAGCGGGTGGATCACTTGAGGTCAGGAGTTCAAGAGCAGCCTGGACAACATGGTGAAACCCCCAACTCTACTAAAAATACAAAAATGAGTCAGGCATGACTCGGAGACTAAGAATTGCTTCAACCCAGGAGGCGGAGGTTGCAGTGAGCTGAGATTGCACCACTGCACTCTAGCCTGGGTGACAGAGCAAGACTGTGTCTCACAAAAAAAAAAAAAAAAAAAGGGAGGGTCTACCTGAGAGAGGCCGTTTGGCCCATCCTATTATTTGGGAAGGTTTTTTGCTTTGGACCATCTACCCAACATTTCATAAAATTCACATGCTTTTTGGATAAGAGGTCTTCAAGCACAGGGATTACTCCATTTATACAACACCTCTTGCCGGGCGCGGTGGCTCAAGCCTGTAATCCCAGCACTTTGGGAGGCTGAGACGGGCGGATCACGAGGTCAGGAGATCGAGACCATCCTGGCTAACACGGTGAAACCCCGTCTCTACTAAAAAAAAATACAAAAAGTTAGCCGGGCAAGGTGGCGGGCGTCTGTAGTCCCAGCTACTCCGGAGGCTGAGGCAGGAGAATGGCGTAAACCTGGGAGGTGGAGCTTGCAGTGAGCTGAGATCCGGCCACTGCACTCCAGCCCGGGTGACAGAGCGAGACTCCGTCTCAAAAAAAAAAAAAAAAAAAAAAAAAACACCTCTTTACCTGTTCCTAAAATTATATGGGCAAGTTGCTCACCTCTCTCATGGGCCCTGGCTGAGAGCAGGAGCCTCCTGTCTTTATTCACTGTAGCTCTCTTAGCATGATGCCTGGCAGGCAGGAGCGGCTCAATGTGTGCTGCCTTAGTGAACTGCCATGTGTTATGTTCTATTTTTATTCTTTTTTAATTTCTTATTTTTAGAGACAGAGTCTCACTTTGTCACCCAGACTGGAGTGCAGTGATACAATCATGGCTCACTGCAAGCTCGACCTCCTGGGTTCAAATGATTCTTCTGCCTCAGCCTCCTGAGTAGCTAGGACTACAGGGGTGTGCTACCACACCTAGCTAATTTTTTTAGATTTTATAGACACGGGGTCCCACTATGTTGCCCAGGCTGGTCTTGAACCCCTGGACTCAAGTGATCCTCCTTCCTTCACCTCCCAAGGTACTGAGATTACAGGTATGAGCCACCTTACCCAGCCATATCTTTAATCTTGATTGGTCTTCAATCAGGCCATGGCTCCTCCCAGCCTTGAGGAACTGGAACGGACAGACTGTGTCTCACTTACCTTTTTATTCCTAGAAACTGGCACAGAAGCCCTTAACACTTGAAAATTTTTTCCAACCTCCAGCTATATGCCAGGCATTGTGGAAGATACAAGGAGAAGAAAGATAGGATTGCTGCCTATGATAACCTGCCTTTTATTTATAGTAACACCGATAAAAATTACTCAAATGCGAATGTTTAATATGGAACTGTGTTTGGTGGCTCAAGCCTGTAATCCCAGCACTTTGGGAGGCCAAGACGGGCGGATCACGAGGTCAGGAGATCAAGACCATCCTGGCTAACACGGTGAAACCCCGTCTCTACTAAAAAATACAAAAAACTAGGGGGCGAGGTGGAGGGCGCCTGTAGTCCCAGCTACTTGGGAGGCTGAGGCAGGAGAATGGCGTGAACCCGGGAGGAGGAGCTTGCAGTGAGCTGAGATCTGGCCACTGTAGTCCAGCCTGGGAGACAGAGCGAGACTCCGTCTCAAAAAAAAAAAAAAATATGGAACTCTGTTAATGCCACATATACATTACTCATTTCATTCTCCCAACAGCCCCTTGCTAGAGGGTTTCTTCCCCACCCCCACCCTACCCCGCAATTTTACAATCAAGGAAACTGCAGCTCTGAGCAATTAAGGAATTTGCCTTGGTTCTAACTTGCTATCAGCTAGAGAAGGCAGAGCAAGGATGCCCACCCAACACAATTAGGAATATTGAGCAAGACCAGACAGTGTATGGTTTCACACCCAGGATGATGGGAGGGCCAAAAAGGACACACCATAATCAAACAGCAGTGAGGGTCACTGTTCCAACAAAACTCCTGGGGTTGCAAGTGACAGAAATGGAAATCCAACTCAATGTGGCTTTAAAAAGAGAGAAAGGAAATTCATTGGCTCAGTATATGGAAAAGCCCAGGCATCTGAACGTGGCTGGATCCCAGATGCTCAAACAATGTCAGGAAGGCTCATCTCTAAGCCTGGGTTCCGCTTTCCTCTGGTTCCTTGCCAGGCAGGCGTCTGCTCTGATGATGGCACAGATGTCACCAGCTCCAGGAGCACATCTTGCAACTTAGAATCCCCGGCCAAAAAAGAGGGCACCATTCCCAGGAACTCCAACAAAGTCCTGAGTTTGACTCTTATCCCTAAGCAAACTGCTGTGTGTCTGACTGGCCTGGGTCATTTTCCCACCCCAGTAGGTGAGAATGAAGTTGTGGATCAATCTCCCCGAGCGGACATGGGCCTCAAGAGAAAAAGGATGAACCCCAAGGCACTGGCCACCAACAGGCAAAGACAGCAGGCTTCAACTCTGGCTACCATATTTGTTTAGCTTCTCTCCCAGACTGATACAATAAAATAACATTTTAAAATTAAATGTAAAGTTAGTAAAAATAATTGTTATAAATTAAATAGTAAAAATTAAATTATTTACATTTAAAATATGTAAATAAAGAATATAAAGGAAAAGTTTAAATATAGGAATGAAATAATTTTTTGAAACTATGAGCAGCTTTATGATAGGCGGGCTATGAGCTGTAGACTAGAAAGGGAGAAAAAGTTACCTGTAAATTTTTCTTTTTCCCCCAAAAAGGCAGAGGTCTGAGTGGGCACCAGCAAATGCTACAGAGGCACTTCTTATTCCAATGGCTGGGAAGTGGTGAATCAATCAAGAATCTGTCCAGATGAGATACAAAAACAAAAATATATATATATATATACACACAATATTTTTGAAAATAAATATTTTATTGTAGAGTGATTTTAGATTTACAGAAAAGTTTCAGTGACAGGACAGAATGTCTCCTTATACTCCTCACTTGGTTTCCCCCTTTTTTTTTTTTTTCAGTTTGATACAGGATCTCCCTCTGTCATCCAGGCTGGAGTACAGTGGTGCAATCATAGCTCACTGCAACCTCAACCTCCTAGGCTCAAGTGATCCTCCCACCTCAGCCTCCTGAGTAACTGTGACTACAGGTGCTCACCACCATCCCGGGCTAATTTTTTTGAATCTTTTTATAGAGATGGGATTTCACCATGTTGCCCAGGTTGGTCTCCAACTCTTGAGCTTAAGTGATCCACCCACCTTGGCCTCCCAAAATGCCAGGATTGCAAGTGTGAGCCACTGCCCCAGGCCAGTTTACCCTTTTATTAACATCTTATGATTTGTCAAAACTAAACTGACATTGGTACATTTCACCAGTTTTTTCATTCATATCCTTTTGTTTGTTCCAGGACCCAGTCTAGGCTACCACATTGCATTGAGTTGTCATGTCCCCACAATCTCCCATGTACTGTGAGATTTTCTCAAGGTTTCTTCATTCTTTATGACCCTGACAGTCTTAAGGAGTGCTAGCCAGGTATCCTGTAGAATATCTCCCATTGTGTGTTTGACTGATGCTCTTCTCATCTTATACTGGGGCTACATACATAACATTTTGTTTTAACTTCAAACATATAGAGTATCATCACTAGCCAGTATTTTGATGAATGATGAATACCTTTGGGGATGGGTTCCCTAATTGGAGTTGCACATCCTCCTCGCATAAACCACAGCCATAATGCACCATCTCTGAATTCTGGATTCAAGTTTGGATTACAGGCATGCACCACTACACCTGGATAATTTTTTTTTTGTATTTTTAGTAGAGACAGAGTTTCACCATGTCGGCCAGGATGGTCTTGAACTCCTGACCCCAAGTGATCTGCCCTCCTCAGCCCCCCAAAGTGTTGGGATTACAGGCGTGAGCCACTGTGCCCAGCCCCAAGAAACATTTTGAGGGGAGTTAGGAAGTGAGATGGGGAAGAAAGGAGTCTGTCTAGATGGCATTATCAGGCCAGCTACCACTGTGGGCACCAGGAGCTTAACCCTGCTGGGCAGCTCTGGGAAGGAGTGCAGAGCATACCCCAGAGCCATCCCACCAAGGGCAAGGGGCTGGGGGGCTTCTACACTGGCTCCTGCCAGATCTGGGAGGCAGATCTGGGGGTGGAAGGGGGTGGTGCTAATTCTCCAGTATTTTGGGTCAGAGTAAGGTGTGTTGGTTTACCTGAGTCAGAAAGCCCTCAGGTAAAAGGATGCCAGTGCTGGCCGTTGCAATCAGGCCTGTGTGTACTGCAATGCAAGGCAGAGAGGATGTGGGCTGGCTATGGGCAGTGTCCACTGTAGTCTTTTCACCTGGACAGTCTGTTCTGTCCAGCACTCAGCACTCCTCTCTCCCCACCTTCTTGAATCATTCAGGCCCATCTAAGCTTACTCCTTCCTTTACTCATATTCCTGATGAGCAGGCAGTGCTGTCAGGACAGCATAAATCTCACTTATCTGTATTTCTCACAGAGCCTAGCACGGTGCTTTGATGGGTAGAAGCTCTCTCAGTTGACCCCTACCTAGCTTACTTCCTGATTAGCTGCTGATGTAGAGTCCCTCAGCGAAGCCCCTGCCTGAGGCCCCTCGCTCACCCAGTGCACAGGCACCTGCTATACTTCCCTGCTGCTGACTCGATGCTCCACTGCTGACTCGATGCTCCCCTTGTGTGTCCTGTGTTTGTGCCTAAACCTGCTTATGTCAGCTGTGATATAATTTAGAATAAATCAACTAAATTAAGTGCATTGAATAATAAATGAATTAAATTGAACATTATGTCATCTAATTAGACACAAGTGCAAACACGGTCTCTTTTTTTGACACACGGACACGTATGTTTATTGCAGCACTATTTACAGTAACAAAGACTTGGAACCAACTCAAATGTCCATCAGTGATAGGCTGGATAAAGAAAATGTGGAACATATACACCATGGAATTACTATGCAGCCATAAAAATGAGTTCATGTCATTTGCAGGAACATGGATGAAACTGGAAGCCATCATTCTCAGCAAACCAACCCAGGAACAGAAAACCAAACACTGCATGTTCTCACTAATAAGTGGGAGTTCAATAATGAGAACACATGGACACAGGAAGGGGAACAACACACACCAGGGCCTGACAGGGGGGTTGGGAGCAAGGGTAGAGAGAGCATCAGAACAAATACCTAATGCATGTGGGGCTTAAAACCTAGAAGGCTGGTTGATAGATGCAGCAAACCACCATGGCACATGCATACCTATGTAACAAACCTGCACGTTCTGCACATGTGTACAGAACTTGGGGAAAAAAAGAAAAGGAAGAAGTTCAAGTCCAGGCTGAGCAACACTGGTGGACCCCTTTCCTTTAAAAAGTCACCACCACCTGACTGCCAAGCTGAGATCTAAGGACCTCCAAGAAACATTGAACACGCACTCTCTGCCTGCAGATACAGAAACGGGTAGTCTCATTTCGGGTCCTAGTCTTCCCAAAGCGCTGTACTCACAGCGAAAATGGAAGTGCTGAAAAGCCCACCATGTGTCCGCAGACCAGGAACCTTAAGGTAGCTGAAGGAGAAAACCTGCGTATCACAGATACCACGTGTGCGAGCTATTCTGCAGTGCTCTTCCTTTCTAATCTTGCAAAGACATTGTATCCCTCAAGGAAGCGCACCGTTCCTGTGCATACGTGGAGTAACCAGAACAAGCTCCTATTCCATCTCCCTGCTCCAAAGACCCATATAGCATACTGTCTTCAGATACAGAATGTATCTGATGTTAAACTGATAAAAACCAGATACTACACTTGCTTTTAGATAAAAGGCCGAAAAGTGATACTGCTGTTTTCGCCTCCCCACCCCCACCCCCACCCCCACCCCCACCCCCCACCCCGGTTACCGCCCCACTCTCATCCACATTCAAGTCGCGGTGAGAGCCCCAGCCTTGCTCCTTGCCTCATTCCCTTTGTCTCGTCCACACCACTATTGATGCCATTACACACTCGGGCTGAGTTCTTATTCTCCACGTGTGAAAGGGAAATCTTACACTCGTGCTTGTTCCGGCGTTCCCGGGCTTTCATTTCAAATTTGCATGCCCCGCGCTTTCCCAGAGGGCGTGGCTCCAGGGTTGACTCCGCCCCCGGGGCCGCCTCCTGTTGGGGAGCCGGGGCTCCACTGGGGGCGACTTCCTTGTTTGTATGAACGGAGAGAAAAGAGAGAACTGAGACTGAGGGCTAAAGCGAGAGGGGTCTGTGGAACAGATCTCTCGGCGGAGAGCTGTCCACGCCAACATGATCATTTTTAAGAAAACTAAGATAAGTGCTTTGGAAAGATAATTTGGTAACAAAATTTGCTGTTAAATGGCTTTGAAGTGCTTTTAGGTTCATTCTCCTTTGGCAGACACTGTTGACTCCACACCTTTTTCCCACCCTTTTCTTGCTTATCTGCTTCTGCTATAGATGCTGGAAAGCTAAGTGCATGAATTCCCAAGCTGTCTTCATGACTGGATATGTCTATGACCCACTTCTGACTAAAGAGTAGCTAAAAATCTGATGGGGAAGGGGGCAGTCTGATAAAAATTGCTTTCCTGATATAGTGGACAGATGTACTTCAGCTTTTTCCTGCCTTGAATATAGATGTAATACCCAGAGGTGCAGCAACCATTTTGTGATCATGAGGCTGCAAGCCAACACTGAAGACTAATAGAATGGAAAGAGAGACAATGCTTGGATCTTTTGTGGAATCACGGAGTCACAGCATTGATGTTGGAATGTCTCCCTTTAGACTATTTGATGCCCTCGGCCGGGCGCGGTGGCTCACACCTGAAATGTTCCTAACTCCTCTAAAGATGTTTCTTAGGGCTGGGCGAAGTGGCTCACGCCTGTAATCCCAACACTCTGGAAGGCTGAGGAGGGCAGATCACTTGGGATCAGGAGTTCAAGACCATCCTGGCCAACATGGCGAAACCCCATTACTACTAAAAATACAAAAATCAGTCGGGTGTCATGGAGGGCGCCTGTCATCCCAGCTACTCGGGAGGCTGAGGCAGGAGAATCGCTTGATACCGGAAGGCGGAGGCTGCAGTGAGCTAAGATCGTGCCTCTGCACTCCAGCCTGCATGACAGAGCACGACACTCTGTTTAAAAAAAGAAGGCTTATTGGGATTACCTCCCAAATAAACTATTTAGAGGCCATTCTGCATCACAGGATCTATTTATGAGAAATACTAAGTTAAGACAAAGCATATTAACAACAGTCACTTCCATTGATTGAGGCTTTAAATATGGGCCTTGAACTTGAACTTGAGAAATGGTGTGCCAGGCAGCTCACATGCATTATCTCACTCACTTTTACAACAATTCCACAAGGGAGCAGCTATGTTATTATCGTCAGGTAAAAAGTTGAGGTTGGCTAGGTGCAGTGGCTCATGCTTGTAATTCTAGCACTTTGGGAGGATGAGGCAGATGGATCACTTGAGCTGAGGAGTTTGAGACCAGCCTGGGCAACATGGCAAAAAATCGTCTCTACAAAAAAGTATAAAAACTAGCCAGAAGTGGTGGTATATGTCTATGGTCCCAGCTACTTGGGAGGCTGAAGTAGGAAGATCACTTGAATCTGGAAAGCAGAGGTTGTAGTGAGCCATGATCACATTACTGCGCTTCAGCCTGGGTAACAGAACAAGAACAACAACAACAAAGTTGAGGATCAGAGAGGTTAAGTAATTTGTTCAACTACACACAGCTAAAAAATGGCAGACATCAACAGATGAATGGCTAGGATAAACAAATCGTTTATCCGCACACACACACGCACATTCACACGCACACAGGAATATTACTAAAGTCTTAAAGGAATGAAGTACTGATACATGCTACAAAATGGCTGAACCTCAAGAACATCATGCTAAGTGAAAAACCCAAAACAAGAGGCCACATGTTGTACAATTACATTTATATGAAATATCCAGACAGATGAATCAATGGACACAGAACTGAAACAGGCAGTTGCCAGGGGCTGGGGGAGGGAGGGAATGGGGAGAACGTGCTTGATGAATGAGTTCACTTTGGGGTGATGGAAATGTTTTGGAACTGAGCAGAGGTTGTGCTTACAAACCATTGTGAGTACACTCAATGCCACTGAATTGTTCACTTTAAAATGGTTAATTTTATGATATGTGAACTTCCTGCTCAATAATTTTTTTATGGCAGAGCTGGGAGTTTAAGCTAGGTGACTCTAACCAAGAAACTCTGATGCCAGTGATTCCCCAAAGTGCAATCCCAGACAGCAGTGCAGCATCACTTGGGAAGCTGCTAGAAATTCTCATTATTTGGCCTCACCTCAGATCTACAGAATCAGAAGCTCTGGAGGTAGGGCTTAGCCATCAGTGTTTTCACAGACCCCCCAAGCGACTCAGATGAGCTGAAGTCTGAGGAGAACCGCCCAGAAATCAACATGAGTCTTATTCTCCATCACACTCAGCCAATCTCAACCCATACATTTCATGTGGAAATAAAGTATTTGTGGTTTCCTTGATATTAGGACTTCAAGGGCTCATGTGGGTGTGAGTTTGTGTGTGTTGAACTCATCACACGCACCCAAGTTTAGCAGCCAAGGTGGGATCAGGATGCCCTTTCTTTCAAGGTGTATGGACTCCCCCCAAAGCACAGTGCAGAGAGCTGGGCTGGATCACCTTGGCAGGGGAGAGGCCTTGGCAGGCCTGATGCATCCATCTTCACCTGACTGTCAGGAGGCCTGGGTGGGGCGGTGCTCCTGTTCACCAGACCAGCTGAGCCCAAACCAGCAAATGTTTCCCCATGATAAAACAGGAGGAGATTCAGGGGCCATGCCAAAAATAAATCTCCTAAATATCCCCAGGCTCCACTGCCTTCCAAATCTGTCCCTTTTTCAGTACCCAATGTGAATTTACTAACAAAAGCAGTTAGGTAGAGAATTGAAATTATGTTCATTTTTATACTGGGTTTAGAGCTTTAGTTCAATTCCAGGGACAAAACTCTTGAAAGTAGAGGCTCATTTTAAAAACAAATTCCAATGAAACAGCCAAAATACCCCAACCTAGCACATGGGATTCCCTTTTCAGTCCCTTTCAGGAACTAATGGAGTATTAGTTCCTGAAGATGTTACTAGGAATGTCTGGGAAAAGGGCGTGGTGGACAATTGAACTTGAGAAATGGTGTTTCCTCTACCCACCTTCTGGAGAGTCACAGTGCACATTCGCATATTAAAGGCTCTGAGAGATCCTGCAGCACAAAACCCTGCTTCACTGTGTCCAACTCAGGCTGTCACAAACTCCAAACTTACTTAAGAGGCAGCAGAGCCCAGCAGTTAAATGCGAGCTCTGGAACCAGCATCTGGGTTCGTAACCTGACTCAGCTCCTGGCTGTGTGACTCACCCTCTCTGTACTTCAGTTTCCTCATTGAGAGATGAAGATGAAAACTGACCAAGTTCAGAGGGACCTTATGAGGACAGCTGAGTTAACGCAGATACAGCAAATACAAGGCCTTACACCACTTAGCACATATTCAATCCATGTTAGATGTGTGTTACATTTTTAAAAATCACTTAATCAGGATGGGGCGCAGTGGCTCATGCCTGTAATCCCAGCACTTTGGCCTATAATCCCGGCACTCTGGGAGACCAAGGCAGGCGGATCATGAAGTCAGGAGTTCGAGAGCAGCCTGGCCAACATAGTGAAACCCCGTCTCTACTAAAAATACAAAAATTAGCCAGGTGTGGTGGTGCATGCCTGTAGTCCCAGCTACTCGGGAGGCTGAGGCAGGAGAACCGCTTGAACCCGGGAGGTGGAGGTTGCAGTGAGCCGAGACTGCACCACTGCACTCCAGCTTGGGCGACAGAGTGAGACTTCACCTCAAAAAAAAAAAAAAATTACGTATCAGTTTAATACAACATCTTGCCGAGCCTAGTCCACTGAGCACATGTTTGGAAATGTAAGAAATACGACCTTACGTTTGTCTGAAACGCAAAGAAAAGGACAATGGGCTGTTCCTATTAAAAGGAAAAAGTTTAGAACCAACTGTTCTTCTTAAAGCCTAACTAGATACTGACTGAGCAGCAAGTGTGGATTCATCATTCTGCTGGGAGCCCTCTACCTATATGCCTGCTCTTCCGTTTTTCCCTAGATTTCCCCTGGATATAGATTCCTTTTGGAATGGTCTCCAAATATGTAGATAGAAACAACAGAGAGGGGCCGGGCACGGTGGCTCATGACTGTAATCCCAGCACTTTAGGAGGCCGAGGTGGGCACATCACTTGAGGTCAGGAGTTCGAGACCAGCCTGGTCAACATGGCAAAATCCCATCTCTACTAAAAATACAAAAATGAGCTGGGCGTGGTGGTGTGCACCTGTAATCCCAGCTATTGGGGAAGCTGAGGCAGCAGAATTGCTTAAACCTGGGAGGCAGAGGTTGCAGTGAGCCGAGATTGCACTACTGCACTCCAGCCTGGGTGAGAGACCAAGACTCTCTCTCCAAAAATAAAATAAAATAGGCCAGGCATGGTGGCTCACACCTGTAATCCCAGCACTTTGAGAGGCCAAGGCAGGTGAATCACCTGAGGTTGGGAGTTCAACACGAGCCTGGCCCACGAAACCCCATCTCTACTAAAAATACAAAAATATAGCTGAGCATAGTGGCGAGGGCCTGTAATCCCAGCTACTCAGGAGGCTGAGGCAGGAGCATCACTTGAACCTGGGAGGTGGAGGTTGCAGTGAGCCAAGATCACACCAGTGCACTTCAGCCTGGGTGACAGAGCAAGACTCCATCTCAAATAAACAAATAAATAATAAAATAAAATAAAATAAACAGGGGAAAAGACGTGTTAGTGGTTTTTCCCAATTCTGCCATCTAAGAAAAATGAGTAATTAGCTGGGCGTGGTGGCAGGTGCCTATAGTCCCAGCTACTCGGGAGGCTGAGGCAGGAGAATGGCATGAACCCAGGAGGTGGAGCTTGCAGTGAGCTGAGATTGCACCACTGCACTCCAGCCTGGACTACAGAGGGAGACTCTGTCTCAAAAAAAAAGAAAAGAAAAAAAGAAAAGAAAAATGAGTAATGCTGACTAGGATCTTAAGAGACTCATCAATGTCTTTGAATGAATTCAAAACATACTTATTGAACTTTTATTATGTGCTAGGCACCATCCTAGGACTGGGATTATGGTAGGGAGCAAAACAGATGATGCCCGGCTTACATGGAACTGTCAAAATGATTGACTCTGGGCTCTACATTAGCCAGAGAGAGATAGGCGGATGGTTGTGTGAACATTCATTATTAAATGCTTATTATGCACTGGTCTTGTGTTAAGCATTTTATGTGTATTATCTTATTGAGTCTTCACAATAACCCTAGGCAGGCATGACTATCTCCACCTAATAGATATGAATTGAGATTCAGAGAGTTAAAGCCTTTTGCCCAAAGTCACACAGCTGGTGGAGAGCAGTGCTGGAACAGGATTGATTGACTTTAGATAGTTTGACTCCAGAGCCACATTCCACCACACCACAGCTTTCAAGAAAAAAGAAGATATGGAAATGTCTTGCCTTCACTTCTTTCCTTTTTCTGCTTTAGTGTCTTGATTCCAAAAAAAACAAAGATATAATAGGGATAATTTAACATCCTCTGGATTATTTTACATTCTTGCAATGATCCTGCATTGCTGGAAAAAAAAAATATTTTTGGTTTTTTCCTTAAAGGAGGAATAAAGCTAGTTGTAAAAAGGCAGGCCAGGCCAGGTGCAGTGGCACACGCCTATAATCCCAGCACTTTGGCGGCTAGATCACTTGAGGTCAGGAGTTCAGGACCACCCTGGCCAACATGGTGAAACCCCATCACTCCTACAGTTACAAAAATTAGCCGGGCGTGGTGGCAGGCACCTGTAATCCCAGCTACTCGGGAGGCTGAAGTGGGAGGATTTGCTTGAGCTCAGGAGGCTGAGGCTGCAGTGAGCTGAGACTGTGTCATTGCACTCCAGCCTGGGCAACAGAGTGAGACTCCATATCACAAAAAAAAAAAAAAAAAAAAAAAATGCAGGCTATCTAGAAAGGCATTCGTGTCATTCACTCAGTAAAGCTCTGGACTGCTGTTTGGTGGCACATAGAGCAGATACAGAGGAGGCACACCGGCATCGTCCCTGCCTTCTTGGAACTGAGAATTGAGCAGGGGAGAAGGACTAGGCATTTCCTCTTAATGGGGTCAGCGACCTCCAGGAGAGACATTTGGGGCTGGGAGAGTCTGGCCTTGGGGAGTCAGGGCAGGTTCTCTAAAGAAGTGAAGACTGAGCTGATAAAAGGAGAGGCAGCCAGGTGCGGTGGCTCACGCCTATAATCCCAGCATTATGGGAGGCTGAGGCAGGCGGATCACGAGGTCAGGAGTTCGAGACCAGCCTGGCCAACATGGTGGAACCCTGTCTCTACTAAAAATACAAAAATTTAGCCAGGCATGGTGGCAGATGCCCGTAGTCCCAGCTACTCAGGAGGCTGAAGCAGAAGAATCGCTTGAACCTGGGAGGTAGAGGTTGCAGTGAGCCGAGATTGTGCCACTGTACTCCAGCCTGGACGATAGAGTGAGACTCTGTCTCAAAAAAAAAAAAAAGAAGAAAAGGAGAGGCAGCAAAGCGAAAGTGGGCTGTCAGGGAAGAGGCTTCCCAGTGGAGGAAAGAGCTTACAAAGGTCCTGAGACTGCCAGGGCCGAGGCTGGAGGAAAGGAGAGATGGGCCCAGAGACAGAGGGAGCAACTCAGGCTGGCAAGGCAGGCATGGGTCAGACAACATGAGGCCTCATGAGCATATCTTGTGTGGTCCATGAGGCTTCCTCCTTAGAACGATGGGCCCCGCTGAAGAGTTACAAGCAAGAGAATGAATCTCTTAGAATCACCCAAATGCCACCATGCAGAATAACTGTACATGCCTTGCTGTGTGTCCTTTGCAACTTGGGTCCAGGCAGTTGCGTTCACAAGCATAGAGCTATTGCTTTTTCTAATGCAGACCCGCACGACACAGCCTTTTTTCCAAACTGCTTTTTCCTCTTAGCCATACATGGTGGACATCACTTCAGGTCAATGCATGTAGCTCTGTGTCATTACTTTAATGGCTGCTTATTGTTCCATGACATTAAAGGGTCAAAATTTGGCTCTCCAGCCTCCGTCAGTGGACATCGGGGTTGCCTTGTTCTCCCTCCCTTTGTGGACACCACGACAGTGCCATCCTCACGCATACACCACTGCAGTTTTTCTTCAGCCTCAGCGTGGCTGAATTCCCTTTTCCTCAACAATGTGGTCATCCCAAGGCGTGGCCTGCCCTTGATCTGAAGGTTTAGATCTGAGTGCCAGTGGGGCTAAACAAGACGTATGGCTTTATTTGGCAGGGGTGAAGATGGCAGTTTCTACCCTGGTCCAAAGCAGATGGAGGGACCTGGAGAGAGATTAGAATAAAGAGGGAATTGGCAGCTGGGTCTTCCTTTGGGAGTGAGGGAGGCCAGCGAGGATGAATTAAATGTTAAAAAAAAAAAAAAGGTGAAATGAGCTGGAATCCAGCCATGGGCTCGTCTTGCATCTGACAGCAGCACATATGTCCGAGGAAGCTAGACTCTGTCGTGTACACTTTTCAGGGGAGCCTGTGTTAGAGTGGAGAGGGGCACAGAGTCTATGAGACCCAGCCCATCTCACCCATCCTCATCCACCGTGCCCCAGCCTCAGCAGCCCTCCAATCTCTTATCCTGCCTTGCCCAGCCTGCCCCACCTCGGGACCTTTGCATGGACTGGGCCCTCCACCTGGAATGCTCTTTCCACATCTTTCCATGGATGGAGACTTCTCATCCTCAGATCTCATTCTTCTGTCCCATCTCCATGACGCCTTCACCAAACATCCTATTTAAAGCAGTCCTTCTGGCCAGGCATGGTGGCTCACACCTGTAATCCCAACACTTTGAGAAGTGGAGGCAGACCATTTGAGGTCAGAAGTTTGAGACCAGCCTGGCAACATGGTGAAACCCCGTCTCTACTAAAAAATACAAAAATTCACCAGGTGTGGTGGTGAGTGCCTGTAATCCCAGCTACTTGGGAGGCTGAGACACAAGAATCACTTGAACCCAGGAGGTGGAGGTTGCAGTGAGCCAAGATGGCTCCTTTGCACTCCAGCCTGGGAGACAGAGTGAGACTCCATCCCAAAAACAAAAACAAACAAACAAAAAAAAAAACAAAAAGCCGTCCTTCTTCCCAGCAGAACTCCCACATTGTCTGTCAAATCTCCCTCTTTATTCTCCTTACAGCACCTATCAAAAGCATCTTGGTTTTTACTTTACCTGCTCTGAGTCCACCATCCCTTCCTAGGATGAAGACTCTGTGAGGACTGGGGTCTTTCTTTCTTATTTCTCGTTGCCCAGCACACTGCCTGGGACAAGGAACCCACAATGTGTGTCTGATTAATGAAAGAATGAAAGAATGGTGTCACACAGACCCGGGTTCACATTCCAGCTCTGCCATTATATGACCTTGGGTAAATATTTAACGACTGTAAGCTAGCTCCTTATTTTTAAAATGAGTATGATCAAAGCTCCCACCTCACTAGATGGTCATGAAGATTAAGCAAGATGACGCCTGTCATGCCCCAATCCCAGTGCTAGCTGCAGGAAGTGTTTTGTACAGAACAACAGGGAACAGAGGTCTTTCCAGAGGAAACCTGGCCTTTTCATGCACCAGTGCCACATTCAGTTCTTCCCTGGGCTTCCAAATCCATAATTCTACCTGGAACAGGTACAGCACAGGTCTCTTTATGGCTGCTGTAGACAGTTGAAGATAATTATCAAACAGGTTCTGGGGACCAAAATATTGTCACTTCTTTCCAACCCTGCTCAAAGATCAGTTTTTAACAATTAACAGGGCCTCTGAGGCAGGCTCTGACTTACTCATTAAGGTGGGAAGCCAGCCTCTCTCCACTGTCCACTTACAGATTTAAATGCCAATTATTACAGCCAACTAGGGCACACCCATGAGCTGACGAGCAGGATTAATTTTCACAGAATTTAACCATTGTTGGATGTGTCTATCCTTGAATTCTCAAATTCCCAGCGAGAAACCTTTGGATTTCTTTCATTAGCTGCTGCTGCACATGCAGAGAAGACAACTCCTACATGGATGGGGTTGGTAGCAAACAGGCTTTCCTCTTCCAGTAAAGCTAGGAGCCAGGTTGTTCTCAAAGCATCGTGCTCCCTCTGCTGGACATTGCTTAAACTGCAACTCCAGTATCCACATCAGCCCCCTCCTGAGTGTCTGTTACTAGGAACAATGGGGACACAAGACAGAAGACCTTTTACTCCACTGAATGAAAGATAATCCCCTGTCACATATGACTTTTATTAAGTTATACATGGGAGGTGGGAGTGTAGACTCTTAAGATAATGGTAATTAAGGCTTTTGCCAAAATGAGGCCACACCTCGAAATCCTTTGCTGTGGATTTCAAAGCAAACTGGCACCTTGAGGGGAAGGGGCAGTAGGGGAGTGTTTGGGCTTGTTTATGCTGAGCAAGAAAGGGCTTCCTGTTGCTAAGAAGGCCGGATCTGAAACTCCCAGAGCCTCCGTGGGCTGCCAACATATCTTACACAACCCCCTTTGATGGCCTTGGCGCAAATTAATGAAACTTCACAGAGGTGATTTCCCTGGAAATCCACCGGGCTGAGAATTGAGGGAAGTTGAGGCTTGAGGCAGAAAGCTGGGGCTGGGGTGCCGCCAAGCCTGGGACAGAGGGCGGCAGGGGGACGCTTCCCCAGGCTGCAGAAGCGGGTCCCTGGTCACTCGAATACAGGGCTGGGAGGGTAGGTCAGTGAGGCCCAAAATCAGATCACTAGCAAGACCCCATCAGGCTCACTCGTTTCAACCATACCTTTAGTTGTAGACATTTCCTACTAGAAACACTGTCTTCCCATCATTCTTGATAAAAGCGGATTTTCTGCTGCTAAATTGAAAAGTCCCCGACTTTCCTTCTTGTCCTCTTCTGAACAGCTCTTTCCAACTCCCCTCCCTCCTTCCCTATGGAGACTACCCCTTGTTCACCATAAATGGCCACAACCCAGACACAAGGCTGAAGCCCATCCACGGGAGGACAGTTGAGAGGGTGATGGCATTCCACACCACGGAGTGGGCCCAGGATGGGAAAGAAGGTGTGTAAGCCTCGACCCTGGGCCTGGAGGGATGGCCAGGTATACTGAGTGAGAAAAAAAAAACACAGCGAAAAGTTGTACAGTTCCATGCCAGACACCCTGTAAGTGGCCAGCAAGGTTTCTAACTTATCTGTATGAACAAGAGGACACACCCCAAATAGTCAGCACTTGCTACTTCAAGGGAGCCAGGTTGTTTGACAGGGAGGGGAGACTGGCATGTCCTTTCTACACCTGGGTGTCATGAGTCTGGTAAGAAGAGGATCCAGCTCTTGCCAGGTGGATCCCAGATGTGCCTCCGTGGCGCCTTTCCCCCGCTCCCACCTTGATTTCCCCTTTGAGCTGTGTTGTCAGCTTTCACTGGAACGTGGCTCATGGCTCGTGGCATATTTTTAGCACTCATACATCAGTCCTATTTGCCCTAGGTTTTGAACTTTGTAAGGCATGGACATGTCTTTGTAGCCCCTGTATCTAGGTCAGCCTGGCCTACGATAGGTGCTCAATAAATTATTTCAAACTCTCTGGAATGAGAAGAAACGTTTAGTAAATGTTGCCTAACAACTGGGAGAAGTGAATGACTTAGAAGCACACCACAAATGGAACTCCAATTGAATTAAAGAACTAAATAGAGAGAACCATCAGGGCATCGCTGTGGTTCTTAAATTTCAGCAGGCAGCAGCATCACCAGGAGGGCTTGTTAATTTCTGAATGCGTAGGTCTGTGGTGGGATCTGAGGTTTGCTCATTCCAGTAGCTTCTCAGGTGATGTTGATGCTCCTGGGCCAGGGATCATCTGCTGAGAACCGCTGTCCTATAGTCTTAGGGTAAATTACTCCATTTCAAGCAAAGGGACACATTACAAACAGAAAAGGGAGATTGGACCAACAGTTCTGGGACTTGGTTGCCCATCAGAATTAGGCCCACCCAGCGTGTTGAAACGTAGATTCCAAGAAGGTCACCCTCCAAAGCTGACGGTGGAGCCCAGGAATCTGTGTTTTTAAAACAAATTCCCCCAAGTGAGTCTAAGGCACAGCCAGGTTTGGGAACTACTGATTCACCTTCACATATTTCAAACTTCAGAGAACAGAACATACCACCAGAATGGAAGATAAAGAGAAAAACAAGGGTGGATTTGCATGGAATAGAGTAGAAGGCTGAGCAGCTCACTCCTTCATATCCTTCCAATCTCTGCTCAAATGTCACCCTTTGAGAGGCCTTCCCGGTCACCTCATACCTAATTGCAGCCCGACCCAACACTTCGTGTCTTCTCTACCCTGCTCTAGCTTTTGTCTCCATAATGGTAATTGCCACCTAACATTAGGTATTTACCCACTTTGCTGCTTGTCTTCTGTCTCCCTCTAGAATGAAGACGACAGGAGGTAGAGAACTTGATCGCTTAGGCTCATTGCTATTCCTTGGGTGCTTGGACCATACCATACCTCAAGAATAATTTGTGGAGTGACAGAATGAACTATGATATCAGTAATTTTGGGTTCATTGAGACTTGTTTTATGGCTTGGTAATGGTCCAGTTTTATAACTGTTTCCTGAATATCAATAAGGATGTGTCTTTGCTAACTGTTGAGTACAGAATTCCACAAATGCCCCTTAAATCAAGCTTATTGCTGATGCTATTGAAACTTTCTACATTCCTATTATATTTTTGTCTACTTGCTTGTGGCAAAATCTCCCACTATAATAGTAGACATTGTGTGATTAATAGTAGACAAATGTGTGACAATTAGGCACATTACATACATTATCTCTCTTATCATAGTAATCATTCCAGTTACTATCACTATGTAGTAAATGACCCCAAATTTCATGGCCAAAAAAAACCCCACCATTTTCTTATGCTCACAGATTCTATGAGTCTGGAATTCTTGTCCATCAGAGTAGGGACAGCTCATCTCTGTTCCACAGTACCTGGGGCCTCAGCCTGGCGATGCCAAGGCTGGGGCAACTGAGGGCTAGGGACCAGGATTGCCTGCAGGTGTCTTCATTCACAGGTGTGATGTTGATGCTGGCTGTCAGCTGGGAACTGCAGTGGGGATGTCACTCCCTGAGGTCTCTTGACACGTGTTAGCTTGGGCTTCCTCACAACATGGCAGCTGGGGTCCAGAAGTGAGCATCTTAGGAGAAAGCACATGGCCTTTTTATGATCTAGCCTCAGCAGTCTCTCAGCATCACTCTGCCATACCACAGCCAAGACCACATTCAAGGGGAGGGGATGTGAACCCCACCTCTTGATGGCAGGACTGTCAAGGTCACATTACATAAAGAACATGTGGGAGGGGAGATAGCACTGCAGCCATCTTTGGAAAATACAATCTGCCCCAGCACCCCTCTGAAATCGATTTTATTGTTCTCAATTTTAAATGTATTAGAACTAAGACGTAGAAAGGTTAAGTAACTTGACCAAGAGCACTCAGCTAGTTACTAGCAAAGTGAAGACTTAATCCTAGGTCTCCCAGACTCTAAATTACATGACTGATTGATAGATAGATAATCTATATGTATATACTGTGTGTGTGTGTGTATAATTCATTTATACTCAAGCTTATTTTTAAAAATAATTCAAAGTGGCTAAATGCAAAAAAAAATAATAATAATAATGTTTCATATTCAGAAAGTAATTCCCATAACTTATTCATCCACTACTAGTAATTTTGGGTTCTCAGTAAGGGACATTCTTACTTTACGTTTCCCAAGCATAAGGCTGGTTTTTATTTCTGCGTAATGCAGTTATGAGAAACAAGGCGAACTAACAAGCAAGAATCAATCAACTTTCCAGGACCTTGGGAGGACACAAAGCTCCCCGCTGCTGTCTGCCCAGCTGAAAGAGCTTCTCTCAGACTTTCAGCATGGAGACAGCCCAGAGGTCATGGGACTTGGATCCCAGGAGGACCAGATGAGCCTGCCTTCCTCCTTCTCTTCCCCTCCACCTGAAGAGCAGAAACAATTACCCTTCCCCTTCCCTACTTCACAGGAACACGCCAACCACATGAGATCCAAGTCAGTGGAGTCCAAGCACAGAGCATTTTCTTTTCTTTCCTTTGTTTTCTTTTTTTTTTTTTTTTCGGAGTCTCACTCTGTCGCCCAGACTGGAGTGCGGTGGCACGATCTTGGCTCACTACAATCTCTGCTGCCCAGGTTCAAGTGATTCTCCTGCCTCAGCCTCTTGAGTAGCTGGGATTACAGGTGCCTGCCACTGCACCAGGCTAATTTTTGTAGTTTTTAGTAGAGACAGGGTTTCACTATCTAGGCCAGGCTGGTCTTGAACTCCTGACCTTGTGATCCACCCACCTCGGCCTCCCAAAGTGCTGGGATTACAGGTGCAAGCCACCGTGCCCAGCCCTGCACAGAGTATCTTCAAGACTTCCCTGAATTACTGGATAGAAAAGTGAACGGGACCCTAGAGACCTCGGGTTGTTGTTGGCATCAGAATCCTGGGAACCTTTTTTTGAAATACAAATTCCCAGGATCCCCAACCAGAGCTTCAGAATCCTCAGGCTGGGGCCTGGCACGTGTTAAAAGCTCCCCACGTGACTCTGTTCACCACCCTGAATGTAAACCAGTGATCCAGTATGAGGCCCAATATGCAGCTGGTAAACAGAGAACCAGGGGTGCAAGTAGTCCCCACATAGTGACCCAGAAGGTCAGTGCCAGGCTGGGACCCCAGCCCCAGCAGCCTCCCTAAGATTTCCTTAAAGTACATTTTCTCTGCTCCAACGTGTGCCATGAGCTTGTTGGTTTATCAGGCTGAGCTGCTTATAATAAATGAATGGCAACAACAAATTTCCAGACCAAAGTCACAAAGGCCACCAGACCTTGGTGCAGGACAAGCTGTTCCAATCATACATGTTGCCTATTTTCATTCTCACTACAGGCCAAGAGGCTAAATTACAGTCATGCCCATTTCACAGATTGGGACACAGAGACCTTGAGAAGACATCTGTTTTAGCTGGGCTCAAATAGAACTAAGTCACCACAGCACTGCTGCCTTCACTTCCTTAATAGCTAAGCTCACCTCCCAGGCACCGGTTTAAGCCTTTTACAAAGTCTAAGGTACTTGGGTCAGATCTATGTCACACTAAATATACCCTTATTATTCCTATTTAACTGATGATCCACTGACACAAACATATATTGAGGCCTATTTTGCAGCAGGTGCTTTGTCAGGTGCTATTCATTCTTCGTGGTATTTAATTATTTCAGCAGAAGGCCCATTGCTCTACCCATTTCGGAGATTAGGAAACCAAGGTTTGGAGAAGTGAGTTATTTGACCAAATTTGCACAGCTGCTAAATGGCACAGGCGCCTATGCTTTGATGCTCTCGTTAAAGTATATGGACAGGCTGGGTGCAGGGTGCAGTGACTCACACCTGTAATCCCAGAACTTTGGGAGGCTGATGTGGGCGGATCACTTGAGGCCAGGAGTTTGAGATCAGCCTGGCCAACACGGTAAAACCCCATCTCTACTAAAAAGTACAAAAAAAAAAAAAAAAATTAGCTGGGCATGGTGGCTTATGCCTGTAATCCCAGCTACCCTGGAGGCTGAGGCAGAATCAATTGAACCCAGGACGCAGAGGTTGCCATGAGCCTAGATCACGGGCTCTGGCCTGGGTGACAGAGTGAGACTGTGTCCCAAAAAAACCAGTATATGGACAGTGTACTGCCTTCATCTGGAGAATGTAAGCTCCCTATGGGCAACTTACATTCTATATGTAACATATACTAATAGATAACTTATAAGCTACTTATTAGTAACTTATAAATAAGTGTGGTTTTGCACACCATTTTTCTGCAATGCCAGGCACGTGCACAGCGGCGGGCACACTGTAGGTCTTCCAATAATCCAGTTCAATGCAATTAAACCCAACTCCACATGACAAAGACTGAAACGTTCAGCCTCTCCTGAAAACAAATAGTACCTGCAATCCACACCTCACCTTTGTAGCTCCCGGCACTGGGCCCGGCACCCAACAGGGACTCGGCAGACTGCAGTGAATGGTGAATACCGCTTCCGAGGGGAGCTGTTTCCTCCTGAGCTTCCTTGGAGAGGATCTACAAAGAGGCCTTTTGGTTCGCGGCTGCGCAGCAAGCCGCCAGCAGGCCTTTGCTGAAAGCTGAGCAGAAAGCAGGCAGGTGGTTGTGCAATGGCGGAGGTGGAGGCTGCTCCCCCGGATCACCCTCCAGCACTACCAGTTCCCTCTCCAGAGCCAGCAACCCCGGGGGCGTCCAGCAGCCCCTCACTCCTGCCAAGCCAGGCAGGAAGCATGGCTTCTGCTTACTCCCAGTCCCGTCCCCTGAAGGGATTTAGTCTAAACCAGTGAGGTGTTTTCCACTGAAACTCTTCAATCAGCTATTGTCATTTGCTGGCCTCTTCCCTGTTTGACAGTGAGGCTTTACCTTTGGAAAGGTTTTGTTCTGCCCCTCGGGGAGACCCAAGCTGGTCCTGAGATAGTGAGTGCAGCGTAGCATTTCCGAGGGTGTGCTCTGCTAAACGGGGCACCTACTAAAAATACAAAAATTAGCCCGGCGTGGTGGCGCCCGCCTGTAATCCCAGCTTTCTGGGAGGCTGAGGCAGGAGAATCGCTTGAACCTGGGAGGCAGAGGTTATGCCACATATCTGAATCAACACCCGGCGATGGCAGATAGCCAGCTGCCCTCCATTCCTCTCAGAGCCTGGATGCAGCCTCAGAATCCTTCTCAATACATGTTCCGCTGTTCAGCGCCAGCCACCTGCCATTCCTGCTCCCTGCAGTTACTGAGTCTCATGGATGTAACTCTTCCTTTTCCAGCAGCTTACTCAAAAGATATGGTGGGGCCGGGCACAGTGGCTCATGCCTGTAATTCCAGCACTTTGGGAGGCCGAGGCTGGGGGAGCACTTGGGGTCAGGAGTTCAAAACCAGTCTGGCCAACATGGCGAAACCACGTTTCTACTAAAAATACAAAAATTAGCTGGACATGATGGTGGGTGCTGTAATCCCAGCTACGCGGGGGGTGAGGCAGGAGAATCCCCACAGGCAGGCAGAGGTTGCAGTGAGCCAAGATCTGGGTGACAGAGTGAAACACTGTCTCAAAAAAAAAAAAAAGAAAAGAAAAGGCAGGCATGGTGGTGGCAGGAAGCACAGGAAATGCCTCATGGGTGTCTGGGAGGAAGCAGTGCACACTTGAGTGGAGAGGAGGGATGACGAGGAGAGATGACCAGGAGGGGAAGACAAGGAGTGCACCCCAGCAGCAGGGACGTTGCAGCAGGGAATGGGATTTCACCGGGAGAGAGAATGATTGCCCTGGGTCCTTGTTAATTGAAATACCGAAATTCCCCAGCAGCTGAAAAACAAAGGCTTCTAAGAGACTCACGTGCACCTCATTGGGTCGTATCTGCGAGCACAGCGACAGGTGTGGCCACCATCAGCACACTCACCTGATAATTGCACAGCCCATTAACAGTCCACACAAGCACAAACTCACATGGTCCATTCAGTCATAGGCTAAACATCAAATATGTAAGCCTGGCCGGGCATGGTGGCTCACACCTGTAATCCCAGCACTTTGGGAGTGAGGCAGGCGGATCACTTGAGGCCAGGAGTTCAAGACCAGCTCGGCCAACATGACAAAACACCGTCTCTACTAAAAATACAAAAATTAGCTGAGCGTGGTGATGCACGCCTTAATCCCAGCTACTTGGGAGGCTGAGGTAGGAGAATTGCTTAAACTTGGGAGGCGGAGGCAGGAGAATTGCTTGAACCTGGGAAATGGAGGTTGCAGTGAACCGAGATTATGCCACTACACTGCAGCCTGGGCAACCCAGTAGAGACTCTGTCTCAAAAAAAAAAAAAAAAAAAACTTAAGCCTCTGCTATGGATTCTCTCTCATCCAGTCTCGATGTCATAAAATATGGGACAAAAAAATAATATTGCAGCATATTGAAAATTTATCATAAATGTAAACAACAGGAACTGACTAGAACTCTGTCAGGGGAGACAAACATATATTTCCTTGACCAACAAAACAGAAAAGGTTAGCAAAGTTTTGATTAAACCAAATTATTTTCCGAATTCCAGGAATTCTTACATAAATATAAAACTGTGAGTATAAGAGCATTTTTATTTTATTATTTTTTAATTTTAAGCCCATTCCTTTAATATTCTAGAGTAGAATTGGGAGAGCACCCCTCAATAACAAGGAAAACTTGTGCAACTGAGTTAATTCAAGTCCTGCTTTTGTGTGGCACACTGAAAATTTTGCTTTTATAAGCTTTTTTTTTTTTTTTGAGACGGAGTCTCTCTTTGTCACCCAGGCTGGAGTGCAGTGGCATGATCTCAGCTGACTGCAAGCTCCGCTTCCCAGGTTCACACCATTCTCCTGCCTCAGCCTCCTGAGTAGCTGGGACTACAGGCGCCCGCCACCAAGCCTGGCTAATTTTTTTTTGTATTTTTAGTAGAGACAGGATTTCACCATGTTAGCCAGGATGGTCTCGATCTCCTGACCTCGTGATCCACCCACCTCGGCCTCCCAAAGTCCTGGGATTTCAGGCGTGAGCCACCGTGCCCGGCCTATAAGCTTTTTAAAGGAGAGAGAAAAAGAGAGAGACGATGACTCCAGCTCTGTCACCCAGGGTGGAATGCAATGTCATAATCACGGCTCACTGCAGCCTCCACCTCCTGGACCCAAATGATCCTCCCACCTCGACCTCCTGAATAGCTAGGACCACACACAGGCTTGCACCACCATATCCACCTAATTAAAAACAAAAATTGTAGAGATGGGGGGGGGGTCTCTTGCTGTGTTGCTCAGGCTAGCCTTGAACTCCTGGCCTCAAGCAATCCTCCCTCCTTGGCCTCCCAAAGTGCTGGGATTACATCATGAGCCACCACGCCTGGTCTCAAAACTATGTTTTCTTCTATGTTTTTCATTTTATGATAATATCCTGGCATGTTTCCAATTCACCTAACGAATGGCTCCCCCAAAAATTATTAATTATTTATGTTTTGTCTATTTTCTGAAGAAAGTGAGGGTGAATATTGTTCCTGGTATAAACCTTTGGAAACATAACTTTCAGGATCCTGCAGGCCCTTTATATTATAATCCTGTGTTCAAGGCTTGTCTTCTCCAAAAGCAGAAGGAAGGCTGAGGTTGCAGTGAGCCAAGGTCATGCCACTATATTCCAGCATATATATATAAAAATATATAATATATAAAAAATATATAAAAATATATAAAAAATATATAAAAAATATATATATTTTTTAAAAAGCAAGTAACATATACTCATGGAACCAGGATTCCTATTTCTAGGAACTCATCTTACATACACACTTGTCCACTTGTGAAATGATACATATACAAGATTAAAAGACTATTTGTATTAGCAAAAAATAAAAATAAAAATTGACAAGAACCTAAAATTTCATCTGGAAGGGATAAATTAATCATAGATTAAATCTGTACTGTTAGGAGTTAAACAGGTATAATGTGATATGCTGAAGCTGTAAGAAAGAATAAAGAGGGTCCGTATTAACTGTTGTGTAATCATCTTCAACATACATTGTTAGACGTAAGGGGTGAAAAAAGGGTCCGGGCGCAGTGGCTCACACCTGTAATCCCAGCACCTTGGGAGGCCAAGGCGGGCAGATCACTTGAGGTCAGGAGTTTAAGACCAGTCCAGCCAACCGGGTGAAACCTCATCTCTACCAAAAAACAAAAATTAGCTGGGCATGGTGGCACAAGCCTGTAATCCCAGCTACTGGAGAGGCTGAGGCAGGAGAGTTGCTTGAACCCAGGAAGTGGAAGTTGCAGTGAGCGGAGATCACGCCACTGCTCTCCAGCCTGAGTGATAGAGCAAGACCCCATCTCAAAAAAAAAAAAAGGCCGGGCGCGGTGGCTCAAGCCTGTAATCCCAGCACTTTGGGAGGCCGAGACGGGCGGATCACGAGGTCAGGAGATCGAGACCATCCTGGCTAATACGGTGAAACCCCGTCTCTACTAAAAATACAAAAACTAGCCGGGCGAGGTGGCGGGCGCCTGTAGTCCCAGCTACTCGGGAGGCTGAGGCAGGAGAATGGCGGAAACCCGGGAGGCGGAGCTTGCAGTGAGCTGAGATCTGGCCACTGCACTCCAGTCCGGGCGACAGAGCGAGACTCCGCCTCAAAAAAAAAAAAAAAAAAAAAGACACAGCTCAGAATAATTCTATTGGATGCTTCCACTGTGTAAACAAGAATGAGATAAGAGGTAGGTCCAGGTATTTGATTACATTTGCATACAATATATCTAGAAGGACCTGTATGAGCTGGGAACCCTGGACACCCTCACAGAGGAGAACTGGGTGGGCAAAAAATGGGATCTTTTCGGTGTCTTTAACATTTTGAATCACATATTGCATTCGCCTTTCAATATAAACATTAAGGTCAATTTTTTTTTTTTTTTTTTTTTTTTTTTAGACAGAGTCTCACTCTGTTGCCCAGGCTGGAGTGCAGTGGCGCAATCTCAGCTCACTGCAAGCTCCACTTCCTGGGTTCACGCCATTATCCTGCCTCAGCCTCCTAAGTAATTGGGACTACAGGCACCTGCCACCACACCCGGCTAATTTTTTGTATTTTTAGTAAAGACGGGGTTTCACCATGTTAGGGCAGTCTCGATCTCCTGACCTTGTGATCCACCCACCTCAGCCTCCCAAAGTGCTGGGATTACAGGCGTGAGCCACCGCACCCTGCCAAGGTCAATTTTTTTAATTGAATAGGCAAAAGAAATCCAGGATCACTCCATGTCCGGGATTGGCCAATATTTTCCCAAGGGACCAGAGAGTAAATATTTAGGCTTTTCAGGCTAATAACAGCTCAATCACCACCACCCTCAGCAATGTCTTTGAAATTCAAAAGCAGCCATGGACAGTAAATAAAGCAATGGGTGTGACCACGTGCCAACAAAACTTTACTGAAGATGCTGAAACTTTAATTTCATATAAATTTCACATGTCATGAAGCATTCTTCACTTGATTTTTCCCCCAATGGTTTAAAAATGTATACCCATTCTTAGCTCACAGGACTGTAATCGGCCAACTCCTGGTCTATGGTGATGGCCTCCACATTTCTGCAGTGATCTCACTATAGCTTAGGGGTGTGTCCAGCTTGGGGTACCTGTGTTAAGAGGAATATTAACCAGCGAACTGGGATGCCATCAGTCTGTTGGCAGGATGGGAGGAATGTTGAAAAACTTGGGGCCATAGATCCTGAGGAAAGAAGATTTGGGATTAGACGGCATGAGCCAAGTGGAATGAAAGCTGTCATCAAATAGATGATGGGCTGCAGGAGGGGGATCCCGGTCTCAGATGCAGCGTGACCGAGTAGGACAAGGTAGCTTTGGGGCTTCGCCCAAAGGAGAAATATTAACCATGCCTAGAGCTTCCTTGGAGAAGGAAGCCCTGGAGCAGCAGCCGAACTGCACTTAGGGCACCAGTGGATCAGTGGATGGGATGCCTTCGGTGTCCCCACTCCATCCCTGTCCTCACCACCTCAGGGCATATGCACCCTCCACAGCCAGAACCTGCTTTGCTTTACTTTGCTTTTCCTTTTCTTTTCTTTCTTTCCTTTCTTTATCTCTCTCTCTCTCTTTCTTTTTTTCTTTTTTTTTCTCGCTCTGTTACCCAGGCTGGGGTGCAGTGGTACAATCTTGACTCACTACAACCTCTACCTCCTTGGTTCAAGAGATTATCCTATCTCAGCCTTCTGAGTAGCTGTGATTACAGACACCCACCACCATGCCCGGCTAATTTTTGTATTTTTAGTTAGAGATAGGGTTTCACCATGTTGACCAGGCTGGTCTCGAACTCCTGACCTCAAGTGATCCGCCTGCCTTGGCCTCCCAAAGTGCTGGGATTACAAGGGTGAGCCACCACGTCCAGGTGTCCTGCATTTCTTTACCTGGGAGCTTCCTTGGCTGCCACTGTCTGCTCTGCCCACTCACAAGGCAGGTCAGAAGCACAGGTAATTAACCTCCCTCAGAAGCAGCGCTTCACCCGTGTTGGTAGGTAACTGTCCCAGTTGTGTCCCCACTGGGAGAATAGCTCTGCAGGGTGTGGTCTACACCAAAGAACTCCTCAGCAGGGCCAAGCAAGGGTGAGCCAAGAAAAGCACTCACTCCCAGGCTCTGCAAATTTTTAAACCTTAATAATTATACATGTGGTGGCTCACACCTGTAATCACACTTTGGGGGTCCAAGGGAGGTGGATCACTTGAGGCCAGCTGTTTGAGACCAGCATGGGCAACATGGCAAAACCCCGTCTCTACTAAAAATGCAAAAATTAGCTGACTGTGGTGGTGCATGCCTGTGGTCCCAGCTACTGGGGAGGCTGAGGTCAGAGGATCACTTGAGCCCAGGAGGTCAAGGCTGTGGTGAGCCAAGATAGCACCACTGCACTCCAGCCTGTGCGACAGAGTGAGACACTGTCTCAGACCAAAAAAAAAAAAAAAAAAAAAAAAAAAAAATTATATAGGCTTGCAATCAAGTGCATAATAATTTTTTTTCTTTGCATTTTTGAGTGGAAATTTATCCTCTGAGTCTGACTCCTCCATGCCACCTGAAAGAAGACTTAACCTCATCTCATTCCAAATCCCTCCATGATTTCTGGGGATTTCTCCATCTCTCTGAGTTGAATCCAGTGATTCAGATGGTTTCCCTCGGCCTCCTTCTCCCTCCCTGGGGTTGCTCGGGGTCTCCATCCAGACTGGCACATCCACTTTCTGTCTCTTCTCTCAGCTCCCTTCTGAGTGGCGATCACCTGTTCTGTGTGTTTCCATGTCTTCTCTTGAACCCTGACGCAATCGTGCGCTTACAAGTTTAGAACGTTCCTCCCTCTGTTTCTCCTCTTCACCAGGACTCTTCAAGTAAGGAGCTCCCACCTATAGCAAGCCAACAGGTAAGCCCAAAGGCAGGAGGTGGCTTGTGTCAGTTACCTGTATGTCCCCTGTCTACGCAACAGCTCAGGTATGTGTCCAGAAGGCATTTCTGACATTTTCAAGATCCAGCTCCCAAAGGTGGCCCCATGTGGAGCTGTCCCCACCTCAATATAGGGCAATGACTGCAGCCATAAATCTTGCTTGGCTCATGTTTCTTGGCTCCTGTTTCTCTCATAGTCCATATCCAATCGGTCAACAAGTCTTGTCAGGTCCATGTGCAAAATGTATCCAGAATTTTATGCAGTAGAATATTATTCAGCCATAAAAAGAACGAAATCCTGTCCTTTGCAGCAACATGGATGAACTGGAGGTCATTATGTCAAGTAAGCCAGGCACAGAAAGACAAATATCGCATGTTCTCACTCATCTGCGGGAACTAAGAAAAAGTGGATTTCATGGGGGTAGAGAGTAGAATGATGGTTACCAGTCTGAGAAGAAAATCAGGGGATGAAGAGAGATTGATTATTGGGCACAAAAATACAATTAGAAAGAATAAGATTTAATGTTCAATAGCACAATAGGGTTACTATAGTTAAAAATAATTTATTTTGGCTAGGCGTGGTGGCTCACGCCTGTAATCCCAGCACTTTCGGAGGCTAAGGCAGGCAGATCATGAGGTCAGGAGATTGAGACCATCCTGGCTAACATGGTGAAACCCCGTCCCTACTAAAAATACAAAAAAATTAGCCAGGCATGGTGGCGGGTGCCTGTAGTCCCAGCTACTTGGGAGGTTGAGGCAGGAGAATGGCATGAACCCAGGAGGCAGAGCTTGCAGTGAGCCTAGATGGCGCCACTGCACTCCAGTCTGGGTGACAGAAGTGGAATGAAAGCTGTCATCAAATAGGTGATGGGCTGCAGGAGGGGTATCCCGGTCTCAGATGCAGCGTGACCGGGTAGGACAAGGTAGCTTTGGGGCTTCACCCAAAGGAGAAATATTAAGCATGCCTAGAGCTTCCTTGGAGAAGGAAGCCCTGGAGCAGCAGCCGAACTGCACTTAGGGCACCAGTGGATCAGTGGATGGGATACCTTCTGTGTCCCCACTCCATCCCTGTCCTCACCACCTCAGGGTATACGCACCCTCCACAACCAGAACCTGCATTTGAGACTCTGTCTCAAAAAATAAAATAATTATTTTGTGTGTGTGTGTGTGAATACAGAGATGGGGTCTCACTATGTTGCCCAGGCTGGTCTGAAACTCCTGGGCTTAAGCAATTCTCCCGTCCTGGCCTCCCAAAGTCCTGGGATTACAGGCATGAGCAACTACACCTGGCCAATAATGTATTACATATCTCAAAATAGCTGAAAGAAATTTGGAATGTTCCCAACACAGAGAAATGACAAATGTTCAAGGTGACTGATATGCTAATTACCCTGATTTGATCATTACACATTGTGTACATGTATCAAAATATCACACTTACACCATAAGTATGTGCAAACATTATGTATACATAAAAATTAAAATTACCTGGGTGCATCTGTAGTCCCAGGTACTTGGGAGGCTGAGTCTGTAGTCCTAGGTAGAGACTGAGGCAGGAGGACTACTTGAGCCCAGGAGTTCAAGAGCAGCAGAACAACATAGACTCTGCCTCAATTTCCAAAAAAGAAAAATTGCCAGGCATGGTAACTCATGCCTGTAATCCTAGCACTTTGCAAGGCCAAGGCGGGTGGATTATTTGAGGTCAGGAGATCGAGACCAGCCTGACCAAGATGGCGAAACCCCATCTCTACTAAAAATACAACAACAACAAAAAAATTAGCCAGAAGTAGTTGCACACACCTATAGTCCCAGCTACTCTGGAGGGTGAGGCAAGAGAATCACTTGAACCCAGGAGGCAGAGGTTTCAGGTTCTGAGAATGTACCACTGCACTCCAGCCTGAGAAACAGAGAGCAATTCTGTCTCAAAATAGATAAATAAACAAATTTTAGAAATAATTTCTTTTAATGTAGCCATAATTGAACCACTTCTTTCATTGAGACCTTCTCTCTTTTCTTTCCCTCTCCCCTTCCTCCTCATGGCTCTTAATTTCTATCTATTGCCATCAAACATTGTTTGATTTTCTCCACGGTGCATTTTGCTTTCTGAAAGTATCTCGTTTGTTCAATTCCTTGTGTGTTGATTTTCTGTCTCCCCTTCCTCTAAAATGTAAGCTCCCTGAAGACAGGGACATTGTCTGGTTCACACCTGCCTAGATGAATACAAGTGAAGGCATTGCAGAGCTTGCCTTCTTCAAGCATGGGCAGCTAACAGCTTCCAGCACCAGAAATTTCCATTTTCTTTCTTTTGCCTTTTCTTTAATGCTCTGCCTCCATGTCTAAGCTGGTTTTCTTCTGGGTCTCTGTTCTGATTCTCACACACCTGAGTGTGACTTACCCTGCTTCCCTTGCAGATGTCATTGTTCGTCCCTCAAAATGTTTGTGGCACATTTCACGGTAAGGCTCTGAGACAGCGCTCCAAATTGTGTCTACATATCTTCTGTTGTGGTTACTTTGAAGTTTGTTGAATTATATTGTTTTGACAGAACTGTCACGTCTCAAAACGTGTTGCTGACTAAAAACATATGCAGGACCTTTTTTCCTTCTTTTTCTTTCTCTCCTCTTTTTTTTTTAAAAAAAAAAAAAGAAAAACTCTACCGTCATCGTGCAACTAAACGTATGGCCACAGGAGGGCACCATAAGGCCGCACTTCTGCTCTACGCAAAATGGGTGGAAAATTGAGAGACCTGATGGCGACAGTGCAAAACTCTGGGACTTTTATTCTTAATCTCTTTCTTCATTCCAAGATCTACCGCCCAGTGGTAACACACCCTTTGGGGAGCAGGCTGAGAAAATCAAATACTGGTACAACATTAACAAATAATAATAATTAATAATAAGCTATGAATGTCTTCCAGTTCGTAGAAACTGTAAAAGCACATTTACTCAGATATACTTTGTTCTAAATAATTTTTATCAGGGTTGAGTAAAAGCGTATGGACCAACAGTTGTGAGCAAAAATGTAAGAAATCTGAAACTCCTGTAATGACAGACTTCAGGAAAATGTCCTCTATTGAAGTAAAAAAAAAAAAAAAAAAATTAGCAAAATGACAGGATTGGGACGCAAACCCTAGCTGTGTATACCGTGTCTGTGTTCTGCTATTACACTCCATGTTCAGCACAGCCCAATATGGGAGTCACTAGTCACATGTGCACATATTTAAATTTTAAATTAACTTAATTAAAATTAAATAAAATCAGGCCGGGCAGAGTGGCTCACCCCTGTAATCACAGCACTTTGGGATGCCAAGGCAGGTGGATCGCCTGAGGTCAGGAGTTCGAGACCAGCCTGATCAACATGGTGAAATCCCGTCTCTACTAAATACAAAAAATTAGCTGGGCTTGGTGGCGCATGCCTGTAATCCCAGCTACTTGGGAGGCTGAGGCAGGAGGATCACTTGAACCTGGGAGGTGGAGGCTGCAGTGAGCCAAGATTGCGCCATTGCACTCCAGCCTGGGCAACAAGATCGGAACTCCATCTCAAATAAATTAATAAATAAATAAAATTACAAACTCAGTTCTTCAGTTGCACTAGTCACAGGTTCAAGAGGTCAACAGCCAAATGATGCCTGTGGCTTCTATTGTACAGTACAGATATAGAACATTTCCATCATCAGGGAGCATTCTACTGAATGGCGGTGGCATAGATAAAGCCTTGCATTTGTGCTCCTAACCGTGACACTTCACTGCCTCATGGATTCTAGCAGTCTGTCTCCTTCGCCTATCTATTGTCATAGTTTCCCTTGAATTCAGAACAAAGCTTAAAAATACTTCATTCTTCTACTAAACAAGAAGTGTACTTAGTACCTACATTTTACCCACCTATTCAATATACCATACCAAAGGTAGCAAAGCAAATAGAAACTATGCTCCCTGCTATTAAACATTTAGAATCTAGGCTGGGCACGGTAGCCCATACCTGTAATCCCATTACTTTAGGAGGCCGAGGTGGGCGGGTCATTTGAGGTCAGGAGTTCGAGACCAACCTGGCCGAAATGGTGAAACCCTATCTCTACTAAAAATACAACATTAGCTGGGCATGGTGGTGTACACTTATAATCCCAGCTACACGGGAGGCTGAGGCAGGAGAATCCCTTGAACCCGGGAGGTGGAGGTTGCAGTGATCCAAGATAGCGCCACTGTACTCCAGCCTGGGTGACAGAGTGAGACACCATCTCAAAAAAAAAAAAAAAATAGAATCTACTTAAATAATGTGAGTGAATTATCTGATGCCTACCACAATTGGGCAATACTGTATTCCAGTTGAACAAATGCACAAGATCATGGAAAGGTTTTACATTATAGGCAAATTTAACTGATAAAACATTATTTTCCAAATATTTTCTTGCACTCTTGTGGCTTACAACATTACATTTCTTCCACAGACTCACTGACTCACATAGTGGTTCAATCTACATCATCTGATCAAAGCCTGTGTAAGTCATCTGCAATTCACCTGAAGCAGTGTATTGTTTGCTATATTACAGGACCTTTTCACTTGATGTGAAATGAAATCAGAGAACCCAAAGACATCTTGATTCTGACATGCTCTGTAACAGTGGCCCTTCTGGGACAATGATTTTCCATCAAAGTAAGCCCAAAATTAAACTTAGGTAGGAGTCATGGTAGAGCAACATGCACAGGTGTGAGGCAGAGGGCAGAGAACTTGAGTGTGGGCGAGTCAGACCTTGAAAAAAAAAGTCATTCACCCCTGTCAATTTATTTTTATTTTATTTTATTTTATTTTATTTTATTTTATTTTATTTTTTGAGACAGAGTCTCATTCTGTTGCCCAGGCTGGAGTGCAATGGCACGATCTCGGCTCACTGCAACCTCCACCTCCCAGGTTCAAGTGATTCTCCTGCCTCAGCATCCCAAGTAGCTGGGACTACAGGCATGTGCCACCACGTCCAGCTAATTTTTGTCTTTTTAGTAGAGACGGGGTTTCGCCAGGTTGCCCAGGATGGTCTGGAACTCCTGGTCTCAAGTGATCCGGTCACCTTGGCCTCCCAAAGTGCTGAGATTACAGGCGTGAGCCACCACCCCCAGGCTCTCCATCCGTTTTATCAATGACAACCTCAAAGAGAACACTTGACCTTCAGTAATACTGTAAATAAGATGGTTTGATGGATTTGGAAGAAGTGGGGAAAGGAGAATAGAAAAAGGCTTTCAAGACCAGGTACAGTGGCTCACACTTGTAATCCCAGCATTTTGGGAGGCCGAGGCAGATGGATCACCTGAGGTCGGGAGTTCGAGAACAGTCTGGCCAACAAGGCAAAAACCATCTCTACTAAAAATACAAAAAATTAGCCAGGTGTGGTGGCACGCGCCTGTAATCCCAGTTACTTGGGAGGCTAAGGCAGGAGAATCACTTGAACCCAGGAGACAGAGGTTGCAGTGAACCGATATGGCACCATTGCACTCCAGCCTGGGTGACAGAGTGAGACTCTGCTTCAAAAAAAAAGGAAGAAAAAGGCTTTCAATATGCACATATTGACAGTTTTTACATAAAAGGGGATGAAAAACAGAAAGTTAAATAAATAAGTTGCACATAAACTTTTGTAAATTGCCCTTACACAGGGTTGAGGCAAAGGGGAGACGGAGACTTTGGCATCAGAGAATTCTACTCAACAGTTAACTGGCTGTGTGTCAGAGAGATTAATTTCCCTCTCTGAGCCACCATCTTGTTTACCTCTACAATGGAGATAATAACAGTCCCTACTTTTGGGAGTGTAAGGATTAGGAAATTAAATCTTTTTTTTTTTTTTTTTTTTTTGAGACAGGGTCTCACTCTGTCACCCAGGCTGGAGTGCAGTGGTGCCATCTCGGCTCACTGCAGCCTCTGGCTCCTGGTTCACGTGATTCTCCTGCCTCAGCCTGGGATTACAGGTGCCCGCCACCACACCTGGCTAATTTTTGTATTTTTACTAGAGACGGGGTTTCACCATGTTAGCCATGCTGGTCTTGAACTCCTGGCCTCAAGTGATCTGCCTGCCTTGGCCTCCCAAAGTGCTGGGATTACAGGCATGAGCCACTGTGCCAGGCCAGGAAATTAAATCTAAATCACCTGGTGCATAAAATGCCAAAATCGCTACACTAATGACCATTTATTTCACATCCCCGGCTGTATGACTTGAGAAGCCCACTCTCTGATGTCAATTTTAAAAGAAATGTCTCTGTTATTAAGGATTACTAATTGGGTCCCCTTTGAAGTTCCTCAAAAGATACCAGGAAAGCTTTCAATAGCTTTTAACTCAAATAAATTTATGAAAATGATTATAACACCTCCATCATTGCCATTTGCCTCAGACATTGCTACCATAGGGACCAAGATGTCATCAAGGACCTGCTTTTAGACTTTGTTGACATCAATGTCAGATCAATGGCTGAAATAAAAGCATCTTCAAAATACTTCACAAAGCAATTGAATGATATGAGTTGCACAGAACATCCAAGCCTGCTTGGAGTGCCATGTTTGGTCAAGGAGAGGATGGAAGAGGGAGACTCAAGACCCACCGCCTGCTTTCAAAAAGTCTTTCTCCATAATTAATACAGGAGTTTTAAAAAGATAACAAACAGATACCTCAAGCATTCACTGGAAGAATCACATCCACAAATTCTAATTTTGGGTTTGTATCGACCACAAGAGTCTGTGTCCAACACGTGTAAAAGGCTTTTTGGCAAATTCATCACTTTATATACCAGTTCGATTTGGGATACCTTTTTCATTTTTTCTTTTTTCACGTCAAACGGGGAATGTGCCAACATCGTAACAAAGTCTGAGGGAGGCACATCTCACACACGAGCGTGAAACCCCAATCATCATGCTTATGAACTACCAAAGGATCCCAGGTTTTATTAACAAGCACATTTCTGGGTTTTGCTCTGCCACGCTTCATGCTTTCATCCTCAGGCTAGTCTCCTCAGAAATAGAAAGCAGCTGTTCACTTCAAGACCGAAGTCTGAGTTCCGTGTAGGAAGAAGAGGTCAGGGAAGGGAAAAGGTAAAGGGGCCAAGGACACAGAACTTTCTCCCAGGAAGAAAACATCACTCCAGACTTCTGTTTTCATCTCATCAGCCAGGGCTGTATCACAGGGCTATTCCTAGGAAGCTGGGTGGCCAGCAGGTCGCCTTTCCACCCTTTATAGAAAAGGTAGGCAATGGCCGGGCGCGGTGTCTCATGCCTGTAATCCTGGCACTTTGGGAGGCTGAGGCAGGCGGATCACTTGAGACCAGCCTGGCCAACATGCATCTTTACCAAAAATACAAAAATTAGCTGGGCTTGGTGGTGCACGTCTGTAATCCCAGCTACCAGGAGGCTGGGGTGGGAGAATCATTTGAGCCCAGGAGGCGGAGGTTGCAGTGAGTCAAGATGGCACCGCTGCACTCCAGCCTGGGCGACAGAGTGAGACCCTGTTAGAAAAAAAAAACTAGGCAAGCGGAGAGTGACAGATAATAGCTTTGGGATATCAATCAATGGTCTATCAAGGGACTCAGCCAAGAGTTTTCAGTGTTTTCTTTTGCCAATTCCAGACACTAAAACACTACCAGCAACTCTCACCTACTACCCCTATCATTTCCTAAAAGAAAGGGTATTTGAACACTGCCAAGGCCGGGCAGAGATGCTGTAATCACAACACTTCGGGAGGCCAAGGCAGGCGGATCTCTTGAGGCCAGGAGTTCAAGATCAGCCTGGCCAACATAGCAAAACCCCGTCTCTACTAAAAAAAAAAAAAAAAAAAAAAAAAATTAGCCAGATGTGGTGGTGGGTGCCTGTGGTCCTAGCCACTCAGGAAGCTGAGGTGGGAGGATCACTTGAACCTGGGAGAAGGAGGTTGCAGTGAGCCGAGATTGCGCCACTGCATTCCATCCTGGGCGACAGAGGGACCTTGTTTCAAAAAAAAAAAAAAAAAACCTGCCAAAAGAGGAAAGACAATCTCAGAATAATGATCTACCCACACACTGCACTATCGCTTTCTTTTGGTGCAAAACTCCCCCCATTGCTCCTAGTTTCTGAGATGTTTTCAGTGAAACGTCAGTCCTGGGAGTGGTGCTGAGGGATGGTGGTCCTGCATTTGCAGCGAGATGCGTAAACCACAACACTGAAGGGCCTATGGCTTTCGGAGACAGAAACTGGAAAAATAATGTTTTTCGGATTTCTTCATACAAACGACTGTGGAAGTAAGTCTTATTGCAAACTTAGATGAGCTGTCATAAATGGAATGAGAAGTAGAAGGTGGGGGGGAGGGGAAATGTCTTCAGGAAGGATACATGAGGAGCAGCTGTCAGCCACAGGAAGGCCTTCACACAGGCAGCAGCAGGTTGGGCAGGTCTTGACAGCAAGTGCAGACAGCTGGCCCTCCCAGGACGGGAACCGCTGACTCCACTCAAGGCATCTGGTTCACGCAAACTCCGACGCAAACCATGGTGGGATGATAGCTTCAAGGGGACGTGATGTCATTTCTCCTCAGTGAGTAGGTCACGTGGCTAGGGAGTTTGACTCTTTCCCTCCTTTTCCCAAAGAAGATTTTGTACCTCTCACAAACAAACATCCCATTTAAAGGAAGAACGCAAATTCTGCCTGGAAGAGCAGACTTGAAATCGGTCATTAATGGTTTATATTTCTCCACTGAGAACATTCTAGGCATTTTGATTATTGGCAGCAGCCCTTCAAGACAGTTTTTCTGCTAATTTTCCCTCAACCTCTTCAGTTGCGTTCTGAATTTTCAAAAGTAGGACCAAGCTAGTTATGAGTGACTATAAATTTGGAGGACGGAAATACACATGAAAATAACCACTACTGGTCGGGCACAGTGGCTCAAACACACCTGTAATCCCAGCACTTTGGGAGGCCGAGGTGGGCAGATCACGAGGTCAGGAGATCGAGACCATCCTGGCCAACATGGTGAAACCCCGTCTCTACTAAAAATACAAACATTATCTGGGCATGGTGGCGCCTGTAATCCCAGCTACTCAGGAGGCTGAGGCAGGAGAATTGCTTGAACCAGGGAGTCAGAGGTTGCAGTGAGCCGAGATCGCGCCACTGCACTCCAGCCTGGTGACAGAGCAAGACTCCGTCTCAAAAATAATCAATCAAACAAACAAACAAATCCACTACTTAGAATAGAGGTCACCGGGTGTGGTGGCTCACACCTGTAATCCCAGCACTTTGGAAGGCCGAGGTGGGCAGATCCCTTGAGCCCAGGAGTCCAAGAACAGCCTGGGCAACATGGCGAAACCCCATCTCCACTAAAAATATAAAAAATTAGCCAGGAGTGGTGGTGCATGCCTGTAGTCTCAGCTACTCAGGAGGCTGAGGTGGCAGGATTGCTCGAGTCCGGGAGTGGGAGGTTGCAGTGAGCTGAGATCATACCACTGCGCTCCAGCCTGGGCGACAGAGACGCCATCTCAAAAAATAAAAAATAAATAAAAAATAAAAAAGAACAGAGGTCAGTAACCTTTTCTGTCAAGGCACAAATAATAAATATTCCAGGCTCTGTGGGCCACATGGTCGCAGCTCTACTGCAGTCCTAGCAAGAAAGGAGCCACAGACAATACATAAAGAAATGGCAGTGGCTGCGTTCCAGTAAAAATTCATTATGGATACTGACATTTGAATTTCAAGCAATTTTTACACAAGTCACAAAATACTACTTTTCTTTGTGTTTTTTTCCAATCATTAAAATATAAAAACTATTCTTACTTCACAGGCCGTAAGAAAACAGGCAGTGGTCCCACAGGCTGTAGTTTGCTGATGATCCCTGAACTAGAAAATAAAACAGATAAAGCACTCAGGAACAAATTTAACAAGAAATACGCAAAGCTCCATGAGGAAATTTAAAAGTTTTTGAAGTCACAAAAGTTAACTTGAATAAAAAGATATACCATGTTTTTGGTTAGAGAGATTCAACATCATGAAGATGCAAATTCTTCCACAACTAATTTTAAAATGTATTACGAGACCGGAAATGGTGGCTCACGCATGTAATCCCAGCACTTCGGGAAGCCAAGGCAGGTGGATCACCTGAGTTCAGGAGTTTGAGATCAGCCTAGCCAACAGGGTGAAATCCCATCTCTACTAAAAATATAAAAAATTAGCCAGGCATGGTGGCGGGTGCCTGTAATCCCAGCTACTCAGGAGGCAGAGGCAGGAGAATTGCTGGAACCTGGGAGGCAGAGGTTGCAGTGAGCCAAGATCGCACCACTGCACTCCAGTATGGGCGACACAGTGAGAGTCTGTCATAAATAAATAAATAAATAAATAAATAAATAAATAAATAAATAAAGTATTATGATCCAAATTAAAGTAGCAAGAGATCATTTTTTTCTGGAATCACACAGCTGACTCTGAAGTTGATATGAAAAGATAAATAAGCAAGATTAGGTCTGGAAAACTCAGAAAAAGAAGAACAAAAAGGAAGCAGCTGTACTAGAATGTAAAACACTATGCACATCAGCAACTAAGCCAGTGTGGTATCGGCACACGAATGGACACACAGAACACATCCAGAAATATTAATACATCCAAAATGAACCCAGGACTTACTGTGTGATGAAGGCAGCATATCAAATCAAGGTGCTAAAGATGAAGTTTTTAATAAATGGTGTTGGGCCATGAAGACAAACAGATCCAAACCTCATACTATGCATCAGGATAAAAAGCACTCCAAGTAAACCAAATATTAAATGTAAGAAATGAAACCATATAAGTTAAAATGGGAGGAGTCAGATGGTGCACAGTGGCTCATGCCTGTAATCCCAGCACTTTAGGAGGCTGAGGTGGGAGGATCACTTGAGCACCAGAAGTCAAGGCTAGTGAGCTGTGATCACACCACTGTCCTCCAGGCTGGGTGAGAGTGAGACCCTGTCTCAAAATAAAATAAAATGGGAAAAGCCATTCTAAAAATAATTTAAAATCCAGAACCGTTAAAAAGAAAAAACTCACAAATTCAAATATATAAAAATATTTTGCTTAGGATTTTTTTTTTGTTATGCAAAGATCAAAGGAAAAAGACAAACTGGAAAAACAACATGATTGTAACACATCACAAAGATTAATTTCCATAACCTATAAAAGAAATTCTAAAGAAAATTCTGAAATGTTCTAGAAATTCTAAAGAAAAAAGACCAACAACCCAATTTGGAAAATGGGCAAAGGACATGAACTGAGAGGTCACAGAAAAATACCAATCGCCCTTCCACCTGGGGAAACCCACACTGATGGTGAGACCATGAGAAACAGGCACCCCCATACACAGCTGGTGGGAGAACAGAACAGCATAAACCCCAAGGAAGGGGAATTGATGGGAACTACCCAAATTACTGAAGCAGTTACTTTGAGAGGACCCACTTCTGGGAATCCTGATTGGAAACAAGTGGAGTGTACATCCACTCTAGAGACTACAGGAAAGAAAGAACAAGAGTGATCTCTTCAGGGAGTATGGTGTGAGCAGCAGGATGTATTAACTGGAAAAAGGCCGAGCGTGGCGGCTCAGGCCTGTAATCCCAGCACTGTGGGAGGCTGAGGTGGGTGGATCACCTGAGGTCAGGAGTTCGAGACTAGCCTGGCCAACATGGTACCCTGTCATTACTAAAAATACAAAAAAATGAGCCAGGCATGGTGGCACGCACCTGTAATCCCAGCTACTCGGGAGGCTGAGGCACAAGGATCGCTTGAACCCAGGAGGCGGAGGTTGCAGTGAGCTGAGATCGCACCACTGCACTCCAGCCTGGGTGACAGAGTGAGACAATGTCTCACAAAAAAAAAAAAAAAGTGAAAAAAGCAAGGTGTATGCTACTTTTGTATAAGGAAAAGAAATAAGGCAGATAGATACATAGGTAGGTAGGTAGATAGATAGATAGATAGATAGATAGATAGATAGATAAAGATATAGATGATACACAGAGATGACAGAAATATAGATGATATAGATGACAGAGATACAGATAGATGATGATGATGATGATGATAGATAGATAGATAGATAGATTAGACATTTTCTTTTTACTGTTTTGGGTGTTTTTGAGACCAGGGTTTTTGCTGTGTCACCCAGGCTGGAGTGCAGTGGCTAGTCACAGGCAAGATTGTCGCACATCACAGCTTCCAACTCCTGGGCTCCAGTGATCCTCCCACCTCAGTTTCTCGAGTAGCTGGGACTACAGGTGCACACCACCATGCCCAGGTCATTTTTATTTTTTGTAGAGATGGGGGTCTTGCTATATTGCCCAGGCTGGCCCTCAAGTGATCCTCCTGCCCCAGCCTCCCAAAGTGCTAGGATTACAGGTATGAGCCACAAAACTCAGCTCTAAGATAATATGTTTTAATTCTTTTTTTTTTTTTTCTTTTTGAGACAGGGTCTTGCCCAGCCACCCAATGGCACGATCATGGCTCACTGCAACCTCAATCTCCTGGGCTCAAGTGATTCTCCTGCCTTGGCCTCCCAAAGTACTGGAATTACAGGCATGAGCCACAGCACCCAGCCACTATATATTTTAATTTGCTTATATTTGCATCAGGAAATACTAAAAGAAAAAGCAAGAAACTAATAAAAATGGTTACCTATAGATTGGGAGTAAGGGGCATAAGGACAAGGGTGGGAAGGATAATTTTGTGTCATTTTAACCATTTAAAATTGTCAAATTTTCTTTTAATGACTTCACTTATTTAACAAACTTTAATTGAGCTATGCCCCAGGCGTTCATGAATACCTGGTTGTGGATGAGGAGTGGAGGCAGGCAGAGAATGTAGGCCGGGTGCAGTGGCTCACACCTATATTCCCAGCATGTTGGGAGGCCAAGACAGGCGGATTATTTGAGGGCAGGAGCTTGAAACCAGCCTGGCCAGCATGGTGAAACCCCATCTCTACTAATAATACAAAAGAAAAAATTAGTCGGGCCTGGTGGTGGGTGCCTGTAATCCCAGCTATTCGGGAGGCTGAGGCAGAAGAATTGCTTGAGCCCAGGAGGCAGAGGTTGAAGTGAGCAGAGCTCGCACCATTGCACTCCAGCCTGGGCAACAGCAAGACTCTGTCTCCAAAAAAAAAGAAAAGAAAAGAAAAGAGAATGTGACAGTATGCTCGTAAATATGTATACTTCTATATGTTAAAAATATATCTCTAAATATCTGCTTTGGTGCAATGGAAAATAATTCAGTTACATGATTAAGAAACCAAATCTAGTTAGTAATTGAAAGTGCATGTGTATGAGAAAGAGAGATGGAAGAATTAGAGACCCTATTCGAGATGCAAGTGAGTTCTCAGAGATGGCAGTCGCTGCCTTCAAGGGAACCGAGCTCCTCTGTGGGGGACAACCACTGCACTCAACATACAGTGTTATTTCAGAGACCCCATGTTTGAAATAGAACTACCTTCTCCCACAACAACCCTTCCTTCTTTCTTGCTTTATTTAGGATCATTGACTTATCACCATCTTACATATATTTTTACTTAGCTTGTTTATCTGTCTTCATTAACTACCCCAGGGCCATACTCATAAGAAGTCCCATAATAAACATCTGTGGATGAACAAATGAGCAGATCGCTGCCTGGATTGATTGATGGCTCTTTTCAAGATGTTTGACTCCAGAACGCTGGTTTTGTTGTCTCAGAAATCTCGATGCATGAATCCCTGTGGCTGCTGCCGTTGCAAGAACGTATGCAAAGTTGATCATCGCCGTTGATCCAATCGAGCTTATGTGCGTTGCTGGCATAGCATACATATTGAAATTAACCACCACTGGAAATGTCTTTAGGAGGACTATACTGACTCCACAGTTAGACAAAAAGTTAGCATGTCCTTCCAAAAGTGAAGGAAACAGAGCTGCAAGGAGTAACTTTGACATTAGGAGAGCAAGTATTTGTCATTTATGGGGATGACTGAAATTCCGTATTTTCTTGCCAAGCCAAAACCAAGAGCTTTGCAGAGCTTAAGAGGGGAAAATACCCACAAATTTCCTCAGAAGAAATGAAAATGTCAAGCCAGGAAAGGCTGTTGTCACCGGTCCATGCATTGTGCAGGCACGTGTCCTGTTTCAGTGGGTGGCTTATTTCCTTACTTTACATAAAATAATGGTGTATGTTACCATCTTAGATGACTGGGAATATAGCATGTGGTCTGCCTGCCAGATAAGGTTCCATTCTCACCTCCAACCACATCCCTAGGTGCAAGGCTGTCTATTTCACATTACCTAATAATTCGACAAAGAACACTTAAAAGTTTAATGACTTGTTCAATTGTTTTTTTCTTTCGAGAGGGTGCTGATTTTAAATGTCTCCATCTCAAACTGCTTGAACCGAGCCAGTAATAGTCACAAGTCAAAATACTATGAGATCACTTAGAGGGGGACTGTATACTAGTCTGGAGTTGGCAGACTAGTATACAGGGAATTGCTGGCATTTTGGAATATTCATTACTTTTAGTTATGGGAAGAAAAACTGAAAATTTTGGTTTATCTATACACTGAAAGACTATGGAGCTGTTAAGGTGACTAGGGCACTTTCTAGGTAGTGATTTGGAATATCACAAAACTCTAGTAAATGGGGAAGGAAAAAAAGACCAGGTGCATCTACCTCAATGGGTTCAGTGTGCACTCACTATGAAAAGGGGAGTGGGGTAGGCTGTGCACATTGGCTCACACCTGTAATCCCAGCACTTTGGGAGGCCAAGGTGGGTATACTACGGCCTAGACAACAAGAACGAAACTCCATCTCAACAAAAAAAATAAAAAAAAAAAAAAATAAAAGGGGAGTGGGGGAGAGGGAGTGATGGCTACCTTGTGTTTGCCAGGGTACACAGTTATTTCTGGAAAGATACAGCACATTTTTTTTTTCTTTCTTTTTTTGGTGAGACGAGTCTTGCTGTCACCCGGGTTGGAGGATACAGGATATTTCTGCAAAATGCTTTTTTTTTTTTCTTTTGAGACAAGGTCTCACTCTGTCACCCAGACTGAAGTACAGGGGCGTGATCTCAGCTCACTGCAACCTCTGCCTCCTGGGTTCAAGCGATTCTTTGTGCCTCAGCCTCCTGAGTAGCTAGGATTACAGGCACACACCACCATTCCTGACTCATTTTTTTTGCATTTTTAGTAGAGACAGGGTTTCACCATGTTGGCCAGGCTGTCTTAAACTCCTGACCTCAAATGATCCACCTACTTTGGTCTCTCAAAGTGCTGTGATTACAGGCATTAGCCACCACTCCCGGCCTGCAAAATGCTGTTTTTTGAACTCATTTGTAGGTAGGGCTTACTATCCACCAGTTAGTAATTGAAAGTGCATAAGTATGTTTCTTTCTAGTAGTTAATGGTTAATCCTTTTCTAATGGTTAATCCTCTTAACAGCCCTGTGAGGTAAGGGCCTCATCGCCCTTATTCTACAGATGCAGAGATCACACAGCCAGAAAATGGCAGAGCTGGGATTAAAACCTAAGGAATCTAACTCCTTGTCCTGGAGCATTCTGCCCCGCTGTTAAGACTGGCCCGGGGCATAGGGGAGAGGGGTGTAACCAAGGGATCTGGAAGCAAGGGTAGGAGCATGGAAATAGTATATACTATTTTGTTCTATTTGAATTTTTGTCAGGTGTAAACATTACCTTTTTTAAAAATAATTTTTAAATTAATGTAAAAAAAAAAGGTGATCCATTTAGAAGGATCAGGTGAAAACAGATGGTGAAATACATGGAGCGCGAAACTAAGAGCTTGGGTTTGTTGTGAACGATGAGGAAGCTTTTTGATGTTCTGAATGTGGGCAACTGGAAGCTGGAACTGGAAGTGGCTCTGAGAATCTTCAGCCACCAGGAATGGCTTCCTCTCTGCTGTCCACCTCCTCAGGGTCACCCTCCCCCTAATTCTTACAAGCCCTCCAAGCCTAGCCAGCACCTAAGCATAATGGATAACAACCATTGGGCTTTGGAGTCAGAGCCACTGATTCTCATTCTGACCCTCCACTTTTAAAGGGTCCCTGGGCAAGTTGCCTTTCTTCACCTTAAATACCTCATCCATAAAATGGGCATAAGATTAAGCACCTCACAGGTTGATAGTATGGTTAAATTAGGTAATACATGATATGTGCTAAGGATAAAGTCATGCATAAAGTAAGTGTTCAGTTAGTGCTTGCTATTATTATCCTAGCATTGACCAGGATTGAAATCCCAACTTTGATTCCAAAAAAACTGTTGTCTTCCCCAGGGACAGCCAGTATCTTCCCTCCTCCCTTCATGTTTCTCCTTTCTCCCTTAAAAGAAACATCAGCTGCTGGACCAGATCTAGTTTATACCCATAGTCACTTAATGTTTCCAACAATCCTACCAGGTAGATTTAATTATACCCATTTTCCAGATGAGAAAACTAAGGGTCAAAGAAATATTGTAACTTACACGAGATGCCTCAGCTAGGAATGGTGAAGTTGTGACTTAACCCATATCATGCAACTCCCATGCCGCTCTCCTTTGCCCATTACACCATGCTACCTGATGGTCCTGCTCACCTAAGGCCAAGCAGAACCTGCCTCAGCTGAGAAGCCTTCCCAGACTGCCACAGATGCACTAATACGACTCTCCTGTGCATCTATGCAAGTCACACACCAATTTTAGTTAAAATCTTGCATTATTTTCTTCAGGGTGACTGAATTCCTCAAATATGAAATTGGACTAAATGTACTCTCTTTAGCCCCCGAATACACAACTCATAGAAGTTGCTACCTAACAAGAGACATGCTTTTCTGCCTCTGTATGTTGTGTGTACCTCTTCTTACCTCCCTTTGTTGGGATTAAGTGAAATCTGATAGTCATCATTTCATGAAATTCCAACTGAATACTCAAACACCTGGAATTCTTTCTGTGCTCTGTTGTTTTTTAGAGGGAACTTATGAAATATACTGGAAAATCTTCCCTACCTCCTATACCTGGATACACTTCTAATATTCAATACAAAACCATCATGATAATGATCCCAAGACACTGCAAATTCTATTGCATTTTGAATCACCCAGTATTGAGATACATTTATTTATGCTAAACCCCTGACTTTAAAATAACTGACATATTTGGCAAGCTGCTGGATCTTAACACATTTCCACCTTCAGAGTCTTTACTTGCACTGCCAGAGCTGTGGGACAGGCATTTTTGACAAACCCACAGTGGAAACTAACCCACATATTTCAATAGAAATGTTACAATTGTTACATTTAACCACAGTAATACACTCACATGAAGGACTAAACAGCTTCTTACATAATAGCCTGAGAGTTAGCCACATTTTAAATAATTTAGATGAGAAACTGTATTCTGAGTTCCCATCAAGTAGCAATGTTTTCAGGCTAAAAGTGGGAAATTGCATGCATTCCTAAATACACATGGGAATTGTTAGTCACCAACTAAGCTTACCCTTCCATTCTGTAGCATTGCATGCAATGCAAAACAAAACAAAACAAAACAACCAGTATGATCCAAAATGAAGACAGAATACTGAACCCATATTTATCTCTCAAATTCTCAGCGATTACAGGCAGCGTCAAAAGCCTCACAAGCCTATTCAACTGCAAAAATTTCTTGCTGCAAGTGTTACTGATTATCAAGTTCCATTACACCATGTCTAAAGCAGGACTTGGGCAATTTAATGATACATTCCCCTGTGGCAGCACCTATCCCCTACAATATGTGGGTGTGTTGTGCTTTCTATAGGTAAGGGGTAGCTGGTCTCATTCACAGAAATTTCCTTTGTTAAGATGCTCACTTTCTGGTGATACCAACCAACTACCCACTAATTTCCTGGCAAGGGCATTCAACAGAATGTACTGCTCCCAATCCCACAAACCTTGTAGCAAAGTTGCAGGGGTGACCTTAGCACACTTCAAGTGGGCATAGATACAGGATCGGTAAAACATAGGAATCTAAAGTGGGCTGTAGACCTACCACTTGCTTTCGATTTTGTTATCACTTGTCAAGCACGGGGCTAGCCTGTGAGGTTACAAAGATGAGTAAAACAGTGGGGTTGTCAGACTAGTATACAGGTAATTGGCTGGCATTTTGGAATATTCATTACTTTTAGTTATGGGAAGAAAAACTCTGAAAATGTACAAATAAAACCTAGACCACAAACTCTACTGCTAAATTTTAAACTTAAAACGTTCTGAAGAATAAAAAGGAATTGCACACTCTTCATTTTAAACAGGGAAGAGTTCACACAGCTTATTCCTAGCCAGTGGAAAAATCAGTCTTCCCATCATTAGCCCTGAACTATGTACTAGTTATACTATTAAGTAAATAAAATTGAGTTGGGGTAAGAGATCAAATATGAGAAGCTGAAAACTAAAAAATTCTTGAGGTTAGAAACATACTGACAAGTACTCTCCTTAGTTCAGAGCCTCTTACTAAGATCTTCAGTAGAGATCTTACCCTCTACTGTAGCTACTGCGCGGTAATATGCCTAAGAGAGCCGGCTGTGGTGGCTCATGCCTGTAATCCCAGCACTGTGGGAGGCTGAGGCGGGCAGATCACCTGAGGTCAGGAGTTCACCACCACCCTGGCCAACAAGGTGAAACCCATCTCTGTGAAAAAATATATATATATATACGAAAATGAGGCACGCATGGTGGTGCACACTTATAGTCCTAGCTACTCAGGAGGCTGAGACAGAATTGTTTGAACCCAGGAGGCAGTGGTTCCAGTGAGCCAAGACCGAGATCGTGCCACTGCACTCCAGCCTGGGCAACAGAGGAAGATTCCGTTCCCCCCACCCCACCCCCCCAAAAAACCCCAAAAAACAGAAAAGGGACCCAGAGTTGAAAACAGAACCCTCCTCTCCACTTCAGGTAATTCTACACTTCTTGCCATGTAGTTGCCTGAAGGTGGGATTTCGAAAATGATTTTTTTTTTTTTTTTTTTTTTAAAGACAGAGCCTCAATCTGTTGCCCAGGCTGGAATGCAGTGGTGCGATCTCGGCTCACTGCAACCTCTGCCTCACAGGTTCAAGCAATTCTCCTGCCTCAGCCTCCTGAGTAGCTGGGATTACAGGTGCCCACCACCATAAGCGGCTAATTTTTGTGTTTTTAGTAGAGACGGGGTTTCATCATGTTGGCCAGGCTGGTCTCGAACTTCTGGCCTCAAGAGATCTACCTGCCTTGGCCTAAAGTGCTGGGATTACAGGCGTGAGCCACTGCTCCCAGCCTTTAAAATGCTTAACACAAATATTGTAAATATATACGTGCAAGCTAGTGCCAAATTATGGCAATGGAGAAACTTATTTAGGTCTGGATTTTGTTGACAATCAGCATGACTTGCCTGGCAAAGAACCACAACTGTCAAGTCAGATGCACCCTCTGCTGGAACACCTTGTCACCACGTAAGAAACAGGGCTGTAACAAAGTCATGCATTAAGTTTCCTCAGTTGAGGATTTGAGGTGGGTGGTGGCATAGGGTGGGGTGGGGTGGGGTGAGGTGTGGGGTAGGGGCGGCAGCAGGGTAAATAAACCATTATGGTACATAAAATAATTACACACATAAAAATATTCTAATTTATATTTTATTGCATTATGAAAATACATTTGGCAAAGTAATCTAGGCTCCAAGTTGAAATAAAATTCTGAAGAGTGTACTGATTTTTAAAATGTGAAATAGTAGATGTATTCTAACCAATACATACTAGCACTCTTATTAGGCCAAAACCCAATAAACCTAATTTTTATAATTCCATATGAAATTACAAGGCGTTTTGCATTCATTCATTTTATGATTAGCACAAATCTTGAGAACTGACCCTCACTTTATCAAAACCAATGTTAAATTCCTGTTCAGAAGACAATTTGAAACACTACTGAAAATTTTCAATTCCTTTGGTTTTATAAGTTGCATTTTCATCCTTACCATGTTACATTTTTTCATAATCAAACATTGTAGCAGCTTTAGATTCTGCCCAAGTACCTTTAAGTCAACTAGTATATTACATTTACATTATTTGAAAAATCACTGATTTTACAAATGCAAAACTGCATAAATACATGCCTATCTACACCGGCAAAACAAAATACTCTGAATCTCAACGCTTTAACAGGCCACACTTTCTGGCCGAGGATTTCTGGGATGCCTTTCCAAGCCACAAGACCTGGCTGGCAATTCCACTGCTCGAAAACACACTTCTGAAAGGTGTAATTACAATAAACCCTAAGCAGGTTAAATTTATCTAATAATCAACATTTAAAATATGACATTTTCACTACTTTTGCTACATTTTTCAGAACTGAAAATATATATTTTTCAAAAATGTACAAGGATATTTTCACTTTTTAAAAGGGAAAAGTGCTAAAAACATAATACATCTCTCTCTCTCTCCTCATCAGCATCTTCAAATTTATTTTACATGTTGGGTTATAGTCTAGAGAACAGGTAAGTAATCTGCTCAAGGTCAGAAACAAAGTATCTTTAATCACTGAGGTCTCCATTCTTCATTTAGATCTTTTAACAGGACTTTGCTTGATGTATGTTAAGAAATGTGCGTAAAATCAGACTTTTAAAAATTCGTAAGTGAATCAGTTATTATTAGAATTGACATTTTCATTAAGCAAAGTCTGTGTTAAGTGCACCTATGAATACTTGCGGAAATTTACTTCCAAATGGCCATCATTATCTAAAACCAGCTGAACAAGCTTTCCCAATTTAACTACAGAAGTATTCCACCTACCCTAAAGATATTCCATGAGCATTCTACAATTATCTGTATAAACAGCAACAAGTTTGATCTATGATCAACATATGAATATCTAATAAATATTAAACTATTAAACTATAGATTGAAATGCAGATCTCTCATAGAGTTAAGTGATGTCATTTTGGTACATTCACCATTATTGTACTTTATTTAATAAAGAAATACATTTGCCCTTGCAAATACAGCAATTGCAAGTTTACAAATAAAACCACAGACCTCAAAGTCATAATGCTAAATCTTCAACTTGAAACCAACAAAAGTAAATCAATTTGTTTACAAATGGTCCATGGCACTACAATTAAAATAAAAAATATCAATGGTCACAGGATCTTAGGTAGGTTTACTGACAATTTCATAAATATTCAAAAGAAAATTTCAAAATTTCTGAACTTAAATTTGCTTCATTTTAACATTTTTGAAAAAATTTTTTAAAATTTACAATGTTTAATTTTTCTCCCCTCTTGGATATAGTAAATCAATATTCAGATTTTATTTCAACTATTAGACATAGTCATAAATATATCATCTAGCTGTTGTGAACTTGACAGTCAAGTCAGTAGTATACTATCCTACAAACATAAATGGATCCAAATAGTTTTGATATTTATAGTCATGACGATTTAAGTAGTCAAAATGCAAAACTTGTGGTTGCCCCCCAAATCACCCAAAAGCATATGATACAGTGTCAGAAACTGTTTGCATCAGTTTTAGAAGCCCATCTGTGTAGTTCAGGTATCTGAAACTTTAAAAAAGGGGATTCTTCCATATTTTGATAAAAATGTACTCGAATATTTCATAACATTAATATTTATTGCTTTATATGAATACTGTATTGAAAGCCCAAGCATTCAGTTTACACACAGAAATTATACAATTATATACCGCTTCACAAAGGCAGTGAACACATTACATTCTACAAAATCTACTTTACAGAAATTTAAAAACTCTAAATATCAAAAGGTACAGTTGAAGAAACAGGTATAAATTTGGCAGCCAGTAATTTTGACAGGGAAGTTGCAGTTTGCATGACTTTAAATATGTAAATTTGAAAATATTGAATTTAGAGTAATCATTGTGCTTTGTGTTGATCTGAAAAATATAACACTGGCTGTCGAAGAAGCATGTTCAAAAATATTTAATTCACTCCAAAATGTCATACAAATTATGGTGGTTTCTATGCACCCCTAAAGCTTCAGTCATTTAGCTCAGGTACATACTAAAGTAATATATTAATTCTTCCAGTACAGTGGTGTTTCATACCATTGACATTTGCATACTCTAGAATAATTTAGAAAGACACGTGTAATATTCACAATGTTCAGAAAAGCAAGCAAAAGGTCAAGGAACCTGCTTGGTTCTTCTGAGATGGTCTCATATCAGCTTCATAAACATTCATTCTACAAAATAGTAAGCTAACATTTGAACACAATTTCCAAGATAAAGCATATTTTCTCATAAATAATGAAGTCTTTTTCTCAGGCACCTCAGAAGTATACAAAAGAATTTGAGTTTGAACAGATCTCTTGGAATGTGTTTAACCTGGTATTTCAACAGACTTAAGATTTCCAGGGTTTCACAAGGGCCAGATTTTATTTCAATTACTCAGAAGAGAAAGAAAATGTCTTCTGAAAGAGGTGAACTCAATCATTACCAATAGAAAAAGTATCCACTGTATTCATCTCTTATAGAAACAGAAAAATATAACATTTCCCCCCTTAGAATATATATATATGTATGTATATATGACTTAAAGTTCCATTGTACGTAGCCAAACAATAAAATCTGGAAACCAGCATGAAACCCTACAATTCACATGTTAAAATGTTGAAACTATGACCAAAATATGAAAACTGCTAGAGCTATCAGAAAGAGACAAGACAAAAAGCTTCTTGCATACGTATAAACTAAAAGTGATAATCTCAAAAAAACTTTTCAAAATTATAATTACCTTCCAGTTTAAAAACTTTAATCCTAAATTTAAAAAAAAAAAAAAAATCTATACACAAACCACTGATTTGCCCAGACCAAAAAAAAGAAAGAAAAAAAGAAAGAAAGAAAAGTCAGCGGTAAGGTAAGCAGGACCCAGAGGAGCTGATATTCACAGTTCTTACATGTACAACTCTTTCAGGAATTATCCATAAAGTACTTTATTTTACAACCTGCTTCTCTTGTAAAACTAAAGGTCCACTTTATTACATAAAAGTTTTATACAGTGTTAAAACCAGAACTGTATGTAAAATACTGCATCTAAATGTTTCTAAATAGTTAGTCTTGTTCCATTGGTTCATCGGTGACTTCTGTGGCTTCATCATCATTTTCCATGGATGATTCTGAAAGAATCTCTTCAGTTTGACTGGAACTGGATCCTACTAATTTTTCTGTTTCACGGCAGTCAGAAGAACCACTACTTACAGGGCCTTCGTTTTCACCACCTTCAGAATGTAGTAAATCTTTCTCAGCTTGAGACACATTAGATTCCTCCATTTGATTATTTTCCTCAGAAGTCTCTTCATTCACAGTTAAGGCATCATCAGATTCTTTTTCTTGATTTTTTCTTTCTGGGATCATTTCTCTTGATGTCATAAAAGACTCTAAAAATAAGCAAATGTTGTTGTAGTTAAATTTTATTTTCAAAATACCTCCACAGTTAAGTTTCATGAATTCTGATATTCTATAGTTCAAATCACATCCCCTGAAATTCAGCAGCAACTACATACAGGTGGGAGAAAAGCCCAACATCAGCATTATAAGGAGTTCCATTATGTAAAATTCTTTCACGAAAAAAATGAAGTACAAGAATTTGAGGATCTCCTTACTCCACCCTTTTACAGATGGTCTCTAAATACCTTCTTCTTCCTCTTCATCCTCTTCTTCATCCTCTTGTGTACAGTGCTGCCGGGTACAACGGCTTTCTTTGTCTTTATCCTGAGATGAAGATGATGCTTCTGTTTCTTCCACCATAACTGAAGAAATTTCACTGGAAGTTGTCTGACTGGCTGTTTCTCTGACTTCACTTTCTTTGTCAAACCTGAGTCTTTTTACCTCATGCCCCTCAGCTTCCACAGCATCTTCATCTGGATGTTTATTTTTCAAAGGGCTCACTGAGGAAACTTCTGATTCAGATGTCGAAGAGTCACTGTAAATGTTTTTTTAAAGTGTCATTAATAAGATTATTTTCCCCATCTTCTACATCCCCATTTTTAAGGTTAAATAATGTTTTAAATTGTATTTCAGTGTCAAAGTTAAATTATAACACCTGAGCAAAGAAAAACACAAGAGAATAATATCAAGGTAACCTAAACTGTTTGATGAATAATTCCCAGTAGGACTCAGAAAAGCTGTAAGACCTTTCTGTGCAATTCTCCAGTAAGTTAAATATTCTCCTACAACAAACCCACAAGTCTTCCATACGGACATACTCTCTAAGTCCTCTCCTTCAATTAGTCTTCCTTCCCTTAAAATGATACAGAAAATTTGAAGATATAAATAAAAGGTGTCCTTTTATGAACTACAGTGAGAGACGATTCACAAAACCAACTTATTTATAAAGATCTTTTCTCTTTTCAAGTAACTTTCAGAAATAACAAATAGAATGGATCATATCTACTTTACTTTTAGACCCTACATAAACAGTCTCCACAAATTATCAATTTTAAAGTCTTGTCTGTGTCCACCTTCAACATTTGCTACAGCTGCAAAGAGAAGCCAGTGCTCCTATAAACTGCATGAAAACCTTGTTCTGTCCCTCAGGACTTATAAATAGTAAGTGATAAGTCCTGATTAAATGTTAACTTTTAATAAATATAAAACATACAAACCTGTGATTTTTCTCTTCATTTTGCTGCAAATTTGCCTCTTTGCTGTCTGTGCTCTCAGGCAACCCATTTGTTGTCATGGGGGCTGACAAAGAAACCTTTGGTCGATTAAGTGGCCTAGGTGTCCCAGGCCCATTTATATTAGACCTATAATAAGATAAATGAACATCATTTCTTATTTTTATAAAAAGTCATCCCTCTTAAGGTATGCTGATGTGAATATATCACAGAAGTATTTGCTGCAACTTTGTTTTCAGGCCCATGCCTTACCAAATTAACTAACTCTATGTAGTTCATCCTATAGTATCCATAAAATGCCCAATTTTTAGAAAGTACACTAAGCCTGCTACTCAAAATCAGGACAATGCAAACTCTGTAGGTATCAAAAATCTAGAATCTCACCTCTCAGTATAGCTTGGTGAATTTCCAGGAAACATAACACCATTCATTCGATTTAAACTATTGGAATTGTTTTTCCTATAAGAAAAGAAAATATACTTGTGGATGACTTAATTTTTTTTTCTTTTTTTTAGACGGAGTCTGGCTCTGTCACCCAAGCTGGAGTGCAGTGGTGCAATCTCGGCTCACTGCAACCTCCACTTCCCAGATTCAAGCGTTTCTTGTGCCTCAGCCTCCCAAGTAGCTGGGATTATAGGCGTGCGCTGCCAGGCCCAGCTAATTTTTGTATTTTTAGCAGAGACGGGGTTTTTGCCATGTTGGCCAGGCTAGCCTCGAACTCATGACCTCAAATGATCAACCCACCTCGGTCTCCCAAAGTTTTGGGATTACAGGCGTAAACGACCACACCCCCTTTTTTTTTTTTTAATAACGAGAATTAGTTCATGTTAAGAGCGCAAGGATCCATGATTCCACTCAACGCTCCCCGCTCAAGATCTTACAGGGTAGATGCCATCTGAAGCAAAGGAAGTGTGATGGTTGATCCTGGTATAATATCAGGAGCTTTAAATCCCGAAAATGTGGGGTTGCTCCTCTTGGCCCAGCAGTTTGCCGTTGCTGCTAAGTTTGGGAACATTCGTGGTGATAGCTGCCTAAAAATGGGGTGGCAAAGTACACCCCCAAACTCAAAATATTTCCCCAATGTCTTTTTAACCATTGTTTTTTCCTCCTCAAAGACTGGGATCTCAGACACAATGGCAGGTAGAGCAATGGAGCCATCCATGCACTGATCTAGAAACATTCTCACAGCATAATAGGTTGTCATATCTGTGTTTTCTTGACAACTAACTTGACTTGCGTAGCTTGCGTAGAGGGGATTCAAACTCTCCAAAAAGAAATGTGAACATTAATTCTCCGACCCACGGTCTTGAGCTGATTCAGTCTATGGCTGATTCTGCATTGTAGCTCATTAGCAGATCAGCACTCTCACCATGTGAAAGTCTTCCAATAGATGCCATCATTGCCTTGAATGATCTCTGAACTCGGAGACTGCTGGCGCAAATCTTATCACTTGATCCAGCGGCAACACCTATCAAAAGGTCACAGCAGTAGCGGAGAACTGATGACTTCTCAAGGGCAATAAAGTTAGGCATATCTTTGAATCCGCTAGCACAAGGAGTATCCATTTCCTTGTTCTTGTTCCCAACCACAATATTAGACCTCTTGCTCACAACAACACTCAGTAATGCCTCGTGTAACCCATCAAATATAAAACACAAGAATACTAAACTGGGGGTCACAGGGTGGAAATGAGATTTATGTGCCGGGTCTAGCACAGACTTGGCTGTTTTTTTAATGTCCTTAACATCCCCAATGCTGGGTTGGGGTTCCAATGCATCCAGTGGATACTATCTGCTTTTCCCGGATAGCTCAAAACTTCCTTGAAGGCCAGGGAGCCCACTCCTGTTCATCGCGTCATCTGTTGGGCTGCTGGTCTGTGAGTCCTTTCTTAGATGAGACATTGTGGGTGATTGGTTCCGACTTAATTCTTTAATTTTGGTAAGAATCATGGGTCTAAAAGATCTTTTGTAAGATCTGTCACAGACCCAAACAAAAAGACTGTGAGAATTGACACAGGCATACAATTTAAGAAAAGAATCCATTATTAGTCACTATGACTTGACTCTGCACTTCTTTACCTTTTTCGCAAAATACCTCACACTCATTAGCAAAACAAAACATATTTTGGTTCATAAAAGAAATTTTTATCATATATATTTTAATAGTTTTTCTGTCAAGAAATACAGTATGGGATTATTTTAGTATCTTATTTAGCAACGTAAGTATATTCTTGAGAACATTCTAAAAACAAATTGACTGGGCTGGGTGTGGTGATTCACACCTGCAATCTCAGCACTTTGGGAGGCTGAGGTGGGAAGATGACGTAAGCCCCCAAGAGTTTAAGGCTGCAGTGAGCTATGATCACTCATCACTGCACTCCAGCCTGGGTAACTCAGTAGTCTATGAAAGCAGAGTCAGATTAACCTTAAACCAATGGTTCTCAGCAGGGGACAACCTCCCCTCTCTGCCTTTCACATCTCCAGGGGACATTTGGCAATGTCTAAAGGTATTTGGAGGGGAACACTACTGGCATAAATGGGTAGAGGTCAAGGACACTGCTAAACCTCTTATAATCCCCAGGACACCCACTCACAATAGAATTATCTGGCACAAAATGTCCATAGTTCCAAGGTTGGGAAATTGTGTCCAAATTTAATTCTTACTTTGCCATATATAAATCTTGACAACTGGAAATATTTTCCATCATAAAGAGAAAAGTCATCAAGTAACTATTCTAAACATGGGAATTATGCCCTAGAGATACCCTGGAAAGGCATCTAGAATGGCATCTCAGGGACATGGGTGCCACCACAGTATGTAAATCCAACAATATTAAAATTACAGTAAATCAATTGCTTTAATCCAAATCTCTTTACCGGAAAAAACATACAGATAATGTTATCAGTAATATTCTACTTTGGGGACTGAATGGTAGGTTCACAAATATGTTATCACACTTTATTACATATAAAATTCAGTCTGTTTTAAGAATAATGTATTAGAAGCAATAAAATGATTAAATATAGTAAATAATATACTAGAAATAGAAAAAATATACTTACTCTGAAGAAGGATAAACACAGCTAACAACCATTACATTCTGCAATAACAAAAATCAGTGATTTAGTATGAAGAAAAGTACTACAACATAAAGTTTAATCATTTGTTTCTAAAATCACTCTGGTAGGTTAAATTTCCATTGATTCTAATTTTGCTAATGAAGGAAAATAAATGGTTAAAAAATGAAAACTGGTAAAACTAAAACTAAAACAATTACAAAGGACCAAAAGAGAATATCCTACTCAGCCACTGATTTTTTTCCTACTTTTTTTTTGTCCTAGTTATTCTAGACCCCAACATCATATACTATATGTAGTAGAGGAACTAAGCTCAGATGGAATCAACAAAGATGTTGAGAGATTAAAGTACACATGTAATTGATTTTAGGACACATGTAATCGAATTAGGACACATGTCATTGATTTTCCTTACAAAGCAACACCCAATCCACAGCCTGTTGTGTTGCATCATATATCCCACAGAAAGACTCAAACCTTTTTTGTAATATATTTATATGATCTTCCCGATAAAAATAACTTTACTAACATTCAGTGTTCGCTATTTATTATGAGTCACAGTAAGTGTTCTGCATTTAATCCCCTTCATAGCCCTATTATTAACCACATATTACAGAGGAGAAAACTAACTGGCCCAAGGTCACACAACTATGAAGCACTGCAACCCTGATTTAAAGGCAGGGCACCTGGTATGACTACTGTAACATATTGCTTCTTTATCCAAAGATCTCAAAAATGTAATTATTACAACTCCTGGAGCTGAAAAATAAGTACTGATGAGCCATCTCAGTTTCCTGGCCTTTGGGAATATTATTCAATTGAGTGTACAGAGGATCAACAAAATATATTAATCCAGTATGGCCTTAAGAACTATTGTAAATCACTATGTAATGGTTTTTGATTCCTGTTCCCAGGGTAAAATAAAGTGAATTTGAACCAGATTCTTAAATCAACACTGAAGTGTTTTTGGACCAATCATCAACTGAAAATTAGAACCCATTAGTCCAATCTTGGTTCTCACAGGGCTCCTTCATTTTTCACTCAAGACAAGTCAATATCTTACTTTTCATTCCCTTAAACACCTTGAGTCTTTGTTCTTCACACCATTTCCTTTTTTTTTTTTTTTCTGAGACAGAGTCTCGCTTTGTTGCCCAGGCTGGAGTGCAATGGTGCCATCTCAGCTCACTGCAACCTGAGTCTCCTAGGTTCAAGCAATTCTCCTACCTCAGCCTCCTGAGTAGCTAGGATTACAAGTGTGCACCACCACGCCCGGTTAGTTTTTGTATTTTTTGCAGAGACAGGGTTTCACCATGTTGGCTAGGCTGGTGTCGAACTCCTGACCTCGTGATTCACCCACCTCAGCCTCCCAAAATGCGGGGATTACAGGCATGAGCCACTGCACCGGGCCCACACCATTTCTTTTATTCAGAATACCCTTCCCTTATTCTAACACTCCCTCAACCCCCTCCACACACAAACACTAATGTTTATCTCTAAATCTGACCTGCATGTTTCTACTCAATACCTCATTTACATGCTCGGCACCAACAAGTTTCCAAAGTTATGTACCTCTGAACTCCAGAATTGGGAAAATGAATTCCATGGGTAAGTTTATAAAACGCTCTATAAAGTTAAAATAGCAATTATAACGTCTCAGAACCTTTAATAAGTTGATGTACACTATAAATTTCCAAGAAATAATAAGCTGCTTTCCCCCAAACTTTAATGATCAACACACAAACCCTCCTCTACCCGCTCCTATTAAATCTCTCCATAAAACATAGAATGCAATTTGGAAAGCAATTTGGGAAACTCAAGGTAGGCTAGAAAACATATTTCAAGAAGTGGTACCTGAAACGGATCTTACTCAATGTTCTTTTCTAAAATAAAAGCTATTACACCACAGCATAATATAATTCCAATAATAAAATAAATACCTTTTCTACTCCTCTGAGAAATTTGTCTGTTCCTGTATAGTTTCTCCTTGGATCCGTTAACAATTCACATAGTCGCTGAATAGTAAAAGGGATACTGCAAAAATATACAATTTTACAGTGTGAGATCACTGATAAGAAAACTAGGAACATTATTTCTTTCGCTAGATAAAGCTGTATCTAGTCACCCATGTGTTAAGCTACGAAAGAAAATGCTATAATAGGGAAATAAACGGATGAGTCTTTCAAAAGTAGACAATAAAATAAACATACCTTTCTATGTAACAAAAAATCCAACTCTCCCTTCCTTTAAAAAGCAATAAAGGCAGCGGGGGAGAGGCGAATGGTTAATGGTTACAAAAATATAGTTAGATAGAATGAATAAGATCTAGTATTTAATAGCACAATAGGTTGACTACAATAATTTATTGTACATTTTAAAATAACTAAGAGTATAAGTGAACTGTTTGTAACATAAAGCACACATAAATGCTTGAGGTGATGGACACCCCATTTACCCTGAGGTGATTATTATGCATTGTATGCCTGTATCAAAATATCTCATGTACCCCATAAACATATAAACCTACTATTTACCCACGCAATTTTTTTAAAGCAACTTAGAACACCCAAAATCAACAGAAAGCTTCAAAACTGAGGAAAAAATTTTTATGTAATATTCTAAATCCTGATAATTTGATTTTTAAGTTTACAACAGAGGTAACACAAATAATAATCAAGCTGGGGTTTATTTAATATAGAAATTTTTCCTCAAGTATTATTCTGCACTGAAAGGTTTCTTTAAAATGTTCACACAAAACTACAAATAAAGTATTTTAAATGTGGTTCTGCTCCATTATTACAATTTCATATATAATCTACACGTTTAATCCAACTTAAAATATACACAATATTTATTTAACTTTACCGAATACTTTCACTATACTTCAATTTTTGCTTGATTATAGTAAATATAAAACTGATATAAGTTGGAACTAAAATCATTTTATAAGTATTTTTAAAAGTTTTGAGCTCATGTAGCTATTAGCATTCATAAGAATTACAAACTGAACAGAACAGCAGTTATGAGCACGAAGTACGACAAAGCTAAGAAGTACAAACATAAATCTTCAGACTTCAGTGTCTGCCATATCAATCTATTTATTCTCTTTAATGAAAAGAATTACAAAGCCTCAAATTAAGTTAACATTCACAAAGGTCTTCACTTTTTATAGGCAGTGTGACACAGAATTTTCTGTGGTATATCAGCTAGTGAGTTATAATGCCAGAACTCAAACCCAGTTTAACTTCAAATCTCATGTCCTTTCCACTGTACCACACATACTTTACAAAATTATAGTTGTTTATTTTCTAACTGGATAAACTATATTTGGTTCTCATATTCTTTGTGTCAATACTATTCTTATGTTCAGAGTATAATGTGCAAAAAATTCTGAAGATGCTTAAAGTACATGTTATTGATATGAGAACAAATGTTTTTAGATAAATTTGAGAGTCCAAGAATCAATCTTTTGTCTCAAACCTAAAATCGAAACCAAACCTAAAAGTGAGAAAACTGTTCTAACAAAAGACAAGGCACAGAATAAAAGATTCAATGTTTGCCTGAAAACACAAACATTCAGAAGCAACTAGAAATTGCTCTGGGTTTCTGAGGAAGAATACTTTTTTGCTTTTGAAAATCTACTCAGAGTGAAGTATAATGTCAAAATGAAGAATCCCTTTAAATGGAGAAGTACAAAGCACACCAACAGCATTATTAATTATGAAACAATAAGCTTACACATCTTCTGTTTCATTCCTATAAAGACAACACATAATTGGAAATCTATAGCTAATACACAAAACTAACTCCACTTTTAAAATGTTTAAGCATTTTCCATATGTATAACAAACAGTATCAGTTTCTCAACTGTCTGTCCATGAAACCCAGTATTATCGTGGATTTCAGAATGTTAGTGGTATAACTCACCTTAGCTCCTCTTCTAGTTCACTGCTCTTCAAACCTTACACACACATCACACCTAAGCCATTTCCTCATTAATCACCCCATAGTGACAGTGTAATTAAAAGTTTATTATTCAAAATATACAAAATCGCACCAACAGTTTGGGTATTCAACAAGTGTTTGGGTATTCAAATAGTACTTAACTGAAAAATACCGTCTAGTCGTTATGCTTTTTCTTCCAACTAAAATTCTTTCCCACATTAAAACCTAATGTTTTCTCACTAATTAAAATTACTTTTAACAGATGAGTATTTTAAAACTTCTTGTTTAACATTTACACTGAATGTTTTGGCTAATTTTCTTTAGAAATCTAAGTTAAATTGTAGCCAATTATTAATATTTTATGTGTTAGTTAATATTAATAATGCTTTGGGAGGGGGGTATGCGTTTACATAGCAATGCTAGCAATAACAGCCTATGATAAAACGAGTTTAAGTTCTTAGACAATTTCAGAAACTTTTTTCAAATGACTGTTATTTCAAAAAGTAAAAGAAGCTTTTAAAAGTCATTTTACCAAGTATCCAATAGATGGCACTAAAATGTCACACAACACTTCCTTTTCTCACATGACAGTCTAAAACCCAACCAAACACTTCCTGCAAATCAATGCATCTACTGGAAATATTAGCATGATGAATGTAACAACAGCATTGAAAGGTCTCTTTACATACACACTGTACTTTTAAACTTATTCCATAAATATAAGAGCCTATTATAAACTAGAAATACCAACCTTGCTCAACAGCACAGTGGAAAGCCATGTAAACAATTACAATTACAGTAATAAATAACAACGTTGTATAAAAAGTGCTACGAAGACAGAATAAACTGTATGCCAAGCTTAGTACGCATGACACGGTTACGGATAACTTAATTTGAGGTAGGCCTCTAAAAGGAGGCACAAGAATAAACCAGATAAACCAGTACAAAATGAATGCATTTGGTACAAGTATATGAAAGCTCTGCTCTCTGATACTCATCCATTAGACACAACATACAAAATAGTTTATTCTAACTTCTGAAAATACTAAGACTTTTTCCACACCTACTAAGAAAAGCAAATATAGGGAGAAGAGTGTTAAATACACATGCCACTCATTCTCAATGAAAAGTCTGAACTGAAATCCTTAAATTTGGTGGGGAGTGGTGACCAGATGTTCATTAGCAAAGGTATACTGTAAAACAAAAAGCTTTGGGCCAGGCACAGTGGCTCACGCCACTTTGGGAGGCCGAGGCAGGCGGATCCCCTGAAGTCAGGAGTTCAAAACCAGCCTGGCCTGTAGTCCCAGCTACTCGGGAGGCTGAGGCAAAAGAATTGCTTGAACCTGGGCAGTGGAGGTTGCAGGTTGCAGTGAGCCGAGATCGAGTCACTGCACTCCAGCCTGGGTGATAGAGAGATTGTCTCCAAAACAAACAAACAAACAAACAAAAAGCAGCATCTGGCTTACTCTGCAGATATATCATCTGATTTATTCATGGTAAAATGGAAAACTAAGAAGATATAAGGAACTGAAAAAAGGACATGACTAGATAGCAGCTCAAATTTTTTAAAACTGTGCCTACAAAATCCAGTAACATTTTTAAAATCCTCACACACACATTAAGGATCCACCTTTGCTAAATATATACATATTTTAATGCACACACACACACACGTACAGTACCCCACTAGGAGACCTTACACAAACTGAATTTACCTAAGTCTTCATGGGTCTTATGAGTCTTGTCTGAAAACAAGGGTTCTAAACAAGTACACTTTAAAGATTATCATGATGGCTAAATATGACATAATGTATATGGCATATTAAATCATCTAACAGTGCCTAAAATATTTTAGAAAGTTCAAAAAATCTTAGTTCTTATTGTCATCATTCCGTCTACTCTTTGACAGAGATTGTGGGAAGGCACAAATGGTCCAAAGACCAACAAAACCAAAAGTACAGCTCTGTCTTTAAAAATATTCCCTTTAATTCCAAGGAAAACAACTAACCCTAATTAATAGGATCGTACATTTTACCTTATATATCTTAATTTGAATACAAGCTGTCCCTATTTATTTATTTATTTTTAAGCAGAAGTCTTGTATACCTAAAAGCTATGAAAATTCAAATACCAAGAAAGTTGCTGAATATCAGGGCAAGACATCTCAACATAAGTAGCAATTCAATGCTGTTTTTTTAAAAAATAAAATTTAAGTCGTAAGGCTAAACACTAAAAAAATAATGTCCTAAGTATGTATTTTAACCTAAATTTCTATAAAAGTACTAAGTTGAAAAGAAGACACTCAAAAAATAAATGCACACTTCATTCAGACTCTAAGAAAATCAGTTAACTATCCTAACTTTATATTATATAAGCAACTTTTCAACATGAAAAAGACAAAGGAATGTAACATGTAGCACAGAGGCTACTGGAGTAAAAAGCTAAAGAAATGACCATAAAATCCGACATCCTACTAAATAAAAAGTCAAAACAGTCATTCACTTTCGTTTTACTCATGTATAAGTAGATTTTACTGTCTTTTCTGACTAAATGACATTAGTGGTGTCTTAGTTAACATAAATACTGATTTAAACTTGACCATCTACATGGAAACTAATAATATCTGTTATCAAAGACTGAATAAGTTTATAATTTTGTTTACACCTACAAAGTTTTACAAAAGTCAGAAATACCATTAGAATCCTGTGATATTAGCTTTACTTGAAGCAATATGCTCTTTCTGTACTCAGGCTTTAATATTTACATAAAAATATACATTCATAAATATTTATATTTACAAATTTTGGGTTAACGAGTGGTGCAGACACTGGTTTACCTACATCATAGAGATTCCTTATCATTATTAAAAGAGGTGAAATTAGCCCGGGGCAGTGGCTCACACCTGTAATCCCAGCACTTTGGGGGGCCGGAGCGGGTGGATCACCTAAGGTCAGAAGTTTGAGACCAGCCTGGCCTACATGGTGAAACCCTGTCTCTACTAAAAATACAAACATTAGCCAGGTGTGGTTGATGCACGCCTGTAATCCCAGCTACTCAGATGCCTGCGGCAGGAGAATTGCTTAAACCCAGGCAACAGAGCAACACTCTGTCCCCACCAAAAAAAAATTCATACACCTACAATTTTAAGCCTCAAATCAAATGACAGATTTCACTTATTTTTTGAGACAGTGTCTCGCTCTGTCACCCATGCCAGAGTGCAGCGGCACAATCTCGGCCACTGCAACCTCTGCCTCCTTGGTTCAAGCGATTCTCTTGCCTCAACCTCCTGAGTAGCTGGGACTACAGGCACTTGCCACCACGCCCGCCTAATTTTTTGTATTTTTAGTAGAGATAGGGTTTCACCGTGTTAGCAAGGATGGTCTCAATCTCCTGACCTCGTGATCTGCCTGCCTCAGCCTCCCAAAATGCTGAGATTACATGCATGAGCCACCACGCCTAATTTTGCCTCTTTTATGAATAATAAGGAACCCCAATGATGTAAGTAAACTAAAGTCTGCACCACTCCTTAACCCAAAATTCATCTACAGCAATTGTCAAAACTTTTAATAAAGTTAATCATCTCTTGGGAGTTTCTATAATATGAAGTTATTTTATTTACATTAAATATAACTAGCAAGAAAACGTCAATTAACTTCTGTTATTTTCAATTTTTAAGTTTATTAAAGAGAGTATTACATCAAGCCATATTACCACTAGACAAGACCAGGTGGGGAACAGTAAGGAGGGATGGTTACAAAATAATGCCAATTTCTCAAGTAATTATCCTGAGAGAAAGAAAGGGGGTAAAGAAAAAACAAGTAGGGGTGGGTGGGTGTGGGTTTGTGTGAGAGAGACAGAAATCTGCCACAAATAAGTACATTTTAACTAATATACTCAACACTGACACAAATAATTAACAGCACAAAAACCTATTTTCCCCAGTCAATTGGGGAGCACAAAAATCAGGAAACAATAAAGTGGATCAACAGTGTCAGAGAACAAAGTAATAAATGGCTAAAGAACCATTCTCTCAGTCCCCGAATTATCTGCAGCTAACCGTAAAGCAAACCACACACAAACTGAAAATCAAATGGGGGTTATGTTTTATTCTACAATCCAGATTTTGGAGTACAAAAGTCTCATATATAACTTTAAAAGATCATGAGCAATACTCTCAGCTGTGACTGACTACCTGCCTAACAGATGATATAAAGATTATTAGGTATCAAAAAGTTTTCCACTTTCCAGACCTCCTCATAAATATAGAAGAATGCTATTTTAGTCTACTATTCACAGAGTGAGGAGGTTGCCTACTTTAGAGAGGTCTTAGAGATAACAGCATTGACAAGAAAGGGTCAAGACTTGAGAGATTAATTTATTTTTATATTCTTTCATTTTGAAAACTACAGAGAACATAAAATGGTATCTTTCAAAACTTCCAGGAATGTAACTTACACGCTCTCTATTCCTCAAAATGCCTCTTCGTGTATATGCCATTATAGGAATGAACCATTACCTATTAGCAATTCCTAAATTATATTCATGGTCTCTGTAATAGGAAGAGGATTTTCATAAATGGCCCTGGTTTGAGTAAACCCATACACTGTTTTTTATTATAATACCAATCAGAGGGCATAAAATGGCATAAAATGGTCTTTGACCATTTCATTATAATTTTTAGTTTCGTTCATTTTAATTTTTGGTGTTTCTCAAACTGTAACTTCAGTTTTGCAGAGTAGCTATAATCCTTTTATGAAATTTTGCAGTTCCAAAGTAATTTTAAAAGACAAGAAAATGACAAAAAAAAAAGAAAAAGGAAAAAAAAGAAATTAAGCATTCCACTGTGATTCTTCTATGCCTCAATACACAAAATACAGATATAAATACACTTTTATTCTTTAATTCTTTTTTTCTAGTGCTCAGTTATTCAATATTTATTCTTTTCTTTACTCATTCATTCATCCATCAATCCATGCATCTAGTCAATCCATACTCGTCTGTTTGAGAACCTACTATATTCAGGCACTCACTCTTCTAGGCCTTGTTTGGAAAAGCCTATTACCCCAGCTCTCCAGAAGCTAATAGTTCAGGATATCAAGTATACGAATGCATGGACAATTTCCATTTCAAAGGGGGAAAAACTTGTACTCTGGCCAGGCGCAGTGGCTCACGCCTGTAATCCCAGCACTTTGGGAGGCCGAGGCAGGCGGATCACAAGGTCAGGAGATCGAGACCATACTGGCTAACACGGTGAAACCCTGTCTCTACTAAAAACACAAAAAAATCAGCCGGGCATGGTGGCAGGCGCCTATAGTCCCAGCTACTCCAGAGGCTGAGGCAGGAGAATGGCATGAACTGGGAGGCAGAAGTAGCAGAGAGCTGAGATTGCGCCACTGCACTCCAGCCTGGGCAACAGAACGTCTCAAAAAACAAAACAAAAAAAAACAGAACAAACAAAAAAACCCCATTTGTACTATGATAACACACTTAAATAATTCAGAAAACAGATAATCTTTCTTATAGCAAAATACTAGGAAGCATTTAATATAAAACTTTCACAAATTAAAAGCAAAAATAACAAAAACTTACCAATAAGAAAATTAGCAAAAGAAAGCCAAAAGAGGATATAAAGGGCAATTCACAGAAAGGCTGTAAGTACATAAAAAGATGTTCCATTTCACTTGCAATCAAAGAAACACAAATACACATATACAGTACTGAAGAATTACAGTATCTGCACTTACTACAAACGAAAGCATCAACAACCACATTTTGCTAAGTCGATTTTGCAGTATTGATAAACTGAAAATTAAGTGTTCATAAGCTAACCTAGGAATTACATTTCTACAAATTAAAAAAAGCAACAATCTGGCCAGGTGTGGTGGCTCACGCCTGTAATCTCAGCACTTTGGGAGGCCAAGGTGGGAGCATCACCTGAGGTCAGGAATTCGAGATCAGCCTGACCAACATGGAGAAACCCCATCTCTACTAAAAATACAAAAATTAGCTGGGCATGGTAGCACATGCCTGTAATCCCAGCTACTCGGGAGGCTGAGACAGAAGAATCCCTTGAATCCAGGAGGGGGAGGTTGCGGTGAGCCAAGATCGCTCCATTGCAGCCTGGGCAACAAAAGCGAAACTCCACCTCAAAAAAAAGAGGCAACAATCTAGACATATATTCAAAACATGACATTCATCAACAAAACATATGTGGAAGGACGCTCACTACAAGCACTGCTCGTTAACAGCCAAAAAAATAAATGTCTACCACCAATCAGGACAGGCAAATAAAAACTTATAATCTACTCACATAATAGAAAACAATGCAGCCATTTCAAATAAATAAGAAGATAGCTTTAAATGTAATAATATAGACATGTTGAAGCTTCTCTAAAATGAAAATACAACTAGCATATAGCATGATTCTACTTTCATTCTTTATGTACTTCTGTAACAGTGGGGATCTTTTTAAAAGCATGAACATACACCACTTTCGTAATTTAAAGATAATCTATTACAAATGGGGGGAGGAATGTATAAGAATGGACAAATCCTCAAACTGGTGGAAAACCAACAAAATGTCACTTCTTAGTAAATATTTTGAAAAACTATATATATATAAAAAACACAAAAATTGAAAATTTTAGACATGTTTCAACATACCAATATATTAAAATACAGACAAAAAAAGAGTAAATTAAAAACAGAAAAATCTTAATGTATCACTGATTAAATAAGACTTAGATTCTGCCTGCTCAGAGAAAGTGATTCATAAACTGCCATTCTGAAAAATCAGATTTAAAAAATAGAAGTTCGGGTCAGGTGCAGTGGCTCATGCTTGTAATTCCAGCACTGGATGCTGACTTGAGATCAGGAGATCCAGACCAGCCTGGCCAACATGGTAAAACCCTGTCTCTACTAAAAATACAAAAATAAATAAATAAAATAAAAATTAAAAAATAGCTGGGTGGGCCGGGCACAGTGGCTCAAGCCTGTAATCCCAGCACTTTGGGAGGCCGAGACGGGCGGATCACGAGGTCAGGAGATCGAGACCATCCTGGCTAACACGGTGAAACCCCGTCTCTACTAAAAATACAAAAAACTAGCCTGGCGAGGTGGCGGGCGCCTGTAGTCCCAGCTACTCGGGAGGCTGAGGCAGGAGAATGGCGTAAATCCGGGAGGCGGAGCTTGCAGTGAGCTGAGATCTGGCCACTGCACTCCAGTCCGGGCGACAGAGCGAGACTCCGCCTCAAAAAAAAAAAAAAAAAATAGCTGGGTGTGGTGGCGCACACCTTTAATGCCAGCTACTTGACAGGCTGAGGCTGGAGAATAGCTTGAACTTGGGAGGCGGAAGTTGCAGTGAGCCAAGATGGCGCCACTGCATTCCAGCCTGGGTGACAAAGACTCCATCTCTAAATAAAATAAAGTAAGATAAACTAAACTAAACTAAACTAAAATAAAAACGGTTCAAAAAGAAGAAGTTTTAAAAGAAGAATGCTCAGGCATTTAATGACTGTTCAAATCATTTTCTGAAGTAGGTGAATTACCTCTTTTACAGATTAAGAAATTACAAATATTTAGATTTATGTAATAAATACATAATACACAATTATATTTATATTTTTATTATAATATGTATACATAATTATATAATACATGTATTTGTTTCTAGCCCAACTTAATATGAAAGAAGTGAAAATAGTATTTGCTATTACTAAGTCAGAATCACAAGTAAATCTACTTACAAAGCAGCGGTATAATTTGACCTGTTTCACCTTAACTTTTATTTTTGAATGACAGCCATAATTTATTGAAATAAAAGATGAGTCACTATATCTAAGTACTATTTATATATATGTACAATTTATAAATAACCCCGAGAAGTATTCTTATCTTGAACGTATTCATTTAGTTCAACAGTAAATCTTACGCAACATGCTTCTAAAACGTATCGGGGCTATTTCTTGGATAAGTGCCTCTGAAATGTTTTTTTTTTCTTTTTCTGAAAATTTTTAAAATTAAGACCGATATGGAAATATACACACATGGTTAAATACTTTCAACACTCCAACAGGGTGCACAGTGAAAATAGGTCTCTCCTTCCCATCCCAGGCCCCCAGGGGTAACTATAACTGATGAACCTCAAAGACAAAAGCTGTGATTTCTTTCCCCAAAATATTTTCGTAACAGACCCAAAGTCAAGGCATAAGGATTTGACATTTCAAGCAAAATTCTTAAACCTAAAAACAGTGGAATATGATGTAAAGCAAAAAAAAAAAAAAAAAAGTAAAACTGGATTACACTATCTTATTTTGAAATCCCATGCAATTAAATACCTAAAGAATCAAGCCATTTATGCCATCTAAAAATACAATTGAAACCCTTCAAATAATATCTAATTCTAACTATGAATTCACTGGTTAGAAAAACCACAATTCATTGTATTTAGCATTGTTGTTGTTCCACAGCCCAAATTAACGTCAAACTAAAAAATGAGTAATTCAACTTCACAAACACTTCTTCCCTTCAATAAAGGAAACCATAAAAATACAAAGTCCTGACTGGGCGTGGAGGCTCACACCTGTAATTCCAACACTTTGGGAGGATGAGGTGGGCGGATCACGAAGTCAGGAGTTTGAGACCAGCCTGGCCAGCATGGTGAAACCTCATCTCTACTAAAAATTAAAAAAAATTAGCCGGGCTTGGTGGTGCGTGCCTGTAGTCCTAGCCTAGCTACTAGGGGGGCTGAGGTAAAATTGCCTGAACCCGGCAGGTGGAGGTTGCAGTGAGCTGAGATCATGCCACTGCACTCCACCCTGGGCGACAGCGACACTCCGTCTCCAAACAAAACAAAACAAAACAAAAAACAAAACAAAAGTCCTAAAAACAAAGAATTTAAAATGACAGAATATGAGAAACAGTAACATTTCTTTAAAAATGAGTACTGCTGGGCTTGGTGGCTCATGCCTGTAAACCCAGCACTTTGGGAGACTGAGGTGGGCGGAACATGAGGTCAGGAAATCGAGACCCTTCTGGCTAACATGGTGAAAACCCATCTCTACTAAAAATACAAAAAATTAGCTGGGTGTGGTGGCAGTTACTCTCGGGAAGCTGAGGCAGGAAAATTGCTTGAACCCGGGAGACAGAGGTTGCAGTGAGCCAAGATCGCGCCATTGCATTCCAGTCTAGGCGACAGAGCGAGGCACTGTCTCAAAAACAAAACAAAACAAAGGGAGTTTTACTTGTGTACAGAATATCTTTTTGGGGTTTTTTTAATGTTTTACAAGGGGCCAAAAATGGTTACTTGTAACTAACAAGCAAGCAGTTACTTGGGAGAAAAATGAGGATCCAGAAGTCTAAACAAAAACTCACTAAAATACTTTCATAAATTAGTACTTCATTTTAAAAGAAATGTGATTTCTCAATGATATAAAGGTTCTGTATAAAGTATGAAGACATAACACCAAATATAAAACAGGAAAGAAAAACCATTAAAATGTTTCCTGATAAATGAATGTTTCCATTGACACCTATAAAAAGGTGGTTCAAGTTTTTTAAGAGGCTGTAAATATTTTAAATAGTTGTAAGCTAAAAATCATCAAGTACATGTCACTAGAAACAAATAACTTATTCTAATGGATAATCAATCATCAACCATACACATCAAAACTAAAAGAAAAATCTATAATCTTCTGCTAAAAATTAAATCTTTAAAACAGTATTAAGTGCATACCCATTAAATCCAGTGACAATTTTCAGTATTCTTTCCTTCATTTCATCAAAGGGAATATATTCGACATTAGGGTTGGGAGGACCTCTTGGCTCAGGAGCTGAAGTTCTGAAATCATCCATCACTTTCTCCAGTTTGAAAATAAAATAGCCTTTAAATTGGGACCACTGAATCCTATAAGCAAAAAATTAAAAAATATATAATACCATGTAGCTTTACAATTCTCGAACACAAAACACAAATACAGAATATACTATGACACTAATACTAACAGAATTAATATGTGAATAATTAGTAATGAGAATGCTGTCATTCAGGAGCATGCATCATCATGCCTCATTTATCTCACAAGCTCCATCCTGATGCTATCCAACTCCCAACCCAAACAAAAGCCAGATCTCTGATTTAAATCTTTTAAATGAACTACCTCTGCCTGAAAGTCTATGGTGTGTTAGGTCCTATTCTTAGTATGTTTAAAAGAGTATTTTGACTCTTTCCCTCATAACAAACCTAACCAGGGGGGCGTTAGTTACTATCTTATTAAGTCAGAATGAATCCATGCCTTAATCATACAAGTTACATGTTTGCATGGATTCGCAAAATTTGTCTATTATCTGCTAAATAACAAAATAAACTTTACTTTCTCCTTTTTCTTTCCCTTTCAGTTAGTATCTTCAGGCTCTTCTGTCACTTAAGAGACAAAAGTTATGAACCTATGATTAAGGCACATAATCACAGGTTCCATCCAATCAGTACTTGCACGATAAAAATACATACTTTGCTTATGTACTTTTCATATCTATTAATTTATCAAATTAACACAAACACCTTTTTATCCCTTTTTCCTCACATTTTACCACTAATATAGAAGGAAATTTTGTGAGGATACCTGCCTGAATACTGTAAATTCCAGGAGACACAGCATTCAGGAATGCTAACCATTTCCTCAGGCAGACAGTACTACCATTAGTGACAGCAGATCAATCTCTTTACATAGGTTGACTACTTAAAACAAATTTACACAAATTAACGGGAGCCAATCTGTAACCATCTTCCATCCCATCCAGCAACCCTATAAACTAAGGTAGCAGCTTTCAAACTGTGGTCCAAGAAGTCAAAGCTATTGTCAAAAGAATAAGGGCTGACTAGTTCACTGTTAATATTTACACTGATGGTATAAAAGCAAGGTGGATAAAACTGATATCCATGTAGCAAGAGTCAAGACAGTAGCACCAAACTGTATTACTAGCTGTAGTAGAAGCCATCATTTTCACAAACTCATAATTTAAAAAATCTGTTTCACTTAAAGTGTAAAAGATATAAAAATTACTAATTTCATTAAATCCCAACCCCTGAATACATCTTTTAAATACTCTATGTAACAAAAATGAGAAATATATATTAAAAAATTATGCTGCATATCAAAGAGGTATGGCATTCTCAAAGAACAATACCTTTAGACTGTTGCCAGCTGAACTAGCTATTTTTCATAAAACAACATTTTTACCTGAAAGGTCTGCCACACAAATAAAGCTTATTTAGATTAGCAGACTGGGTGTGATGGCTCACACCTGTAATCTCAGCAGGCGGATCACTTGAGGTCAGGAGTTTGAGATCAGCCTGGCCAACAGGGTGAAACCCTGTCTTTACTAAAAATACAAAAATCAGCCAGGTGTGGTGGTGCATGCCTGTAATCCCAGCTACACAGGAGGCTGAGGCAAGGAGAATCGCTTGAACTGAGGAGATGGAGGTTGTAGTGAGCTGAGGATGGCACTACTGCACTCCAGCCTGGGCGATGAGCAAGACTCCATTTCCAAAAACAAACAAACAAACAAAAAAATAGGAGAATGTGGTAGGCATTTTCTCAAAAATAAATAAAGTGAACCTGTCACTGCAAGATAAATAACTCACAGTATTTGTTACCAATGATAAAAATTTGAACTTCTAAGCAAAAAACTGAAAGTCTGGAAAATTTTTATTCTTCACTGAGAGCTTGAAAGCTTCCTGATATATTCCCAAAATATTCTGAAGGCAACCAGTGTCCACGTAAAAATATTATATGGGGCCAGGTGTGGTGGCTCATGCCTGTAATCCCAGCACTTTAGGAAGCTGAGACAGAAAGATCACTTGGGCCCAGGAACTGGAAGACAGCCTGGGCAAACAGCAATACCCCATCTCTACAAAATAATTAATTACTAATTAATTTAAATTAGGCATGGTGATATGCACCTGTAGTCCCAGCTACTCAGGAGGCTGAGGCAACAGGATTGCTTGAGCCCGGGAGGTGAAGGCTGCAGCAAGCCAAGATCACACCACTACACTCCAGCCTGAGCGACAGACCAAGACTCTGTGTCTTAAATAAAGATACTGTGTGATACCAAAAGCACAAGCAACAAAATAGATAAACTGAATTATATCAAAATTTAAAATTTTGTGCATCGGCCAGGCGCAGTGGCTCACACTTGTAATCCCAGCACTTTGGGAGGCCAAGGCGGATGGATCACGAGGTCAGGAGATGGAGACCACCCTGGCTAACATGGTGAAACCCTGTCTCTACTAAATATACCAAAAATTAGCCAGGCGTGGTGGCAGGCACCTGTAGTCCCAGCTACTCAGGAGGCTGAGGCAGGAGAATGGCGTGAACCTGGGAGGCGGAGCTTGCAGTGAGCTGAGATCACGCAACTGCACTCCAGACTGGGTGACAGAGCGAGACTCTGTCTCAAAAAAAAATAATAATAGTAATAACTGTGCATCAAAGGACACTATCGACAGAGTAAAAAGTCAAATCGTGAAATGGGAGAAAATATTTGCAAATCTTTTATCTGATAAGGGGTTAATATCCAGAATATATAAAGAACTCCTACAACTCAACAAAAAAGAAAACCCAATTTAAAAATGGGCAAAGTACTTAAATAGGTATTTCTCCAAAGAAGATATACAAAAATGGTCAGCAAACACACAAGAAGATGCTTAATACCATCAATCTTGGGGAAATGTAAATTCAACTCACAATGAGATACCACTTTATTATACCCATTAGGGTTGGCTATTATCCAAAAAACAAGTGAACAAGTATTGGCTGGCCAAGGATGGAGAGAAACTGAAACTTTTTTTTTTTTTTTTTTGGAGACAGAGTCTCAGTCTGTTGCCAGGGCTGGAGTGCAGTGGTGCAATCTCGGCTCACTGCAACCTCCGCCTCTGGGGTTCAAGTAATTCTCCTGCTTCAGCCTCCCAAGTAGTTAGGAATACAAGCGCCTGCCACTACGTTCAGCTAAATTTTTTTTGTTGTTGTTTGTTTTTTTGTTTTTTTTTTTTGAGACGGAGTCTCGCTCTGTCGCCTAGGCTGGAGTCCAGTGGCACAATCTTGGCTCACTGCAAGATCCGCCTCCCGGGTTTACACCATTCTCCTTCCTCAGCCTCCTGAGTAGCTGGGACTACAGGTGCCCGCCACCTCACCTGGCTAGTTTTTTTTTTTGTATTTTTTATTAGAGACGGGGTTTCACCGTGTTAGCCGGGATGGTCTCAATCTCCTGACCTCGTGATCCGCCTCTCTCGGCCTCTCAAAGTGCTGGGATTACAGGCTTGAGCCACCACGCCCGGCCATTTTTTTTGTATTTTTAGTAGAGACGAGGTTTCACCATGTTGGCCACACTGGTCTCGAACTCCTGACCTCTGTGATCAGCCCGCCTCGGCCTCCCAAAGGGCGCGAGTCACTGTGCCCGGCCAAGAAACTGAAACTCTTGTGCATGGCTGGTGGGAACGAGGCAGTCACTGTTGAAAGCAGTTTGGTTCCTCAAAAATAAATAAATAAATAAATAAATAAATAAATAAAAATTATGAAGCCACCCTATGATTCAGGAATCCCATTTCTCGGTAGATCCCCAAAACCCAACAACCCAAATGTGCCATCAGCACATGAATGGATAAGCAAAATGTGAGAGATATACACACACACACACACACACACACACACACACACACACACAGTCTTTAATCTGAAATAAATTCCAACGTGGTACGACACAGATGAAGCTTGATGGCATTATGCAAAGTGAAATCAGACAGACACAAAAAGAATGACTATTGTATGATTCTACTTATATGAGGTATCAAGAATAGTCAAATTTAGAGACAGTTGTCTGACACTGTGGGGAGGAAGGTTCAGGGACTTACTCTTTAATGTGTACAATGTTTCAGTTTGGGTAGATGAAAAGTTCTGCAGATGGATGATTTTGATGGTAATGTAACAATGTCAGTGTACTTAATGCCAATAAACTGTACACTTAAAATAGTTAAAATGGTAAGGTTTATATTACGTATATTTCAATAGGTATTTCCCCACAAAGAAGATACACAAATGGCAAATAAGCATATGAAAAGATGCTCAGCATTATTATCTATTACAGAAATGCAAATCAAAACCACAATGAGACACCCATTTCACACCCACTAGGGTGGCTGTAATCAAAAAGATGAATAATAAAACAAGTGCTGGGTTGATGTGGGGAAACTGGTAATGTCATACATTACTGGTGGGAATGTAAAATGGTGTAGCTGCTTTGGAAAGTACTTGGCAGTTCCTCAGGAAGGTAAATGCAGACTTGTAATCCAACAATTCCATTCTATTAAATGAGTCAATAATGTATTTTACCACTACTACTTTTTAAAATGATGAGGATGAAAAGCTATTTGCATGATTACTTTTTTCCTTTCCCTATCCTATTTTAGAAAGGGGAATTTGAGGTTTAACAGGCAGATCTGCACATCACAGAATTTCTGATATGCCTAATAAGAATTCTTATTAATGTATAATTCCTTTTGGTTCCTAAAATTTATCTTTAAACTTTATAAGACTCTCCACATGTACTTCATAAACATATCAGGGAAAGTTATACTGAAATAGGATGTTTATATTTTTCATTTCTTTAATAATTTTTTGTACTTTTAATAATCACCCACTAATTCATAGTATTTTATGAGTTCAGATTTACATATGCATAGGGTCTTGTGGCGTGTTTTAATCTCATCTTTCCATTTACCATCTGACATGACATCTTTGAGGTCCAAAAAAAGCACATTAATGGGAACAGCCAGACCAGAGGTATGGTACCCCAGGTAATGGAAATTCTGAAGAGATTAAAAGACTCTATGGTACTAACTCATGAGACAGAAATTAAGCCCCATACATTGGCACGAATTATGAACACACTGTAGTCTTAACTTTCAAATAAATCAAGCAGTTACTCTAAACTAGATCAATACGATGCAATTCAAGTGATACTATTCTATATATATATATATGGGGAGGGCATTCATAAAATGTGAAAGATACAGCTTTTTGATGGCGGACAGCTATTTGATAAAAACAAAAACAGAAAATGTTTCCCTAAAAGTTAAATAATCCAGAGGCCAGGCGCGGTGGCTCAAGCATGTAATCCCAGCACTTTGGGAGGCCGAGGCGGGCTTACCATGAGGTCAAGAGATCAGACCATCCTGGCCAACATGGTGAAATCCATCTCTACTAAAAATACAAAAATTAGCTGGGCGTGGTGGCACACACCTGTAGTCCCAGCTACTCAGGAGGCTGAGGCAGGAGAATTGCTTGAACCTGGGAGGCGGAGGTTGCAAGTGAGCCAAGATTGCGCCACTGCACTCCAGCCTGGGCGACAGCGAGACTCCGTCTCCAAAAACAAGAAGTTATATTCAGGCACAAAAAATAGGCCATGAGGAAATCAACTAAAAACTTGGCAACAAAAACAATTTCTTAGGAACATACGTTCACTGGATGAGTAGAAATGAGAACAACAACAAAAAAACCCTTAGTTTTCAATACGAAAATCAAATTATTCTAAAAAGATGCTCATGAAACACAAACACATTTTCAACTTCAGAACAAATTTCTCCACATAAAATCCCTCCAATAAAATACATACTCAAAATTTAAATCTACTTTGCTGAAATTAACTCAATAATTTACTGAAATTAATCACCCATTAACTTTAAGTAGCTTCACCTCCCTTCATTTTCTTTTTCTGCTCCCCTTCCATTTTCCCATTTTTGTAGTTTCTCCTGTAGGAAAGTACAATTCATATCTCTAATAAATATACCCTAGTGCTAGATTCTACAGACCTTTTTTCTCCATAGGAGCTCATAAGTTCATATTCAAACATGTTTCTCTCACAATTCTCTAAAGGTTAAAAGTATTTTCCAGGCCGGGCGCGGTGGCTCAAGCCTGTAATCCCAGCACTTTGGGAGGCCAAGACGGGCAGACACGAGGTCAGCAGATCGAGACCATCCTGGCTAACACGGTGAAACCCCATCTCTACTAAAAAATACAAAAAACTAGCCGGGCGAGGTGGCGGGCGCCTGTAGTCCCAGCTACTTGGGAGGCTGAGGCAGGAGAATGGCTTAAACCCGGGAGGCGGAGCTTGCAGTGAGCTGAGATCCGGCCACTGCACTCCAGCCTGGGCGACAGAGCGAGACTCCGTCTCAAAAAAAAAAAAAAAAAAAAAGTATTTTCCAGAGACTTAAGGACAGAAAGTCCACCTTTTCTTTTCCCAAGTGGTGCTACAACAATTTAGTGGCCAGCGGCCAACCACCTTAAGTACTGCTTCCTACCATTCCCAGTTCTATTAAGATTACTCTCTACTCAGCCTATCTGCATTACACACAAAGTGGGAGGAACACTAAGAACACAACAAAGCACAGGAGAGTCCTACTACTATTAGCTACTCCACAGGATAGCAAATACTGCACCATTTATAAACATCAAACAGAAATTTGAGAAGAATGAATAAATAAAATCTAATGGATCTGATCATTCATTAAAAGTGACAGGCTTAAAATACACTTAATGTTTAAAGGCAGATATTTCAATCAGAAGACTTAAAATGTCAGATAATTCAGTCTTAATTATATAACTGAGGCAAACAAAATAAGTGTATTTAATCTGAATACTGAATTAAATAAGTGAAAGATTTTCAAAAGTAAGAAAACACTGAGTTGCTTACACAAAATTTTGACTTTTTAAGGACTAATTTAAAAACACAAATTACTACCTCTATAAGTGGGGCACGAAACAAGAGATTCTTTTACATTATCATTCAACATCATATTACGTCTTGTTGATTAACTGAACATTAAAACGGATCAGTGGAACAGAAGAGAGCGAAGAAGCAGACGCACACATAAATGAAAATCTGATATATGGTAAAGGACAGATTAGCCAGTCAATTGAAAAATACTGAGACTACTCCAAAATGTTAATAGGATTTAAAAACTAAGTAACGTGTTTTTTCTGATTACATCAATAGTACAGCCATTGTAAGAAATTGCAATACAGAAAAACATAAAAGTAAAATGTATCCATAATCTGCAGTCAACCATCATCACTAAAGTAACATTTGAATATATTTTTCAAATTTGACATTCTAGTTTAACATTCCTTTTTCCCCTCTCCTTACTCACTATGGGTATTTGCATGGGACAAATAGTCTTTGAAAGCAAGATTTTTAACTGCAACACGTATTTGTGCCATTATTTATTAATCACTGTTTAAAAAAAGATTTAGGGCTGGCTGCGGTGGCTCACGCCTGTAAACCAAGCACTTTAGGGGAGCTGAGGCAGGCAGATCACCTGAGATCAGGAGTTGGAGACCAGCGTGGCCAACATGGCAAAATCCCATCTCTACTAAAACTACAAAAATTAGCCAGGCGTGGTGGTGAGCGCTTGTAATTCCAGCTACTTGAGAGGCTGAGGCAGAAGAATCGCTTGAACCCAGGAGGCAGAGGTTGCAGTGAGACAAGGTTATGCCACTGCACTGCACTCCAGCCTGACTGACAGAGCAAGAATGTCTCAAAAAAAAAAAAAAAAAAAAGAAAGAAAAAATTTGGTCACATCTACTTCATTACAATTAATTATGTAGTTATGTGATTAACAGCCTAATAATAAACTTTGTAGGCATCTATTTATCACCTGAGGATAGATTTCTGTAAGTGAAATTATTGAGTCCAAAGTATGAAGTACATGTATCAAGACTTTTGATTCGACCTTCAAAAACTCCCCAGACACAATGTACCACACTTTATAGTGTCATCAGTACTATAAACCAACATGTTTCATTTGAGTATGATAATCTTTCAAAAACTCTGTCAATATGCTAGTAGAGAAACAGTTTAATTAACATTTCCTTCATTGCTAGTGAAATTGAATATTTTTACCTGATTTTGGCCACAAGACGCTTGTTTTTTGTGTTAATAGGTCCTTTGCAATCCCTCCTCCTAGGGCTTCTTCAATTTTGGCACTACCGATGTTTTCTTTTTTCTTTTTGGAGACAGTTTCACTCTTGTCGCTCAGGCTGGAGTACAACGGCGTGATCTCGGCTCACTGCAACCTCCGCCTCCCAGGTTTCAGCAATTCTCCTGCCTCAGTCTCCTGAGTAGCCGGGATTACAGGCACCCGCCACCATGCCTGGCTCATTTTTGTATTTTTAGTAGAGACGGTATTTCGCCATGTTGGCCAGGCTGGTCTCAAACTCCTGACGACTTCAGGTGATCCACCGCCTTGGCCTCCTAAAGTGCTGGGATTATAGGCGTGAGCCACCAGCACCGGCCACTGCTGACATTTTCAAGTTGGATGTAATTCTTTGTCATAGAAGGATGTCCTTTGTATTGTAGGATGTGGAGCTACATCCCTGGCCTCTACCTACTAGAAACCTATAGCACACCACCCACTCCAACTGTGACAACCGTAAATGTCTCCCAATATTATCAAATGTTCCCTGGGAGACAAAAATTGTCCCCAGTTAAGAACCATGGGCACCTTCCCCACCTCTCTAAAATTATTTGTCTTTTGCTTATTTTTGTGTTACGGAAAAAGTAAATTATGTGATACAAGTATGAACATAATTTTTGGATTCTCATTTTGCACTGATTGCTTCAAAGATAAAAAGTATTGTTTTTGGCCAGGCACAGTGGCTTACATCTGTAATCCCCGCACTTTGGGAGGCCCAGGCAGGTGGATCACCTGAGGTCAGGAGTGAGACCAGCCTGGCAAACACGGTGAAACCCTATCTTTACTAAAAACACAAAAATGAGCTGGTGTGGTGGTGCATGCCTGTAATCCCAGCTACTCAGGAGGCTGAGGCAGGAGAACCACTTGAACCTAGGAGGCCGAGGTTGCAGTAAGCTGAGATGGTGCCACTGCACTCCAGCCTGGGCAACAAAAGAAAAACCTCAGTCTCATCAAAAAAAGTATTGTTTTTGATACAAATGAAATGACACTAAAATATTTCTCACGTTTCCTATTTTGAAATTATCTTTGAAGTGTTACATATTTTCTCACTCAGAAACTTCTATCTGAAGATGGCATGATACCTGCTTCGAAGCAATAAAGTTTTGACAACAATTGTGAAGGGAAAGTATTTGCCACTGAAAGTGAATTTTTCAAATTAGACTGCTAAATGGTTGTACACATAAACGATCCAATCAGATGAAAAAGAAAGCTTCAGAAGGTAACACAAACTTTCAGACAATAGCTCAGTGTAAACTCGGGTTTCTTACTTGGCAACTTACATATTCATGATAAGGATTCTAAAAATGCCTAAAGATTCAAATTACTATCTACTCACTCACCTCTCCCTACCAATTAAAACAAAAAGTCCAACCAACAGTATGCTCTGGTTAGCCTGACTTGTGCTTAATTTTTAGCCTTTTGAGCCCTTACTGAAAATGTCCCTGGCTGGGTGGATCACGACGTCAGGATTTCAAAATCAACCTGGCCAGAATGGTGAAACCCTGTCTCTACTAAAAATACAAAAATTAGCCGGGCATGGTGGCGCACGCCTGTAGTCCCAGCTACTCGGGAGGCTGAGGCAGGAGAATTGCTTGAACCTGGGAGGTGGAGGGTGCTGTAAGCTGAGATCAGGCCACTGCACTCACAGCCTCCACCCAGTGGAGATCAGTGACACTGCACTCCACTGGGTGAGAGAGAGACAGACTCCAACTCAAAACAAAAAACAAAAAAAAAAGAGAAAAAAAAGAAAAAGAAAAATGTCCCTAGAATCTGTTACTATACCAACACGGACTCCTCCCTTCTACGTTAAGTGCTATAGCAAAGACGACTCTTCTAACAGCAGGGCTCACAATGACCACAGCCAACAAAGAGATGTTGACTTTTTAAACTTGTACTAGCTTAATAATGGCTGAAGTGGATCTACCTTCCTCCCTGCAACTAGGGAGTCACTTTTCTCACCACTTTTGCTACCACTTTTTACCACCTCCTCTAAGATCTAGTTAATACCAATCCCAATCTGCCATCAACAGGGACTGATCTATCCCTTCACCCCTACATGTGCCAGACCTGGGCCCTTTTATTCATTCTACCAACTCAGCCCTAACATCAAGGTCAACAGCAGTTAGCAAGTCCTGAAGAAATATGCGACAATCCTTGACTAACAAAATTACTTTGTTCCTGCCAGCAGGTGTGCTTAAATAGTAAAACAAAATTCATTTGGAAAACCAGACTTATAGATATTAAATGGAAAATAAGACATCATGGTCGGGTACGGTGGCTCACACCTGTAATTCCAGTATTTTGGGAGGCCGAGGGAGGCGGATCACAAGGTCAGGAGATCGAGATCATCTCGGCTAACACAGTGAAACCCCGTTTCTACTAAAAATACAGAAAAATTAGCCGGGTGTGGCGGGCTGCGCCTGTAGTCCCAGCTGCTGGGAAGGCTGAGGCAGGAGAATGGAGTGAACCTGCCAGGCAGAGCTTGCAGTGAGCCAGGATCGTGTCACTGCACTCCAGCCTGGGTGACAGAGCAAGACTCCGTCTCAACAGAAAAAAATAAAAAAATAAAAAAAATAAGACATCATAAACACTTAATTGCATCTTAATTGCAGAGATTTCAGTGATGCTACAACAGAACCTAGAGATCACAATGTAGGTTTAGGGCTCACCAAGGAAGGGCCTCAGGACAAAGTTGGAACTTTAAGCTGAACCTTACAGAAAAAGGAATTGGAAATATATTGACTAAAGTAAAGCAAGGAGCAGGTGTTTAATATAGACAATAAATGAGCTTCTCAAACTGCACTATGGACATCTTGAGCCAAAGGGTTTTAGCTTGCGATGAGCTGCTGTCTGTGTGCACTGTAGGGTATTTGCATCCCTGACCTCTATCCAGTAGCAATCCTCACTCCAAGTGGTAAAAAAAAATGTCTCTAAGCCATTGCCAAATGACCCATGGGAGGGAAGTGGTCCCTGGTGGAGCACACTACAACACACAATCCCTTTTGTTAACATCTTATTGCTTACTGCTTACCTTAAAATAAAAGGCTGGGGAAATCAGAACTGCCAAGATCAAAGTCACAAAATTTGAGGAATAAAATTTGTGGCACGTGTATATACATCTTTTTAAAGAAACAGAGACAAATCTAAATAATCTAAACCTAATATACAGATGATTCATTTAAAAAATAAATACTCATTAGCATTAAAATCTATCTCATGACTCACTTTCAGTTGTACAGGATGACGGGCTATGAAGATCTAATCTAGAATTTTTTTCTTGGGTATAGTCACCTGTGTATTAAGTGGAGGGGGAAAAAAATCCCCCTTTCATCCAACCCAAAGACCAATTCATGTGATATACAGCAAAGAAGACAATAATCATTCCATTTTTAAATTTAGGGAGACTGAAAGGCATATGTAAGCGATTAAACCTTAAAACCTGTTACTGAAATACAAAAATGAATTGGCACAGCCACAAGTGGTGAGAGATTACTGTATATTTTAATACAAAGGTTTTATCCTGAAGAATCTTGAGTTTGAAAGTAAAACAAAAGTATCTTAACAATGTCTGCTATGTTGGCTTTTAATATTTTGGTATTCATTTATTTTGTGTAATTTTATATACAGATTACTTTCACTGCTATTTTACAGTACACCCCAGAGTTATGTACTACTTTAAAATTACCAATCAAGTAAGTTATAATTATCTGGAATGCATTTTCTCTGTATCTCATACTTTCAAAAAAAGAAAAAAACCATTAAAAGCAAAGTACCCATCAAAAGTACAATTTGTACTTTGGTTTAAGGACTGAATACATGGAAAATGAACATGTCAACAATATTAAATGAATTAACCCTTCCTGGGAATCTCCATCTACATATGACAAAACTAAAAAGATAAACTGGAAATTTGTACTGATACATAATTATACATATTTATGGGATACATATGATACTTTTGATACATGTATGCAATGTGTATTGGTCAAATCGGTATTTGGGGTATCTATTTCAAACATTTATCATTTGTGTTGGGAACATTTCAAATCTCTAGCTATTTTGAAATATACAATAAATTATTAACTATAGTCATCCTACTGTGCTATCAAATATTAAAACTTACTCTTTTTGTCTGACTGTACTTTTGTACCTATTAACCAACTTCTATTCATCCCTGGCCCCCCACCCTTCTCAGCCTCTGATAACCCTCATTCTACTCTCTACCTCCGTTAAGTTCATCTTTTTTAGCTCCAACATAATGCATGAGAGCATGTGATATTTGTCTTTCTGTGCCTGGCTTATTTCACTTAATCTAATGATCTCCAGTTCCATTCACATTGGTGCAAAGGACGCGACTTCATTCTTTTTATATCTGAACTGGATTGTATTCCATGGTGTGTGTGTATGTGTATGTGTATATGTATATATATGCGTATTACAGATGTATATATGTGTACATATATATATATATATATATATATATACACCCCACATTTTCTTTATCCATGCATCCATTTATGGATACTTAGGTTGATTCTCCATCTTGACTACTGTAAACAGTGCTGCAATAAATATGCAAGTATCGGCCAGGTAGAGCCAGCACTTTGGGAGGCCGAGGCGGGTGGATCAGGAGTTCAAGACCAGCCTGGCCAACATGGAGAAACCCCGTCTCTACTAAAAACACAAAAATTAGTCAGGCGTGGTGGTGTGTGCCTGTAGTCCCAGCTATTTGGGGAGGCTGAGGCAGGAGAATCACTTGAACTCGGGAGGCAGAGGTTGCAGTGAGCCGAGATTGCACCAGTGCACTCCAGCCTGGGCAATAAGCAAGACTCCATCTCAAAAATGGGAAAAAAAGAAAGTGCAGGTATCTCCTTGACATACTGATTTCCTTTCTTGTGGACATTTATCCAGCAGTGGGGATGGCTAGGTCAGACGGCAGATCTATTTTTAGGTTTCTGAGGAACCTCTACACTATTTTGCATAGTGGCTGTACCAATCCACATTTCCACTAGCAATGTACCAGTGTTTCCCTTTTTCTGCACCCTTGCCAGAATCTGCTATTTCTCTTTCTTTTTTAGACATGGTCTTACTCTGTCACCCAGGCTGGAGTGCAGTGGTGCAATCTCACCTCACTGCAACCTCTGCCTCCTGGGCTCAAGTGATGCTCCCACCTCAGCTTCCCAAACAGCTGGAACTACAGGTGTGTGCCACCATGCCTGGCTTGTCTTTTTGTTAACAGTCATTTAACTGGGGTGTATAACATCTCACTGTGGCTGTGATTTACATTTTCCTGATGATTAGCAAGGTTGAACATATTTCATATACCTGTATGTCTTCTGAAAAATGTTCTGATAACTTGCCCATTTTAACTGGATTATTTGGTGTTTTTTGCTTTTGAGTTGAGTTCCCTACATATTCTAGTTATTAATCCCTTGTCAGAAAGATAGTTTGCAAATATTTTCTCCCATTCCATTTTCTTCACTCTGCTGACTTTCCCCTTGTTGTGCCGAAGCTTTTTAGCTTGATGTAATCCCATTAGTCTATTTTTGCTTTCGTTGTCTGTGCTTTTGACGTCTCACTCATTGGTTTGCCCAGACCAATGATCTGAATTGTTGGAAATGTTTTTTTAAGAACAAAACTAGGTCCAGGCACATTGGTCAATGCCTATAACCCCAACACTTTGGAAGGCTGAGGCAGGAAGACTGCTTGAGCCCAGGAGTTTGAGACCAGCCTGGGCAACATAGCAAGATCCCATCTCTACAAAAAAATTTAAAAATTAGCCAGGCATGGTGGCATGTAGCTGTAATCCTAGCTACCCGGGAGGCTGAGGTAGGAGGATTGCTTGAACCCAGAAGTTCAAGGCTGCGGTGAGCTATGACTGTGCCACTGCATTGCAGCCTGGGCGAAAGAGGAACAGTCTCTAAAAAACAAAACAAAACTGCAGCTTGCTGTAGTCTCATCCCTCCAAAAGAAGTTATTCAAAAAGCACTACTCATAGTTATCAAACGGAGCTAGGATTCTTGAAGACTAAGAAATTGCAGGAAAATAGGGGTCCACTAACTGGCAGGAATGTCCACACCCTGAGTAATAACAGTCAGCAAGTTTTCTGAGTTACCTGGAAAATTCTACACAAGAAAACTATAGATGTGGAGGGAAGAGGAGTAAAAACAAAACTACTGATTTAATGATGGCACTATTTAACATTCTTTTTAAAAGGTGCATTGTTCAAAGACATTTATAAAAAGGAAGAAGTGATCAGAAAATTGTAAGAGTAGTACAAGAGGTCCAAAGTCTAAATGACCAGTTTAAAAAGAAAAAAATACACACAAAGTGGAGAAGAAACCAATAATTATTTTAAATCAAAAACATTTTTAAAAATTGAAAATAACAAGCATTGACGAGGATATGGAGAAACTGGGACCACTGGGCACTGCTGATAGGAACGTAAAATGGTGCGGCCATAGTGGAAAACAGTTCCTCGAAAAGTTCAACACAGAACTACACCGTATGATTCAGCAATTCTACTTCTAGGTTTATACCCAAAAGAAGTGAAAGCAGAGACTTAGACACTCGCACACCAACACTCACGGCAGTGTTATTCACAATGGCTAAAAGGTAAAAACAACCCTGAACCCTGAAAGCATTATGTAAAGTAAAATAAGCCAGACACAAAATATTTTATAATGTCACTTAAGTGAGGTACCTAAAATCCATCAAACTCAAAGACACAAAAGCTAGACAGGGATTGGGAGGAAGGAAGAATGGTCATTATTGTTTAATGGGTACAGAATTTATATTTGGGACAATAAAATGGTTCTGGAAATGAGTAGTGATTTCCAGCTCTACAACATTGTGAATGTACTTAATGCCACCGAACTGTACATTTAGCAATGGTTAAAAAGTGGTAAATTTCATTTTATGCATGTTTTGCCTAAACCAACCAATCCATAAATAATTTCCAGAATTAAAAAATACTAGTTTTCAAATTAAGAGAACTCACAAGAGTTGCTGAAGAGTGACCAACACAAGAGTTGACAAAGAGACTCACAGCAAAGCACACTGTAGTAAAACTGTGTAATTCTGGAATCAAAGAGAAGATTCTACAAAACTCCAGGGACATAAACCAGGTCACATACAAAGAGGGCTCCAGTTTTATCAACAGGTGTCAAAGAAAGCAATGAAAAAATTCCTTCAAAATTCAGAGAGACAGTAATTCTCAACCTAGAATAACCAGACTATCAAATAAGTAGGTAGAATAAACACATTTTCAGACACTGAAAGTACAAAAAACAAACAAAAAACAACAAAAAAAAGTGTTATTGTGCCTTCTCTCATTCCACCAAAACAATGATGTACACCAAGAAAGAGCATGACATCGTATCTAGAAAACTGAGACTCCAACACAAAAAGTTAATTACAGGATGATAAAAACGGGTCTCCCATCATAAGATGGTAGGATTTCCATCTTCATCATAACATGGTGGATTAAGGCAGGTCTAGCGAGCAACCAGTCCAGAATGGAGCAGTTAAGAAGGCTCTACAAGAGATTTTTTTTAAACATGTAATTGATATATAAACAACTAAAATCTGAGTTGAATTAGTCATAAGGATACAGAAAATTAAATGAAAAAATAGCATTAACAGAGACAATGTACATATTGAATGCTAATGTGACCAAAATTTCAATGTAATTATATTGGAAAACATGAGCAGTTAAAGTGGGAAGCTTATGTGTCTATGCTTGGAGAAGGAGCACGTAAAAGAAACTAAGTCTTAACTTTCATTGGTAAGAAATCAGACATTTCTTACTGTCTGAAGTAAGTAAGGAAAAAGGGAAAAAGTAGACTGTAAAATTAAGGAAAAAAATAACTAGTAAAAAGACTGCACCTTAGAAATAGGAAGGTAGGCCAGGCGCGGTGGCTCATGCCTGTATCCCAGCACTTTGGGAGGCCAAGATGGGCAGATCACAAGGTCAAGAAATCAAGACCATCTTGGCCAAAATGGTAAAACCCCACCTCTACTAAAAATACAAAAATTAGCTGGGCATGGTGGTGTGTGCCTGTAATCCCAGCTACTCGGGAGGCTGAGGCAGGAGAATCGCTTGAACCAGGGAGTTGGAGGTTGCAATGAGTCGAGATCGTGCTACTGCACCCCAGCCTGGCAGTAGAGCAAGACTCTGCCTCAAAAAAGAAAAGAAACCAAAAGAAAAGAGAAAAGAGAAGAAAAGAGGAAGGTAAACACCAAAAGCAACAACTAAATGATTTTAAAGCAGTTTTACTTGCAGCTCAAAAAATAAAAAACAAAAAAAATTTAAAGTGGTTGTCTCTCAGGAGTAAGAGATAAAAGAAAGTACACCGAGACTTTTTTGCGACCTTTGTCATATTAATGAATTCACTAAAGCGTGTGCATATAACTTTAATAAAAGTAAAAACTAAATAATAAAAAAAATCAATTTAAAAAGAGTCAGGTGGAGGTCTGGAGTCTGGAAGCCTCACCAGGTATGGTATTTCAACCACTTTCTCATTTGTAGGGCCTAACGCAGATAACCCTAGCCTCTCTTGTTTCCCCCATCTGTGAAACGGGGATAATAGTATTTACTTTTGTTGCTGTAAGGATTAACATTAGTGTAAGCAAAGTGCTTAGTAAAGTGGCTGACACCTAGTAAGCACCCAATGGTTGTTTTTCCTCAAGAAACTCAAGATGGGAAGAACATCTGAGTAATACAGTAGATATATGCAGACAGCTTTGGGGATGAGGGTAGTGTCCTGAGACGGCATTAGTAAGGAAGACTGGAACAGTGAGAAAGACCTGTGTTAGACCATAATAAGATGCTTGGGCTTATGTTGGCATTCTCTCTGGCCTAGAAATACTTCTAAAGGCACTTTATCCTCTTTAATCAGAGAGGACAAAATCTCTACCCAACGTTGCTTCTCCACCCATTCACAAAACTGCTTGTTTTTAAAAATAAATGAAATAATTCTTTCTTTCATTTTTCCTGTCTTTTTTGAGACACAGTTTCACTCTGTTGCCCAGGATGGAGTGCCATGGCACAATCTCAGCTCACTACAGTCTCCACCTCCCAGTTCAAGTGATTCTCCTGCCTCAGCCTCCCAAGTAGCTGGGATTACAGGTGCGTGCCACCATGTCCAGCTAATTTTGTTGTATTATTAGCAGAGACCATGTTGGCCAGGGTGGTCTCGAACTCCTGGCCTCAGGTGATCCACCCGTCTTGGCCTCCCAAAGTGCTGGGATTACAGGCGTGAATCACCGTACTCAGCCATAAAAATAAATGAAACATTTCAACTAACAGAAAAGTACAGAGAAGAGTTATATCACTTAGCTTTGTCAAACCTTAGCTAGCTACATTTTTATAGTTCTTGATGAGCTAAAAGACATTTACATATGTTAGACTTACTTCAAAAATTCTTTGACTCCACCAGGATTTCCTACCCATTGATTCTATTACCTTTTTACTGTCCCTCACCCCTCTGGCAACCTCTCTCCCTTCATTACCCAGCTTCAATTGTAGTAATTATAATCAGGCCCGGTGCTGTGGCTCACACATGTAACCCCAGCATTTCAGGTAGATCACCTGAGGTCAGGAGTTCGAGACCAGCCTGCCCAACACGGTGAAACCCCATCTCTACTAAAAATACAAAAATGTGCCAGGTATGGTGGCGTGTGCTTGTAATCCCAGCTACTCAGGAGGCTGAGGAAGGATAACTGCTTGAACCCGGGAGGCGGAGGTTGCAGTGAGCCGAGATCACGCCATTGCACTCCAGCCTGGGCAACAGAGTGAGACTCCGTCCCAAAAAAACAAAAAACAAAAACAAAAAAAAAAGAAAAAGAAATTATAATCACTCCCTCAGATACAGCTGGTTCTCTAGCCCTTCTCTGGCTTCACTGTAAAAAAAAAAAAAAAAAAAAAAAAAAATCAATGCAATCCCCACCAAATCTGGGCCTACACAAACATAGGGAAGAAAGCAAAGACAAAGAAAAATCCACAACCATGGCTGGCTGATCTTGAGTACACTATAAATGCTACCAGACATTATATCCAGTCTATTTCATTCTCTGACTCTCCCAGTAACTATTTCATATCTTCTCAGCTCAACCCTACATTGAGTTTTCCCTCCCTCACACTCAATGACCTTGCTTCCTGTTGCACTTATAAAACTGAAATAAGGAATTTCCAGAGTCCCACCAGTTACCTACTGTCATGTACATGTACACACCCTGAATTCCCACCTGTTATCATAGATGGAGTTATCCATACTCTAGTCTATTTATATACTAGATTTGCCATTTGATCACCTACTCAAGAGCACCACTTGAGCAACTCTCTCCTAGAAGTAAGCTTCTAGCTTACTTTACCTCAAATATATTTTCAGCACAGCCATTCATCGGACAATTCTTTTAACACTTAAGTCTGATAGTGTCACACCTCTGCTCAAAACTCTGTAATCCTAGCCAGGTGCAGTGGCTCACGCATGTAATCCCAACACTTTGGGAGGACAGTGTGGGAGGATTGTTTGTATCTAGGAGTTCAAGACCAGCCTGGGCAACAAGATCCTGTCTCTACAAAAAAATTAAAAATTTGCCAGGCATGGTGGCGCAAGCCTGTAGTCTCAGCTACTTGGGAGACTGAGGGAGGAACACTGCTTAAGCCCAGGAGTTCGAGGCTGCAGTGAGCCATGATCACATCACTGCACTCAGCCTGCATGACAGAGTGAGACTCTGTCTCAAAAAACAAACAAACAACAACAACAAAAAAACTGCAACAGCTCTGGATTTCAAAGCCCAAAGCCTTTACAGTGCTCCACATTGCCCTACATTGTATTTCCCCCATTTCCTTTACCTCCTCCTCTCCTTGATCAGTCTGCTTTAGCCACAGTGGCCTCCTTGTTAGTCTGTGAAAGGGCTAGACACACTAGTCCTACTTAAGGCTTTTGCAATGAAAGATTCTTCTACCTTGGCCAGGCGCAGTGGCTCACGTCTGTAATCCTAGCACTTTGGGAGGCCGAGGCGGGTGGATCACAAGGTCGGGAGATTGAAACCATCCTGGCCAACATAGTGAAACTCTGTCTCTACTAAAAATACACAAATTAGCTGGGCGTGGTGGCGCGCATCTGTACTCCCAGCTACTCAGGAGGCTGAGGCAGGGGAATTGCTTGAAACCAGGAGGCACAGATTGCAGTGAGCCAAGACTGCACCTCTGCAACTCAAGCCTGGTGAGACAATGAGGCTCCATCTCAAAAAAAAAAAAAAAAAAAAAAGTCTTCTACCTGGATTTATCTTCTATATACTGCATGGCTGACTCCCTTACTTCTTGGGCCTCGATCAAATGTCACCTTCTAAATGAGACCTCCTCTGACCATCTTATTTAAAATTCCAACTACCTAGCCAGGCATGGTGGCTCACACCTGTAATCCCAGGCTTTGGGAGGCTAGGTGGGAGGATCACTTGAACCCACAGTTTGCAATCAGCCTGGGAAACATAGTAAAACCCCGTCTCTCTCTCTCTTTTTTTTTTTTAAGACTAAGTCTTGCTCTGACAATCCGGCTGGAGTGTGGTGGCATGAGCTCAGCTCACTGCAACCTCTGCCTCCCGGGTTTTCAAGCTATTCTCCTGTCTCAGCTTCCTGAGTAGCTAGGACGACAGGCATGCGCCACCATGCCTGGCTAATTTTTGTATTTTTAATAGAGATGGGGGCTTCACCGTGTTGAGCAAGCTGGTCTCGAACTCCTGACCTCAGGTGATCCACCTGTGTCAGCCTCCCAAAGTGCTGGGATTACAGGTGTGACCCACTGTCACAGTGCCCAGCCCACCCCATCTCTTAAAAAAAAAAAAAAAAAAATCCAACTACCTATTCACACAAACACACAAAAAATTTAACATGGGAGTTTGAGGGGAGCGGCGGGGAGGCTTTCTGGTAAAGACCTCCCAGAAAGTCTACTAGACAAATTCTAAAACAGCTATAACATTCTCCACTCTTAACTCTCATTTCCCTTACTCTTTTTCTTATTTTTGCATTGCCATTACTATCCAGTAACATAATATATAATTTATTTAATCTGTCTGTCCACATATTTATTCTCTCTCTCTCACACACACTCACACACATATATAAAACAAATGCAAAGTCTGTCAAGTAGTAGGCACTCACTAATTATCTGGTGATTGAATAAATGAATATCCTGAAGCCCACTCTGTGGGAATAATGTTTACAAACCATCTACAGTAGAAAAAAGAAATCAGGTAGAAAAAATGCCACCTTCTAAGCAGATCTGGGAATTATGTGTAGAATTGTTCTGGCAATTAATAAGAGAATAGCCGGGAGGAGTGACTCACGCCTGTAATCCCAGCACTTTGGAAGGCCAAGGTGGGCGGATCATGAAGTCAGGAGATCGAGATCATCCTGGCCAGCATGGTGAAACCCTGTCTCTACTAAAATACAAAAAATAAGCCAGGCAACGGTGGCGCGCGCCTGTGGTCCCAGCTACTCAGGAGGCTGAGGCAGGGGAATAGCTTGAACCTGTGAGACAGAGGTTCAGTGAGCTGAGATCACGCCACTGCACACCAGCGTGGCAACAGAGCAAGACTCCGTCTCAAAAACAAACAAAAAAATAGGGGAACAGATTCATACTTAAACTGCAATGCATAATAAAAATAGCAAGCACATACATAACCACAAATGCCAGGTACTGTTCTATGCACTTCGGACATATTAACTCAATCTTCAGAAGCATATGTATGAATTAGGTGGTACTACTCTCCCCATGTTATTAACAATAAGCAACTTCGCAACAGGTTAAATAAGCTGCCCATAATTGCACAGTTAATAAGTAACAGGGTTAGGATTTCAACCCAGGCATTATGGCTTCAGAATCCATACTCTAAATACATCATGACATCTAGTTATAGGAATATTATAGTACAGGAGTGTCCAATGTTTTGGCTTCCCTGGGTCACACTGGAAGAGGAATTGTCTTGGGCTACACATAAAATACACTAACACTAATGACAGCTGATGTGCTATTTTTTTAAAAATCGCAGAAGTCTCATAATGTTTCAACAAAGTTAATGAATTTGTGTTGGGTAACATTCAAAGGTGCCCCAGGCTGCACGCAGCCTGCAGGTTGTATAAGCTTGGTATAGGCCAAAGAAAAGTTAATGCAAACACGCATCCCTAAGCTATTACGTGGTAAGAAAAGATACATAAAGAATTTAGTAGTCCTAAGGGAGTTCACAATCTAAACAAAAAACATTGGCACAGCAAATTTTATATATGATGACGGAAGTGGGCTGAGTCACATCTAATTCAGGGTCAATGGAGGTTTTCTAAAATGACCCCTAGCATGTATCTTTTAAAATGAGCACAAAGTTGCTGAGCACGGTGGCTCACGCCTGTAATCCCAGCACTTTGGGAGGCTGAGGCAGGCGGATCACGAGGTCGGGAGATCGACGCCATCCTGGTTAACACGGTGGAATCCCGTCTCTACTAAAAATACAAAAAAATTAACTGGGCGTGGTGGCGGGCGCCTGTAGTCTCAGCTACTCGGGAGGCTGAGGCAGAATGGCGTGAACCCGGGAGGCAGAATGGCGTGAACCCGGGAGGTAGAGCTCGCAGTAAGCCGAGATCGTGCCACTGCACTCCAGCCTGGGTGACAGAGTGAGACTCTGTCTCAATACATACATACATACATACATACATACATACAGCACAAAGTCAAGAGCAACACAGAAGACAAGAGAAAAAATGTGCACAAAGAAAAAGTAAGGTCTTTGTTCCAGCAAAGGGAATGAACAATATGTACAAAGTCACTGGGATGAGGGAGTATGAATTTATACCAGAGAACTGAGTAATTTAGGAGAAAAGAAAAACACAGGGAACAAATAGAAAATTACCAAATTAAGCAGAGTCACAATTACTTATTTATGCCTTAAATCTCATAAGAAACTTAAGTTTTAACTTGAACAAGGGAGAAGGTGCATAAAGATTTTACTCATGGGAATAACACACTTACATTGTACCATGACTACCATTAATAGCATGTATTAGACAAGACTAGAAAGGGCAAGCAAAATCAAGTTAGGAAAACCTACACAAAACCCAGGCAAGGTGAGGATGAACAGATATTATCTACAGATCCATAACCCAATGTTGTCTGTGAACCTTCATGTTCATTCCCACATAATGCTGCACCATTGCAAATTCTCATCTCCTCTAGCTTAAATATCATAATAGTCTCCTGAGTGATTTTCCTAATTCCTTTGAATTAGAGTCAATTTCTCCAGGGCAAAGCTCGGATTTATCTTTTCTCTGCTCAAAAGTCTTCGTTAATTTCTAATGTCTTTCTAAAGCCAAAATTCTATGCATTAGCAAGACCCTTTCTAATTTATCCTAATTCTTCCTCCACAGGTCTGAACTTTACTATTCCTTTGCTCACTGTTCCCTCTGCCCAGACTAAGTTGAAACACCTCCTTGCACCATGATGCACTGCTAAATATTCCTTGCCAGAAATAAACTTTTTAAGTTACTGCTCCCAAAGCACTTTGTTTATAACTTCCTTAAAGCAACTATTATATTCTTCCTCAGACCATAATCCCTAGTTCTATGTCTTTTTTTCCTTATAAGATCAGGTTCCATGATACTAGGCTAACAGAAGCTACCGCATCAAGAAATACAAGCATTTCAACAATTCAAAGATCTTAGTAAGAACAATGAACGTCTCGCAATAATAGAACAAAGGTCAGTGCTAAGTTTATCTGGACCTTTAAAGGTCAGAAGGTGATTCCCACTGACACAGTAAGTTGTCATTATAACCTTCACAACAGTTTAAAGACAGTAATTTTAACACATTTTACCAGTATGATGAATTACAGGTACTGTATACACATATATGCTGATTACAGCACACACTAATGAGTTAGCTCCCCAGCTCACGGTTCCCATTTTCTTTAAAAGGTACTGAATACATATGGATGGGCCTCCAGTAGCCAGCTGTGTTTCTCTCATCATCCCACCTGACCAGGGCTAGGCCAATCAGTTATTTTCCTCCAAAAATGTGAAATATGGAAGATACCAAGACTGGAACTCAGTCCTTTGCTAGAACCTGAAGAACAAGTCTTAACAACTTCTGCTGCTGAGGTCCCTGGGCTCCATCCTCATACCTTTTCGCTTGGTAGCATAGCTCAACCCTTGTTTCTAAGTGCTACTTCAATATCCTTCTAATAAATCTTTCTTTCCCTTCTTTTCTAGTTTTCTTTTGGGCTTACGTGAACCACAATCAGTTGTGCTGCTTGGAAGCAACAATTTTTAAATGAATTTGATGCATTCAAAAAGCCAAGTATTATTTTGGGACTAAATCTTAAATGCTTTAGCTTAAAAGCAGAAATCTGAGCTGTGAAGAAAGGAAAGGAAGAAGAGGGAGGGAGGAAGGGAGGAAGGAAGGAAGGAAAGAAGGAAAGAAGGAAGGAAGGAGAAAAGAGACTCCTTTGGGCTTTCAAATTGTAATTTATAAGTTTATTTCCTAATTAATATTTAAAGTGCTGAGACTACTAAATTAATTCATATCTGGGTGGACATTCCCAAATGAACCATTTAAAACACTCAGTCCAGCAGACAACCCAACGCCTTAAGGTTCACTAAGTATTCAGAGAATTTAGGTTTAGTGTGATTCTCTGCAGGTAATCCTACAGAATGTAAAAGATTCTCTATGTTGTTATACACATTGGCAATCCTCCTAAGACAGATCACTACCAATAAAGTAACTTTATTGCTATTTTCCTTTCTTCCTAGAAATTTATCCCTTGATTTTAGTTTGATAAATTTTCTTTTCTACTCTTGACTATAAATTGATGAATTTTACCTTTTTCCAACGTAAGTATCCTAGATCTTCAAAATATATAAATGCTCCTGCATCAGACCCAAACACTGATTTCCCTACATAGAAATTAGATCTGAATTTACTATGTATATATTTATGAATTTAAGTTTCTAGTCTGAAAAAGGCTGTTCATTTCAGCCAATCATATCTATAAAAACTATTGTATTTTTAATATAAGCTTTTTACCTTTTAAAAGTATTAAAAAAAAGTAAATGCTTACTGAAAATACAAATTAAGAAAAATTAAGCTACTAATGATGAAACTTTGTAATTTAGAAACAAAAACATTCAAACTGAATACCAAAAAGCAAAGGTAATCCAAATTATTCTTTTAAGTGGCCTCTGGTGTTTCTCTTCCAAGCATATTGTACCTAAAAAATCTAAATCTCTTAACATACAAAGATTTGCTCACGTGTACTTTCATTTTTCATGGTGACTTTTTAAAAAGCAACTTACTAAATGATCCACTTCCATTTTTTATTTTACTGAGTGCACACGAATATTAAGTATATTCTAAATTAATGTGCTGTATTACTCGGGATAGAAATGAAGGGACTGTCATGTCTTCCTTTGATGAACTACTGCACTATTTAAATTGTTTTAAACAAAGTTTCCTACTTTTGTAATAAAAAACGTATTTTAAATATCCAGCCATGTTTTTTTAACAGTCTATGCCTCATCTCAATACCAAATTCAGTGATTTTTTAAAAGGGCACATTAAAGAAACCTTATTCCGGCTGGGCACTGTGGCTCACACCTGTAATCCCAGCATTTCTGTGAGGCCAAGGCGGGTGGATCACCTGAGGTCAGGAGTTCAAGACCAGCCTGACCAACAAGGAGAAACCGTATCTCTACTAAAAATACAAAATAAAATTAGCCAGGTGTGATGGCGCATGCCTGTAATCTCAGCTACTTGGGAGGATGAGGCAGGAGAATCGTTTGACCCCAGGAGGCGGAGGTTGCAGTGAGCCGAGATCGTGCCATTGCACTCCAGCCAGGGCAATAAGAGCAAAACTCCGTCTCACAAAAAAAAAAGAAAAGAAACCTCATTCCATAATGATTCCATAATGTAAAGTTTTTGTATTATTCCATTAACAATTTTAAAAAGGCAAAATCTCTTAAACAGTCACAAATTAAGGATGCAATTTTATCCACAAATCCTCATAATGACCTGAACTTCTGAGCAAACAATACCAACTAAATATAAAAGCAACATACTAAGATGTTTCTTAAAACTTTTTCTTACTTGAAACACACCATTATTTAAATCAGCCTACTTACACGGAATACTCAGAAGTCTTTCCTTCAAGAGTGAACGTCTCTTCCAAGTTGCTTGTTCTAACTATCCAATATCCTAAGCCTTCCAAGAGTTATTAATATTGCATCCTTTAAATCGAAGTCAGCATCAACTGTAAGACTGCATTGTTTTAAAGAAGAAATGCTGCAAGCTGCAATTTTAGGGCACTATTGATGTTTCAAAGGCTTTCCAATTTCAGAGATATTAAAATGCAGAGAAAAACATTATGATGATAAATATTTATTGAAGTTCTTAAAATTGGTAGCAAAGATACTATAGGATTAAACTTCATTTTACTAAAGTGCGTAATTATGTCCAAATCTTTGGAGTTTACATATATAGCAGAAAAAATTCTGAAGGTGGAAATTTAAATTTCAATTTTACTCCCATCTTATCTAACCAAGCTCTCTCACATTGTGAACTAAGCACTTCACACATTATGAGGCTACTATCACTTGATACTGTAACTTTCACCTCACAACCAAAACTTTCCAATGCATAACAAAAGTAATAATTGTTTGTTGACCTTCTATACCTCATCAGTCTTAGGGCCCTAACCTAAGTTTATTTAAAAATCAGTTGAAAGAAATTACTCTCTTAAAGGGCTATCATTTATAAAAGATTTCCTCCAAGGCTAATTTTTAAAATGAAGTTAATGTATTTGGTACAGGCCAATGCTGATAAAAGCAATAAACAAAATATTAAAAGAAACAGGCCGGGCGTAGTGGCTCATGCCTGTAATCCCAGCACTTTGGGAGGCCGAGGCAGATGGATAGCCTAAGGTCAGGAGTTCAACACCAGCCTGGCCAACATGGTGAAACTCCATCTCCACCAAAAATACAAAAATTAGCCGGGCGTGGTAACTGATACCTTTAGACCCAGCTACTTGGGAAGCTGAGGCAGGAGAAGAGAATCACTTGAACCTGGGAAGTGGAGGCTGCAGTGAGCCAAGATTGAGCCACTGCACTCCAAACTGAACAACAGAGTGAGACTATCTCAAAAAATATATATACATATATATATAAATATAATACTTTACTATTAAAATAACTTTTTTTTTTTTTGAGGCGGAGTCTTGCTCTGTCACCCAGGCTGGAGTGCAGTGGCCGGATCTCAGCTCACTGTAAGCTCCGCCTCCTGGGTTCCCGCCATTCTCCTGCCTCAGCCTCCCAAGTAGCTGGGACTACAGGCGCCCACCACCTCGCCCGGCTAGTTTTTTTTTTGTATTTTTAGTAGAGACAGGGTTTCACTGTGTTCGCCAGGATGGTCTCGATCTCCTGACCTTGTGATCCGCCCGTCTCGGCCTCCCAAAGTGCTGGGATTACAGGCTTGAGCCACCGCGCCCAGCCTAAAATAACTTTTAAAATTACTACCAGATACTGTGGTTTGCTCACCACAGCATCCTCAGTACCTAGTGCACTACCTGGAACAGAGTATATACTCAATAAATATTTGTTGACTTAAGTGATACCTTAATAAACATGAGAAGGAATGTGCACAAACAATGCAAAATCAGGAATTACACAAATACTGTGATAAACAGAGCTTTCTCTTTGAGAAAATTCACACCGATTTTTTTTCGTAATTTATGTTGAAAGTATCTAACTTGTCACTTGGTATACCTTTAATAAATTCCAGGCTGGGCATGATGGCTTATGCTTGCAATCCTAGCACTCTGGAGGCAGAGGCAGGCAGAAGGCTTGAGCCCAGGAATTTGAGACCAGCCTGGGCAAAAGGGCAAAATCCCATCTCCACAAAAAAATATATAAAAATTGGCCGGGCGCGGTGGCTCAAGCCTGTAATCCCAGCACTTTGGGAGGCCGAGACGGGTGGATCACGAGGTCAGGAGATCGAGACCATCCTGGCTAACATGGTGAAACCCCGTCTCTACTAAAAAAACACAAAAAATTAGCCGGGCGATGTGGCGGGCGCCTGTAGTCCCAGCTACTCGGGAGGCTGAGGCGAGAGAATGGCATAAACCCGGGAGGCGGAGCTTGCAGTGAGCTGAGATCCGGCCACTGCACTCCAGCCTGGGCGACAGAGCGAGACTCCGTCTCAAAAAAAAAAAAAAAAATATATATATATATATATATATATATAAAAATTAGCCAGGCATGGTGGTGCAAACCTGTAGTCCCAGTTACTCAGGAGGCTGAGGTGGGAGGATCACCTGAGCCAGGGAGATTGAGGCTACAGTGAGTAGTGATCTTGCCACTGCACCCCAGCCTGGGTGAAATAGTAAGATCCTGTTCCCCCCCCAAAAAAAATTTTTTTTTAATGAAATAAAATGAAACCCAACCCCTTCTCCTTCCCACTCTTTTTAAGTTATATGAGTTCACTTAAAACATTTACTACGCACAACTTAGTTAACAAAAAGTTTCAAAAACATATCAGCATAAAGCAACTCATACCTGAATTTAACCAGTAAACATTAAGCAAGATAAGACTAATGCACAAATCTTTGACAAGTGTTACATACTGAATGTGTGGCCTTACCCGCCCGCCCTCCCCACACCACTAAAATTCATGTGTTGAAACCTAACCCCTAATATGATAGTATTTGGAGCTCAGGCCTTTTGGAGGAGCCCTCATAATCAGATTAGCACCCTTATAAGAAGAGACCTGAGAACTTACACTCTCTCCACCAAGTGAGGACACATCAATTATGCCAGAAACACCAGGCATGGTAGCTCACACCTATAATAACTGGCCACTTTAGGAGGCCAAGGTGGGAGGACTGTTTTAAGCACAAGAGCTCAAGACCAGCCTGGGCAACAACACAGCAACACCCTGTCTCTACAAAAAAAAGTTTTCTACTTTTCTTTTCTTTCTTTCCTTTCTATTTTTTTTTTTTTTTTAAATAAAAAGACAGGGTCTCACTCTGTGGCCCAGGCTGGAGTGCAGTGGTGCCATCTTGGCTCATTGCACCCCTGACCTCCCAGGCTCAAGTGATCCTCCCACCTCAGCATCCTGAGTAGCTGAGACTTCAAGCACATACCACCACACTCAGCTAATTTTTGCATTTCTTTGTAGTGACAGGGTTTCAGCATGTTATGTTGCCCAGGCTGGTCTCAAAACTCTGGGTTCAAGCAATCCACCTGACTCGGCCTCCCAAAGTGTTGGGATTACAGGCATGAGCCACCCACCACACCCGGCCAAAATAATTTTTTAAAAATATAAGCCAGGTGTGGGGACGTGTGCCTATAGTCTCAGCTACTCAGGAGGCTGAGGACAGGACTGCTTGAGCCTAGGACATAGAGGCTACAGTGAGCCTGTACACTCTACATCCCACCACTACACTCCAACCTGGGTGATGAACAAGACCCTGTCTCAACAACAAACGAAACAAAAAAGCAGGGCCAGGAAGAAAGCTTTACCACATAACCCGACTATGCTGGCACACTTATCTTAGACTGCCAGCCTCCAAAACCATGAGGAAATAAATTTCTATTAAGTCACCCAGTCAATGGTATTTTGTTATAGCATCCCAAGCTAAAACAGTAAATCTGTATTTTGAAGGAATAATGACATATGATGCAGAAGGAAATAATGATAAAACAACCAAATTATGCCCTGTAGAAGAAGCCTATACCTTGGCAAAATAATATTTATAACCAAATACCCCTAATATCGAGTGGAAAATATGACAAAATTTTAAATGGCAAGGCTATTACATTCTAGGAAAATCTGGGAAGTTCTTAGACAAGAGCCAAGTGGACAAAGAATAGACAGAATCTGGACATATGGAAATTGGGAGAGAAGAGAGAAAGCAAGTTTACTTCACTCAGAATACCCTTTCACCCACTCACACTCATGACTCCAATCTCAGTAATAATTTCTATTATTTTCTAGAGTTAGAAACAACAGCTCCTAGGGGCCGGGCATTGTGGCTCATATCTGTAATCCCAGCACTTTGGGAAGTCAAGGGGAGTGGATCATCTGAGGTCAGGAGTTCGAGACCAGCCTAGCCAACATGGCAAAACTCTGTCTCTATTAAATACAAAAATTAGCCGGGTGTGGTGGCACATGGCTATAATCCCAGCTACTAGGGAGGCTGAGGCAGGAGAATCGCTTGAATCCAGGAGGGGGAGGTTGCAGTGAGCCGAGATCACACCACTGCACTCCAGCCTCGGCAACAGAGTGAGATTCTGTTCCCTCCCCCCCAAAGAAGAAATAATAGTTCCTTTGTAGATGAAGACAGGGTTTTATTTTTCATCAACAGTGATGTATCTTTTAACGACAGGGGTATGTTCTAAGAAATGTGTCATCAGGTGATTCCAATGTATGAACATCACAGAGTGCACTTACACAAATCCACATGGTATAGTCTACGATACACCTAGGCTATATGGTATATAGCTTATTGTTCCTAGGCCATAAACCTGTAATGGTAAGTATTCACATGTCTGAACATATGTAAAATAGAAAAAGTACAGTAAAAATACGGTATTATAGTATTATAGGACCGCCATCATATAAGCGGTTCATCGAAGACTAAGATGTCATTATATGGTACAAAACTCTACTCATTTACCTAACCCATCTCCTACTGTGTGACACACTCTGAGTAAGGGAAGTTCGCCCCCTCAAAACTTAGAGAACCACAAGTAGAAACAGATTAGTAAGCAAACAGCTATAACAGAAAATGCAACTGATACATGTCAGAAATATGGCAGTTTCGATTGAGAAAAGGAGATTCAAGAAAACTTTTCAGTAAATAAAATATATTTGAATGGAGCCATCTGAACAGTTTTAAAACACAAGTTGAAGGTATCCATAAGGAAGAACATATGAGGCAATTAACAACAAGGTGCTATGAGAATTTAACACCAGCACAATAGAGCACTGCATATTCAGTGAACTTCAAGTAATGTGGAAAAGTTACGAATGGTGGCAAGAGCAGACTGGAAAGGTAAAAAGAACCCAGGTGAAGAAAAAATTTTAAAGACCAAGACACTACATGGAAGGCTGGGGCAGGAGAATTGCTTCAGCCTGGGAGGTTGAGGCTGCCATGAGCCGTGGACACACCACTGCACTCCAGCCTGGGCAATAGAGCAAGACCCTGTTTCAGATAAATAATAAAATAAAATAAACACCACAACAGCACAGTCATCCCTTGCTATACTTCAGGAACTGGTTCCAAGACTCCTTGTGTATACCAAAATCTGCACATACTTAAATCCTGCTGTCAACCCTATAGAACCCACGAATACAAAAACAGCAGTCCATTGTGTAGGTGGGTTTCACACATCCTACAAATACTGTACTTTCAATCTACGTTTAAGGTGACCCCCACAGTTGAAACCTGTGTTGCTTAAGGGTCAAGTGTATCCACCTGGCTAAAAGTATAAGGAAGATAGGATAAAAATATAAGAAAGATATTAACTAGCAATGATGTACAAAGGAGACATCAAAGCAAACAAAATAGAGTGACCATACTCCTAGTTTCCCCAAAACCATCCTAGTCTGCATCGGCACGCCCGGTGTCCCAGCCAGTTTACCACCTCTACCATACATTAACAAAATACTGTTAATAGTTGGATTAAAACATGCTGGTATGAGCCTGGCCAACATGGTGAAACCCTGTCTCTACTAAAAATACAAAAACAGCCGGGTGTGGTGGTGGTCACCTGTAATCCCAGCTACACAAGGGTGAGGCATGGAGAATTGCTAGAACCCAGGAGGCGGAGGTTACAGTAAGCCAAGATTGCACCACTGCACTCCAGCCTGGGCGACAGAGCAAGACTCCATCTCAAAAAAACAAAACAAAACAAAACAAAACAAAACAAAAACAAACCAAAACAACGCTGGTACGGATTTAGGAGACTTCTCCACCTTATACTTCCAGCTTCTTCCAAAGTTCTTCCAACTTTGTCAAGTTTCCAAAATGCGTGTATATGATGCATATATAAAGAACAGAGTCTTCACTTTAACATACACTTAATTCTGAAAGATGACAGAAATAACTAATCTCACTTTATCTCACTCTTTCTAGACTCAATGTATCTAACTATTCCCTTTCAAGGGCAGTATGCAGGGTAGCTAGCTCCTTTGGGTGCTAACTGGGGGTGGGGGAAGTGGTCAGCACTGCTGTCACTGAAGACTGGTTGGTGTATCCAGCAGTGGCCTTTGACCTGGTCTGTAAAATACACACAGCTGCCAGGCTAACAAAAGGCAGAGTTTATGGGAAACTAAAGGTTAGGTTAGTTTCCTCATAGTTACCTCTATAGTTACCTGTGGTTAATGAAGCCATGAGGTTAGTAATCCATCAAGAAAGTGAGGAATTAAAGGCTCTCTCCCCACAGGTATAAAGAATGACCTGGCTGGGCACAGTGGCTGGTGTCTGTAATCCCAGCATTTTGTGAGGCTGACGTGGGTAAACAGCTTGTGCCCAAGAGTTCGGGCAGCCTGAACACAGGCCAGACCCCATTCTCTATTAATCCCAGCACTGGGAGGCCAAGGCAAGCAGATCACTTGAGCTCAGGAGTTCAAGACCAGCCAGGGCAACATGACAAAACCCTATCTGTACTGAAAATACAAAAATTAGCTAGGTGTGGTGACACACACCTGTAATCCCAGCTACTCGGGTGGCTGAAGCATGAAAATCTCTTGAACCCGGGAGGTGGAGGTTTCAGTGCACCACTGTACTCCAGCCTGGGCAACAGAGTGAAACTCCGCATCTTAAAAAAAAAAAAGAAAACAATGAACCAATGAAGCCAGTTAACAGACACCATATTTAATTAAACACAAAAACATCTGGGACATTCATATTATTTATTTATAAAAATTATACTTAGTGTCTCAAATAGAATTCTGATAGGTAAAACTAAAAGACTTGGTTAAAGACCTTAACTGGTGGTCTTAACATTTTTTTTTAATTTCAGACATCCTAGAAGAAAACTGTAAGACATTTCTAAAATCTGAAGGTATGCTTTTTCCTATAAAGCACAGTCTCTCAACCTTGACACTACTGACATTTGGGGCCAATCCTTCATTGCTGGGGAGTGTCCTGAGCAACACAGGATGTTCGGCGGCATCCCTGCCCTCTACCCCACTAGATGCCGGCAGCATGCCCCCAAACTATAATAACCAAAAAGATCTCTAGACATTGTCAGCCCTGGTTTAGAACCGCTGCTATAAGGCATTGAAAAAAAAAAGTAAACAAGAATATTATAGAATTAAAGGAAAATGTGGAAAAAAAAAAAAACCCACATCTCAAAGAATCTCACACATCTTCAAATAATTTCAGATCTAATTTATTGTCAAGGGTTATTATTAGCTTAATTAGACAGCACAGGCCAAATTAAATATTTTATTTGTATTTAGATTAAAATATGTCATTTAATACTATTTTTAAGATAGTAGAGGCCAGGCACGGCAGCTCACGCCTGTATTCCCAGCACTTTGGGAGGCCGAGGCAGGCGGATCACTTGAAGTCAGGTGTTTGAGACCAGCCTGGCTAACATGGTGACATCCTGTCTCTACTCAAAAAAAAAAAAAAAAAAAAAAAGGCCAGGTGCGGTGGTTCACGCCTGTGTAATCCCAGAACTTTGGGAGGCCGAGGCAGGTGGATCACGAGGTCAGGAGATCGAAACCATCCTGGCTAACACGGTGAAACCCCGTCTCTACCAAAAATATAAAAAATTAGCCAGGCGTGGTGGCTGGTGCCTGTAGTCCCAGCTACTCGGGAGGCTGAGGCAGGAGAATGGTGTGATCCCAGGAGGCGGAGTTTGCAGTGAGTTGAGATTGCACCACTGCACTCCAGCCTGGGCGACAGTGCGAGACTGCACCTCAAAAAAAAAAAAAAAAAAAAAAATGCTGAGCATGGTGGCACACGCCTGTAGTGCCAGCTACTTGGGAGACTGAGGCACATGAATTGCTTGAACCCGGGAGGAAGAGGTTGCAGTGAGCTGAGATTGTGCCACTGCACTCCAGCCTGGGTGACAGAGCAAGACTCTCAAAAAATAAAAAAAAGACAGTAGGCTGGGTGGGGTGGCTCACGCCTGTAATCCCCACTTTGGGAGGCCAACACAGGTGCATCACTTGAGGCCAGGAGTTCAAGACCAGCATGGCCAACGTGGCGAAACCCTGTCTCTACTAAAAATACAAAAATTAGCTGGGCATGGTGGCGCACACCTGTAATCCCAGCTACTCGGGAGTCTGAGGCAGGAGAGCTGCTTGAAACAGGGAAGCAGAGGTTGCAGTTAGCTGAGATCAAGTCACTGCACTCCAGCCTGGGCAACAGAGAGAGACTGTGTCTCAAAAAAAGATAGTAAAGGGCAATCTTAAATCTTGTGGGTACTATTTTCATTCCTTCTGTTTTACAGGACTTTATGACATTTCTGAGATCTCCGAGTGCTCTCAGTATTTATTTTCTTCCTATATCCTAAATGGCTTGCTTTGGCATGTTTATTAATAAACAGGCCAGGAGTATATTTTGCGGAAAAAAAATTACAGCTGGGTGAGGTGGCTTACATCTGTAATTCCAGCAGTTTGGGAGGCTGAGGCAGGTGGATCACCTGAGGCCAAGGTTTCGAGGCCAGCCTGGGCAACACGGCAAGACCCTATCTCATTAAAATTAAGAAAGAAATGAATGAATAAATAAACAAGGATTCCAACTAATAAATGACAAAGTAATGCTAGATTTAGAATATTATCACTTTCAAATCTCCAATGAAAGAAATGATACAGGCAGTTTTTTAAATCTAGCCAAAAAATCTGAAAAAGGAACAACGGAATCAATGAGGAATCAGAAGTTAGCACAAAATAAAACAATGCAAATTAAATAAAGCATTTTTCACCTACCAGATTTTCAGATTTAAAAGCCTAATAATGGCCTCTGCACAATGGCTCACACCTGTAATACCAGCACTTTGGGAGGCCAAGGTGGGAGAATTGCTTGAGTTCAGCAATTCTCAATTGAGACCAGCCTGGGCAACATAGCAAGACCCCATCTCTACAAAAAATTAATAAGTTAGCTGGGTATGGTGGTGCATACCTGTGGTCCCAGCTACTGGGGAAGCTCAGGTGGGAGAACCACTTGAGCCTAGGAGTTTGAGGTTGCAGTAAGCTATGATCATGCCACTGCAATCCAGGCTGGGCCAGAGTGAGACCCTGTCTCAAAAATATATATAAAAATAAAAATAATTTTAAAAGCTGAGTAACGCTTGGTGCTGACGTGGATATAGAGATAACTTTCATACACTGCTAGTTAGCAGAAGCACATACTGAACAAGTTTTCTGGAAGGCCAGCTAGCACTATCTGTTAAACATAGTAATGTACATAATCATGAACCCATAAATCCCATTCTTACATCTGCGCCAGGATGTTAACTTAAGCACTGTTTGAATTGGTTGGTAACTGTAAACAGACCAAAAAACCATCAAAGAAGACAGGTTAAATAAAGAACACCCAAAATAATAAAATATTTTTATATTTTATTTTATTTTAAATTTTAGGTAAATTTTTGTGTTTTGGTAAGGTATCTAAATGCAAGCCTGGGTGCAGTGGTTCACGCCTGTAATCCCAGCATTTTGGGAGGCTGAGGCAGGTAGATCACTTGTGATCAAGAGTTTGAGACTAGCCTGGCCAACATGGCAAAACCCCATCTCTACTAAAAATTAAAAAAAATTAGCTGGGCATGGTGGCACGTGCCTGTAATCCCAGCTACTCAGGAGGCTGAGGCAGAAAAACTGCTTGAAACCAGGAGGTGGAGGCTGCAGTGAGCTGAGGTTGTGCCACTGTACTCCGGCCTAGGCAACAGAGCAAGACTCTGTCTCAAAAACACAAAAAGAAAAGAAAAAAGGTATCTAAATAAAGAAAATAACAAAAGGCAACTGCAGAAGTTTCATGCCATTTTTAACAAGAGGATTAATTAACACACATACACTTATGTGTACAGAAAACTCTATTAATATACAAGAAACAGTACAGTTCCATTTTTCTTTTCTCTTGTATTTTTGTGAAATGAGACAGAAACATCTAAAGCAGTATTAATTTCAATTATCTTTGCACATGGGTTTTCCACATTTATAGGCACAAAAATTACTTAATTCGTGCGATCCATTACACTCAAAATGCAGTTATTCTCACCGAATTCCTCATGTATCAAGATAGTCTCCATATTTTAAATCCAAGTTTTTAAAACTACTTTTAAAATCTTACCTGTTCATCTAACAATCTAATATTTCGTCAGAAACAATTTTTAAAGTAACCACATGCTGGCTATGGCACTGATTTTAGCCATATCCTACCAAAAGCAACATAGCAAAACCAAAGACCACGCACAATATTTACAAGAAAACTGGATGACAACTTAACAAGGTATCATCCCCCAAAACTCTCTAATATGAACAAGCAGGGCAAGACTAGAGAAGTATCAATATCTACACAAGAGGAAAAGAAACACGACTAGACCCTACAAACATGAAAATCTCAATTTCACTAGCATTCACTGGTAAGGGTGGTTAAAAAACAAACAAACAAACAAACAAAAACAAGCCTACATTCTACCTACATTTAAGATTGCTCCTTACAGCAAGAAACACCCTAGTATGCAAAAGCCCTAGAAAAGGTGGACCAGTCTCCAGTTAACAAATCACTCTGAGACAAAAATGGCCACCACCTCAAAAGCCACCCTGGAAGTCACCATAGACAACAGCATCCCTAATAAAATTCCTTTGATATTTGATAAAAATATCAAATTTCCTTTAGTTGCACAATTTTAAATAGAAATATAGTGTGCCCTCTGTATCTACAAGTTCCACATTCACAAATCCAACCAATCACAGATTGAAAATATTTGAGAAAAACTGTACTGAAATGTGGAGACATTTCTCATCATTACTTCCTAAACAACAAGGTATAAAAACTATTTACGTATCATTTACGTTGCATTAGGCATTATAATTAATCTAGAGATGCACCAAGGATGTGCAAAGGTTACATGCAAATATTATGCCATTTTACCTCAGGCACTGATGATCCACAGATTTTATGTCCAAAGGAGGTCCTGGAACCAATCCCCCACAGATGAGACAACCGTACTTTGCTATTAGTTGACAGAAAGCTATCTCACCCTCCCCTTCCTCCCAGATATACGCAATAGTGCAAAAACTACAAATGTTCTTTAAGACCCCGCACTTTCCTTAAATTTCAAATACTTCCACAACATATATTTTTCTCCAGTTTCATCACCTACAAATGGGAATATCAGAACTACTTCCCAATATTGATGTGGTAAGATTTTTACTTAACTGAGAATAACAAATCCAAGATGCATATATTAACTAGAAAGCTGAGAGTCACTTCAAGCTAAAATACATGTATCAGTCTCATCACCTGTATGTTTCAAACTTATGTCTCTACAAAATTACAATTACTTAAGTTTTTTTTTTCTTGAGGTGACTGGAAAACAGTCAAAATTACAAATGTTAAGGGTACATCAGTCATCTATCTTACTGACCCTTCCACATTCAACCTTCTCATAATTGCCCCAAAATCCCCCACAGTACATGAGGTCAAGCTTAGGTAAGCCACTTGAAAATTTCAGAAATCACAGAAATAACGATTATAAGAGTCCTACCAGCCGGGCGCAGTGGCTCATGCCTGTAAATCCCAGCACTTTGGGAGGCCGAGGCGGGCGGATCACAAGGTCAGGAGATCGAGATCATCCTGGCTAACTCGGTGAAACCCTGTCTCTAATAAAAATACAAAAAATTAGCCAGGCGTGGTGGCAAGCGCCTGTAGTCCCAGCTACTGGGGAGGCTGAGGCAGGAGAATGGCGTGAACCCGGGAGCTAAGATCGTGCCACTGCACTCTAGCCTGGGCAACAGAGCAAGACTCTGTCTCAAAAAAAAAAGAGTCCTACCAAAAGCAAAAAGCTCCAAATCCTTTTTTTTTTTTTTTTCCTGAGACAGAGTCTCACCCTTTTGCCCAAGCTGGAGTGCAGTGGTGCCATCTCAGTTCACTGCAATCTCTGCCTCCCGGGTTCCAGCAATACTCCCGTCTCAGCCTGCTGAGTAGCTGGGACTACAGGCACCTGCCACCATGCCCAGCTAATTTTTTCTATTTTCAGTAGAGACAGGGTTTCATCATGTTGGCCAGGCTAGTCTCGAACTCCTGACCTCAGATGATCCACCCACCTCAGCCTCCCAAAGTGCTGTGATTACAGACGTGAGCTGCTGCGCCTGGCCTAAAAGTTCCCAATTCTAACAGTGGTTTTGAAAAGATTCTGGCACTGTTACAGTAGAGGAGGAGGATGTAAGACAACTGAAAAAGGAGCAAGTGGTATATATTAATAAAATGCAAATTACAAGAGGATTTGCAGTCAGTTCCATTACTCATCAGCCGTATAACCTTGGACAAATTATTTAAGCCTTCTAAGACTCAACAGTCTCATTCTTAAAAAAGAGAAAAGACCTACTTCAGATAGTAGTTGTAAAGACTAAATCAGGTTATGCATATGAAATATTTGATAATGTCTGACACAAAATAAATGTTCATTAAATATTTGCATTTAGGAATAAAAGAAAGGCTGGGCACAGTGGCTCACGCCTGTAATCCCAGCACTTTGGGAGGCTGAGGCAGCTGAGGTCAGGAGTTCAAGACCAGCCTGGCCAACATGGTGAAACCCCGTCTCTACTAAAAATACAAAAATTAGCCAGGTATGGTGGTGGGGCACCTGTAATCCCAGCTACTTGGGAGGCTGAGGCAAGAGAATCGCTCAAAACTGGGAGGCAGAGGCTGCAGTGAGCTGAGATTGTGCCACTGCACTCCAGCCTGGGAGACAGAGTGAGACTGTCTTAAAAAAAAAAAAAAAAAGAGAGAGACAGAGAGAGAGACACAAGTAAATTATAATGAAAGTAGAGTTTTAACCATGACTGTCTTCTAAGCAACGGTCAAACAGATTATAAGCATACCGACAAGAAAGACACTATGACACGTATAGCTCCAAATGGCTCTTCACTCTACAGAGCCTCTCAACAAAGCTTTTTACGTTTCTAGAAGGGCATGGTGGCACATGCCTCTGGTCCCAGCTACTGGGGGCAGGGGCTGAGGCAGGAGGATCATTTAAGCCCAGAAGGTCGAGGCTGCAGTGGGCCATGATTGCATCACTGTACTCCAGTCTGGATGACAGAGCAAGACCTTGTCTCAAAAAAACAAAACAAAACAAAACAGTTTATTTCATTGCATCAAGTGGTAAGTGATAACAAAAACGCCCTACTTCCCCACCACATGTATGCCACATTTTTTAAAAAACCACTAAGGGCATTATTACTATTATTTTATATTATTACTAATGTGAGACTTAAATTAGCTATTTTCACTTTATAGTCAATGGTGTGAGTTCTCAAAAATATTTAATATTCAGGTAATAGGTTACCCAAGGTATCTGACAGGGATGGAATGTACAAGTGGTTACAAGTAGATTCCACACACATGTATTACAGCAACGCAAAACCTGGGCAGCCTGACACATCAACAGGACTGCTACTGGGTGAAACCAGAGAGAAGACAAGCAACCGAACACATCAGAGAGCTGGCGAAAATGAAGATCTAAAATACATTTCTCAACATACAATATTTTTCATAGGCACATGTAATTAAACAGCAAACACTCTCCTCAACTATCTACACTGTTATGTTTTAGTCAGTGATTGTTTTTTGCCATGGATCCTGAATAATAAACTTCTACATCAAAAAGGGAAAAGACCTTCAGTCTACAAGCAGAGAGAAAGCATGGTGTTCTGTGGACTACAAATTCCTTATCTTCTTACTAATTAGATCTGAAGCTTACTAATGATATTTTGAAGCAACATGAAGTTTTTGACAGGTGTCCAGTAATGTCATATACAGTAATAGTCCATAAACATTATGAACCCATACATTCACTGGCAGACACAAGTGGATCTGTAGATATAGATACACATGTGCACACAGGTAACACTAACATAGGTATTTTCAGAAACTCTTTATGACTGTAAGGAGTTTAGTAGTAGCAGTGACTGCTCTTTCTCATGCAATATAGACAACTGCTTCTCAACTTTTTAATGTCTCCAAACCATTCACCATTATTAATTACTCCCTAACAGTTAACATCTCACATTATCAGACACTGTAACACTAAGCACTATCACCATGCCCCATTCGCCACTCCTAATCGCTACTGCTACACCACCACTTCCAAAGATTCCTGCAGCACAGAGATTCCTCTAAGCTTTCAAGCTGGAAGGAACCTTGGAGATCATCTATTACAAGCCTCTCATGTAGGATCTGAGGAAACTGTGACCAATAGTAATTTAAGTGATGAAAATCATTAAAAGTAGAATAATTAGTTACAGTAACTCCCACTTACGGGACACTCACTATGTGCCTGTCGCTGCATTAAGCACCTTATAAATATAAACTCATTTAATCCCCATAACAACACTTTAAATAGACCTACTTTATTACCTATATTTACACACCTGGAAACTAAGGGAGAGAAGTCAGCCTTGGTCATATAGTAACTACATGATAAAATTCAGAATTCAAACCTAAATCTGTTTTGTGCTCTCCTGACTGTCCAATCAGAGTTCATTCCACAAGATTAAGTACTTTAGACTTGTTTCTTGAGCCATATTCATTCTAGTTATGCCCAGCATACAGATAATTTTTACTCTCCCTCAAATTTTCTTATCTAGAGCTATGTACTTTATTATTCAAGTCCTCTCAACAGTTGAAACAACTAAAGGTACAAACCCCATTTTTTAAAGTGAGGAAACAAACTCACAAATAATTTGTCCAAAGTCTCACCAAGAAGTAGCAAAGCTAAGTTTGGAACTCAAGCAATGCTCTCTCCAAGACATGACATTACTCCACCATCACCACATGCTAACTCACATGCAATTAGGAAAGTAGCCAACAACTAGTAAAAACTAAACTGACCATGGAAAACATGAGTTTATTTGGGCACCCAAAACAATGAAGATAAGAAAAATTAACTCTACTCAGAAAGTTGGCATGCCTAACTTCCATTGTACCATTCAGGTTTACATGATGTGATGAAAAAGAAACTATAATTTTATTCATGTTCAAAGCTTAATAACTTCACTCACTGGAATATTTAGAAGCCAAAGGGCATCCATTCAACTTTTACTGAAAATATATTGTGCTTCCTCTGTGTACCATTGTGATGATAGCACATGAGAGGCCTTTAGGTGACACACAGATAATTCATATCTTAGTAATTTTAGTATTTATAGATTGTAAAGTGACTTAGAAAACATAACTACTACACTAAGCCAATGGCTTAAGATCTTATTTGCCACAACAACATTAAGGGTAAAAAATTAACACAGTGGTTATGGGGGGGGGGCGCCGGGGCCAGTGGCTGAGGGTTTGATCTTTATCTGTAATATTCTTTCCACTTAAAAACAAATTTGAGGGGAAAAAAAATCAGCTGACCTGAAGAAAAGCATTAAAGAAGTAAATGTACAGATGTTACAAGAATGTGGAAAAATTCATAAAGGTAGTATTTGGCTGACATTTTAGAAACAATTTTCAAAGTGTTCAAGAACTATTATGTTAGACAAAACACCACAAAATTCCCTCTAAAGAAACCCCACAGAGGCCGGGTGCAGTAGCTCACACCTGTTATTCCAGCACTTCGGGAGGCCGAGGCGGGTGGATCACTTGAGGTCAGGAGTTTGAGACCAGCCTGGTCAACATGGTGAAACTCCATCTCCACTAAAAATATAAAAATTAACTGGGTGTGGTGATGCGCACCTGTAGTTCCAGCTACTCAGGAGGCTGAGGCAGGAGAATCGTTTGAACCCGTGAGCTAGAGGTTCAAATGAGCCGAGATACCACTGCACTCCAGCCTGGGTGACAGAGTGAGACTGTCTCACCAAAAAAAAAAAAAAAAAGAAAGAAAAAAGAAACCCCACAAAAGGATCTAGCAGCCTCATGGACTTAAGGAGAACTTCTTTATAATAATGTGGGTCTTAGTTGTTAACTACTTTTAAACAACCTTTTATTTTCTTACTGTTATGTCAAAATACCTGAACACAAGGAACTTCAAACTGTAGAGAGGGGGGAAAAAAGCAGCATCAAAATATGCATTATCAACAACCTAACAATGAGTATTATCTATCGAGCATTTACTCTGCGTACCAAGCACTGTGCTGAGCTTCCTATGTATTGCCTGTCCATACTTCAAGGTACTATTATTATCCCATTTTACAAATGATGGAAGTGACTTAACAGGGATTTAAAAGTCTTCCTAAAAAGCAGAATTCTAAGAAGATGGCAGTGGTGCTACAGTTATTCATCTCTCTAAAACCTTATGGCCGACCAAACTAGAGAGCAGAACCAAAAACCAGTGGACCATATTTACAACAAAACTAACTGACACAGTATTTCCACAGACCCCAAAAAGTAAGCGGATGAGGAAAAACTGACAGTCACATGACTGAACATTACTGGGATCTGTGACAGAGAGAAGTCAAGGTGTATCTCAAAGGCCTAGGAACAGGACAATCATAAAATAGCCAACAGGTATTCACTAGAAATCACTGCATACCAATTTGAGAACAGCAGCTGATACTGAGATGGATTCTGCCAACTCTAGCAGTGAGTGAATAGACTGTCATGAGTTTGAAAAGATGAAGCAGGTCTTGCTCACTTGAGCTCTTGAAAGTGACCCAACAGTGCTCCAATCTAGAAGTAAGCCCCACAATAAGAAAGGGCCAAGAGAAATGAAGACAAGGTTCAAAAAAAAGCAGGAGTGGCAAACACAGCCTGGAATTTCAGAATGCAAACTGCCATGTTCTTAAAACACCTCACAAAAGCAATGAGAGTGCTCCATGTAGTTAGAAAAGCTACTCTGGGCTGAGTGTGGTGGCTCACGCCTACAATCCCAGCACTTTGGGAGGCCGAGGCAGGTGGATTACGAGGTCAGGAGTCAGGAGTCAGCCTGGCCCATGTGGTGAAACCCCGTCTCTACTAAAAATACAAAAACTAGCTGGGTGTGGTGGCGGGCGCCTGTGTTCCCAGCTACCTAGGAGGCTGAGGCAGAAGAACAGCTTGAACCTGGAGGCAGAGGATGCAGTGAGCCGAGATCACGCCACTGCATTCCAACCTGGGCAACAGGGCGAGACTCCATCTCAAAAAGAAAAAAAAAAAACTGTGGCATATTCATACGATGCATCTACTCAGAAATAAAAAGAAATGCAAACTATGTTGAATAGAAGAAGCCAAAGAATACATACTGTATGGTTCCATTTACACAAAATTCTAGAACTCACAAACTAATCTACATTGGCAAAAAGTTGCTTGGAGGGAAGGAAGCACACATAGGGAGGGAAGATTACAATGGGACATGAGGAAACTTCTGGGAGTAATGAATGAACATGTTCACAATCTTGATTGTCCTTGATGGTTTCCTGAGGGTGGATATTAAAATTTCACAACCTGTACATTTTTAATAAATACAGTGTACTGTACTTCAATTATACCTCAATAACACTGCTTTTTTTTCTTTTCTGAATGGAGTTTCGCTCTTGTTGCCCAGGCTGCAGTGCAACGGCGGGATCTCGGCTCACTGCAACCTCCGCCTCCCGGGATCAAGCGATTCTCCCGAGTAACTGGGATTACAAGCAAGCACCACACTCAGCTAATTTTGTATTTTTGGTAGGGATGGAGTTTCTTCATGTTGGTCAGGCTGGTCTTGAACTCCCAACTTCAGGTGATTCACCGGTCTCAGCCTCCCAAAGCGCTGAGATTACAGGTGTGAGCCACTGCACGCAGCCAATAACACTGCTTTTTCAAAAAAGGATTTTTTTAAAAAGAAGAATTCAAGACAAAATGACAAGTACTGAAGATTTGCAAAGATGCAGCAATATAGTCTCCCTGCCCTCAACAAAAAAATTCAATCACTTTCTTGAAATACCTTAATTTTTAAAAAATTTAAAAATTCATATTGAAAGACTACACCACCAGTGTGCAGAGAAGAGGATTAAAAAAAAAGACCACAACATATACCTGAGTACAATGACTACAAAATATCCAACACTGATTTTCAAAATGTTTTTAAAGATCTAGTCTAGAAACACCACTGTATTTTGGCCTGGCGCAGTGGCTCACGCCTGTAATCCCAACACTTTGGGACGCCAAGGCAGGGAGATCACTAGGTCAAGAGCTCGAGATCAGCCTGGCCAATATGGTGAAACCCCCGGCTCTACTAAAAACACAAAAATTAGCCAGGTATAGTGGTGGACACCTGTAATCCCAGCTACTCAGGAGGCTGAGGCTGGAGAATGGCTTGAACCCAGGAGGCGGAGGATGCAGTGAGCCGAGATGGCGCCACTACACTCCAGTTTGGGCAACAGAGCGAGACTCAACTCAAAAAAAATACACAGATACACACACACAAAACCACACTGTATTTTAAAGAAAATAAATCATTTAGGAAGGTAGGCAAAAAGAGTGGGCAGTTATAATAAGGCAAAAAAATATATCAGATGTTAACAGCTGGCCAGGCATGGTGACACCTCTGTAACCCCTGTACTTCAAGAGGCCAACAAAGTGGACAGATCACTTCAGCTTAGAAGTTCAAGCTCAGGAGACCAGCCTAAAAACATGGTGAAACCCCATCTCTACAGAAAACACAAAAATTAGCCAGGCGTGGTGGCATGTGCCTGTAGTCCCAGCTACTTGGAAGGCTGAGGTGGGAGACAGTTTACTGTGAACCAGATTCTGCACTCCAACCAGGACAAAAGAGCAAGACTCTGTCTCAAAAATAAATAGATTTTAACAGTTTTATTGGGGGAAACAACAAAATTAACAAACTTAAGATACTCAAGGATAGAAAATGTGAACCAAAGACTTTATTTCCAGCCAAAGTGACCTTCAAGATTAAAGGGCACAGGCCAGCCACGATGGCTCATGCCTGTTATTCCAGCTCTTAGGGAGGCAGAGGTGGGAGGATAGCTTCAGCTCAGGGGTTTGAGACCTGCCTGGGCAATATAGTGAGACCTTGTGCTCCACAAAAAAGAATAAAAAAAAAAAGAAAAAGGAAAAAAAAAGAATAAAAGGCACAGACAACATACAAGACATATACATAAGAACTCCAGGCCAGGAGTGGTGGCTCATGCCTGTAATCCCAGCACTTTGGGAGGCCGAGACGGGCAGATCACTTCAAGTCCGAAGATTGAGGCCAACCTGGCCAACATGATGAAACCCCATCTCTACTAAAAATATAAACGTAAGCCCAGGCACAGTGGTTCATGCCTGTAATCCCAGCACTTTGGGAGGCCAAGGTAGGCACATCACCTGAGGTCAGTAGTTCGAGACCAGTCCGGCCAACATGGCGAAACCCCGTCCCAACTGAAAATACAAAAAAGTAGCCGTGCGTGGTGGCATGCACCTGTAATCCCAGCTACTCAGGAGGCTGTGGCAGAAAAATCACTTGAACCCAGGAGGTGGAGGTTGCAGTGAGTTGAGATCGTGCCACTGCACTCCAGTCTGGGCAACAGAGCAAGACTCTGTATCAAAAAAAAAAAAAAAATAGAACTCCATAAATACTGTTTCAGTTAGCCCCTTTTCAATAATCTATTAGAGAAGAAGCTTCATTCAGACAACCAAACTGACTAGAGACACAGACAATACAATGACATAAGGACTGACTGTATGCATGAGATATATACCTACTGTAAAACTAAGATTGACAGTTAAAAGAGAAAGTCGGCCGGGGGCAGTGGCTATGCCCCTAATCCCAGCACCTTGGGAGGCAGAGGTGGGGGGTGGGGGGAGGATCACTTGACACCAGGAGTTCCAGAATAGCCTGGTCAACGTGGGGAAACCCTATCTCTACTAAAAACACAAAAATTAGCCAGGCAATGGTGGCACGTGCCAGTAACCCCAGCTACTCGGGAGGCTGAGGCACAAGAATCGCTAGAACCCAGGAGGCAGAGGTTGCAGTGAGTTGTGATCGCACCACTGCACTCCAGCCTGGGCAATACAGTGAGACTCTGTCTCAAAAAAAACAACAGGGAAAGTTATATAACAGCAATATGCTCAGACAATGTAGACAGAAAAACTTTTAAATGGGGGATAGAAATAGAGAATATGTAAAAAAAAAAATTTAACATTCCTAGTAATTATATTCATGGCAGTAATATTTGTATTATTATTTTAGACTTTCTGATGTGTAATGTTGGTTACAGTCAGTAATTACAAGACATCCTGATTCTATCATCCCCTGCCTGCGTTCTTGAGAGAACAAGGATTTTTGGTATGCAAAAAGTTAAGTAAAAACCCTGGGCTGGGCGAAGTGGTTCACACCTGTAATCCTAGCACTTTGGGAGGTCAAGGTGGATGGTCATGAGGTCAGGAGATCAAGACCATCCTGGCTAACACGGTGAAATCCCATCTCTACTAAAAATACAAAAAAATTAGCCAGGCATGGTGGTGCATGCCTGTAATCCCAGCTACTCAGGAGGCTGAGGCAGGAAAATCACTTGAACCCAGGAGGCGGAGGTTGCAGTGAGCCAAGATCGTGCCACTGCACTCCAGCCTGGGTGACAGAGACTCCGTCACAAAAAAGAAAAAAGAAAAAAAAAGCCCTACCATGTTTACTGCAGCACTATTCACAACAGCCAAAACATGAAACCAATTCAGTGCAATGGCTCATGCCTTGTAATCTTAGCACTTTGGGAGGACTGCTTGAGGCCAGGAGTTGGAAATCAGCCTAGGCAACATAGCAAGACTTTGTCTCTACAAAAAAATTACAGATTAGCCAGGCATGGTGGCACGTACCCTATCTGTAAGTCCTAGCTATTCAGGAAGCTGATGCAAGAGGATCCCTTAAGCCTAAGAGTTTGAGGTTGCAGTGAGCTATGACTGAGTTGCTGCACTAAAGCCTGGGCGACAGCAAGACCTTGCCTCAAAAATACATTTTTTTTAAAAAAGGAACCAACCTGAGTTCCCATCAACAGATAAGAAAATATGGTATATTATTCAGCAGTAAAAAAGAATTAGATCCTGTCATTTGCAGCAACATGGATGCAACTGTAGGCCACTATGTTAACTGAAGTTAAGTCAAGCACAGAAGGACAAATATCACATTTTCACTTATGTGGGAGCTAAAACAGTGGATCTCAGGAAGATAAGAGTCTAAAGACTGGTGATTACTAGAGACTGAGCAAGGCACAGGAGAGATAAAAGGGGGAAAAAAGAATATATATGTATTTACTACCACCGAACTGTACTCTTAAAATGGTAAAGATGGGGCTGGGCATGGTGGCTCACACCTGTAATACCAACACTTCAGGAGGCCAATGGGGTGGATCACGAGGTCAAGAGATCAAGACCATCCTGTCCAACATGGTGAAACCCTGTCTCTACTAAAAATACAAAAATTAGCTGGGCGTGCCTGTAGTCCCAGCTACTTGGGAGGTTGAGGCAGGAGAATTGCTTGAACTCGGGAGGCGGGGGTTGAAGTGAGCTGAGATCGTGCCACTACACTCCAGCGTGGCGATAGAGCGAGACTCCATCTCAAAAAAAAAAAAAAGAAAACAAAAATGGTAAAGATGGTGAATTCTATAAGTGTGTGAGTGTGCATGTGTGTGTTTGAGACAGGGTCTTACTGTGTTGCCCAGACTGAGGTGCAGTGGTACAGTCATGGCTCACTGCAGCCTCAACCTCCCAGGCTCAGGTGATCCTCCTGCCTCCTCTTCCCAAGTAGCTGGGAGTAGCTGGGACTACAGGCGCATGCCACCACATTAGGCTAATGTTTTGTAGAGATGGGTTTCACCATGTTGCCCAGGCTGGTCTTGAACTCCTGGGCTCAAGTGACCCTGGGCCACCTGCCTCGGCCTCTCAAAGTTCTGAGACTACAGGCATGAATCACTGCACCTGGCCAGCAAATTATATATTTTACCTAAACAACAACAAAAAAATCATTTTTAAACGCTGTATTCCTGATTCTGAAATACAAGTCTTAGTATTTTATCTAGCTGAGTAATAATAAACATCTCTACCATCAGGATTGTAGTCTTGAAACACCATTTCCCACTAAAAGGCAGGTCTTCTTGAGAAATGTCTGATTCACATCTGGGGCAGGAAACGAGCCTGGAATATATTCTTATACCAGAAAATAAGGATACTATCAGGGACTACTAAAGTCATGTCAAAAGGACTCTGGAGCCAACTGGAAAAGGCTATACCACTGGCCAAATGGGAGACAACTTGACCATCAAAAAGGATAATAATTGCAACTCAAACCCATCAAATACATTTCAATCCATGACTGAAACGCATGAAATGTTTATATTCATGATTGAAACACACCATATGTTCCTGTTTATTCAGCGCATACTATATATTTAGCATGATGTCAGGAACCACGTTACCTTCAGAAGAGTGTTGCTCCAGAAAATGTCCCATTTTCAGGTGAAAGTAATCTTTGCAACATAAAAACAATTCTTTGAAGTGGCCAGAAACAATTCATTTGGGAATTAATTATTTTAGTTATATACATATATAATATAGTTTCCCTCTTCACATCAATTTAGTATGTCTTGGCATCTTTCCTAACTTCATACATCAGACGTTTACAGGTAATTTTAATAGACTAAGAAGTAAAATTGTTCAAATTTTTCCTACAACTTCCTCCATTGTAAAAGCCTACACTTAAAATTCTACCTCTCTAAAGCTAAAAACAAGCTTCAAAACAATTGTTTTTTGAAAAGAAAAATAAATGGCCCGGGGGGGGGGGTCACTGATTTTGATCCATAAACAGTTTCACATACTACTTCTGTTAATGCTTTCTTGCTATAACGCATCAGTGAAAATAAAAACAACTGTGAAATTTTTTTTTGACACAGGGTCTCACTCTGATACTCAGGCTGCAGGATAGTGGCCCCAACTATCATGGCTCACTGCAGCCTCAACTTCCCAGGTTCCAGCAATCCTCCCGCCTCAGCCTCTGGAGAATCTGGGACTACAGGCATGTACCAACACACCCAGGTAACTTTTAAATTTTTTGTCCTGAGCTCAAGTGATCCTCCGTTTCCCAAAGTGCTAAGATACAGGTATGAGCCACCACATCCGGTGGAAACGCTTATCTTAAGCAATGTACCCATCCTAAAACATCAGAAAAGTCTAAATTGCTGTTCTTTAAATTTTAATTATCTTGTTACAAACTCACATACTAGACAAAGCTTAGTTTAGCCATAAATGGGTAACAGAAATTCTGCAAATGTATCAAAGATATGCCATGTTGATAAAAAGAAATCAAAGCTTAAAGCTAAATGCATAAACACTGGCTATTTACATAATAAATTAAAAACTATTTTCCAAATTCCATTTAACATAAGAATCTAAGTATACCAATCATTTCAGTACAAAACATGCTTAGTGAATATATAAACACCTAATATGGGGTGGGGGATTGGGAATTTTAAGTCCTCTTCTACCAGGATAAAATAACTGTCCAAAATAAATCAGATAACTTCCCCAGGCACTTGGTGTTCCAGTAAGACAGGATATTAAAAAGCTATCTTTTAGAAGGTTTCAACTGGCCGGGCGCGGTGGCTCAAGCCTGTAATCCCAGCACTTTGGGAGGCCGAGACGGGCGGATCACGAGGTCAGGAGATCGAGACCATCCTGGCTAACACGGTGAAACCCCGTCTCTACTAAAAAATACAAAAAACAAGCCGGGCGCGGTGACGGGCGCCTGTAGTCCCAGCAACTTGGGAGGCTGAGGCAGGAGAATGGCTTAAACCCAGGAGGCGGAGCTTACAGTGAGCTGAGATCCGGCCACAGCACTCCAGCCTGGGCGGCAGAGCGAGACTCCGTCTCAAAAAAAAAAAAAAAAAAAAAAAAGAAGCTTTCAACTATTTATACATTTATAGGCAATGTATTTTATCATAAAGGGAAAGCAGTGTGTACAAACCTGATACACTGAATAAGAGGTTTTAAGCACTCATCTCCAAATAGTTTGATATAATCTTGTATATCAAAAAACAGCCAAAAGTAAAATGCTATTTGGCTTGACATTGTTGACAGGGCTAAGTCTGTGCCAACTAGCAGTTCAAGAGGAATATAGTGGCAGTCTAAGCATTTATGTTTTAGGGATTAATTTATTTTTGAAAGATGGCATATGGTCATTTTTAGGCTTATCTGTATAAGCATAAATTAACAGTTTTACATTGTTTTAAATCAAGATGTTCTGTATGAGACTATAATTCGAAGGTAAAAATGACTTCCGCCCCAGAAGCTCCCATTTTTTAATGTAATCAACAGAAATACAAGATTGAACACATCACAGTGACGTTCTCAAAATGACTGGTATATTTTAATAGAATACTAACGAGATTCAGCTTGCAGACATGACCATTAAATCAAGCACTGAGGCAGCAAAGGTTTTTTCCTTTCTAAAATTAGGCTGTTAAAAGGCTAGACTACAATCATAAGCAAATCTTGTGAGAAATGAACACTTGCTAATAATAAAGCCAGAGAAATTTTTTTTTTTTTTTTTTTTTTTTTTTTTTTTTTTTTTTTTTTTTTTTTTTTTGAGACGGAGTCTCGCGCTGTCACCCAGGCTGGAGTGCTGTGGCCGGATCTCAGCTCACTGCAAGCTCCGCCTCCCGGTTCACGCCATTCTCCTGCCTCAGCCTCCCGAGTAGCTGGGACTACAGGCGCCGCCACCTCGCCCGGCTAGTTTTTTGTAGTTTTTAGTAGAGACGGGGTTTCACCGTGTTAGTCAGGATGGTCTCGATCTCCTGACCTCGTGATCCGCCCGTCTCGGCCTCCCAAAGTGCTAGGATTACAGGCTTGAGCCACCGCGCCCGGCCTAAAGCCAGAGAAATTATACAATACTTGCTGAAAGCTACACTCATACTAGGCAGAAAACCCACATATTAACACTGAACCCACAGAAACCCACCCCTTTCCTGCTGCCCCAGCCCCCACCCAAAGACTACAAAAAGAAGTCATCAAAGATGCACTGTCCTCTACAAATAAACTTAGCCAGAGTGCCTCTACCACACAAACTGCAAAACAATGACCTGGAATGTTCCTTCTGAACACAGCCCTAACTTTATAGCGTAAGTTTCAGATTCAGAACATTTGGAAACGAGCTTAATAAAATGCTGAGCATATGTAACAAATCAGCTATCCTAAAAGTCTACAGGTCAGTCAAAACTGTAGCATTTGGAATTTGTCAGATAATCAGAGTCCTCAAGACGATAAATAGAAGTGACACTTCAAACACCTACATATGCAAATACGACAAAAAAGGGCTGGACACACGACAATATGAGAAAATACCACCAAGACTCTGAAACAGAATCAAAGCTACAAAATTCTAGAAATAAGCCTATTTGTTATGGCCAAAAAGGGTCATAATGGAATAGGCATTCTTCCTTTCTCTGGCTCGTTAAGACTAATACGTTCTCTAAGCGTGCCTAGCTGCAAAGACAATTTTAACATACACAAGTTTTTAAAATCCGTTACAGACCATTATACAGCAAATAAGTGTATACGTTCTTTAAATGTAAATTTATATATAAATTATTTAAATGACCAGGACTTCTACAATTTAGAATGAATTATTTATCCCAAAATACACTTTTTTCCCTTTCCTGAGCAATTCTGAATAATGCACTGGTCTATAACGACAAATGCATGCTTTCAACTTACATTGTTTCTCCAGTCTTGGCTACATGACAAAGAAACTGATCCAGGACAGGACAAACTTCCTTTTTCCCCCTCTTCTCAAAATCTAGATAAAGGAAGAAAAAAAAAGTTATCAGTTTTCTCAAAAGCCCTCTAAAAAACAAACTTTCCTCCCAGTCCTTTCCCTTAATAAGAATTAAACAAAAAATTTTAAAAAAGGCCTCTCAACTAAATAACCACCTCAACCCTCCAAGTTCTACTTCTAACATATCATCCTCTTTTACAGATAACAAGAATCCTCCTAAAGGGGGCACTCAACTTCACAAACCATTTTTAACGCAGTGCTTCTCTAAGTGTGGTCCGGGGGAACACCAGTATTATATTAAGCTGAGAATCCAGGGAAAATAAAAATCCCCAGGCCCCGACTCCCACCAATTGTTTATCTAAGTCCATAAATCTGCCTTTTTAAGAAACACCAACTACCCCAAGTAGCTGTCCCCAAATGATTCTGTATGTCAAAGAATAATTCTCAAAACGCTGAAATCTCTCTATTCGAAGTTTGAAAGCCACTGTTCTCAAGCCTGTTGCGTGGAAGGCGTGCAATCAAGTACAGTGAAGGCAACCACCTTGAAATTAGGGCGCGGAAGGATGACTTCAAAAGCCCTGAAAAAGGCATCCTGAGACAACCTAAAAGTTGCGATGCCACCCCCCTCTCCACCTCCCGCCCCCACCAACCTTTTACTCTTCCTCCCACCCCAACGCCTGGCGTGCGGGTGGCCTGGCGGAGAAAGGAGGATACCTGGGAGGGAGGAGTCTGCGGGTCCGCGACTCGACCCTCGAACGGGTGGTAGAAAGACTGGGCCCCCCGCAAGAGCTTCCCCGGCTCCCCTCCCCCAGCCCAGACGCCGGCGGCCGACACAAAGCCAGAGCGGGGCGGGAGGGAGCTGCCCACAGGGCTCCCCGCCCCTGGGGAGGTGGAGGGGGATGGGAGCCCGGGAAGCGCTCTCCCCACGCCGCGCCCGGCCCCAGCCCCGGCCCTCGGAACCATCCGCCCTGAAAGGAGAGACGAGCGAGCCGAACAAGGTGAGGGGGAATGGAGAGGGGGCAGCTACCCCCACCTTTCAGCGCCTCCTGGAGCCTCTCGACGTCCATGGCTTCCCGGAGTCCCTCACAGCCTCCGCCTCCCTCCGCGGATCTCTCGGGGACCGGAACGCCTCCCCCCACCCCCCCGACGCCCTCCCCCTCCCTCGCACACACTCCGGTACGCAGGCGACCGGGGGGGGGAACGAAGGGAGCCGGGGGAAGCGTGCGAGAGAGCGAGACCGACAGAGCGAGCACCTCCCCAAGCCGCTACCACCAACCCTCCAACATGGCGCCCGGCACGTCACCGCGCGCACGCTCCCTGCCGCCGTCCTCGCTCCCGCCGCGCGCCCCGGCCCGGAACCCAAGAGCGCGTGTGCGGCGGAGGCGTGACGCTGGGGCCCAGCGCCGCAGCCAGTCGCGGCTGTGTCCCGGCGGCTGCCGGAGCCCCGGCCCCGGGCCCAGCCTCCGCGGAGCTGAAGACTGAACGGTCAGGCGACGGGTTTGCAGGCGGACTCCTAGGCTTTGAACCCTGCCGTTTTTTGCTCTCTATGTGAACTTAAGCTATTTACTTCGTCTCTCTGAGCTTCATTTTCCCCATCTGTACAGTGAGAGCACTGGTACCGATACCCTATGCAGTTGCTGTGAGAATTCAGTGTGTACACTTCACGTTCAGAATGCGCCTAAAAAATGTTCAGCGAGGCCGGGCAGGGGGTTCACGTCGGTGATCCCAACACTTAAGGAGGGAGGCCGAGGCGAGAGGATCGCTTTAGCCCAGAAGATCGAGACCAGCCTGGGCAACAAAGTGAGCCCGCCCCCGCGCCCTTCTCTATTTAAAAATAAATACAGGCCGGGCGCGGTGACTCAAGCCTGTGATCCCAGCACTTTGGAAGGCTGGGGCGGGCGGAGCACCTGAAGTCAGGCGTTGAAGACCAGGCCAACATTGGCGAAACCCGGTCTCTACTAAAACTACAAAATTTAGCGAGCGTGGTCGCGCGTGCCTGTAATCCCAGTCACTCGGGAGGCTAAGGCACGAGAATCGCTTGAACCCAGGAGGCGGAGGTAGAAGTGAGCCAAGATCGCGCCACTGCACTCCAGCCTAGGCGACAAAGCGAGACTCTGGGTCAAAAAATAATAATAAAATTAAAAATACATACATACGCCCAGCATTACTAATAATCCTAACAAGATACCTCCCTGCTTAACCCAACGTTCGTTCTTCACTGGCCCCACCTGTGGCAAGAAGTAATGTGTACAGCAAAGTGATTAAGAGCTCAAGGTTTGGAATCAATATTCAAATCCCAACTCAACTACTTACTCCTTTTGTGGCCCCGAAGTAGTTACCTAAACTCAGGCAGCTTCAGGGTTCTTATTTATAAAATGGGGGTTGTAAAACGGCCAAGAGGATTGAGTGAAATGGCGAATGTGAAACATTTGGCACAGTGCGTGAAACCTGGAACACTCAGCGTGGCTGCGGTTTTTATTACCACTGTGATCATTATTACATTACATAATCACCCAGGAAGTAGGAGAGGGTGGAAACCTCAGAAGTCCTCTTCAGCCTTGACATGTTACAAATGGGAAAGCTGTGTCATAGAGAGCAAGTCTGGGGAGACAGAACTAGAACCCAGAACCCAAAACACCTGGCTCCCAGCCAGTGCGTGGACATTTTTATACTCTTTATCTGTGAGCCTTTGAAAGAAAAGGTACTGCCCGGGCTCCGTGGCTCACACCTGTAATCCCAACACCTCGGGAGTCTGAGGTGGGCGGATCACCTGAGGTCAGGAGTTTGATACCAGCCGGGCCAACATGGCAAAACCCTGTCTCTGCTAAAAATAAAAATAAAAAATAAAAATAAAAATAAAAAAAGCTGGGCGTGGTGGCAGGCACCTGTAATCATAACTACTCGGGAGGCTGAGGCAGGAGACTCCCTTGAACCCGAGAGGCTGAGGTTGCAGTGAGCCAAGATAGCACCACTGTACTCCTGCCTGGGCACAACAGAGTGAGACTCCGTCTCAAAAAAAAAAAAAAAGAAAGAAAGAAAAGAAAAGGTACTAAATTGTTCCACCTCCTCTTCCAAAAACCCAGCCAGCACAAAGTCATGGAAGGAAGGAGGGGAAGAGAAGGACTGAGAGAGGGAGGGAAGAAGGTTATTGTTTAGTCTAAGAAGATGCAAGTTTGGACACAGTCATTACACTGTTGACCCTCTTAAAAGAGAGTGGGTCTGACCCTGATCCTAGGTGGTAGACGTAGGCAAAAGACACACCCAAAATAGGTCTCTTAAGTTGTGCCATCAGAGAACCAGTCCCCTGTGTTTTTAGACCTCATTGTTCAGAGGATCTAGCTCAATTACAAATATCCTTGCAGAGAAAGGGAATAGGGTAGCATCATCAAGCACTTGGCCAGCACTTACCAGGCACCAGGTTTAGTTTATCCAGGTCCCTTGCAGTCTGAAGGGCCTACTGCCTACATGGCAAAGCTTAGCCTCCCCTTCTGTCTGCCACTCTACTATTCAGAAGGGTCTCTTTTTTTTTTTTTTTTTTTTTTTTTTTTTTTTTTTTTTTTTTTTTTTTTTTGAGACGGAGTCTCGCTCTGCCGCCCAGGCTGGAGTGCAGTGGCCGGATCTCAGCTCACTGCAAGCTCTGCCTCCTGGGTTTAGGCCATTCTCCTGCCTCAGCCTCCCGAGTAGCTGGGACTACAGGCGGCCGCCACGTCGCCCAGCTAGTTTTTTGTATTTTTAGTAGAGACGGGGTTTCACCATGTTAGCCAGGATGGTCTCGATCTCCTGACCTCCTGATCCGCCCGTCTTGGCCTCCCAAAGTGCTGGGATTACAGGCTTGAGCCACCGCGCCCGGCCATATTCAGAAGGGTCTCTTACTGTAAGAGCTGTGCTGTACCGTAGATATTAGCCATGTGTGAATATTGAAATTTAATTAAATAAAATTTAAAATTCAGTTCCTGAGTTCTTCAATAAAAATCCAATTTTTTTTTTTCTTTTTTGAGACAGAGTCTCACTCTGCCATCCAGGCTGGAGTGCAGTGGTGTGATCTCAGCTCACTGCAACCTCTGCCTCCTGGGTTCAAGTAGTTCCCTGCCTCAGCCTCCCGAGTAGTTGGGATTACAGGTATCAGTCACTACGCTCGGGTAATTTTTGTATTTTTAGTAGAGACAGGGTTTCACCATATTGTCCAGGCTGGTGTTGAACTCTGGACCTCGTGATCCACTCGCCTCGGCCTCCCAAAGTGCTGGGATTACAGGCGTGAGCCACTGCACCCAGCCTAAAAATCCAATTCTTCAGTCACAGCAGCCACATTTTGAGCACATTAAGTGCTCAATAGCTACATGTGGCTAGTGGCCCCTGTATTGGATAGTTCAGATAAAGAAAATTTCATTATTGCAAAAAGTTCTATTGGAACTTTCTGTTGGAGAACACGTTATGCTAATTTCTAACACTTTGTTTTGTCCCTTTCATTGCTGTCAGCTTAACTGAATTTCTTATGGTTTTTCAGATCTCACATGGTCTTCAGATAATCAAGGCCTGTGCCCCTCTGGCCAGCTCCTCCTCTCTAATTTACTTTGCTATGTTCGTCTGCAAATTCAGATCTCTACTTAAACACCACTTCCTCTGGTATACTTTCCACAATTCCCTTAGGCTGTCATTGCTGTGTGCACTTTGTCGCCCGTCATAGACCTTATCCAGTGTCTGGAAGTCAAGATTGCAAGGGGAGAAGAGGCAAAAGATGAGGCTGAAGAAATAACTTCGTTTGGTTCATTCCTTCTTCCTTGAATTCTTCTCCAGCAGGCCTGTATTGCAGTATCTGCAATTACTAGAGCCTCCTACTGGTGGGGCATGGTGGCTCACACCTGTATTCTCGGCACTCTGGGAGGCCAAGGCTGGAGGATCACTTGAGACCAGCCTAGCAACATGTCTCTACAAAAAATAAAAAATTACCAGGCGTAGTGGCGCACACCTGTAGTCCTAGCTACTCGGGAGGCTAGGAGGACTACTTGAGCCCAGGAATTTAAGGCTGCAGTGAGCCGGCATCATGCCACTGTAATCCATCCTGGGCCACAAACATAGTGAGACCCTGACTCAGAAATAAAAAATAAAAGTAAAAAGCCTCCTACTGATGCCAATTTCCTGGGAAGAAAACAGAGTACAAATGTGGCAGCCAGCCCCCACAATTACCCCTCATGATCCTCACGTGCTGAGATTCATGCCCTAGTATAATCTGGCACATTGAATCAGAGCTGATTTGTGAAGGCCCTAGGACTTCTGCCTTGGCCTCTTGAATTGGTGAATGGGGCCTCCATGGGGGAAGCCAGCTGCCATGTCATGAGAACATTAGACAGTCTTGTGGAAAGGCCCCACAGAGAGAAAACCTGTCCTTGGAGGTGGATCCTCCAACCTCAGGAATTCCTTCAGGTAACTGCAGCCCCAACTGACATCTGGATCACAACCTTAGCAGACATCCTACACTAGAGCGGCCCATCTAAGTCACTTCCCAGTACCTGATCCACAGAAACTGTAAAAAGTGACAATGTCTATAACTCTTCTAAGCCTCTAAATTTTAGAAACTAATGCAAGAAATAAGAAATTTAATAGTAACAGCCAATATTTATTAAATACTTTCATGTGTCTGGCATTCTCCTAAGCAGTTTACAAAACTATCAAAAAGTTTCTCCTAAGCAGTTTACAAAAGTATTTAATTGAATCCTCACAAAATCCTATGAGGATCCTCCTCACTTAACAGAAAAGAAAACTGAAATATAGAGCCCCGGCGCATTGGCTGACGCCTGTAATTCCAGCACTTTGAAAGGCCGAGGCGGGTGGATCACCTGAGGGCAGAAGCTGGAGACCAGCCTGGCCACCATGATGAAACCCCATCTCTACTAAAAATGCAAAAATTAGCTGGGCGTGGTGGCGGGAGCCTGTAATCCCAGCTACTTGGGAGGCTGAGGCAGGAGAATTGCTTGAACCCAAAAGGGAGGGCTTGCAGTGAGCCGAGATCGTGCCACTGCACTCCAGCCTGGGTAACAAGAGCAAAACTCCATCTTGAAAGAAAGAAAGAAAAAGAACCTAGACTGGCTTCAAAGCCCCCAAACACTTCCTTGTCCTCAAGAAGTTTGCAAAATTCTAGCAAAGATAAGATGTAAGTGTAGGCCCTCATGCAAGGTAGAAAGCAAGGCCGTATATCAGATATTTAGAGGCCTGCAAAATTTCTTCGAGGAAGAGATGGAAGCTGCTTTTTAGAAAGGGTCTCGCTTAAAGACCAGAAAAGATTTGTACTGAGACAGAAGAGCCCTCCAGGCAGAGGGAATATTAACAAGGTAAACAGTCTGTGAGGCTCTCCAAGGTGCTGGGGAAAAGTTGGTGCATAGTCTCTCTTTCCCCCACGGAGCCCATAGTCTAGTGGGGAGGTGGACCTTAAATAAATACGAACATTCAGGAAGACTGGCAAGATGAAGGCCCATGTTCTGGGTGTGCACAAGAGGGAAAAGGCCTGAACATGGAGGAGACACAGAGTAGGCTGTAGAACACGGAGAAAGAAAGAGATGGGAGGGAGAAAATAACCAGAACTATGTCAGAGAACATGTGGGTGGATCTTTTTTTAACCCCAGGGAAAAGTACTGGAGCTTGGCTGTCCTTCTGAGATGGGTCTGTGGGAAGGGACAAGAAGAGATTGAAGAAAAATCTAGAAAAACCAATATCCAGTCTAAACGAGCTGGAGAACAGAGGACAGATTGGGTTACAATACCACTACACAAAGCTTTAGATGTTCTTTGATTCTCTTGGCTTTTTATTCATACCCTGAAGTCCTCATTTGTATACATAATGGGTACCAAATAAAGTTGGGATACGAAGATAGACTAAACTGAATACACTTTTCTAAACAAGTACGAGGGCAGTTTCACAAACCATCAGGCTTCACTTTTTTCCCAGAGACTTTCCACTTTTTTAGTGGAAACAAGGGTAACAAAGGGTCTACGCAAAAAACTCTGGGTTGTTTTCTCTGGTGTCACCACAGGTATGATGGCTGCTGGTGGCCATGTTGGGTGTAAGAGCAGTGTCAAAGGAGGGAACTGGCAGAGTGAAGCTGCCTAGGTGGCCATCTTGATTAGGTCTGACTGTAATAGTGGAAGTTGGCTTCAGGCTGTGTGAAAGAAAATGGGAATTTATGAGGAGAGTAGGGTATTCCACAGATAAAGGATGCTCACTGAACCCAACAGCCATTCTCCAACTCTGCACACTTTCTCTCTCTGTCTCTCTCTCCCTTTCTCCACACCCACACCGACACATCCTATAGGTTCTGTTTCTTGGGAGAACCCTGACTAATACATATACAGTCATGTGTCACTTAATAACAGAGATAGATTCTGAGAAATGTGCTGCTGGGCAATTTCATTGTTGCGCAAGCATCGTAGAGTGTACTTACGCAAACCTAGATGGTATAACCTCCTACACACCTAGGCTGTGGTACTTTCTATTGCTTCTAGGCTACAAAGCAATACAGCATGTTACTGTCCTGAATACTGCAGGCAATTGTAACACAATGGTAAATGTTTGTTTATCTAAACATACCTAAACATAGAAAAGGCATAGTAAAAATACAGTATTATAATCTTATGAGACCATTGTCATGTATGTGATCTGTCCGACTGAAACATTATTATGTGGTGCATGACTGTATATACACACACACGTATATTCAATAATTGAATATGATAAAATTGAATAGTGTATTAAGAGAAAAAGGTCTAAAATCAGATACCTAGTTTAATTCCTGGCTTATTACTTCCTAGCTGTTTGAACTCAGATGAATGATTGATATCAAAATGCCTTAGTTTCCTTATGTCTAAATTGAAGTTAATAGTGGTGACTTACTCATTGGTTTGCTGAGAGAATTAAGCCAGTGATCTGACTCAATCAATGTTAGGTATTGTTCTTACTTACATAGGTTAAGAATTACAAAAATAATCTTTATGGTTTTTCTTTCTCTTTTGAAATGATTTCAAACTCACATAAAAGTTGCAAGTACAGGCCAGGCGTGGTGACTCAAGCCTGTAATCCCAGCACTTCGGGAGGCTGAGGCAGGCAGATCACTTGAGGTCAGGAGTTCAAGACCAGCCTGGCCAACATGGTGAAACCCTGTCTCTACTAAAAATACAAAAAATTCACCAGGCATGGTAGCACACACCTGTAGTCCCAGCTACTTGGGAGGCTGAGGCAGGAGAATCGCTTGAACCCAGGTGCTGGAGGTTGCAGTGAGTCAAGATCTTGCCACTGCACTCCAGCCTGGGTGATAGAGCAAAACTCCATCTCAAAACCAACTAACAAACAAACATGTTGCAAGTGCGAAAAAGAAAATGAACATTTTTTTTCCTGAACTATTTGAGAGTAAGTTGCTGAAGAGATACTCCCAACCCCCTGAAAACTTTAGTATATAATTGCTAAACATAATTGTATACCAAGTATTATTATACAACAATTGAGGCCAGGTGTGGTGGCTCACTCCTGTAATCCCAGCACTTTGGGAGGCCGAGGCGGGAGGATCACGAGGTCAGGAGATCGAGACCATCCTGGCTAATACGGTGAAACCCCATCTCTACTAAAAATACAAAAAATTAGCCGGGCGTGGTGGTGGGCACCTGTGGTCCTAGCTACTTGGGAGGATGAGGCAGGAGAATGGCATGAACCCAAGAGGTGGAGCTTGCTGTGAGCAGAGATTGCACCACTGCACACCAGCCTGGGTGACAGAGCGAGACTCCATCTCAAAAAAAAAAAAAAAAGAAAAGAAAAGAAATATATGTAGCTTACTCTATTTCAATTATATCTTAAAAGAGTTGTACAAAAATATTGACTCCCTAAACACAAGTCAGAAATTTAAAAAAATTTAGTTTAGCATACAACGCATTTAAAGTACATACCTTAAAAGGGGAAATAGGGATAATAAAAGCATTGGGGGATTTTTGGAGTTAAAAATAAATCACCCAACTATGTTATCATTCATAATAAAATTAAAGTAATAGCCATGCTACCAACTGGAGGAGAAATGTTATAAACTTTGAATATGTAACATCATAATAGCTAGTAAAATCCGATGACAGAAGAATGAGAGAATGTATAAGAATGCTAAATTCTAAATACTTTGTGCAGAGTTAATTCAAACTTTCCAAAATAAAAACAGATATTGGCTGGGCACTGTGGTTCATGCCTGTAATCCCAGCACTTTGGAAGGCCGAGGTGGATGGATCACTTGAGGTCAGGAGTTTGAGACCAGCCTGGCCAACATAGTGAAACCCTGTCTCTTCTAAAAATACAAAAACTAGCCAGGCATAGTGGTAGACACATGTAATCCCACCTACTCGGGAGGCTGAGGCAGCAGAATCACTTGAACCCAGGAGACGGAGGTTGCAGTGAGCTGAGATCGTGCCATTGCACTCCAGCCTGGGCGACAGAGCAAAAGCTCCATCTCAAATAAATAAATAAATAAAAATAAAAATAGAAACAGAGATGAAGGGCCAGGCACAGTAGCTCATGCCTGTAATCCCAGCACTTTGGGAGGCCAAGGTGGGCAGATCACCTAAGGTCAGGAGTTCGAGACCAGCCTGGCCAACATGGTGAAACCCCATCTCTACTAAAAATACAAAAATTAGCCTGGTGTAGTGGCTCACACCTGTAGTCCCAGCTACTTGGGAGGCTGAGGCAGGAGACTCGCTTGAACCTGGGAGGTGGAGGTTGCAGTGAGCTGAGATCATACCACTGCACTCCAGCCTGGGCAACAGAGTGAGACTTGGTCTCAAAAACAAAACAAAACAACAACAACAACAAAAAAAACAGAAACAGACATGAAGAAGGCGTAGAGTGGGGAGGAGGATAATTATTCTTACAGTTAGTAAACTTAGATACAATATAGGTATTATTATTTAAATTCTTTTTTTGTTTGTTTTTGAGACTGAGTTTCACTCTGTGGCCCAGGCTGGAGTACAGTGGTGGGATCTTAGCTCACTGCAATCTCCGCCTCCCGGGTTCAAGAGATTCTCCTGCCTCAGCCTCCCAAGTAGCAGGGATTACAGGCGGGTGCCACCATGCCCAGCTAATTTTTGTGTTTTTAGTAGAAATGGGAGTTTCACCATGTTGGCCAGGCTGGCCTCAAACTCCTGACCTCAGTTGATCCTCCCACCTTGGCCTCCCAAAGTGCTGGGATTACAGGCATGAGCCATCTGCACCTGGCCAAAATTCCATTTTTTATTCACATGAAAAAAATTACCAATTGCAAATGACAAAACAAATATTTGCATTCAAGTGGTCTATTTGGGGGCCAAATCCAAGGAAATACTGGTAGAAGTGGGGAAGTGAGATAGGGATGGCAAGAAGGCCAATAAATAATATATATTATTAAGGAAGTTACTACTGTGGGCAGTTTGAGCTTCTTCACACTGGGAAATTCTGGGACACAATTATGGAACAGACCAGAGTTACCTTCCAGAGAAGATAAGGAGCTGAGGTATTTATCTACCTCAACTCCTGTCAGTCAGCGATTGTTACTACTCCCAGAGGTGTTAATTTCCCAACACTTTGAGCCTTTCTGTAGGTAAGCAGAGCAGGCTGCAGTGGCAAAAGGGAGCCTTCAGACAGAGGCACAGGTTGGGAATCAGAATTTGAACTGGCATGCATGGAAATAATGTATGTTAAGGAAATAAGATAGGGCATGCTATGCTGGTCATCTATTATATGCCAGAAATTGTGGGTTCTAAATAGGCAGATGGCAACCTTTGGAAGCTTAAATTCCAACACGCAGTACACCAACTATTTTCTTAATTATTGACTTTATTTGAATTTCCTCTCATTTGAGCACATATTGGTTTTATGTTTTAAAAGCACAATACACATACAAACAATAGAATATCAGAGAAGCTGTTATAAACAATGATCAAGTTTTAAACATTTAGTATTTTTTTAAGCTAGTATCAGTCCTTTTACTTTTCTTTCAACTGTGTGCTTGCAATCTTTTCTTTTCTTTTTTTGAGATGGAGTTTCACTCTGTCACCCAGGCTGTTGTGCAGTGACGCAATCTCGGCTCACTGCAACCTCTACCTCCTGGGTTCAAGCAATTCTCCTGCCTCAGCCTCCCGAGTGACTGAGATTACAGGTGCCCGCCATCACTTCTGGCTAAATTTTTTTTTTGTAATTTTAGTAGAGACTGGTATTCTGCCATGTTGGCTAGGCTGTTCTTAAACTCCTGACCTCAGGTGATCTGCCCGCTTTGGCCTCCTGGAGTGCTGGGATGGATACAGGCGTGAGCTACTGCACGTGGCTGCTTACAATCTTTCCTAATAACAATAATTTAGAAGAATTCAATTTCCTAATATGACATTTAGATTTGCATTGTCACTTGATCCAGAATAGCAATCCTGAAAAAAGAAATGCTATTGTTTTGATAAACTCTAAGTGCTCCATAATGAGACAGGCATAGGTGTTCCCAGGTGTCTCTTTATAGTTATAGCCTATATGTCATATACATGACATAGAGCCTATATGAGTATAGTGGATACATCAACATTTATGATTTTGACTATCACCTCTGGGAGTCTATGGGGACTGTGGAACTGAGGAATTGTTAAAGTACTCTTGTCCAACAGATCAGATTTATGATAAGGAACCACCCCCTCCCAAATCATTCATTCATTTTAGATTACTGAATTGTTTCTGGTATGAGGGGTTTATTTGGTTAATGATAGTTTTCAATGAGGGGAAAAAGATATAGTTGTCTTAAGACAAACACCAGGAGAACAATTTTCTTGATATTTTGACCCAGGTTGGCAATACCATTTTTCATCTGAACATGAAGACAAGGTATTTTTCCAAAGATGGAATGATTCTATTAAAATGACATGAAAATTTTATGGCTGGAATCCTAGAAGGATGTGTGGTTTTCAATAAAATATTAATGAAAAAAGCATTGTTAAAATGATACATTTCCCTTGGTATCATTTGAGCCTTTGAATATAGAGCTATGTCTGGATTTTTCACTTACACAAGACCTTTTTTCTCTCTGTACTAGTTTGAGTTGTGTTTGCTGTCACTTACAATTTAAACAGTTTTAATGACTAAAGAAATTGGTACCAGGAGTGGGGTGGTTTCCAGGTAGCCAAAATCCTACAAATATCTACTACAGAGCTATAAAAAACAGATTATGGAAATAGCATTTACATAATAAGGAACTTTAACCTCATCTGACCTAACCATGTCATTTTATGAATAAGTAAATAAACAATCAATCAATACATTATCTCTCTTTTTTTTTAGGGGCAAGGTCTTGTTCTCTCACCCAGGTGGGAGTATAGCGGTACAATTATAGCTCATTACAGCCTTGACCTCCTGGGTTCAAGTGATTCTCCTGACTCAGCCTTCCAAGTAGCCAGGACTACAGGCATGCACCATCACTCCCAGCAAACTGAAGTTTTTTTTTGTTGTTTTTTTTTTGAGATGGGATCTTGCCATGTTGCCCAGGCTGGTCTTGAACTCCTGGCCTCATGATCCTCCTGCCTACCCTCCCAAGGTACTGGCATTACAGGCATCAGGCAGCACACCTGGCCTCAATATACTTTCACTGACTGAAACTTTATTTATGTAAGACAGAGTCTCGCTCTGTTGCCCAGGCTGGAGTGCATCTGGCCTCAATATACTTTAACTGAATGAGACTTTATTTATTTATTTATTTATGTAAGACAGGGTCTCACTCTGTTGCCCAAGCTGGAGTGCAGTGGTGCAATCTCGGCTCACTGCAACCACTACTTCCTGGTTCAAGCAATTCTCCCACCTCAGTTTCCCAAGTAGCTAGGCCTACAGGTGTGCACCACCATGCCCAGGTAATTTTTGTATTTATAGTAGAGACGGGATTTCACTCCCAAAGTGCTGGGATTACAGGTGTGAGCCACCATGCCTGGCCAAGACTTGATAGGATTGGTTATTATATCCCAGCACCAACATTTACAGGAAAAGTGGTTTCTGAGAACACTCAAAATCAATACAGGGTAACAGGGTATTGTGAAGCTTTGCCAATAGGAATTGGTCCCAATTCATGATGCAGATGAATAATTTCATTTATTTATTCTTTAGTGTTTTTTTGTTTTTTGTTTTTTGTTTTTTTTCTGAGATGGAGTTTCGTTCTTGTCACTCAGGCTGGAGTGCAATAGCATGATCTTGGCTCACTGCAACCTCTGCCTCCCCGGTTCAAGTGATACTCCTGCCTTGGCCTCCTGAGTAGGGAGGATTACAGGTGCCCATCACCAAGCCCAGCTAATTTTTTTTTTTTTTTTTGAGGCGGAATCTCACTCTGTCACCCAGGCTGGAGTGCAGTGGTAAGATCTCGGCTCACTGCAACCTCCACCTTCCAGGTTCAAGCAATTCTCCTGCCTCAGCCTCCCGAGTAGCTGGGATTATAGGCGCGTGCCACCACGCCTGGCTAATTTTTTGTATTTTTAGTAGAGACGGGGTTTCACCATGTTAGCCAGGATGATCTCAATCTCCTGACCTCGTGATCCACCTGCCACGGCCTCCCAAAGTGCGGGGATTACAGGCATGAGCCACCGCGCCCGGCCTAATTTTTGTATTTTTAGTAGAGGCAGGGTTTTGCCAGGTTAGCCAGGCTACTCTCAAACTGCTGACTTCAGGTGATCTGCCTGCCTCGGCCTCCCAAAGTGCTGGGATTACAGGCGTGAGCCACCGCACCCGGCCCTTAAATATTTTTTCGGCATGAGAAATGTGTTAGCCATTGAGTTGATGATGGGCATAGAGCAGAGAACAAGATCAGCAAGGACCATATCCTTAAGGAACTATGTGTCTACTGGGGCAGGTATTCAATAAACTAATAATTTCATACAAATAAGTATTATTATTGTTATAGTAGATAATGCTAATTAAAAAGTGCAGGGTGATATGAGTCAATATAAAAGGAGGACCTGCCCTTATATGGCATAATAAGGTGGTTTCCAGGAGGAAACGGCATTTAAATTCAGACCTGAAGGATAGTGGAAATTTGCCAGGTGAAAGAAGGTGCGAGGCAAGGTGTAGGATTCCAGGTACATACAAAACCCCCGTGGGAGGAAAAAAGCTTGAATACTTAAAGAGAAAACAAACCAGCATAAATGGAAATTAGTGTTGTGGGGGAGAGTAACTCAAGATGAGAATAGGGAGATAGGAGATAGATTATACTCCTATAATAGGAGATAGATAGGAACTTTCTGAGACTTTTGTTTTTTTTTTTTTGAGACGGAGTCTCGCTCTGTTGCCCAGGCTGGAGTGCAGTGGCGCATCTCAGCTCACTGCAAGCTCCGCCTCCCGGGTTCATGTCATTCTCCTACCTCAGCCTCCCCAGTAGCTGGAACTACAGGCGCCCGCCACCACGCCCGGCTAATTTTTTTTGTATTTTTAGTAGAGATGGGGTTTCACCATGTTAGCCAGGATGGTCACGATCTCCTGACCTCGTGATCCACCCGCCTTGGACTCCCAAAGTGCTGGGATTACAGGCATGAGCCATCACGCCCAGCCTTGTTTTGTTTTTGTTTTGTTTTGTTTTGTTTTTGAGACAGAGTCTCACACCGTTGCCCAGGCTGGAGTGCAGTGGCACAATCTTGGCTCACTGAAGCCTCCGCCTCCCGGGTTCAAGTGATTCTCCTGTCTCAGCCTCCTGAGTAGCTGGGACTACAGGTTGCACCACCACACCCGGCTAAGTTTTGTATTTTTAGTAGAGATGGGGTTTCACCATGTTGGCCAGGCTGGTCTCGAACTCCTGACCTCAGATGATCCACCCGCCTTGGCCTCCCAAAGTGCTAGGATTACAGGTGTGAGCCACCACACCCGGCCTCTGAGACGTTTGGAAAGGAGCTTAGGCATTATCCTAAGAGCAAAGGGGAATATTGGGTGGGTGGGTTATGGTTTACAGGAAACCAGAGTGAATGTAGAGAGAGAAGACAGACATAGGGCACAATGCAGGCTGGAGATGACAGGGACTCAAAGGGTTCTGAGCAGAGATAGCAGTAAAGATAAAAAGAGAAAGCTGACACAGTTAATATTCAGGAGGTAGACATAGTCCATTATCTTCTTTTCTGTGCTAGTTTGAGCTGTGTTTGCTGTCACTGGAAATTCAAAGGGTTTTAACTTACCACAGAAATTGGTACTGGGAGTGGTTTAGTGGCAAAGTAATGATTTAGTGATGACAATGATGTAAAACCAGTGGGGAAAGAGACAAGGATAATGCCCAGGTTTCTGGGATAAGGTAGGGGGTAGGTATTAGTGACATTTATGACTTAATGGAACAATGAAGAAGGAGAAGGAAGGGACATATTAAGAGACTGTGATGAAAGAGGGTGAAGCTGCTTTTGAGCTGTGTTCCAACTAAAGGACTTGATTAGGAAGCAAACAGAAACAGGATTGCCCTGAAAATCGTAACGTGCAGCCAGAGGGTCACGCTTTTCTACCTAAGTTCCTCTAAAAAGATAAGGAAGGCAGAACTTCTGCATATGAACCCCCTGGTAAGTAAACGTGGGACACTATGGTAGACTGGTAAATTGTCATTCCTTAAATCTGATATTTAAAAAATCTAATAGCCATTTATTTAGTGGATTCAGGGAGCACGAACAAGATATTTTTAATATTCTGAAATTTCACGTTTTGTTTTTGTTCTTTTTGAGAAAGGGTCTCACTTTCTCACCCTGGCTGGAGTGTAGTGGCACAATCTGGGCTCACTGCAGCCTCAACCTCCTGGGTTCAAATGATCAGTTCCCCCAAGTAGCTGTAGGCGCACGCCACCACGTGCCGCTAATTTTTTGTAGCCATGTTGCCTAGGCTGGTCTTGAACTCCTGAGCTCAAGTGATCCACCTGCCTCGGTCTCCCAAGGTGCTAGGATTACAGGCATGAGCCAATATGCCCGGCCTCATGTTTAACTCAAATGCATCCAGACTTTACTTTTCTACCATAATAATGTGGACGTGATAATAAAGCATGCTTCTAAAACTAGCGAGTGTTTTGAATCAGCATTATGCTAAAAGTCTTACATCTCGTTTGTCACAATAACCCCTATAAGGTAGATATTTTAATGTCTATTGTTTAAGGCACAGAGAGGTTAAGCTATTTCTACAAGGTTACATGACTAATAATTTATAAGCTAGAATTTGAGTCCAAGTTTGTCTGAATATAGAAGGTTTTTTTCTTTTTTTCTTTTTCTTTTTTTTTTTTTTTTTTGAGACAGAGTCTTGCTCTGTTGCCCAGGCTGGAGTGCAGTGGTATGATCTCGGCTCACTGCAACCTCCACCTTCCGGGTTCAAGCAATTCTCCTGCCTCAGCCTCCTGAGTAGCTAGGATTACAAGCACCTGCCACCACACCTGACTAATTTTTGTATTTTCAGTAGAGACAGGGTTTCACCATGTTGGCCAGGCTGGTCTTGAACTCCTGACTTTGTGATCTGCCCACCTCAGCCTCCCAAAGTGCTGGGATTACAGGCATGGGCCACCGCGCCGGCCCTTTTTTTTTTTAGACAGGGTTTCACTCTGTTGCACAGGCTGGAATGCAGTGGTGTGATCGTGGCTCACCATAGCCTCGACTTCCCTGACTCATGATCTGCCCACCTCAGCTTTCTGAGTAGCTGGACTACAGGTGTGCACCACCGCACCCACCTAATTTAAAAAAAATTTTTTTTTTTTTTTTGAGAAATGGGGGCTTGCTTTGTTGCTCAGGTTGGTCTTGAACTCCTGGCCTCAAGCAATTCTCCAGCCTCAGTATCCCAAAGTTTGAGATTACAGGCATGAGCCACGACATCTGGCTTCGTCAGTTATTTTTAATATGTGTACTAGCTAGCAAGTTAGGCTCAATTTTGTTAAATAAAATGTAGGAACATAGATAACTGATTTTCACATTCTTCAAACTCTATTCTATCTTAAACACAAAACACCATTAAAACCAAATAACATCATTTATAGTATGACATTTTTAAAAACAAAGTAAATTTTAATGATTTTTAAAAATAGACTAAGCTGATTACTAAACCAAATATTTCATTACTTGTTATAAGAATTTAAATATTACTTATTATAAATGTTTAAACTTGAAATTTTATAAAAAAGAAACATACCTCCAAAATAATACCCGAAGACATGTTTTTAAAGCTTTTATTTAAAAAAAGGGTAAAACAAGAGATGACATTTTAAAAAGAAAAGACAGTAATTAAATCATAGTACTGTGTCCCTTTTAATTTGCTGTAATAATTCCTTTTCTTTGGAGTATTATTTTTATGCTCATTTCTTTGCAAAGAAAAATTACAAAAAGTTTTCCAACATAAAAAATGAATACAGGGCCAGGTGCGGTGGCTCACCCCTGTAATCCCAGCACTTTGGGAGGCTGAGGCGGGTGGATCACCTGAGGTCTGGAGTTTGAGACCAGCCTGGCCAACCAACATGGTGAAATCCCGTCTCTACTAAAAATACAAAAATTAGCCAGGCATGGTGGCGGGCACCTGTAATCCCAGCTACTGGGGAGGCTGAGGCAGGAGAATCACTTGAACCCAGGAGGCGGGGGTTGCAGTGAGCTGAGATCATGCTACTGCTCTCCAGCCTGGGCAACAAGAGTGAGACTCCATTTCAAAAGAAAAAAAAAATGAATTTGGGGTCTCCTTGGGAGCTATAAACAGGGGATGCACTTTTTCAGTGACAACATGAACATGTGAAACTGATAAAGCAGAAATTGCACCTGATTCTTACATGTTCATGCATATGGTGATACAAGCACAAACACTTTTTCTTGCAGACAAGAGAATATTTCCAGTTTTGACCTGTGAAGAACAATAACTAGGACAAAGCTCTTTGTCAGAGAAATCTCATCAGTTTTCAATACCACCAAAGCAATTGTGAAATGATTTGACCTAAGGTTTAACTATATAATTCCTCAGTTCACAGGTACAACAAATGTTGGCTCCTCCTTTTAAAGGCTCTGTGTGTGTGTGTGTGTGTGTGTGTGTGTGTGTGTTGTGTTGATTGATTTTTTAAAATACATTCTGGGAAACTCTTAACATAAAGATTTGGTCTAAGGATTAGAACTTAGTTCTAGCCTGCAAGGGATCCCTAATTTCTGTCATCCTACCACTAAAGCCAGGTGTCTTGGTACTACTCAGAAGCTTACATCATAGACAGAAAGGGAAAGGCAAAAATGAAAAAGAGGAATATGAAAAAGTGGGAGAAAAAAAGAAAAACATGAAAAATTTCCCTATAATTATATTAAGTGAGAATATGTCAGCTGGACACAGTGGCTCATGCCTGTAATCCCAGCACTTTGGGAGGCCAAGGTGGGTGGATCACTTGAGCACAGGAGTTCGAGACCAGACTGGCCAACATGGTGAAACCCCATCTCTACTAAACATACAAAAATTAGCTGGGCGTGGTGGTACACACCTGTAGTCCCAGCTACTCGGGGGGCTGAGGCACGAGGACCACTTGAACCTGGGAGGCAGAGGCTGCAGTGAGCTGAGATTGTGCCATTGCACTCCAGCCTAGGTGACAGATGGAGACTCCATCTCAAAAAAAAAAAAAAAAAAAATAGAGAGTATGTCTTGGGTTAGCTTGCTTAGGAAAGAAAGAAAATGAAAGAAAGAGAGAGAGAGACAAAAAGAAAGAAAGAAACGAAGGAAGGAAGGAAGGAAGAAAAGAAAGAAAAAGAAGAGAAAGAGAAAGAAAGAAAATATGATTTGTGCTGTCATAGAACTCAACATATTTCTGATTTCAGTGATGAAATCATGTTCATGTTGGTTTATCAAACACATGTAATTTATCTTTTATATGTATAAATATCAGATAATATTTATACATAAATCTAAATTTGTACAAATGTCCTGTTTTCAGGCTGGGCTGGAGTGATTATTTTGTTATTGGATCATTATTTTGTTTTCAATCACTGTGAATAATAATGTTTTGTATGATTTGGTTTGTTTTCGCCATGCACACCATAACTGCAAATAAAAGAAATACTCTGAAAAGTCTGAGTCCATATAAATACCCATTTCAATTTTGGTAAAAGTCATAGTAATTTGCAATGGAAGCACTGAATATGAACTAGACATATCCCATAAATAGTAAAGCTTGGAGCTTTGTATCCAAAGTGCTAAATTGCCATTTTGGAAGTTGAAGAAAAACTTATATTGCTTTTTTAGCCAGTTAATTGTTTAAATATTAGAATTTTCAATGTAAGTCATGATTTCTGAGATTTATATTGGAGAAATACTGAGCAAGAAAAATATTGTCAGCATTTCTAGTGACACTGCTGTTGAAAAACCTCAATCTCGATGCATACAAAAATACTGTCACATTTTGCTATCAGAAAGTGCTCTTTCCTTCTCTAATGAAACTCCATCATTATATGCATTAAACAGAAATTAAAAAGAAATGAGTAAAGAAGAGAGGGAAAAGAGAAAAGGCAGGGCCGGAGGAGAGGAGAGAACCGGCCCACCTTCTTCCCAGTATTATTTTTTATTATTTATTTATTTATTTATTTATTTATTTATTTATTTATTTATTTTTGAGACGGAGTCTTGCTCTGTCGCCCAGGCTGGAGTGCAGTGGCGCAATCTCGGCTTCCTGCAAGCTCCACCTCCGGGGTTCACGCCATTCTCCTGCCTCAGTCTCCCAAGTATCTGGGACCACAGGCGCCACCACACTCAGCTAATTTTTTGTATTTTTAGTAGATACTGGCCAGGATGGTCTTGATCTCCTGACCTCGTGATCCACCCACCTTGGCCTTCCAAAATGCTGGGATTACAGGCGTCAGCTACCGCGCCCAGCCCTTCTCAGTATTCAATGCAGCATATGGGGCGGCACCACCTTTGGCAAACTTTAGACCAGAGAGCGCATGTTTTAGCAGGCCACTGAATTAAAATTTGTGGCTCCTGGATTTCAAAGGTGGTTAATGTAGTAATTTGCTGGGAGTTATCAAAGGCAGAGAAAATACTGCTGCATGGTAATATCCTAGCTATGGAAAATAATTAGCACTTTTAGGCAGCAAGGATTAGAAAAGCAAATTTTCCCTAAATTATCGGCCAAATTCACCTAAAATTTCAGGATACAGCACAGGAATTCCGAGGCAGACAAACACACGAGGTTCTAAGGTTTCACATTCTCAAAATTCATCATTCTAGAATGTTCTAGGGTGATATCATTGGCCTTTGCGGGCAACCCTTTTCTGCATAGTCAGACCAGTACCGGTAGTTGTGAGTTGTGGGTAAATTGGCTCTCATAAAAAAGAAAGGCATTGTATTTCAAGTCTTTACAACAGATGTTTTTGTGGGACTTACCAAACGAGGGAAGGAACCTCTTTCAGTTTGTGAGCCATCAACAAATCTGAGTGCCATTTGTGTGCTTCACTGGCCATTTTGAACAAGTAGAAAGGAAACTGGGATGGAAGTTAGGAAACTATGTTCCAATCTGGCTCTTTCACTAAAACCAATTTATGGGTATATAAGATGCATTTTCCCCTATGTGAAAGACAATTCAGAAATTGCTCCATATCATACGTGTCCATACCACAAATGGAAGGCCTAGTACTAAACTTAACAAAATAATGATGTCACCTCTAGTGGTGAAATAAGGAAACAAAATATAACAGCAAAAATAAGAGTTTCCCATCATAATGGTAGTTTCCTTAACAAAAATAACCACAGAGCAACTGATCAGAAGGAAAGTATTACCCTAAAATTTTAGATTTAAATTTGTTGCTACTATAATCATGCTGCATACCAAAACTGATTGACATCTAAACATTTCTGTGTAGTGCTGAGATTTTCATATCTATTTTTTTTCAGGGTAAGACTGACTTTCTTTTGCTAATATTGCGCCCATGATATCTTACTGGATTCTAATATATATAAGGATATCATATTTACATTAACAAGATAATATTTTTCATTTTATACTTTCAGATCATTGTCTCTATATAACAAAAGGTATTTAATATTTTAATTTTCAAAAATGTCTCTGTAAATAAGATGCATCTTACACAGACTGTATGTCTTACAGAATAGCAATTATATTCAATATGTTTATTTCTTATGTTACAATTTCCTTGTTTACCTTATAGAGATGATTCAGGACCCTACTAAATCCACTAGGCTGTTGCAAATATCAAGATCATTTACTCAATAGTCATTTGAGAAAAATAAAGCATTATGCAAAACATTGCTATGCTGATACCAACTATATGAGCAACTAGGGATTAAGCCAGATCCCCTTGGGGAATAGAATATTCAACTTCCTCCCTGCAGTGAGGTGATAAAACCTGTATGGACCAGCTGGGTAACCCTAGGGGGAAAGAAATTCTTTAAAGAGACTTTTCTAAGGCTGGTAGGAAGTTGAATTTTCTTACCAATAGAAGCAGCTGAACTATTTGCTTTTTACACATTAAATTTGAAGTTGGTGTCTGATTTTCACCCATTGCTCAAGAGTTTAAAAAAGAGAGATGACCATCTACTGATGATTAACAGATCAAATGTTTTTGTCTGTGGTAAACACAAAAATTCCTGAATTTCCTCTCAGAAGCTATTGTTGCATAGAAATGTGTTATGATTTAGTCTTCCACAAATCGAAACAATTTTTTTCTTTAGAAATACTCCCAGATTGGCTGGGTGCGGTAGCTCACACCTGTAATCCCAGCACTTTGGGAAGCTGAGGCAGGCGGATCACTTGAGGTCAGGAGATAGAGATCAGCCTGGCCAACATGGTAAAACCGTGTCTTTACTAAAAATACAAAAATTAGCCAGGTGTGGTGGCGCATGCCTGTAATCCCAGCTACTGGGGAGGCTGAGGCATGAGAATCGCTTGAACCCGGGAGGTGGAGGTTGCAGTGAGCTGAGATCGTGCCACCGCACTCCAGCCTGGGCGATAGAGTGAGATTCCGTCTCAAAAAAAAAAAAAAAGAAAAGAAAAGAAAGAAAGAAAAAGAAATATCCCCAGATATATCCTTCATCCTTTAACACTGCCCAAGTAAGTGAAATCTGAATCCTTCTCTCAGATGTATTTTAAATAAAATTCTGTACACATAATCATCTCATCTAATATTTTAGTCTCCCACATAAAAATCTCAGCAAAAAGGCCAGTTTTTACTGAAATTACCTGTTTTAGATGTGTGTTAGAGTGGAAAATGCAAAAGTGGAGAAAAAAAGGCTGTAAGGAACTGCATTAAAATGGAAACAATCTTTTCCACTGGTCAGCAGGATTATGGCTAATGTAATCTCGATTTTGAGCCCTTGATCCATATGCTCTACAAGTGTGTCTGTTTCACAAGTGTGTATTACTTTTATAACACGGGTGTGGGGGAGTCAGTTGCATAGAAAGAGTCTCAGGAATGCTAGATCAATATAACACCTCAGGTACCACTGAAATGGTCTCAGACATTTAGGAATTGGAAGGCTCACAAAAGCTATTTTCACAGCTAGTTCAACCTGCTTAAACAATGTTAAATGCATAATAGTCTTTTTTGTTTTCTTAGAGATAAATAGCATTTTAGAAAAAAAAAATAAGGAAAAGCATATTCTCTTTTGGGGGCAACTGATTTGGCAAAATTTAACGAGGTTTTTAAAACTCAACAGTCATGGAGCACCATTAAATATTCACACAAAAAGACCCAGGCAGCTTAGAGATTAATATTTCCTTGGTCACAAGACATGTAATTGACTTGCAACAAGACAAAATATTCAGTGCATCTGGTTGGGGCCAACATGGATGATGACGTGTTTCTCATAAGCCCTTTTCATTGTTTTCTCAATTTGCTTCAGAAAAACTTGCGGGATCCGTCCACATAAAGTGTGCACAGTCTCCAAAAACTTCAGCTGAAGGGGGTAATACATGGATTGAAAGAGATTGTCTTGAAAGGGAAACTGAAAGAATGACGAAAAAAAAAAAGTTTATTTTAGTAACGGAAATGCCATTTTAAATGCAGATCATTTTTATTCAGAAATGACACAGGAATTACGATAAGCACACAGGCACAGGTTTGGACAAGTGAAAAGACCTTTGAGGATCTAAGTTAACATCCTGTCTCAGCTGTGCAACCCCAGGCAATCATTTAAACTCTCTGAACCTCAGTTTCTTTTTTTTTTGAGACGGAGTCTCGCTCTGTCGCCCAGGCTGGAGTTCAGTGGCCGGATCTCAGCTCACTGCAAGCTCCGCCTCCCGGGTTCACGCCATTCTCCTGCCTCAGCCTCCTGAGTAGCTGGGACTACAGGCGCCCGCCACCACGCCCGGCTAGTTTTTTGTACTTTTTAGTAGAGACGGGGTTTCACTGTGTTAGCCAGGATGGTCTCGATCTCCTGACCTCATGATCCACCCGTCTCGGCCTCCCAAAGTGCTGGGATTACAGGCTTGAGCCACCGCGCCCGGCCAGTTTCTTTACCTCTTTAAAAAGAAAAAGGCCAGGCATGGTGGCTTACACCTGTAACCCCAGCACTTTGAGAGGAAGTGGGAGCACCACTTGAGCCCAGGAGTTTGAGACCAGCCTGAGCAACATGGCAAGACCCCATCTCATTAAAAAAGAATAGTAATAAAATGTTTAAAAAATTTGGGTCCTTAAGGCTCTTACAATCTAAAAATGATGCGTGTCTCTAAGGACAGGAAAGTCCATATATTATAGCATGTTTATGCTGAGTAGAAGTAAGGCTCAAGATACTTGAAATCTACTACAACAAAACAATTAATTCTTCATCTTTTTTGCCTTGAATCTTAATGAAGAAACTTTAGGGTATGTCTATGGTAATCTCGTGAAGTTCAGGGTTTAACAATTACTAGTAAAATTTATTGGCAATAAACCATATTTTAATAATTCAGGTACCAAATATTAGTGGTTGTTTACTTCCCTCCTAATATGGGGCTTTTGAGATCATCATTGTCGTTTTTTAAAATTCTTTTGTTTTTTTCATGGAATACGTCTATGAGCAGTATTTCCTAAAATAAATCTTTCCGACTACTTGTTAGGCACATGTGTCAAAAGTTTTATTACAATCTTGTTGAAAGGGAAAAGGTTGCTAGCAGATCAAGTCAAAGATCCACTCTTGGTCAGGACATTTTATATGGAAAGACTAGCGAGAAATGAAAGAAGAATGGTTAAAGGTCAGTACACTCTTGCCTAACAGTAGAGGTGGGTGTCTGCTTTCCTAGAACAAATGTTAATCCTTTTAAATTAATCAGAAATACTGCTTACACAGGTTTATCAGAGATGCCAATTTCTTCTCAGAAGGAGATTATGCATTATGTAATGCAAGAAGCTTCTGTCCCAGACCAGGTTTGGGATACTTTTTCTTTAATCACGAAATTTAAACCATTGATAAACCTCTTGAGGCCAGTCCTGAATCTGTCCTTTTCACCACTGTAGCCCCAGTAATGGGAACAGGATAGGTCAAAACCTTGAAATCACCCTCAATTCCTCTGTTTCCCCCAACAACCCTTACCCAGTTCATCAGCAAGTCCTGTAAACTCTATCTCAACAACATATCCCAAATAATGGCCACTTCTTCCCATTTTCCTGCCACCACGCAAGCCCATGCTGGCCCCATTGCTCACCCGGGTGGCTGCGATTAGTCTCACAAATAGCCTTTGTGTTTTCACCCTTGCATCTCTTCCACCACGTTACCAAGGTGATATTTTTAAAGCATAAATCAGAGCCTATCACTTTCCCGAAGGGGCTTTCCACTGCCGTTAGAATGCAATTCCAATTCCTCCCTTGTTCTAAAGGTTCAAGGTGACCTGGAAACTCTCCCCTCTCAGTTCCTTCTCTCTCCTCTTATCTGGCCATTCCTGTCTTTCCAGCACACCAAATTCATTCCCGTCTCTGGGACTTTCCCCTGGTTATTGCTTCTGTTTCATGGGATCTTCCCCAGATTTCCCCTGGACTGCCTCCATCTGATAAGTCTAGGACTTGCAAGCAGCCTTCCTGGTGCCCCTCCCCCCAGCTGGTAGAACACTCCTCTCCAGTCCAGGACTTTGGACCCATCAGCCCACTCTTTTTACACCTTTTGAACTCTTTCACTATCTCAGAGGATTTTTTTTTTTTTTTTTAGCTAGGGTCTTGCTGTGTCACCCAGGCTGGAGTGCAGAGGGGCAATCACAGCTCACTGCAGCCTCGAACTCCTGGGCTCAAGTGATCCTCCATCTCAGCCTCACAATTAGCTGGGACCACAGGCTCTTGCCACCATGCCCAGTTATTATTATTATTTTTTCCTAAAGAGGCAAAGTCTTGCTCTGTTGTTCAGGCTGGAGTACAGTGGTACCATCCTAGCTCACTGTAGCGTTGGCCTCCTAAGCTCAAGGGATCTTTCCACCCCAACCCCAACCCTTCCCCGCCCAGTAGCTGGGACTACCGGCATGTGCCACCAGGCTAATTTTTTTTTTTTTTTTTTTTTTTTTAATTTTTGTAGAGATGCATCTCACTATGTTGCCCAGGCTGGATTTTTCTTTCTTTCTTTTTCTCAATGAGTATTGTCTGGCTTCCCCCAGCAGAATATATGCTTCTTTTTTTTTTTTTTTTTTGAGACGGAGTCTTGCTCTGTCGCCCAGGCTGGAGTGCAGTGGCCGGATCTCAGCTCAGTGCAAGCTCCGCCTCCCGGGTTCACTCCATTCTCCTGCCTCAGCCTCCTGAGTAGCTGGGACTACAGGCGCCCGCCACCACGCCCGGCTAGTTTTTTGTACTTTTTAGTAGAGACGGGGTTTCACCGTGTTAGCCAGGATGGTCTCGATCTCCTGACCTCATGATCCGCCCGTCTCGGCCTCCCAAAGTGCTGGGATTACAGGCTTGAGCCACCGCGCCCGGCCATATGCTTCTTAAAGACTAGGGCTTTGTCCATCTTATTACTTTCCAAATTCCTAGAAACTAGAATTGTTCCTGCATAAAATAGATGTTTCATAAATGATTGTCAAGAGAATTACTGCAAAAATGTCTATCTGATAGATGCCTTCTTGCAGGGAGGCTGCACTACCCTTTCACACAAACACGTACCACACGGGTTAGGGTGTCTATGAACACCTGAAACAGAGAAATAGAGAGAGACAGAAATTTTCAGAGACAGATGAAGGGAGAAAAAGAAAAAAAATATAGAGAGAAAGTGTTTATAAGCAAGAAGAGAGAGAGATGTGAAAAAGCTAGAGAAAGTGTGAAATTGTTATCATCAAAACAACTTATTTATATCTTGGTTTTTTTTTTTTAGATGGAGTCTCACTCTCTCACCCAGGATAGAGTGCAGTGGCGCGATCCTGGCTTGCTGCAACCTCTGCCTCCCGGGTTCAAGCCAGTCTCCTACCTCAGCCTCCCAAGTAGCTGGGATTACAGACATGCGCCACCAAGCCTGGCTACTTTTCATATTTTTAGTAGAGACAGGGTTTCGTCATTTTGCCCAGGCTGGTCTCGAACTCCTGACCTCAAGTGATCCACCTGCCTCAGCCTCACAAAGTGCTGGGATTACAGGTGTCAGCCACCGCACCTGGCCAAAACAACGTCTAATTATTGCACAAACGGTAAGTCAAGCTCTTTACTAAAAGTGTAAAGACTATCATTTTGTTGAATTCTCATAACACTTGTTTGAGGTAGATAATCTTATTATCTACACTCGACAGATGAAAAAACTGAGGCCCAGTAAGGTAAGGGCACAGTTAATGGTGAATCACCAGAAAGTGACAAAATTGGGATTTGAACCCATCTGCCCAGGCCCAAAGCCAAGCTCTGACCCACTACACAATGGTTCACAGCATTGTAGAGGATGGGGAAATACATCTTTTATGATGGAGTCTCTTTATATTTACCCACATTTTGGGTCAGGGTTAATGATTTTTCTGATTGAAATGCCTGAATGAAAACTGTATTTTTAGAAAGCCCAACTGAGGAAAATCATGGAGTGTACTAAGCAGAATCATTTTTGAAACAAAGTTGTTCAGCCTCTTTCTGATCCCCCAGAAAACAAACAAGATGAGTTGTAACTCAAGAACCACAACTGCTCAACTCCAAACCAGGGGTGACAGATCACAAAAGAAACCCAAGAGTGGCTCTGATAGACACATGGCTGCTGTGTACTTATTTAACTTCTGCTTGTACTCCTGAACGAGTTTGCCCCTGGAGTCAGTGTTTGGATATTTAAATGTGAGGATATCATTAAGCACAGAACAAATTTTCTGCGTAATTAAATCACCCGGTCTTTGAAAACCAAACAGCAGGAAATGCAGAAGAAAAAGCTTGGATGCATGTTAAATACCTTCCTTGTACGGAAGTCAACGCTAGGAATTTCTTTTTTCTTTTTTAAGACGGAGTTTCACTCTTGTTGCCCAGGCTGGAGTGCAAGGCACGATCTCGGCTCACGGCAACCTCTGCTTCCTGGGTTCAAGTGATTCTCCTGCCTCAGCCACCTGAGTAACTGGGATTACAGGCATGCGCCACCACGCCCAGCTAATTTTGTATTTTTAGTAGAGACAGGGTTTCTCCATGTTGGTCAGGCTGGTCTCAAATTCCTGACCTCAGGTGATCCACCCACCTCGACCTTCCAAAGTGCTGGGATTACAGGCGTGAGCCATGGCACTCAGCCAATTCTGGGAATTTCAGAGTTAGAATTCTCCAGGACTCTCCCTAGCAAATGCATACTTTCTTTTTTTCATTTCATTTCTTGTTTTTACTTTGTTTTTTCAGAGACAGGGTCTTACTATGTTGCCCAGGCTGGTCTTGAACTCCTCACCTCAGCCTCCAAAGTGCTGGGATTATAGGCGTGAGCTACTGTACCTGGCCTATTTAATTAATTAATTTTTTTTTTTTTTTGAGATGGAGTGTTGCTGTGTCACCCAGGCTGAAGTGCAGTAGTGCAATCACGACTCACTGCAACCTCCACCTCCCAGGTTCAAGCAATTCTCCTGTCTCAGCCTCCCAAATAGCTGGGATTATAGGTGTGTGCCACCACACCTGACTAATTTTTGTATTTTTAGTAGAGATGGGGTTTCACTGTGTTGGCCAGGCTGGTCTTGAATTTCTGACCTCAAATGATCTGCCCGCCTCAGCCTCCCAATGTGCTAGGATTACAGGCATAAGCCACCACACCTGGCTGATTTTATTTTTTATAGAGATGGGGTCTCACTACGTTGGCTATGCTGACCTCAAACTCCTGACCTCAAGCAATCCTCTCACTTCTTAGCCTCTTAAAGTGCTGGGATTACAGGCATGAGCCACTGTGCCAGGACTTAAATGTTTTTTTTTTTTTGCAAATGCACATTTTCATACACAAAAAAAATGTTACTATGTTATGGGATTTACCACCTACCTCACTTCTACCAGAGCCTGTTCATGAAACTTAGAGAATTCAATCCTTAACAACAAAGCCTAATACATTCTACATGTTTTATGTCAGGGGTTGGCAAACTTTTTCTGTAAAGGAGTAGATGGTAAATATTTTAGACTCTGTAGACCATATGTCCTTTGTCACAACTAATCATCCTGCTGTTACAGTGCCAACACAGCCATAGGTAATACATAAATGGGCAGGCACGATGGCTCAGACCTGTAGTCCTAGCACTTTGTGAGGCTGGGTGGGAAGATCACTTGAGCCAGGAGTTTGAAATCAGCCTGGGCAACGAAGCAAGATCCCATCTCCACCAAAAGGAAAATGACAATACATAAATGAATAGGTGTCACTGGTTCCCAATATGACTTGATTTACCAGTGCTGACATTTGAATTTTATATAGTTTTCTTGTGTCATGAAATTATATATATATGTATGTATATTTGAGACAGGGTCTCGCTTTATTGCCCAAGCTGGAGTGAAGTGGTGCAATCATAGCTCACTGCAGCCTTGAACTCCTGGGGTCAAGTGATCCTCCTGCCTCAGCCTCCCAAGTCACTGAGATTACAGGCATGAGGCTTGCCTTATTTTTAAAATTTTTTATACAGATGGGGTCTTATAGTGTTGCAGTTTTCTTGAGAAATTGCATAAAGGGCTCCAGCTAGCCATGGTTCATACACATACCTGCATGCCTACCCTATTTTCTCCTCTCTTTTCCCATCTCTAGCCCATGAGTCCATAAAGAGGCAAGAACCTTCCTTTTTTTTTTTGAGACGGAGTCTTGCTCTGTTGCCCAGGCTGGAGAGCAGTGGTGCCATCTCGGCTCCCTGCAAGCTCCACCTCCTGGGTTCATGCCATTCTCCTGCCTCAGCCTCCCGAGTAGCTGGGACTACAGGCGCCCGCCACCATGCCTGACTAATTTTTTTTTCCATTTTTTAGTAGAGATAGGGTTTCATCATGTTAGGAAAGTCTCGATCTCCTGACTTCGTGATCCACCCGCCTCAGCCTCCCAAAGTGCTGGGATTACAGGCATGAGCCACTGTGCCGAGCATAATCTTTGTATTTTTAGTAGAGACAGGGTTTCACCATATTGGCCAGGCTGGTCTCGAACTACTGACCTCGTGATCCACCTGCCTCGGCCTCCCAAAGTGCTAAGATTACAGGTGTGAGTCACTGTGCCTGGCCAAGAACCTTTACTTCAGTGCCCCTTGGCAGTGAGAAGGTTCCTGCCATCTGTGCTGTATGCACTTGACTCTTATCTTGTACCCTTTGGTGGAGAAAAATGGAAGACTGGGGAGTCACGGCCTCTTTCTGCTGCTTACATGTACTTCTGCAGTTAAGCAAATAAAGGCTTGACTGTTACTTTTAGTTTGGCTCCTTGTCCTAACTGAACACCTTGACCCCTGATTCAGTAACAGATTGGAGCTGGCAACCAGGCTACATATTTAGCTAGAACTGAATAATATCATTTTCTTTTTATTGTCTAATCTTGATCCTATGTGTTACCTTCCACTGTGGCAAAAGGCACAGAAGTTGTCTTTGTGACATGAAATTTCCTCCTAAAGTAGGGGGCTCACACCTGTAATCCCAACACTTTGGGAGGCTGAGGTGGATGGATCACTTGAGGTCAGGAATTTGAGACCACCCCAGCCAACATGGTGAAACCCCGTCTCTACTAAAAATACAAAAAGTTGCCGGGCAACAACTACTTGGGAGGCTGAGGTTGCAGTGAACCGAGATCCCACCACTGCATTCCAGCCTGGGTAACAGAGCAAGACTCCGTCTCAAAAAACAAAAACAAAAACAAAAAACAGAAATTTCCTCCTAAATTTAGTTAAGATAATGAATGGTGTATGTGGAAATAAGTCAAGTAGATACGATATAGTACAAGGTGGCAAGTGGATATGGTGACAGAACATGACTGAGGTTGGGAATAACTGGTATAACTCTATGCTTTGGGAATATTTGGCCTCCAAAGGGACAGGTGACTAAAGTGCCAGTATTGCTTCATGCTGTTAAGCACATCTGCTAACAGCAGCAAGGGCACACTTACATCCCGTATTGCTTCATAGAGTGCTTTGAATGTCGGTTGCTTATCGTCATGGTAGACGCCTCGGTTTCCATGCAGAACAGACACACCTTCATGCTCAGCCTCTCTGCAGTTGCTTCCATACATGCAGTGATCAGGACGGTAGTTCCACTGGCAGGGGAATACATAGAGACACTCTGGCGGTAAAAAGAGGAAGACATACATGTCCACAGTCAGTGCCAGCTCTCATGCACATGTCCCGTGATTAAACTGTTTCCGCTAACTGTACACACCATATAATTTCAAGGTACAGGAGTGTGATTTTTTTACTCATAGATCAAATTTTGCCCCATTTGTCAAAATTCTGAGATCAAGAATTGAAGGGGCACACAGTGATGATGTAGGTTTCATCTATAAAAAGAAGAGAGTATAGCATCTTAAATAAGAAAGCAGACACAGGTATCAGGTAGCCTGGGTCCAAATCCCAACTCTCTCACTCAAAACCGCTGAAATCCGTATCTAGTCACTTAACTTCCTGTACTTCCATTTTCTCATCTGTAAATGAGAATAATACAACCTCTATCTTATTTTGATGATTAAACTTTAAACATACATGTAAAATGTTAGCAGGGTATCAAACATATAGTAGGGGTTCAGTAATGTTAGCAGTTGTACTGGCTGGGTATGGTGGCTCACACCTGTAATTCCAGAGTTTGGGAGGCCAAGGTGGAAGGATCACTTGAGGCCAGGAGTTTGAGACCAGCTCAGGCAACATAGTAAGACCCCTGTCTCTATACAAATTTTAAAAATTAGCAGCTGGGCCAGGCATGCTGGCTCACTCCTATAATTCCAGCACTCTGGGAGGCCAAGGCAGGCAAATCACCTGAGGTCAGGAGTTTGAGATCAGCCTGGCCAACATGGCAAAACCCTGTCCCTACTAAACATACAAAAATTAGCCAGGCATGGTGGCACACACCTGTAATCCCACCTACTCAGGAGGCTGAGGCGGGAGAATTGCCAGGAGGTGGCAGAGGTTGCAGTGATCCAAGATTGCACCACTACACTCCACCCTGAGCAACAAAATGAGACTCTGTCTCAAAACAAAACAAACAAACAAACTAACTAACTGAAAAAAACGACAAAAATAAATTAGCTAGGCATGGTAGCACACTTGAAGTTACTTGGGAGGCTGAGATGGGAGGATTCCTTGAGCCCAGGAGTTAGAGATTACAGTGAGCTATGATCATGCCACTGCACTCTAGCCTGTGACGGAGTGAGATCCTGTCTCAAAAAAAAAAAAAAAAAAAAGATACACACAAAAAAATGTCAAAAATAGTGTTAGCAGTTGTAATCACTCTTTGGAAAGGTTTTATAAAATGGACAGATCTAAAAAAGAGGAGTCAAGATTAAAGCAAAGATTCTGCTTCAGATTAAGAACAAATAAAAAACAACAACAACAAAAATAAACAGCAAAAGCCCCTATCTTCGGCTGGGTACAGTGGCTCACACCTGTAATCCCAGCACTTTGGAAGGCCGAGGCTGGTGGATAACTTGAGGTCAGGAGTTTGAGACCAGCCTGACCAACGTGATGAAACCCTGTCTCTACTAAAAATACAAACATTTGCCAGGCGTGGAGGCAGGAGCCTGTAATCCCAGCTACTCAGGAGGCTGAGGCACGAGAATCTAGAACCCGGAAGGCAGAGGTTGCAGTGAGCTGAGATCACACCACTGCACTCCAGCCTGGGTGATGGAGTGAGACTCCATCTCAAAAACAAAAACCAACAACAACAACAAAAAACCCCACCTACAACAGGAAAGAGAAAAACCCCAAAGAAAAAAAGCAAAGAAAAACAAAAGCCCTGTGCCATGGTAACTACATGCACTATGGCCATATGTGCACATATGTACATGGGTGTGTTTGTATCTCTAAACAAGTGGTTCTCAACCAGGGGCAATTTTGCCCCCTCCCCACTCCTTGAGCCCAGGGCCATTTGGCAATATTTGGAGGGAGACACTGTTGACTGTTATACATGGGGGAGGCTGCAACTGGCATCTCGTGGGTGCTCTGAACATCCTGTAATGAACAGGATGATCCCCCCCAATAGCAACAGTGCTGATGTTCAGAAACTCTGCCCTAATCCTATTGGATTCAGAAAGTTACCTCTTGGTGACCAGAATGATACAATTAGCAATAAATTCATGACCCCCTAGCTTTCTTGCTTCTCAGCTTGACGCTTTTCACGATTGGGGACAGAGAAGTATGGATCAAAGCTCTCTGCACATGTGTGTTGCTGATCATGAGAAAGGCCCTGTGACAGAGCACAAGGCAGGATTACAGCAAATCAGTAACACCACCACCATTGGAAAAGCAACTTCAAGATGTGCTTGTTCATTGGGTTGATGGCACTCCTGTCTCATGGAAAAATCATTGCTTAGTGATTACTTACAGAAAGCTTCAAGATGGAAAGCAAATAATGAAGTGATTGTCACACATCCCGTCTGGTAGGCTGTGTATGTTTCCATGGCTCAGTCTTTTATAGGACAGTGATCCATTTAGGCATCTTTTTTCAAATTCCTAATTGCTCATAACACACTGTGACATTTCTCTTTTCTCAGGAGAACTCCATTCCACCATGACATTCCCTTACTTGCATTTACCTGAACATTTGCACATACGTAGTCCGTAAGTGGGATGGAGTAGTGGCCATTCTCAAGTCACCTTACCTACATTTGAATCACAACTCTTCTATTAGCTGCCTGACTTCTCTGCAATTTAATGCAGAGGCTGGATGTGAGGATTAAATAAAGGAAAATATCTAAAAGTGCTTTTGAACTGTGCCTGACCACAGCCCAACTGCTTCCTTTTGTCACCCAATGGGTCACATCACTCATTAATGGTGCTCACCCAAGCATTTACATTGTCTTGCTTAAGCGCCTTCTAAAGTTTCCTGTTGAATGAACTGTGCTTGAGTCTGTTTTTGTAAATATACTGATTGATCGAATCAATGAATATTTGTTGAGTGTCTGCTGTGGACAAAGCAAATAATGGAACAATCCAGTCCCTGCCTTTATGGAGTTTAGATTGGTGATGAGAATTTTTGCCTCTTTCCAAGTAGTTTAGGGCTCTACTACAAAAAGAAACCTTTTCTTGGCGGGGTGTGTGCTGGCTCACGCCTGTAGTCCCAGCACTTTGGGAGGTCGAGGCGGGCAGATCATGAGGTCAGGAGTTCGAGACTGGCCTGGCCAACATGGTGAAACCTTGCCTCTACTAAAAATACAAAAATTAGCTGGGCGTGATGGCGTGTGCCTATAGTCCCAGCTACTCGGGAGGCTGAGGCAGAAGAATTGCTTGAACCTGGGAGGCGGAGGTTGTAGTGAGCCGAGATCGCGCCACTGCACTCCAGCCTGAGCGACAGAGTAAGACTCTGTCTCAGAAAAAAAAAAAAAAGAAAGAAAGAAACTTTTTCTCTCTTTGCAACCTCCTTAGAGGACTGAGCCCAGTGAGAGGCACTCCAAGGCAGAAAACAAATAGAAAGGGCAGAGACTCTGGAATCAGAAGTACAGTGGTGCAAACCTGGCTTCTACCCCCATCTAGCTCTGTTAACTGTGGTGAGTTCGAAAAACATTTCACCTCGATTTAACAGCAGTAAAGAGAAGCCAAGGCCAGGCATGGTGGCTCATGCCTATAATCCCAGCACTTTGGGAGGTCAAGGTGGGAGGATTGCTTGAGCTCAGGAGTTTGAGACCAATCTGGGCAACAAAGCGAGACTCCGTCTCTACAAAAATAAAAAATTTGGCCAGGCACGGTGGCTCACGCCTGTAATCTCAGCACTTTGGGAAGCTGAGGCGGGTAGATCACCTGAGGTCGGGAGTTTGAGACCAGCCTGACCAACATGGAGAAACCCCGTCTCTACTAAAAATACAAAAAAATTAGCTGGGCATAGTGGCACATGGCTGTAATCACAGCTACTCGGGAGGGTGAGGCAGGAGAATCGCTTGAACCTGGGAGGCAGAGGTTGTGATGAGCCGAGATTGCACCATTGTACTCCAGCCTGGAATCAACAAGAGCAACAAGAGCGAAACTCTGTCTCAAAAAAAAAAAAAAAAATTAGCTGGGCCTGATGGTACACACCTGTAATCCCAGCTACTCAGGAGGCTGAGGCAGGAGAATTGCTTGAGTCCGGGATGTGGAGGTTGCACTGAGCCAAGATCATACCACTGCACTCCACTCCAGCCTGGGCAACAGGGTGAGACTGTCTCAAAAAAAAAAAAAAAAAAAATCTCCCGACCTCAGGTGATCTGCCCGCCTCGGCCTCCCAAAGTGCTGGCATTAACAGGCATCAGCGGCCGGGCGCGGTGGCTCAAGCCTGTAATCCCAGCACTTTGGGAGGCTGAGACGGGCGGATCACGAGGTCAGGAGATCGAGACCCTCCTGGCTAACACGGTGAAACCCCGTCTCTACTAAAAATACAAAAAACTAGCCGGGCGAGGTGGCGGGCGCCTGTAGTCCCAGCTACTCCGGAGGCTGAGGCAGGAGAATGGTGTAAACTCGGGAGGTGGAGCTTGCAGTGAGCTGAGATCCGGCCACTGCACTCCAGCCTGGGCGACAGAGCCAGACTCCGTCTCAAAAAAAAAAAAAAAAAAAAACAAGCATCAGCTACCATGCCCAGCCAGAGTTTTCTATTTTTAGTAGAGACAGGGTTTCGCCATGTTGGCCAGACTGGTCTCGAACTCCTGACCTCAAGTAATCTGCCCGCCTCAGCCTCCCAGCGCTGGGATTACAGGTGTCAGCCACTGTGCCCAGCCTACTCCTCTCCTTATATTTCTGATTATTTCATACTCTTGGGATCTCTAAGATTATGAACTAGTTTATGCCTGATCATTTTAACTTCATGGTAATATAGGCTTGCTACACTTTTATATATTTTTATTTTTTAGTAGAGATGGGGGTCTTGCCACATTGCCCAGGCTGGTCTTGGACTCCTGGCCTCAAGCAATCCTCCCTGCTCAGCCTCCTAAAGTGTTGGGATTACAGGCATGAGCCCTCACACCCGGCCTCTCTTAATGCTCTGTATCAATAGAATGGAGGCTGTTCAACTGCACTGTTAATTTTTTTTTTTTTCAATGTCCCATCCTGGAACTGAGATTTCCCAGCATTCTCTTTTTCCTTATTTCAGAATACTCCTTGTTCCAGAAAAGGCAATTTTGTTCAGAAGACTTTTCTGATAACACAATCTAAGGAAGCTCTTTTCTCTCCAGCCTTGAGGGTCTCTCTCTCAACCACTCATTTGTTTCCTCCATCTCATTTACCACAATTTGTGATTTTGAACAACTAGTTATTCTTTAGGAGTCTACCTTCTACCTCTTCCAACAAAAGGTAGGTTTCGTGAAACCAGTAACTTTTCTTTAACTCGTCTGATGCCATATTCCTGGCACCTAGCCCTGTGGCTGGCACACAGTGCTCAAAAACTAGAGATTGAATGAATGAATGAAATGCAGCCGGGCGCGGTGGCTCAAGCCTGTAATCCCAGCACTTTGGGAGGCCGAGATGGGCGGATCACGAGGTCAGGAGATCGAGACCATCCTGGCTAATACGGTGAAACCCCGTCTCTACTAAAAAATACAAAAAAACTAGCCGGGCGAGGTGGCGGGTGCCTGTAGTCCCAGCTACTTGGGAGGCTGAGGCAGGAGAATGGGGTAAACCCGGGGGGCAGAGCTTGCAGTGAGCTGAGATCCGGCCATTGCACTCCAGCCTGGGTGACAGAGCGAGACTCCGTCTCAAAAAAAAAAAAAGAAAAGAAAAAAAAAGAAATGCAAACTATACCTCCTTTCACCAAATGCATCTTTTCCCTTTCTCCGGCTTTCTATCTCTCCTTTCTCTCCCGAACTTGCCTTTTCTCTCATTTTCTTTGCTGTGGCTCTTTCTCTTCCATTTATTAATACTTTGCCCCTTCTCTCCCGTTTCTTAATTCCATTCATTGAATCAAACAACACTTCTGAACACCAACTCCATTTAAAGCACTAAGCCTTGCACTGTGAAAGACACAAAGTTGACACAACCCCTTCTCACATAGACCGTACAGTTTTTACCTTTCTCTTGTGTTTTACATCAGGGCTCATGAACTTCCCAGACTCCCGAAACAGGGATTTGTTACCAGTTTCCTAGAACAGTCCCAATATGAAGTAACTGGGCCTGTCAACCCCACAACGTAGCACTCATAACTGCCTGTTGCTGGGTGCTTTGGTGTGGTGAATATACAATGTGGTTGCATGCTCAAGGGCAGAGCTCCAGAGACCCCAGGCAGGATGAGAATAAGGCCCTCCTGGGGCCACTGAAGAGACTTGTCCCATGTGAGTGAGTCCTGCTCCCTGAGGTTCCCATGAACTCCTCCTGCCTCCCTAGTACCACACACTCACCTCACAATCTATGTGTATTCCATGGGCATTTCAGCTCTTCTCTCTCCCCTCAGGCAGAATTCTACTGCCTCTACTCTAGCCTGATGCCCTGCCTTGTCATTTGTACTTGGCTGGTTTCATTTTCTTCCCCACCCACATCTCAGTTTTCTAGAAATTGCCCTTGAAGAAAGAGCAGACCTATGTGGTGACGTTTGAGAGAGGAAACTGCCACATGACTTTGCCCTGCTAGAGCCTGATCAAGGGTGCTCTCCCAAATTAAAGAGAATTCAGTCGCAGCTGGGCTGGGCCAGTCTCTTTTTTGCTAAGAATTTGAATTAGGAAATAGAGGAGCTCCATCATCACTGATTGTGGACTTGTGAAGATGTATTCACTTAGGGTTGACAAACAGGGTGGGCCGTGGGCAAACAGAAAATGTGGTCTGAGAGACAGAATAGAATCAGACTGGCATGTGGAGAAGCAAAGATGACAGAAACCATGAGGCCTCTGAGAGATGAAGAAACTGCTTTGGTCCTTGGCAACTTCCCAAGGTCAGTTCTTATGAAGCCTGGCTTGACCTGACTTGTGTGGTCATGAGACTGCCCCTGTCCTCTTACAATATCTGCACTCATTTAGCTGGTCTGAGTGCAGCTGTGTTCCCTGAAACCTAAGTGCATTCATTTAAACACATCTTCCTATATAGAATTCTCTTTTGGTTCCTGTCAGATTTACCCCTTCCATAGAACTCTGCTCTTGACTCAGACTCACCTTTAAGGGTGTGAACTCAGTTTTCCACCCCTTGATGAAGCTGTCTTGACTCACCTGCCAGGAAATGTCCTGTGAGCTGAGCGACCTGCATGCCCCCATGGGTTTCAGCTGTCTTAAGTCAGTCTATTACCCAGCACTGCAATTATACACCCATAGGCATTTACTATCTAATTATAGTAAGAGTTTTAAAACACTTTCTAGCTAATGACTTTTAAACACATTTTAAAAAGCGGTGTTATCAGATACAAGAGACTATAATAATGACAACATTCCTGATGTGTGCTACAGGTTTTATGTGCATTGGTTCACCCATAGCAACCTGAAGAACCATAACAATACACGTTTATCTGCTGTGCCATAGCTAATACTGTCTCCCTCTCTCCTTTCCAGGGATAAAGCTGACAAATCCTTTTTTCAAATACAGTTTGTTCTGGTTTGTGGAAAGTACTCTGCAATCAATATACATGAAGAGAAACCTTACAATGTGATGGATGTTGCTGGATCTCAGTTCAAAGATCCCATGTTTAATCAAGTACCTGGGTAAAGTATGAAATAGGAAGATCAAATGCAGGCTGCACAAAGAACAATCAGGGAGTTAACCCAACAATCACTCGTCTAAAACCAGAAAACTTGATTATTTACTTGATACTGTGCAGAACCAGGATTTAGAACAACGTCACGATTATTTTCCAATATCCTGTTTTACTCAATGGATCTCAGATGGAGAGTGAAGAAGCAATTAAACTCCTCTGGTTTCAGCCCCAATTAAAGACAAGGGACTCCTGTTTAATTGCAAAGCTGCTTACGACTGCCTTCGAGTATTATTTATTTACTCACTAATCACATCCTCAAATAATCAGCAACAGGCTAAGAGGAACTGGGGAGGCAACTGTGTGAATCTTTTGGATTCCTCAGTTTGGGAACATGGACAGAGAGACTTACATTAGATCGTTTCGGCCACATGACAAAGAGGAAAATACAGTATTTAAAGAAAAGGGCCGGGTGTGGTGGCTCACGCCTGTAATCCCTCAAGTGATCCACAAGGGGGATCAAAAAATTACCCGGGCATGGTGGAGGATGCCTGTAATACAAAAATTACAAAAATTAGCTGGGCGTGGTGGTAGGCGCCTATAATCCCAGCTACTCGGGAGGCTGAGTCAGAAGAATCGCTTGAACCCAGGAGGCAGAAGTTGCAGTGAGCACACCACACTCCAGCCTCGGTGACAGAGCAAGACTCCATCTCAAAACAAACAACCAAAGAACCAGATAAACACAAAACGGGTCATGGTAGCTCATGCCTGTAATCCCAGCATTTTAGGAGGCCAAAGAAGGTGGATCACCTGAGGTCAGGAGTTCAAGACCAGCCTCGCCAACATGGCAAAACCCTGTCTCTACTAAAAGTACAAAAATTAGCCAGGGATGTTGGTGCATGCCTGTATCCCAGCTACATGGGAGGCTGAGATAGGAGAATTGCTTGAACCTGGGGGGCAGAGATTGCAGTGAGACAAGATGGTGCCATTGCACTCCAGCCTGGGTGACAGAGCCAGATTCCATCTCAAGAAAAAAAAGAAGAAAGAAAAAAGATGAAACATACCTAAGAAGAAAAAGGAAGAGATGCAGACCTACTGTCACAGTGAAATGGCTTAAAGCATGCCCTAAGAGGCTGGGCATGGTGACTTGCCTGAAATCCCAGCACTTCGGGAGGCCAAGGCAGGAGGATTGCTTGAGCCCAGGAGTTCCAGATGACCTTGGGCAACATAATGAGACTGCCCCCCAATCTGTATTAAAAATTTTAAAAATTTGGCTGGGCACAGTGGCTCACGCCTGTAATCCCAACACTTTGGGAGGCCGAGGCAGGTGGATCACATGAGGTCAGGAGTTTGAGACCAGCCTGGCCAACATGACAAAACCCTGTCTCTACTAAATATACAAAAATTAGTTAGGTGTGGTGGTGGGTGCCTGTAATCCCAGCTACTTGGCAGGCTGAGGCAGGAGAATTGCTTGAATGTGGGAGGCAGAAGTTGCAGTGAGATGAGATCATGCCACTGTACTCCAGCCTGGGTGACAGAGCAAGACTCCCTCTCAAAAAAAAAAATCGCTGGGTGTGGTGGTGCACACCTATAGTCCCAGCTACTTGGGAGGCTGAGGTGCGAGGATCACTTGAGCTCAGGAGGTTAAGGCTGCAGTGAGCCATAATTGCACTACTGCATACCAGCCTGCGAGACAGAGTGAGACTTCATCTCATTAAAAAAAAAAAAAAAAGCTTGGGCGCAGTGGCTGATGCCTATAATCCCAGCACTTTGGGAGGAGGAGGTGGGCAGATCACCTGAGGTCAGGAGTTCGAGACCAGCCTGGCCAACACAGGGAAATCCCGTCTCTACTAAAAATACAAAAATCAGTCAGGAACAATGGCACACTCCTGTAATCTCAGCTACTTGGGAGGCTGAGGCAGAACAATTGCTGGAACCCAGGAGGTGGAGATTGCAGTGAGCTGAGATCGTGCCACTGCACCCCAGCCTGGGCGATAGAACCAGACTCTGTCTCAAAAAAAAAAAAAAAGCTATAAGTGAACAGCTAAGACATTCCCCTTTCCTCTACTAAATCAGTATTGGGAATCTTTCCAAGAAACTCTGTATCAACCTGCTTTTCTTTCTTTTCGACGATTTGATCCTTTTTGATCCAAAGACAAATGAAATTGAGTTTTATTCCAGAATTTTGTTTTTTTAAAAAGGTGCACAGTATGTGTTCCAAGGGTAACATACAAACAAACACAGGCAAAGTCTTTCTGAACAGCAGTCTCTACTTCAGGACTTTTTTTTTTTGAGACGGAGTCTGGCTCTGTCGCCCAGGCTGGAGTGCAGCAGTGTAATCTCCACTCACTGCAAGCTCTGCCTCCTGGGTTCACACCATTCTCCTGCCTCAGCCTCCCCTGTAGCTGGGACTACAGGCGCCCGCCACTGCGCCCGGCTAATTTTTGTATTTTTAGTAGAGACGAAGTTTCACCATGTTAGTCAGGATGGTCTCGATCTCCTGACCTCGTGATCCGCCCGTCTCGGCCTCCCAAAGTGCTGGGATCACAGGCGTGAGCCACCGTGCCCGGCCGACTTCAGGATTTTTAAATGAAAAGGAAAGGCCTGAAAAGGGTAGGGTAAGGATTGCTTTTTTTGCCAAAAGATCTCTCTCAAGAAGAAAACATAGTTTTAATTTTTTTTTTTTTTGAGACGGAGTCTCATTCTGTTGCCCAAGCTGGAGTGCAGTAGAGCAATCTTGGCTCACTGCAACCTCCACCTCCCAGGTTCAAGTGATTCTCCTGCCTCAGCTTTCCAGTAGCTGGGATTATAGGCGCCTACCACCACATCCGGCTTTTTTGGATTTTTAGTAGAGATGGGGTTTCACCACGCTGGGTAGGCTGGTCTCAAACTCCCAATCTCAAGTGATCCACCCACCTCGGCCTCCCAAAGTGCTGGGATTACAGGTGTGAGCCACTGCGCCCGGCAGTTTTAATTTTTAATAAGAATAAAGTTTTAGTTAAAAAAAAAAGCTTTAACAAGGAAGAGGAAAAGAGAATTTCATTAGCTTTACGTGTTAATATAAACACACAAAGAAAGGGAGATGAAAATTTCCCTTTCTCCCTCTACCCCACCAAATCATCCACCGAACAATATAAGAATTTCTTTTGCCCCAGATGAAAAGCAAAAAGGATTTGGGGATCTGAGTTCTTTTTCTAGTTGTTTTGACCCTGAATATGTTCCTTAACTCCAAGGACCCTGAGAATCAATTCCCTTCAATCTAGCAGTTGTTCAGGCTACAGGGTCTCCTGCCTAGATTATAATATTTCCATTTAGTTTCGTGCCTCACATCAATTTTGACTGCACTTCTTAGAAGAATGGTAGAGCAAAATCTAAAAGATATCCTCTAAAAATGAGTCCAGTGTTGGAAGTTTCAACATTTGGCCTTTTGTGTCAGTAGTGCAAGGCCCCGCCTCCATCAGATATCCAGGGGGGTGGATGAAAGGGCAAACTTCGCAGGGGAACACAGGCTCCTCTGTGCACGATTCAAGCCTAGTCAATAGCAATCCGGGCATGGAATGTGCTCCATGGGGCGTGCTGAGTGTACTCCTACACAAAAAGCATTCTCCAAAGATAACCTACCTGGATTGAAATAAAAAATAATATTTAATAAATCCTGGTCTCCCCACGTGATGGCATTCTTGTACTTCTGGTACAGAGGGTACAACATGTCCTCCCAAGCCAGGCCTGTTGGAATCATGCTGTTCTGGAAAAGAGAAAACCATCAGAACAGCTGAAGCAAAGCAAATACATTTTGTCCACTGAGAAACAATGTAAAGGGACTGGTTTTCTTCCCTTCAGTGGAGGGAAACAAGTACAGGAGGGGTCCTGTTATTCTCAGGGCACAGAACAAAGCAAAATTTGGGCTGTTGACTGCATCGCTTTTGTCAGTTGTACACACAGATACTAGATGGACCAGGAACTTACAGTTGAACCTATGGCTTCTACTCAGAAAACCATGCCTGGAATTGAACCCCTTCCTTCCTTCTCTTCCCTCCTTCCTTCCTTCCTTCCTTTTTTTTTTTTGAGACAGAATCTCACTCTGTCACCAGGCTGGAGTGCAGTGACACGATCTCGGCTTACTGCAACCTCCACCTCCCGGGTTCAAGCGATTCTCGTGCCTCAGCCTCCCAAGTAGCTGAGACTACAGGTGCCCGCCATCACGGCCGGCTAATTTTTTGTATTTTTAGTAGAGACGGGGTTTCCCCATGTTGGCCAGGCTGTTCTCAAACTCCTGACCTCAAGTGATCCACCTGCCTCCCAAAGTGCTGGGATTATAGGCGTGAGGCACCACACCTAAGAAAGAGGCAAAGTCTTTCTGAACAGCAGCCTCTACTTCAGGATTCTCTACTCTACTTCACCTTTCTTAGGTGAACATCTTTCTTAGGCTTATTTCCTCACTGTGAGGTGAAGGAACAAAATACAGATAACAGAGTTTAGGTATCTTAAGGAAAAATACCTTTCCTTGTCTTAAACAATGATTTACTTTTAAAATAAAAGTAACATTTTCACAGACTGAACTATTCCAACAGCACATAAAAATATAAAATAAAAAAGTAAAAATATTCTTCCCTATCCCATTCCCACTTTCCCCAGAAGTATCCACAATTAACAATTAATGGTCTCTTAGGTATTCTTCTGCACATTTCTTTTTCTTTCTTTCTTTCTTTTTTTAGAGACAGGGTCTCACTCTGTTGTTTAGGGTGAACTGCAGTGGCTAAATGCAGCCTTGACCTGCTGGGTTCAAGTGATCCTCCCATCTCAGCCTCCCAAGTAGCTGGAGCTACAACCACGTCCCGGCATGCCCCACTAATTCTTCTGGAAATTTCTAAAGCATACAAATAATCACAGTCTCTGTCGCCAGGCTGGAGTACAGTGGCGTGATCTTGGCTCACTGCAACCTCTGCTGTCTGGGTTCACACGATTCTCCTGCCTTAGCCTCCTAAACAGCTGGGACTACAGGTGTGTGCCGTCATTCCTGGCTAATTTTTGTATTTTTAGTAGAGACAGGGTTTCACCATTTTGGTCAGGCTGGTCTCTCAAACTCTTGGCCTCAAGTGATCCACCCACCTTGGTCTTCCAAAGTGCTGGAATTACAAGTGTGAGCCACCACCCCTGGCCAGGAGGATAATTTTTTTGGACTAGTTCTCTACTGATGTTCTTTTAGGTTCTTCCCAGTTCTTTGCTAGGATAAAAGATGAGATCATGTACATCCTTATATAAATATCGTCACGGACTTATATAAATATATCCCTAGGGTAATTTGAAGAAATTTTACATAGTCTTTGAAGCATTGGGTATGAAGGGTTCAAACATTACGGAATTCAGAAATGCAACATAGTATTCCTGAATGGTAACTCTGGTGAAGCTTTAAATTCCACAGCCATCTGGGCTTTTCCTGAATAAACAAATATTCTATAATTTTCTAAATAATTTTCTCTGGTTCCTTTTATCTTCACCTATAGGCCACCTAATTTCCAAAATCAGCATATTGACACTCGGGGAATGCCACTGTTGACAAGACCAACTCCCAGTCTCTAAACAAGGAATTTTAAAGCACTCATTTACCTTGAACTGGGTACTTCTTATCCGAGTTAAATTCATTAACATGACTCCTGAATTAACTCCTGCAGAGCCATAGAAAGGATGCCTTGCAAAGCGGCTGTACCAGCCAATCTTGGGGATTTCATGCTCAGGGGCCATGGCTGCAAGCTGGGTGGAATTAAACAGCCTCAGAAGCTTCCAGATGTCATCGACAGGTCTCAGAAAGAGAACATCGGTGTCCACGTAGAGAAGTGAGTCCACATCCTTTAAAATCACCTTTGTGTGTAAGGAGTGGGCATAAAGGGGAGAGGAGGGAAGAAAACAAAACAAAAACAGGTCAGAAACAAAGAAAGTAGCCTGACAGGTAAATAATGCTACCAACGTTTGCTGATTCATATTAAATTCTGGAAAGGTACCACTCTTAGCTTCCATTCCTGCCTTCGCCTTTGACTTGAGGAATGAGTGTCGATCAAGAGGTAGAGATTTAAGATAAATCTTGGTCTGGATTAGCCCAATTCTGGGACCCTGGACTACATTTCATAAGGGTTGAACTTACAAAAAAATAAAAACATCAGCAAATTACTGTGGCTCTCACTTCTTCCATCTTCCAGTAAGGCCACTTATTTTTCTCTCTCAGGTTTTCCTTGGAACATCCAGTGTGGCATTAGAAAACTTGAAGTGGATAATCTCTTTTTATTTATTTATTTATTTTTGAGATGGAGTCTCACTCTGTCGCCCAGGCTGAAGTGCGGTGGCCTGATCTTGGCTCATGGCAACCTGAAGTGGACAATCTCTAAACCTGCTCATACCAAGCTTTGGGGGTAAATATTCTCTGTCTCTGGATCTATTTCTTCCAGTGTTAATGGGGGGCCCTGAATCTTTTAAAATATATATAAATATATATAATTAAATATACACACACACACACACACAGGCCGGGAGCAGTGGCTCACGCCTGTAATTCCAGCACTCTGGGAGGCCGAGGCAGGTGGATCATGAGGTTAAGCGATCGAGACCATCCTGGTCAACGTGGTGAAACCTTGTCTCTACTAAAAATACAAAAATTAGGTGGGTGTGGTGGTGTGCGCCTGTAGTCCCACCTACTCAGGAGGCTGAGGCAGGAGAATCACTTGAACCTGGGGCGGGGGGCGGAGGTTGCAGTGAACCGAGATCGCACCACTGCACTCCAGCCTGGCAACACAGCGAGACTCCATTTCAAAAAAAAATTAAAGAAAAATATATAGTTTGCAGATGAGGGTCTTGCTCTGTTGTCCAGGTTGCAGTGCACTGGCATGCTCTTGGCTCACTGCACTCTCAATCTCCTGGGCTCAAGCGATCCTCCCACCTCAGCCTCCAGAGTCGCTGGGACCACAGCTACGCACCACCACACCTGGCTTTTTAAATTATTTATAGAGACAAGGTGTTGTTATGTTATCCAGGCTGGTCTTAAACTCCTGGACTCAAGTGATCCTCCCACTTTGGCCTCCCAAAGTGCTGGGATCACAGGTGTAAGTCACTGTGACCTGCCTAAAACGATATTTTTAGCTAAGATTTGGTCTTGGGATTAGGCAATGCAAGTCATCGGCTAGCTTTGTTTGTATATCAGCATGTGGCAACCTTTCTCCTCTAAAGGGCCAGATAGTAAATATTTCAGGCTCTGTTGCAACTCCTCAAATCTGCTGTTGTAGCATGAAAGCGGCCATTGATAACAGATAAACAATGAGAGTGGGCCGGGCGCAGTTTCTTCAAAACAACAGAATTTGAAGATTCTAATTTCAATCCCAGCACTTTGGGAGGGCGAGGCGGGCAGACAGATTGAGCACAGGAGTTCAAGACCAGCCTGGGCAAATGGTGAAACCCCATCTTTATCAAAAAATAGAAAAACTAGCCAGGCATGGTGGCATGCGTCTGTAGTCTCAGCTACTCAGGAAGCTAAGGTGGGAGGATTGCTTGAACTTGGGAGGCAGAGGTTGCAGTGAGCCAGATCACATCACTGCACTCCAGCCTGTACAACAGGGAGAGACTCTGTCTCAAAATAGTAATAATAATAATGAGAGTGGCTGTGTCCTAATAAAACTTTATTTCAGGACATGGACGTTTGAATTTCATATAATTTTCAGACATCACAAAATATCCTTCTTTTGATTTTTCAACCATTTGAAATGTAAAAGCCACTCCTGGCTCACAGGCTGTGGTTTGCTGACCTCTGCTGTGGATGATTCAAGCCGCCTTAGGTCAATGAGTTCTCCTGTACGAACTGCTTAGCTTTCCAGAGCTTTGCTCAGGGATTTGAGACTTCAAAGCCTTAGTTAGTGGTAGCATTATTTGCTTTGTTTTGTCATTGTTCCCCAAACTTGGGGGTAGCTTAACCAAGGAAGGATTTGGATCTTCTTGGATCCCTGGCCTAACATCATCCTAACACCATAACACTTACGGACTGAATGTCTGTGTCCCCAGCATTCATATGTTGAAGTCCTAACCCACAATGTGATGGCTTTTGGATAGGGGCCTTTAGGAGATAATTGGGTTTAGCTGAGGTCAGAAGGGTAGGGCCCTCAAGACGGAATCAGTGCCCTTATAAGAAGAGACACCAGAGAGTGCTCTCCCTCTCTCCCTCTGCCATGTGAGGACAGAGTGAGAAGGTGGCCATTTGCAAGCCAGGAAGAGGCTCCATCACCACAACCTGACCATGCTGACACCCTGATCTCAGCCTTCCAGCCTCCAGAACCGTGAAAAAATAAATTTCAGTTGTTTCAGCCACCCAGTCTTGTATTTTGTTATGGCAGCCCAAGCAGACTAGTAACACAGGCCACTGGGATTCTTAATATTTAAAACTGATGAACATGGGTGCTACATGATACAAGTATCAAAGGAATTTCAGACTTGAGTAATTCTGAAGTCCACATAGTTAGCCACAGGATTTATCTTTTGTTCTTCATCTACCAGAGGAATGAATGTTACAAACCAAAAAAATGAAATTAAAATACTGATCATCTATCATTTCATAAATGAAGATTATCTTAACATCCATTTTAAGAATTTGAAGATTCTAAGCCAGGCACGGTGCCTGGGAGGCTGAGGCAGGCAGGTCACTTTAGGTCAGGAGTTGGAGACCAGCCTGGCCAACATGCTGAAACCCTGTCTCTACTAAAAATACAAAAATTAGCTGGGCGTGGTGGTGTGTGCCTGTAATCCCAGCTATTCAGGTGGCTGAGGCACAAGAAGCAATCGAACCCAGGAGGCAGAGGTTGCAGTGAGCCGAAATGATGGCACTGCACTCCAGCCTGGGTGACAGAGTGAGACTCTGTCTCAAAAAAAAAAAAAAAAGAAAAGAAAAAGCTGGGCGTGGTGGCACGTGCCTGTAATTCCAGCTACTCAGAAGGCTGAGGCAGGAGAATCCCTTGAACCCGGGAGGCAGAGGTTACAGTGAGCTGAGGTCATGCCACTGCACTGCAGCCTGGGAGACAGAGTGAGACTGTCTCAAAAACAAAAAACAAAACAAAACAACAACAAAAACAAAACAAAAAAACAGAATTTGAAGATTCTAATTTCAAAATTAGGAAGAATTTTGTATATTGACTGCTTCTTAAACTAAGCATTTAAAGTTTCAGCATGCTCATTTTGGTATATAGATCATATTTCAAAGGAACACACAAAAGTAGCCTCAGTGGTACATCCCAGAGAAATGTGAGAAAATGGCACTTAAGAATCGTGAGTCTGGTATTCCCGAGTTCAAGTCTTGGCAGCCTGAGGTACTACCCCCATGACTTCAGACAAGTTCCTCAGTTTACCACCCACCCAGGTTGTTACAAGGATGCAACAATTTGGTTTGAAATGAAACCCACAAGTACTCAGTACAGTGGCTGGCACATAGTAAGTACTCAATAAACAGTGGTTTTGTAAGAAGTCTCGGTGTCTTCACTTTTAAAATGTCAAGTATAATTAGTTACTATTCACATCAATGCTCACAGCACTTCAAAACATGTGTCAACCACAAAAAGCCTTTTATGTAGTCAGAGTCGAGCAGTGCAATGAAGTTCTTGAACCTTCCTAATATGATCCACTCAGTACCTTGACTGAAAATAAGTACATAAGGACTTTTTACTCTTTATCTGAAAAAACAAAAGACCAAAAAAAAAAAATCACTTTTTGATAACATTGCATCTCTGGAGGCTAATTCCGCAGCAAGTACTGCTGGTATTAATTTGAAGAGGATCATTGTTGGCCATGTTATACTGGGATGTGGAATATTTACCGAAATGATATAAAATTAGCCATTCTAAATTCCTTTATGGAAATTAGCCAGCACTAGCAATGAGGCCTTTGTTTTTCTAGAGTAAGGGGCGGGGTTAAAAGGCAGCACACAATAGCACTCTGTACCCGATGTGCCAGCTATAATGTAATGGATCTTCCTGCTCCTGCTCCATGCACCACCCTAACCTGGGCGCCCACCTCCAGTGAACCCTGCTCAGCCATCTGCACCAAGTGTGAGCCAAAGCCTGGCCACAGGCAGCAAGATGATCAGGGGCTCACCAGTGCACTTTCAAATTCATTTTCAATTTGTTGTAATTCTAGTCTGAATTTGACAGTATGACTTGGTGGTTAAAAGTTTTAGGTTTGAAATCTGACTACCTATGTTCAGATTCCATTTCCACCATTAACTGTGTGATCTTGAGCAAGCTCTTTTGGCCCATTTTTTTTTAAAGACAGGGTTTCACTCTGTCACCCAGGCTGGAGTGCAGTGGTGCAATCATAGCTCACTGAGCTTTGACCTCCTGGGCTCAAGTGATCCTCTCATATCAGTCTCCTGTGTAGCTGGGACCACAGGCATGAGTTACCAGGCCCAGCTAATTTTTTCTTTTCTTTTCTTTTTTGAGATGGAGTCTCGCACTGTCACCCAGGCTGGAGTGCAATGGTGTGATCTCAGCTCACTGCAACCTCTGCCTCCTGGGTTCAAGCGATTCTCCTGCCTCAGCCTTGGGAATAGCAGGGACTATAGGCGTGTGCCACCATAACTGGCTAATTTTTGTATTTTTATTAGAGACGGGGTTTCACCATGTTGGCCAGGCTGGTCTCGAACTCCTGACCTCAAGTGATCTGCTCACCTCGGCCTCCCAAAGTCCTGGGATTACAGGCATGAGCCACTGCGCCCAGCTGCTAATTTTTTTGTTTTTCTTAGAGACAGGCTCTTGGTTTGTTGCCAGGCTGGTCTTGAACTCCTGGGCTCAAGTTATCCTCCTGCCTTGGCCTCCCAAAGTGCTGGGATTACAGGCATGAGCCACCATGCCTGGCCTGCTTAAGCCTTCTAAGTCTGTTTCCTCTTCCTATAAATGGGATTGATAACCCATTTCATAATGCTGCCAGGATGATTAAAAGAGGTCATGTGTGTGAAGCCCCTGGCACACACACAGCAAGGACTCAATAAATGCTATGTGATCTTATTTTCATCCCACTCTTATGAGGGCTAGGTTTCCTGACTGACAGCCCAGGTAACCAGCAACTGGCTATGGTAGTAGTAGTAATGAAAGAACGAGGCCAGGCACGGTGGCTCATGCCTGTACTCCCAGCACTTTGGGAGGCTGAGGTGGGCAGATAACGAGGTCAAGACATCAAGACCATCCTGGCCAACATGGTGAGATCCCGTCTCTACTAAAAATACAAAAAAAGTTGGCTGGGCATGGTGGCGCGTGCCTGTGATCCCAGCTACTCTGGAGGCTGAGGCAGGAGAATCGCTGGAACCTGGGAGGTGGAGGTTGCAGTGAGCTGAGATCTCACCACGGCACTCCAGCCTGGCGATGAAGCGAGACTCCATCAAAGGAAGGAAGGAAGGAAGCAGGGAGGGAGGTAGGGAGGGACAGAAAGGAAAGGAAAGGAAAGGAAGGAAGGGAGGGAGGGAGGGAGGAAGGGAGGAAGGAGAAGGGAAAGAAAGAGAAAGAAAGAGAGAGGAAGGAAGGAAGGAAGGAAGGAAGGAAGGAAGGAAGGAAGGAAGGAAGGAAGAAATTCCCTGTTCACAGGAGCTTTAATGGGGGAGACAGAAAAGCGGCAAAGCAAAGTGATGGTGAGAAGGGTAGCACAGAAGCACAGAGCAGAGCCCCTCCGCCAGGCTGGAGGAAAAGTAAGGAAAGCTTCCCAGCAGAAGTGACATCTAAGCTAAGAGATAAATAAGTGGAGAGCAGGGCAAACATGGAAGAGCACGTGAAAAGAGAGAGCATGGCAAAGGGAGGACTGCCAGTTGCTGTGCGGGGCTGGAGTTTACAGTGGGAGGAGGGGTGAGAGATAGGGCTGTCCAAGTGGGCAGGGACCCGATCAGCAACTGTGTTGACAAATTTGGACTTAATCCTGAGAGCAACACGGAGATATGTTCAATGACTTGACCCCAACACCTCAAGGTCATCCTTGCTTCCTCGCCTACCCATACTGCCCGCATCTAATCTTCAGCAAGTCACATAGGCTCTACCTCCAAAATGTCTGAGTCTGTCCATTTCTCTCCTTCTCTGCTTCCTCACCCAAAGTCCAAGGCACCATGACAGTTCTCCTAGAATTCTGCAAATTCTGTTCCCCAGGCTCTCCGTGTCTGCACTTGCCCCCTCCAATCCACTCCTCACAGAGCAGTCAAAGGGATTTTTAATTCCATTGTGACTTGTTCTTTGACCCATCAGTTCTGTACGAGTGTCTCTCGTACAGAGGCCTCATCTCTGCAACAATAATAATAATAATAGTAGTAACAATAATAATAATAAAGTAGCTGGGTGTGGTAGTGTGTACCCGGGAGGCTGAAGTGGGAGGATCGTTTGAGGCCCGGAGTTTGAAGCTGCAGGGAGCTATGATCACACCACTGCACAGAGGCCTAGGCAACAGATGGAGACCTGTCTCTCAAACAAACAAAAACAAAATTAAAGCTATAAATTTCTAATTTAACAAAGGAATCATCTTATCATGGACTAAGTGTTTATGTTTCCCCCAAGTTCATGTGTTGAAATCCTAACCCACAAGGTGATGGCATTAAGAGGAGCCCTCACGAATAGGATTAGCGCCCTTATAAAAGAGGCCTCAGAGAGCTCTCTCACCCCTTCCACCACATGAGGACACAGTGAGAAGGCGCCATTTATGAATCAGGAAGCAGGCCCTCACCAGACAGATGCTGAATCAATCTTTTGGTGCCTTGATCTTAGACTTCCCAGCCTCTGGAATTGAGAAGTGAATTTCTGTTGTTTATAAGCTACCCAACTAAAAAAACAATGGTCTTGTGTTCTTGTAACCTAAACTAAGACATGCCTTCTGGAATGACTTAGTCTTCTCTACGACTGGGATGTCTTCTCTCTCACTTCACTTCCTAAGTTCATGAAGATGATAAAGCCCTCAAATGCACTTAAAAATGACATCCTTTTTTTTTTTTTTTTTTTTCCAGACAGGGTCTTGCTCTGTCATCCAGGCTGGAGTGCACTGTCACAATCATGGCTCACTGCAGCCTCAACTTCCTGGGCTCAAGTGGCCCTCCCATCTCATCCTCTCGAGTAGCTGGGATCACAGGCATGTATCACCATGCCTAGCTAATTTAATTTTTTTTTTTTTTTTTGTAGAGACGAGGTCTCTCTATGTTGCCCAGATTGATCTCTAACTCCTGAGCTCAAGCAATCCTCCCACCTTGGCCTCCGAAAGTGCTAGCATTACAGGTGTGAGCCACCATGCCCAGCCAAAAGAAAGGGCATCTTTATTGATTATGAAATACATGTACTGCCCCGATGCTTTAGTCAGTTTCTAGGTTTGTGAACTCCTGTTTTTGATCATTGCCTCAAGTACTAAAACTGTGATTAATGTGAAAATTAATGCTTCCCAAATCATACCTGCTGATGTAGGTGAATTAGCAGTCACTGCACATTCTGCCCTCTTTCCCCGAGTCTGCAGGTAAAGCCCCATGGAGCTCCTGCTGTTCATGATAAGCAACTTCCCAGACCTGCTGGTGAAGTATCACCAAATGCTTCCCAAACGCCAGGCACAGCATTTCACTCGCTACTCTTGAACACTCACATCTGACTCATCCCTTCTCAGAAAGACTTTCCCGAGGGCTCCCCCTTCCTTCCTTCCATTTTCTCTTCATCATACCACCTGACTTCCTTCCTTCCGTCATGTCTCACAGTCAGCGGCCTTTGGTTCAATTATTTTCTCATTTGTTGCTTGCCTCCTCCAACTAGAATAGAAGCCCCTTGAGGGCTGGGACCTTCCGTATCTAGGTAACATTTAAAATCTGTGTGCCTGGCCCATGCCTGACATAATATATGCTAGGCATCCAATAAATAGTTACATGAGCTAAGGAATTCAACTGTTGAGCTCGCTCATAACCACTGTAATTTTCAATATGCTTCGAGGCTGATTGTAGACGAGAAGGACAGGTTCTGAGTGATGAGAAGATCTGTGAACCAATGAAGTGCAGAAGACTCAAGTTCATGAAGGAAAACCACTGCAACGCCAACCACAGGAATATCCTGCTGTTGCTTGCATGGCCTGGGACATCACCCTCTAGGCCTCTCTTGACAAGACAGCTAGGCTGCTTCACACATCATTCCACTGCATTACCTCTCATGCGTTTCGAAAATGCCTTACAAACTAAAGGGCAGAAAGGGAGCTAGGGGAGGAAAAGAACAGAAGCAAAGACAGAGGTGCCATTTAGATTCAAGCAGAAATGAATTTCAGAGAGGGAACCTTTGGAAAATGATCCTGGTGATAATCAGGAGACAGAAGAAATATTAAAGAGGATTAAAGCAGGAGGTGGAAACAGAGAAGAGCAAAGAACAGTTTCAGAAGAAAAAGAGAAACACTCTTTTTGTGCCAAGAAAAGATATCACCTACATACATAAAAAACAAAGAGCTGGGGCTAGGTGTGGTGGCTCATGCCTGTACTCCCAGCAGTTTTGGAGGCTGAGGCAGGCGGATCTCTAGAGGTCAGGAGTTCAAGACCAGCCTGGCCAAGATGGTAAAACCCCATCTCCACTAAAAATACAAAAATTAGCTGGGCGTGGTGACACACGCCTGTAATGCCAGCTCTCAGGAGGCTGAGGCAGGAGAATTGCTTGAACCTGGGAGTTGGAGGTTGCAGTGAGCTGAGACTGTGTCACTGCACTCCAGCCTGGACAACAGAGCCAGACAGTCTCAAAAGAAAAAAGAAAGAAAGAAAGAAAGAAAGAAAAAAAAGAGCCAGGTGTAGTCACACGTTCCTGTGGTCCCAGGCACTTGGGAGGCTGAGGAGGGAGGATCACTTGAGACCAGGAGATCAAGCCTAGAGTGAGCCATGATCATGCCACTGCACTCCAGCCTGGGCAACAGAGGGAGACCGAGTCTCAAAAAAAAAAAAAGGAAAAAGAGAAATACAAATACCATTACTGCATTTTTTCAGTTAAAATAAAGATTGCTTTATGTGTACTCTATCGTATTTATTCACCTATTTTTATCTTTGTACATTTTCACTTCCCTAAGCCAAATACATTTTGAGAAGCTATTCCAACATAATACTTAATTTCTGTAATTACATCAGGTCCCTGTCCTCCTTTTTCCCCCTTTTACTTTTTGAAGCATCCATCATTCCTGAAACACACACAAACACACACATCTTTGGGTAAAATGTGTTGTCAAAGTTGCTTGACTGTGCTGATTTTCACCCACCGCGTCGGCTGTGTTTTTAAATTTTTTATTGTGAGATCATTTTAAATTTACAGAAGAGGTGTAAAAAGTTCAGAGAGTTCCCATGTATTCTTCACCCAGCTTTCTCTTGTGTTAACATCTTACACATAACAACAGAACAGTAATCAAATCTAAGAAATTAACTCTAGTATAAATACTATTAATTAAACTAAAGAACTTACTCAGATGTCACCAGTTTTTCCACAAATCTCCTCTTTCAGTTCCAAGATCCAAACATTGAATTTATTTGTCACATCCTTAGTCTCCTCCAATCTGTAACAATTTCTCAGCCTTTCCTTGTTTTTTCATAACCTTGACAGCTTTGAAGAGCACCTGCCAGTTATTTAGAACAAAGTCCCTCAATTTGGGTGTCTGATGTTTTCTCATGTTTAGATTGAGGTTATGCTTTATTGGGAAGAACAGAGACGAAACACACCTGGGCGCATACGATGTTGACTGGGCCAAGTGATGTCAGTCTTGATTGCTTGGCAAAGGTGGAGTCTGCCAATATTTTCCACAGTAAACTAAGGATTTCCCCATTTTCTTTACTAAATATTTTGGAGGAGATACTTAAAAATCATACAAATATCCTGTTTCTGGTTAAACTTTCACTCCTTAATTTTAGCATTCACAGATCTTACCTGCAGTAATTATTACTACGGTGTTCTAACAGTGATTTTCTATTTCCCTTATTCTTTTTACATGCATTAATTGGAATTTTCTATAAGGAAGAGGTGTGATTTTTCTCCATTTATTTATTTATTCAGTTATGTATTTATTTTTTAAATTCAGTTATTTATTTAGATTAGTATGGACTTATGAAAAATTAAGTGTTATAATTAAATACTATCATTTATTTTGTGGCTCAACTTGTTCCAGCTCAAGTCATTTGGAGCTCTCTCAGATTGGTTCCTGTCCCCTTCCAATACGAACCCCCTCCTTTTAAAAATTATTTTTATTATTAAAAAATATTTTTTAGCACATCCTTACTTTCTGGCACCATAAGGTTAACTCCAGGGGCATCTTGCATTTTCCCTGCCTTCGGTCAGGAATGAACAGTTCTCCCAGGAGCCCTGGTTCCTCTGGAGGATGGAATTCAGAAACCAGTATCTACGGGCTAGGTGTGTTCACTGCCACTCAGGTGTCACTGCTTCTAGCCTCCTAACAGTGGACAGAGCTAGGAAATACATGTATGTATACAAACCCACGTATACATACATATCCATAATTACTTCTTTTTATTATTTTTATCTTTTCCTTTTTTCACAGGTGTTGAATATCCATAATTACTTCTCTACTTATCTGTACCTATATATCTATTTAAAAAAAACATGAGTCCACATTGACACCGATCTCAGGACTGTGCCTGTGTGTGTGTCTGTCTGTCTGTCCGTCTGTCTGTGAGAAATAATTTGTTAAAGGCAAAGAGAATTCTGAGCTTAGGTTAGATTATTAGCTTAGAATGTTGGGCTAAGTTTTGAAGAACTAGGTGTGGTTTTAATAAGTGAGGCTGGAGGCAGGGGAGTCAAATGGCCAGGGTATTGTCTCCAGGCAACAGGATGGCAGAGGGTAACCTGCACAGCCTCTGGGAAAGAGTGGCACACACCAGAGCAGCTGGAATGGGAAATTCATGACTTGGAATAGTGCTGAAAGTTAGCGCATAAACTCAGAATGCAAAGGGCCCTGAACACCAGGCCCAGAGGTCTGGACTTGACTCTGCAACAGGGACTCTAGGAAGACTCTGGGCCAGAATCCATCTGATGAGAATAGCATTCAAAAACCAAAAATGCAGGCGTGGTACACAGGAGAAAAGAGACACACGTAGCAGGGAGATGAATAAACAGGACAATACAATAACCCTCTTCTCTATTATCATTGCCACCTTTATTTTTTGTCTTAATTGTAAATACATGCAGACCCAGAACACATGATCAGAAAAAGGCCTATACCTTCATGGTTCTGTACTTCTGGTGCATGTGACTGTCTTTGCAAATGTGAACAGATAGCTTGCATACATTACGTAAAGCTCTGATGCTTTTTGTCTTTTTTCTCTTTCTGATTGGTTTGCTATTTTAAAAAATTGGGCCAGGGCGGTGGCTCATGCCTGTAATCCCAGCACTTTGGGAGACCAAGGTGGGAGTATTGCTTGAGGCCAGGAGTTCAAGAACAGCCTGGGCAACATAAAGATCCCATCTCTACAAAAAATTTAAAAATCAGCCAGGCGTGGTAGTTTGTGTGGGTAATTCCAGCTACTCGAGAGGCTGAGACAGGAGGGTCCCTTGAGCCCAGGAGGTGGAGGCTGCAATGAGCCATGATTGCACCACTGCACTCTAGCCTGGGTGACAAAGTGAGACCCTGTCTCAGAAAACAAAAACAAAAACCAAAACAAAACAAAAAAAAACAGAAGTTGTCTGAATTCCACAAGACACAAATTCATGCTTGTGTGTTGTAAAAACATACAAACAATTCAGCAATCAACAGAGTAAGTTCAAGTTGCTCTTTACCTGTCCCTGTCCTCACCACACCACCACTCCAAACCCCCATAACCAACCCCCTCTCTCTTCAGAATTAACCAACATTAACAGTGAACATCATCCCAGTCTGTTCCTATGCATTGTACATGGGGTCTTTGTATGGCCAGAAAGTCAGATCTCAACTTAATCAATCCATCACTCTTAAAACTCTTTTATTTTTTCTGTAATTCTTATTACTGCCTGAAATTAACAAATTTACTTATTTTTTTGTCATTCTTTTCTGACTTGGATATAAGCTCCATGAGATTAGGATATTTGGATATCTTATTCACAGCCATACTTCTAGAGCCAGTCACATAATTGAGGCTCAATAAATATTACTGAATAAATGGTTGTATGTGTAAATGTTTACAAACACACACATGAACACATATATTTTTGCATTTTCATTTTATTTACTTATTTTTTTTTGAGATAAAGTCTTGTTCTGTCACCCAGGCTGAAGTATAGTGACACAATCATGGCTCATTGCAGCCTCCACCTCCTGGGCTTAGGCAATCCTCCTGCCTCAGCCTCCCAAGTAGCTGGGATTAAAGGCGTGAGCCACAGCACCTGGCCATTTCTTTGCATTTAAAAAATACTGGCTGAGTGCAGTGGCTCAAGTCTGTAATCCTAGCACTCTGGGAGGCCAAGGCAGGTGGAGTGGATTGCTTGAGTCCAAGAGTTCAAGAACAGCCTGGGCAACATGGTGAACCCTCATCTCTACAAAAAATACAAAAATTAGCCGGGTATGGTGGTGCATGCCTGTAGTCTCAGCTACTCAGGAGGCTGAGGTGAGAGAATCACCTGAGCCTGGGGAGGTTGAGGCTGCAGTGAGCCGTGACAGCACCACTGCACTTCAGCCTGGACAATACACTAAGACCCATGTCAAAAAAAAAAAAAAAGATTACCAGTAGAATCATACTATACACGCTATACTTTCTAATTGTCTACTTTGGGATACTTCTCTTTAATTTTATGTGTGCAGACAACAAAGAACATTTTGTTTGATGCTGCATATTCCCAAGTATCCTCTTCGATATTCTTGAAATAGTTTAAGATAGTGGAGAGAATAATGAATACTTGGAAAATAATCTTGCTATATAATGCTTTCTTTTCTGTCTGTTGTTGTTGTTGTTTTTGGGACAGAGTCTTGCTCTGTTGCCCACGCTGGAGCGCAGTGGTGTGATCTCGGCTCACTGCAACCTCTGCCTCCTGGGTTCAAGCAATTCTCCTGCCTCAGCCTCCCAGGTAGCTGGGTGCCACCACACCCGGCTAATTTTTGTATTTTTAGTAGAAACGGGGTTTCGCCACGTTGGCCAGGCTGGTCACATTCTTTTCTGTTTTAAAATATATATGTAATTGAGAGTCTGTAGAAAAATAAATACACATTCTTAATTAAGTAATGTTCCACACTGTTTTAATCTGAGATTTTAAGATTGCTCATTTTGTTAAATTATTACCTTAAAATGAGGTGGCACAGGAGAAAATTAAAGCCTTTCCATTTTTATTTTTGTTTCTATTGTGCCCCCTTGTGGAATTACATATAACTTACATATTCATTTTTGTGACATTTCTAACAAAGAGCAGGGTGTACCAATGTCATGGCTGCATTCAGGCATGCGCCAATCAATGAAGTAGACTCTTCTGATCACTTTAGTCTTTGCAAACAAGATTCTGATTGCTTCTGAGTTGAGCGAATCAATGATGGCTTTGTTCAAGACGGTTCTTCTAAAGTTCTGGCTCATTAAACTTGTGTTTGGTCTTTGATTTCATTTCAGCTGTGTGGCCAACTGTTAGAACTGCATGCAGGGTGTGTTCCACAGGCCTTGCGTAACTGAAAGTATCTGGTTTCTCCGGCATGTTCTCAGATAATGGCTCTCTAAGATCTTCCATCTGCTTCCATGCTTGCTTTCGGCTTGCTTCCTCCTCTTATCAGGTGTTGCAATCCCAGCCAGCAAGCACACAGTATCTTTCCTTGTTGGCTGTAGACATTCCGTTAGCCATGGCAACTGTCATTTAAAGCAGAGTCTAGTTTCTTAGTCAGATGGTGCCTCCCCAGGGAATGTGTTGCTGAAAACAGGATCATTGGATCACAAGGAACTGTAGCTCTTCACTCAAATTAGACTGATTTTCAAAGAAGCTTTTCCCTTTTCTTACATTTGAGACTCTAATATAGCCAACATTTACTGAGTAGACAATGGGTTCAGGGCTCGGCACTTTTATAAGTATTGTATCTTTAAATTCTCTCTCTCACTTTTTGAAGCAGTGGTTAAAGCCCTTTTCATAAGACCATCCATTCATTTGTCTGTCTTGCCATCCATTGTCCATCTCCCCATCCATCTATACATCCATCTTTCCTTCCACCAATTCATCTATCCAAAGAGTTTTACAAAGTGCCTTCTGTTAGTATGTACCAGATATTACTGTAGGGGCAGAAGATCAAAGACCTTTTACATTTTTTTTCTTTTTTTTTAATTAATTTTTTGTGGAGACAGGATCTCACGTGTTGCCCAGGCTGGTCTCCAACTCCTGGCCTCAAGCAATCCTCCCACCTCTGCTTCCCAAAATGCTGGGATTGTAGGCATGAGCCACCATGCCTGGCTAAGATTAAAGATCCTTGCCCTGAGAGGGTTTACATGTTCCTAAGAAAAGCCCAAAAATAAAACAAATCAGTAAAGTGTGTAGTATTCCAACTTTGAAGATGGTAGGATATGGAAAACTAAAGCAGGGATGGGGAGCAATTATAAATACAAACACCTCACTAAACTGGCAAGTCTGAGCAAAGACGTATGTTCTATTTCTTTTTTCTTTACCCACTTAACAGTTAAAGAATGGAAGGTTCAGGGGAATTTTCCTAAGGAGGTATTTTGGGAACACTTTAGGAATGTCTTCTACAAGTAGAGGAGAAAACGCTGGTACTAACATATTCTAAGAAGTTGTGCAGGATGACTATTCTATAGGAGAATCTTGGGCTTCAATCCAGACTCCAAGATTTACCTCAGGAAAAGGATTTAATTTTCCTCAATTTCAGTTTCCTCATTTGTAAAGAGGATGCAAATGAGCATATTCCTCAAAGAGTTGGGAAGAGTTAATGAAATCATAAACCTAAAGATCGCAGCCTGGGTTAAGTGCAGTAGGCATTGGGTGGTCATTGGTCACCTACAATACATTCCTATTTTTTCAGTGTTATGTCCTGAAGACTTTTTTTTTTTTTTTTTTTTTGAGACGGAGTCTCGCTCTGTCGCCCAGGCTGGAGTGCAGTGGCTGGATCTCAGCTCACCGCAAGCTCTGCCTCCCGGGTTTACGCCATTCTCCTGCCTCAGCCTCCCGAGTAGCTGGGACTACAGGCACCCGCCACCACGCCCGGCTAGTTTTTTGTATTTTTTTAGTAGAGACGGGGTTTCACCATGTTAGCCAGGATGGTCTCGATCTCCTGACCTTGTGATCCGCCCGTCTCGGCCTCCCAAAGTGCTGGGATTACAGGCTTGAGCCGCTGCGCCCGGCTTCTGAAGACATATTTTAAAGCAGCATTTCTTAAACTATTTTCAACTGTACTTCATAGTAAAAAATGCATTTTCATCACAACTCCAGTTTATGCATACGTAAATATATAAGATGGAAATGTCAAAAATAATACTTGTTTTTACTAAATGTAATGCATATTCATTCTATTCTATTTCATGTTGTTTTTAAAAAGCTGATAATGATCCACTAAACTGGTTTCAAGAGTCACTGGTGGGTTATTCCCCACAATTAGGGGAAACTCAGAATAGTCAAATAGTTAACCAAAGCTTAGTAAATAATATACATACATAGGGAGGCAGACATATGGATAAAGAAGTAAAAATGGACCTTCCTCTATGTCCTCCACCATATTCTCCAACATTTTCTTCCCAGAAAAAACCACCAATTCCAATTATTTAAATTTATTCTGTAGGTATATACCTCCATGTCTCTAAATAATATACCTTATCTATTAACTTCCTACGCTGGAAGAATAGGTTTTAGCTCTCTTTCACACAAATTCCCAACCCCACACATACACCTTCCCATCCTCCAATACAATTATATCAAAATGTCATTTAGACCAATATACAGTATTATGATGGCCATGCAAACATTATTTCCAGTGAAGCCACAAAATGAGTAGCAATACTTTCCCTCTCTGTACAAGTGATTTTCCTGTTTTCCTGGAATTAATGACTCTTTTTGATGTTGTTAATTTGTTTCGTGTTTTTTTTGAGACAGAATCTCACTCTGTCACCTAGACTGGAGTGCAACGGCATGATCTCAACTCACTACATTCTCTGCCTCCTGGGTTCATGTGATTCTCCTGCCTCAGCCTCCTGAGTAGCTGGGACCACAGGTATAGTCCACCACACTTGGCTAATTTTTCTATTTTTAGTAGAGACAGAGTTTCACCATGTTTGCCAGTCTGTGATGTCTGTTATGACACCAGGAGGGCACTTTTTACCTGCATTGTCCTCTGGCTCTCCCTTATAAACTAACTGGCCTATGGTTTAGCTTGCTGTTCTCATGAAGCTGCAAGCCTCCTCTAATTAAGAAACACCCTGGCTTCTGGCCACACCTCCATGGAATTTAGGCTCTACAACACATAGCTAGCTAGTAGCAATTAGAAATGCTGATGGCCTGAGTCTCCCAAGGAGATACCATATTCCTCAACTGGGAGCTGGAGAGAGAGAGGAATCCCTGTGTTCTTGAATGAACTACCTGAAAGTGAATTTTAATCACACTGAACTGGAAGGGGGAAGGAGGGAGGCTGTGGTTCAAATGTTACAGATTCTCACTCTTCTTACCAAGTTTTAGTAGATTTTCTTGAATAAATGTTCCTTCATTTGCCTAGGTCCTTAGGACAATTTCCAAAGTTTTTAGATAGTTATTTTAAAAATAATTTTCACAAGTTATGCTTGTTTCACTGGGGAGCAATTCCACAGGGCTCCTTTTTTTTTTTTTTTTTTTTGAGTCTCGCTCTGTTGCTCAGGCTGGAGTGCAGTGGTGCACAGTCTCTGTTCACTGCAAGCTCCACCTCCCAGGTTCACACCATTCTCCTGCCTCAGCCTCCCGAGTAGCTGGAACTACAGGCGCCTTCCACCACACCCATCTAATTTGTTTGTATTTTTTTTTAGTAGAGACAGGGTTTCACCGTGTTAGCCACCAGGATGGTCTCGATCTCCTGACCTCGTGATCCGCCCACCTCGGCCTCCCAAAGTCCTGGGATTACAGGTGTGAGCCCCCGCACCCGGCCACCACAGGGTTCCTAATGCCACCATTTTGGAAGTTGCTACCTTGCCATGCTCTTTTTCTGCCATAGTTGCTAAGCTGCTAGAATTTGGATTTCAGGCTGCTTTGAGCAATCATTATGCTTATGGAGTAGCCTTGCAAGGGACTGAAAGAGAGAGACAGAGTCCTGATGACATTATGTGAGCTTCTAGATCTAGCTGTGCTTGGAATCAGTCCTACAGTGTGGACTATGTAGTTAGATAAGCCAATAAATTAATTTCCTTCTTTGCTAGTTAGAGTTGAATTTCTCTCACATATAACCAAGAGTTGTAGCTAATATCCTGAATGTCAAACTTTTAATAGTGTATGAGTAAATGATAAGCACTGTAGAAAGCTTGTTCAACAAAATTGGTATCTAGGGTCATTTCATGTCATCACTTAGGTAGCTAATCTCATCCAAATAATTTATGGCCTCTTGATGCCTGATGAAATGTATAAACATCTTTTATGGTGATTCTAATTGATGTTCCCCTTAATAAGGATTTTTAATATATTCCTATATGTGTGTCAATATTTGTTAATATCCAAAGGATTTGTTGCAAGGATGTCTCAATGTTAATTGCAAATACTGAGATGTAATATTAATAATAATATAAAGGTCTGACCTCAATTATAAAAAGTTCTAAAAAGTATGATAAGCCTCCCTTTTCCATTAGCCTACAGCTAACTCATGAAGACATCATTGGTAAGCATGCAGATTTCAAAACATTGGAACCAGTTATGGGTCTCTTTAACAAGCCATAAGTGGAAAAGAGAAGATTATATGTTGTCGCTTTCACTACAGTATCCAAAAGCTAGATAATCTAAGATTTATCTTTATTTGGCATGGTAGTCCTTTGAAATGTTAAGGAGTGGGACAAGTTTCTTGGAAATATGGACTAAGAAAACTTTAAGAATACATTTACAGGTTAAAGCTATAACTAATTTGGCCAGGTGCGGTGGCTCAATCCCAGCATTTTTTTTTTTTTTTTTTTTTTTGAGAGGGAGTGTCGCCCTGTCGCCCAGGCTGGAATGCAATGGCACAATCTTGGCTCACTGCAACCTCTGCCTCCTAGGTTCAAATGATTCTCCTGCCTCAGCCTCCTGAGCAGCTGGGATTACAGGTGCCCACCACCACGCCCAGCTAATTTTTGTATGTTTAGTAGAGACAGGGTTTCACCATGTTGGCCAGGCTGGTCTTGAACTCCTGACCTTGTGATCTGCCCACCTCGGCCTCCCAAAATGCTGGGATTACAGGTGTGAGCCACCAAGCCTGGCTGAAGCCATAATTAATTTGATCAGGCACGGTGGCTCACACCTGTAATCCCAGCACTTTAGGAGGCTAGGAAGGAGGATCGCTTGAGCCCAGGAGTTTGAGACCAGCCTGGGCAACATGGTGATACTCTTGTCTCTACAAAAATTTTAAAAATTAGCTGGGCATGATGGTGTGTACCTGTGGTCCCAGCTACTCAGGAGGCTTAGGTGGGAGGATCACTTGCGCCCAGGAGGTTGACACTGCAGTGATCCATGATTGCACCACTGCACTCTAGCCTGGGCAACAGAGTAAGACCCTCTCTAACTCCTTCCTTAAATATAGATATCTAGGGTGAATGTTGGGAGCAAAAAAAGACATCAGACATTATTATAAGCTTGGAGCTTATTAAAACTTGGTAAAAACAAAAACAAAAACATTTCTCCCTGGGTAAGGTATGGATAGAACCTTACCCTACCTCAAATTACCATATTGGGTACCACTTACAAATAATGTCTCTAAAGGCTCTGCAATCCAGTGATGTTTGTCATGTTTCACCTATCTCTAGGATTCCCAGAGGACCACCGTTATTAAGGAGAGAAGTCTTCATAATTAAACAGGCACAGCGTGTAGCAAAATGTACAGATCTATTATAAAATCTCACTACTTCCAATTAATTGGGGGAAAGGTGATGTGAATTCATACCCGGGCTTTACTAAGAAAAAAAGAGAAAAGTATTCCAGAATCAATTTTAATGAACACATTTGATTTATTTGTAATTGGCATATTGTTTTAAATACTTTAAGCTTCTGAATTACCTGAAAGAAATATGCATTTTAGAATGCTTAATCAAGCCATCTGCAGTTTAGTTTGCATTCATAATGGTCCCATACCACAGGACCACTATTCACAGAAGGAGATGAGTAACTGTCCACTGATTTCTAGGAGTTCATAAATTTTGAATTGGTGGGATCTGAATCACACTAATTGCACTTGAGAATCTGATTAGGCTTGAGTTGCAAAGACTTATGCTCTGATATTATTCAGACAGTAAAATCTTAGTTGAGAAAGGGTCTCTTCCGCAGTTTTGGGTAGATGACAACCTCTTGGAAAATGGGTGGGACCATGGTCCTCAGTCAACTGACTACCTGATAGAATGTTTGCACTTTAGGATCTCCATTTTCTCTGTGCTCCTGAAGCAGCACACCTGATATGCTTTTGTAGAGATGAATTCCAAGGAAAACACGACCTAGACTTTATTTCAAATTACGCTCAAGATCAATACATCTCACTGATGCCCAAAAATGCGACGTTCATAATCTGCTGTCGTGATATACAACTAGGAAAAGGTAAATGTCCTGTGTCAACCACAATCTCTCCTTATTATTTTTAAAGAGGGCTCGTTTCCATTATCAGAAGCAGATAAGGAATACCAGCACCCATTTGTCATTCAAAACCAAGCACTTACTTAGCTGGGAAAGAATTAAAGCCATTAGGTGATGAATTTGTTTTTTTTTTAATAATGGTACTAAAGTAACAATTCAAGGTCAACAAAAATTCAAATGTAGTTCCACTGGGTAGCTAATATTTTGGATAGAATGGGAAGACCATTTCCCAACATTACCTTTGGTTTTCTAATACTTACTTTTTGCAAAAATGGAGACAAGAAACAGAAACCTAACATTTTCTCTCACCTCAAAGAGTGATCAGTTTTTATATCACCAACCTAGAGATTTTCGTGTCAGTTGTTGGGAATCTTTTCCTACCCCAGTTTTTATGCGACTAATCCTATCTCACCATATGTATAAAGGTCTGTGACATGTGAAGAATAGATGATGTGGCCAGGTGCAGCAGCTCATGGCTGTAATCCCAGCACTTTGGGAGGCCAAGGTGGGCAGAACACTGAGGTCAGGAGTTCAAGATCAGCCTGACCAACATGTTGAAACCCTGTCTCTACTAAAAATACAAAAATTAGTGGGTCATGGTGGTATGCACCAAAATCCCAGGTACTTGGGGGGTTGAGGCAGGAGAATTGCTTGAACCCATGAGGCGGAGGTTGCAGTGAGCTGAGATTGTGCCACTGCACTCCAGCCTGGGAGACAGAGTGAGACTCCATCTCAAAAAGAAAAAAAAGAAAAGAAAAATAGATGACGTAATGAGCAAGTGAACTTGGGCAGCTGATTGCTGCCAACAGTTCATCCAGGGTTTATTCTGCTCACAGGTCTCTGCGTAGGAAATGCTAAAAGTGCTACTCCCCAGTTAGGGTTTCCAGACTGATAGATGTGAAGATTCCTTCTGCTTGAGTATCCTCAGGCACCTCAAAATCAAAATATGACCCAAATTAAGCTCATCTGACCCATTTACCAAAAATGCTTTCCCCTGTCTTTTCTATCCCTAAATGATCCTGCCATTTATTTCTTAGGTTGAGCCATAAGAAACTGCCTTTTTGTAGGTCATTAATGGTTGAATATTGGCAATTTCAAAAGGATCAACCTTAACAGTTGTTCAGGTTAAAAAAAAAAACAAAAAACCTGGTAAATCCTTTTCATATCACTTCCCCTTCAACTCTTACAACAAGTCAATCAGGAAGGTTGGTAAATTCTGTTTCAGGCAGGTCCATTATCCATCTCTAAGGCAACCATCAAAGCCCAAGCCAAGTTAGTGAACTGGCTTTACCAACCCTGTCCACGCTGCCATAAACCAGAGTGTCTTCTTTAAAATGCAAGTTAGAACATGCCACTTGCTGCAAAAAATCATCCAATGGCTTCCCACTACCCTTAAGAAAAAGACTGGGCTGGGTGCTGTGGCTCACGTCTGTAATTCCAGCACTGTAGGAGGTCAAGGTGGGAAGACCGCTTGAGCCCAGGAGTATGTGACCAGGCTGGCAACATAGCAAGACATCATCTCTACAAAAAATAAAAAAATTAGCTAGGCATGGTGGTTCACATCTGTAGTCCCAGCTACTTGTGAGGCTCAGGCGGGAGGATCACTTGAGCCCGGGAGTTGGAGGCTGCAGTGAGCCATGAATGCACCACTGCACTCTAGCAGGGGAAACAGAGAGTGACCTTATCTCCAAAAAAAAAAAAAAAAAGACAAAGATGGCTTGCTGATTTGCAAGCTCCAGTCTCTACTGACTGCTTCACTCTCATCTCACTTTCTGTTTTTTGGTTACTATGACGTTCTTTTATTTTCTTAAACATGGCCCTCCCCACCTTAGGGCCTTTGTATATACTGTTCCATCTGCCTGGAACCCTCTTTTCTCTCATGACCTCCAAGGCCCTTGTCACCTAGTAACCCTTACTTCTCCTTTATTCATGTCTCTGCATAAATGCCACTGCTGGGCAGGCATGGTGGCTCATGCCTGTAATCCTACTACTTTGGGAGGCCAAGGTGAGAGGATCACTTAAGCACAGGAGTTCAAGATCAGCCTGAGCAATATAGCAAGACCCCATCTCTACAAAAAAAAAAAAATATGCCACTGCCTCAAGAGAACCTTCTGTGATCTCTCTTAGACCAGGATGGAACCCCATGTTACATACATCCATGAGACTATCTCCTCTTAGTACTGGTCATACTTCTAATTGTTTGTTCAAGGCCCTACTAGACTCAAACTCCAAGGAAACAGGATCATGGCTGTCTATTACCATGTCACCATCACTGAGCCAGAGCCCAGCACCCTAATGGGCACTCAACAAATATCTATGGAAGGCACGAATCCCTCACAAAATTTAGAGCAGCAACTGACAGTTCAAAGTTGCCATCCCTGCACAATATTATTCTCACTTTTGATATATCTTTTTTCTACTTAATATTTTATTTTTATTATTTGATTTTTAAAATTGTATTTATTTATTTACTTTTTTGAGACAGGGTCTCACTCTGTCACGTAGGCTGGAGTGTGATGGTGCGATCATGACTCACTGCAGCCTCAACCTCTTGAGCTTGGATGATCCTCCCACCTCAGCCCCCCAAGTAACTGGGACTACAGGCATGCGCCACCATGCCCAGCTAATTTTTTTTTTTTTTTCTGAGATGGAGTTTTACTGTTGTTGTCCAACCTGGAGTGCAGTGGCGTGATCTTGGCTTACTGCAACCTCCGCCTCCTGGGTTCAAGCGATTCTCTTGCCTCAGCCTCCTGAGTAGCTGGGATTACAGGCACACACTACCACGCCTGGCTAATTTTCGTATTTTTAGTAGAGACAGGGTTTCAACATGTTGGCCAGGCTGGTCTTGAACTCCTGACCTCAGGTGATTCACCCAACTGGGCCTCACAAAGTGCTGGGATTATAAACGTGAGCCACCGCCCCCCGCCTCATTTTTGTCTTTTTTGTAGAGATGGGATTTCGCCATGTTGCCCAGGCTGGTCTCAAGCTCCTGTGCTCAAGCCATCAGCCTGCCTTGGCCTCCCAAAGTGCTGGGATTATAAGTGTGAGCCACCTTGCTGGCCTCAATATTTTAAAAAAGGAAACAATAACATGCAACTTAAAAATTCATTAAACTAAAAGACTAAACCAAAATTCTGGGCCCTTTTGGAATGATAGCCTAGCACGGCCATAACTAGTAGCTGTTATTGTTATAAGAGAAATAACCATAATCAAAGCTAATATTATTGAGGGCCAGCTATGTGCCAAGCCTATGGATAAAACTGAAGTTAGTGAAGTTGGGGGATTTAACAAGGTTCACAGGGGCCAGTAAATGATGCAGCCATAGTCACAAAGACCAATGATCCAAGACAGGATATGAATGCTCACAGTCCCTCAGTCTTTCAGTATGACAACCTCCAGAACACAGGGATCCTCTCTACATGCTGCAGACTTAGAGCATCAGCTCCAGAATCCAAGAGACACACGTTTTCAGTGGTTAAATGTTTCTACACACATCTCAGCTAATTTTACCTTATTTCCAAGAGCAAGCTACATCTTATTAAAAACAGGTGTTCCTACCGGAAGAAAGAGTCTCTGGGCAGCACAGGGTTTGAACAATTTCTTCCACTCCTGAGGGTTTCCAACAGAAAATGTGATGGGGTAGATTCTGTGCTCAAACTTCTTTGTATATGAGTCAGGCCACTGGCGCAACTGAAAAACATGGAAAGCAAGGGAAGGGTGATTAGGCCCCAGGAAATAGGGAAAACACCTGGGAAGCTTCTGGATGGTCAAATGGAAATTATTCAGGCAACTTACACAGAAAGTCTAACTTCATCACCACTATGAATGTTCACTAAATGAAAGAGTATTTGCTCCTACTAAAATTGCTAAGATTTTAAAAAATAACATTCAGAGTTGGCAACAGTGTTGAGAAACTGCAGAGGTGAGTATAGATGTGAACAAACTTCCAAAAGGGCAACTTGGAAACTGGTAACAACACCCCAAAAGACGGAGGTACAAGGACATTCACCACAACCTAGTTTGTAATAACAAAACTTGAGAACTTAGCAGCTTGGAAGGAGGAAAAAAACCCAGCAAACTTGGGAACAATCAAAATGTCCAATGATAAGGAATTGGGACAATTAAGTATGATAGAACTACATAATAAAGTACAGTTAGAGGGATCAGAGGTGGTAGTTCATGCCTGTAATCCCAGCACTTTGGGAGGCTGAGGCGGGTGGATCTCTTCAGGCCAGAAGTTCAAGACCAGCCTGGCCAACCCAGCAAAACCCCATCCCTGCTAAAAAACACAAAAATTAGCTGGGCGCGGTGGCACATGCCTGTAGTCCCAGCTACTCGGGAGGCTGAGACATGCGAATTGCTTGAACCAGGGAGGCGGAGGTTGCAGTGGGATCCTGCCACTGCACTCCAGCCTGCGTGACAGAGCGAGACTGTGTCTCAAAAAAATAAAATAAAATTAAATTAAAAAATAAACACAGAATAATGTCCAGTTAGAATAAAGTAGATGTCTTTTGTGTTATTTGTGGCAGGCTGGATTTGGCTCTTGTACTCCCATAGTTTGCTGACCTCAGTTCTATATCCTTGTCACTAATGACTGCATTGTATTCTGTTATGTAGCTAGGTACTGACATGGAAAATGGTTATAACAAATAGTTCGGTTTTGGAAAAAGCAAAGTGCAAAAAACTTGTAATATGGTTCTTTTTTTTTTTTTTTTAATTTCTTCACTACTGTCTGAATGAATAGTTCTGTCTTATAGGAAAAAATGTATGCATGAGGCCGGGCATAGTGGCTCACACCTGTAATCTCAGCACTTTGGGAGGCCCAGGCGGGTGGATCACTTGAAGTCAGGAGTTTGAGACCAGCCCGGCCAACATGGCAAAATCCCGTCTCTACTAAAAATACAAAAATTAGCTGGCGTGGTGGTGGGCGCCTGTAATCCCAGCTACTTCAGGAGGCTGAGGCAAGAGAATCACTTGAAGCTGGGAGGCGGAAGTGGAGGTTGCAGTGTGTTGAGATCGTGCCACTGCACTCCAGTCTGAGGGTCAGAGCGAGACTCTAACTAAAATATATATATACACACACATACACATAGACACACACATATGTATGTACATTCTATATGTAGAGAAAAATCTAGATGGATATGCACCAAATTATTAAAAGTGGGCACCTCTATAGCTGGTGATGGTGGTTTCGTTTCCTCGGACTACATTTCCATATTCTTTAGAACTTTTACAATGAGTATATATTACTTTCCTTGCATATATTAATTTTATAACAAAATTTTTAAAATACACTTTTAGATTTTAGAGCAGTTTAATGTCTACAGAAAGTCAGCCAGGTGTTGGTGGCTCACGCCTGTAATCCTAACATTTTGGGAGGCCAAGGTGGGAAGATTGCTCAAGCCCAGGAATTTGAGACCAGCCAGGGCAATATAGCAAGACCTGCCTCTTAAAAAAATTAAAAACAAGGCCAGGAGTGGTGGCTGATGCCTGTAATCCTGTGACTTCGGGAGGCCAAGGCGAGTGGATCACTTGAGGTCAGGAGTTCGAGACCAGCGTGGCCAACATGGTGAAACCCCATCTCTACTAAAAATACAAAAATTAGCCAGAAGTGGTGAGGCACGCCTGTAGTCCCAGCTACTTGGGAGGCTGAGGCAGGAGAATCATATCAACACGGAAGGTGGAGGCTGCAGTGAGCCAAAACGGGACCACTGCACTCCAGCCTGGGTGACAGAAAAAAAAAAAAATTTAAAAACAAGAACAACAATGAAAACAAACAACAAAAAAGAATTGAGCAGAAATCAGTTTCCAGATAGCCTCTCTCTTCCCCCTGCCCTACAGTTTCCCCTATTATTTACATCTTGCATTCATGTGGTATATTTGTTACAACTGCTAAGTCAATATCAATATGCTATTACCAACTAAAGTCCACAGTTTACATTAGTGTTAATTCTTTCTGTTGTACACACTTTCTATGGATTTTGGCAAATGCACATCATATATCTATCATTACAGTATCATACAGAATAGTGTCACTACCCTAAAAATCCTCTCTGCTCCAACTTTTCAACATTCCTGCCCTCTCTCACCTGAATTTCTTCTTCTTCTTTTTTTTGAAACAGAGTCTCACTCTGTTGCCCAGACTGGAGTGCAATGGTGCAATCTCAGCTCACTGCAACCTCTGCATCCCAGGTTCCAGCAATTCTCCTGCTTCAGCCTCCTGAGTAGCTGGGATTATAGGTGACTGCCACTATGACCCCAGCTACTTTTTGTATTTTTAGTAGAGACAGGGTTTTACCATGTTGGTCAGGTTGGTCTCGAACTCCCGACCTCAGATGATCCACATGCCTTGGCCTCCCAAAGTGCTGGCATTACAGGTGTGAGCCACCGTGCCTGGCCAAATACTGATCTTTTTACAGGCTCTTCATGTTACCTTTTCCAGAATGTGATATAATTAGAATCACATAGTACATTGCCTTTTCAGACTGGCTTCTTTCATTTAGCAATATGCATTTAGGTCTCCCACATGTCTTTTTGTAACTTGATAGCTCATTTTTTAATTTATCATTTAATAATACTATATGCTCAAAAAAATTAGCTGAGCGTGGTGGCAGGCGCCTGTAGTCACAGCTACTTGGGAGGCTGAGGCAGGAGAATGGCATGAACCCGGGAGGTGGAGCTTGCAGTGAGCAGAGATCACGCCACTACACTCCAGCCTGGGCGACAGAGTGAGACTCCATCTCAAAAATAATAATAATAATAATAATAATACTGTATGCTATGGTATTAATCTATCACAGATTGTTTATCCATTTACCTACTGAAGGATATCTTGGTTGCTTCCAGTTTTGGGAAATTGTGAATATAGCTGCTACAAACATCTGTGTACAGGTTTTTGTGTGGATATAAGTTTTCAACTCATTTGGGTAAAGACTTAGGAGGTCTATTCCTGGATTATATGGTAAGCCTATATTCAGCTTTCTAAGAAACTGCCAAACCATCTTCCAAAGTGGCTGCATGATTTTGCATTCTTATCAGCAATGAATGAGAGTTCCTGTTGCTCCACATCCTCACCAGCATTTGGTGTTGTCAGGGTTCTAGATTTTAGCCATTCAAATAGGTGTGTAGTAGTGTCTCATTGTCATCTTAAGTTACAAATGCTCAAATCACATATGACACTGAACAGCTTTTCATATGCTTTTTTGCCATCTGTGTATCTTAATTTTTTTTTTTTTTTTTTTTTTGAGACAGCCTTGCTTTGTCGCCCAAGCTGAAGTGCAGCGGCATGATCTCAGCTCACTGCACTCTCTGCCTCCTGGTTTCAAGCAATTCTCGTGCCTCGGCCTCCCGAGTAGCTGGGATTACAGGCATGCACCACTATGCCCAGCTAATTTTTTTGTATTTTCGGTAGAGATGGGAGTTTCGTCATGTTTCCCAGACTGGTCTCAAACTCCTGAGCTCAGGCAATCTGCCCACTTCATCCTCCCAAAGTGCTAGGATTACATGCATGAGCCACTGTGGCTGGACCTTCTTAATTTTTTTGAGTTAATGCCTTCCCATTGTTACAACAATTTTAGGAATTATTCCTAAGGAAAAATTTCAAAAATGGACACTTGTTTATTACAAGGTTGTTTGTTTTAGTGTTGTTTGTAACAATGATAAATTAGAAACAATCTAAAGAAGAGATTGGTTAAATAAGCTCCAGGGTCTGTCTATATAACAGAATACAATGTAGTGATCAGTGATAATATCACAGAACTGGGGTCAGCAAATTATGGTAGTACCAGAGCCAAATCTAGCCTGCCACAAAGAGTACACAAGCCATGCCAAGAATGGTTTGGCATTCTTAAATAGTTTTAAAAAATCAAAACAAGAATACTATTTTGTGACAATTATATGAAATTCAAATCTCAGTGCCCATAAGTAAAATGTTACCAGAACACAGCCACACCCATTTGTTTATATATTGTTTGTGGCTGCTTCTGCTCTAAATAGCACATTGAGTAGTTGGGATAGAGACCATACAGCCTGCAAAGCCTAAAATAGTTACTATCTGCTGTTTTCCAGGAAACACTGGTCATCTCACTTTAGAGGAAACTCAGTAATATAAGCGTCAGTGATACAAAAGAGATCCCATTTCTGATGGTGATATGAAAAGAAAAGGAATGGAAATAAGTATTATATATATACACCAAAACTGTTCTCCCTGAGCATTAGTGTAATGGGTTTTTTTCCATTTATTATTTATGAATTTACTGGTTTTTACCATGTACATATATTGTTTATATAGCCACATAAACTTTTTTTTTTTTTTTTTTTTTGAGATGGGGCCTCACTCTGTCGTCCAGGCTGGAGTACAGTGGCACAATCAAGGCTCACTGCAGCCTTGACCTCCCTGGGCTCAGGTGATCCTCCCACCTCAGCCTCCCAAGTAGCTGAGACCACAGGTGCACGCCATCATGCCTGGCTAATTTTTCTATGTTTTATTGAGACAAGGTTTTGCCATGTTGCCCAGGCTGGGATATAAACATTTTTTAAAATACATCATTGGAAACACTTCAACGTTCTGAATGAGGAAAGGAGTGACAGAAAGTATTTGACATTTGATATATGAAGGGCACTGACCAATTAGAACCCACACCAGGTATTACCTAGTATTTACCCAGTATAGTTGCACAGACCCATTAGAACTGACACTAGGCATAAACTCTCAGTATGACAGTACTGACCAGTCAGAATGAGCACTGGCACAAATACTGGGTATAAATACCAGTACAAATGTACCACTTCACAACAGCCCAAAATCAGCCCTCAAAAAAGAATGGGAAATTCACATGGTCTACTGGCTCCCTTGGCTCTCTGCATCCTCTAACAGTCTGGGAGGTTGGGGCTGCAGTGGGCTGTGATGGCGCCACTGCACTGCAACCTGGATGACGACATGAGACCCTGTCTCAAAGAAACAAAAACAAAAACAAAAACAAAAACAAAAAAATCCTTGTCACTCTGATTGTTAGCATCCTATCTTCAGAAAGGTTTAACTACCTTTGTCAATCTAACCGCCCACCTCATCCTTTACCTCAGTAGGTAACTCCTCCTTTCTTGCAGGTTCATTCATTCTTTTGAAGTTATAAAAAAAATATTTTTGAGCATCTACAAATGTTACGGAACAGAAGACTTTTAGGATCTCAAATCCATTACATTGCTTTCACAAGGGTTTGGCTGGCTTACAATAACACACTAGATACAATGAAGCCGTCAAAACTCAATTGTGGCTGGGTGAGGTGGCTCATGTCTGTAATCCCAAAATTTGGGAGGCCGAGGTGGGCGGATCACCTGAGGTCAGGAGTTCGAGACCAGCCTGGCCAACATGGTGAAACTCCCATCTCTACTAAAAAATACAAAATTAGCTGGGTGTGGTAGTGCATGCCTGTATTCCCAGCTATTCGGGTGGCTGAGGCACAAGAAGCACTCGAACCCAGGAGGCAGAGGTTGCAGCGAGTGGAGATCACGCCACTGCATTCCAGCCTGGGCAACAGAGTAAGACTCCATCTCAAAAACAAAAACAAACAAACAAAAAAACAAACTCAGTTGCATCAGTCAGGATAAACTAGGGTTATCAAGAATTTATGGCCAGGTGTTGTGGCTCATACCTATAAACTCAACACTTTGAGAGATCAAGATTGGAGGATCACTTGAGACCAGGAGTTTGGGACCAGCCTGGGCAATATAGCAAGACTCCATCTCTCCCCCTACCCCCCAAAAAGTTTATTTTAAGGTGTTTTTCTTTTCTTTTCTTTTCTTTTCTTTTTTTCCTAAAGTTTATCTTGCTCCTGCTACATCTTCAGACTGGCAAGGGGCTGTGCTCAGTACTCTCACTCAGGGGCCAAACTCATGGAGGCTCCATCTCAACTCACATCAGTGAACGCAGATGCAAGAGAATCAAGTGTGGCAAAACACACACTAGATCTTAAGTTTCCACCAGGAAGTGACATATTTTATGTTAAAAGTGAAACTCATCACTGTCACCCACGTTCATTGGCCAAAGCAAATCACACAATCACACCCAACTTCAGAGGAGTCAGGGAGGTGCCAAATGACCATGCATCTAAAAGGAGGAAACCTCTAATAATGACCACGAAGGTAAGACAACAAGGACCACATAGTGACAGTGAAGTGCAGCCCTTACCTTTCCCAAGTCCTCCATGGACGTCCCTGAAAGTGCTGGGCCAGCCTCAGCTTGCTCCTCTAGTAATGAGAAACCCAATACCTCTTTTTTTTTTTTTTGAGACAGGATCACCCTCTGTCACCCAGGCTGGAGTGCAGTGGGGCGATCTTGGCTCACTGCAACCTCTGCCTCCCCAGTTCAAGCAATTCTCCTGCATCAGCCTCCTGAATAGCTGGGATTACAGGTGCGTGCCACCACACGGGCTAATTTTTGTATTTTTGGTAGAGTCGGGGTTTCACCATGTTGGCCAGACTGGTCTTGAACTCCCGACCTCAGGTGATCTGCCCGCGTTGGCCTCCCAAAGTGTTGGGATTACAGGCATGAGCCACCATGCCCAGCTCCCCCAATACCTTTAAAAAGGGCTCCTTGCATGGAATTAGAACCAGCTGCCTGAGACCTCCTCCACATCACGCCTCGTTTTGTCCTGCAGAGCAACACGGAAGAAATCTAATTCCAATTGCATATGTCTTTAAACTACTGAAGAATACCTTATCATCTCTTTCTCTGGGCTATTTTTCCTAAATCCTCAAAAAAAAAAAAAAAAAAAAAAGGAAATGAATAATGAAGAGGCATGGTCCCTGTCCTCTAAAAGCATGTGATACTACTTAAAAGCAACCCTTTGGTGCTTTTTTTTCTTTCTTTCTTTAAAGGAAAAACAACCCAAAAAAACCATCTCCTCACCATGTTTTAGTTACTTTGTGGTACTCTCAGGATGCTAGGTTGCGCACAATAAAATCAATTCAGGCTCTTTTGAGATGGAGTCTCACCCTGTTGCCCAGGCTGGAGTGCAGTGCTGCCATCTTGACTCACTGCAACCTCCACTCCCGGGTTCAAGCGATTCTCGTGCCTCAGCCTCCTAAGTAGCTGGGATTACAGGTGTGTGCCACCACGCCCAGCTAATTTTTGTATTTTTAGTAGAAACGGGGTTTCACCATGTTGGCCAGGCTGGTCTCAAACTCCTGACCTTAGCTCGCCTTAGCTTCCCAAAGTGTTGGGATTACAGGTGTGAGCCACCATGTCTGGTCCAATTCAGGTTCTTTAAGCCAAAAAGAATTTAATGAAAGGATATTAGGTAGCTCAGAAGACCAGTGGGAGGGCTGGAGAACCAGACTCAGGGGCCATGCCCTGATCCAGCTTAAGCCAGACCCAGGCTCTACGGCGTCCTGTGTCTTTTCCATCTGTTAGTCAGAGCCTACCACAAGCCAGTCTGGTAAGGAAACCCCAGCTACTATCACCACAAGTGCCACAGTTTGCCCCTCTGATTCCAGGCACTGAAACCTCCTGATGACAATTCTTCCCATGGCAGCTCTCTTCTTGCCACCCCCTCACACACACGCACATGTGCACCCATATGCACATATACACACGCACATACATGCGCGCACACACACACATGCATATATATATATATACACACACACACACACATACACATATACAAATATATACTGGCTGCCCCTACCACCAGAATGGATTGGTAGCCTCCTTATTTGTGTGTCCTACTACTTCCTGATTCTGATTTGGGCAGGAGTATAGTTTAGCCGAATCTCAACCACATGCCTGATCCCGAGTTGCCAGAAAAGGCTAGGAAACCAGCTAGCTGGCATCTCCCACTTCTCTGTTGAGAGATGACGAAAATACATGAAACTTTAAAATATGAAGTATCTACCGTGTAGACGGCAAATACCACCAGACATCCTGTACATATGCAACTTTAAAAAGTCTAATTAAATACAGAAGAACTCGCCCATACTGCAGCCTTCAGAGGAATCATGACGGTAACTGGCAGTTTGTTTCGTTTTCACCCTGAGGTAAAAAATAGGTGGCCCTGAACTTCCCAGAAGTTATCCCCAAAAAACCCTGGGTTGCCCACAATGCCCTGGAAAAGGGTGACAGCCCACCTCCTCAGCATGTGCCAGTGGCTTGGCAGGAACCAAAACGGCTGTTCTATTTCTTTAGACCTAACAAAGTACCCAACATATAGGAGATGTTTCAGAGAATCTTTGTGGGATAAAAAAAAAAAAAATACTTTACCTGATTCGGCCTCACCACCACAAGCAGGGTATCATTTGCCCCATAACCCAGATGACAAACTGAAGCTGAGAGAAATTCTATGGCTTACATAAGGGCAAAGGCAGTATGCATCTAAACTGGCAACATAATCCCTGCATGGACAAGAAAGGGATGGTAGTATATGCCCTACCTAGTTTTTTTAAAAATTATTTTTATTTATTTATTTAATTTATTTTGAGACAGAGTCTTGCTCTGTCACCCAGGCTGGAGTACAGTGGCATAGTCTTGGCTCACTGCAACCTCCGCCTCCCAGGTTCAAGTGATTCTCATGCCTCAGACTCCCCTGAAGCTGGGACTACAGGCACATGCCACCATGCCTGGCTAATTTTTGTATTTTTAGTAGAGACAGGGTTTTGCCATGTTGGCCAGGCTGGTCTCGAACTCTAGACCTCAGGTGATCCACTGGCCTTGGCCTCCCAAAGTGCTGGGATTACAGCCGTAAGCCATCATGCCTGTCCACTGCCTAGTTTTTAACACCCTGTCATAATTTCCTTCGTTAGATGAGCTTCACTGGTTTAATAAAAACATGAGGAAATGAACCATCAAAGGGATAAAGTCATCAGAAAAATTCAACACCTAGCACAACTTCACAAGTATCTGCAATAATTCTTCCATACAATTTAGCTCTTAATTTATAATGTTCCAGTTCCTACGGCTCATAAAAAATTACTCCAAAACTTAGTGGTATAAAACAATCATTTATTATGCTTACAGATTTCACGGATCAGGAATTCAGACAACGCAGAGGAGGGGACAGGTTGACTCTGCTCCACAGTGTCTGGGGCCTCAGCTGGAAGCCTTGAAGGCTGGTGGCTGGAATCTTCTGAAAGCTGATTCACTCATATGTCTAGACTTTGGGGTTGGCTGTTGGCTAGAGGCCTCAGTTCTTTTCAGGGGCAGGCATCCTCACAAAGAGCCAGGCAGAAACTGTATCCTTTTTATGTCACATAGCATTACATTTGGCATAATGTATTTCATACATACATACATGTTTGTGTATGTATGTACATGTGTATGTACATATATATGTAATATATTAACTGTTGCCTTACAACAAATTACCCCAAAACTTAGTAGCGTATGATCACAAACAGGCCAGGTGTGGTGGCATGTGCCTAAATTCCCAGTATTTTGGGAGGCCAAGGCAGGAGGATCACTTGAGCCCAGAGTTCAAAACCAGCCTGGGCAACACAGGGAGACCCCATCTCTACAAAAAATAAAATATTAGCCAGTGCTGGGCAGAGTGACTCATGCCTGTAATCCCGGCACTCTGAGAGACTGAGGCAGGCAGAACACTTGAGGTCAGGAGTTTGAGACCAGCCTGGCCAACGTGACGAAACCCTGTCTCTACTAAAAATACAAAAATTAGTTGGGCATGGTGGTGCGGCTTGTAGTCCCAGCTACTTGGGAGGCTGAGGCAGGAGAATTTCTTGAATCCAGGGGGCGGAGAATGCTGTGAGCTAAGATCATGCCACTGCACTCCAGCCTGGGCGACAGAGCAAGATGCTGTCTCAAAAAAAAAAAAAATATATATATATATATACACACACACACACACACACACACACACCTTATATATTATATATATTTAAATACATATAATATATATTTTTATTAGCCAGGCATGGAGAGGATGCTGAGGCAGGAGGATTGCTTGAGTCCAGGCGTTCAAGGATGCAGTGAGCTATGATTGTGCCACTGCACTGGGCAACAGAGTGAGACCCTGTCTCAAAAAAATAAAAAGTATGTAAAATAAAACCACAAACATGTATGACTTTACATAGTTTCTTAGGGTTGAGAATGTACGAGCTGGGTTGTTCTGTCTCAGGGCCTCTCATGAGATTACAGGGCTATGGTCATCTGAAGGCTTGAAGGGGCTGGAGGATCTTCCTCCCAGCTCACACACAAGTGTTGGCAAGGGGTCTCCATTCCATGCAGAGGCCATGTAGGCCTCTCCAGAGGGCTACTCTGACATGGTAGCTGGCTTCCCCCAGACCCACTGATCCGAGATGGAAGGTGAAGTGCCTTTTGTAACCCGATCTCAGAAGTGACCTACCATCCCTTCCACCCTGTCCTATTAGTCACACAGAGGACCCTGGGACAGTGCAGGAGGGAAGTACACCAGCGTGTGAATAACAGAACGTAGGACCACTGGGGGCCTCCTTGGAATGTACGACCTACAAACAGATATGGTTACACGTACACATCTTCCTTCCCTTCCCTTTTGCTTGTTTGTTTGTTTGTTTGTTTTCTGAGACAGAGTCTTTCTCTGTCACCCAGGCTAGAGTGCAATGGCACGATCTCAGCTCACTGCAACTCCACCTCCCAGGTTCGAGCAATTCTTCTGACTCAACCTCCCGAGTAGCTGGGACTGCAGGCACACTCCACCATGCCAGCTAATTTTTGTATTTTTAGTACAGACAGGGTTTTGCCATGTTGACCAGGCTGGTCTTGAACTCCTGACCTCAGGTGATCTGCCCGCCTCGGCTTCCCAAAGTGCTGGGATTACAGGTGTGAGCCACCACACCCGGCCCTTCCCTTCCCCTTTTAAAGTCCAAGTCTGTATTTTGTTCTGCTCCGTCCCCACATCCTTGCTTTTTAGCATGCAGCAGGTAATCACTAAGTACTTGGTAGACGGATATTTTACAAGATATGAGTAGTGTTTGCGCATAGCCAGCTTCCCTTCGTTCCGCCCCATAGAGCACTTCTCAGCCCCCCACAGTTGGATGGGCTTGTGACTACTAGCAAGTTAAACATGCATGGAAAGACCTGTGTCCCTGCCACACTGAGGGAATGAAAGGCGGGGTTATGACTCTCTAGTCTCTTTCCTGCCATGGCATCCCACGAACGATGTCAAATGCTCTGGTAAGTGTAGCTAACACATGAATAGCCTCAGTCTACTTCCCAAACCTGAGGCTGTGCAGAATGGAGGCTCTGCCCCCTGGGAGACAAGCTGCAGGCACATGAAAAGTATCTGAGTTTTGGGGAGTTGTTACTGAAGCCTGACCTGACCTATCCAGATTACAGATCTACCATCTCTTTTAGCAAACCTGCTAGCCTCAAGTTGCAGGTGGGGAACTGAGGCTCAAAAAGGCCAAAAGACTAACCCAAGGTCATATAGCAAGTACATACTGGAGGTGAGTTCTGAATTTGAGTCTTCTGTCTACTACTTCAGGAGGTGGTACGGTATATCGACTAATTCCATGGAAGGTTGAGCCAATAAACTTGACCTGAACCCTGATGAGCAAATCGCTAAAATTCTCTAAGCTCAATGATCTCAGTCTGTAAAACTGGGATATAATAGTTACCTTCTTCAAAGGTTACCTTTGAAGATTATGAGGATTAAATGAGATGAACTCATAAATCATAAGCCCTTAACAAATGCTATATACTCGCATTATCATTTCCCTTACACTTCAGCCTCTGAGCTAACTGTATAGAGTTGCAGCCTTTTTCCTTCACCCTTCCCCTGATTCAGATCCTTTACAAGGCATTTTCCAATCAATTCCAAAGCCCCAAGACTATTTCCTCCATGGTTTCTCTTGGTAAAGATGTCAAGGTGATTTTCTTTCCTACTCAAACATAACACATTTTCTATCTTTCTATTATTAGCCTTTCTCTGCCCAACATGCTTTTATTGGGCATTTCTCATTAGTGCAGCTAGCCTGGTGACAGCATACAGCACTGTTGACTCAAGTCGGTAGACCACAAAGCAAAACAGCTTCTCGCTCTGCCACCATTTGGGAACGTACTACAAAAGAAAACTCTCAAGGAAAACAAAGCCTGTTCTGCAAAGGTCATGTGTGTACCTACCCTGGGGGAAGAGACCTTTCCAAAGCTCTTCTTGTGTACTGGAAAAACTCATTACCTATTCTTCAGTATGGGAATAGTCAAATAAATGAGGATATAGCCCCGTAATAAAATAGTATGTAGTCACCAAAAAGAATGAGGTAAGAATGTAGGAGTACTGACTGGGAGCAATGCTGATGATACAGTTTTCAGTGCAGAAAAGCAAGTTCCATAACAATATACACAGTATCATCCTGATTTTGTAAAAGAAATACAATTTAATCAGGATATATACATATGTATGTAATTACACATATGCATATCTATATGTACAAACATACAGATACACAACTGTATATGGAAAAAAAAACAACCGTCAGGTGCAGTGGCTCATGCCTGGAATCCCAGCACTTTGGCAGGGACAGGCAGGTGGATCATTTGAGGTCAGAAGTACAAGACCAGCCTGGTCAACATGGTGAGACTCCATGTTTACTAAAAATACAAAAATTAGGGCCGGGTGCGGTGGTTCAAGCCTGTAATCCCAGCACTTTGGGAGGCCGAGATGGGCAGATCACAAGGTCAGGAGATCAAGACCATCCTGGCTAACAAGGTGAAACCCCATCTCTACTAAAAAATACAAAAAACTAGCTGGGCGAGGTGGTGGGCGCCTGTAGTCCCAGCTACTCAGGAGGCTGTGGCAGGAGAATGACGTAAGCCTGGGAGGCGGAGCTTGCAGTGAGCTGAGATCCGGCCACTGCACCCCAGCCTGGGCGACAGAGCAAGACTCCATCTCAAAAAAAAAAAAAAAAAAAAATTAGCTGGGCATGGGGGTGAATGCCTATAATCCTAGATACTCAGAGGCTAAGCAGAAGAATCACTTGAACCCAAGAGACAGATGGTGCAATGAGCTAAGATCGCATCACTGGACTCCAATCTGGGCAACAGAGTGAGCCTCTGTCTCAAAAAAAAAAAAAAAAAAAAAAAGAAAAGAGAAAGAAAAAGAAAAAGAAAAAAAAAGAACCAGGGGCTGGGCACAGTGGTACATGCCTATAATCCCAGCACTTTGGGAAGCCGAGGTGGACAGATTGCTTAAGCCAACCTAGGCAACATGGCAAAATTCTGTCTCTATTAAAAAACATACAAAAATTAGCCAGGCATGGTGGTGCGTGCCTGTGGTCCCAGCTACTTGGGAGGCTGAGGTGGGAGGATCACTTGAGCCTGGAAGGTTGAGGCTGCAGAGAGCCGAGATTGTACCACTGTATTCTAGCCTGGGCAATAGAGTGAGACCCTGTCCTCATTCAATCCTCACCATATCTCTATGAGATAGGTGTAATTATCCCTGTATTACCAAAAAGTGAGGCTCAGAGTCAAGTGTTCAAGGTCACACAATTGAACATGCAGCAAAATACATTAGTCAACAGAATATGCAGTTCCTAAAATGTAGTCTGTTTGTACTCAGTGAACACTGTGCCATGATTTCTGCAAATTCACCTGCTTATCAAACTCGGGCTTCAGAGAGTCTTCAGTGAAGATGTGGAATTGGATCTTCCTGTGGCTAAAGAGCACAGCTGATTTGAGCATGACCAGCGTCTCCTCCAGCCGATTGCCACAGGCCACCACAGCCAGGTGGATCCAGAGCTCGGGTGGCAGCACAGCTTGGAAACTCCTGGGTTCTCCAGGCCTCCTAGGAAGAAAGAAGACAAGTGAAAGCTATTACTAAACTCAAAAAAGTAAAAACAACAAAAAACCAGTGAGTGAATGGTTAGAACACTTCAAAACCTGATCAGGCACAATCTGTTATATTTTATAAAGGGATAAGCATTTTGACAATTCCTCCTGCTTAGAGAAAAATACCATTTATTCCCATATTTATCCTGGCAATAGCAGGATGAGTCACTGTTTGGACTGCTATAGGTGTCTGAGGCTTTTTCTGCCAGCACTCAGCTGTCTAGTGCCTGCTGGCTGCCTACTGGCCCATGTTTGGAAATAGTATTGCTAAACTTCGACAGCTGACACAAGGGCTGTGGAGCTCCCACTCGCACAGGCCGTGGAAATTAGATTTGAATGCAACTTGAACAAGAGCAGGGTGGGTTGTGGCTTTCCCATGTGAAACGAGCAACATGATATTCCCATCATCTGGATGTTTTTAGGTTGGGGTGGAATGCATGACCACTGGACCAATGCAAGTCTGGGAGGTGAGAAAAGAAAACAACATATGTGCCCTGACTACATCTCAGGAGAGTCTTGAAGAAACAGGTGTTAATCCTGACTGTCTCGCCAATACTGGTGAGGTGGTGGGTATGAAATTCATCTTCCAGTATGAAATTCACATTAATGAGAAACAGGCAGGAGAGGGGGCAGGTTAAACTGAAAATGATCAAGGTATCATATACTGAGTCAACAGCTGACAGAGGGATAGGGTCCAAGGGTCCAGAATCATCATCCAGCTATTTCCTAGTAATAAAAGATTTGTTCCAGACCAGGGGATGCAGCCAAGCCTCAAACACACCACAGAGAAACATTTGCAGGCAAGTTGGAAGAAGTTGGCCTGGAAAAGGTGCCCTGAGACAAATGAAACTAATTTACTTGCACAAAAGATTTGGAGACCAGGGGAACTTGGATGTCAAATGCTACCTTCCTTCCAAAAACTTCGAGTTCAATCAGCTTGCTGCTCCATTATTCACTGCATGGTTGAATAATGGCAGTCTTGCTCCAGATTTCTTTCACCAGGAGGAAAGTTGAAGATGTGGGTGGAGCATTTTGGAAAGCTTCCCAATTTGATTACTTATGAGCATGCTTAGCAGAAGCACAGTCTCATGGCTCAGCTAAGACCAGATGCGGAGAGTTACTTGGATTCCATCTACTTCGGGGATCACAAGAAAAGAGAGTAGAGACATCTCAAGTATCTCTAGAAATTGTCCACTTCTCTCCATTCTCCCTGCCATTCATTATCTGGTGAGGCCACCATCTCCCTTCGCTTAGATCACTGAGACAGCCCTTTGGGTGGTCCACCTGTCTCCAATCTTATCTTTAACCCCCAGCCTATGCTTTCTCCTGGTTGGTGCCTGGGTGATGTTCCTCTAAAATGCAAATAGGATTGTGTTATTCTCTTGATTAAAATCATGCAAGGGCTCCCCACTGCCCCCAAGATCAAGTCAAAGCTGCTGACTATGGTTGCTACTTACATCTCTCACAACTGCCCCCAGTACCCCAATCTGGAGAGGCGGCCATTCATAATCATAGTCATATTCTGTTTCACTTCCAGCGCAAGTGACCATGCTGTGTTGCCTCCAGGTCTTGGCACATACATTGTCTGTCTCTCTTTATTTCAGAAATGCTCTTCTCTGCCCTCTTTTCCTTGCTAACTCCAGATCATTTATTAATCAACAAATCTTTACTAAGTACTATTATGTGTAGGCATTATAATAGAAAGACAGTAGTGAACAAAACAAAGACGCCTGCACTGGAGGAAGTTACATTCTGCAAGGAATAAGGGAAACACAAAAATAAATAAGAGTCAAAGTAGATGGTAACTAAATAATTTACATAGAAAGCTAGACAGTAATAAGTACTATGAAGGGAATACATAGTGGAGCAGGATGGGGGTACCAGGAGCGGCTGGCGGGCTGGGGCAGCATATTCCCGACAGTGCCAAGTTGGAAAAGGCCTAACTAAGGTGAGCTCTGCAAATAACCTACAGGAGGGGAGGTAGGGAGCCATATTCACATCTGGGGGGAGGAGCATGCCATGCAGAGGGGACGGCAGAACAAAGGCACTAAATCAGGGATCTGCCTGAAGAATGTGAGGACCCCTGCCTGCAAGACTCACAGGCCTGGTCTCTTCCTTGGCTTCATGGGTGGGTTTTCATGTTTGCTATTTAAGCCAACTCCCAATTCACATGTAAAGGGATGTGAAGGAGATGTTAAAGATGATGCTAAAATGACAGCCAATCTCTAAAAATCAGTCAAGACACTAGCTGAAAAACGCTATGAAAGAGATTTAATGCAAACTCATTTGCTTAAAATTATGCCCAGTATTTAGGGATATGCATCTAATTCAAATGGACTAAGACCATAAAGGCAATCACTTAGATATCTTAAATACGACAACCCTCACCTGCCCCCAAACAGAACGACTCCATCTAGTTTAGCTTTACATATTGGGCTTCTGCAAGAATAACAAGTTTTAATCTTAGTAATCAGGGAAGTACAAATCCAAATACTAAAGAGATTTATTTTTATTTTCAGACTGGCAAAAATTACAAAGTAAAATAGAAGCTGGACCATATTGAGCTTTCACGTGGATATGGGGCAGGGGACAGCTCAGGCGCTGGTGGGGGCAGTGTAAGTTGGACTGCACACTTTGGAGAGCCATTTGGCAACATTTAACACAGGTGAAGATGGATGTTCACCTTCCATCCTTCCAGTCCAACTCCTGCATATATAACCTGAAGAAACTCTTGCACATTTGCACAAGACCTATGCAAGAATGTTCACAGCAGCGCTGCTTATTGATAATGAAAAATAGGTAATAAACTTCAGTGACTATGCAAAGGAGAAAAGTGAATATATTTGCTATGTTTTTAAAGTGAATACCATAGAGCAGTGAAAAAAAATAAACCAGACTGACATGTACCAACATAAGGCCAAAGAGGATGAAAAACAACAGGCCAGTGCGGTGGCTCATGCCCGTAATCCCAGCACTTTGGTAGGTCGAGGCGGGCAGATCACTTGAGGTCAGGAGTTTGAGACCAGCCTGGCCATCATGGTGAAACCTTGTCTCTACTAAAAATACAAAAATTAGCTGGGTGTGGTAGCATGTGCCTGTAATCCCAGCTACTTGGGAGGCTGAGGCAGGAGAATTGCTTGAACCTGGGAGACTGAGGTTACAATGAGCTGAGATGGTGCCACTGCACTCCAGCTGGGTGAGAGTGAGACTCTGTCTCAAAAACAAATGCAGGAGAGTGGTTATTTTTTTCCTTTCCTTTCCTTTCTCTTCTCCTCTCCTCTCCTCTCCTCTCTCCTCCCCTCCCCTCTCCTCCCCTCCTCTCCTTTCCTTTCCTTTCTCTTCTCCTCTCCTCTCCTCTCCTCTCCTCTCTCCTCCCCTCCCCTCTCCTCCCCTCCTCTCCTTTCCTTTCCTTCCCCTTTCCTTTCTCCTTTCCCCTTTCCTTTCCCCTTTCCACTTTCCTTTCCCCTTTTCTTTTCTTCTTTCTTTTTTTTTGAGACAGAATCTCACTCTGTTGCCCAGGCTGGAGCGCAGTGGTGCGATTTCAGCTCACTGCAACCTCCACCTCCCAGGCTCAAGCAATTCTCATGCCTCAGCCTCCTAAGTAGCAGGGACAAGTGGGAGGCCACCATGCCTGGTTAGGTTTTTTTTTTTTTTTTGTATCTTTAGTAGAGACACGGTTTTGCCATGTTAGCTAGGCTGGTCTTGAACTCCTTGCCTCAAGTGATCCGCCCGCCTTGGCCTCCCAAAATGCTGGGATTACAGGCATGAGCCACCATGCCTGGCTGGATAGTGGTTATTTCTGATTAAAATCTTATTCCTTAAGTCGAGTGGTGGGCACTTCATTTTGTTATTATCTTTATTTTTTGTGGCCCCAAAGTATTTGACTTTTTTTTTTTTAATTAAAAAAAAGTATGCACTGCCCTGCAAGACAGCAGGTCACCTCTTCTCTTCTTTGCAGGCTTCAGTGATTTGGGTCTGCACAGCACAAAAAGCAGGGGCTAGGGACGACAATCTTTCACAGTGTCTGGTGACAGGTACTAAAAAGAAAAATAAAACCTCTCCTGGTGCCAGTTCAAGTATCAGTGGTTGGGATTTAATGAGACCTCTGCTGGCCTCACCCTATTACTTCTCACATTACATGAAAAATCTCAGGCTTTAGGTAGTCAGTGTTAGTGCTGTGCAGTCACAATGCATAATAAAGTTTAAGGACACGGGTGTGGTGTGCCTTTCACCATCTCCTACTGATGGCACTCTCAAATGTCACTCAAGACTGTGAGGATCCAGGGGAGTGCAGTCTAGGGACCTAGGACTCCTCAACCCCTTGAATGACTAGGATTGGGCAGGGAATGGGTGATAAGGAATTCTAGCACTGCTGTGACTGATAGTTAATATTTACGTTCTTATTTTTACTTTATAAAAGGGGACTGGAGTGAACATTTGCTGTCCAGAAATTTTAAGGACCTGTTTCTAAGGGAGGGGTTGATGGCAACGATCCTGGTAACCATGCTGGTACAGCCTGAATAGGAGTCAACCTATCACAATGGAAAAGCAGAGTCAGATGATGGCAGGGCAGATCTCCCGTGATACTACGTGGATCTAGGTGCACCTGACCCTAACCTGGGGCAGTTTAGTTACTAAACCAGTAAACTCCCTTTCGCTTAAACCAATTTGAAACGAACTTACAACTTAGCAATCAAAATAATGAGTCATAACATAGGTCCTAAAAAGATGTTTCTAATCAACTTTGACTCTTCCTGCCTTGCTCATATTCACTTGATTTATCTTTTGAAATGCCCACTGAACCCATTCCCCCCTCGTTGCTCACTGCTATGACCCCTACCCAAATCCTGACCATTCTTCCAGTTTTGTGGCTGGAAGAGATGCCAGACACCATGTAGGGCAGGGGATTCCCTACCTGGCCATGCATCATAATCATCTGCAGTGTCTGTTATTCTGCAGACTCCCAACCCACAGAGATTCTGATTCCATGGGTCTTGGGTGAGGCCCTGGAGTTTGCATACTAACACACTTGTACTACACACCACTCATAGTTCAGCTATGGTCAGGAACCAGGGATCTGAGCTCATATCTCACCTCTCCTCCTTTCCTTAAGACTTACATTCCCAGAAATGGAATTACTGGGTTAATATCTATGATCCTTTCAAGAAAGTAGCAATTTTGATAGTTTCTCAAATTTACCCAAGTTCTAAAGGAAAGCATCAGACTACGAGAAGAAAGCAAAAAGCGTAACAAACACTACCCCAGCCATCTCTGGATTACTTGTACTATGCAAGTGGAAATGGTCTTGTGTAAGACCTACTGCCTCCTAATTTCCATGTATTCCAATGGGGTGATGCATAGGTGTTAGTAAACATTTAGACTCCAATACAGCAAGTAACACTGAGTTACACAGTGAGAAAGCTATTCCATTTTCAGTGCTTTTTCAATAACAGCAACAACAATAAAGTCTCAGCTTGATGCTTTTTAAGAATTTTAATATTTTCTTATTCCTTTTTGTTTTGTTTTGTTTTTTGAGATGGAGTCTCGCCCTGTGGCAAAGGCTCGAGTGCAATGGTGTGATCCCAGTTCACTGCAACTCTGCCTCCTGGGTTCAAACGATTCTCCTGCCTCAGCCTCCCAAGTAGTTGGGATTACAGGCACCCACCACCATGCCCAGCTAATTTTTGTATTTTTAGTAGAGATGGGGTTTCACTATCTTGGCCAGGCTGGTCTCGAACTCCTGACCTCATGGTTCGCCTGCCTTGGCCTCCCAAAGTGCTGGGATTACAGGCATGAGCCACTGCGCCTGGCCTTTCTTATTTATTTATTTTTTTGTAGAGATGGGATCTTACTATATTGCCCAGACTGAACTCCTGGGCTCAAATGATCCTCCCACCTCAGCTTCGCAAAGTATTGGGATTATAGGCGTGAGCCACTGCACTCGGCTCAGCTTGCTGCTTACATGTCTTGAACACTTTTCTGATATTGTCTAATCCTCCCTTTCAATTGAAAAGACACCAGAACCATCAGCAGGAAAGAATAACAAGCTAAAAATGAACAACATTTAGTGTTTTTAGTGTTTGACAATTACCTTCTATTAATGTTATTACTGACAATTTCTGGCTTTCTGATACAAAGTTTCCTTTAAAAAAAATGTACTTAGGATGTGGAGAAACTAGGACCCTCAAACATTGCTGGTGGGATTAGAAACTGATACAGCCACTTTGGAAAACAGTTTGGTAGTTCCTGAGAATGTTAAATATAGAAGGTACCATATGACCCAGAAGTTCCTTTCCTAGTTAGATACCTACAGGAACTGAAAACATGTGTCCACATAAAAGGTTGTACACAAATGTTCAAATAGCAGCATGATTCCCAATAGCCAAAAAGCCCAACTTAAATGTCCATCAACTGGTAAACTGATACATCAAATATCCATACAATGGAATACTATTTGGCAGTAAAAAGGAATCAAGTATGATATGATGAGTGCTACAACATAAATGAAACTTGAAAACAGTAAACCTGTGAACGTAATGACAATGTAAAAAGCCACATATTTTATGATTCCACATATATGAAAAGTCCAAAATAGGCAAAGCCACAGAGACAGGAAGTATATTAATGAGGTGAGGTGCAGTGGCTCACCCCTGTAATCCCAGCACTTTGGGAGGCTGAGGCGGATGGATCACTTGAGGTCAGTAATTTGAGACCAGCCTGGCCAACATGGAGAAACCCCATCTCTACTAAAAATATAAAAATTAGCTAGGGGTGGTGGTGCTTGCCTGTAATCCCAGCACTCTGGGAGGATGAGAAAGGCAGATCACTTGAGGCCAGAAGTTTGAAAACAGCCTGGCCAACACGGAGAAACTCCGTCTCTACCAAAAATACAAAAGTTAGCTGGGCGTGGTGGTGCATGCCTGTAATCCCAGCTACTTGTGTGGCTGAGGCAGGAGAATCGCTTGAACGCAGGAAGTGGAGGTTGCAGTGAGCCAAAATCACACCACTGCGCTCCAGCCTGGGCGACATAGCAAAACACTGTCTAAAAAAAAAAAAAAAGGTAAAAAAGTAGATTAATCGTTGTCAGGAACTAGGGGGAGGGGCAAATGGGAAGTGACTAATGGCTTAATAGGTACAGGGTTTCTTTTTAGGGTAATGAAAATGTGAAAATGGCTGGGAGCAGTGGCTCATGCCTGTAATCCCAGCACTTTGGGAGGCCGAGGCTGGTGGATCACGAGGTCAGGAGATCGAGACCATCTTGGCTAACACGGTGAAACCCCATCTCTACTAAAAATACAAAAAATTAGCTGGGCGTGGTGGCGGGCGCTTGTAGTCCCAGCTACTCGGGAGGCTGAGTCAGGAAAACAGAGTGAACCCAGGAGGCGGAGCTTGCAGTGAACCGAGATCGTGTCACTGCACTCCAGCCTGGGCGACAGAGCAAGCAAGACTCTGTCTCAAAAAAAAAAAAGAAAATGTGAAAATGTTCTGAAATTCAATGGGGGTGATGGAGGCACAATTCTTTGAATAAACTAAAAACGACCAAATAGTATACTGGTTTTTTTTTTTGATGCAGAGTCTTGCTCTGTAGTCCAGGCTGGAGTGCAGTGGTGTGATCTTGGCTTACTGCAACCTCTGCCTCCTGGGTCCCAGTTCAAGCAATCCTCCTGCCTCAGCCTCCTGACTAGCTGAGATTACAGGCGTGTGCCACCATGCCCAGTTAATTTTTTTTTTTTTTTTGAGACGGAGTCTAGACCTGTCGCCCAGGCTGGAGTGCAGTGGCATGATCTCGCCTCACTGCAACCTCCGCCTCCCAGATTCAAGCAATTCTCCTGTCTCAGCCTCCTGAATAGGTGGGACTACAGGCACTTGCCACCACGCCCGGCTAATTTTTGTATTTTTAGTAGAGACGGGTTTCACCATATTGGTCAGGCTGGTCTCAAACTCCTGACCTCAGGTGATCTGCCCACCTTAGCCTCCCAAAGTGCTTGGATTACAGGGGTGAGCCACCACACCCGGCCAATTTTTTGTATTTTTAGTAGAGACAGGGTTTCACCATGTTGGCCAGGCTGGTCTTGAACTCCTGACCTCATGATCCGCCCACCCTGGCCTCCCAAAGTGCTGGGATTACAGGTGTGAGCCACTGTGCTCGGCCCAAATTGTATACTTTTAAAAGGTACTTGAGTTAAACTGCAATAAAGTTGTTATTAAATAAATAAAATACATCAATGCACTTAACATTTATAACATGGATAGATGTTGTAAAAATTTTTAAAGCAGGTAATGGTAGTATAGCAATATCATAAGAATTGTGGGCCAGGTGTGGTGGCTCACGCCTGTATTCCCAGCACTTTGGGAGGCTGAGGCGGGTAGATCACCTGAGGTCAGGAGTTTGAGACCAGACTGGCCAACATGGTGAAATCCCGTCTCCACTAAAAATACAAAAAAAAAAGTAGATGGGTGTGGTTGCAGGTGCTTGTAATCCCAGCTACTTGGGAGACTGAGGCAGGAGAATCGCTTGAACTGGGGAGGTGGAGGTTGCAGTGAGCCGAGATTGCACTATTTGCACTCCAGCCTGGGCAACAAGAGGGAAACTCCATCTCAAAAAAAAAAAAAAAAAAGAATTGTGATGCCATGTGGGAGTGAGTGAGGTTTGTAAAACGTTGCCCTGGTTGTCCTGGCTCAAGTGTTCCCCAAGCTCAAATGAAAAATGATATTCAGAACAACACAGAAGGCTCGGAGGGAGTAGCAACTTCCATGCTTCCTCTCCATGGTGCCTGAGACAAGCGTCTCCTTAATCGCTTAGAAGTCTCAAGCGTGCGACTTAATTAAACTTCAATTTCTGGAGTGTATAAATAATGAAATACGGCATTTATGTGTAGTGCTATTTACTTTGTAGCCTATTACTGCAAAACACACTGAATTATTAAAGCGAGTAATTGGTTCTACTCAGACCCTCTTTTCTGCCATCTCCTGCTATTTCTCTTATCAGTGCTTCTCCTGAACTGTCAAGCTAAATTAACTCAGGTGAACCTGAGGCTGCCATACAGACTGGCGGGGAAAGTTGGATGGAAAATTGCACTTCTTTCAAATACAGCCCTAAACTGCGCTGTTGGCAACTAGTTTTACTTACAGAAGGAAACAGAAATACGTGGGGGAAAAATGGTAGAACATGAATTTTAAGAAGCTGAATATGCTCACCTTATGGGAAGAATAGATTAGTGATGTCCCCCTCCCTAGTGGAGTATTTTGCAAGATGAAACCATTTTTGCTATTTTAACATGGAGAAAGTCTGCAAATGAGGAAAGAGTGGCAGTTCAGGAAGCGGAAACAACACTTTGATATGGCCCCTGGAAGAAGAGTCCGGAGAGCGATAATTATAGCCATGTCAAGTGTTGGCAGTGAGAGTCACTACTAAAGTTCCCTGCAAACCACAGGCTTTGGAAAGCATGAATCCCCTGACAAAAATTTTCTCCCCTGATGCCATGATTAGATTCATCACTCAGAACCCACACATGACACTAAGGACTTTGCTAACAGTTAAATAACTTTTAATGACCCATGGTTTCGAGTTAAATCAAATATCATAAATCTTTCAAGATAGAAGAGCTGGCATTTGCCTTGAAGTCATGGTGTTATATGAATAATGCCAAGAGAGTGCCAAAAAACTCCATGGGGGGCTTCATGACATTATTTGATAAATGCATTTAATTATTAATAGTACATATTTACCTTGGCTCATGATATCTGAAATGAGGCTGTATTCTTAAACAAAGTCTAGGTCTAACGCATGGTAGGTGTTCAGAGCCTAAAGTTGGTAATTACAACTATGTATATATGTGTGTGTGTTTGCTTTTAGACATCATTGTGCACATACATAAGCTTTAAAACTAGTGTCACAGCAAGGATTCAAACACAGAGAGGTAGACTTAAGAGGCCATGCTTTTAGTCATTATGTTGCATTTGGAACCACACACAAGTAAGTTAGAAAAAGACCAGCCCTCTCTGGTTGGGTGCGGTGGCTCATGCCTGTAATCCCAGCACCTTGGGAGGCCAAGGCAGGTGGATCACCTGAGGTCAGGAGTTCAAGACCAGCCTGACCAACATGGTGAAACCTTGTCTCTACTAAAAATACAAAATTGGCCGGGCGTGGTGGCACATGCCTGTAGTCCTAGCTACTCAGAAGGCTTAGGCACGAGAATCACTTGAACCCAGAAGGTGGAGGCTGCAGTGAGCCGAAATTGCACCACTGCACTCAAGCCTGGGCAACAAGAGTGAAACTGCACCTGAAAAAAAAAAAAAAAAAAGAAAAGAAAAGAAAAGAAAAAGAGCCCTCTCTGAGCAGATGCAGCCCCTACGCAGGGCTCCTGGCATGGACTGGATTTCAGTCTCCCATGCCTCCCCAGGGGCTCGTGTGCAGGGAACGATCTCCACAACAGACCTTTGCCAACTCTACCTTCCTAATCCACCCATTTGCCATTCGCAGAGGTTATTCACGTTTGTGTCGATTTATTCCCCCTCTAGAATTCTATGAAGGCACCTGGACTATTCTCATTTCGTTTTTTCCCTTATGATTGTTCCTGACATATAGCAGATTCTATTTCTCCATCTCCTTCTTCTTTCCAAATTAACATGCTATTGAGATTTTAAAATATGAATCGGCAGTGCTAGTTTGAAATAAATGGCTGTTGACATATGAGGGAGAAGAACTAGATGAGGATTACATATTCCGCAAAGGGGCACTTCTGTCTCATTTCCTGAAGAAGAACATGAAGGACTTTAAAGCTTAGAGGGAGGAAATGAAGAAAAGTGGTCTCCCCAACTAATTTCCAGCTTCCTAAGCCTCAGGCCATCAAGGGATTTTTAATTTTTATGGTAATTTATATACTTTAAGTTATTTAATGCATATACAAGTAGTGCATATATCATAGAAAAAATTTTAAATACCACTAGCAAAAGTGGGGGACACTCAATTCCAATTTCATAACTACTGTTAAAATTTTGGTATGCTGTCTTCCAGAGTTATACCCAATATACGTGGGTGTGTGTATATACATATGTAAATATATAAAAACTTTTCAACTTGAAGTAGGATCATTTTCATAATTTGTTTTTTTCTTACAAATCTGAACAATTAAAAAAAAAAACTAGAGAGGTTCTAGAAAGCTATCAAATGGTTCAAATTGTGACATTTGTTCTCAGCTACAGCATGGTGGTTAGCAATTTTGCTCTAAAAGCACATAGACCTGGCTTCAAATTCTAGGCCTGCCACTTGACTGTCCTATCTTGGGCAAGTGCTTTAACCCCCTTTAGCCCTCAGTTTCCTCATCTGTAAAATGGGCATACCGATGGTAATGGACATCTGCTTTGGGTTTTGGGATTTCTCACTGGCATCTATGTTTAGGACTTTCTGGTAAAAGCGCCTTACTTTTATTTTGGGGACACCACTCTTTTTCTGTTCTCAGCTCATGAGGCTTGGAGGGGATGAATCAGCTGCCCCTCACCCCACCAGCTGTAGGCACATCTCATGTGTAGCCGTCGGTGATTGGAAACACATGTTAGTCAAGTGAGGTCAACGGAGGCAGCCCTGGGACTTTTGCTGGATGGAATTTTTCCCTTAGGGGCTACTAGAAGAGGAGGTTGCACACCCAGACCTATTGGGAATCATTACATGGAGAAAACTGACCTGAGAGTGTTGCCCACACAGAAGGAAGCAGAGCTAAAAGGAGGCAAGATGGTTAGAAATCCTGGCTTCACCTGTGACTGAAGCTTTATCTCTTTGCACTTCAGTTTTACGAGCCAGTTAAAACCCCTTTTATGACTAAGCGATACAAACGGATGAGCTGGCATTCTATCACGTGCAACTGAAAGAGTTCTGCCTTATCCAATATGAGTTCCTACCTCCTAGGTTATTATGAAGATTAAATGAAATAATGCAGTGAAGTGCTTAATAAGGTACCTGGCATATTTTAAATCATCAGTCAATATTAGTTATCATCATAATTAAGTATTAATGTGAAATTCATCAGAAGCCTTCATTTTCCTCTAAATACGTTATATCCATGCCAAAACCAGGCTAGGCAGGACAGCAAAAAGCACATTATTTTATGTATCAATACTCTATCTTACTACAAACCGGATTTGAACTGCTAGTAAACCTTTTGTTCTGTTTTGAGACAAGGTCTCACTCCGTCGCTCAGGCTGGAGTACAGAGGCACAATCTCGGCTCACTGCAACCTCCGCCTCCCGGGTTCAAGCGATTCTCTTGCCTCGGCCTTCAGAGTAGCTGGGATTACAGGCGCCTGCCACCATGCCCAGCTACTTTTTGTATTTTTGGTAGAGGCCAGAGTTCACCATGTTGGTCAGACTGGTCTTGAACTCCTGACCTCAAGCAATCTGCCTGCCTTCAGCCTCCCAAAGTGATGGGATTACAGGCATGAGCCACCGCACCTGGCCACACTCCTTCAGCTTTTAATGAGTACCAGGAGACTGAGATTGGTGTATCCTTTATTATATACAGAAGCTGAGTCTCAGCTTCCTCAAGTCATACCTACCCCAATAAGAAAAGGCTGCTTGAATCTGCATTTTTAAAAAAATATATAAAACTGAAATAGAGATGGGTGTCTCACTATGTTGCCTAGGTTGGTCTCTAACTCCTGGGCTCAAGCGATCCTCCTGCCTCAGCCTCCCAAAGTGCTGGGATTACAGGCATGAGCCACCAGGCCCAGCCTTGAATCTGTATCTTGGCCCTTGCTAACACTTGCCGGGAGTTTCTGGCATGGCATGTTTGGTGTCAGCATTTTACCTGCATTGTCTCATTTTGTCACTGACCTTATTTCTGAGAAAGCCACAATTTGCTCAGGACTGACTTGTTCAAAGTCACACAGGTACTTAGCTGGGTCTAGTTATGGCTCAATTCCTAACAATGCAATGATGGATAATAATAGTACTCAGAACAGCAAATGATTTGGTGACTCCTATGAGCTAACCTACTGTGCTAGGTGCTTTATGTACATTATTATTTCACCTCTCGGATGTCAGTTTTTCTCACTCATAAAAGAGGGTCATATTTTGGATTATGTATTCTCTATTGTCTTATGTAAAGCTTGGTTTATAAATTGTACCATATGAGATTACAGTATCTCATGTTGCTAAAAGAGATAGGGGATCATCTAAAAGTCACTTGAAATATATGAATGGCACTCTTTTCTGGCACAAAATCAGCAACTCCCAATGAAGGTATCATGTCAAAAAACTTCTTTTTCCAGGAGGAGTTTTCAGAACTTCATAATCTGAAACAAATGCTGGGGAATATTTAAGGGAAATGTAAAATGAATATTATCTTCAACAGAAGTATCTTATTTTCTTTATATTATTTGTAAAATTGTGCTAAAATATGTACAACATAAAATTTTGTCTTTTTTACAGGGAATTACAAATGAAGTATTCCTAAGGAAAACAAATCTGTTCTCAAATTCTCTTCCAAAGACTCTCACCTGTGAGTTTTAAAAAGTAACAGTGTCAATGTGGCCAGTATTTACTGAATTTAGTAAAGGTACATATTCAAATTAGTCAGGACTCTCTGGTGGCAAGTAACAAATGCAAGTCAAACTAGATTAAGAAAAAAAGGGGAATTCATTACATCACAGAATCTAGAAATGGTTGAGACAGTGAAAGGCATGAAGCTGGCCTTGGGAACAGTGCTGGGAGCTGCCCACCGCGCCACCCCCTGCTCCGGCCCCACCCCGCTGGCCTGCACACCGCTGCCAGCCCACCTGACCCCACCCCACTCCACCCCATCTGGGTTGCTCTGCATCATTTCTCATCTCTCCATACCATCTTGGTTTCCATTAGCTCCTATTGCAGAACAGCCTTCCCTACTGGCAGAAATACAGTTGCAGTCCCTGAGTTGCTTAACTTACAGCTTCAGCCACTAGAAACAATCTGCCCTTATGCTGTTCCCTTAGGTCTCCGTTGTACCAAACCCCTATTAACCTCAATGGGGAAGGCACCAGGTTCAAGAGGCTGAAGAAGAGACCCAGAGCCAGCAAATGAGACCTGGGGTTTTACTGGGGGCTTCCATATAAGGGAGAGAGTCCAGTGGCAGTGGGCTGGGCAGGAGGACCGCCTTACATGCAGTCCAGTGGCGGTGGGTTGGACAAGATGACTGCACAGCCCAGTGGGGAAGGGCTGGACAGAAGAACCGCAACTGTTTGCAAAAGGTGTGCAGTTTACATATTATAGCGTTTTCACTTACCACCCTCCCCTCAACAACCTCCACCTGGCAATCTTCATGCAACCCAAAACTCAAGGCCTTAATCCCCTGCATAGCCCGTGTTCCACGGGGCAGGACGAGGGCTCAGATGTTCCTCATAGAACATAAGCATGAATCTCTGGGTTGGCCACTCCAGGATTCCCTAGGTTGGAACACATATTCAGGTGTATCTGGCATGCAGGGTCATTCTAAGGTATGCTCAAGCTATTGCTAATTTACCATATAGTCTCTGATCCCAATTTTTAAAAATCCTTAAGAAAAGCTCTGATTTTGCTCAGGAACCTACCCCTGGTAAGTCACCCGCAGGCTTTGATAAGGTCAAGTGCACATAATGGCTGCTCTGGGGTGTGGTGGATGCTCACTTCCTGGGTGCCCCCACCCAACTATTCCCCTTTCTCTCCATCAATAGTCCCAAGATTTTGATTTAAAAGAATCATCTGGTTCAGCTAAGATGATTTTGGATGCAACAACAGAACTCTCAACTCCAACACAGGGCCCAAGAAACGTTAGACCTCAGGATGCCTTGGTTCTGGGACTCAGTGGTGTCCTCGAGGACCTGTATTTTCTTTCTCTACTGCCCAAACAGATGGCTTCATCCTAAAGATGATTCCTTTACAATCATGGTGGCAGCTGGGGCTATTTATTTCCTTGGTTATATCTAGAAGATGGAGTCTTTTGTTTAATAATGTAAAATAAGTTCTTTCCTTCTGGCTGATTGGGCCAGTTTGGGTCATATGACACACCTGTAAGACCAATAGCTGTTGGCAGAGAAATGAGTGTATTGACAGGCTTAGTCCTGGATACAAGAAGCTCACATTATGAAAGGCACGGATCATCATGGTGGGCTTAGACTCTCTCGGGGCGACACAGTGAGACACTATCCCAAAAAAGAAAAAAACCCAAATAATAAAAGTAATAAAAAATAATACAACCTATTTAAAAGGAAAAACGTCCCTCTCTTTTAATGGTGTTACTATTAAAGACACTCACTGTTCTTCAAAAGGGTATGGGACCATTTTGAATATTACTAGATAATGAGGAACTTAATACTATAAGTAAATCTTGGAACAGGGCTGGCACAGGCAGGTCCTGCACCCATTAATTAGTTCATTCAACAAATATGTGTTGAGTATCTACTATGAGATCATCTCTGTTTTAGGAGTCAGTGAAATAGTGATTTAAGGAGAACACTGTTAGGTGTACATGAGGGGGCAGGAGCAAATAACATACAACATTCACACAATGAGTGCTCTGAAAAACAAAAGACTAAATAGGGTAAGGAAGAAGAGAGTGATGGAGAGGACACCCTTAGGAGAAAATATCTGAGAACAGTCCTGAAAGAAACGGAGGAGCTAGCCATGCTAGGATGTGCGCAAACATTCCAGCACTAGAGAGATGCATACTACTGAGGCAGGAATGGGCTTGGTGTATTTGAAGCCCAGTGTGGCTGAAGCAGAGCAAGTGAATGGGGAGTGGTAGAAGAGGAGGCCAGAAAACTAAATGGGGTTGAGATCAAGCAAGGGCTCAAAGGCCACACCGGGAAACTTAAAGTTATTCTTAGTGTGATAGGAAGTCAATCACTGGAGGGCTTTAACCAGCAAATAGGTGGACCCCATCAGGTCTACCTATTAACAGATTATTTTAGCGGCCGTAAGGAAAATGGACTGTAGAGGGCGCTAGAGTGGAACCACACAAACCAGAGAGTAGGCACCTGTAGGTGTCCAGCTAGGGAATGATGGTGGTTAGGACCTCATTAAGTAACTATGGAGTGGAAATGGTGGAACTGGGGATATATTTTTGAGACAGAACCAATAGGGCTTACTGACTGAGTAGGTGTGGAGGGTGATCGAGGGGATTCATGGACCAATCAACAAAAATGAATTGTGGATAGAATCAAGACTCACACTACATAGTATCATAGACGGTACTCAAGATCCAGACACCTTTAATGTGCTCTGGGGCTATTAGCTAATTATAGGATGGACATAGATGAAGCATTTTGCTGCAGAACACCATCCCTTTTAGTGAGACCTTTATTCAGGTTTGAACACTCTGAGAAGATTTATCTCAAACACTAAAGGGAACTGCAGGAAATGGTGCCTCTTGATGAGACACATGCTTCCTTTCATTGGAGTAGCTGGGGAGGCTGCCAAGTGTAATGTGTTTCTGTATTGTCTCCTTTCCCTCATCCCCAAATTCTGGGAGGGCAGCAACTCCATTCACCATTGTACCAGGAGTGCCTGACAGAGTAAATGTGCAATCACATTTGCTGAATGACTATGGAACAAAATGGCAGAAGAAAACTACAGGGCTTAAAGGTAGCTTAAGTCTCCCTTAGAAGCCATATTTTAAGAGAAACAGCAATATCCAGGCCAACACAGAAGAAAAAGAATAAAGTTCAGGACAGGGTTGTGGTTGAGTAATCAGTAAGAGCCCTAGGATGGAGCCCATAAATGGGAAACAGTGATTTTGCAAGAGTTAGCACAAAGGGCCATGCAATAGCCACTGCTGGGATTTTGCTGCTAAACTTGATGATCTCATCACAGGATCATCAAATGTCTGAGCTGGAAGATATCTTAGACAACTTTTGGATTAATTTGCTCATTTCACAGATGAAGAAAATAAGGTGAAATGGCTTTGGACTAGAACCCAATTTGCTGAACTCCACATGCCAACTTCTTTCCTATATTGCACTGATTAGCAGTTAACCTTCCTTTTCCACATGTAGGCTCAAGGAGGAGTTTTCAGAAGTGACCTAGAGCAAGTCTTCTAATGTCTAAAATCTATTCCCAAGTACAATTCTCATTTTATGATTCAGTTTCAGGGAAAAAAAAAGATCTTTCTTGATAAACCTTTCCTCTTATTCAGTGAAAATGAGGCAGCCCCTCAAGGTTCCCTTTTTGAAATGGCTGCCAGGCTTAAATTTAACACTTAATCCTACTAACAAAAGTACTGTTTATTTTTGATTAACAGTATTTACTTACCCCTCTTCTTTATGACTTTTCATTTTTCATACCATTTCAATGGACTTATTGTATATGTGTCTTTTACTATACGTCGTCTCAGATTCTTTTTGGAAGTCAGCCAGCTATAAATCACCAATAAGCCAAAATAGAAGGAAGATTTCATTTCTTTTGTGCACTGGGACTGCTGCTTCCAGAATGGTGTCCGTTTTCAAATCCCCCCCTTGACAGAAAAGCTCAGACCTTACTTACCTCCTGGCCTTATATTTATAGAGAAGGAGGCCACCACAGGACAGATTGTATACAAATGACTAGTTATAAAATTGAAGGGTCTGCCTACTAACGAGGCAAGTCCTTGGAAACTTCTGTGAAATGAAAACAAGATGTGGAAGGAGAGTGCTACGTTTCCTGCGTTGACGTGGCAGAACTTCACTTACAGCAGCCCCCTGTGGGAGGCGAGGCAGCACAGGCTGTGGATGGTAAGCAGGTGGTGGACTGTGTCACATCCAACTCCAGGCTCTCAGCTAACTACAACCACAAGCCTGACCCTCCCCAGACCAGAGAAATGAGATCACGTAGCCTTCATCTCTTCTGGATTCTAGCCATGTAAAGAGATTAAAGCACTCGTTTTCTGAAAACACGAGGCTTTCTCTTCCCTCCCTAAATGAAATTCCTCCTAAACCACAAAAATTTAACCCAAGCAGAATTAGGAAAGCAATAAAGGAGACCTAGCAGAGATCTTTCCTCCTACTCCCTCACAACTTCAGAGTCTTCTGCTGCCACTTCTGTCGAGGTAGCAAGAGAAACAATAAATAAGTCCCAGAAAATGTCAACTGTTTATGCATTTGAGCCTGAGACTTCCTGTGGCTTTTGTTTTTTACTCCTTTTCCAGTTTTACAATTTTGTTCTTTATTCCTATGGTGTTGGCCATGATTTCCATGATAATCTAAGAGATATGTTCAAAAGAAAAATGGCTTCAAGGGTACTGTTGCTCCTGGAAATAGTCCTTCCCTAAAACACCCATTTGGATTCTGTTCATGATCTCCTCCTAGTCAGAGCCACTTTGTTCAGACAGAGACAAAAAGATGCTGCGCCACTGTTCTCAACACCTTGAAGAATGAGACAGATCCAAAAATCTAGTGTTTCTTTAAAAAACATCTCAGTAAAATTACGAATTGCAGGCAAGTCTATGGCATGACATCAGCATAGCACGTAAGTGCTCAACCTGAGTCCACACCGCCTGGATCTTTATCTTTCTCTACCAGGTTACCTGTGAACTTTGGACAAATTGCTAACCCTTGTGCAATATTTTCCTCATCTGAAAAGTGGGGATACCATTGGTGCTTACTTTGCAAAGCAGGTTATCAAACTTTGTTGTGCATGAGAAACAGTGGGAGGGACTTGTTAAAACACGGTTGCTGACCACCGCCCCCCCAAAGCTTCTGATTCTGTAGGGCTGGGCTGGGGCCCAGGAATCTGCATTTCTAACAAGTTCCCAGATGATGCCCATGCAACTGGTCTAAAGTCCACACTTTGAGAACCACTATCAAAGGGTTATGGTGTGGGCAGGGCGCGGTGGCTCACGCCTGTAATCCTAACACTTTGGGAGGCTGAGGCAGGGGGATCACTGGGCTCAGGAGTTCCTGGCCAATATGGTGAAACGCCGTTCCTCTACTAAAAATACCAAAATTAGCTGGGCATGGTGGCATACGCCTGTGTGCCAGCTACTTGGCAGGCTGAGGCACAAGAATCTCTTGAACCTGGGAGGCTTGAACCCGGGAAGTGGCGGTTGCAGTGAGCAGAGATCATGGGGGAGATTATGGTGTGGATTATGTAGTTGTATATGTAAGTGTTAACTGTGACTATTTGTATGTACTGCGGTTAGCAATATCCCTGGCAATAGGTTAACAATGTTAAGGGTGACATTATTATTATTATCTTACCAGTCGTCCCATCAAACTTAGCAATCATATTAAACTTGCAGTTAAACCCTAATTAATCTATCATAAGAAACACCAGTATAGAAGAGGAGAAATCCTATTAATTTCCTAACAGACATATCCTTAAAGACTGTACACATCCAGAAGGGGCTGTAAAGCGTTATAAGTACTTTAAAGTGACAGATCGTTGGGGTCTTTTTCCCTCTACAACTTGTCAGTACCCATCTGTAGTGAGGCAGAAGGGAAACAAAAGCTGACACAGCTACTTCTGGAGGTTTCATGTCTTTTCTCTTAGTTACAGTAAAAGCACCAAAGAGATTTAGTCATTATGGTTAAAAGGAATTTTTCAACTCCCTTCAGGTTGAAATTAAGGAGCCCAGCAAACGAGGACATTGCATTGAAGGTTAGAAACAACAGTTTTGAAAGGGCAGATGAAACAGACTCGCTAGAAGACAAGGGGATTGTTGAAAAGCCCTCCACAACAAAGGAAATGAACCAAATCCCTAACCTGCGGCGCGTTCCAGCAACCCTAAGGCCAAAGATAAAGCGCTCCGATGAAAAGCCTCCGCGTGTTAAGCTTTGGGTAGGGAAAGAGAGTATCAAAATAAGGTCGAAGGTTAAGACGTTTTTCTTGTAGGAGAACCCTTTGACCACACTTGAGCCTGAAACAGAATGAGGATCTGGAAACCTCCACTCTGTCTTTTCTGTGCCACGCATCAGTCCTTTCAAGGAGAGAACTTTTTAATAAACTTAGGTCAAGTGTCTCTTCTGTTCTAAGCATGGGGGTACTCCAGGTTGAACGAAAGGCTGCCAGTCCTTGGTAAACATCTAACTTTTCCAACTCAATCAGATCTAAGGTTTCGGCAAAATTCTCCAGTGAAACATGAGAATTAGATAAAGCATTCTTGCATCGTGATGGCTTTTGACAAATTAAACAAAGGGTGCATGTTTGCAAGAGTGCAAAAAAGACAGTTAAAAAATTTAATGTACGAAACCACTTTCCTTGGCACTTCAAAAATGTACGTGATTATCAGCACTGAGCTGTTAGAGGGACTCCACCGAGGTGGGTCTTCTTTTCTATCGGGCTAAGAAACAGAAGCGGGCAGCCCGTGGGTGAAACTTGGAAGTCTGTCTCTCCAGCCCAAAGCCTCCCTTGGACTTGGCACGGGTGTAGGGAGCCAGACACGGGTCCGCAGATGGGATTCTGGGGTTGCCACGACTCACCTCGCCAACTTCTCCAGTCTCGCAGCGCCCAGGCGGCCCGCTCGGGGGCGCGGACGCGGGGGCCGGCGCCTCCGAACTCCCGGGCTGGCCCCGGGGAGGGCGCCCGGTCCCGGCCAGCGCGCGGGGACCGGCGCGGGGTGGCGCTGCGGGGCAGATGCGGGACGTGCGGGAGGCGCTGGGGGCTCAGCGCGGCCAGAGCGCAGGGACAGCAGCGCCAGCAGCAGCGCGGCCAGCGCGAGCAGGAGCAGCGCCGCCGCCTTGCTGCGGAGCTTCATGGTGCGGCGCGGCGGCGGCGGCGGCCCCCAGGCGGTTCGGTCCCACTGCGCATCGCGGCGGCGGCAGGACGAGTGCAGCAGCGCGCGGCGGTCGCCTCCTCCGCCCGCCCGCCGGGGACTGGGGTCGTGGCGGCCGGCGGGCGGCCGGCGGCGGCGGCGACGGCGGAGGAGGAGGAGAGGGAGGAGAGGAGGGGGAGGCGGTGAGAGCGGGGCTCCAGGAGGAGCAGCCTGAGCCTACCGTACTGTGTGGAGTAGCCGCCCCTCCGCCCGCCCGCCCGCCGCTAGGCGCTGGGACTTCTGGTAGCTCACACTCAAAACCACTCCGTTCATTCATTCGTTCGTTCGTTTACCTCCCCGTTCACTCACCCACCCATGCCATCCACTCTTCCCGCTGATTGTCTCATGCCATGATTCACTTATTTGCTGATGTATTCCATGTGTTTCCTCCTTATTTATTTTATCCATCTATCCACACATTTGTGCACTTATCCACACATCCTTTCAGGCAGGAACATCTCTGTCCTGTTTGCCCAGTGCAGGGATCTGCGGGTGGTGGTGTCCAGTAAATATCTGTTGAATAAACCCCTATTGCCGCCTCTGTCTTGCCACCTCCCTTTTTCCTGGAGGAGGACATATTCAACAAGGACACATGCAATAAGGCAAAGCGAGTAAAAGTAACACGTGATTAGTAGTTGGGGCTTCAGACTCAAAACACCAAAGTAGAACTTGGGGCAGCTAGACTGGCCAGAACAGATCCATGTAGTCTGAAGAAGTTAGAGAATGAATTTCAAAGTTTGGATTTGAAATCTGACACTGTCACTTAACTGGCTTGGTGATCCTGAGGAAGCTGCACAACTTTCTTAAGCCTTAACTTCCTTACATGCAAAATGGGAATGATGATACTGCTTGCTACAGAGGCATTTTGTGGGCATTAAATTAAATAATGCCTTCAAAGAAACTAGCACAGTGCCTGGCTCACAGTCAGTGCCCAATAAAAGTTCTGTAATGATTAGTTCAATAAAACATAGCTTATCATATATACATAAACACACATTTTATTTTCTTTCTGGCACAGATTTGAGATAGAGTAATAATTTCACAACACAATGTAAGAATGGCTTCTTTGGAGACTTTAACAGCTACAATCGCCAGATAAAGGTCATAATTTCCAGAGGATTCTTCCAGGGGATCCCCAGTTACAAATATGAAACATTAGGACACATCCTCTTATGACTCACGGTGAACTGACAGCCAGGACTCCATTAACTCTCTTTTCAGCACACCACAGAACAAAGAACACTAGTTATAACAACGTCCCTGAGTTTTTTAGTTTTTTTTTTTTCTCGCTCTGTCGCACAGGCCGGAGTGCAATGGTGCGATCTCAGCTCTCACTGCAGCCTCTGCCTCCTGCGTTCAAGCCATTCTCCTGCCTCAGCCTCCCAAGTAGCTGGGATTACAGGCTGCGCCACCACACTCGGCTAATTTTTGTATATTTAGTAGAGACAGGGTTTCACCACATTGGCCATGCTTGTCTTGAACACCTGACCTCAAGTGATCCACCCGTCTCGTCCTCCCAAAGTGCTGGGATTACAGGCATGAGCCACCGTGCCCAGCCTGTCGCTGAGTTTCTACAAGATTCCATGTTGCTTTATAAATAATCTAAAATTCAGTTATATTCTGAATTATTCTCATATTAGCATTTTATTTTAATTCCTTGAGAACCCATTGTATTTAAAGTTCTAGGGATGAGAATATTTAGTAATTTGGAAGCTCTTGCCAAGCAGACATCTAGAAAATGGCAGGGTGCAAGTTCAGTGTGGGGGACATGTTGTAGGTGAGTAAGCGCAAAGAATTCATTAGTTCTCAAAGATGAGGGGGAAGGTGCCATCCTACTCAGAAGCATCTGAAATTGTGGGAAGGCTGACAGGTTCTACTAGCATATGCAAAACCTCCTGCAATGCTCAGGACATGACAACAACGAAAACTATCCTGGGCCAGCGTGGGACCCTGTTGAGAAACACTAGGCCAGGCTAAGCCCTGATGTTTAGACCTTTCAGGTTTAGAAATGACCACCACTATGTTGACATGTGGCCCAGAGAAGCAGGCATTCCCAACTCTGTCTTGCCCCCTCCCTTCTACCTCTGGGAGGACAGATGCAACAAGGATAAGCAAAGGTAGAGTCAAAGTAACACTTGATTAGCAGCCAGGGTTTTAGCCTTAAACACCAAAGAATAATGGACCAAAGAGAGGACTCAGTTTTCTTGAACCTCACTGAAGCAAAAAAAAAAAAAAAAAGAGCCTGATTTGCCTCCTTCCACTGAGTCCAAACCCAACTTTTGGATTTGTTTGGATTGCTCTGATTCGTCGAAAATTACATCCTCTAACTTTTTATTTTTTCGGATGTGGGCAAACCTCATTTTAATTGCAAAAGACTTCATTTACAGCACATTCAATAATGAACCAACAAGAGAGTTGCTGACTTTGGAACATATGAATATATAAAAATCCCTTACAATTCAGGTAGTCAAGATAATAAGCACATACAAGGAAAGCAACCCTCAATTTTCTGAAAACTTTTACATTTTAAAAGATGACTAGGCATACTTGGAAGTTCAAAGCAGTAGGATGTCCCTTGCAGGGAAAGAAGGAGGAAAACCCTTTTCCGTGTTGTTAGGCAAATGTGTATCAAATATATTCCAATTCCACTTGATAAAGTCAGTTGCATGACCTCTTTGAACCAAGCTAGGGCAGAACACTTAAGAGGGCCTTGGGTGGGGATGTGACTCCAGGAGAAGAGGAACGCCAGATCCCATGCAGCACCAAACACATCCGTTCCACCCTCTAACACAGATGAGGCACGTGGCCCATGTCCGTGGACACCCGATACACAAGAACAGTCATCAGATGGTTACTGCTCCCACGGCCATGTGTTTTCTAATGGTCTTAATTCAGGACATGGAGAAAATCCTTTACCACCAAATGCAAACTGTCATTGAACTTAAGTCAAAAAGAATGTTATGGGGGAAATTCTTGTAACACATACATGAGGACTTCTATTTCACTAATTAGAATAATGATTACACAATTGACATTCCTGTTTTCATAAGGTTTTGTTCTCTACACTGGAATGGCTTAAGAAAAAGTTGTCTATTTTTGGTTTTATTTTACACTTTCAAAAGAGAGGGAACAGAGAGAAAAAATGTGACTAACTGCCCAACTTTGGGACCCAGCAGGTACAAAAGTGGACTTCTCTGACTCTAGGTCCATCAGATTTGGGGGAAGTTTCAGTGCCTAGGAAAGGTCAGAGAAGCCCATTACACCCCCAGTCCTACAGAAAGAATTCTACAGCTAATCTATCATAGTGTTCTAGCAAAGCATATGTTGAAAACTGCAGGTGTCAACCTAACATCTAAATTTTTTAAAGTAGCATTTCAGCAACAAACAAGCTCAGAGAGCTCATCACAAAAGTGAAATAACAGAACTATTGCTCAGATGTCCAAAAAGTCAAGCTGCTGCCCTCAGCTCCACCCACTTGAAGGCTTAAGCAGACATGTAAGGTGGCAGCGGCTCCTTGGCAGCACCATTCACAGTGGCATCATCATACATGGGTAGTGTCATTGCTGGTAACATAAACCAGGACATCAGAGGAGTTCCTGGCATTGCTAGCAGTTCCAAAACAGCTAATCAAGTAACCCTTAAAAGTCAAGATAGGCCGGGCGTGGTGGCTCAAACCTGTAATCCCAGCACTTTGGGAGGCCGAGACGGGCGGATCACGAGGTCAGGAGATCGAGACCATCCTGGCTAACACGGTGAAACCCCGTCTCTACTAAAAATACAAAAAACTAGCCGGGCGAGGTGGTGGGCTAGTCCCAGCTACTCGGGGACTGAGGCAGGAGAATGGCGTAAACCCAGGAGGCGGAGCTTGCAGTGAGCTGAGATCCCCACTGCACTCCAGCCTGGGCGACAGAGCGAGACTCCATCTCAAAAAAAAAAAAAAAAGTCAAGATAATGCTAATAAACAGAAGAATAATAAGGACCAAATAGGTAGGATTCACTGACATGACATCCTCTCTGTAGGGAAAATTAGGAGGCAGTTGTCATATGTATTCCTGAATGGAGTTTGGACAAACAAGCACAGTGATTGCAACCCAGGTATTCAGGGCAAAATCAAAGATCTGGTAGCAGAAGAAGGGGATGATCCAGGCTGTGTATTGCTTGTATGCTCCGTAAGCAGCCAATAGCACATATCAGGATCATGAGAAGAGAAATCACAATGGCAAAGCACATGCAGTTCCACACGACTGGGGAAGCCTCAGAATCATGGCAGAGGGTGAGAGGAACTTCTTACCTGGCGGTGGCAAGAGAGAGTGAGCTACATCCTCTAATATTATAGAAAAGGCTTCCAGACTTCCTTACCCATGGCTTACCCAATGTCTCACTTAAACGTCTGATAGAAAAAAATGCTTAATTATAATGCTTTATAAATCATCTAAAATTCAATTATATTCCAAATCATTGTCATATTAGCATTTTATTTTAATTCTTTGAGAATCTACTGTATTTAAAGTTCTGGATGTGGGAATGTTTAATAATTTGGAAGCTCTGAAATCTATTTTTTCTCCTAGAATCTTGACACCTCTAGTTACCTAGTGGCTCGAGCCAGAAATTAGGTGAAAACCATCCTCTTTCCCTCACCTCTTATATGACTGATCTATTGTTGCAAAACAAATGACCCCCAACATTTAGTGGCTTAATATGCATAATCTCATAGTTTCTGTCAGTCAGGAATCTGGGCATAGCTTAGCTGGGCCCTCTGCTTCACAATCTCTCACAAGGCTACCATCAGTTGTTGGCCCACCTCTGTGGTCTCATCTGAAGGCACAGCTGGGGAAAGATCTGCTCCTGGTTTCACTCATGTGATTGTTGGAAGAATCTAGTTTCTTTCTTTTTTTTTTTTGAAGTTCAGCTTATCAGTCTTTTCTCTCAGGGTTAGTAGGTTTGGTGCTTTGTCTAAGAAGTCTTTGCCTACCTCTTGGTCTCAAGAAATTATTTTATCTTCTTTTACGATAGAGCTGTCTGGGCTGGGCATGGTGGTTCACATCAGTAATCCTAGTACTTTGGGACAGGAGGTGGGAGAATCACTTGAGGCCAGAAGTTCAAGATGAACCTAGGCAACAAAGTGAGGCCCTATGTCTACAAAAATAAAAATAATAAACAAAAGATAGAAGTTTCTGTGATAATGGTATTGTTCAATGTCTGTCCCATCCAATGTGGTAGTCACCAACTCCATGTGGCTGTTGAGCACTTGAAATGTGGCTAGTACAACTAAGGAAATGATTTTTAATTTTATTTAATTTAAATAGTAACATAGGGCTAGTGGCTGCCATGTTGGAAAGCACAGTTCTAGACTCTGTATTATTTGATTTTTCACAAGTAGATCTACAACCCATCATGGATTACTTTTATGTGTAAGGTATAAAGGTAGAGGACAGGAATTATATTTTTCTGTGGATATTTAATTAACCCATTTGTTGAAAAGATCATCCTTCTCTTAGTGAATTTTATTAGTATTTGTTGTAAATCAGCTGACCATTTATACCATTGTAGAATATTATACAGCTTTTTAAAAATAATAAATCAGAAGGCAGAAAAATATGAGCTCACATTCTGTAGTAAAATTTCTTAGGGTCAAATATGAGCTCCATTCCTTACTAGCTGCACACTTCTGGGCACATTACTTTCTCTTCCTAAGCTTCATTTCCTCATGTATCAAATGAGGATAATAATACCATTTATATATTTCTTGTGAGAATTAAGTGCAGCAATTCTGTGTGAAATTAATGCTTACCATAAAGCATTCATTGTCAACTACTGCTTGTTAGCTATTCATCCTAACTTGGCCCAATCTGAAGCCCTATCCAGCAAACATTGATCTAGCAAAGCAGTGATTAAGGAGTTATGTATTTATTGATTTTATAAAATATTTATTATATCTGTGTGTATATATATACACACACACACATATATTCCTATTTTGAAGTTACATCATAAATGTACTAATAATAGTAGTCATTATTAACATTCATTATGTCTTACTGAATGCTAGTTCCATTCTAAGAACTTTACATGTGTTAACTCATTTAATCTAAGGGGTAGATGCTATTATGTCATTTATTGATAAGGAGATTAAGACACAGAAGAGTTAGCTAATTTGCTCAGCTAAAAGGAAAAAGCAGATAGGACTTCTGGTTTGCAGTCTGTCATGTAAGGAGTTTGTACCTCATTATTCTGTCCTAACAACAAGTGAAAAGTTGTACAAACTGAAAATTAACAATTCTTTTTAGGCTCATCAGAGAAGTAAGATCACAAGGCAAACCACTGTCCCAGAATTTGAAAAGCCAGGGAAATACAGAGAATTAAGTGCAACTTAACCCAAGCAGAAACCTCTGCAGGAACCAGTGCTGGAGTAGGAAAACCTAAACTATAATTCACAAATTACTGAAGGCTTAATGTGGAAAAGTCAGAAGTTAAAAACCCTGGAGGTTGGGGGCGCTCAGTGCTCAGTCTTACGGGACCCACACTCTTGGGAGTTTACCTCCAGGAGCTCTGCCAGGTTCTTACAGTGAACACTAGAGGAAAATCCCCTCCTGCTCTGGCAAGGGGAGGAAAAAGTCATCATTTTTAAATACATCAGGCCTTCTGCCTGCCCTCAAGAGAAACTATTTTTTATCAGAGTCTAACCTATTGGGGTTTATCGGAGCCTAAGTGAATTGGGGAAGGGAAATACCCAACTTGAGCTCCCTTTAACCATCCTGTCCCACCTACAGAGAGGGGGACTGGAAGCACTTGTGAAGTTTCTAGCCAAGGGACATAGGCTTACTAAAAGACAGCGACCTAATCATAGGACTATAGAATGCTTCCCCTCCCCTGACACCTTACCACCATATCACTAAAAGCCTATTTACCATAGTTTTTCTCTATTATATCGTATATAGTATGTAACGAAAAATTACATGGCATACTGGAAGACTAAAACTACAGTTTGAAGAGACAGTGCAAACACTAGAACTAGACTCAGATATGCCACAAATGTTGGAATTATTAGACTGGAAATTTATTTATATATTTAATTGTTTTGGTAGATAGATTTTATTTTACTTTATTTTTTTATTTCAATAGGTTTTTGAGGAACAGGTGGTGTTTGGTTACTTGAATAAGTGCTTTAGTAGTAATTTCTGAGCTTTTGGTGAACCCATCACCCAAGCAGTGTACACTGTACCCAATGGGTAGTTTTTGTTTGTTTTTTGTTTGTTTGTTTGTCTGTTTGTTTTTTAGGGGGGACGGAGTCGCACTCTGTCCCCCAGCCTGGAGTGCAGAGGTCCAATTTCGGCTCACTGCAAGCTCCGCCTCCCGGGTTCATGCCATTCTCCTGCCTCAGCCTCCCAAGTAGCTGGGACTACAGGTGCCTGCCACTATGCCTGGCTAATTTTTTTGTATTTTTAGTAGAGACAGGGTTTCACGGTGTTAGGCAGGATGGTCTTGATCTCCTGACCTCGTGATCCACCCACCTTGGCCTCCCAAAGTGCTGAGATTACAGGCGTGAGCCACCGCGCCCAGCCCCCAATGTGCAGTTTTTATTCCTTGCCACTCCCCGCCCTTTCCCACAAGTCCCCAAAGTCCAATGTATCATTCTTATGCCTTTGTGACCTCATAGCTTAGCTCCCACACATAAGTGAGAATGTACAAATGTTTGGTTTTCCATTCGTGAGTTGCTTCACTTAGAAGAGTAGTCTCCAATTCTATCCATGTTGCAGAGAATGCCATTATTTCATTGCTTTTTATGGCTGAGTAGTGTTCCATGGTATACATGCTCATTGACTGATGGGCAATTGGGCTGGTTCCATATTTTTGTAATTGCAATTTTGCTGCTATAAACAAGCACGTGCAAGTATCTTTTTCGTACAATGACTTCTTTTCCTCTGGGTAGATACCTAGCAGTGAGATTGCTAGATCAAACAGTAGAGCTACTTTTATTTCTTTAAAGAATCTCCACACCGTTTTCCACAGTGGTCGTACTAGTTTATATTCCCACCAACAGCATAAAAGTGTTCCCTTTTCAGCACATCCATGCCAACATCTATTATTTTTTGATTTTTTTTTTTTATTATGGCCATTCTTGTAGGAGTGAGGTGGTATTGTTTTGTGGTTTTGATTTGCATTTCCCTGATAATTAGTGATGTTGAGCATTTTTCCATGTGCTTGTTGGCCATTTGTACATCTTCTTTTGAGAACTGATCAGACTGGAAATTTAAAACAACTATGATTTATAATCTAAGGGCTTTGTCTTAGTCACTTAAAGTGTTGCTATAAAATGATACCTGAAGCTGAATAATTTATTTTTTATTTTTATTTTTATTTTTTTGAGATGGAGTCTCGCTGTGTCACCCAGGCTGGAATACAGTGGCACGATCTCAGCTCACTGCAACCTTCACCTCCTGGGTTCAAGCGATTCTTCTGCTTCAGCCTCCCAAGTAGCTGGGATTACAGGCACCTGCCACTACGCGCAGTTAAGTTTTGTATTTTTTAGTAGAGACAGGGTTTCACCATGTTGGCCAGGCTGGTCTTGAACTCCTGACCTCAAGTGATTCATCCATTTTGGCCTCCCAAAGTGCTGAGATTACAGGCGTGAGCCACCATGCTCAGCCTACTCAGCTTAATGTTCTATAAGCTAGAGAGTTAAGGGTGTGCGGCTTCTGACAAAGGTTTTTGCGCTGTGTCATAACATGACGGAGAAAGTACAAGGGGAAGTAGACACATCCAGAGAGAAAACCCAAGGGGCATTCTGGCTTTATAATAACCCACTTTTGAGGGAACACATCCATTTTCTCAAAAACGAATTTAGTCTCGCCAGAGTGAGCACTTACTACCACAAGAACAGCACCAAGCAATTCATGAGGGATCTGCTGCCTTGACCCAAATACCTCCCACTAGGTCCCACCTCCCCACACCACCACATTGAAGATTAAATTTCAACGCAAGTTTTGGCAGGGACAAACAAACCATATTCAAGCCATAGCAGACCCTAAGCCACAGATCCAAGAAGCTCAGAAAACTAAGCAATGTAAGTGTGAAAGAGGAAAAGAAAGAAAGAGACTATACCTAGGCATATCATATTTAAATTGCATAAAATCAAAGGTAAAGAAAAAAATCTTGAAAGAAGCCAGAAAAGAAAATCTTAACTATAAAGGAGTAAAGATGAGAATTATATCTGACTTCTCCTCAGAAACCATGCAAGTGAGAAGAGAGTAAGTGAAATACGTGAAGTGTTGAAGAAAAAAAAAAAACACCAGTCTAGAACTCTATATCCTGATAAATTATCCTTCAAAAGTAAAGGAGAAATAAAGAATTTCTTAGACAAACAAAAATTGAGGGAATTTGTTGCCAGTATAATTGCTTTGCAGGAATCATGAAAAGAAATTCTTCAGAGAGAAGGAAAATGATGTAGGTCCAAACCTTGGATCTACATAAAGAAAGGAAGAGCATAAGAGAAAGAATAAGTGAAGATAAAATACAACGCTTATTTTTAAAAATTCTTAATTGATATAACAAAAGGTTTGTTCAAAATAATAATATATTTGATGATTAAAACTTATGTATAAGTGGAAGGAATGACAGTAATAACATAAGGGATGGGAGGGAAGTATTAAGAATATTTTGTTATTATAAGACATTTGCGGAGCAGGTGCGTGGGCAGCTTCCGGTGTGGGTGACGAGTGGTGGCCAAAGCAGGGGGACAGCAAAGGCCACTCAGGCAGAGACCATGGCAGACGGCTGGAGCGAGCTGACAGGTGCATCGTCAAGATGGAAGTGGACTATAGCGCCACGGTGGTTCAGCACCTACCTGAGTGTGAGAAGCTGGCCAAGGAAGGAAGACTTCAAGAAGTCATTGAAACCTTTCTCTCTTTGGAAAAACAGACTCATACTGCTTCTGATATGGTATCTACATCCCAAATCTTAGTTGCAGTAGTGAAGATGTGCTATGAGGCTAAAGAATGGGATTTACTTAATGAAAATATTACGCTTTTGTCCAAAAGGCGGAGTCAGTTAATACAAGCTGTTGCCAAAATGGTTCAATAGTACTGTACTTATGTTGAGGAAATCACAGACCTTCCTATCAAACTTCAACTAATCGATACTCTACAAATGGTTACTGAAGGCAAGATTTATGTTGAAATTGAGTGTGCTTGACTGACTAAAACATTAGCAACTATAAAAGAGCAAAATGGTGATGTGAAAGAGGCAGCCTCCATTTTACGGGAGCTACAGGTGGAAACCTACGGGTCAGTGCAAAAGAAAGAGCAAGTGGAATTTATTTTGGAGCAAATGAGGCTCTGCCTAGCTGTAAAGGATTACATTTGAATATAAATCATCAGTAAGAAAATTAACACCAAATTTTTCCAGAAAGAAAATACAGAGAAATTAAAGCCGAAAATACAGAGAAATTAAAGTTGAAGTTAAATTTAATGATTCAGCTGGATCAACATGAGGGATCCAATTTGTTTATTTGTAAGCACTACAGAGCAATATATAATACTCCCTGTATATGGGCAGAAAGTGAGAAATGGTAGCAGGCTCTGAAGAGTGTTGTACTCTGTTATCCTGGCTCCTTTTGACAATGAACAGTCAGATTTGGTTCACCAAATAAGTCGTGACAAGAAGTCAGAAGAAATTCCCCAATACAAGGATCTTCTAAAACTTTTTACCACAATGGAGTTAATGTGTTGGTCCACACTTGTGGAAGACTATGGAATGGAATTAAGAAAAATGTTCCCTTGAGAATCCTGCAACTGATGTTTTTGGTTCTACAGAGAAAGGCGAAAAAAGGTGGAAAGACTTGAAGAACAGAGTTGTTGAACATAATATTATACTCAGATAACAATGAAAAGGATGGTACAGCTTCTGGATCTATCTGTTGATGAGTCCGAAGCCTTTCTCTCAAATCTAGTTGTTAACAAGACCATCTTTGCTAAAGTAGACAGATTAGCAGGAATTAACAGCTTCCAGAGATTCAAGGATCCAAATAATTTATTAAATGACTGGTCTCAGAAACTGAACTCATTAATGTCTCTGGTTAACAAAACTACACATCTCATAGCCAAAGAGGAGATGATACATAATCTACAATAAGGGTCTTAATGCTTTCAAAAAGGAGTTAAAATTGGAAGTTATTTTTTTTTTAAAAAAAGACTGTCTAAAAAAAAAGACATTTGCATTACCAGCGAAATGATACAGTGTTATTTGAAAATGGGCTGGATGTAGTGGCTTACACGTGTAATTCCTGAACATTAGGAGGCTGAGGTGAGAGGCTGTAATCCTAGCACTTTGGGAGGCTGAGACAGGAGGATCGCTTGAGCCCAGGAGTTCGAGACCAGACTGAGCAACATAGGAAGGAAGGTTGTATCTCTAAAAAATAAAAATAAAAATAAATTAGCTGGATGTGGTGGCTTGTGTTTGAGGTCCCAGCTACTTGGGAGGCTCAGATGAGAGGATTGCTTGAGCCCAGGAGGTCAAGGCTGCAGTGGACTATGATTGCACCACTTTACTCCAGCCAGGGCACCAGAGCAAGACCCTGTCTCTGAATGAATGAATTAATGAATGATTCAGTCTGTGGTATTCTGTTGTAGCAGCACAAAATGAACTAACCAGTGGAGAACAGAGTATATGGGAAAATATATATGCATGTGTGAGGGGCAAAGAGCATATGGAAACTCTCCTTTCTACTCAATTTTGATGTGAATGTAAAACTGCTCTATTAAAAAATAAATGTTTATTTTTGGTTTTTTACTCAGGTATTCTGGCTCCACTGTGTATGGTTTGTTTTTTTGGTTTTTTGTTCTGTTTTTATGGTTGTTTTTTTTTTTCCAGTCTCACCTCACTTTGTTGCCCAGGCTGGAGTAGTGCAGTGGTGTGTTCTTGGCTCACTGCAGCCTCAATTTCCCAGGTCCAAACAATCCTTGCACCTAGGCCTCCAGGGTAGCTGGAACTACAGTTGTGCGCTACCAAGCCCGGCTAATTTTTGTATTTTTTGTAAAGACGGGGTTTTGCCATGTTGGCCAGGCTAGTCTCAAACTCCTAAGCTCAAGTGATCAGCCTGCCTCGGCCTCCCAAAGTGCTGGAATTGCCGGCATGCATCTCTGTGTCTGGCCTCTAGGTGTCTATGCCTGGCCGCTAGGTGTCTATGTTCTTTTTGCTTTTTTTTTTTTTTTTTTTTTCTTTTGAGAGTCTCCCTCTGTTGCCAGGCTAGAGTGCAGTGTTGTGCACTGCAACCTCTGCCTCCCAGGTTCAAGCGATTCTCCTGCCTCAGCCTCCCGAGTAGCTGGGACTACAGGCGCACGCCACCACACCAGGCTAATTTTTGTATTTTTAGTAGAGACAGGGTTTCACCATGTGGGTCAGGATGGGCTCAATCTCTTGACCTCGTGATCCGCCCACCTCGGACTCCCAGGTGTCTATGTTCTTAATCATGCTTCCCAGGGTGTGTGTGTGTGTGTATGTATATGTTTGCTTGAGCAAACAGAAGGCTGTAAACTGACACATATGAGGTAGTAGTCAATGAATAACTTGGGTGGGAAAAGATATTTTGGGCTCTGTCTATATTAGTTAGAATGTTTTCAACTGCACGGAAGAGAATACTTGAGTAACAATGGCTTAAACTAGGGCTTTCTAACTTTACAGTGTGGATGAATTATCTGAGGATCTTATAAAAATGCAGGTATGAATGTTGTATATCTGGGCATAACCAGATATTCTACACTTCTGACAAGCTGTAGTAAGCTGTTAGATCCTGCTGCTGCTGCTGGTCCAACACTTTAATTAGCAGGATTTGAATAATGAAGACATTTTTATGTTATACAGTAAGAAGCCCAGAGCAGATGGAGGACAGGGGTGAAAGGAAATCTCTTCAGTGTATACCTGCTGTGTACATCATTGTGTTTGTCTTTTGGTGAAAATACGATGCATTTCTGTTGGGTATACATCTATGAGGGAAATCGCTGTGTCTCCAAGTAGGCTTATACTTAGCTTTTGTGGATGCTGTGCAACATTTTTGCCAAATGATTGTATCAACTTACCCACCCATCAGCAGGGTATGAGAGTTGTGGTTAATGCACATCTTTTTCAGTACTTAGTATCATTAGTCTTTTTTTTTTTTTTAACCATTCTGGTGGGTCTGTAGTAGTATTTCATTATGGGTTTAATTTGCACTTCCCCGATGACTAATGAAGTTAAACATCTTTTCATTTATTCATTGGCCAATTAGACATCTTATTTTTATTATTATTATTTTTTGAGATGTAGTCTTGCTCTGTTGCCCAAGCTGGAGTGCAATGGTATGATCTCGGCTCACTGCAACCTCCGCCTCCCAAGTTCAAGTGATTCTCCTGCCTCAGCCTCCCTAGTAGCTGGGATTACAGGCGTGTGCCACCACGTCCAGCCAATTTTTTTGCAGTTTTAGTAAACACGGGGTTTCACCATGTTGATCAGGCTGGTTGTGAACTCTTGACCTCAGGTTATCCACCACCTCGGCCTCCCAAAGTGCTGGGATTACAGATGTGAGCCACCGTGCCCGGCCTAGACATCTTATTTTATGATGTATTTGTTCAAGTCTTTTGCCCATTTTTCTTTCGAGTTACTTCTCTTTTATTGATTTGAAGGACTATCCAGAATATGTATAAATAACTCTTATCAATAAATACAGTTTCATTTTAAAATTCAAATCTTTGATCCACTTGGAGTTCATCCTGATGGAGGTATGGGCCTAATTTAATTCTTTTTTCAGGTGGTTACTCAGTTGTCTCAAACCAATACCATATAGTCTGTCTTTGCCACATCAATTTGAGATGCCACTTTTGTCATGTAATACACTCCCATGTGTATGTTGGAATATTTCTGGACTTTCAATCTTATTCTATTTGTCTGTCTCCCAGATACAAATGCAATTTTATGTACTGAACATTTTTAATGTGTTTAAATATCTAGTAGAATAAATCCCATAGTTTTAAAGCTTTCCAGGTTATTTTAATTTATTTTTCCATCTGAACTCAAAACTAGTTTGTCTCATTCTAAAATTAAAAAAAAAAACTTTATTGGTACTGAGACAAATTTAAAAATTAAATTAGGGAGAATTAAAATCTTCATGATGTTGAGTTTTTCTACTCAACATGATTACGCATCTCTTATGTGTTCAAATTTTAACTGGTGTCCTTCAATGGTGCATAAACTTCTTTTGATATGCATGACTG